>NC_058190.1:52535740-53987615 GCF_907165205.1 Coccinella septempunctata
TTAGAACTCAGAACGCTTTAGCTGCTAAAGGGTTGAAGGATCCGTGGTTAAGAAACGAAGTGTGGAGGTATGACGAAAAGAACTGGGGTTCCTATAGTGATAGAATAAAAATAACATTCAAAAGAGGTTTTAAGATCGGCTTCACAGCATTTGTTCTCACTGTGGTTGGAACGAAAATTTATGATCTAACCGTTGGTGGTGGTCACGACGATCATGGAGAACATCACTGATGTATATTTATTCAGTGGTACTTGGTAGTGAAAAGCTTCAAATTGTAAATTGAATAAAAGAAATTATTAAAATAACTTCAATTATTACTGCCTATCAACCTGGCTCTGAATTATATTCGAAGAATACTACTCAAAAATTTGATTCTTTAATTGTTTCTGAAAGCCGAGTAGTTTTATACAAAAATTTGGGTAGTTAGACATCAAATTAAGATCCTATAATAGACTTATTATCTATGGATTCTATTACTGATATACTTCACTATTATCAGCAACAAATGGTTTTCTTGGGAAAAATAAGTGTGAGGAATGTACTTTTCAACTTATGAGCCGACAGCTTTCAAAATGAAAAAAAAATAGGGATACATAAAATAATTCAACAACTTTCATAATGGCTCCTTATTAAACGAAAAAATCTACATTTGATTCAAATTTATGTAGATCCCCTTGGTTTCAACTCATCGAAACATGGTCGCAGGAAGATTTGACTCTTGAAAGACGGATTGTAAAATTCGTGTCCCCTGCTCCAATCATAACTGACAGCATATGCAAATATTTGTCCGTTGTGATTGAAAACGCATCTTACTATCGGTTGTTGCATAGCACCCTCTGAGGACTTCAGTTTTGTCCTAGCATCTTTATCCCAATAGCTGAATGTACCATCGGAACCTACAGTGACCAAAGTTCCATGGACTGGATGGAATGCAATGTCATTGACAGCATAAATGTCTTGATAACCGTTGGGCGTTCCATTTGATCGATGGCATTTGAATGTAAAGTTGTCTTTGGGATTTGTGGGGCTAACATACTGAATGGCTACTCTGCCCTCCACAGAACCAAGTGCATATCCTGTAGGAGCTTTCTTCTTGTCTCTAAAAATTTTCAACATCAAGAAAAAGTCAGTTTCAGATCCAATAATTAACAAGTTAATTAAACTTGATATGGGCATAAATTATCAGTTACTTACTTGAATATTGCCAAACACCTATGTTGGTATTTTAAAGGACTCTCAACTCTCTTATATTCAGAGGGTTTTCCCTCTAATTGGTAAATTATCAAATGTCTGTTGGCAGTTCCCACCACAGCCATTGGGTAATCAACATCTGCACAATAACAACGTTCAGGCAATGCTATATTCATTATAGGAGTTGGAGATCTTGTATCCCAAAATTTCAAAGTTTTGTCCCATGATCCTGTCATGAGACATGTGTAATTTGGAGCTTTAACCCAATGACATGTTTTTACTGGAGCATCATGTTGGGCCACTTGCATAGTTTGGTTACTAGCCAAGTCCCACACCTTAACAGTTTTATCACAGGAAGCAATAAAAACCTGAAAATAAACACCGAACTCAAGGGAAGTCTCAGATAATTAGAAATCATTACATACTTTACTACCATCGTCAATCCAACACACATCAAGTACAGGTGCTGTGCCTGACTGCATTGATTTTGGTACACTTTTTCCTGTTTGTTCGATTTCCCAACATCGTACGCTGTTATCCCAACTACCAGCTATAAGAAAATTCTGTTGTAGAGTTGATGGTGAGAATGCAAGAGAGCTTATTGAATCATCTGGTGGCTGAGTTACTTCGAAATCTTTCATAGGATTTGCTGTGTTAGTGGTAGTCGTGTTTTGACCAATAATGGAGCCACCGAAAGTATTTTGGCTAAACATTTTTTATTTTTTTAGTGAAACGTTAGAAAATCAGTTAAATTTTCACTTGCATGTTTTCATAAAAAGTGTAAACAAAATGTTTATGAATTCTGTGGTTATTTCTTCTTTTTATATTGTAGTATTTGGTATGATTAACCTCGTCTGTGGTTTCGAAATGTCAAAATTTAGACTAGTAAATAAATTTCGATCAATCAATCCTCCAGATTAATCGAGAAATAAATAATATAAAACAGTTTCAACCATGGTAAAATAATCCAGAAGTTATTTACTTAGTAATACAATTGTGTTTTGTAGGCAAATGAAGTCGAAGATACCTTAAAACGAATTCAATCTCATAAAGGTGTTGTAGGAATAATTGTTGTGAATTCTGAAGGTAATTATCATAATCGATGTACTTTCATAACCGTATAGGAACAATTGACTCGAATAGGACTATCAGTTTGTTTTCAATAAACTGGTTTAGTTTATACTTTAATGTTTTAGGCATACCAATAAAAACAACACTTGACAATACTACCACTGTACAATATGCAGGTCTAATAAGTTCATTGTCAGACAAAGCTAGGAGTGTTGTAAGAGATTTAGATCCATCTAATGATTTAACTTTCCTTCGCATAAGATCTAAAAAACATGAGATAATGGTGGCACCCGACAAAGAGTTCATTCTGATGGTTATACAGAATCCAACTGATTGATGTTACATATTTTCTGAGATACTGTGCACTTAATAGGAGTATGAGTTAACACTTTTTATTATAATTTATAGTATTAAAAATAAACCTCTTTTAAATTAATGTTGTAATGATTCTCAATAGAATATATCAATATGTTTCATACTGGAATATATTTATTAAATAAGTAGGGAAACAAAACAAAAAATAGACCTAAAAAACTTTTTATTTATTCCTCTGGTATTTCAAGTTTCTCATCATTTATGTCATCAATAAGGTCATGTGGTGGTCTCCCATCTACAGTACATCCTACTGATTGGCAAGTACCTAAGATTTCTTTAACAGTACCTGACAAACTTCTTGCCATAGATCTGGGCCTCATTTGTTTTGCAATATCGATGATATCATCCAAAGCAAGATTTCCTGAATGTTTAACTGTAAACAACAAAGTATGTTACAACAGGACCTGCCATCATGAAAAAAATTGATAATGGACATTATGTGTAGCAATTGATGAACAAAATTTTTAATTATGATGTCTCAATAAAATGATAAGGCTCACTCACCATTCTTTTGCTTCTTTCTATCTCTTGGTGGTTCTTTCAATGCCTTGATGATGAGCGAAGCAGCAGATGGTACAACTGAAATAGTTGCTTGACGGTTTTGGATTTTCAAGCATACTGTAATTTTAAGACCTTTCCAGTCTGCAGTGCTCTTGGCAATGTCGTCACCAATTTTTTTAGGAGACTGTAATGAACAAACATGTTAGGTTAGTGAATAAAGCCATTAGTATCACAACTCACCAAACCTAGGGGACCGATTTTAGGGGCCAAAGATGAGGTAGCTCCTACTTCTCCTCCAACACATCTCAAGTAGACTGTAAAGGGAACGATATTTAATTCGATTTATCAAATCAACATAACCTTCAATATCGAATAAATTGTAAAAAATATTGTTCTATTACTCACCGAACTTAACTTCCGTAGGGTCAAATTTTGGTGGCATCTTAGTACTTAAATTCTAGACTTTCTTGCCTAAAAACTCTAAGATTACAGAGATTAATGCAGATTGCAAATTTCCTGCACCCAACTTCTGCTGCACAGCCGTTTTAGAAAAGGAACGACAAATGGATTTTTGTTCTGTGTGCCGAAATTTGACAAATGTCACAGAAAACAGAGACAGAAGCTTTTCTGTCAGAGACAGACATTGAACTCTATGGGTTCCCATAGAGTTCAATGGAGACAGAAAAGCTTCTTGTTACGATTTTATGGTTTTTTGGGGACATCTGCTGTAGTTCATTTGATTCCAAAGATATGGAACTTTTGAACTATTTCTCTAACCTTGTTTTGTTTTTTTCCCGCGCAATTAAAGACGAGTAAATTAATTTAGATTGCTTGACCCATAACTATCAGGAAAAAAAATTATGTGGGACTCTTCAACTTACGGTCAGTTTCTCAATTTCAGCAGCATCTAGCTATAAAAAAATAATTATTTGAATTTTAGGTGATAGAAGTGCCGGTGGGGGCTTCTTCAACAATACTAATGATGCCGATGCAACACCTGGAAAAGGACAGGTATTGAAAAGTTATTTAGTTTTTAATTTTTTCATAGTTTTGTATGTTCGCAGAAAGCGAGAAGGTTACAAAATGTAGTTCCTGTTGTTGTAAGACAGATCAAAGACTGCCCAGAGGAAGAGTTTTCACTCTTTGGAATGCAAACTCAAATTGTGAGTAGAGCAGCGGAGCTTTTCCAATGCTTTATTACTATTGCTAATGTATGTTTTAGTTATCCATTGTCGGTATTGTACTTGATTATGAAATTCAGTCAACCAAAGCTATGTATAATATACAAGATCACACTGGAAACATTAAGGCGATTTGGTGGCTAGAAACTGACAAGGTAGGAATATACATGAACAGAAATGAATTTGAACTCACTCGCAATTATCCTAGGATAACGCACCTAAGTTACCAACTCTTAAAGAAAATTGCTATGTTCAAATATTTGGATCCTTGAGATTTCAAGATAATGAGAAGATGATGATGGTATTGAGAATGTTTCCAGTGTCAGATGCAAACATTGTTACTAGCCATTTACTTCAAGTAATTCATGCCAGATTAGAAACTGAATATTTGGCCAGTAATCCTACAGTAAGTTTATATTGAAAGTATTGGACTGGTATGGTAAATCACTGCTTTATTTCAAGGGCCCTACCTCAGCCATCAAGAAAAACAACCCTGGTGCAGATCTTGCAAACTCCATGCACTTTTTAGAGAACACTGCTCAAGATACAGGTTTGACACCAATGCAGGCACAAATACACGAGATCCTCAAGAGATCCCCTTCGATGTCTGGTACCTCTAAATCTGAGCTACTCCGGCAGTTTCCACAGCATAAATCTGTGGAGGTTATGTAAGTTATATTTCTGTTACATTGAAAACAGCTGATTGAATATGAATTTTTCCAGGGAGGCCTTAGAGTTTTTAATCAACGAGGGCCATGCCTATTCAACAATTGACACAGAACATTTTAAGGCAACAGATCCCATGTGAATCTCAATATTTCATAAAATATATTTTTAAGTTTGTTATTATTATTAGTATTTAAGTAAAACTTGAGTTTTGATAATGGTTGAATTTTTTTTTATTATTGACCATAGACTCATAATAAATTAGTCTATAGTATTATTAACAGAATTCCAGACATTACTTTGAACACAAGAAATATTCACTCCAATAGAACTTTCATTCTCATCACTTTGAATGTTTAGCACCATAATATTTGATACCATCATGAGTTGAAGCCCTTGCATACTTGGCCAATAAGGCATTGACATCTAGTTTTTCCGTTGTTAATTTCCTGCAATTCAAAAAAAAACTTACTTCTGGGTGTCATATGTGAAATCCTTACACATACTTTATATATGGAGTAATTTCAGGGACTGTCCATTTTTCCTTAGTTTCAAACAAAACTTTGAATCTCTCGTTGATGTTTTCAGGTAGGGAATTTTCAGGAAATGCCCAAACACAGTTTGGCGACGTTCTTCTATCGATAATAGCAATTCCATATAACATTTCTTCATCGGCATACATTCCTTCAGGTAAAGACTCTCTCCAAGCTTGAAAGAACTCTTCTAGGTTGAATTTTTCAGCTTGACTCAATAGTACTTTAGCAAATAATACACATATATCTCTTTCCTTGTATGAGTAAAATACCTCACCACCTTCTACTTTAGATTCTTCTGTATACTTATCGAAAATGCTCCTGACCACATCTTCTGGTATGATGTCTTTTAAAGAATCAATGGTAATTTCATAATTTATCTCATCTAAACCCCACGAGTTTTCATCTATTAATTTTAACATATAAGATAAAACTCTAAAATGATACTCGAAATCTAACATTCTAATTTTATTGTCTATCACAATGATATCCATCTTATCCAGGGTTTCTTGTAATTCCTTGGTTGAACACTGTACAATATTATCTAATTCTTCAAAAGTTAACAGTTTACTCTGATCTACTTCATATTCATGTTCTGGACCTTTATATTTGTATTCATTCAATAATTGTTCTAATTTACTCAAATAAGGTTTTCCTGGAACTGCTTCCAAATAATCATAAAATATTCCATGTACTGTAGCTTTGGAGATTGTCCTTTCATTGAAGTTTTTACATGTTTCACTAAATTTCATACCACTCAACAAAAGTAAACTGTTAGAGGTTTCAGTTTCACAAATATCATAGGTTTTAGTTTTTGAGCAAAGGACAACATTTTCATGTTTTTCTCCTTTAAATACTAATGTTTCACCTTCTTCGATATCTTTCAAGAGATTATCATCAAGTTGGATTAGTTTTAGATTCTCACATTGTAGATTGCTATCATTGAAATAAAGTGTTTGTACAACAGGCATAAGCTCATCTTGCTTTAGTTTTGCTAGCTCGATAACTTCGTCGATTTGCTCAAAATTCCGTCTGAAAAGCAAGGAAAAATTGATCAATTTGATATATGTATTTCAAATGCCCGCTGTTTCTTTTCTGATTTTAGAAAAATCATAATTATCTTACTTTTCAAACTCGATGTTCTCCGATATCATGTTAAATGGCCAATTTTCTTTTAATTCAATACAACTGAATACATCAACATTTCAAGCTTGATATAATATTTATTATTTTATATCAGCCTAATCCGTAGTTTCATTTGAATCAAATCTTCGTTTTGAATATTCATAAACAAAGTTCACAGATAGTAAAATAAAAGAGGGTTATTGTCATAGACATAGAATTCTGTTCTGTTTGTCTCTGGTTCTGTGTGTTCGTGACGTCTATGCTCAGATCACAAATCTACTGTTCTGTCTAAATTTCTATGACAGTGCAATTTTTTTTCTATTTACACAAATATTCACAAAATAAACAATGCCAGTTTCAACAGAAAATTATGACGATGAAATAGCAGATGGCAAAAACGTGAGAACAGTAAAATGTTCCTACTGTCAGTCTGTAATTTTATTACCAGCTTCAGGATCTTTCCTTAAAACACAGGTGTGAATCTTTTTCATCTACTTTGAAACATTTCATTATAATGTTCACAAACATCTGAATTATTTTTAGTTCCAATTGCCCTTAATGAAGCAGAACAAAACCAGCGATTTAGACCCCAAAAATGAACTCATTTCTTCGTTCTGGTGTGTGCCTGATATGTACACCTTTCAAAATGTAGGCTTCTCCAATACTGTTGGGACAACTAAGTTCTTGGCATGTGCTGATTGTGAAGCAGGCCCCATAGGATACCACGACTTAGAGAATGGAAAGAGCTATATTGCTTTGCCTAGAGTGAGACATTGTTGATCCTTTGCCTAATATATTGTTTGTCGATATGTGATAAAATATCTTTTGGTGTCGTTTAAGTATGTTAGTCGAAGTGGAATATATGAAGATAATATAAATTGAGAAATTTAACAATAGTCTCACTTCGAAATTTTCTGAAGCGGACTTTTCTAGGAATCAATGAATAGACGAGTATTTTCAATTTTTTATTAAAAATATTCAGTATTTACATAATTTAAGGTACAATATTAGTGACGATCCTTTTTATGGAACTTCAGATAATTCATTTTTACATTTGGGAAGATGATAAAATAATTTAAGTAAAAATTATAAATAGCTGGCAAAATTGAACAAAGTCCATTTAATTTTTCACAGATAGATGTTGATTTTTCAGCCATAAGTATGCACTCATAACACAACTTGCTGTAAGTAGAGTTATTAGGATACTAGTGGATACAATGAAGCTCTGAGTCGATACGCAAACGTTGTGAGCTTCGTTCAGGTTTATGATGGCTTCACCAGTGGAAAGATCCTCTGGAAGTATAATACTTAATCTCTTTCCCATTGTAACGGGGTCTCCTAAGGTTTCATTGCTATATAAATCTCTTCGTCTTCTTCTACGTCCTGGTTCGAGGGGTTGGTTTGGATTGGGGCACACTTCACAGTCTGATTTGCATAACTCTATATTGCACTCCAAGATCAGGTCCATGATGTCTGGGAATTTGAAAGCGTTGAAGAATGCATACGCTATTATATTGGCTCCAGTGTTGCCAGTTTCCCTCGTTTTCTGGAAAGCACCGAACAGTTTCGGTTTCAACACGCATCCGTTGTCGTCCGTTAAGAGGATGCTGTTTTCTCCCGTGGTGTCTTTGGCTCTGCACTCTTTAACTTGGATATCGAATCCAGCGTCACCCGTTACAGACACTACCAATGTCATCATTTCTCCGATTTTCACCAAACCGTTTGCTGCCGGGGCAAACGGACCTCTACCTAACTGGATATCTAGCCTAGCCATCGCAGTGTCCCCGCTGAATGTCACTATCTCCTGTGCCAGCATACCGACGTTGAAGTTGACGGATAATGTTTCTCTTAGGTTTCCTTCCCATAAACATCTGACAGCTCGAATGGTATCCCATACTTCCTGTACTCCTGGTTCGTTCTGAATCACCAAGACGTTTTCCAGATACGACTGCCCGAGTGTGTCGAACGCGTTGATGAACTCCGTTCCGCAGGAATTCAGGCTGACCGTGAAGGTGTACTTGATCTGTCCGCTGTTTTCCGTGACGTACCTGCATTCGGGGTTGCTGTAGAAGCCCTTCGAGTAGATGATACCGTCGAATTGCCTGTTGAACTCGATCGTTATCTGCATCATATCTTTGGCGCATTGCACTTGGATGTCGTGGATGTGGGGGGGATGACGGAGGTCTTCGTCTGAAATCGGAACGACCGTTCCTCCTGATTCAGATCCGGTCCCTGTGGTGTCACCTGGTCTGGATGAAGGACGGGTGGGTATAACGCTGTTATCGTCTGGGTTCGGAGTGGTCGTGGGCCTTTCTGTTGGTCTGTAAGATGGTCCTTCGGAGGGCCTGTAAGTCGGCCCTTCTGTAGGCCTGTAAGACGGCCCCTCAGTTGGTCTGTACGATGGTCCATCGGTAGGCCTATATGTTGGCCCTTCTGTAGGCCTGTAGGTTGGTCCTTCTGTAGGCCTGTAGGATGGTCCTTCTGTTGGCCTGTAGGTTGGTCCTTCTGTAGGCCTGTGGGACGGTCCTTCTGTAGGCCTATAAGTTGTTCCGGTGGGTCTATAAGTTGGCCCTTCTGTGTAGGACGGTCCTTCTGTGGGCCTGTAGGTGGGTCCTTCTGTAGGCCTGTAGGATGGACCTGTGGGACTGTAGGTTGGCCTATAGGTTGGAGCAGGAGAACTGGGCCTATAAGTGGGTCCGTAGGTTGGAGCAGGGGAACTGGGCCTGTAAGTTGGCCCGTAGGTAGGAGCTGGAGTGCTTGGTCTGTAGGTTGGTCCTCCAGTTGTTGGAATGTATGTGGGTCCCGGAGTGGGGTATCTAGTTGGCTGGGTTGGTTGTTCGGAGGGATAACTGGGTGTCTCCTGTGTGGAAGGCCTGTATGATGGTTTGGATGTTGGTTCTGTTTGTTCAGGCGTTGGGTATGTAACGGTTCCTGAAACCACGATTTTCGATTCAATAAACATTTTGATTATTATCATGCACTCAAAAAATTATAGTACTTAACCTAAGATTTCGAGTTGAAGTCGATCATGTGGTTAATTTACTTTCTCGTATGATTTATTGAAATCCAAAAGGTGCTTAGTTTACCTGCTGGTGGATATCCGGTGGGTCTTGTGGGATAGCCAGTTGTTGGATAACCTCCAGTTGGTCTTGTTGGGTAGCCTGTAGGTCTGGGTCTGGTAGGATAACCAGTTGGACGAGTAGGGTATGCAGTCGTGTAAACAGTGGAGGGTCTTGTGGAGTATCCTATAGGGGAAATATATACATATTCGAATCTGTTTGTTATTTCTGGCACGACCATAGAGTTTTAATAAACACATATGTCATGATAAATCTGTGATGACCATAGACAAACGAATCTTGTTTTTCTGTAGTGTAGTTAGTTCTATTGAAATATAGACAAACGAATCTTGTTTTTCTGTGGTGTAGTTAGTTCTATTGAAACCATAGACAAATAATCTATGGCCATGAAATAACTGTCTCTCTTTGACATGCACCACGTACACCAATATTTATTATTTTGAAATTATATCGGAAAATCTCATATAAATGCACCATTTATGTACTTACCTTGCGTGGGTCTCGTAGGATAACCGGTGGGCCTTGGTCTGGTGGGATATCTCGTGGTCTCCGTGGGAGCTCCGGAGGAAGGGCTTTCAGATGGTTCGTAAGGAGAATAACCGCCTTCTCCGGTTACGGCTCCGGTAGCTGGGTTGGTGTAGATGGGAAATGGGGGTTGGGGTGTTATGGATCCCGAGGGGGGATATGGTGGGTGTCTTGGAGGTAGATATTGGCCTGGTTGGGCTGGCTCGAATGGTCTCGGTTTTTGGGTGTTACTTGGCGGGAGGTATTCCCGAAAAGAACCTTGACGTACTAGAAAAAACAAAAATTAGACCAACTTCTAACGATAATTATCTTCTGTGATTCAAACAATGTTTGTTTTCCAAGAGTTCATGAACTGATCAGAATTTTCTCATCAGATCTGATGAATACCACGAATCTGAATTTAGATTTTCGTATTTTATATGCAAATTTTCGTATTGTTTCGAATCAAAGTTGTTTCGGTCATATCATAGACGATGAATACAATGAAAGCGATTAGATCTATGCTTCGTGGTTAATCTATGGTTCACAGTTTATTTCAGAATTGGATTCAAAACACAAACGAGTTTGAAATTTAAAGATTATTTTGATGTTTATCAAAACCTCGATGAAAAATGTTAAGGTTTCTTCTCTTCTCATATATTACCCGTGCAATTTGAGAATACGTAGATAATGATATTAGTACCGGTAGTGGAACTTACCTTTTCTGCTATTTTGAGTGTATACTCCCTGTAGCCATTGTAGAATGTTTTGGACCATCACATCAGCGTTAGTGTGTGCCTGACCTGTGTCTCTTTTGCCTAAAAATATTCATGGAATTCAAAATCTTAGCACCTTTATGGCTTCGAAAGTAGAGATGCCTAACATAACTCGTTTTTCTTTTGAATAGGGACCGATGAAAATTCTTAGATCAATATAAGTTAGTGGTTATTTTATACAATATACAGGGTGCGTTATGCGTAAATATACATAGAAGCCAGGCTTTCCAATCGAGTCCAAGTGATCATCGATGTTTTATAACTCGATAATTTTCGGTGTTTGTACATTTCTACATAAAATGAAATTTGAGAAAAGAATTGGTATAGTAAGATGACGATATTTTCATGCATTTGCCTAGTGTGCAAGTATGAACAGGTGCGAACCGAATCATGCCTTTAATTTCTCCTCAGTTCTCACCAATCGCGAAATTCAAATCCCATTCACATGGATTACCTCTTTCTTTTTTACCATCCGCATTGTTTGTTTCTGCCCATATTCCATCCACTGCCACGAGTGCCAATATAATTAAATTTATGTATTTTTTCATTCTGAAACAGAAAAATCAAGATGAATTCATAAATTGTGCGAAATATGAATCATAGATATTGATTACACATTTGTTTACGAGATTATCTATGATCCAAACCATCGAGGGTGCGAATTTTTGAGCAACTTCATTTTTCTCTTTTATTGGCATCCACAGATAACCAGAGAGACAATCTATACCCATAGAGTAGGTTATCTATGCTAGATTTCCTTGAGAATATGGTGGATTTTCGAGCTCGAGGGTATATGTGATTTCGATTTCATACCGTTATTTTCATTGCCTAATGGGAATGGTCCTAAACATGTTACGCAACATATAATTCCATCGAGCGAAAATCGATACCTCAATGATTAATGCACTTGACCCCGATCGATTGATTGCTATCGATGATCCTGACGACACGGATACACGCCATGTCCCGTTAATTCAAATATTCCCAAATCCGTACTTCCTATATTACAAAACAGTGAAATTGCCCCAAATTTCGGAAGCGACGGTAGTTTATTGTCCATAGAAAATTCAGGAAACATCTTCAGCACATTGAGTTCATCATGAGATGAAGAAGACATTCCAGGAGAAAAAGTGACTCTGAATCTATGATTTCATTTTTGACCAGAGACTATGAGGAGTAGAGAACTCCATAATAGAATCTATTTCTATAGTCCTCAGAGAATCTATATAATTATTTTCATAATCCATCACAAGGTGCACAGAAATGATAGTGTTTGGTTCTAACATCATTCATAAATTTTATGAATGATTTCGTTCATCCTCGGTGTTTCTCCTCGTATATGACTTAATTATATACAACCGAAGAATTCTTATTGAAAATACAAGGAGATAAACATTTTCACACAATGAGGAAATTCGGATCCCATTGCTATCTCATTTAAATAAGGTTATCAACATAAAAGCTTCACACATATTCGAACAATACATCCTTCGCGTAAATTACACCAAAATTTCAATGGAACTTGCGACACCAAATGTGACATAATTCCATTCACGTAATGAATATTCTTGGTTCTGCTCCTATCATGAAGATAGGTTCGACATGTTTGTGGAATGCTGTACTGAATCTTGGGACATAATTTCCCATGTGCCTTTCTTCAAATTTTTTGGCGCAGTTGATGAAATTGGTGGAATTTTTATACTCTATTGTAGTCATTTGGTTATTGAATATTATTTTGATCTATCAGGAAGAATAAAACATCATATTATATAAATTCTATGCACCTTGAATGTGCCTTGTCATTCTTCTTTTCCTTTCATCTAACCTTTCCTGAATCTGTGGTTTTATCCAGATTAGAAAGAAATCGATTGCAATACATCTCGTTATTCCATCATTGCGATGCATTTCATTGTCGAATTGATGCAAGAAAGTACCCGTCATGAATTTAAATTGGATATTTGCAATGTTGTTGTTTTCGATTTCAGTTTGACATTTGGAAGTGGAACTCCGCCTTCACAGAGTATCGTGTATCTTTTTTTTTCTGATCTTCAATATTTCGATGTGAAGATAAGAGGCTTTTCGAGTTGCGTTATTCAACGGTCATAAAAAATGTAAAATGCACTATTTAGACGCTGTGTAACACCGCCTAATATCGGGAAAATTGCTCCCTCTGGAGAATTTTGAAGATGGCAGGAGAGATATGCTCTATTCGCTGTTGTATAAGTGAGCAGAGATCACTTTCAAGAGATTATACTCAGTTAGACGCGAATCATATTTGCATAATGAGACAAGGTCATGTTTGAGATGCTCTCTGGGCGATTATGTTTGTGAAATCATCAAAACCATCTATTTATGCTAAATTACAAGGTTCGGAAGAAAGTTGAGGCAACTCCAGGATAAGATTTCGATCAGGGGATGTTAAATTGTTGAGCACCGAGAAGTGATCAGGTGAATGATTTCCCAATAATGATTCTTGAAACTTCTATGGTGTGAGGTTGACAGTTAGCATTGGACACATCGGTCATAGAGTCAATAATATACCACCAAATCGGATGAATGGATTCAATTTATCACAAAATATAAGAGCGACATCAGCCAACTCCCATTTCTCAATGAAAATTAAGATAGAACTACGCTTCGATTGAATGATAGTCCCAGACTTTCACTCATGTGCTCGTCGAGAATCACGCAGACAATGGGGATATTGTGAAGATGGGAGGTTAATCCTTATTATTTGTCTCTCGGAACAAGACGTAATTATTATCGAATCACGTTTCCAACGTATGTGTATCCACGACGGAAACTAATCAGCGTCTGAGAGTGTAAATGAACACGAATGTGAATGAATAATAGAAAAAGCTGCAATTTTTTAATTCGAGCTTACACTTCTACAAAAGAAAAAATTTCACTATAGTCAGCCTTGAACTCGAAACTTGCAGGTTATGAGAGATGATAAACCGTACTACACTGTACAAAAAAAATAATTTTCATTAATTAAAAAAATTGCGATGATTTTCCCAACTAACGTTCGAACAATCGTATACGCGAATATAAACAACGATGACCTATTTTGCAATACGCGTAGATGGGCAAAGTGATGAAAACAATAATTCGACTGAAAATGAATGGGCAAACACAGATACCTAGGTCCGTGTTATGTAAATTACGACACCCGGTCATAGATATTTTACACAACGTACATCGCGTACTCTCGATGACTCTTGACTTTCTCTGTCATTATACCCGGGGGACCGTTATTTAATTTTCTTATTAAAGCGTTTATTCCGACGATAATTCTTACGTCATGAATCATGAACGATTGGTGCATTACTCGGGAACATCATTCAATGTCGAATAGACGGCGAAACGAAGGATGTATCATCTCAATCTCTAATTGGAAAGCGCGTTTACGTTGAAGTAACTTGAATCGGTGCTTTTTCTCGTGAGCTGAAAGCGATGCCAGAGTCCTGAGTGGAAATTTCGACCACAAAATGTCAAAAATCGCCCATGACGCAGAGCAAGAGGTCATAGAGTATAATGATTATCGATGGAAAATAAAGAAGTTTTCTGTGGAATTATAACTGTTCTTGTTCATGTTTCTGTGATACGACAATGAAGTACAAATTACTTATTGTTGGTTATGGACATAGAAATAAATCTAAAACCTATCAAATTAAATAATAATAAAACATTGTAAATATGTAATAAACCAACTACGATAAATCAAAGAATAATGTGTAATTATCCATACTGTTTATAGATATTTCGACATAACCCAGGTCACTCATCAGTCGCTCAAAGTGATAAAGTAGACATCCTCATGAATATTGGTCGCAACCGTTGTTTTTCAAATGCAATTAAATTATGCTTGCATAAGGAATGCGGCGCCTTAAATGTTCCTGAGGCCATAAAACAACACTTTTCGATCCGCAAGAACAAGATTGAAGTCGTTGGCGTGAAAATGGAAAGTCTAACATCGTTGGAGATAATGCGAAGACCCTAATAATTTATTTATGGATAGAATCTTCTTATCTGGAGGACGTTCAGAATAAGTCAGTGAAACTGACAGTTCTTCAAGAAGATATTGCTACATCTTCTTGCAGTTCTTTTAGTTATTGGATTTTGAGAACCGCCACAGAACAATTGCGTTTTCACAGAGAAAAATGTTTCTGAGATACTTCTTGAGGAATAAACAAAAAAAAATTATTGCATTTTTTCCTGTAATCTAACTGAATGTACCAAATATATGTTCTTTAACTCGCGCATTCGCCATTTAGTAGATTGCAATGTGATATAATTATAGATATCACGGAAGAAAAAAAAAGCTTTCTTGTCATCACAGAGGACTCGTAAGATTTCACGAAAGTGCATAGAACTTACCCACCTCTATGTCAGATAATATCAACATAGATGATCTAAAGATACCACATAGAGACTCTATGTCTGAAAGAAAATCATGGAATAACTGTTCCAATTTTAAGTGATTCCAAAATCGCCAAATGGGTTCAACCTAAGCGCCTAATTCATAAAATTATTCACTTGGGTGAATCCCGAATCAAATTCATTAAAAAACGACTAGCACTTCCTCATTAAAATTAAAAAAGAATCTTACGGTATAGAGACCTGCCTCGATTTTCAATACATACGTAAACATACACCCCAAAAATGAATATTCATATGGAATTATTGTTTTCGTGCCGATGCACGCTTTCGCTAGCTATTGAAGAGAAGTGATTTAGGTATTCCTGTAGCAGCTAATATAAGCAGAATTGATTGTAATAATCCGGTGCGTGTAAGAATATGGAAAATCTACCTGGTGATTTCTAATTTTAGACGGTGAATTAATTAGTACCTATTACGATGTTTTACATTATGCGTATGTGTTCCGATTATTGAAAATGATGAATGAATAGGTCGTCAAATAGTCTATGGAATTCAGAAACGTAAATATTCTATGCTTCTGTTGCTCTATTTTGTGGTTTACAGATTCGATACAAACTGTCAAGTAAGATTGTAGAAGAATCTGTAATTTTTCTTCTGAAAATGTTCTTCGGTATCGGCAATTAGGCTACCTGCAGGTTAATGTCAATGACTGCGCTCATATTCATGTCATTTTTGCATATACAGAGGCGCCCTGATTGGTTCGCAGAAATTCTATCCATTGTCATCACAGATTACAGAGTAGAATTGAAGAAGATTGTCATGGCCAGTGTGACATTTTCTCAATGACACTCAATCACAGATGTAGATTATTATTATTTTTTTGAAGTTTCCTCAGATAGTTTTGTTCCTTTGATGATATTTATTCTTAATTTGTATTACTTTCGATGTCAAAGCAATATTTTGAATGGCTCAGATCTTGAAAGCGGTGTATCTAAAAAGAAAATCTTTTATCGTCGTTTTTTTTTCGATACTTTCCATCTAATTTACACCTACCGCGCATAAATCAAACGTTAGGTCAACGATGAATTTTAACGAGAAGATCGCCCCATATTTCTTCCTCAATTTCACAAACCGTAACCGTCAAATTGTTCACTTGAACGAGATAATTAAGACGTTGTCAGATTCGAATCCCAATTCTCAAACAAGGTTCAGAATCTCCACTCAATTATCTCATATCAGAAATATAAACATTCGATTGTTAGCTGGTACGATCACACATAAATAATTCAACAAAGGATCGAGCAGACCCCAAGACGAAAGTGAAGAAGCTGTAAAAATTTCACACAATCACCAAGACGCTCTCAGAGAAACATTTCACTTGGGCAACGTGCACCATAGATAACCATACAGCAGATGTATTCAATGGACGGGTTCAGGAACTCTTACCAACCTTGTGAATACCTGGAAAATTTCACTGGAAACCCATTTATTTTCAATACTATCTGTGCAACCTCATTTTCTATGATAAAAATGTTCTCGCTCATCGAATTCAAGAGTTGAGAGATTATTTTGGTAGTTTTTTCTGGTTTTGATCCCGAATTTATGGTTTCATCACAGAACACCTCAACTACTTTAGTGTTCTGTGGCTGTATCGAAGATTTATATGAACTCTGTGTGAAGTTGCATACCACAATAGTGGTTTTCTGTGACCAAAAGGCACAAATTAAATTTAAAAAAATACATTTCCTCTGTGAGTGTTTTGTCAAGTATTCACAAGGTTTGCAAACTTTTTTGAAATTGTCCATTGTCCAATAAATATTCAAAGAATGAGTTTGTATGCTGGGTTGAACCAATATACAGGGTGCGCCTTGTACGTGAATTTACAGAGGACTCCTATCACATCCTCATTTATCGTTGGTCCATATTGGGTTCCTCGAATCAACGAAATTTTGTAAAAAAATCTAGTAGGTACCATCCGATGATCTATCAGCTTTTTTTTCTCCGATCCACATTAATGAATAGATGTTTAAAAAACAATGAACCCAAATTTTCGACAGTGAGATTTACTTGGAAAGTGTCATTGCTCTTAGAATCAGTGAAAGAAATAAACTGGTAATTTCATACTTTTATACTTTGTATGACGACCGCTGCTTCCAACCAGGCATCGCAAAAACAATTGAGACATTAAGGCTATGTGCAATTGTTGGTATTTAATAGATAAATGTTTTCTTGTCCTTAATCTAATTGAATGAGTTTCATTAACTCAGATATCGCATCAAGAGAATATGACGAACAAAAAAAACATTTACCAACTCAATATTGACCCCTTCTCCTTTTCTTTCAAAGAATCCAAAATTTCTAAAACTATATTGGTGTCAAATAATTTCTGTCCACAAATAGTGGTTATCTTTCATTTACCATCATCAAATTCCTCATTTTCGAGAATTCTATTTGAAAAAAATTTAACACTGAAAATAGTAAAAAATTTCATAATGAATAAACCATGATTTGAAATCTTCGCCAATCACCCAAGACACGGAGATTACGCGGATTCAAAACTCATTGAGAATTAATGGAACGCACTCCTTATAATTTGCCTTTTGGCACCCCTGACAAACTTCCAGTCACTTTAACCGAACCACAGAAATTTGATTATGATACATCTCAATGAACCGAACCGAAAACACGATCGCACTCATGTCACTGTTGCCCTTACCTGAAAAAATTAATCCGAAACACCGGTGGCACCTAAAACTAAACTGAATTAACCAAAGTTTGTCTTTTATACAAATACGTTTTATGGATGCTACTTGAATCCTCCCCCAAATGCGTTTTTCCCACTTTCATCCGCGGAAGATCCCACCAGACAGACGCATCTCTGGTCTGGCTGTCGGACGGGCGGGCCATCGAGTCGCGGCGAACGTGCACAGAACGTACACAATGACGGTGAATGTATTGTGTGACGATAATCATCTATGATCTATGCAGTTAACGCTGTGGGCTACGATCGGAGCAAACTTTAAGAAGATCGTGAGACCAGTTGGGAAATGTGCAATCTGTTCGAAGGGTTCAAAGATATTGATCTTTGAAGATTTCGACAGACGGTGATCTCTTTTTCCAGTCTTGTTCGATGTCTTGTGGGAACACTTCCGGGGTACAGATCTATGGACAAGATCTGGATCTGTGCTCTCGATTGTTACACAGATTGATAATAATTATTGAAATGACGTTTTATCTAGATCTTTTTCTGGATTACTTTATTCTGGAACTAGGATGATGCTGTTTACTCCAAAATAAGGAAAAGAGCAATCAGTTTTTGTAACTTCACATAAAGTCGATTCTACAACAGAACACTTCAATAGTTGAGGTGTTCTGTCACGAAACCATAAATGTATGAACAAAAATAAAACAGAACAAACTACCACATGATTGTGGTTGTAAGTATTATTATTCGAAAGCGGCCATCAGTAACACCAGCAATATCGGAACTCCTTCGTGAATCTCTGATTTAATCTGTGGTTATTTCTACGATATTCTTTGTGGTTCTGTAGGAGTTGCATTCATAGAATTCCGTCTATGGTTTTACACGCTGCAGTATTCATAGAACATCGACAAGGTTCATGGATTAGTTTCTATGCAGTTTTTGGACATATGCATAGACATAGAGTCTATGTATCGTTTCTTTAGACAAAATGCAAAAATGAGTTGCAAAAATTGTAGGTCGAATGGTGGGGATGGATTCATGAACTTTTCAAGACGCAACATTTTTTCAAAACGTCGATATTTCATCTTCAAATGTCGAAAAGATTAGAACCTCTCCGATACATGACATTCAACAACCCATAACAAATCGAATAAATTTTAAAGATGATCTACATTAAGTATAAAATATTGCGGTCGTCACGCAATGCATGGCACTGGCATATGCGGTATTTGCAGGTCAAGCGAAACATTTCATTTTTGTGTTTGTATGAGGTGTTGCTTGATACCGTTCGATGGTCCAGTAGGTGACCATCGAACTGTGACTTTTGTATACGTCACAAAACAAAATGTCATTTGTCAAATTCCACAACCGATTGATGATGAATTTTTTCGGAAGCTCGTTAGATTCTCTAGAATTTCCTTGGCGCAAATATGAGAATTGAAGCGCGTCGTTGATCCCACACAGATTAACCTATTCTAAATATGAAGAGTATTTCTTCAGCGGCATTTTCCCCAATTTCTGTCCACTCCAAACGTTGCATATTCATTATATCATTCAAATTATAATGATCTATCTAGTTTGGTTCGTTAGAAATTCATAATTCACACAATCTCCACTCTCACACTGTTGGGAGAGTTTAGGATACCTAAAACAAATTGCAATCGCGGCAAATTCAAATTCAAAGCTCGATTGAATGATCTAATCGTGTCGAAATGCCCCCAAAATTAGAGCAAGGTTTGATGGTAGCAACCATAAAGCGGTAAAATGCTGTATAGCACAAAAAAAAACAGTAAGATAGTTCGTATAAAAATATCTGAAATACAGAAAATTTGGTACTTTGGCTGAATACAACTCTGTTCAAAAAATCCACAGAATCGAACAATACACTACATAAGTGTCATAGATTTAGCTCGTTATTTTATCTTTTTTTACTATTCAATTGGGTAGTTTGGCTGAATGCAATTCTGTTTAAACGATCCACAGATGTGTAGTATCACAGATTCAGCTAGTTATTCTGAAGGTATTTTTGTTTTTCCAGGGGTGGAACAGCTCATTATAAAAACTTAAAATCGCTATATCTTTTTCTCAGGGCCGAATCCGAAAAAATGGTATAGGAAAGAAGTGTTTCTTTTGAACTCAAGAATCTATTGTTGAAATATTTGTACGAGATTCACCCTTTACCTATATTTTCATGTAGGCCAAATCAGAAAATATGGTAAAGAGAAAATGTGTTTCTTTTGTCCCCTGTTAAGAAATATCAACTTCAGTGGTACGAAAGCTCTTGGTATTATCATGATGATGACGTTTGTGTTTCGGTATTTGGAATCATCTCCAGTATCTTCGGTAAACGCAAAGAATTGGGATGAATCATTCCAAATGAACTATTTGGTCTAATTGAATGTTGACGTCCGAAAGGTTATATTAAAATATCAAGTATCTCACCTTGGATCATCCAATTAGCCTGGAAGATTACGAAATTGGTTTTGTTCAATCTGTAGGTACCCTCGAAGTCCGTGTCCATTAATTTCTATATGCGAATTACGAGAGCAGAAACTTTTTAGTTTGAAATAGGTTTCAAACGCTTGTCGACGTTTTTAGCTCGATGTTCGACCATTACACAAACTCGAAACGCTTTTGGTATAATAATTTTGGGATGTATGTTAACTCCTGAGTTTTTGAAGGTTAATTTTGAGTTATAACTCTTTCAGTTTCTTCCTTATGACCAAGTCTATCTATGTTAAGTTGTTATTCTTAACCTTCGATGGGCATTTTCAACAGAAAACTTCATCGTAGTCTCATTTGAATATCTGCTCCTGATGCGATGCACATTTTGCAGTCTCTTGTTGATTTTTCCTATTATTAAGTAGCTGACATTTGCCAACTACTGGTTAACCCCAAAACTGATCCGACCTTCGTTTCTGTCAATAGGAACTGCGAAGAGTTTTTCCAATTTGTCACAAGACGTACAAAAGGTCGTGAGGCATCAGTGATAGATAATGATAAGAATAAAGCGTCTATATTTGGCACTAAATATAGCGAAAACCTTTCACTTCCAGTGGTACTGTTGGTATTGAAGATGTTCGGCGCAAGTTATCTCATTAGTCGTCATTAGCTGTCCGCAAATTAGATGCTGCATTTATTTGTACAATCTTATTTCGTAATCCCGATGCATGTATTCATTTCTATACAGGGTGAGTCTTTGACTCTTACAGATATTTTAACAGTAGATTCTTGGGGTCAAAAGAAACACTTTTTTTCTTTACCGTTTTTTCCGAATCGGCTCGGTTTGAAAGATACAAGCTGTTGAAAAACCATAAAAAATTGTTATTTTTAGTTCTATCTCACAAAAGGTTTCATCGAATGAAATGAATTTCGAAATATAGTTTTTCATTTATTCGATGAATATTCTTCGAATACAAGATATCACCTACGTCTTCCAGTTTTCTCATTATGACCATTACGTACCATAAAAATACCAAAAATTCAAAAAACCCAACTCTAGAAACTAAGTTGAAGGCTATCTAATGAATATTTGAACGTTTTGTAAAATAAAAGTATTCCTTATATTTTCTCGTATAATGCGCCGTTTTCGAGTAATTTGATAAAATAAAAAAGAATCTGTGAAATTTGAAAAATTGGGTTACTTTGGCTGAATACAACTCTGTTTCAAAGACCCACAGATGTGTAGAGTCACAGATTTAGCTAGTTATTCTGGAGGGAATATTGTTTTTCCAGGGGTGGCACAGCTCATTATGAAAACTTGAAATGGCTGTATCTGTTTATCAGGGCCGAATTGGAAAAAATGGTATAGGAAAAAAGTGTTTCTTTTGACCTCAATAATCTACTGTTAACAAATCTGTACTGGTCAAAGACCGCTATATCTGTGAAATTCGATGTTTAAAAGATCCGCACGTTCAATAGACGAAAAACCATCTGTATCAAGGTATCTGTTTCAAGTTATCAAGAGATTCAATGCATTCTCACTCCTATGTTCATGAACCTCTTCGGAATAACAGTCGTGACCAGAAAAGACAATCCAAACCCAGTCACGTTGGCCGTCGGTATGGTACCAACAAAATAAATATCGATAATGGGCGATTTTTTCATCGTTGTTCATGATCGAGTCCTTAGAAAGAGAAATTACGATGAAAGCGAATAAATTCCTAATATAATCGCTTCGAAACCGGAAATGGAGGAATTGAAATAGGATTGTTGTAAGGAAGTCAACTAGTTGAATTGGTATCCATGCTAATTTTGTACAGAAAGGAGAGGAAAACGACCCTAATCAGATCTTTGTATAGTAATATCTATCTGTAGGCACGTAAGCAGCCTAAAAACTCCTGAAAAAAGGATTTTATGAGGATATATTGAAAAATTCTTAGCCTACTATAGAACCAAACAAATTTCAATGTCAGAATATTTTATTACTCAACATATTCTCTTATTAATTGGATAAATCACATTACAGTGAACCTGCAACGTCTCTAGACCTTCCAAAAAAAATGTTTCCTCTTGCTCTGCCACCCAGACCTCCACAGCTTTTATAACCTCCTCGTTGGAAGAAAATTTACGACCTTTTAAACTTTTTTTCAGTTGAGGAAAGAGATGATAGTCGGATGGAGCCAAATCTGGTGGATAAGGAGGGTGTTCTAGTAATTCAAACCCTAAATCACGAAGTTTTTGAATGGCAACATGAGATTTGTGTGCAGGGGCGTTGTCCTACAAAAGCAAAACACTTTTGGATAGCTTTCCGCGTCTTTTCTCTTTAATTTTTTCCCGTGGAGTGCTCATTAATGTCGAATAGTAATCTCCGGTTATTGTTGTACCCTTATCCAAAAAATCAGTCATGATTACTCCATGGCAATCCCAAAAAACTGAAGCAAGAACTTTTCCAGCAGATTTTTGGTCACGATACTTCTTAGGTTTTGGAGAAACAGAGTGTCGCCATTCCATCGATTGTTGCTTTGTTTCTGGATCGTAGAAATGTACCCAAGTCTCATCCATTGTAACAGTTCGGTTTAAGAAGTCTACATCGTTTTCAAATCGAGCACAGATCGAATACGATGCTTCTATCCTTGCACGCTTTTGGTCAACATTCAAACATTTGGAGTTTGCAGCAATTTTTCTCATTTCAGAATTGACCAGAACTATATGATGAACGCGTTCATATGGAATATTCAGTGCTTCAGATATCCGTTTTAGCCCAATTCGACGGTCTGATCAAATCATGTCATGAACTGCATCGATATTTTCGGGAACTGACACAGAAACTGGCATCGTAGGAGATCTTATTCACGGAAGTTAAGGGTAATGTGAGAATTAGGAACTAGAGAGTCTGGGTCTTTCTGGCTAAGTAAGTATAAATCACTCATATGTTGGTGAATCATCCCCCATAGAAGCGGTAGTTATTGCCGATTAAAATTTCGAAAAAAGAATAGTGAATACGCAAATTTTGACTCTTTACGAAGGTGCTTAAGACCGATGTAGGTAATGAGTTTCTCAATGAGGGTCTTAATGAACGTCCCCTCTAATTACCTCTCAAATCAGACAGTAACCACTGAAAGGTCGTAAACTGAACGTACGAAGATGATTTATTACACCATGTAGAGGGCATCCTCATCGACGCTTACCAATCTGGGGCCATCCCGAGAGATATGCTCATAGAATGAATGAAAGCAATCTAGGAATCAAGAATCAAGGATGATTCAAATCGATGGGAATTAATTCGACTGGGTTTGTGCAAGATTGGGACGAGATAATGACTGCTTCGAGTACGTCGAAGATGCATTTGATTAAGCAACATTTGGTCACCTTGAAGGTGGAAGATTCTTCGACAGATGGTCGAAGATGTTCCCAGAAGGTATTACTGTGAGTTTTATTGGTGCAAAATTTACGCGTACAGGATTTATATTGTGCCATTATCCTTGATAAGGACGCGCAATAAAATAGAATAATGGAAGGAACGGAAGAAGTTTCAAAATCCCAAACGAGTTTATATTCGAAGGAATGTTTATTATTTAATTTCTGTGGTTTTAGATCTGGTCGTCCTCTCTCGGATGGGTTTTATTTTGTTAGAGGTCCAATTTTGAAACTTTCTTCGGGGATTAACATGCGATATCAGCAGGACAGGTGTTCCTTCTTTCGAGACTTAAAGAAATCATAATGGAATGAATTTCATGAATACCGAGACCAACTCTTCGCTTTCGATGGGTTGAATCGGTACTACCCACCCCTGTCTGTGGTCAGTGCCTCACTTCTGTCAGTTTCGTCAAACCATAGACATAGAGAAATCGAGTGAGCATCAAATTGGCCCTTTCATAGAAAGAGAAAAATGTTCGCCAGGCCACAGTCTCCTTTCTGTTGACATAGACGTGAGTGTGGATCAATCAAAATTCTAGAAAAAGGAAACTATGTAGCTGGTCTGATGTTCAGTTTCTCCCTGTCACTTTTTCATGCACAGATGGAAAGGAAATGCTCCTTTGAGTATTCTATGGAATGCTCAGTCCATTTTCTATGTCTATGTGTCAAACTGACTGATGTCATAGATTTATTCATATTTGCGTTTAGTAAACGTCATAAATTTCGAATTTCTGAATTCTGAAGATTGAATGTATCTAATTAATACTAAGAGCAAGCAGTTTTTCTCTTTTCTCAAGCACGTATATCGTGAATTCATATGATTTAATAAGGAAAAACTCCCAGTCCCATCTATTTCGCAAACGACATGTTCGCCATTCTTTCTGATGAAAGTAACTCATTAAATTCGTGTGATACCTTCCTCGTAAAATAGTGTGGGATACCGCAAAATGCGATATCTACCGTCATGTCGCACATGCACAGGAAGACTGAACGCCAAAAAAATTTGGAGAGCACGCAGTGCATAAATCAGGGACCTTTAAACTTTCGTGATAAAATCGCATAAGAGTTCCCTAAACGGCTCGGAATAAATAACGTGAGGACTTAACGAGATCGAGAGCCCCGATCATAATTGGATAGCGATTTTTTTTCCTGTGGTCGTTGGTTGGTTTCGGCCACATCTCGGTAGTTGCAAAGATGAAAGTGTATCGTGGTTCGTGCTTATCTTGTGACTCCGTTATTCGTCTATTCGCGAGGCCTGTTCAGTTATTCATTTTTGCCGAAGGCGTGATTCAATAATAGTTTATATGTATCATGGCGCACTCATTACCACAGTACGATGGTTGGTAGAAAAATTACCACCCTACCGCCTGTTCATCTTCATCCTGTTGATGCTCACGATCCCAAAACGCCTACGAAAAATCTCAAAATGTTGACGTTTCTCTAAATTAATTTACTTCCTGACCATAGATAAACTAATTTGTCTATGATCCTGACAGAGCATTCGACAATCGATGTCAGTTTGAGGGAAGCATTGAACTCTATGGGAACCCATAGAGTTTAATGGAGGGAAGACAGGTTGACAACGATCATAGAGTTGATTATTTTACTACATCGATGGGACACATTGACACAATAAAATATGTCTTTATCAGTTTGGTATTTCTATGAGTTGCTCTTTCAGAATATGTATCATATTGGGGCTTTATGTTGTTCACGTCTAAATGTAGTTCTTTCCTTTTATTTATTTCTTTTTATTCTGACTTCATTGTTTGATAGGACCAATAGACATTTTCATTATAGTCACAGGAAGGGATATCGAGGTGGATGATCATTATTTTTATTTCTGACCCCTTCGTCATCCTGAGCAACAGCAAAGACAAAGCAGCGTTGTCCCACATCGGTGGAAATAGGAAATCCAGAAGGCAAACCGGATCATCATGATCTCAGAGAACGGTGCCTATTTAGTTGAGTTTCCATCTACGGAACCCGGCCGTGCGTCGATACGCCAATTTAGCATATCGATATGGACCTCGTATACGCGATTAATAACATAGGCAACTGGAAAAAAGATTTATCTGCATCGCTTCCTAATTGAATTGTTTGAATAAGTGCGTTCTACCTTGTAGGCGACTATAAATTTTTCTGGAAGAACGCTGTAAGTTCCTTTATGCTTATGCGCCACCTGGCTGACGATTTCCATTTTCAATTCGATGATCGTTTCCGTCTTAATTGAGGAATGTCGTTAAAATTCCCATGGATAAATTATTGGGTAGTTTGTCAGAGGAAACGAGAGCGTCGGAGAATATTTCTTTTTTACACATAGTGAACACATTCACGTCACACAAAGGTTCTAACCTAATCATTTCATTTCAGAAGTTGTACGTTGGCAGATTACCTTTTCGTACTAATTCACTTGAAAAAATAATAACACAATAAAATTTATAAATACCAAGGCAAAAAAACTATACCTACTTTGCTCTATGAGTCAAATCGATGTATCAAACCATAGACAGATATTATAAATTTGGTCTATGCGTCAAACTGACAGCCTCTTGGTTATTTTCTTTGAACATCGAAAGAGATGTCTAATCATAGATTACCTATGTCTAATTTTCACGTTTATCTCGAGAAGATATAGTTTCTTCTTGATTTATCTTTTCTAATATTTTCGTCGAAAGTGCTCTGGCTCTAGGGGTCGGTTTGGTTCTGTAAGAACGCTGATTTCACCTCGGTGCTTTCCTTATCTATTTTTTTCAGCTCCGTATGAAGTTTCCCAAGCAACAGGCTCATCAGAGTAATGAGTGCTTCTATACATATTGTTATAGCTACAACCTACACCGTTCGGTGTCCCGCATATCGTAATCTATCACCGTCGTTATATAATAATTCTTCTTCATTTATATTCCAATTATACAATGAGAAAGACATTTTCTCCGCCCGTTTGACCTTCAAGATCTTACGAATTTTATTGAGGCATCCGAGGTACTTTCTTTTGCGGTAGTCGTGAGCTGAAGAAAGTGCCGTGTGGGCCAGATGGAGGTACATTATTGTAGACCACGAGCGTCATACTAACATTTCCATACGTTCGTGATTCTTAATCCTAGAAGCCGATTGATCGTTTCGATCCCACTCTGCCGATTGATACGAGGGACAATTGATAAGTTCTGCTAAGAAATTTATGTGCTGGGCTGGAACATAGAAGAAGAATACGAAGCAATCGCATTATACCATAGACATAGACTCTCTATGTCTATGCATTATACCTACTGGTGCAATATTCTATGGTGTTCTTGTTCTTAATTTGAGCTGTAAGATTGTTTTGAAATAATAATAAATAACTTTTTCGTACTAATACTGCTTAATAATTCATCAATCAATTTACAATGATTACCAGACCTGGAATTATCTCCAGAATTAAAAGAGTCAACACTGATTAAGATTGCAAGAACTCTATGCATCATTTGGTTTGACGGATGTCGGATGATAACAAATCGTTTTTTGATTTTGTCGGCGGTAATCGACGATTTCTCAGCTGATTACGCGAACTCTTTTTTATATTTAATCCTGTCATCATCAATTCCCTCGGACCATCAGAATTCACGCGCATAACACAGATTACAAACCTTAACAATGATTTTAGTTCGTTTGCGAAACGTTCCCATCTATAAAAATTCTGCAACAACTTACTCTTTCTGTTATTCATAAATCTACTCTAGATATGGAGTAAATGGAAGGATGAGTTATTGCCGTTGAACAATTTGAATACAATGATTTCTCAACTATACGTCATTAGCCGGAAAAAAATCTTGATATTCTTCAATTCTGGTTGATGCGGCAATTACGATGGATTTTTGTTCATAATTACTGATAATCGACCATTTGAACGTTTTTATTCATCAAAGCATAGGTATTGTAGTTTCTTTTTCAATGCGTTTGTTAGAATCTACATATCCCAAAAAATGTTCACAAAGCTCAATAAATTTAATTTGAATTTGAACTACCAATGCACAATGACGTTTATCATTCACCTTTACTTCATTAGATGGCTCTTCGTAATAGGGACAACGAGTAAGCCCACAGTTTTACCTTGAAGATATAGATATATCCCTTTGAGATGGATTCGTCTAAAAAAATATAATATTTAAATTCAAAAATACCGAGGCCAACAACAAGATTATGTGTCTAATCGATGTAAAACACCCGAATCCTGCTCTGTGATCTGTTTTATGATCGAACGCTTACCATCATCGAACTTTTTCGTAGAGTTCAATGTTACTTACCCATACAGCTCTATGATCGATCCAGAATAACCTTGAAAAATTTGATTGTTCGGATATCGGAATCAATGTAAACATGGATTGATGGTTTATTCTTTTTTTATGTATCTAAACTCCCTCGAATCGATAATTCCTCATTTCACATTTGCGCCAGTGTACCTAATGGCTCAATTAAGTGATCTCCATCAATAATAAAATAGATTTGAATACTGTCGGCACAAGTGTGATTCCAAAAAAAGAACCTGTTGGTCTCATGCCAAGGATTCCTCAATTATTTGCTCTTAATCGGTTGATTATAATAATTGAACGCTATTCTCTCGACGTTGGCGGTCATTATCACTGGGTACTAAATCTAATGGAATTAAGGTTATCTTCTGTTGTTCGTATTGAGCCATCTTCTTTTACAGGATGAATGAGATCCGGAATAATTATGCATGCGAGAAATGAAGATTGGAATTTATAAAAACGACTCGAGGACCTCGAGTTTATCGTGACGAATTTATAGACTTTTGATTCCAATCAATGCTATGAATTTCCAAATGATACTGAAAGATTTTCAAAATCCGAATTCTGGATTCGATTAAGAGAAAAGGTCGTTTTAATTGCTGAATTTTACATCTAAAACGAGCAATGAAGACAGCATAACTAGTACTTTAAGAGAAGATAAGTGCGTTATGGAATCTTTTTTCGATGATCCAAGCCATAGAGACATAGACTGATAATAATACTTAAAATTGAATGGAAAAAAGTTTATGATTAGTCTACGATCCAAACGTATTTTGCAATATCGAAAGAAAGGCATTTCTCTTTATGGCCAAAACTCTTCCGAATTTCCTTATTTCCTATCATTACGAAATAGCACGTAATTTCGATTAAATTACCGATGAACTTTACTTTTTATCGATTGGTAAAACTCCATCAACTACGTCTAGGCGTCTACTGTTCCTAAAGGTGTGAATAGAGGAGAGAAAGTGCCCATCTATCAATCGAGACCAAAGGTAAACAAAGAACACGTAAGAGTCCTAGAACAATTAACGAGAAACCATAAAAAAAAACTTCAGAATCTGATCGAAACGGTATGCGAAACGAAGGACAGCGTCTTGAGAAGTGCGGCTATAAATCAGTCATTCCGGCCATGAAATGTTGATTTGAGAGATGAAAGATAAGCATCGATCTTCTTAGCCTTAATAACGTCATGTTATGTTAATTGTTTTCGGCTGCTACTCCTGGAGATATTTGTGTTATGTGTTTTGTTCCAATTCCTTCTTGAAACCTATAAATGGAACTTTTGCGATGGCTGGAAAGCACCTATATTTTGGCAACATCAAGGGGATAGTTTACCGTAGTGCCTCCTCGCCCTCCCCTTATCGACGTTCATGGTCGGTCCTGAAATAATGTGAAACATAGAAAATAATTTATTTATTTTCTATGTTCCATAGAGGAACCATAGATTCAATGATTGTTTTTAAGTCTATGATCAGATACATAACACCACAGAACACTAATAAAAGAATAGCTCTGTCAAAAGAGTATGAATTATGTGGTTAGTTACGGTTTGACCCGCGGTAAGAAGCAAGAAGACTTGATTTGAATTCAAAAAGAATAGGAGCAATGACATTAACATTTCTCAAATAATAAAAAATTTACATTTCGTTCTAGTAGGGTCTGATAGAAGTCGATCATAGATTAGAGAGATCTATGAACTCGATACTACAGCGACCTCTTCAGGGTAAGTTCTGGATTATTTGCGATACAACATTGTGAAATTATCGTTAATAGAGGAAATGCTGCATTGTTTTCATCCCTACAGTTATTGTGAATCGAAAACAGTAAAGTTGCCAAAAAGTTCCATAAACATCGCTTGTTGGCACTTCAATGGTAACAAAGGCATATAACTACATAGAGACCATAGAGTCTCTATGTCTATGTCTATGAACAAAGGCAACGCTCCTAGAGAAAGATCTTTGGTACCAGAAAGTTTGGTACCCAGTGAATTCTAAAAAAATTCAATGTTGCTACCATATTTGAGTAGATCAATGATACCGTGGAGGACACAATAATCATAGTTTTCAATGAGATTAATCTTTGGCTTTACAATTTACATTTCTTGCTGATTCAACCATCAATAGACCAAAAGATGCACAATTGACTAATAATGTAGCTTACAAACTTACTTTGTATTCAATCGAATGTATTTATCTCTTACCTACGTGTTTTATTTCTTGAGATGAGTCATATTTATTTGGACAATTCTTGATTTTCCATCTCGAATATCTCAACTTAGTTGTAATAAAACCAAATAATGAGGTGTACAAATGTCAATGACGGGTTAATTGCCTAAAGGAAAGAGAAATCTCGCGGAGCGAACAGAATTGAGCACATTGCATCTATATGTGATTTGAATTCTTGGCTAATTTTGGACGTAAGATACTCCCATTGTTCGTAGCTAGCCTTATTCGGAAGGATAATAATTGTTGTAAGCAAAGTCGCCGAGTTTTTATGATGGGCAGATTCTTACTACTCATACTCGTAATTTTTTCGGACTAGGTTCATTAATTACTATTGTACATATCCTTCTTGAAGAAATTCGAGATTTTTAATCGTTTGTCAAAATGAACCACATATTTCAAAATTCTAGATTCACACTCCACAGGTGTCATCCTCAATTAACGACTCAAAAAGAGGAATAAAGAAAATACATATACCATTGGTGAGCTGAACAGACAATAATCTTTAATCAGTAATTATCATTCAAATAACAATATGAAAACAACAGTGATGATAAAATTCAACAAATACTCTGAATGATGAGTATTTCCCAAAAATATAATTTCTAGCAATCAAATTCAATATAATATATAATTATTATTTGAATAAAATATTAAAGTAGCTAATAGGATGTAACATCATAGAACTGAAATTACATGCCAATAAAATGATAATATGTAGTAATATACAGTGTCTTTATAAATAATAGTAACATTACCGTACACTTCAAATTACTTATCCTGCCTATTGCTGAAATGTTTTGAACTGAATATAATAAAAGTTCAAAATTGATGCTGACTCCGATGTTACAATCATTTAGAAAAACTACATTAATGAACAAATATTTCATAAATTCAATTTTCCTCTTATTTAGTTTAAAGAATATTAAAATGAAATTATTTCAAACCAAATGGAAATGGATGGTTATTCCTTAGTCTGTTTTCATTATCAGTAAACTTTTCTGGAATTAATTTATGAATGAAATACCATATATGATTCCTAGTTTCCATATAGGAAAATATAAATTTGTGTTGGACCAACAACTTTTTTGTAAATTTGTTGCCAAATCAAGTTAGAGTCGGAGATAAAGTTTGTTACTTATTAATCACTCTCATTCAATGTAGATGTTTATGATTTTTCAAATCGTAAACCATCTTCAAACTGAAAATCTAATTCAGAAGAGATTTAGGTATTATCGTTTTCAGGTGGATCTTTCAGTAGCTGCTCCAAATCAATTCCTTCAAACTTTGACTGGTTTGCACTATTTGAGGCATGGGCTAAAAAGAGTTCTTTCAAGAACCCTAACTCCTGCGTTAAACTTTTAACTTTCTCTTCTAACACTGAATTCTCTTGCTTCAATTGGTTGACTCGTGACATAGTTTCCTGGGTTTTTTGTTTGGATTTTACGCGACTTCGTTTCACAGCCTAAAAGATATCAATAAATCAAACATGAATTTTTTTCAACGAGATTGTGCATACCAAATTGTTCCTATCCCTCTTTTTACGATATTCATCAGAATCCTCACCGGATTCTATGTCTTTTTTAGATTTTCCTTTCTTGGGAGGCATCTGATGTAATTCAAACAGATATTGAATGATGTGGTATGTATATGTTTGAATAAGCTAAGTCCGTAGAGACGAAAAATTCTTGAGGATATGCATTCAAATTACAAGGTATCAAATTAGAAATTAAACAACCTCGTCTTTTTCGTTTGCAATTGCAACAATCACAGACAACACATGTCACAAAGTTCAACTGTCAGGTGTCGGAATTAGACCTTGACCTCACTGTCAGATTACAGTACACCCTCTATTTTATTCTGAGAGGAATCTGTAGTAGCAAATAAAAAAGAATTCTATTATATATTTCCTGAATGTCTTGATATACTTGTGTGGGTCAACAGATGGCACAATTACAGACAAAAGTAAAACCTACCAAAAATGGATCAAAATACTAAGAATCAGAAAAATTAAAATCTGTGCCTCTATGATTTCTAGAAATGGATGTTGATTGTTGAGTGGTGAAATGTTTACTTTTGTAAATAATGCCTACTATTTTCATTTTGATTGATAGTTTTCTTGGTGATATATGGTCTGGGGTGTAACAACAATAAACTTGTATCATTGGAAATAATTGAATATGGCTACTGGAAAGTGCTCGGATGATATGAGCGATGAATTGTTTTCCAAACTGAGCAAAGATCTCCATGAGATGGTCAACAACCCACAACTGTTGAAAACATCAACAGAACGATTTTTCAATAATCTTATAGATGAATTAACACTAGGAATAATCTTTGATACTCATCGCAAAGCCAAAACACGAGCGTTCGATTTTGATGATGAAGAAGATGGAATTGAAATCGAGAGAGGGGAAGATATAGAAACTTTTTCACAATACAATATCAAAAAAACACAAGATTGTGTTTGTTCATTTTGTGATAGAGCTGTAGCAGCTACGAGGTTTGCTACACATCTTGAAAGATGTATGATTGAAGGGAAGAACAGGCAGAAAAATGCTGCCAGAAAAGCAGCATTAAACAATGCTGCTAAGCAAGAACAAGAGAATGATTATAGGGATAATGGAATGAGTGAAGATTATGATAACACAGATGATGATGCAGACTGGAGTCCTGGGGATAAAAGACGTAAGAAGAAAAAGGAAAAGAATGGGAGAAAACGTGCTAAAGGTAAAAATACCTGAGTAGCTTCCTTCATTGTATTGAATATGACGATATCTCAAAAGTAAGGGGAATTCAATACTTATATACACTTCTATTTGTTCAGTCCTTGTGAAAATTACTTTTATTCCGTTCTGAATGTTTGTTTCAATTTGTTAGCTTGAAAGCAGGTAGGTGGTACTACTTGCTGAGCATCAATCAATGTATGCTTCTTTCATTTTCAAAATTTTATTTTAGGTAATAATTATAATGGGCGACGATGAGTTGCACTAGCTAAAACATTTTTTCCATTAATAACTTGCATCATTACAAAAGTTAAATGTTCCAAATTATTAGGCAAAAATTTCTTCACAAATATTGAGAGAAATTGATTACATTGTGCCTTGTATTCAAGCCACGCCTAAGAAAAACGCAGAAAATGACTATATGGACACGCTCAATTTAGAAGCAGAGACAGATGAACAGGATTTGTCAAATTTGAGAGATCTTCTACAAGACCGTTCAAACTGCTCTTCTCCCGCTGATTCTACTTGTAGCAGTCGTTCTGGTTCCTCAGGCGGGAGGAGGAGGGAAAAGTCTAAAAGTAAAAAACGTAAAGATAGGGCTTCCCCCTGCTCAACCACTTCAATGTTGGATTGAATTACTTAGCACTCAAATGCTGTAAATATGTTCAACGAATTTGACAAACGATGAAGTCATTTCATGTTTCTGAATTTCATAGGAGAATGGAATATCATTTTGTAATTAGTTGTATGAGTATTATCCATACAGGCAAATAAAATAATACCCAACGGTCATGATTTTGCCAGTTATATCGCAATCTATCACCTAAAAAATTAACCAAAAATCTCTGCACAGTTTCTTTCGAACTTCTATATCTTGTATAACCGAGATTCCTTAAACATTCAATGTGATTGTCTCATTGTTGTAAACTTTTTAATTATAGTTAATCTAAATTTAATTGTTCCACTGTTTATATGTTGTGCTTTGTAACAATCATCATGTTTTGTGTCATGGTGATAACTATGTTCAACTTGTCTTTGGAAATATTTATAGTATGAAGTTTTATCCCGATCAAATAATATTTAGGCTGTGCAATTACTGAAAGAAAATGTGCATATAATAATTTAGAATTTGAATATTTATCGATGATTTTTCTGATCTTATTCTTGTATTTTAATGTAATTTCATTTTATTGTAATTAATGATATTAATTTTACCCAGATAAAAATTGTAAAAAAGGAATCAATGTTACAGCAATTTGTGAATTGAAAAGTAATTCTTTGTAAATCTTGATTTTTTCCATTAAAAACTGAACAAGCATTGAAATCGCAGACTTATAATAAAATTTTACTACCGAAAAATGGATATACAAAACAAAATATTAGATCAAAAGCATTCAGTGTATTAAACTTTTTCACTTTCATTCCTTAGAGATTCTTTAGCAATTTGCAATATTCTCTTCTTCCAAACTTCATATTCTTCTATATTTGGCTTCTTCTGCTCCTCTTTCATCTTTTTAGATGGACTTGATTCTAGAGATAAATGTCAAGTTCATTTTAATCTATTTTTGAGAATCGATGTGTCAAGTACGGTGCTCACCTTTGTTTACTAAAATTTCTTCTACGTAATTTTTTTTCTTAGATGGAAGTTTCTTCAATTCAACACCCATAGAAGCAGCAAACTTTTCGAATTCATTTACGATAGCTCCCCATTGATTTGGTCTCAAACGACTAATGGAGGAAAATTCTGATTTTGAAGGTTTCAAATTGTTCAATCTGAAATTATTATTCCTATGTTTATAGCAGAGGCAAGGTATGTAATCGCAGGATTATATTAGATTCAGTAATCCACAACTCACTTGCATACAGTGTAAACAGCTGCTGCTGCATATTGGGGGTGTTCATCATCTTTGATCTTCGGATCCTTCTGTTTGTAACAAGAATACAATTTTTCAGCTTCCCCCTTCAAGTGGGTGCAGCTGAATTTGACACAAAGTTCGTTAATGCTTATTGGTTTATCAAGGTCTAGGATCTTTTGAATATTATGAAAGTTATTTTCATAGACCGATTTTTTGAAAGAACAAAGTTGAAGTGCAGTTTCCTAAAGCGAATATTTATGAAAAATCAATTTCTTCATGTTGAAATCAGACCGACAAACCTTATCGAAAGCACTTCCAGTAATAGAAGTTGCTAAATCAAGGCAAATTATGATTTGTACTTGTTCAGACATTTTCAGTGTATTTTTGGCCTGTAAAATCCTCAGGAACTCCTGGCATTTTCTACAATCAGAAAATATGTACTTTCAAACGAAAAAAAATTCAAAATTATTCACTTTATACAATAGGCATCGTCCACATTGAGACGCTTCGCTATATTTTCTATCATACTATGATTTGCCATTTTTTTTGTTTTCCTTATCTCAAATTATTCTTTCAACCGGCCAAAATATACACTTTATTGTTTTCAAATATTTTTAAATAAACGTAGGTTAGAATAAAGCCGCATAGAAATTTGTTGTTGCTACAAATTTTCGGTGCTTTCGGTCTCTCATGCTAGAGGACGACACCATCACACGTGATACAAGCAAAGATTCCTCTTTGATACTAGTGATACAGACATCCACAGATAACAGAATCATATAGATACGACACTTCCCTAATATGGTGAAAAACGCTGTTTGCCGCCGCCATCTACACGGTGCGATTTGAACTACGAATTACAGAGACCCAACTTATCGATACAAAAAATCGAATTTAGCGCGAAATTCAAATAAGCGCTTTGGCGCAAATTCGAATTATTTTATTTGTTGATTTTATGCCGTGATCACACGGAAGCAACTTATGTCGCAAATCGGTCTTCTACCTGATTGGTGAGATCATAAAACTCGACATTTACGCCTATATCACCAATAAGGCTATTGAAGACTGGATTGCTACATAAGTTGCCTCCGTGAGCTCACGACCTAAAATGAAAAATTATATCGGAAATACTTTTTCAATAATAACAGATGTCTGTGAATGTTTGATACAGATTTATACAACTCCTCCATCCACTCAAAACCTTAAAAATCCAATGTTCATTAAAATCACAAGCATTGAGATAAGTCGGTAAGAAATTAGAAAAATGAATGTTTATTCAATACAGTACATTTCTGTTTACCTACATACCCCTTATTGAAATGGTAATTATATTTCAACTCCTCACATCTATTTGAGTCAACTAAATACAATAACTTATATCTTTTATCTTTGGGTTTGGGAAAACAAACTAATTTTCGAATAGGTAAATCAGCTAAAATGAGCATCACATATAATATAATACCTGTTGTATATCTGCTCAACAGATAAATCTTGGTAATATTTTGGCTTGATGATTTTAACCCACTTTTCAAAAAGAGCTGTCTTAGTTTTGGAAACCGATGTCTCTTACGAACAACATCCTCACATCCGAGTACACAATAAGTTTTCAATACCATTTTTTGGAAGATATCTTGAACTGTCCCAACACGTTTTCTTTTACTAATCACTCGATTTCTCTGAAGAAATTCTTCTTTCGAAGGTGAGATTTTCAGCTGAGCTTTATTATTCGAATTTGTACATATCCATTGAAGACAACAGTGACATTGATATTTGACAAATTAATTTCATTTTTATTTATGATTCTGTTATTAGAACATAAATATCTATGTTCCAAGGGTTTAAACGATCAACAGAGTCATCTATAGATCAAACATTGTAATATTTGCATCTACAGAGTCATCTTATCGATGCGATTAGAACTAAATATGCGATTTGGAGTGGGGGTAAGAGAGTGTCACGACCCTGCAGACATCTTCGTCGTAACAAACTTCGAATCTAACCCTTTCTCAATTGCTGATATTCGTAGAAGTTTGTCTCAGTTCTAGAAGTATTATTATAAAATACATCAGTCGAGAAATTTTTATGGAAATATAAATAAGTGAAATTAAGGAGTATGAAATGTTTACGTATCAGTACGCCATCTGTGATTAGGCAACAAAATGCCGTTTGAAGAATTTGTTGCGGGTGACAGGGAATCTACTATGATTTTTCTGCAAGATACCTAACTCGAAAATTGAAAAATGGAAAAATTAAAAATTAGATTTTCTGGTGAACACCCTAGCACAAAAACTCGATTTCAAAAATCTCGATTCTTCCAGTCAAAAATGAGCAAGGGGTTAGACCCCTCTAAAATGACCTATTTGCTAGATACTCTGGCTGAAAATCAAGATGTTCTAATACTGTCCTAGGAGTGCATTGAAATTGTTTTGAAGATTTTGGAAAACCAAACAGTTGATGAGTCAATAGAGAATTGCACTCCAGAGAGCTCTTCGAAAAAATCCCAAAATGATGGGATCAGTTGAAACTTCCTCAAGACCGAACGGTTACGCCGGGGTTGCTTTTTATCACGTTTGAATCTACTATGATTTTTCTGCTAGGGAGTCTAGGAGACAAATATTTCTGTATCATCATTTACGAATTCATATCTAATATGAATTATTCATTCTACGTTACTTCTATAAGTATCAAGGATTATATTCTATGATTTCTATACACTTTGCTTAACCATAGACCATAGAGAAAATTTTCTTTGAACCCTACAAGAAACCACTGAAGATAAGCTATACTCGGTGCTTTTGCATCATTGTCGCCAATATAGAAAAAAACAAATATTCAAAGAAGGATGAACTTGAAGAAATAATGAGGAAATGTTATCGATTCTAGGAATACCCGCACAGTTTTCGACGAATGCTTGCGCCTCCTTCGGAATAATTGACAAAATAGCGTCTCGGCCAAACGACTCGGCGGTGATCTGTTAGATGTTAGGTACATATACTTAAAAGTATTCTCTTTTTCGGTTATTCAGGACGCCATTAGTATTCCGCACGCGCTACCGCAGGCGGCGATGAGTGTGCGGCAAATACCTCTGTGTGAGATCGATCGGCGACCAATCTAGGTTGAGTCATTGGATCAAAAAATCTGACCATGATGGTTTTCCACTTTGGCCAACAGTCTATTGTTTGATTTTAATTCAGGTACGGAGATCTGGATGATATGGCATTTTAGAATAAGAAATAGATTGTAGTTGAAAGTCCAGACGCAGCTCAATATCTGGTTGCAATAGGTCACTGAGAATTTCTTCTCAACCATAGAAACAAAAATATAGGTACCTAACCTACTAGGTATCACCATTACCTATAAAATTAAAAAACCTTATTAACTCAAAAAGAAAACAATCTAAGGTTACATCAAATTTTAATGGGAATGAAAAAGCTTTCCTAATAACTGGGATAACGTGTAGGACACTTACCGTCCTAGTCCGACTCTGCACCTTTCACCATAGGTCGGTATCGAACCCAGAGTCTCGCTTGGTTAGTCCTATTGGGAGATGAAATTGTGAGAGGCGGGATCTACATCCAGCATCCGCGCCACTCTGAACTGATCCCCCATTCATACCCACATCCAATAGAATTCCGCTCTCGAGATGAATCTGATTTGGTCGTCGGCCAATACGAACCTGCGCTAGGTTAGAGGACGGGGGTGAGAATTGTATTATAGAATTTATACCGTGCCGAATTTGACATTGCATAACCCTGATTTTCCAGAACCACAGAACGTCCTTTAAGTCCTAAAGAGATCTTTTCGGATTGACGTATCGTTGAGGGGCCCAACAAACTACATATCTATGACATTTTTTATCACAAAACTTTTACGAGTCAATATTGTCGATAATAGTAAGTTTCTATTCTTGAGGGTCTATAAAAATCACTCGAAATAATAAAAACATGAACTCAACTAACTTGTAGTTAGTGTCAAAGTCAGCTGATCTAACATACTCTATGAAAATAAGGGATGCCACAACAAGTGAAATTTTATGATCTGCGATCCCCTCGTGAATATGTGTCTGTGAGAAGAAAATCTATGTCTATGGAGATATTCCTCATCCCGGATATTATCTACTGTATTGAAACTATTCTACTGTATTGAAACTAGTATTAGACATTAACGAATTTCATTGCGTTATTTCATGGGGATACGTCAAGGTGGTCATCCTCTATGCTCCGCCAGTTCTGCCATCCAGTCTGAATCTTCCGCTAGTCGCAATCAATGACACCATTTGGACCCGGTCATCTCACGGTCGGCCAGCCGTATCCTAGCTAATTTTGCGTTATCCAACGATCGCAAATGAGGGATGTGCATATCGTCTAGATGTCGTGCGTCCATCTGGTATATAATCATAGAACTCTTCCGCGTTTCTCCGCGATGGCACAAGCCAAACGGGGAAGGGCCGTCATTAGGTAATCGATGTAGGTGACTTCGGATGACCAGTGGACGGTGGAGAGGCCGAAGAAGAAGAACGCCCATCGGAGTTCTCCATCTGCGTTGCTTCGATGGATTGAAGACTGTCATTATCGGATTCGATGTATGTGGACGATCAGAGGAGGTTGGTAACGCAGGTGTGGATCAGGCTGCAAAAAAACAATAAAAGTATATTTCCAGAGAAAGCACTGTTTCCTAGGAGAAAAATTGATATATCCAATATTCCGTTCTCTTCTCTCCATGAAGTCAATAACCAAGAGATACTTGAGTGTTGAAATTTATTGCATTCTGAATGGTCAATAAGTAGGTAGTATGTTTCGAAGAATAAATTGAGTGGATGGAAGATTATTCAATCTGTGAACCCTGAGGATACGCAATAAAGCACACTGAGTAGGTATTTACGAGAGAGGCGTGTACGTGTTGAGTTTGACTAACAAGGAAGCTCGGAATTCATTATTGTTGACGAAACAGAGGAAATTTCGTGAAAGATCCACTAAACAAATTCGGTGTCAATCAGATTGTTAATTACAGCCAGCTAAGCGACAAGAAGATAACTTGACAGCTGAGATCAAGATTTCTATGGAGTTATCATAGACATTTTTGATTGAATTCGTGGTCGAGTAGGCAATGGAACTTTGAAGGTCATGCAACAATATTCTGTGATTAAATTAAGGGCTCATCTTCTATATACCATTTTGTGGTTAGATTAGATGTATTTCAGATTTGACATTAAGCTTAAAAATTCCATAGCAGAGGACTAGAACCCGATTTTTTGAACTCATAAGATACCTATACTTACTCATATTTTAAGGTTGACGTGTGCACTTCAAATAATCCGATCCGTTTGGAAGTTTCTTTCGAGGGGCAAATATCAAGAATAGATATCCGAGATGTTTCTCCGGATAAATAACTCTCAGCGATAAATTATTCCTATCCGACCAAGTTCATTGTTTATTGTTCTCTTGAAATAATTTCATTAACATGAGTAATTCTCCGTTGTCGTCTGGACTTGTGCGAACACTTAATGCATTTATTCAGCGATTTCGTCGGATTAGATAATTACTATACGAGAGGCGCTAAACGATCATTTTGTACTAATCAGTGGTATTTTTAATTGATATTTACTTCGTATCATCAGCCATTTGCATAATACAAGCTTATATTTCGAAATCAGGACAAAATTTGTCGTTTCACAGCCCTAGATTTCATCCGTCATATATTTGGTTCTCTGTGACTTCACCTTCTCTTTGGTTTCTGGATTTGTCTCACAGATTTTTCAGTTTGTCCGTGGTTTGAAATTAACTAGTGGTCAAGAACTTTTTTAGTTGAGCAGTGGTAAAGATATTTTTGTAAGTACTTACGTAAATTTATACATTTCGAAGGGAAATATACATCTACTTCTTTCATTTTTACTCTAACATACATAACCTAGGTTCTCTGTAAAAAGCACAGTGTAATCTTCAAACCGATTTATGTCGAATGAGCTGAAGATTACTTTTATTATTTCCTATATCCTATATACTAATCTATAAAACGGATCATGTGACAAAACCATCAGAGGGCCAAATTAATATTTTTTGTCGAAATGTTTTTCGAAAAGATTTATGTTGAAAATTCTGAGAATCCCGACGTGGAATATCCTACATGAAGTAAGAAAGCCAAAGTTGATAATGTGTATGTCGACGAATGTCTTTGCAGATTGAAGTTTTCCTTTTTGATTACCGATGAAAGCAAATATTTGAAAAAAATTACGAAATTCCATATCCATCATAGACTATATGGTATCTATGCATACATACCATATTACCATAGATGGTTCGGCTAACTTCACGTTATATACGACTAACGTCAATAACTGGAAGGACGCGAAATAAGCTCGAGAATGGCACAGACATGGGCGTAACATCCGTCAGGGCATTCACGATTGAATATCAACGACAGTGACGTATCGTTTTCGAATATTTTTAGTTTTTTTTTCGATTTCAACTGATTTCATCGCTTTTTTTTCTAGGGAAAGAAACATGAAGAATGCCTGATGGTCTTATAGATGGTTCTACGGGTGTGCAAATTTTTTTCACGGGTTTTCGTATCAGGTATGTTATTTTTTTAATTGCATGGTCTCTCGAAACTTCTTAAAATTCGAAATAACGCTCAGAGCATTCATAGTTACTCGATCATTAATGGAAAATTAGAAAAAATGTTCATATCCATCGTTCAACTATAAAGAATTCTTCTTATTTCTCCGCTCAAAAGCATGAAAGCGATACTAAATGTTCAGACACGTACACCAACATTCGAGTCTATAGTTTCAAATACTCCGGAAGAAGATTGATTCTTGTTTCGTTGATAAAGGGGGCCCCACACGATAGGATAGGTACTCCATGAAAATACCACCAAACGTGGTAAATCATCCCAGTGAATAATTGTCATAATATGCTAGTAGAATACTGCACTTCATCAATCACTCAGAAAAGATTAGGTACATATTTCTAAAATATCATTTCATACTTCAATATTGATATAAATAGCAATATCTCTATGTTCAGAGCCCCTGTCTGTAGTTTGGATCGTGAAATTTGATAGATTAGGTGGAATAATGGCTCATAACTCACAAGTATTCATTAATATGTTTGACAGTCAATAAGTGAGTAATGGCTGAATACCCTACCTATATTTCTTATGCCCAGAGTTATAGTAGGACTGAATGGGATAGTGTGTGGCAGCTTTAGATCGATAGCCCGGGAAAGAATCCGTAAAAGTGGAGGAAACCCGCCGAAGACTCGTGGACCTAACATCCTATTATCTACATCCTGGCTCATCCTCTTACCGGGGCCTGCAGATCTATAGACAGGTCACTGCGATATACGAGAACACAGACAGGATTAGTGTTTTTTAGTTTGGTTTTCGTTGAAACTGGCCGCATGTGACCAATATCTTAAAAAGAATTCGATTCGTCTGTGGTTGACAGCCCACAAACACACAGAACATATCAATCATAGATATAACAAGTACGTTGTACCAGAGAACAACTACATCTTTAATGACATATCAAATTTGAAAAAAACTCTATCCTCCAGTTGCAGGAAAGTCCATTAAAATTTAATACTTCATTAAAATCTTAATCCTCCATTTTCCCCTTCAAAAATGACAGTTTTAAATTTTGATAGGACATCAAATCTTAATGGATTTTCCTGCAACTGGACGTAAATCAGCAGGTTTTTACGAATAACTAGAATATTATGGATCCAATCCTTGACAGTTGACTTCAAAATTCATAAATTGACAGTTGACTTTTGTGTCAAACACGAAACGTCAACTTTCGTACTTTTCCTGCTCGAATTCGATATTCCCGGTCCGTTTGTCGCAGGTTCTCGATTCACAGTTGAGTCCATCCGCTTGATCGTTTTTCGAACAAGGAGAGACATCGTCGAATGAAGAGAGAAGAAGACTTAAAACTGATATTAGTTGGTAGGAGGAAGGTAATAGCGCTAGTGTAAGTGACTCGAATCGGAAGTCATATGTGAGGAAATGGCTCTAACGGCCGAGACGATTCAGGTGTGCCCCAGGTCCATCTTGGACCTGCCAGGGCCGGCTCGAGCTCCCTAACCTTGTTTAATTCGTGTCATTCTCTCGATATAGTGAAATTAGTAATTGGGAATATTTCAACCATAGAATTCTGAGCCCTTAAATATGAAGATGTAACGTGCATCGTTCATGAAGCACCTATATGGACTGTGCCCCATGTATGTCTGTGTTACATGGTGAAAATTCTTAGCTCAGCCCTTTATTTGGTACTGGCTGTGCCCGCCTACTTTTCAGAATGAATTTTGTTCACTTAGCTTAACCACTGCTAGTTCACTCTACTCAAAATTGTATTATTTCACTTAACTTGACATCTCTACTCTTTTCTGCTTTACACCCCTCTACTCTACTCTACTTCACTGGACCTTGAAACCTTTTACTCTACTATACTCTGCTTTGCTCTACTCTACACTACTCTACTGTACTCTTTTCAGCTCAGCCCTGCTCCACTCTGATCTGCCCTACCCTCCACACTGCTCTACAGTGTACTAGAGTACTCTGCTCTACTGCACTCTACTCTACAGTACTCTGCTCTTCTCTGTTCTGCTCCGAACTGCTCTACTCTGCTCTGTTCTACACTGTTCTACAGTAAACTAGATTACTCTACTCTACTACACTCTACTCTACAGTACTCTGCTCCACTGCACTCCACTATACAGTAATTTGCTCTACTCTGTTCTGCTCCACTATGCTTTGCCTTGCTATACTCTACTTTCTTCTTCTCTCCTCTACACTGCCAAACTCTACAGTATACTCTAGTCTGGTCCACTCTAGAGTCCTCTGCTCTACGTCACTCTAATCTACAGTAGTCTGCTCTTCTCTATTCTGCTCCACACTGCACTACTATGCACTGCTTTACTCCCTTCTACACTACTCTGACCTACACTAATTTGCTCTTCCCGACTCTACAATATAATTTTGTCTGCTTTCCTTCATTCTACAGTATACTAGAGTACTCTACTTTGCTCTGCTCTCCTCTGCTCTGCTCTGATCTTCTCTGCTCTGCTCTACTGCATTCTACTCTACAGTACTCTGCTCTGCTCTACTGCACTCTATTCTACTGTACTTTGCTCTACTCTGTTCTGCTCCACTCTGCTCTGCCTTGCTATACTCTACTCTGTTCTTTTCCACTCTACTCTACCAAACTCTGCAGTACACTCTAGTCTGGTCTACTCTACAGTCCTCTGCCCTACTCCACTCTAATCTACAGTACTCTGCTCCTTTCTGTTCCGCTCCACACTGCTCTACTCTGCTCTGCCCTGCTCTACTTTGCTCTGCTCTACTCTACTCTTCCTTACTGCATTATACTCTAAAGTACTCTGCTCTATTTAACTCTACTCTACAGCACCCTGTTCTGATTTGCTCTACTCTGCACTGCTCTACTCCCTTCTACATTACTCTGCTCTACACTAATTTGCTCTTCCCGACTTTAAAATATACTCTACTCTACTCTGCTCTAGTCTACTCTGTTCTGCTCTACTCTACTCTACTCTACCTAACTCTACCGTATACTCTAATCTGCTCTACTCTACTCTACAGTACTCTATTCTACTTTACTCTACTCGAATCTTGGTACTGTACTCTACTGTGCTCTACTATGTCCTACTCTACTCAACCCTACTATACCCTAACCTACTCTTGGAAAAGCATCAGGACGGCATCGTGTTTCACCACTTTCGGAACACCCTATAAAGTCGCTGTTGACTCACTCTTTATATTCGAATTCGTCTTTTTAAGCTCTATTGAAATCTGAGGAACTAGATTTGGCCACTCTGTATACAAATCAGCCATATTGTATTTTTTATTGACTATACCTGAAGATTGATCTATCTAGAAGAACTTCTATTCGAAAATTTTCCTGTATCTCTCACACTTTCACATATAGGGTGTAATTCTGGCGGGCACCACTCTGTAAAAAGTCACAGAATAAAATTTTCGCCTTGCCTAAAGGCTACGCAGTCCCTTTCCGCATCAGCGACGCTCAACATGTTTCTCCCGTCTTTTTTTTTACTCTCCATCCACTTATTATTCAAGCTGTATCCGAAGTGATCCACAGCACCGAGAGGATGGTAGGTAGAGTAGAGGATAGAAATTACTCTTGTGAATTCGTTTATGGCAGGTAAATTATCGTTGGGAGTATCTGTCTGGCAGCGATGGGCACGCTTGGCTGCCCATCTCCGGAGATAACTTATCTCCAGAACGGATGTAGGTATACAAATATGAGTCGATGTACCATAGGCGACTAGATGGAGGTGGACAGCGAAGGTCAAGACCGGCTTCGGAGATTCCAACGAATAACAGAGCCGATTTCGCTAGGAATCGTTGTGAGAAACAATTTCACCAACATCTTTTCGGGAAAAGCTAAAATGACGCGAGTTTTAATCTCGAACCCCGCGAGATTCATTTCAAAATTGAGGCGCCATTCTAGAGACTTGTTTCGAAATGAAGCGCTCTATTTCTAGATAAAACAAGGATATATCTTTTATTGCCCTGAAAAAATCTCATCTCCAACAGAATAATAATGCAACTCCAATAGTCAAATCTGACGAAACGAATTTTAATCTCGAACCCTATCAATTTCTATGGATTCGCCACAGGATTGGGATGTACGATGAAAAATTCACCATTTTCAAGTGCTCTCGTTCCCGAGAAAGCGAGGTTAGCCAAAACTACTACACAATCCCTCCTTATCATCGTGAAAACGTGTCAAATCAGGAGGTTCAAATAAAAAAATAATATATTTAATTCACTTTATGTCGTCAAATTTGACGGGGAGAATTTCAATCTCGAAACCTATATGAGCTTTAATCTCGAATCCTATGAATTTCTATGATTTCACTACAGAAAGGAAGAGTTCAGAATTCTTTGCCAACATTTTGAAAATACTCGACAAAACTCTTATAATAGAGACGTTTTTATTTGTGCCTTAACCATTTTACAATCCTCGAAATTGTGCAGGCTATCAAATACAAGTGAGATAAAATTCACATTGAATTTCAAGGAGAGTTTTGACATTATTTAGTAGTTTTTTCTGGTTTCGTCACCTCACTACTGAAGTATTCTGTGGAAGCTTTAGATCAACTCTATGTGAAGTTGCAATATTTTTAACATAGACTCTTTTACTAGTTGTTCTATGACGAAACTATGAATGTCGTGCACAAAATCCAGAAAAAATCCAAATTGTGCCGTAAAAGCTACTATGAGGATACAAAATAAATTTTCAGTCATATATCATTTGGATTTATTTGATAGTCGGCTTTTTTCCAAGGATTGTAAAATGATAGAGGCGACCGAAAGGCAGAAATAGAAAAATATACTTTTTCATCAATGTAAGTGTTTTGTCAAATACCTATTTGAAAGGAGTCTTTTTTGAAAATGAAGAAATGAAGCGAGGTGAACTTCTACAAAATCTATTTTTTCTTTTCTGATACTGTGTTACCATCATTGAAACTGAGTGATTGCCCAAAAAAATCGATAAACTGAAGAAGATATAAGCATAGACTATGTCTATGGAATATGGATATAAACCAAAAACTCATCATCTGTCACAAGTTTTGACAGACTCTATGGTCTTGACAGACGTCAATATTGACAGGTCAATTTCTCACGAAGAAATCCTCCCGATACGTTTTTCTAGCTGCATCATCCTTCTCACACGTTCTCTTGGAAGCCGTTGGAGTACACGGTCTATATCGATTAGATATTCCATCAGTGCCAGGCCATCTGCGATGGTCGCGTCCCTCGCCTAGAATGACAATTACCCGTGTACTCTTCATGACATGAAAAAGTCATCAGGCCCTTAGCGGGTTTCCGGCTACATCCTGCAATCTCGAGCAACGAACTTCCTGATGGACTGCCACAATGGACAACCGATGTGTGATGAGGAACCCAGCAGGAATCGTTCGGTCGTGGCCTAATCGATTTTTTTATTTCTGCGCGAAATAACTGTCTCGAAGTCAGTTTGGACTGACGTGGGATGATTTCATTCACTAAAAATTGAAGTTTGGTGTACTTAGTCAGAGGCTGGTTGTGGTGCCTGTTTTCTTTGATGGAGCTTTAAGAGAAATTATCATGGCGAAAAAATACAAGCTTCGAAACTAAGTAAACATAGAATGCCTTTACTAGAGTCTAGTAATTTTTGTTAATTCTATATCCACAGATTACAAAAAACTCTTTCTGCATGTAATCTGTGTCTATACAGTTGACATAGACTATATCTATGGTCGTCTATATCTTTCTTGAAACCGATGACACTTTCTGTCATGGTTTTTTTGTGTCTATGTCATAGTCTCTATGTCTATCACTTAAAATTTAATAATTTTATCTCTATGGTGATCAGAATATCAGAAAACTTTTATGACCTTTATTGTGATTGTGAAAATGACGTAGAATGTTTTTATGATCAATCGTTACTTTGAAATACAGAGTGATTCAAAATTACTTTTTTTCCGAGTAAAGAGTAGAATGATAATAGATCTAGTCTTCTATGCGAAACTTATACAGTTATAGTGGTATATTCCGGAAATAATCGATAAAATAAATTGGGAGATGAACACATGCCGCAGATAATACAAATAATTATTATCTAGAGTGAATAATCATCGAATGAGGGTGTTCGCAATCCACCTTGCAGGTGAAACCTGACAGGAAATAGTTGGGGAGATGACGGTTAACGGACTATTAAATAGGCAGAATAGACAGGCTTTCATATCGGGAATCCATTGGCGTAGACGACATTCAAATTCATGGGGGTGCAGGTGGTCAAGTATTTTCATGGGGAATAGTAGGAGTACAAATAAATTATTAATTAAACTGCAGTGTTCCACGAGATTCTCAATAAATAAAACATACGGTCAGAATTTAGAGAAATGTTGTGGAGATCTAGGATTATGTTGTTCTATCTAGCGTCAGGAGGATTCTCAGGAGAAAACATAAGATGAGTCCTTACAAATTCAAATGGGGCTTGAGTTTCAGCAAGAAATTACAAGAGATGGTAATTCCATTCCATGATATGAATGAGGGAAAGAGTTTCTTGCGTAATAAATTTCAAGAGTAGCTTCTTCTTCTCCTTGCAGTTATAGTGGAATATCATCAAAAACTTTTTTATTGCTTTTTTATACCTTATTCGATGTGTTATATCGTGATTCTTTCGATACCACTACTAGTACTAATCCAGAGTGGTTTCATGCCAGTGAATATGCCGGTCACGGTCGGCGTGGTCGCGGCTTGCATCAACCGTCATCTCTTTCCTCCCGGCTTGTCTTTCCCGCCACCGGAGCAAGGTGCAAAGGGCTCTACCCCACTTTGTTTCGATACTAATTGCGAGAAACATGTGCCGCCCCACGCAATCTTCGATTTCCTGAACCTTTTTCCCGCGTCACAACGTGTTGTTGTAGACTCGAGTAATAGCTTCCTATATATACTGTGAATTCATTCGTCGATTTCAGAAAACTTTCCCACCCTTATGATTGACAGCATTACCTTGTCCATGTAGGTACTGCCAGCGTTATACTTGTGCGAAATGGGCATCAACTTTTCCATAGTTTCCATTTCCATGGTTCCCGTTTCCATAGTTTCCATTTCCATGGTTCCCATATCCATAGTTTCCATTTCTATAATTTCCATTCTCATAGTTTGCATTTCCAAGGTTTTTATTTCTATAGTTTTCATACTTTGCATTTTCATGGTTTCCATATCCATAGTTTCCATTTCAATAGTTTCCTTGCTCATAGTTTCCATTTCCATAGCTTGCATTCACATAGTCTCCATTTCCATAGCTTCCATTCTCATAGTTTCCGTTTCCGTGGTTTTTATTTCCATAGTTTTCATACTTTGCATTTTCATGGTTTCCATATCCATAGTTTCCATATCCATTATTTCCATATCCATAATTTCCATTTCAATAGTTTTCTTGCTCATAGTTTCCATTTCCATAGCTTGCATTCACATAGTCTCCATTTCCATAGCTTCTATTCTCACAGTTTCCGTTTCCATGGTTTCCATATCCATAGTTTTCATTTAAATAGTTTCGTTACTCATAGTCTCCATTTCGACAGCTGGCATTCTCATAGTCTTCCATATCATCCATTCTCATAGCTCTCATTTCCATGGTTTCCATATCCATAGTTTCCATTCTCATAGTTTTCATTTCCATGGTTTCCATATCTAGATATACTTTTCATTTCCATAGCTTGCATTCACATAGTCTTTATATCCATATTAGTTTCCATTTCATAGTTTCCTTACTTAAAGTTTCCATTTCCATAGATTGCATTCACATATAGTCTCCATGTCCATAGCTTCTATTCTCATAGTTTCCGTTTCCTTGGTTTCCATATCCAAAGTTTCCATTTCAATAGTTTTACAGTGTCCATTTCCATAGCTTGCATTTTCATAGTTTCCATTTCTATGATTTTCATATCCATCGCATTCCGATGGTTTTCAGATCTAAATGTCTTGACGTTTATTTATTCAATTGATTCCATCCTTTTGGGAATTTTTCGAAGGTCAATTTTCGAGTCGCGTATTTTCCAGGAAAATTATCGTAGATCCAAATGTGATACGTATTCTGAAAGAGCAACTCTTCTAGTGATAAATCTGAGAATTTCATCCATCTTGAGGCAATTCTTCTGTCTTGAGAAAGTTACAACTGAACCCATCTTTTTCAGGATTTTTCGAAGGTCAGCTTTCGAGTAGTTTTTCTTCCAGGATAGTTACCGTAGATCTAAATGTGATACATATTCTGAAAGAGCAACTCTTCTTGTAAAAGATCTGAGAAGTTCATCCATCTAGGCGCAACCATTCGGTCTTGACGAACTCTCAAGTGAAATTTCTGCGTCTCGCAGAAAAATCGTCGTGGATCTTGATATAAAACTAAAAGACCAGCTCGGTGCAACCGCTCGGTCTTGATACTTTTTCAACCATTGAGGTGTCCGTAAAATCTCCTCAGTTTTAATAAAGAATATTTGATTATTTCAACATCAATCCACCCTGATTGAAAAATCCTCAAACATCTTCTCATGGATTCTAAACCAGCGTCATAAGAGGGAACCAGATAGTACCAGATAGCCTGCAATCAAGTTCAAACACCTCCAATAACCCGTGCCGCTACAACAAATACCCCAGATATAAAAAATCGGATGATATTCTAAGCTGTCACCGTTTTGTATTACGAAACCCGCATTTATCGCTCGCTACCGATCGCGCGTATTTGTTTTTATTGACGAATATCGATCGGTAGCATCAATTTCATCTATTTCGTAAGGTCGGACGTTTGCAAAATGCAAATTGGTGAGATTATTAACGGCGCGACCAACTAGATCATCATTAATTTTTCAAGGTGGCATAATAGAATGCTGATACGCAGTCATCGGGTTACCGGATGCTGCCGGCGATTGTTGTAGATTTCTTTTCAATAAAAACGTCGGCTCGATAGACAAAATAAGTCCCATCTCGGAGGAGGGTTCACGAGGTCAAAAACTGCACGTTTTTGCGCTGCATGTACGCTGAAATTGACAGGGTTTCACAGAAAGGGGAATCCCCTTCGAAGATGTTCCAAACAAGGGCTTATCCATGATAAAATGAGGTTCTAGGATTTTATTCTAACCTCCTTAAGTATTATGATATTCATATAAATCACTTGTGATTAATGAGCCATTATTCATAGTCTAACCACAAGTTCTGTCTTGTAGTTAGGTTAGTGTTAGTTATTTAGTTAGGTGAGTGTGTCTGTGAGAATAGAGATATTGCTATACAAGATGTTTAAAGAAAAATAATCACATTTTGTGCTGAAAATCTGCATCTTAGGGTTATCGACTATGAACTTTCTTCCTCAAACATTTTCAGACCTACGAAGCCAGACTGTACTACTTTCTTATTTCAAATGACACATCTTGTATATCTTTGCATCGTTTGGTACCTCATTTAATGGTTATTCGAACAGTGTGACAGTGACACTATTGGGTAAAATTAAACGGTTTATGAGTTATTGACTCGATAAATAGTTTTCGTACAATTTGAATCCATGGAAATTGTTCAAAAGCCAGGCAATTTATTGCCTCATGAACAGTGAGACGTTGAAAGGCTTCATATACAGGGTGAGTCCTCGACTCCTACAAATATTTCAACAGTAGATTCCTGAGGTCAAAAGAAACACTTTCTTCTCTTACCATTTTCTCCGAATCGGCTCGGTTGAAAAGATACAGGCTGTTGAAAAGCCATAAAAAATGTTATTTTTATCTCATAAACGGTTTTATCGAATGAAATGAATTTTGGAATATAGTTTTTCATTTATTTGATGAAATAATGATCTTTTACGAACACAATATATCACCCACGTCTTTCAGTTTTTTCATTATGACCATTACGTAACATAAAAATAACAAAAATTCAAAGCACCCAACTTGAAACTAAGTTGGAAGCTATATAATGAATATTTGAATGTTTTGTAAAATAAAAGTATTCTTCATATTTTTTTGTATAATGCGCCGTTTTCGAGAAATATGATTTTAAAATTAGAAAGTATCTGTGAAATTTCAAAAATTGGGTACTTTTGCTGAATATAACTCTGTTTCAAAGATCCCACAGATGTGTAGTGTCATAGATTTAGCCTGTTATTATATTTTGAAGGTAATATTGTTTTTCCAGAGGTAGCACAGCTTACTATGAAAACTGGCTATATCTTTTTATCAGGGCCGAATCAGTTGAAATGGTATAGGAAAAAAGTGTTTCTTTTAACTTCAAGAATCTACTATTGAAATATTTGTATGAGTTTTGCCTCACCCAGTATAGTAGTTGTCGGCGATGTTCTTTACATTCATTCTCTGCTGAAGAAATGCATTTTTGACCTTCGTATATGAAGATTTGGGTTGCGTAAGATTTTCAACCAACTCTTCCGGTCCCAAACGTAACCCAACAGCGAATCTCATAATTTCCTACCCCGTAAAAAATTCCAAGATAAAGGTCCAACAAAGGCTCTCAGACACGGTTAACGGACAACGGTCTTAGACAAAAGGAAAGCCATTTAACTTCCGAAAAGACAAAAAAACCTACTTCCTCTGTCCAAAACCGGTTTCTGCGTGAAAACATCCGCGTTTCCGACACAACACGCAAGTCATGCCCCTGGACCATTTAAAGCTCGTCATAAATCAAATTCGCGAAAGACAGGATGCCCAGCATCTGTCCCCGTGGACCGTGTGACCAGGGGACAACCCTCGGACGTCCTGGACCACTCGGGGTCACCTCATTAACCCTTTGTGCCCTACGGATAGCGAGAAGATCGCTTAAGAAGGAAGTGTTTGCGGAGGGTTGTTTTTTGCCGACAGGTATCAGCATATCAAAGGATGGGGATAAATGACGCCATTCATCTAAGCAGACTATTTGTATTTTCTTTCTCTACGGTGGAATAATAAGGGTAATAAATTCACTTGTCACAATGGTAGATGAAGCCGAGATTTGATTAGCTTTTTTGCGTAGGTAACTGAAGACTTGGCGTTGAAAAAACGCGGAAGTTGATACTAATTGATGGACGTTATTAGTTTGAGGAGTTTTTTCCGAAGCTGATCGCGGATTTTAACTGATCGTTTCGGGGTTAACATGACGTGTTTAGAGGGAAGAAACGAAAAAAAATGTTGATTGAGTTGTTTATGAAAATTGGTATTTTTTTGGTGGTTTCGGAATTGCGTAATATTCAAACGTCTTGAATAGTGATTCGGGGACTTAGGGGAACCCCTGTAGCTTCTTATCGGAGTTAGCATACCCAGATTTATTATACAGTACGACTCCCTGACTAGGAATGAATTCAGTTGATCAAAAAAGGTATTTTCGTCGACCTGAACTAAAAACGAGATTTTCCATACCAATTTCCCAACTATTTTTGAGTACTTTTCGTCCGCAAACACTTTTCGTCCGCCTCTTCGTCAATAAGCAATATTAGGTCCCGGAGCCATTGAATCAATTTTTGGAATACAGAATTCGATGAAAACATGAGTGCCTGTGACGATAACTGTTATTCGTTGTTGTCAAATTAGTTCCTTACTAAATCGGATAAATCCACCTATACTGCATTCACATTTGTTTTAGCAGTCGGTTGGCCATGAAATAATTTTCTCAAGTTTTTGTAACTAGAACGGAGTAAGGTTGGCACTCATGAAATGTCGTTAATGTCATAACGCCGTTGCCACAACTTAAATCAATTAATATTACGCAAATGCCGAAAGTGATTGAAAAAAACAGACAGGGTTTCAGGAAGTGCTATTTAGAATTCAGGTCCGCTCATTCAAATAGTTATACCCTGATATTCTAAAATCCACAATACGTCAGACGGTAGCGAACATATTCAATGTAAGAGAATTTATATAATGTTTCATCTGAATCTAAACGACGTACACTTTAGCTGACTGTTTCCACAATCAGAAAGATTGTGAATGAAGAGAATGGCAAAGAATTCCTTTCTATTGGGATACCCAAAAATGTGGTGGCATTTGAGAATTTTATATTTGAGTGAATTAATGCGAAAAGTTTACTACAGGATTTTCGATTAATGTCATCGTAGAATAAGTTCCCGAAAATTGATTTTTCTATTTTTCATTTGACTTGTCCTATACGTTGTAAATGTCTTAAGGTACCAATAAATACCTAATTATTATTAATATATCAATGTATTAAGATGAACAGCCACAAATACGCGCCAGTTGTCCTGCTAATTGCTTATTCATGTGAAATTTTTGTTCAAAGGTGAAGTTCATCTTGATTTGAAACATCCTTTAATTCCTTTTACTTATATTGATGCAAGATGATTTTTGTTGAAGAATTTAATATTCTTGTAATTATCTGTTAATTCCTTCGAGAGATACCCATTTCCAACCACTGCATCATATGCATTTCATCTTCGGGTTAATATTTTTGAAATCTACAACTGATGTAACGTAATCAAACTTTAGCCAAAGAAGATAACGAACATTAACTCTCCTCAAGCTAGTGCATATTATGATATTATACTGATCTCTTGTATTTTCCATCATGCAAATAAGTGGATTTAGTATGCCTTCAATCAGTTTGTATAAACTTCAATTATGTTCGTCACATATTTCTCGAAGAGATTCGACATTGTGATAAAATACGTAATAACAGAAACTTTTACGTAGAACGGGCAACATAGCGTTGATTTAAAACCAAAAAATGTTTCGACAAGCTTCATAACCCCACATTTTCGTACTATACAGAGTGAAATGTGTCAAATTTCCATGACCAACCGACTGCTAAAATAAAAGTGAATGGAGTATAAGTATACGTTGACGTTTACATGCACACTAAAAAACTGGTTAAGAATGCAACAAATTACCAATTTGCTGGTCCTGCAGGGGGCCTTGATCCAGTTCGCGAGGAACACGAACGAAAGAAACAGTCTCCGTATAATTTCATCCTTGTTGGCGGGAAGGAATACCGTTGAAGGTGATCGGGCCACCCCGTATAATTATGGGCACGAGACAAGAGGGCAATAAAGGTGAGCCGAGTATCTATAATGAGATATCCGCCGATCATTACGTAAAAAGCCGATCGGTGAAGCTGTTGTCCAGCTGTTTCATGGAACAGACGCCACCTCGCGTTGTTGCCAGCTGACTGTGGATTCTCCCTGCGACCGTGGACCACTGAAAAAACCCTCAATCTCGAATATATCCACCCAGTAAGAGTCCAAAGGCCACTGTTGTGTCTATAAGTTTTTAATATCAGTTCAATCATTGCGAGACTTGCACTATAGCTCAACTTGTAATCGAAAACGCAAGTTAAAAATACTCAAGGCTTCCTATCCTTCGTCTTCATGGGTGCCTACTTCTGGAAAAGCAGGCAGAAAAGAGGAAAAATGAATAGGCTGCTTTTTGTGCCCAGATGGAATTCCATAAATCCCCAAACTCGTGTTACGAAACCAATGCAGTTTTTTTGTCCTGGACTTTTCTCCATGCCTTTCTTCATCGAAGGTTACACTCCTGTTATTCTAATACACCCTGAGGGTGCCAGACTAGAGTTTCACTCTACCGGGTATATCACATCATCACAAATAACCTATTTGCAAATAGCAATATCAATTTCATTTGCGATAATTGCAATCTATCCTTAAAGAATAATTCCATCGGTCCCAAAACAGATCCTTGTGGAACACCACCTCGGAAATTCAATGGGTGAACGAAGAACCCACAGGTTTGCCATTCTTTGTTTGTGTTCAAGTATATATATTGAGAAAAAACAGAAATAGTGTAGTGTTCTATGGTATGAGGTTATTTTATTGGATTGAGAAAATCCTCGATGATCGGTTTGGCAACGTTGTTCGTGAGCGAGATGAGAATGGACTGCTGCTAGCCGTGTTTATTGTAGATCATCGTCTGATAGAGACACGTGCCCCACGATATCTAATCAGCTCTTACCTGCTACAGATGAGGTATGTGCTGGACATCTGCTCTCTTTCGTCGCTTCCTACGTTTTTTCGATGAACACCCTGAAAAATAACCACCAAACATTCGGGGACTAAACGGAGCAATACAGGGCGAGTCTTCGAACTGGAATAAGCAAATCAAAGATAGTTTTCTTATATATATGTTAGGACAGCTCGATTGCTCGGTTAGTATTTTAAATTGCTCTTCTTTTGATGTAAAGTGTAAGACAACACGTCCCAAGTTTGATATATGACGTTATCGATAAGTTTTTCGAACAGCAATCCTAATTTTTTATAACCATTCTCAAGGGTAACAGAAAACACATCTTTATTCAGTTCGAAGATGGAGAAATCTGATATCTACAAAAATCTGTTCAGAATAACTATTTAATAAAGGAAGGGATAAGGACGGCCCTAACACAGAGCCTTGTGGAATCCCCAATTAGGTACAATTAATCCACTGTCTTTGGATTGAAGATTCCGAATCTAGTCATCTAGCAACACTCCCAAATGCGGTTTAAAAGATGAAACACCTTAGGAATCGTCGCATATCACATCGTTACTTGCATATTTGACGGTGTTCATTTGCTTCATTATCACCATTAGAATCTTTCGAGGAAAACTTACATAGTCAAAATAACGACGATCGCTATTCAAGGTTTTCCCGTAACAATAATAATAAAAATGCTAATATCTATTTCGTTGTTGTCTTGCGATACGTTTATCGGCATCAGGCTTGGCTTGGAGAATGAAATCGAAGACTTCCAAGAGAACAATTGAAGGGAAGTGGTTACTGGAAACACGCGACCTATACCACTTTGATCGATGCTTCAAAGTCGGACGCCGGTTCTTGGAAGCCCGATCTGCGGTTTTGGCTCACGAATCTACAGGGTGTTAATGGATAGTTGCGAAAAAACTTGAAGGGTGTGGTCCAATGAAAACACCTCGATTTTCCGGCCATTTTTGCACTAATGCTGAATTAAAATGAAGATTTCTGCAATAAATTTGGATCTTACTGACATAACTCTTTTGTTAGAGCAATCAATAAAGATTCAACACGAAGAAGAAGAGAGCAAAAAAAAAATGAACAAACAACAAAATGATAAATAGATGTAAGCAATTTTCTTGCTGCCACAATTTTCCCTAGTGTATGAATAATGCAGGGCGTTTTCAAAGGTGAGGCTTTTTTTTGACAAAAGGTAGAACCAGTTCTACCTTCTGTTGAAAAAAAAAATCTCACCTTCAAATACACCCTGTATATTGTGTCATCAAGTAGTTCCTAGAGATCGTGGAGTATTCCTACTGAAGAAACCACGTTCCAAATAGCACCAAGTAACTACCTAAAATCGAAAAATTGGAGTATCGAGCCATCATCAAGTACCTGTATTTGAAAGGGTTAAGAGGTAAGCAGATTTACGAGGATATGCTTAATACCCTTGGTGATCAATGTCCTCTTTATACGAACGTGAAAAATTGGACTGCAAGCTTCAAAAGAGGTAAATTTTCCATTGAAGATGATGACCGATCAGGTAGGCCAGTTTCTGTGTCAGTCTCCGAAAATATGGGTGCAGTTCATGACATGATTATATCAGACCGTCGAATTGGGCTGAAACGGATATCTGAAGCACTGAATATCATATAGTTCACGTCAATTTGGACATGAGAAAAATTGCTGCAAAATGGATCCCCAAATGTTTGAATGTTGTCCAAAAGCGTGCAAGGGTAGAACATTGCATTCGATCTGTGCTCGATTTGAAAACGATGTAGACTTCTTAAACCGAATTGTTACTATGGATGAGAGTTGGGTACATTTATACGATTCAAAAACTAAGCAACAATCGATGGAATGGCGACACTCTGGTTCTCCAAGACCTAAGAAGTTTCGTGTCCAAAAATCTGCTGGAAAAATTCTTGCTTCAGTTTTTTGGGATATTCATGGAGTAATCATGATTGATTTTTTGGATAAGGGTAGAACAATAGCCGGAGATTACTATTCGATATTACTGACCACTCTACGGGAAAAATTCAAGAGAAAAAATGCGGAAAGCTATTTTGTTTTTGCAGGACAACGCCCCTGCACACAAATCCCATGTTGCCATGCAAAAAATTCGTGATTTGGGGTTTGAATTACTAGAACACCCCCCTTATTCACCAGATCTGGCTCCATCCGACTATCATCTCTTTCCTCCACTGGAAAAAAGTTTAAAAGGTCGTAAATTTTCTTCCAACGAGGAGGTAATAAAAGCTGTGGAGGTATGGTTTGCAGAGCAAGAAGACACATTTTTTTTGAAAGGTCTAGAGACGTTGCAGGTTCGCTGTAATAAATGTATCCAATCAAGAGGAGAATATGTTGAGTAATAAAATATTTTGACATTGCAGTTTTGTTTGGTTCTATAGTAGGCTAAGAATTTTTTAATATATCCTTGTATTTTCGAATCGCTATTGCTCGAAAAAGGTGGCTCTTATTAATAAAGTATTGGTAGGTTTTTGGATAGGGAATTTTAAGATTTGTAAACTTTCTCTTTCATTTTTGCTAGTTGCTCTCACCAAAACATGCGACCTTTGATCTTGTATACAGAAAACAACACACAAGCGGCATCGATGAGGACTTGGACGTAGTATGTATTCGTAATAACGTATTGTGGAAAAATCACTGTCATATAACGGGAGACACGTCTCTGCACGGTACTGTGGCGCAAGCTGTGGTCGATCATATCTCAGTTCCCACTCGGAAACGTGGAAATTGTCGCAGTGTGAGAATTTTTTTTTCTCCAGATCGTCCCGTCCGACGAGATGATTTTCAATCGGGCTCAATGGATCGTAAAAACGATGACATTCTTCGATCTTCATTCACATGGATTCAATCACACAACTACGTAGTACCGTTCTGTGCACATCTAGCATTCACGATCTTAGAACGCGTTATTTTCGATTAAATACGAAAGCCGCAATCCATTCAGTCTTTCATTTCGGATGTCGTTGATACTTCGTCTTCCGCGTGTGAGGAAATTGGATTCGGTGGTTTTCATCCACTGTTTTTTCCGTGGAATTGACTGATTTTGTTGTCACGCTGTGATGAGCCCCAAGTTGCGAACTTTTGGTTCGTTATTTCCGAAGGGTTTTCGCTTAGTATGATCGTAGAGTGAAAATTGAGGAAGAAATTAAAGAAAAACATATTTGGGAAAGCGTTGACAACAGTGATGCTTGAATAAAGTATGGATTCTAAATTTAAAAGGGAGTTTAAGATCTATTGTTCCCTCTACCAGAGCTGTTTTAGACGCTATGTCTTCTACGGCTCGCTAGAGTTCTAATTACCACCAGTATCTGGGATGGCTTCAAGAAGCTGTAGATTTGAGACCTTTATTATTAGATTCTTCAGTTGATTGACTGAGGAAAAAGGTCAGGTTTATAGAACAAAAACCACTGCTTAAAACAATGCCGACTAGTTTCGATTTCATTCAAAAATCATCCTCAGGGTTAGTTTTAAATGGTCTGAGTCATGTAATCAAAAAATTGAAACAAGTTGTTTTCCATCCGCCTTCTCTCGATGTTTTGTGAGGTGTATTTGTTTCAGTTTTTTGATTACATGACTCAAACCATTTAAAATTAGCCCTGAGGATGATTTTTGGATAAAATCGAAACTAATCGGGATTGTTTTGAGGAGTGGTTTTTGTTGTATAAACCTGACCTTTTTACAGCAATCAACTGAAGAGGTTTCTCTTCTGCAAGTTTGTCGTCCAAAGTATTTTCTGCGTTGGTTAGCAACGGTGAGGTATTCTGTTCCCAGCTGAACTGGAGTTCCCTCCAAACAGAAAGAGGGAGCATGAAAGGGACGAAGCGAGGGACGTGGCTGTCTTAGGTCATGTAGCAATGGATCCGACCTTTAGTACTGGGAAATTGTCCGATGTATCTGGTGTTTCACGCGCACAACAATCATGAGAATCCTCAAACAACATAAATTCCATTCTTTTAAGATACGATTGGTTCAGGAACTGAATGAGGATGATCCCGATCGCCGACTCAAGTTCTGTGAAGTGATCACTGAAATGATTAACGGTTATCAAAACTACATGTTCGATATCTGTTTTTCGGACGGGAGTTCATTTTACATTAACGGCATTGTAAACTGGCATGTCGGTATTGGTCAGATGAAAATCCAAGATTGTTTCGTGAGGTGCATACTCAGCTTCTCCAAAAATTAAATGTTTGGGCGGGTAATTATGGAAATCACATAGTGGGCCCTTTTTTATATCCGATAATCTCACTGGCCAAATTTATTCAGATCTATTGGAGTACGCTATTTATCCAGCCCTCGTGCAAGTATTGGAGAATGCAGAAGACCATCCAAACGATCATTTTCCAACAAGATTGCGCACCAACTCATTTCGTTCAACCGATGCGTCAGTTTTTAGATGAAAATTTTCCTCACGCCTGGATTGGAAGAAGGGGACATATTGAGTGGCCACCCATATCACCTGATCTGGCTCCACTGGACTTTTTTCTATGGGGTCACCTGAAATCCAAGATTTACGCTACCCAGCCTGAGTCACTGGATGATTTGCGAACTCGAATCATTAATGAATGCCGTCAAATTATACCAGAAATCTTGAGGAATGTACGTTTTCAGCAAAACTGCAATTACTGCATGGAAGTGAATGGTGCCCATTTTCATCATTTAATAAACTTATCACAAAAGTGAGTAGTCTTCCAATATTTAAGCTGTCATTTCGTTATCGATGGAAATTTTGAATAGAAATTTCATGATCAGATAGTACTTGATAAGATCTTCAACATGAGGTATCGCAACACCCCTCACCCCTATTGAAAATCAAGGGGTTGTGCTCATTCCCGTTAGGGGTTGCAGTTACGAGGATGCAAATAGCGGAAAAGTTGTTCCCCCTCTAATCAGAAATTGTCGGATCCAAGCGATTTTCCATATTTTCATTTAGAGGCCGGAAAATCGAAGTGTCAGGTTTTCGTCGGACCACACTGTATATGATATGGATTTCGCATATTTTCCAGGCGTTGTTAATCCGAAGGAATATTCAACGAAACGAGCAGGCACGATCAAACGAACAATACCAATTGTGCCAGAAGTGAAAACGAGAAACCTATTGGAGATTTAAGTGGGTCCACCCATCTCTCCTCGTCCAAGGAACAATTGGATGTCGCAGGAATGCGTTAAGCACATTATATAACTGATTGGCAGTCCGTCGACGTCGGCGGCAATAAAGAAATCGACGCTGATGTCGCAATTGTCTTGGAAGAAGAGAGTGTACCGTTAGCGTCCTGCCTCTCTGACGGTCCGTGTCAGGCCTACCAAATATCGATCCAGGAAACGGCATATACAGCTACTTACACCATCAGTTATCATCGAAGAACGTCGATGTCCTCCGCGACAGTCTATAGAGTCACGGCTTACTTTTGCGAAAATCCATAAGCAGGCCATAACTGTAGGTTGCCCAAAGGATCGATTAGGAAATGAGAGAGAAAGAGATGCATTTGATCCTAGGTGACAGGTGTCATGGATATATTTTAATCTCTGATCTTTATCTCGATACTAGTTATTCAACTATACTTCATTCAAATTTTTTTTAGCAGTCGGCTGGCCATGAAATAATTTCTTCAAGTTAGGTTGGCACTCATGAAATGTCGTTAATGTCATAACGCCGTTGCCACAACTAATATCAATTAATATTTATTAAGAAAATGCCGAAAGTGATTGAAAAAAAGAGACAGGGTTTCAGGGAGTGCTATTTAGAATTCAGGTCCGCTCATTCAAATAGTTATACCATGATATTCTAAAATCCACAATACGTCAGACGGTAGCGAACATATTCAATGTAAGAGAATTCATACAATGTTTCATCTGAATCTAAACGACTTATATTTAAGCTGAATAAGTATTTCCAAATCAGAAAGATTGTAAATGAAGGGGATGACAAAGAATTTCCTTCTATTGGGAGACCCAAAAAAGTGGTGGCATTTGAGAATTTTTTGTTTGAGTGAATTAATGCGAAAAGTTTACTACAGGATTTTCGATTAATGTCATCGGAGAATAAGTTCCGTAAAATGGATTTTTCTATTTTTCATTTGACTTGTCCTATACAATGTAAATGTCTTAAGGTACTAATAAATACCTAATTATTATTATTACATCAATGTATTAAGATGAATAGCCACAAATACGCTCAAGTTGCCCTGTTACTTGTTTATTCATGTGAAATTTTTGTTCAAAAGTGAAGTTCATCCTAACTTGAAACTTCCTTCAATTCCTCTTACTTATATTGATGCAAGATGATTTTTGTTGAAGAATTTAACATTCTTGTAATTATCTGCTAATTCCTTAGGGAGATGCCCATTCCCAACCACTGCATCATATGCATTTCATCTTCGGGTTAATATTTTTGAAATCTGCAACTGATGTAACGTATTCAAACTTTAGCCAAAGAAGATAACGAACATTAACTCTCCTCAAGCTAGTGCATATTATGATATTATACTGATCTCTTGTATTTTCAATGTAATTAACTGGATTTGGTATGCCTTCAATCAGTTTGTATAAACTTAAATTATGTTCGTCACATATTTTCTGAAGAGATTCGACATTATGATAAAATACGTAATAACAGAAACTTTTACGTAGAACGGTCAACATAGCGTTAATTTAAAACCCAAAAATGTTTTGACAAGCTTCATAACCCCACATTTTCGTACTATACAGAGTGAAATGTGTCAAATTTCCATGGCCAACCGACTGCTAAAATAAAAGTGAATGAAGTATAGTCATATATTCATATGACTCAGTCGCCTTCAAAAATAGGCGACTTTTTTTCAGTAAACTGGTACAGAGTGGTCATAATTCGTTGACTACTGAGGTGATCTCGAGAACTATATGAGCTAGAAGAAAACGCATGACAAATTTCCGACCACTTTTTCAGAGAAACAAGGAATGGTGAAAACCGTAGCCTCCTACGATCCTCCGTTTTTGAGTTATTAGCAAAAATTGAGATTTTGACGATTTCGAAAAGTTCTCATTACTTTTTTGTCTTTGAAGTTACAGATCTGAATCTTGAACCTTCTACAGGCAGTTTTTTACGTAAAATCCACTGACGAGCTAAAAATATTTTTTCATTTCGAATAATAAGGCAAATTTCTTGAATATGTTATTTTTGAAATGAAAAAAAATCTTTTGTCAGTAGATTCTACGTATATATAAAAGTGCCTAAAAAGGCTCAAGTTTCAGTAACTTCGAAGCCAAAAAAGTTATGAGAACTTTTCGAAATCATCATCAAAATCTCATTTTTTGCTGATAACTCAAAAACGAAGAATCGTAGGAGGCTTAGGTTTTCACCATTCTTTGTTTCTCTAAAAAAGAGCTAGGAAATGTGTCATCCGTTTTCTGCTAGCTCTTATAGTTCTCGAAATCCCCTCAGTTGACAATGAATTTTGCCCAGCCTATATGTAGAATGTCATAGTTGTTGAGGTCAACGAAGAAGTGAGTCTTAGTCGTAAAAATATTTTAACAATAGATTCTTGAGGTCAAAGAAACACACTTTTTCCCTATACCATTTTCTCCGCATCGGCTCGGTTTAAAAGATACAGGTGGATGAAAAACCATAAAAAATGTCATTTTTAGTTCTATCTCACAAACGGTTCTATTAAATGAATTGAATTTCGGAATATAGTTTTTCATTCACTTGACGAATTTTTTTCGAACAAAAGATATCACCCACGTCTTCCAGTTTTCTCATTACGACCATTACGTACCATAAAAATACCAAAACTTCAAAAAACCCAACTCTTGAAACAAATTGGATGCTATCTAATGAATATTTGAATGTTTTGTAAAATAAAAGGATTCTTTATATTTTCTCATATACCTACTGCGCAGTTTCAGAGTAATTTGATGTTCAAGAATAAAGAATATGTGTGATATTCAGAAAATTTGATGATTTGGCTGAATCAAACGGAAAAAATGGTAAAAAAAGTGTTTCTTTTGACCACAAGAATCCAAGACTCACCCTGTATAGCTGAAATTAACAATTTTCCTCGTGGAGCAAGAAACGATGTGCAGTTCCATTCATAAGAATACACCCACACTCATCTGCTATTCGTACCACATTCAGCATCTTCTAAACAACCGAAAAAACCTCCCCTGTCAGGATGATAGCGGAAAAGGCGCAAATTAACCCACCCGGATGGAGATGTAATGATATCGCCTTTCATATTTTCATCCCGCGGTCAACGAGCGTGACAAATAAAGAGCAACAACACGCATCTCAAATGTCAGCAGCGAGCTACGGCCCAAATGCCACGCACAGCCTCCCTGCGTTATTTCCCCAGCGAGCGACGTGTCTCGTGTTACATTTAATTTGGGGAATTGATGAGCTTATCATGGGGCCGTTTTGTTGGGCCCGTGAGACCGGCAAACAATGGAGTTTGCGGACCTTTTAACGCCGTAAAAAATGAATTACGAAATTGATATGAGAGGAATATACATCGCTTGGACCAACTGATTGAAGAGGGGTGGGACGAAGGTTCAGTTTGAGTGGTTAACGACCTATATTTCATCGATGTTTTGATGAATTCGATTCTAGGAGAGGAAATTTGCCGAGGTTCATACAGGGTGATGCTTCAGAACATCATCAGAACACTGATGCAACTGGTTAATGTTAGGTTAGGTTAGGTTTTACTCTCACGATATTTCTGGCACTGGGACTATCTGTTAGATCCAAAAGTTTTATACCTTGTGCCACGGTTTTTCAACTCTATTGGAAAGAACACACACAGCATCTCAGCACAGGCAGAATAGCAACTAAACGTCTTCAGCCAGATTTACCGGAGCAAACTCTGAAGACTTTTCCATGAAGTAAATCTATCATAGAGACACTTGAAGAAGAGTTCCACTACCTCGCGAACACAAGAGTGCGTCATTAGAGTGAGCAGATGAAGAGTCTGTACAGGATCAGTTTTTGACTCGTACAAATATTTTAACTGTATATCCTTGAGGTCAAAAGAAACACTTTTTTCCTATACCATTTTTTCCGATTCGGCCCTGATAAAAAGATATAGCCATTTTGATTTTTCATTATGGGCTATAGCACCCCTGGAAAACACAAAATTCCCTTCAGAAAAACTAGCTAAATCTGTGACACTACACATCTGTGGATCTTTCAAACAGAATAGTTTATAGCCAAAGTTCCCAATTTTTCAAATTTCACAGATACTTTTTTATTTTTGAACATCAAATTACTCGAAAACGGAGTATTATACGAGAAATTATGAAGAATACTTTTATTTTACAAAACATTCAAATATTCACTTCAGGCGTTTCATGTGCCAACAATCGATGAAGTTGTCGAGGGTGACAACTTGGAATCCCCTGATATTGTTTAACACCGGTGAAGCGATCAGCTGCACCAATTGCATGAAACTCAGTTTCAAGAGTTGGGTTCTTTAATTTTTTAGTATTTTTATGGTATGTAATGGTCATAATGATAAAACTGGAAGACGTAAGTGATATATTGTGTTCAACAACGATTCATCAAATAAATGAAAAACTGTATTCCGAAATTCATTCCATTCGATAGAACCGTTTGTGAGAAAGGACTAAAAATTACATTTTTATGGTTCTTCAACCGCCTGTATCTTTTAAAACGAACCAAATTGGAAAAAATAGTAAAGGAAAAAAGTGTTTCTTTAGATCTGAAGAATCTACTGTTAAAAACTCATGTACGAGTCAAAACTAACCCTGTAGATATATAGCATTACCTAAAAAATCCTCTGACCTAAATCCAATCATTCTTGGGAGCAGTTACAAAGAGATCTTGAAGTTTACATGTTTACAAACCACAATAAGAAACGCTACAACATCTCCAGGATCTTTTTCTCAACTTTGGCAATAACTTGAGCTGAATGTTTTCAATAACTTGGAGGAAAGCATGCAATGAAGATTCTAAGAAGGTTTTGATTCAATTCAATTCAAAAGGTATACAACCAAAATAAATATTGAACAATCTTGCAGGAATGTGCAGCCTAAGCAAGCTTGTATGCTGTCATACCCTGCAACCACAAGTGATGAACCTTCTCCCTCTAACCATATAAAGCATGTAAAATTTCTCAATAAGATCCCTAAAACTAAGAAAAAGCAACACAATGATAAATGACTAATTGAACGATATGTATATCCAAAACAAAATTACTCCAATAGGGTAGCTTCGAATCTATCAGAATTCAGAATGATGCAAGTGGATCTCATATATTTTGCAATGAGCATGAATAGAGCTTTGAAATTTTCAGTGAATGTTTTCGAATATTGTCCACTGTGTACCTATATGTTGTTTCTGGGATTTTTCTGAAGATAAAATACAAGTAAATCGAACATCCTCAATTTTTAACGAGCAGTTTATTCAAGCTGGCCTCATATGGACTTGGCATATTTTTATGACACCAAAATTGATATCTCGCGATGTTTTCGAAGCCCGTTCTGATATTTTCATTATTTTCCGTCGCACAGAGGTCCGATGAAAGACCCACGCTCATTATCCACCATCCTCGCCCGAACGTTGAATCCACAATGGCAAAATACGTTGATCTCTCATCCCAAACGTAAACATCTCCGCCGGCCAGACAAAGACGAATTCCACATGGTCAAAGAACAAAGGCAAGAGAAACCATTTAATCTAGCAACGGAAGCGCTCCTTGTTTCCGGTTAAAGAACGCGCGTACTGACTTCGTTCGTCGTCGTCCGTTTCTAGAGAGAACCGGTTACAGGTAGGTATCATGCCCGTCTTCCGTTCCCGGATCGCAATGATCATGATGATGATGCCCCAAAAAAAACGAAACGAGGTGCCATTCGCGCCTTCATTATGCGACGCGCCGTTGACCATTGTCACGAGGAAAAAAATCCGTTTCCCCTATCTAGGGGTGCGAATGGTTGCGAAGATGGTAATAAATCATAATTTCTCGGCTTAGTCAATGGACGTAATAAGAACGGGGTCAGCTGAGTGAGAAATTGGTCGGGACCTAACGTAGTTTGTCCCTGGTGGACTGTGACCCACCATCGGAAAGACAACCCTTCAACGGTATTTGGGTTGAGCGACAATTATAAACTAATACAGTGAAGATTCTGTAGGATTGAGGAAATCCCTGAAGTACGCATTTAAGAACGAAAAACATAAAGGTTGTCCCAAAACTATGATGAATCAAACGTCACACTACCATAGAGTAGACCAAATACTGTCAAATGGCACCAATATTAGTTCAGCGAAAATGTACCGTTTCCAAAATAATTAGAATTCATGAAAACACCTGAAAATGCGGATTTTCGAACTATTTTTTTCAATCACAGGGACAATTTGTGATAAAGGATATCGATTTTAGCTCATATTAATCCTAGATTATTGTATTATCACCCCTAATTGAAATTATTCTGAGTAGTTAATCGAAAACCTCAGTAAATGTAAATTAAAACAATTTTTTTTTACATAATTTTTATAACTCAGAATAAAGCAATAATCTTGTATTAATATGGGTGAAAAATGCTATCCTTAATCACAAATTCACCCTGTGATTGGAAAAAATTGTTCGAAAATCGGCAATATTTGCTCAACTAATAATGTTGGTGTCATTCGATAGTATATGGTCTACTTTATCGTGGTGTGACGTTTGATTCACTAGTTTTTGGCACACCCTGTGTATATCTAATGTAGCTTCAAACAATGTGGTCCAACAAAACCATAACACTTCCTTCACAACCCCTTGATTTTGCATAGGGATGTTTGGTGTTGCGATACCTCATGTTAAAGATCTTATCTCGTACCATCTGATCCTGAAATTTCGTTTCAAAATTTCCATCGATAACGAAATGACAGGTAAAATAGTGGGAAAATACTTATTTTTGTGATTAGTTCATTAAATGCTGGAAATGAACACCATTCACTTCCTTGCAGTAATACAAGTTTTGCTGAAAACGTTCAAGATTTCTGGTGTAAATTGTGGGTATTCATTAATGATCCGAGTTAGTAAATCATCCAGTGTCTCAGGGTGGGTAGCCTAAATCTTTGATTTCAGGTGATCCCATAGAAAAAAGTCCAATGGTGCCAGATCAGGTGGTCTGGGTGGCCACTCAATGCGTCCCCTTCTTCCATTCCAGGCGTGAGGTGAATTTTCATCTAGGAACTCACGCACCGGTTGAACGAAATGAGTTAGTGCGCCATCTTGTTGGAAAATGATCGTTTGGATGGTCTTCTGCATTCTCCAATACTTGCACGAGGGCTGGATAAATAGCGTACTCCAATAGATCTGAATAAATTTGGCCAGTGAGATTATCGGATATAAAAAAGGGCCCACTATGTGATTTCCATAATTACCCGCCCAAACATTTAATTTTTGGAGAAGCTGAGTATGCACCTCACGAAACAATCTTGGATTTTCATCTGACCAATACCGACATGCCAGTTTACAATGCCGTTAATGTAAAATGAACTCCCGTCCGAAAAACAGATATCGAACATGTAGTTTTGATAACCGTTAATCATTTCAGTGATCACTTCACAGAACTTGAGTCGGCGATCGGGATCATCCTCATTCAGTTCCTGAACCAATCGTATCTTATAAGGATAGATTTAATGTTGTTTAAGGATTCTCATGATTGTTGTGCGTGAAACACCAGATGAATCGGACAATTTCCTAGTACTGATGGTCGGATCCATTGCTACAAGACCTTAGACAGCCACGTCCCTCGCTTCGTCTCCTTCATGCACCCGCTTTTTGTTTCCAACTGAACCAGTAGCGTCAAATTTGGCAACCAGTTGCTAAACTTAAATAGCGGATATATATTTTCCAGTCTTTCGTTAAATAAAGCCTCTGTTGCTCGAGGTAATAAATAGATGTAAACAACGTTCGTTATTCGATAAGCCCCCTGGTTTTCACTGCGTAAATTGTGATTTTCCATAAAGGCACACGTAAACAACGAGAGACCAAAACCCACCATTCCTGCAGCATTGATATTCACCGTCTGTTCGCAGCATCCATATGCTCGCTGATGGTATCTTTCACAGGAACTGAGGTGGTTAAATACGTACTCTTGTATTCGCGTCACTCTCGACATGGCTAAAGAGTTTATCCCGAGAGAGGACATATTATCAATATTTATTAATGTATCTGTGTGTGTGTGTGTGTATCCGAAAGGACACGTAATAAAATTGCATTAAACTATTAAAGTACGTCCATAAAAAAGAATGACAGACCTACGTGGCGGATCTGAAATGGAGGCGTCGAAGATTTTTATTGCGGAGTTAATGTCTTCATCTTAGATCTTTATCGCATAAATTTCGAGAGGTTTATTCGATGATTGAATAGCGAAGCTATTGAGTCAGGGTCTTATTATTGGAAAGAAGATAAATATCGATTATCTATGTCTCTTTTTGAGAGATATGTTTGTTTTCATCATCGTTAAGGTTTTCATTACATGCTTATTCATTTTGGTTATTGGTGTCGATCATTTATTAATTTTTTTGTATTGAATTGTTTGTCCTTAACATTTTTTTAGCTTTCTAGACTCATTATGGGTCCATGAAATTCAAGGGCTTTTGAATAAAATAATTCTGAATGTTGTGACTAAAAATTAAACCATTTTCTAACAGTGTGCTTCGAGTATGAGCAAGCAGCATCAGACGAACGACTGGGTGATAGCGAAAGAACAAATTTTCTATTCATGATATGCAGAGCTCGATGCCATCGCACAGATTCAATTTTCAACAGTGTCGTACCCCTTCCTGTGTAAATAATATTTCGAGAAATTCACAAAACTTGAGAAGTCGTGGCGTTCGACAAAGATGCAACTGATAAAAGCGGCGGACCTGTTCGGAAGGCCAAGATTCTCGGCAATATAGTGTCATTTGTATTTCGTTTTTGATCAGATAAGACGGGTACCATCATAATTTTCATCCTGTGAAGTCGGTGGCAGATGCTGGCTAATGTTCAAACAGGTGAAAATGAGAGGATGGCATAGAGAAAGGTCCGTTGAACTAGGTGCTTCGGTGTTTGAAGGGTGTTGTAGGAGAGGGACTCGAATATTATACTTACTTTTCTAATAAATTATGAGCTGCAAGAAGTATAGCTGCGTGGAAGAAATTTCGTGGTCGGAGAAGAATCAATGACAAACTATTCTTCGAAATTCATTTCATTGGATGAAATCGTTTGTCAAAGTTAATTTTTTTTATGGATTTTCAAGAGCCTGTATCTTTTCAACCGAACCGAATTGGAAGAAATCTTGAGAGAAAAAAGTGTTCCTTTTTACCTCAGAAAACTTCTGTTGAAATATATTTAGATTAGCATTATATTTTCATGCAGAATTACCCCCTTGAAGATTGTCGCACGTATATTCACTAACACCCTGTATGTGCTTTTGACACTCATGTATTCTCATTCATCTTTGGATGGATAATTTTTTTCATAATCGGTTAAAAAGTATATCTATACGAGGATATATTGAAAAATTCTTAGCCTACTATAAAACCAAACAAAATTTCAATGTCAAAATATTTTATTACTCAACATATTCTCCTCTGAATTGGATACATTTATTACACCGAACCTGCAACGTCTCTAGACCTTTTAAAAAAAATTTCTTCTTTCTCTGCAAACCAGACCTCCACAGCTTTTATTACCTCCTCGTTGGAAGAAAATTTACGACCTTTTAAACTTTTTTTCAGTTAAGGAAAGAGATGATAGTCGGATGGAGCCAAATCTGGTGAATAAGGGGGGTGTTCTAGTAATTCAAACCCTAAATCACGAATTTTTTGCATGACAACATGAGATTTGTATGCAGGGGCGTTGTCCTGCAAAAACAAAACAGCTTTCCGCGTCTTTTCTCTCTAATTTTTTCCGTAGTGTGGTCAGTAATGTCGAATAGTGATCTCTGGTTATTATTCTACCCTTATTCAGAAAATCAATCATGATTACTCCATGGCAATCCCAAAAAACTGAAGCAAGAACTCTTCCAGCAGATTTTTGGACACAAAACTTCTGGGGTCTTGGAGAACCAGAGTGTCGCCATTCCATCGATTGTTGCTTTCTTCCTGGATCTTAGAAATGTACTCAAGTTTCATCCATAGTAACAATTCGGCTTAAGAAATCTACATCGTTTTCAAATCGAGCACAGATCGAACGCGATGCTTCAACCCTTGCACGCTTTTGGTCAACATTCAAACATTTGGGGATCCATTTTGCAGCAATTTTTTTCATGTCCAAATTGACTTCAACTAAATGATGAACGCGTTCCTATGAAATATTCAGTGCTTCAGATATCCGTTTTAGCCCAATTCGACGGTCTGATAAAATCATGTCATGAACTGCATCGATATTTTCGGGGACTAACACAGAAACTGGCCTTCCCGATCGGTCATCATTTTCAATGAAAAATTTACCTCTTTTGAAGCTTGCAGTCCAATATTTCACGGTCGCATAAGAAGGACATTAATCACCAAGGGTATTAAGCATATCATTTTGCAGGCCGTACTAAACTAGACAGTTTTTCGTCCATGGTACATAAAAACTATTTTGTGAAATTCGGACATCCTGTGAAATATTGCAGTGAAACTGTGGAGGTTTATGGAGAGGCTTATCAACCCCAACGGTTTACTCATCCAACTTTCCGTCCAACCAAAATCCACCCTCTCCAAGATCCGTTTTTTCGCCGTCTGGGACATTTGAATAACGCAACCCCGTCGTAACAATTTTTTCGTCTCCCTTTCGTGGGGCTAGCCTCGACGAGTCGATCCCCAATTTCCGGTGTAATGCTGAAATTCGCCGTCAACAGCCAACGAACGTTTCCACGAAGCAGGCCACACGTGCCCGGGAGAGGAACTACCGATCGATAATTTTCTTAAATCATGCAATAGCGCGGGATTTTTTACCCTATCTGTTTACCTGAGATGACTCAGAGGTGTGCCCGGCCGGGGGTAGTTTTCCCGCTGCGGCGTTGCCGGATTTCTCCCGGGGAAGGGGCAGTTCTGGGGAGGAATGTATCGTTTTAGATTCGTAGAAAAATTTTATCAATCGTTGCATACCTACCGTCGCTGGTGACGAATTGATAGGGTGATAGGGGAAATTCAGGTCCGTAGCCATCGGAAATTTCGGTTTTGAAGAACGATTGGCAAGGCTGCATTGGATTTTCGATCATTCGGATTTTCCATCGTGAATTCCATTGACGAATGAGATAGGTACCGTGTTTTTGTAGAATTTCCTGAAGAAGTAAAGCTCCAATTCGATTTTTTTGAAGATGGATAGATCTGTATTGATACGAAAACGAAATTTCGTGAAGATCTTGTCATTTCAAAATTTTTTGAACAAGTTAGAAAGTTAGAATAACAAAAAAAAAAGTTTTTGGGCTTGGACCCGTCAATTTTCGATTAAAATGGTGTATTCCGTAGAAGAAAGGGTGGAAATGACAAAATTATTTTTTAGAAATAACGACTCTGCTCAAACAACAGAGTGGCTTTATTTAGAACGACATCATGGAAAATATGTACCTATCCGCTGCTTACGTTGTGCAAGTGGTTGCCAAATTTGATGCTACTGGTTCAGTCGGAAACAAAAAGAGGGAGCATGAAACGGACGAAGCGATGGACGTGGCTGTCTTAGGTCATGTAGCAATGGATACGACCTTTAATACTAAGATTTCACCGAATCTTATGTGAAAGAAGAGAAATGAACAATTTTTAAAATACTGAAATGCTGATAAGTGATTTCATCTGGACTTCTTGCTGGCCATTCCATTCGAGAGACTTCAACCTCTTCAAGGTGAACTGAACGATGCGCGCACGATGGGGTCTGGCATTATCGTTCATAAAAATGAAATTTTCACCAATGTATGGGGCAAATGGCACTACATGCTCTTCAAGAATGTTCCTTATATACTTATCAGCATTCATAGCTCCATTATCAACGACCATTAGGTCTGTGCGAGCAGTCAAAGATATTCCACCCCATACCATAAATCGATCCTCCCCCGAAACCAGTAGTATTCAGGAAATTGCACTGAGCATATTTTTCATGTGGACGTCTGTATACAAGGGAACGTCGATCACAATGGTAGAATCTAGACTCATCTGTGAAGAGAACTCTTTCCCAATCGGCCTCTTCCCAATGGATATGCTCTCTCGCAAAATCCAAACGCGCCCTTCGATGAGCTGGGGTAAGAGCTGGGCCTCTTGCCGCGACACGAGGCCTTAAGTCATATTCTCTGAGGCGATTTCTTATTTTCTGAGTGCTAATTTGCACCTCATGAGTTTGCTCAAGCTGAATTTGAAGGAGGCGAGCGGTTGCAAACCGTTGTCTCAACGAAGAAACTCTCAAGTAACGTTCTTGAATGGCAGTTGTTACCCGTGGTCTACCCTGTCCTGGTCTTCGGACATTCATACCTGTCTCCCTAAATCGCTGCAACATTCTGGACACACTTGTATGGGAAACTCCAAATTTTTCTGCAATTCTTGTGTATGTCCACCCTTCTTCTCGCAAAACTACCGCTTGGGCACATTCCTCTTGGGTCAAATTGCGTGTTTCGCGTTGCATAGCGATCGAGTGTAGAAAATCAAACGAAAGAAAAACTATTGATCACTAGAATTGATCGAGAACAACTGATTTTAGAATGGAGCCAATACATTCAAAATCTGATAATATCATCTTTTTTTATTCCTGCTGGGAAAAAACAGTTGTATTGAAGAAAACCGTTGAAAGTGGATAACATATGCATGCATAATTCTAAATTTGAGATTTCCATAATGTGCGTTAATTTTTTTGCGCAGTGTACTACAACCTTAAATAATGAATAACACAATGTTCTGCAACATTTGACTATATTTTCTCGAACCCTTGTATTTTCTCCCCATTCGAACCACCCTTTATACAGGTGTATTACGATTTGACTTGGAGAGAATTCCGTTTTCGGGCAGGATCGATTTTTTTCATTTCCTGAAAATTTCATTGCGACTACGGGTGTAGAGAGGTGTTTCATGCGGGAAAATTCGAGGTCCCCGGACTGGCAGCAGGTCACGTCCTTACCCGCATCAGCGTCGTTGCCTGGAGACGACGTCCAGCGTCGGGTCGGCAGAAGCGATCTCATTGGTGCCACAGCTCTGCAGCATTGGCCATCTTTATCCTCTCCAGGAGGAAATGTTCCGTGTGGGGCGACGTTGCGACGCGTACGACGTTTTCCCGCTGAAACGTTGGGGGTTTTCCTCGTATGGGCGTTTCCGGGAAAGTTTTCCGACGAATTTGGAGGTGAAGGTTGATTTGGTGTGTTGGCGGATTGGTCAACTGATTTTGGCCAAGATTGAGTTCGGACAAACAATGGGAAATGATCTTCGGCATGGAAAAATCACCTCTAGTTCAATATCTAGTCTTGATTTCAGTAATTTCAAAATTTCAAGCCAAGGCAAGAAATTTCATGTCAATACAAAGATTTCTCGTCAAGAAAACAAGAAATCTTGAAATATCTTGTCTAACCATGAATCTAGATTTGCAATTTGTACTTTAAGGCATACGAGGATGTATTGATATCTAGTTAGCCTAGACCAGTTCAATACAGAAAAAAAAATTGTGTTACCATAGCAACGAACAATAACTCATTAGAAGTGTCAGTGTGGAGTTTGAGGTAAAAAAAGTAAACCAGAGTTACACAATAAATTAAAAGAAAGAAAATGCCCATCGAAATTGTGAAAATCAAGTACCTGTGTTTAAAAGGATTAGGAGATAAGCCGATTTACGAAGATATGCTTAATACCCTTGGTGATCAATGTCCTTTGTATGCTACCGTGAAAATTGGACTGCAAGCTTCAAAATAGGTGAATTTTCCATTGAAGATGATCGGGAAGGCCAGTTTCTGTGTCAGTCCCCGAAAATATCAATGCAGTTCATGACATGATTTTATCAGACTGTCGAATTGGGTTGAAACACATATCTGAAGCACTGAATATTTCATACGCACGCGTTCACCATATACTTCACGTCAATTGCTGCAAAATGGATCCCCAAATGTTTGAATGTTGACCAAAAGCGTGCAAGGGTAGAAGCATCGAGTTCGATCTGTGCTCGATTTGAAAACGATGTAGACTCCTTAAACCGAATTGTTACTATGGATTAGACTTGGGTACATTTCTACGATCCAGAAACAAAGCAACAATCGATGGAATAGCGACACTCTGGTAACCCAAGACCTAAGAAGTTTCGTGTCCAAAAATCTGCTGAAAAAGTTCTTGCTTCAGTTTTTTGGGATTGCCATGGAATAATCATAATCGATATTTTGGATAAGGGTAGAACAATAACCGGAGATTATTAATGGACATGACTGACCACTCTACGGGAAAAAATTAAAGAGAAAAGACGCGGAAAGCTCTCCAAAGGTGTTTTGTTTACGCAGGACAACGCCCCTGCAGACAAATATCATATTGCCATGCAAAGAATTCGTGATTTACGCTTTGAATTACTACTACCCCCCTTATTCACCAGATTTGACTCCATCCGACTATCATCTCTTTCTCAACTGTAAAGAAGTTTAAAAGTTAATAAATTTTTTTTCCAACGAGGAGGTAATAAAAGCTGTGGAAGTCTGGTTTGCAGAGCGAGAAGAAACATTTTTTTTGAAAGGTCTAGAGACGTAGCAGGTCCGCTGTGATAAGTATATCCAATTAAGAGGAGAATATGTTGAGTAATAAAATATTTTTACAATGAAATTTTGTTTGGTTCTATAGTAGGCTAAGAATTTTTCAATATATCGTCGTAAGTATCTAAACTATAGGAGTTTTTCAGTAAATTCTCGTACACGATGAAAATAATTAGTAATCAACCGAAAACCTTCTGACCGTTCGCTAATTGAAGAAATCCGAACAATCACACGAAGCTATTAGTCAACGCTTTGGCGTTACTCATCGGGTTTTATGCGACTTGACGCATTGTCCGAAGACTCCTGAATCTCGAGATATGCAGAAGTGAATTTGCATTCAGAAAATGAATTACGATGGCTGCTTGTCGGGGAAAGCAGCCGTTGGCTGTACGTGCTGGAATTGCAGCAGATATTTTCACCGTCTACGATGGATATCTTTATCTGTAGGTAGAGGGACAGTTCCACTCTTCTAGATTAGATTATCGCTGCCTTGCAATCGAGATAACCCTGTAATTTGAGGTTGAAGGTGGATATTCGAGAAAATGGAGCCTCACCTTTGAAAACACTCTGTTTGAAGTGACAGAAAACAGAAGACCTGTAGTTGGATGAATTTTCAGCAGCTCAGCAAGTTTGATAGAAGGAAATTGTGGGTTTACGCGAGGTTGACTAGTTTCAATAGGCTTTCAGAATTCTTCAGAACCTTCAATTCGCCCAGAAACCCAATCGATCTCGATCCCATCATCAGTCAGTGTCGTAGTCTCGGACGGGCCTCGGTTTTAATCTGCTAAAACACCTTCAGTCGTCACGCATTACGTTGCCGTGTATCATCGTGAAAAATTCAGATGAAACGTGCGGAGCGTGACCGTTTCCATTTTACCGATGCATTAACGTCCCGACGTCCGTCGTATCTGGGGAGCACTCGCAAATGTCCTCTCGTTCTCTCCGTCTCTCTCTCCCTCGCTCTTCCGCTCCGTCTCATCTACCCCCTGACCACTAATTAGGCAAAGTGTCCGCAGCGAAAAGACCGGTGTTGCAGGGGTGCCAAATGCGTCACACACGTGTCGCGTAATGAGTACGGCGACATGGGAAGTTACCCTGAATCATTTCGATCATCCCCGAAAGGAAATAACCGGAACTATCTGGCGTTGCGCGGATGGATAATAATAATTATCGTAATTCAGGTCATCTGCAATCAAGCATCCTCGAAACGAAGGAATTTTTAAGCTCTACGTACGTAGATACCAAAAAAACATTCGATTCCATACCCCACGAATGGCTCTTGATGATTCTGAAGATTTACAGTGTAGATTTCAATATTGTTAAGTTCCTGGAAAACGCCATGCCCACCTGGCGCACAAATGAAAGCAGTAGATAGCCTACAACAGAATTTTCCAAGGAGACTCGCCTATAGCCCTCTGTGGTTCTGCGTACTCCTGAATCATTTGTCTCATAGATTGAATTCTACGGACAACGGATTTGTCATCAAACATCTCCTTCAGGATTCCTTGCATCTACTAAAAACCAAATGCAACAGATGCTGAAAATGGTAGAAGAATTCTCCGACAATATCAAAATGAAATATGGACTGCAAAAATGTCTCTTATTACTATAACGAGAGGTGAAATAGTAGACGGTACAAAGAAGCTGCGAATGATCTACGAATCAAACAGTCCAGACGGATCAATCAGACCCAGAAAAGAGACTTCACGAAGGAGTACACTCGAAGATTAAGAAGACCTATGAAAACTAGTCTGAACAGCAAGAACCTGATCAAAGAACTGATACCTATGCTTGCTCAGCACTGAGCTACTCATTCCGTATCATCTCTTGGACCACCAACGATTTAGCATCCCTACAGAGAAAAATAAGAACTATGCTGACTTAACATCACTTTGAAAGCTCAACAGATCGAGCAGAGCTGTCACGACAGGAATTATGTATTGATTTGTCCAACCGTATGAAATAGCATTTATTGATCCAAAAGACACAAACATTGATGTGTATAGGACAAGTCATATATGCATATACATAAATAGAACAATAATGAATATACGAAAGAACATAAAAGTTCTATGAAAGAAAAATAAATAAATAAACGAATACATACCTACATTAGTACATATAAAAAAGACAGGTTAAATACAAATGACATTACATAGATTCAATGAGAGTAGCTCAAATTGGTGTCAGTCATAAATTCATCTATGGAATAATAAGCCTTCAAAACCAATAGCTCCTTTAGATACTTCTTAAATGATTTAAAGTTTAAGTCCTGCACAACTCTAGGAAGATGATTAAAAAATTGGATGCCCTGGTATTTTACATACATTTCAAATTTATTCGTTCTATGCTTTGGAACACTCAACAGGTTGGAAGACCTGGTTGCATAATTATGATAGGATGAGTTTTTATTCATACTTGCAAAATTATTCTTGATAAACAAAAGAACATTCAAAATATAAATACACGGAAAAGTCTCAGGAAATTGAAAAACTTCAAGAATATTTCCTCAACAAGGCTGCTTCATCAGACTCCATCGAGTAGTTTGTGGTGTTGATAATTCCACCCTGTTAAAGCTGCAACAGGATCACATAGAAATCGAGAACACTCTGCGGAAAGCAAGATACAGAAACTGATTGGCTTCTCATGGGAGACACCAGAAGGAGATAAACCATGATCACATCTGCGTCGAACTACTGGTTGACTTCCGGAAGGTTGTTTCCCGAGACAAAGAGCTTCATCATTTTCATCAAAAATCAAGTGATTCCAACAAGGAACTATATGAAATATATAGCCAAGGTAACCTCAGTGGCGATAGCTGTCGTTATTGCTGAGCGTCACATGAAACCATCCAGAACATCACCAGGGGATGCCAGATGTTTGCAGGCATGGAGTGCAAGAATAGACATGATATTGTTGCCAAGATTTTACACCAAGAATTGGCAATAAAATATGACTTCTGATGTCAAAGAAGGTTTATTATTACTATTACCATCCAGATGCTGTATTGGAAAATAATCATCACAGGCTCTACTGGGATCGTAAGGTTCTCACAGAGCAGCAGATAACTCACAATAGACCCGACCTCATATTGCTGAATAAGGATGAGAACAGAGCATTATTCATCGACGTATCTACTGAACAGGCACATGGAAAAGATTTAGAAATACAGAGACCTCGAGGAACAAACCAGGAGACAGTGGGAGTTGAAAGATATCAAGACCATCCTATATCCTATATTTCATCAACAGAACCGAGGAAACTAACAGAGAATTTGAAGAAACTTAAGTTGGAAGAAAACATATATAGAGTCATGCAAAAAGCGGTGCTGATAGGGACAACAAGTGCAGAAGAACATGGCAAAGAACACCATCCACTTCGACAAGAAGTGCGAAGAGAACAGGAACCCAACAGACACCAAGAAGACGAGGAGGATACAGGACCTAATTGACATCAGGAAGCCGAGAAGCAGCCCGGTCCCAACCACCATTATGAGTCCGAAAACCGAGAAAGTACTGTAATAGAGCTTGATCCTTTGATATCTGGAGAGGAGTGTGAAACCCTCAAGGCTAAAGTCATAAAAATAAGGCTAATAAAGCCATAGAAATGATGTGAAGTCGAGCAAAAGCTACCACACCACCTGATGTGTTCCCAACGGTCAGGAACATCCAACTCCTCAACAAAATGTCCTTCTAGGACCCCTACCATAACGCTTTGTTCTCCCAAATCGAAATCCCAAAGCCCATTGGAAGAATTCAGCTTCAAACCCTCTGAATCGATTTGCTTCAGCTTGACCCATCTCTCGCCAGATGCGAGGCGATCATGGGAAGCTCCGTTTGCTGCGTCGGTCGGTCGATAAGCATCCGCTGGCGAAAAAGCATCGTTCTGGACGTCATGGAAACGGCGGCGTCCCAGCGAGGCCTGCCACCTAGGGAGACCGACGCTGCTGCCTGGCCAGCTTAGCGTCGCCGGAAGGTCTGCTGCATCAATTATGCATGCTTTCCGACACCCCAATCCGACGAATTGCCATGTCGTTGTTTTGCTCACACCCACGTACGCGGGGGATGGAGGAAGGGGGTGGGGGTGTTGACGAAACGGCCGAATGTGGCCATGGGAACGTCGTGGGGTGAGGAATTTTCGACGTTCGGCATCTGAGGGAAATGGGGTAACTGGTTTTGGAGGTAGACGGAGATACAGGAAGTATGTAAATGAAGCGTTGGTCTTAGAGTTGGCTTAGGATGTTCGAGTGAGCCTTAACATGGTATAGGTGAGGATGTATAGACTTTAAGGGGAGTGGCTCTGCTGCCTTGAGATCTATTGTGCCTCCCCTCCATCAGAGCAACACACTTATTCAACTAGTGCACGACCACATGTAGCCACAATAGGTAATACTCCTTCTGACGAAAATGATGTATTTTTTATGGAATATCTTCGAAACGTCACATTTTGAAATAATCATTTCAACCGTTTCCCAAAAAAAATTATTTTAAGCACTTAAAAATGAAAAATAAAAATGGGTATTTAAAATTTAAAACGTTTCATGTGGATTGCTCAAGTTGGCAACATCGACAGAAATATGCCTTGATAATAAAGGACAACAAGTACATTATCTTGACAAGATAGACAGTGATGGCTGTCTATGAAGTCTGCGTCGAACGAGGAAGGTCGTAAAATTTTATGGGATTTTTATGGCCGGTTGCAGTTGAGGCTCGCCAGTAAGTACGCGTCTGTAGAGCAACAGCTGTTATTTTACAAACAAGCTGATCGGACATTGTTCTTTTCATTGTCTTGTATGCGCTGTTGCCAAATCGTAAACTCCGCACAAAGCGATTTAAATTTTAAAACCCCATATTTGAAGGATGATTTTGAATAGTTTCCGCGGTGAATTTGAAAAAATCACGAATGAAACTCATAATTATTCAGTTCAAACTTGCATATGCAGTGATAATCCAGATTGGGGAGAATTCCCTATTGGATATTTCTGAAATGTTGATCGTTTAAGTGCCTAACCCTAAGAGACATGCCTACAAAAAGTGTTTCAATGAGTTCATCAATACTTCCACGTAACCAAAGATCCAAAGATTATAAAGTAGAAAGATAGGAAACGCCCTCATATCTCTAGTAGTAAAAACCGACTACATTTTGGCCTGTCTTCGCCACATTTGACAATGAGATGGCGCTGAAAACGTACTGTCAATAGAGAAAAACTTTAATAATGAAGAAGGGAAATTCAAATTCTATTCCTTGTATTGAATTTCAATATCGATTTTGTTGAGACCAGAAAATAAACATCCTGAGCGATATAACAAAAGTATGGTTCTGTTTGGTGAACAGGATGAAAATTTTATTCACTTCGGAGCACTGAAAATATACAGTAAAGTAAAAACCAAATATCGTAAAATCCATTTTATTTGGTCCACAGTTCTTGACGATGCGATGATTTTTGAACAATATTTTGAGGTTTTCACCAAGAAATTAGACAAAAAAATTTAATAAAGAGCAACTAGAAGAAGCTAGATAAACAGAAGGTAAAACATTCAAAACATCTTTGATAAAAACTCATATGTTTCTGTAAATGGCCCTCAAATTGATATTTTAACCAGTCTTAGAGTCCTAGGAACACATTCGAAACACAGATGGCGCTCAAATCACTTCAGTCGCTTCGTTTCCTATCTATCTACTCTATAATCTTTGCACATGACATTATTCGAAGTGTCAAAGATACAAAGCTTCAACTCTCCAATTTTTCAATGTTAAACCAACGGACGAGGCATATCTCGCCACCTCCAACGAATCGCTCTCAGACTTCCCGGCCTCGGGCAGCTCGTAACCATCCAGAAAGTTCATTAGTCGAGCCTTCAACTCCCCAAGATCGAGACATAAACAATTTCCTAACCGCCTCCCGCATTTCTCGCCGGCCTTTTTCAAGAAATCGTTATAGAGACGCGTGCCTTCTGTCCACGCCGGCCAACATCTGCCACTTGTCCGATCTCCTTCGACGATGGGGGATGCATCTTGAGATATCAGCTGGTGGATAACTTCCTCAGACTAGTTACCGGGCATTCCCCGGTGCCGTAGGCCTCGTTGTAACCGCCGTCGTTACGGGGGGCGTCAGAAAAAAACTTTACGAAGAAAAATGTGGAAAGCACTAACGTGAAGTCTTGAGGAACCAGGGTGGTTACCCTTCAGATGCTGAACTTGCCAAATACCGTTTAGTTCTACGAAAAATACTGATAAAAACCATTACTTGACTTTAACATACAGGGTTGTGACAAATTCAAAGCTCACCACTTCTATCTTCCAAACTATACCGGTTACAAATTCCGTTTATTGACAAAAAAGTTCTGCCTTTGTCAGTGCTCCAACATGACGCCGCTCAAACATTAATATCATATGAATTAATTCAGATTCAGCTGATATGGATATCAACAAGTGTTACTATTTCATTGCATACTGGATGGCCCTCCAGTACTTGATAATACTCGGAAGCTACTGCTAGTATTCAATTGGGATCCGTCAATTCAAAGCGTTTTCCATCGGAGAAGGAGTTGTGTTGCTCTGACGCTCTCAAATGAGACCGAAACCATGGTCAACATCTACTCTTTTTCGGTGGAACGTTCCCCTATCGTTCCCCTATAGTTTTGCCACTAGTAGTCGAAGTCACTTCAGTTTCACTGATCATTTTCTATTTGAACTAAAACTTGACGGAGGAGTACCTACACTCGAAGATTAAGAAGGCCAATGAAAATTAGTTTAAACAGCAAGATCCTGGTCAAAGTAATTAATACCTACTCGCTTAATGAGTAGCTCGCTCAGCACTGAGCTATTCATTCGGTATCATCTCTGGGAGCACCACCGATCTAGCATCCAGCACCCCTACAGAGAAAAATAAGGACAATGCTGACTAAACAGCACCCTAAAAGTTCAATAGAAGGAAAAGGGCTGCCACGACATCTTGGAGGTCGTGGAATTACTGACTTGTCTCAGGAAATTGAAGGACTTCGAGAATAGTTCCTCGACAAGGCTGCTTCAACAGAACTTCATCGAGTAGTTTGTGGTGTTGATAATTCTACCCTGCTAAAGCTGCGAAAGGCAAGATGCAGAAACTGATTGGCAAACCTTCACATGGGAGACATCAGAAGGAGATCAACCATGATCACGTCGACATATCTGCGTCGAACTACTGGTTGACTTCCGGATAGTTGTTTCCAGTTTCCAGAGACAGAGGCCTTCATTATTGCCATCCAAGATCAAGTGATTCCAACAACGAACTATATGAAATATATCGCCAAGGAAACCTTAGTGGCGATAGCTGTCGTTATTGCTGTGCGTCACATGAAACCATCCAGAACATCACCAGGGGATGCCAGAAGTTTGCAGGCATGGAGTACAAGAATAGACATGATATTGTTGCCAAGATTTTACACCAAGAATTGGCAATAAAATATGACCTCTGATGTCGAAGAAGGTTTATTATTACTATTACCATCCAGATGCTGTATTGGAAAATAATCATCACAGGCTCTACTGGGATCGTAAGGTTCTCACAGACCAGCAGATAACTCACAATAGACCTGACCTCATATTGCTGAATAAGGATGAGAACAGAACATTATTCATCGACGTATCTACTGAACAGGCACATGGAAAAGATTTAGAAATACAGAGACCTCGAGGAACAAACCAGGAAACAGTGGAAGTTGAAAGATAAATCTGCCTTTGTCAGTCCTCCAACATGACGCCGCTCAAACATTAATATCATATGAATTAATTCAGATTCAGCTGATATGGATATCAACAAGTGTTACTATTTCATTGCATACTGGATGGCCCTCCAGTACTTGATAATACTCGGAAGCTACTGCTAGTATTCAATTGGGATCCGTCAATTCAAAGCGTTTTCCATCGGAGAAGGAGTTGTGTTGCTCTGACGAGGTAAAATGAGACCGAAACCATGGTTAACATCTACTCTTTCTCGGTGGAACGTTCCCCTATCGTTGTTTCGTTAGTTTTGCCACTAGTAGTCGAAGTAGCTTCAGTTTCACTGATCCTTTTATATTTGAACTAAAACTTACTTTTCTCCCTAACGCTTTTAAGTCAATATTCTGAGTCAGAATCTGTTTACTGAAGAGTGAATGTCACTTATGGAAATAAAGACTATCACTTTGTGATAATCAAGAATAGGTATAGAAAGTTGCAATTCAGTTCAAAGCTGATTGGAAGGGTGATGACGTAGAAGGTGGCAAGGTGTTTAATTGACAGAACTGGTTCCATTAGCAGTGGCTTATCGATAGACAATAGTAATAGGTAAAGTTAAAAAGAAGACAATTTAGGAGTCTAGTATTTTCGATCTCCTATTGAACCTTCTTTCAAGACAAGACAAGAAGTTTTCCATCAAGACAAAAATTCTTTTCTTGTCGACCCCTCTAGTTCGATTCAAATCGAGAAGGAGATATTTGTCAGAAATATCTGCACTTATACAAGGAAGGCAATGAAGTTCATTTTAGAATTTTTCATTTTTAATTTGACACACTGTAGTACAGTTTGATTCTACCACCAACTATTCTCGTACTCATCAACGACTACCAGCTAGACCACCATCTGTTTAATCAGGCATGCTATCCACCTTTAGCCCATACACCTGCCGAAGTCAACGTATTTTAGATCCCGCAGCATCATCCAGTTTTAAGATGAAAGTTCGTCACAGAAATTTCAGTCAATCCACAAGAATAATTCAATTTACGTCTTATGTGTAACAATTGTTCATACTGATAATTATCATAATATAAAGATGGCACCTGAAGAGCAATTTTCAATTTTCTTCTAAGAAATCAGACTGGAGTGAAAATCAGTAGACATTCTATGGAAACGTGAAGAAAATCAGGAAAAAATTGATGGTGTTTCTCTATAAGGGCTAACAGGAGCCATCCCTAAAATTTGTTCTGCATTGAAAAATTAAATTTTGGTAATTCGATTCATTTCAAACACATAAAGCCTCCTGTAATTTCTTGATGAAAGTAACGGTTTCTGAAAAAAAAATATTTATCAACAGGTCCGTATTGGGTAGTATTATACTACCCATAATAGGCTGGAATATTTTTCGGACTTAAATTTACCTTCTACCATTGAGTATTAAGTCATTCTTTCATAGTTCAAATCCACTGTTTGAAGTAAACCAAGAAAATTATATCAACAAAAAAATACAAATCTTGACAGTCCAACAAAATTTTAGCTTCGCACTGAATCAATTAAGAACTTATGTGATGAGCAAGACTAAACACCCCATTGTCTCCATAATTCTGAATAGAGCTCGAATTTTAACGGCTTTGCCCTGTTCTACGCTCGATAGACATCCATTTTATTCGGATATTGCTAGCATCGTCGTGACCGGTCATACCTATATGAGCATCATCGCTGACACCACCACGCAGGTGATATCTTGTAGTCGTCAGACACTTAACATGCGGGTACCATATCGGCTGAGACAGGATGTACTCTCAGATAATGACCCCATGATATATAACGAACCGGTGACACAAAATACGAAAAAGCCTGGGAGATATGCCAGAAACCGAGCGTGAAGACTCCTGGTGGGCAGCCAGTGGTCCTTCGGGGAAGGATCGATAACGAAGAAAATTTGAAGAAAATCGTTCCACTACGATCGATAACTTCAAGAGTTTATGACCGAGTTTAGGTTGGTCAGCTTTCGAGTCATTTTTCTCTCAATAAAACTAACCGTAGATGGAAATGTGCTACATATTCTGAAAGAACAACTCTTCTAATAATATATCTGAGAATTTCATCCATCTAGGTGCAAACGTTCGGTCTTGACGAATTTTTAACTGAACCCATCTTTTTCAGGATTTTTCGAAGGTCAGCTTTCGAGTTGTTTATATCTCAATAAAAGTAACCATAGATGAAAATGTGATACATATTCTCAAAGAGCAACTCTTCTAGTAATAAATCTGAGAATTTCATTTCTGAAATTTCATCATTCTCAAGAAAAATCTCTTCTGAACATGCCTCAGGCCATCTGAAGACATCTCCTCTCGTTTATTTTCCTCAGCTGTCGGATGAAAAGAAAAAACCGAATTCCAGCTCCGTCCTGTACATTCACATGTCTATTTAAAGTGAAAACAATAAAACATACGAAAAATTAGCATTCATATCAAGTGCGATTGCTGTAGTTGAAACGTGAGTTGAGCGACACTTTATCTCCTAGAGCTCGGACTGCGCTCTGTGCTATCTACGCATTAATTATATACCTACTTAAAGTGAAGCTACCTGTACAGTTTCAGCCAGATATAGACTGTTATTCGGACATTCCACGCCTTTATTCATCTCTTCTGGAAGAAAGAAGAAAGCACCACTCGAAAATGAAAAATAGGAAATAAAAAAATAATTTTCTCGTGAAAAGTGTCAGGTATTCGAAAGTTTGGTATGAAAATATAGCTTTTGGAAGACGGTGAATCTATTGCGAGCAATTACGGAAACCTATCTACCTTTATTTAGAATTTCACCGTTGAAATGGCTTTTTTCAAAAATTGCAAATTTCAATCCGCGATATCTCCTGTTATATTCGTCTGATCCAATTGGGATTTCCGGTTATATAATCAGCGTTGCCTAGGATTCCACCCTAGCACAAAAACTCGATTTTGAAAATCTCGATTTTTTGGGTCAAAAATGAGCAAGGGGTTAGACCCCCCTAAAATGACCTATTTGCTACTCTGTCTGAAAATCAGGATGTTCTATTACTGCCTTAGGATATGGAGTGCATAGAATTTGTTTTGAAGATTCCATAAAACCACACAGTTGATGAATCAATAGAGAATTGCACTCCAGAGAGCTCTTCGAAGTCAACTCGAAAATGAAAAGTGGAAAAACAAAAAAAATTATTTTCTTCTAAACTGGGCCAGATATTCGAAATTTTCATGAGAAAATATAGGTTTTCGAACACATTAAATCTATTGCAAGCAATTTCGTAAACCTATCTCCTTTCCTTTAGATTTTCATTCTCGAAACAGCATTTTTCAAAAATTGCAAATTTCACTTGAGAATTAGTCAAGAACGAACGGTCTCGCCGAGATGGATGAAATCTTGGGATCCATCACGAGAAGAGTTGCTCTTTCAGAATATGTATAATATTCATATCTTTGATGATTTTCCTGGAAGATACGCTACTCGAAATTTGACCTTCGAAAAATGATTCCCCTAAACTGACATATCGAATTGATGTGGCCACAGAAATAGAATAATGTCTACTTTTTCCTCTATTTTCAATCTGTCGATAACAGGAGTACTCCTTTATTACTATAAATCCATGGCTACCGTGTTGCCTGTCCAGTTTGTTAAAAATCTTCCACGTATTCCGACAACACCGATCAAATTCAGGAACCTATTGTTCCACTCTACGTCCGTTGACATATATCTACGCTTCAATTATAAATGTTAATCAGGGGACGAAAAGATTTCAATAAATGATCGTTATTCTGATCTTTAATCTTTTGACCCGAGATTTTGATCTATGTGTTGTGACAATGGACTGTTTCGGTGAAGATTACATCTTTCGACGGGTCTAACACGCATAATTTGGCCATTTTTCTGAGGTCCTCCGCATAATCTATCGGTATTATGCCAGGGAAAATGGGTCTTCAGTCAATAAACTGCACCATTTTATTTTGGGCGTTCTTCGGTCATTGTTTTGAGGAATTGGATTCCGAAGATATTTTTAGAATAATTTCGAGCTGGATTCCGAATTGGCTCCAGTTTCCTGCTGATCCTTAGTGACCTCAGTTTACATATTTAAAAAGGGGTATCTGGAAAGGTATCATGTAGAATTGTTACGTAGAAATTTTATCTCTTTAGAAGTTTAACAATTCGTCTCTAGCGTTCTAACTTCGTTGTGTTGCCTCTTCTTTTCGGGAAATCGGGACTTGTTCGATTTACATATATTCTACAGAGTTATCTAATGAGGTGAAATATATAGGGTGGTCGAACGAAAACTGAACACCTCGATTCTGCGACTTTAAAATGAAAATATGGAAAATCTGGTGAATATGGGGGGTGTTCTAGTAATTCAAACCCTAAATCACGAATTTTTAGCAAGGCAACATGAGATTTGTGTGTAGTGGCGTTGTCCTGAAAAAACAAAACACCTTTGGATAGTTTTCCGTTTTCTCTTTAATTTTTTTCCGTAGAGTGGTCAGTAATGTCGAATAGTACCTAATCTCCGGTTATTGTTCTACCCTTATAAAAAAATCAATAATGATTACTCAATGGCAATCCCAAAAAACTGATGCAAGAACTTTTCCAGCAGATTTTTGGACATGTAGCTTCTTAGGTCTTGGAGAACTCTGGTTCTCCAAGACCTGTCACCATTCGATTGTTGCTTTGTTTCCGTGTCGTAGAAATGTACCCAAGTCTCATCCATAGTAACAATTTGGTTCAAGAAGTCTACATCGTTTTTAAATCGAGCACAGATCGAACGCGATGCTTCTACCCTTGCACGCTTTTGATCCATTTTGCAGCAATTTTTCTCATGTCCAAATTGACGTGAACTATATGATGAACGCGTTCGTATGAAATATTCAGTGCTTCAGATATCCGTTTCAGCCTAATTCGACGGTCTGATGAAATCATGTCATGAACTGCATCGATATTTTCGGGGACTGACACAGAAACTGGCCTTCCCGATCGGTTATCATCTTCAATGGAAAATTTACCTCATTTGAAGCTTGCAGTCCAATTTTTCACGGTCGCATACGAAGGACATTGATCACCAAGGGTATTAAGCATATCTTCGTAAATCTGTTTACCTCTTAACCCTTTTAAATACAGGTACTTGATGATGGCTCGATACTCCAATTTTTCGATTTTCACAATTTCGGTGGACATCTTCTTTCTTTTAATTTATTGCGTAACTCTGGTTTACTTTTTTGACTTCGAACTTCACACTGACCTTTCTAATGAGTTATTGTTCGTTGCTATGGTAACGCAATATTTTTTTATGCATGGAACTGGTCTAGGCTAACTAGTTATCAATACATCCTCGTAAAATAGTGACTTTTGTGATTGTGATTAGTTTATAAAATGCTTCAAATAGTCTTGCAGGGGGGCTGGATTGCAGAACTTAGGGGTTTCAAGTTTTCGTTGTACCACACTGTATACTGAGCGCATATCAATGTCCGCACTTCAAGATAATCGAAATCAGTTTTCGCCGCTTTATGCTAAACAGACGAATATAAAAATTCATTATGCAGTAGGTTAGCCCTGATGATCTCCAAGATAGCCGAGAATTGGTTGATCCGGCCGGCGGGAGCACCTGCGGAAGTCGATTTTTTTTCATGAATTTTTCGTCATCTATTGTCTGCCCGCAAAACCTTGTCATCTAAAATGGAACGTGCGTTACTTTTGCTTTTTATTGCCTCCTCTGTTCGATGCGAAGGAAGGGACTTTTTATGCTGATTTATCGAATATTTCATGGGGATGCTTGTTTTCTATCTATATCTGGGTGGATTCTTGGGAACTAGCCTAGGGTAGAGGGAATTACAAAAGGATATTCTTCAATCACTTCTGTTCGTTCATTTATTCATTTATTCCAAACAAATACCGAAGATATCAATTTTGTGTGTTACTTTTTACTCACTCTGTAGAACAGATCGAGTAGATAATGTGGCAGTGATCAGAGTGCATCGTAAAATGCGAGGAATAATAATGGATCCAGTCAACTTTCAGTCAAACGTTGATCATATACAATTACAGGTATTAAGTTTCGTCTTTAAGAACGATGAACCTGACCTTTGAGTTTGATTCAAACCCGATAGAGCACTGACGTGATTGAACAGAGAAAACAATTTTTTAGATCCATCCAATCGTACTTACTCCATCCTATGTTCTTTCGAATTTGGAATTTTGGGCAAAACAGGGATGAATCTATATCTCACTGAATGCTGAAAATTGAAAATCAATATAACATTGAATAGAGGATGAAGGATATTTTGGGGGGAAAATAAATTACTGGCTATCCACTAGATCTCTCGAAAATATTATGCAAATTTTTTTACTGCTTTCTCGCTACATAGAATGTCTGTTGAATTTTATTTCTGTCAGTTTTCTGGATCCTAAGAAACATTGGTTAATATGTTATGAACTTCAATTTGTCCCCTACAATGTTCCCAATAATTCATTCAAATTTGGTAAAGTCCAAAAACGTATTATTCTGTGTGTAGGTCTGAAACTGAGTGTGAATGGATTTACATACTAATGCTCAAAATGATCAACGATCTCCAGTTTTCAAACGAAGATTTTTTCATTTCAGGAAAAGCAAATTTATCGCCAGATAAAAATGATAATTTCCACGAAAAAAAGTTGTTTGTTCAATTGAATACTGAGGAAATTTATGTGAATTTCAAGGCCTATCATATCATTATCCATCTCAGGAAACGGTCCTGAATAATCGAATGATAACATCATTACGATTAATTTTCCTTCTAAATCATCGTTCCCACAAGATATGAGGAAAGTTTTAAACAGCTCCTCCATATCAGTTTTTATCGTTAGAGCTGAGTTTCAAAGGGCACTAATAGCCTGAGTGAAAAAACATCGTGTGAACTCTGTCATCAATCGCAATCATTTTCCAGAGAATAACATTTATTGTCCAAGAGTAATAGCGTCACTGCCATCATAATTCTGTGATAATATTCCAACGTTATCAGAAAAATAGTTGGACGAAATAGAAATAACTCCAGGAGTTATTATGCATAAAATTATAAATTATCTCGTCCTAATGAAAATGCAGATAACCTGACATATTTTCTTCTAATAATAACTTAGATAGCGTCCTGAGTGTTTTCCCGTAAGTTTTCTTCTTATCGGAATACGTTAAATTATGAAAAAGGAGATAAGCTGGAAAGCGCATTAGATGGTCGACCAAATTGCCCCAAAACGAAATAATTGGAGTTTGGCGAGAGAGGAAAATTTTCACTCGGGTTTTTTCTTTCAGAAGCGTGCTCGCACTGGAAAGTGCGTCCATTAAGCGCATCAACAAAATTAGGTGGAATCGCTCAGTATTTTCCAGAAATATTTGTTCACTTAAAAAATTAACCTGCACGTGTAACAATGACTGATGATAAGAATTAGGATCCTGAAAAATGACATGGATTCGATTAAATAGGCATAGAATATACATTTCATATTTTAGGAAGTTGAAATTTTGAAAATAAGTCACTGATATCTTCAGAACGAGTTTCGTTCAGAAAAACTGGGTTTGTGATAAACATCGTTGAATAAGTTCCCGAAAATTGATTTATCTATTTTTCATTTGACTTGTCCTATACATTGTAAATGTCTTAAGGTACCAATAAATACCTAATTATTATTATTATATCAATGTATTAAGGTGAACAGCCACAAATACGCGCCAGTTGTCCTGTTAATTGTTTATTCATGTGAAATTTTTCTTCAAAGGTGAAGTTTATCTTGACTTGAAACTTCCTTTAATTCTTTTTACTTATGCAAGATGATCTTTGTTGAAGAATTTAACATTGTTGTAATGATCTGTTAATTCCTTCGGGAGACATCCATTCCCAACCACTGCATCATATGCAATTCATCTTCGAGTTAATATTTTTGAAATCTACAACAGATGTAACATATTCAAACTTTAGCCAAAGAAGATAACGAAGATTAACTCTCCTAAAGCTAGTGCATATTATGATATTATACTGATCCCTTGTATTTTCCATGCAAATAACTGGATTTGGTATGCCTTCAATCAGTTTGTATGAACTTCATCATATCATTTCCTTACAGTAAGGAAATGAATATTTCCTAACAGTTGAGAAATCTTGACTTCTTCTTTGAGAAATTGTGTCTGGAATGTCAAAATTTCATAGCGATTCGCGGTAAATACCAAATGAATAAATTTTTCAAGGTTCGAATAGCTCGCCACTAAAAGCAGCAAGGGTTAAACACCCAAAGCGATAGGTAGATGAACTTTCAACGTCCGTTAAATTGCTAGAAAATTCCTCGACCAACGTATCCTTAGGTACCGACCATCCAGGTCCTCGAAGAACAACGGTCAGTTCCCTTTTGACCACTGACCCCATTTGGATCCTTTTTTAATCCCGGTCGCATTTAAATTAGATCAAATTGCGAAGGTCCCACGAACGGGTCAAGTCCAAGGGTGTGGGCAGGTAGACTTCCAGTCCAGTCGTGGGGTCCCTGCGAATCCACAGGTACGTCCGGGATGACCACGGCTGAACGGTCATAATGAGGCGATATCCGATCCGTAAAAAAGCCTTACCTGGAAAGAGTTCCGATGACCAGCGGCCGCCTGAGAAACTTTCGTGCAAGACGGCCAGGTACTTGCGGAGTATGCGACCTAATTTTTATCGTGCATTGAAATGGATATTCGGGAACCCTTTTGCCCCAATTTCGGGCGATTTTCCACGAGGAAGGAGGTTTTTCTGGCTACCTGTAACGGTCAAGCTGGGTCCATACGACGGTTGGTGACTATACGTAAGATATCCAACGGACTGTGTGGTCATTAATACTTTTCCCACCAATTTGGGACTGAAACACTTGATTGACGTATCGTAACGTTGTAGGTAGGTAGTTCTTGGCCGTTAAAATGGTATATATTTTATTGGCGGTCTACTGGTCCTTCGAGTGGGATTCGAAAAAAATAAGAAGTTGTATAACTGAAACTTATCAAACAATGAACTGAAACGAGGGACTTGAATAAGATGGCATTTGATATACATAACGTTTTCCTTTATCTAAGTCGAATCGTTTTCCAAATTTACAGGGTTGGGGTGAAGTATGGAACCAATCATTGTGCGTACAAAAATCTCTTTTCTCAATAGGCTAAATACGTTAGATTAGCTTCAACTAAACTGTTTTCGAGGGAGGCATTAGCTTCTGCTTCAATTTGAAGTAAAGTGGAGATGAAATGCATCCAATGCTTTTTGAAGTTCATGGTAAGAATGCTCCAACTGCTGAAAACCCTTCCTGTATACAACGTATGATTTGGTCGATGCAGTTCATGACATAATTTTATCAGACCGTCGAATTGGGCTAAAACAAATATCTGAAGCTTTGAATATTTCATACGAACGCGTTCATCATATAGTTCACGTCAATTGGACATGAGTAAAATTGCTGCAAAATGGATCCCCAAAAGTTTGAATGTCGACCAAAAGCGTGCAAGGGTAGAAGCATCGCGTTCGATCTGTGCTCGATTGGAAAACGATGTAGACTTCTTAAACCGAATTGTTACTATGGATGAGACTAGGGTACATTTCTAGGATCCAGAAACAAAGCAACAATCGATGGAATGGCGACACTCTGGTTCTCCAAGACCTAAGAAGTTTCGTGCCCAAAAATCTGCTGGAAAAGTTCTTGCTTCAGTTTTTTGGGATTGCCATGGAGTAATCATGATTGATTTTTCGGATATGTGTAGAACAATAACCGGAGATTACTATTCGACTTTACTGGCCACTCTATAGGAAAAAGTTAAAGAGAAAAGACGCGGAAAGCTATCCAAAGATGATTTGTTTTTGCAGGACAACGCCCCTGCAAACAAATCTCATGTTGCCATTCAAAAAATTCGTAATTTAGGGTTTGAATTACTAGAACAACCCCATTATTCATCAGATTTGGCTCAATCCGACTATCATTTCTTTCCTCAACTGAAAAAAAGTTTAGAAGGTCGTAATTTTTCTTCCAATGAGGAGGTAATAAAAGCTGTGAAGGTCTGGTTTGCAGATCAAGAAGAAACATTTTTTTTTTTAAGGTCTAGAGGCGTTGCAGGTTCGCTGTAATAAATGTATCCAATTAGAGGGGAATATGTAGAGTAATAAAATATTTTAACATTGAAATTTTGTTTGGTTCCATAGTAGGCTAAGAATTTTTCAATATATCTTCGTATTTAACAAATATTTCAGGTTACTCAACAAAATTTCCGATTAAACAGAAGTTCATACGTGATCTCTATCAGTTGTTGAGCAGTGTATATTGTGTATTCATCACAGACATTAAACTCTCCTCTTTGCTTCACAAACGACCGTATCCTAATACCTCTCCTCATGTATATGTCCTCAACCTAAGTATCCAAAGATTCTGATGCTATCCCAGACTGCAAAGTTTGCAATAAAAACAACCCTTTCACCACCAACCAACCAATGGAACTCAAATCCGCATCCCCACCCTTTCGACTAGCACAAAATCAGGTCATTTATTCAACCCTTCGCAATCTTATTGCTGAATAATTACAACCCTTTCGCATCTATCCTTCTCTTCTTCGCCCGATCAGATACATCCATCTCGTTTCATTGAAATCGGGAGAGGTATATGCAGATTGTGATCATCCCTTGGTCCCAGCTTCAAGGATCCCACAGCTCCAGTCGTTCTTGACTACCAAAGAACAACACATCGCTATCTTCAAAACTCTTGTGATACCTACTTTTTACTTGCAATATACAAAATAATCGTGATAAGTTTGTTGGATATTTTTACGTTCAGTTAATTTTAGAGTCTTTCGCGTGATTTTTAGATAATTTAGATAATTTATTTTTGCGCTTTTTATATTTTTTTCAATGCGCTAAATTTTTTGTCGGTTTATAGGATTCATAGCTGTTTTAATTATCGTTTTTGTCAGTTTTTCGTAATTCGCAATACTTTCAAGTTTTATATTTGATTATTTATTTATTTTTATCGTTTTTTTCATAAAACTGAAATTTCGTCTTCATCGTTCATTATTCGGTTCTCGAGCGTTCTCCGATGATTTGTTGAGTGTTTTATCGGGACTATTACACAAGTGATTAAAACATGGATCTCTCTGGCCGTGTCAGTTATCTCAGGCACGTGAGTCCAATTAAGAGGCAGCATCATGTTAGGAGAAGTCTGTTACCGGAGCTACTTAATGGTAAGTCACAATTTTATCTCTTGTGGCATGCTTTCGAGATATTCGGAGATGAGTTCTCGGAATGTGGAATTGTTCCAATCTCTAGGAATGTCGAGAATGGGATGTCATCACTTCCAGTGATTGAGAGAGGTATTGAAGGTAGAAAGAGCAAGATGGGCTGCTCTACTTTTTCGGGTGAATACAGGAAGTAGATAGATTAAAAAAGTCTACTTCCTCCTCGTTGTTTTTTCCCTGTTTAGGGGTGACTTCTTCAAACATAAGTTTTTTGGATAACTTTTTAAATTTTTCTTGAAACTATAATAGCTCAAACCTCTCAGACAAGCAAGTAGAATTTCGTTTTTTATTCATCTTTTCCTTTGTACGAATCGTCAGATTTTAATTGTAACAATTTTAAATGAGTGAAAATTTGTATCGAGATACAGGTTATCCGAAATTAATGCAACAACATTTGTTCACTGATTCTCAAGACAAAATTATTAGAGATCCCATTCAGTTATGAAACTTTTTTGTCTCTCGCAATTTTTAATGAAACGTAAAATTTTCGAGAAAATAGGGTATTCTAATTTTGTCTGGATAACCTGTGAGCAAATTTTATTGCAGTAATTTGAATTAGAGGAGTTACTAATGACTTATGATTTCACGAAAACTTCAATAGATAAATTAATTTCTTTGAAATTCTCTGAAATTCAAGAGAAGTTTGATTTCACGAAAACTTCAATAGATAAATTCATTTCTTTTTTTATACTGAAATTCAAGAGAATTACCGGTAGTACAAGTTCCTTCTGGACTTGAGTCAGTGGTCGGTCTATTGAGGATGCAATAAATCAACTGTGACTAAATGCACCCCTAGACGCGTGCCACTGAATGGACGAGGTGGACAGTGGTCAATTTCGAGAACTTGTTTGGCAACCAACTCATTGTTTCCTTCGGATTACAAGGATGATAACAGGTAGAAAATAAGAAGATTAACAACCTGTAAACGAACAAGTGAAATCAACCACTTGGGATGTTCCATTTCAAATGAGATAGGTACATACGAGGATATATTGGAAAATTCTTAGCCTACTATAGAACCAAACAAAATTTCAATGTCAAAATATTTAATTACTCAATATATTCTCCTCTTAATTGGATACATTTATTACGGCGAACCTGCAACTTGTCTAGACCTCTCAAAAAAAATGTTTCTTCTTGCTCTGCAAACCAGACCTCCTCAGCTTTTATTACCACTTTGTTGGAAGAAAATTTACGACCTTTTAAACTTTTTTCAGTTGAGGAAAGAGATGATAGTCGGATGGAGCCAAATCTGGAGAATAAGTGGGCTGTTCTAGTAATTCAAACCCTAACTCACAAATTTTTTGCATGGCAATATGAGATTTGTGTGCAGGGGCGTTGTCCTGCAAAAACAAAACACCTTTGGATAGCTTTCCGCGTCATTTCTTTTTAATTTTTCCTGTAGAGTGGTCAGTAATGTCTTAGGTCTTGGAGAACCAGAGTGTCGCCATTCCATCGATTGTTGCTTTGTTTCTGGATCGTAGAAATGTACACAAGTCTCATCCATAGTAACAATTCGGTTTAAGAAGTATACATCGTTTTGAAATCGAGCACAGATCGATAGAATCACTTTTGTCTTCCTTACGTATCTCGCACACCTGGTAGGTACATCCTCAAATCGCCTCCATTATCATAAAACGAGATACCGTAACAAAAAAAAAACAATGCGTCCAAGCATCATCAATCCGAATTCAAATCGGGAAAAATCTAAATTTCAACAGACCCTTTCTTGTCATCAACTTGTCCACGTCCACTGCCTGTTTATGGGGTGGGCCCGAAAACATATCGACCTGTTTCGAAGTAGTCTACATGCTCATCTATCACCAGGTTTATCTCGGCCTTTCAAGAGGATGGTATGAAATCGGTCTACTAGATTTATGAGGAAACTTCAAAAAATGGTTCATCGGTATTATTTCATGCGAGAAGTCGTAGATTTTGCGCTTGTTCATTTCGATAAGTCATATTTGATGGGAATTTCATCTGGTGTACTTATCCCTCATCCTTTCGGGAAAAGTTTTAAATGGAAACTCCCATTTTCACTAAAGTAGGTACCTACATGATTGTAGATGAGAAATATTTAAATAGCAGACTGCTTCCTATTAGTTTAACTTAAGAATAGTATAGAGATCAAAGTTTCTTGAAATCAGCACTTGAAATTGAAAAAAAGGAAAAAACTTAACACTGCGTTCTCTAAAATTTCTTTTATGTCCTTTTTTATCGTCTTCCCACCTTTATTCGATTCTGAATTCGTCTTATCCAGTACTCGAAAGGCTATACATCACGTGAGTCAATGTAGTTAGCCCTCATCATAGTCCGCGTTACAAAATCTATTCGTGTTTCTCTTTGCCAGGGAATTAATTGATTTTGACTAAATTACTCTTCGAATGTCAAGAGTACAGATTGAACCACTATTTTCACGTCTGAAACAAGCCTAATTACTTCCATAACTGAAATTGAAGGCGTATAGGGTCGGTTAACTAAGGCGTTTGATATATTTGTGTATTTTTTTGAGAGGGAATTTCGTTTCTTCAATAGTATCAGAGTTGTAATTGGGCCATATACGATAACAGCATCTATAAATCAATTCAGAGCACCAAAATAAGTTCAGTAATTGGAAATTGCTGCTAGGAAAAACTATACTTGCCTCATCAGCGGAACTGGAGTTATTTTTTTATCGTATAATTTTCATTTTATCATCTCTGGTGAAATTTTCAATGGATCTAACTCCCGTTTCATTATATAGGGAAGACTATGAACCATATGAGTAGGAGTATGCTGATACTGATCATGATTTCAACTGTACCTACATATCATATTTTTCATTACCGAATGAAGAGACGAACTCGTGAACTTCCTCATTCATAACATATTACATATTTCAATTTCACGCTTCCATAACCAGATAAAAGATCCTAGAACTTATCAATATCCACCTCTAAGGAAGCAGGTAGAACTTCTTGCTTCAATATAAGTAAAAAGAATTAAAGGAAACTGCTAAAATAAATGTGAATGCAGTATACATATTATGTTCTTTATTGCCGAATCAAGAGACAAAACAATTTCCAACTGTTGTACTATTAAATAACTCGTAAACTTCCCCATTCATTACATATGATCTCATCAATATCCACCTCTAAGGAAGCAGGTAGAACTGTTAGCTATGCGGAGACAATTATTGTTATAACCTTCTTTTAGAGCGATAGTTGACTTCCGTTGGAATTGTCCCATTTACCAAATGCATAATAACGAAGATAAGTAGAATATTCTTTGCAATTTCCACATTGCAACAACTCTGTTTGATCCTCGGGTCACTAGGTACATAAAATGAACAGAACTTTTTTTGCTTAGGGTTATGGAGTTTTCTATGTGTGTATACACTGAAGTGCATGTCATTGTTCGCAATCAGGAACAAAAGTCTATATATTTCTGGCCCTTCACCCTTCGTAAAATGTTGTTGACAATTCCTCAATAATTATAAATGAAAAGTTACGTAATATGAACTCAATATCGACCGCCAGTTCGAACATTGTGCTTTATTTTACACTTGAGCTTTATAACTGATCTATGTCAACTTTTAAAGTTCGACAAAATCCCCTTCGACGTTTTGAATAGCGGAAATATATGGTGAAATTGGAAAAATTCCACACCGTCGTCGTCTCCTGATAATTCCATTCGTGGGCAACAAACCACCCTCCCCTGATAGGATATCGATTAAATCTCGGGAAACCGTAATTCATTTGCGTAGCAGCCTAGGTCGAAATGCATTTTCCTCCGCTGTCCGCAAGGTCCCGAAGAGATATCTCCAGTGATAACATCTAACAGGAAAAACCGCGCGAACGCTTTTGTGATTAAAATAGGATCACTAGACTCGGGAATTTTCCTGTGGAAAAACTGTATGATGTCGTTCTGTCTGCGCCTTTATCGTGTATGCGGAATACGAGATTTTCCTGTCTTGAAAGGGAGTTCGATGACGCTGATTCACTTCCTCGGAAGATGATTGCGTATATCGAAGTCTGCAACGACAGGCTAGACTTGTACTAAAAATACCTACATCATTCAAGGACGACGATTTTGGTTCATTATTTCCATTAATGGGTTAAAAATGAAAAAGAACTGCAGTCAGGAACTTCAGTTTAAAATCATGGCCAAAGCGGTCACCCATTCATGTATTAAACGTGAAAAGCTCTTCCCGTCCTCGGGAAAAAGTACAGAGTGTAAGAGACAGTTCGCTTTTTTTTTTTTTTTGTTCGAAAATTCTTCGTTTTCCTACATACGAGATGTTGAGGTTTTTCTTAAAAACCGACTCATAATTGCTCTGAAATCTGTCGAGATATGGAAATGAAATTTGGTAGGTTTTAAGAGGTACCTAGTTAAATTGTAGGCAATCTAATTTGAATGGCTCATCCATTCAAAATTTCATGTATTTTACTGGAGTATATACGAGGATGTATTGATATCTAGTTAGTCTAGACCAGTTCCATGCATAAACAAATATTGCGTTACCATAGCAACGAACAATAACTCATTAGAAGTGTCGTGTAAAATAGTGCCAAATACAGTTGGTTTTGAATAGAACTAGAATTCTTCTTATTTTTCTCTCCTCATTATCTACATCAACATAAATCAATCCTCTGCTATACACTTCAAGAAGGTCTTCATAATTTATAAGGGGCCAAATGACCGTTCCTTATAATTCCAGGTCTTTATCACCTACTAACGGTTTGTCATTCAGGCTTTCTGCAGCGATTTATTAAATTGCCAAATAAATCTAAACCTACCCCTCTGATTTGACACCACGCGCTAGGCAAGACCTTCTGGTCACAGGTCACTTTCATTTCCTGCCCCCCCTGGGTCTATGGTCACCTTTGACCCATGTCCAGCCCATCGGATTACCAGCTACCACACTCTTTGACATGCAGATTATCCATGTTTAGTAACTTGTCAAAGTGGGCTCGGGATGTTACCCTCATATGATGAACGGCGTAGGGTTTGAATGAAAGCATGACCTAACAAGCGAAACCCCTATTTATGTCACTGTAGCAGGGTCAGCAGGTAGTGTTTTTCACTCTTTCCTATTCACTTGCAATAATATTATATGATATGTAGGTATGCGTTGTGGAGTTTAACGTAATTCGAATTGTTCTCTCATTGAATAGCTGTGAGCTATATTCGGTAACCGTTTTCTCGAAGATTTGAGAGTTTCACAAACGTATTTTTAATGATATTCCACTTACCCGCAGTTGTTCCCGAGAAGAAGCCTAAAGTGCGGACTTTTGATGTCTATATAAACAAAATAAACTGCTCAATCTGTGACACTACTATACGTCTGTGGATCTTAAACAGAGTTGTATTCAGCCAAAGTCAAATTACCCGAAAACAGCGCATATTATGAGAAAATATGAAGAATACTTTTATTCAACAAAATGTTCCAATATTCATTAGATGGTGTCCAACTTAGATTTGAGTTCTTTGAATTTTTGGTATTTTATAGTACGTAGTGGTCATAATGAGAAAACTGGAAGACATGAGTGATATCTTGTTTTCGAAAAAGATTCATCAAATAAATGAATAACCATATTCCGAAGTGCATTTCATTCGATGAAACCTTTTGTGAGATAGAACTAATAATAACAGTTTTTATGGTTTTTCAACATCCTGTATCTTTTAAACCTAAGCGATTCGAAAAAAATGGTAAGGGAAAAAAGTGTTTCTTTTGTCCTCAAGATTCTACTGTCTAAATATCTGTACGAGTCAAAGACTCAGTATATCCGAAATGAAGTATTAGCTAATGAAATGGGTCAGTTGAAAAATAGTAGTTTGAGTAGCTATAATTTCAACAATATTCTGGCGGTGTATTTTTTTTCTTTCTGTTTTTTGAGAAGAATTTAGGAATAGTAGAAGGCTATAAAGTTTTTTTTGCATGCTGGGTGGATTGTTAGGACAACATACTTGCCACTTTCCGCATACAATTCTCTGCTATGGAATTACGTCTATTTTATGAAATCACCTTTTTTCACTGAAATACTAGCTATAGTTTTGGCGTTTGTGGATTTTTCACCAGTTTGACCAGTGAGGCGAAGCCCTTGCTCATTACATAACTGGAAAAGGACATTTTTTCTTCAAGATCTTCTTGTTGTACAGGGTGTTGATGAAAATAAGTGAAAAATTTCCGTTTTTTGGCTAAAAATTCAAAAAAAAGTGGGGACCTTATTAATTCTTTGTGTTAGATTAATTGTTATGTAGGTCAATTTCTTCGTGATTTTCTCAATACAATGTGTTTTCATGGAAAGTCCGTTACATATTTTATCTCTGTGTTCTTCTGTTGAAATTCTGCTTTTTTCATAGAAAGATAAGAAATCCTGTTTCCAAACTGTATGGGGGATATTTTATAAATGAAATTATCTCGAAGTCTCGTTTTTTTCCTTTCTAAAACGTGGATTTCATTCCATTATTTCTGCTCGCTCTGATATAATAGATTCCGATTTGTGTTCTCGTTAGAAACTGAAGAAGGAATATAATTTGGATGTTACACAATGATGACAAGGTGAATATCGATACATGACCAGGAATTGCTTACGCAAAAAAGCGATATATCAATAAATTCTATTCATCATTATCCTCATCATAACATCCGGTTGAAAAGCGGTCATCACGATGATATTCGATCACTCGCTTTAATTAAACATTCAAACTCCGAAAATTCGAAACTCCGAAGAAAACAGATCCCTCTCGAATGATTATTGTAGAGCTATAGATTCGAATCAATCGAAGTTTCATAGTTTTTGTACTTCCAACCATGTTGAGATTGTATTTATTTCTGTGTAGGTATTATGGATGAATCTCAGTATGGTCAATTCTCTATAAATGTTGAATTGGTGTGGTCAATACTTGATGAAAATCCATCACTATACTGAAGAAACTGAATTACATGATTTTCATTAGATTGATTGTCTTTGTAAGTCAGTAAAAACCATATCCATAAACTGCTGATAATTTCAGGTGATACAATAACAATCCAGAATGCTAAATTAATAGTTTACCTAGAAAATGTTACAGCAGAAGCTATACATAGAATATTGACCTTCAAAACTCCATATTTTCAGTCATGAATCATCCTAATCTGCCTTTCGTGTATAGAGGATGCTCAGGAAGAGACTACGTATTCATACAACTTATGTCCAGAGCATTCGCCAATTTGAAACTTTTTCATTTAATTTTTTTTATGCTAATGCCTGTAGTAGAATAGTTTAATTAATGAAGCGGTGGAAGCTCATGCTATTGGAAGCATGGTTGGTCAGCTCGATCTACAGACATGAATTCTATCGAGCATGTGTGGGCAGAGATGTCTAGACTCTGTATAACTCTTCCCAAGAATTACCGATTAAAAACCAGGAGCAGCTTTCTGAAACTTTGGCCAGATATTTGAACCAATTTTTCCCAAAACTTCACACTTGTCTCATCTGAAAAAAACAATATATCAACTCAACACACTCCGGAATCTGCTGAAATAAAAATTCAGCGATCCTATCTCTCGTTGGGAAGTGTAATTTGAGGAATACGAGTAAAGAGGCTTCATCTCCTAGTACCGCCAGGGAAATTCACCTGTCAAACATTTGTCCATCAAATTTCCTTCACCTAGCTTCTGTAGAAACGATTATCAAGATTAATTTCAAAGTCGAGTATACGACTCATATCTGGGCCTTCCTTATCATCCACAATCTTCAAAATTAATCGGAGCCAACAGAAAAAAATTAATCTACCTCGGAGCCATAACAACCGGCGGTCAAGCGTAACACTCCATTGTTATTATATTCGTTTGAACTCTGCTCTTCTCTGCTCTAAGATAATAATAATAATAAATGGTACGACTTCATTAAAACGAGATCTGAAACGGGAGAGGTTATGGTGTAGAATAGCGTAACAGTTTTTCGTCTGTTTGGACCGCTTATTTAAATACAAGAGACACCTGTTAATAATTCCGCAGAACTCATAGCGACATGATCTTTTGTCTTTTCCCAGGAAACTGGATTCTTGGCGGTCGTACAGTTTCGAAATTTCCTCGGACATTAAGTGCACATTGTGCTCGTTTTACGATGTCCGAAATTAAAGCGATGTCTTGGGATTTATCTGTTCAGATTTTGGGAATCGTGTCGTTGTTTTGGGAAGCGTGTGAAAATTAGTCCGAATATTTTAATTGCGACATTACATAAGAAATATACAGGGTGAGTCTTTGACTCGTACAAATATTTCGACAGTAGCTTCTTGAGGTCGAAAGAAACACTTTTTCCCTTTACCATTTTTTCTGAATCGGTTCGGGTTAAAAGATACAGACTGTTAAAAAACCATAAAAAATTTATGGTTCTATCTCACAAAAAGTTTTATCCAATGAAATGAATTTCGGAATAGTGTTTTTCATTTGTTTAATTAATCTTTCTCGAACACAAGATATCACCCACGTCTTCCAGTTTTCTCATTATGACCATTACGTACCATAAAATTAACAAAATTCAAAGAACCCAACTCTTGAACTTAAGTTGGACGCTATCTAATGAATATTTGAACGTTTTGTAAAATAAAAATATTCTTCATATTTTCCCCTATGATGCGCCGTTATCGAGTAATTTGTTTTTAAAAAATATGTATGATATTCGAAAAATTGGGTACTTTGACTGAATACAACTCTGTTTAAAAGATCCTCCGATGTGTCACATATTCAGCTAGTTAATCTGAAGGTAATTTTGTTTTTCCAGGGTTGGCACAGCTCATTATAAAAACTTAAAATGGCTATATCTTTTTATCAGGTCTGAATCGGAAAAAAGGGTTAAGAAAAAAAGTGTTTCTATTTACCTCAAGAATCAACAGTTGAAATATTTGTACGAGTCAAAGATTCACCCTGTATACAGGGTGTCAAACAAATGCGAATGACTTGGGAGATGATTCCTCGATGAAAATAAGCAGGGGTAGTTCCTATAAATTTTTTTCGATATCGACCTCCCTTCCAAGATACATGCGATGACGAGTTGAAAGTTTTAAATTTTTTTACGGGTTCTAAAGAACACTGAGTCATAAAACTAGACATGATATGAAGCACTAAGTAGATGTTAGGTTTTGAGGGTCAAGGAGCACTTTTTGCATAATATCATTTCTTTTCTTTTCTACCAATGGGCGTCCGTACTGCAGCGAGACTGAATATTTTCAGATAAAAAAATGATACGTCACTGGTTTTTCCGACAATTAAAATTACTGTTCAAATCCTTATTTAGTTTGGAGCAAATTCGGTCTCTTGAATTTTTGCTGTACGAGGCACCGTTTCCGGTTAAAAAAATAAAACACATTCTCATGCATGAAGAAATCACCAAAATTTGATATGGTAGGTACATAATAATAATAAGACTATTTTTGCCATATCAAATTTTGGCGATTTCTTCATGCATGAGAATGTGTTTTATTTTTTTAACCGGAAACGGTGCCTCGTACAGCAAAAAGTCAAGAGACCGAATTTGCTCCAAATTAAATAAGGATTTAAACAGTAATTTTTATTGTCTGAAAAACCAGTGGCATATAATTTTTTTATATGAAAATATTCAGTCTCGCTGCAGTACGGACGCCACTGGTAGAAAAGAACAGAAATGGTATTATGCAAAAAGTGCTCCTTGACGATCAAAACCTATGTCTCAACTTTCATAAAAATATTTCAAGCAGTGTGAAAGTTATTAATAAAAATTTCTAATAATTTTAACACCCCGTATCTCGGAGAGGAAACATTTCTCGACATATGTTTATATGACAAACTAGGGCTTATTTTTGATGTATACAATACGTGGTTAAAATTTCTTGGTTACGATCTGGACCACCCTGTATATGGAAAACTGTAGAAGCTATAAATAAGGATCTGAAGTTATCTTCAAATTTCAACATCCTCTATGTCGCCAACGATAAGTTCCATGTACTAGGTCCACATTGTACCAATTGTTTCGATTTCAAGCTTCATTATAACTTGAGAGAATGGTTCCACCAGAAATTACATCCCATCAATTCGGGTAATGAGAATATTTTCGAGAAATCATCATTTAATTCCACGAAACCAATCGCGTGATTCTCCATTTGAAAAGTGAAGGGCCCAGGTATCTAGATTCGTACGAATATGACATTTTCTTAGTGAAAGCTAATCAGCAATTATGTCTCATTGAGAAATTACCAATTGCTAATTGTTCTGATATTCCATTCAAGGTGACCGAAATGAGAAGATGGCATAAATTTGGATTCCTCATCCCATTTAACTCAAAAGATCTCATAGGTGTTCATCTTATTTCTGATGGGGTCATTATCATATCCTGAAAGCTTCCAACAAGATATTCTACTCCTAAATTCGCCAGATTTACGTACATTACCTCTTTTATGAACCTTTAGGGTCTGAATAAAACATGAACACCCTGTCGATCAAGAAGAATCATGGTGTGGGGGCTTGTACAATACCATCGTCACGTACCAAGTGTTTCAACCAAACACGAAATCCTTTATTCATCGTTTTGAACGATTCGAATTCAAACACGTCGTTTTCTCAGCGATGGCTTTGTGTTGTTTGTACGATGATCCATTGTTGATTCAATTTTAGAAACGAGAGAGAGGTTTCTACAAGCCCAGATGAGTGTTAGGGCTACGTGAGGAAATCTACTTTATCGAGAGAGTGAACAATACATTTGGAGAAATGGATTGGATTGAATAATTAGTATTTATGTTGAAAAAGTTTCTTATGAGACAATTCTGACAAAAATTCCTCAGATTTCTGTTTGTGCGTGTTCTCTGGGTCAATTGGATCATAACTTCTTCTTCATGACGTACTGATGTTGAAGTTTCATCGAAAAAAATAGGTAGCACATTTAGTACTCCAAACTCCAATTTTTTCAGAATGAAATGGTGTTTCAATTAAAAAATTTCTGGTTTTTTAATGTTCCACATCCCCATATTTTGACAGTTGACATTTCCAGAAAGTTTAAATCATATTTGAAGAAGGGGATACATTGAGTGGTCACCCAAATCACCTGATCTGGTTCCCCTGAACTTTTTTCTATGGGGTCACTTGAAATCTAAGATTGACGCTACCTAGCCTGAGTCACTGGATGATTTGAAACCTCGGATCATTAATGAATGCCGTCAAATTACACCAGAAATCTTGAGTAATGTACGTGAACGTTTTCAGCAAAACATATATCACTGATCACTGCATGGAAATGAATGGTGGCCATTTTTGTAGCATTTAAAAAACTAATCACAAAAGTATACTCCATTCACTTTTATTTTAGCACTCGGTTGGCCATGGAAATTTGACACATTTCATTCTGTATAGTATGAAAATGTGAGGTTATGACGCTTGTCAAAATATTTTTGGGTTTTAAATCAACGCTATGTTGCCCGTTCTACGTAAAAGTTTCTGTTATTACGTATTTTACCACAATGTCGAATCTCTTCGGAAAATATGTGACGAACATAATTGAAGTTTATACAAACTGATTGAAGGCATACCAAATACAGTTATTTGCATGGAAAATACAAGAGATCAGTATAATGTCATAATATGCACTAGCTTGAGAAGAGTTAATGTTCGTTATCTTCTTTGGCCAAAGTTTGAATACTTTACATCAGTTGTAGATTTCAAAAATATTAACCCGAAGATGAAATGCATTTGATGCAGTGGTTGGGAATGGGTTTCTCCCGAAGGAATTAACAGATAATTACAAGAATGTTAAATTCTTCAACAAAAATCATCTTGCATCAATATAAGAAAAAGGAATGAAAGGAAGTTTCAAGTCAAGATGAACTTTACCTTTGATCAAAAATTTCACATGAATTAACAATTAACAGCACAACTGGCGCGTATATTTGTGGCTGTTCATCTTAATACATTGATATAATAACATAATAATTAGGTATTTATTGGTACCTCAAGACATTTACAGTGTACAGGATAAGTCAAATGAAAAATAGAAAAATCAATTTTTGGGAACTTATTCTACGATGACATTCATCGAAAATCCTGTAGTAAACTCTTCGCATTAATTCATTCAAACATAAAATTCTCAAATGCCACCACTTTTTTGGGTCTCCCAATAGAAGGAAATTCTTTGTCATCCTCTTCATTCACAATCCTTCTGATTTTGGAAATATTCAGCTGAAATATAACTCGTTTAGATTCAGATGAAACATTATATAAATTCTCTTACATTGAATATGTTCGCTACCGTCTGACGCATTGTGGATTTTAGAGTATCAGGGTATAACTATTTGAATGAGCGTACCTGAATTCTAAATGGCACTTCCTGAAACCCTGTCTCTTTTTTCAATCACTTTCGGCATTTTCGTAATATTAATTGATATTAGTTGTGGCAACGGCGTTATGACATTAACGAGATTTCATGAGTGCCAACCTTACTACGTTCTAGTTACAAAAACTTGAAAAAATTATTTCATGGCCAACCGACTGCTAAAATAAATGTGAATGGAGTATAAGTACTGTTCCATTATTTTACCTGTCATTTCGGTATCGATGGAAATTTTGAAGCAAAATTTCAGGATCAGATAGTACTCGATAAGATCTTCAATATGAGGTATCGCAACACCCTCATACCTATTCAAATCTAAGGGGTTGTGCTCACCCCCGCTAGGGGGTTGCAGTTACGGGGATGCAAAGAGCGGAAAAGTTGTTCCCCCTCGAATCAGAAATTGACTGGTTCGAGCGATTTTCCACATTTTCATTTCAAAGCCTGTAAATCAAGGTGTTAACTTTTCGTTGGACCACACTGTATTTGTTAGGCAGATGTTGTAGTATCTGAGCGAATAGTTTCTGGATTTTCATTTTCCAGTGATACTCTAGCTAGAGCATGAATAGGGGATGAACCAGAGTTGATCGATCTCGAAACAAATGAGTTTGTTGTTCGAGTTCAGAGGAACAGGACCTGATCCTGGTGAAACCAGTAGGATGTGGCTGCCAGTTTCTCTTTCCATCTTAGGTATGCCGAAGACGCATCAGCGTTCAATGGCCCAATAATACAACCCAAGTTGGTACAAGCACATCTACGTAGCCATGACTGAATGCTCGACGCGTTGAATATGTTATTGTCGCCGGGTACGTGATCAACCAAACAACTGTTATGCCTCCGCTGTCTCCTCTTTATATGATTCTAGAGATCGTCGATAATGGTGTCAACAATTCTTCGGGTTATTGTTTTCATCGCTCACGCCAAAGACTTGCGAGCCAATCGGATTATTGGATCCGTCAGAGAACGAGCTGCTTGAGTTGCATGGGCTTGGTGCCATCACAGGTACTGATTTGCATGCGGTTTCTGATGCTACGCGGGAGTTTTGACAATGTCCGGCAACGTCCGAGAGCACGGGATCGGGATGATACAGGGTGTCTCAAATAAAACACTCCCTCCAAATTGAACAGTCACGAAACTGCTTCTGCAAGGCTGAATTGTTGATCAAAAATTGAAGATGTTGAATCAATTAATGTTTTCTCTTCGGAAAAACTAAATTTTCTTTCGAAATATGTATATAGGGAGTTTTTCTGGTAAGAATGATGAGAACTGGAAATGTCAAAAGTCACTTATACCTCGAGTATTTCAGTTCAACTTTTTTCCCTCTGCAACATGTACAATGTCTTCGGAATCACCTACTGTCATTCCTGTGAAATATCAGATTGGTGTCGTGTTCGGAAAACACATCTCCCACACATCAATTTTTCCAGTTTTTCATCGTATAAGTCCCACCCAAATAGAGCATATACGTCTAGTAGGTACCTACTCGTTTTTCAATAGCTCTAAGGTCAAAAGAACTGGAGCATGAGTAGTGGAGGTGTTTTTGAAGCTGTTTACTCCCGTGTGGGTGCAGGGAGGTAATAAGGAAACAATAATTTCAAAGTGAAGATCGACAAATGGTCTTAGATGTTACTCTTGAGCGTCAGATGAAGCAGCATCTGAGCAAATAGGTTGTATCGGTAATTTCCACAAAAAAATGGTTGCAAATTATTATGCATCAAAAAACTACCAAGAAAAAGTGAAAGAAAATCATGTTTGCCAATGAAAGATTGATTTTTATAGGTAATTGGCATTGTCACAGGCGTCACAGCATCATGACCTCTTCTTATAGCTTCTGATTGAAGAGCACGAATTTCATGACATGATGATGTGAAGAAATTTGTCTTTTTTCCTCTTTGATAATGTTTGATATTTCATTTGTCAATAGTTTCGTGACTCTGTGTCCTCCTCTGTGACCGAACCTAAAAATGAACTTTGATTAAGCGTGATATTATAGATCTATATACTTAATTAGAATTAGAAACTCTTTAAGCCAGTGTTTTATATTTGCGAATAGTTACCTATCGGTTGTATTGTTTTGTTTTGTTCCCTTTTACTAAGTTAAATGTAATTTTTGTAGTACAGATCTGAAGATGTGGAGCTGCTATAGTTTCTATATGCGAAACCGTATAATAACTGATAAAAACTATTATAGGAAGATTCTTTTTTTTCCCTCAGAATAATTCAACTTCCTCCTCTGAGATATCAACGAAAAATCATCATCGGGAATTTTTCGACAGGCTCAGTCCGTCCCTGCATCATCCACGTTTCGTGGATGATTATTAACTTCTGCAGGGCGTAGAAAGGGCAAATTGGATTGACCTATATATAATGCTCTCGTGATACCGCAAGTGAAGCTTCTGGATCATCCAGCTTACCCATTGAAAACAGAGGAATTAATCCACTTTATTGGCGTATAGCCAGTGCATACTGCGGAGGGTTGATCTGGTCATAAATTCACCCTCCCATCCTTGTACCCCGTATATAAACAGAGAGAACATTCAGGTGTTCTGGGCTGGATGAAACAATCCCCCAAATTCGAGAGGACATCTCATTTTATCCGATGAAGTATTTAGTGAAAAAAAAAATGAAATTCACAACATCATTTACACCCTTTAAAATAGATTGAATAGAATAGAACTGGTGAATCCTTCTCTAGGATGAGATCCAGTTACCATAACCGCAATCTGCGTAGTTGTTTTGGAATCTTCCTCAGATAAATTAACATAAAATCCTTGTGAATATATAGGTACCTCAACCAGTAACAGAATTATCATACAGGTAAGATGTCCATAATGATGTTTTCATCTCTTGAACCGATCATTATGCTGGAAGGATCCCACATTTTTTTGGAAGGTTAATTTTAATATTTTCATCGTAATTAATTTGGTAGCATGTACATTTGTTATTCAGTTTTAGCTGAGTCGACAAGGTTTTCAAGGCATCTCTCGCCTGGTAGATTTCTCTACAAGTCTACAGAACACTCTTCAATGATAGATCAATTTATCACCATCACATAATTGTCACGAATTAATTAATTCATTTTTCCCCACTTTTTACTTTTTTTACATTCATATAGGTACTCGTAAGATTTGTTTTTCATACATTTAAGCGTTGAAAAACAAACGAAAAGTCGTCAAAATTATTATACTTTGTCCACACCTTTGAATATTCGTTTAATCCATTTTTTTCGTTTTCCGAAGAAAAATTGTCAACCCCAAATTTTCGCAGTCCGGCTCTGTGCGAAACCTACATAGAAAACGAGATATCTGGAGATGCGTGCTGACGTATCGTTTAGCAGGGTTCATCCCTCGCCTTTATAACAATATACAGCTCATCCCCCTAATTAATTTACGCAAGTTAAGCAAGCCGGATTCTCAGGGCTGACTTTCCCAGAAAATACCGCCCCTGCATTCGTGTTTCTGGGAGGAATATGTCAGGTTTCAAAAGACGAGACCACGGAATTCAATCAGTTGACTCTGTGTCCGTATGTCGAATACGAGACGTCAATTTTCGATTTCTGTGCACAAGGGGTTGTGAAAAAAAACGACGACTGTGATAAATTAACCGTTATCGCGAGGCTATCGTATGAATACCAAATGGATAAAATGCATAGAGCGCCGTATCATCTTCGCGTTGAAAAAGTCTCTTGTAACCCCATCGCGTCGCTGAATATAAACCAAATACCATTATTAATCGAAACGAAAGATAATTATTCATCGATAACAAACGGTCGCGGCAACACGAAAACGTAGGCGCGACTGAACGTCCACCGAATTCAATGAATTCAAATTCACAGAATACCTCCGTCGATGTGACAGCACAAGGAACGCTGTATTTCGTTACGTAGGAGAGTATATCTTTATCTCTCTCTCCACCTATCTTACCTGCATCCCCTACTCTCCGCGCCGAGCCAATGAGGGACCGTTTCTTTGACGGCTTCAAGCTCCCGGGTGAGTTGATGTTGATCTTTTTACTTTTTAATTCACTTTGGAACACAAGTTGAGCGAGAGAGGGACGTAGCCGAGCTTTTCAGATCTGCTCTCGCCGTGTTCGATACATGTTCATCATCGAGCGTTAACCCTTCTGTGCGTGCTTCTGTGTTCTTTTCGGATTTTCCTACAGTAACTCTCCAGTTTTATGTGATACTGAAGTGCCTCGAATCTGTGATGTTGGACATAGTGATGGATTATATCCTGCTTCATCTCAGGTAATGCGAGATTTATCCGATTCGCGGATTCTGTGACGACCAAAGAATTTTCGACAATCGGTTTTTGACGTTTTCATCTGCTCGTAGAGTTTGATTATGCTTTTTGTGAACCGAAAATTCTGTGGTGTCACGTGAATCGATATATTTTCTTCTGCCGGTGTTTTTATCTCAAGAAATTGGATTCAAAAATCAGATTTTCATATTGCTCGGAGTTGAAGATTTCAAATGACCCCTTGCTTATAATAATATTGATTATTCCAATCCGAAGTTTTTGGTGAATGATGCTCGGAATCATCGTAATCATAGATTAATCTTATAAATCCGGTTTTTGAGAAAAAGATCTTCAGCCTACACAAGGTATCTGTTTTATCTCGAAATTACAAATTTATGCAATCCAAATTTTATCATAATGAATTTAATGGTTCCTACGTGACGGCCTATCAATCTACAGACACACTGTCTAGGAACGATTCTGATTCTATGATATGCACCATAGATACTGCTTGTATTATTGATGCGTCCATCGAGATAACTCGTTAAGTTTTCCAAAATCGTTCTCACCATTGTACCAGCGTTCGTCTCTGATAAAAAATGATTATTATACGAGGATATTCCTGTTTATCTCAATCGAAAGAGATAAGGATTCAGATGAAGTGAATAGTTTCACAAGGGAACGCCAGCTTTGACAAGATGATTTCCGCCGTAGGAAGTTGAGGTGAAATATCATTCTGAAACCGTCCCACAAACAGGAGAAACTAGAGAAATATGAGGAAGTCGCAACCGATAAGAATATCTCATTTTCCTCTTTTTGTCAAAATTCAATAAGCGGAGGAAAATCCCGAATTTCCAAAGAAAAACCGTAAGCACAGTTTAACACAGCGTAATTTTTTATCGATAATTGATAAATTTAAAATATTTCGACATAACAACGGTACAATCGAAGGATGCACATCCCTGTGGAAGATCTATGTTTAATATGCAAAGTTGCATAATTAGGCTCTGAATATTCTGTGGTCATCAATGTCAATCTTGATTCAATCGATTTCTGCAGAAGCATCCGAATAGAAAGCTGTTAAGTCGAATTAAAGTGGCGCATAAGTACTTAATTAAATTGTACTTAGTGACATCGAATTCACACTTTCAATTCGAGGTAATAAATTATTCAGATATTCTCCACATCGTCATCGGTAACCCGTTCTCTAAAAAGGGATATTCAAACGAAAAAACAACTATTATTGTCGCCACACAGGGATGTGCCATAAGTATACATATTTATATTCTATGGATATTATTCAGATATTTTTCGTGATCCATAAACTCTCAATTGTGAGATTATCCCTTATCGTGTCGATAGTGACACATCGAAACAAATCTATCGAATTTGAATAATGCCATCATAGTCCGACCCGACTCGCTAATAAACAAATGATCTCGTTTTTGTAATTCGAGACCGTGTGTGATTCACATCTTAAAACAAATACTCTCGTATTATCTTGCGAGATGGGTATAAATCACTTCCTTTGTTTAAGAGGAATAGGTGCGGTTTAAGTACCATAGAATGCACAGGAAGAAGTCTGTGTTTGAAGAAAGATATTCTATGGTTCTCTCCAGTTTCACAAAATTCGTTCACGAATAATTCGAATAGTATTCTATGTTGGTCACGTTACGAAATCCTGGAAATTAACGAATGTAATAGAGAAGTTCAGTGCTCTTCATTTAAATATTGATTCAAGATAGGAGTTCACCCGATTTGATTAACATATACGAAGCGAAAAATATATACGCATATATCGGGTAATTTGACCTTAATACTACTCAAGAATCTATTACAAAAGATATTTGACGGATTAATGCATGCATACGCATATGTTACTACCGCATAGAAACATTTCATTCTTTATGAAATATTCTACTCTTATTAATTTCGATGTTGTTGAGCAATAAGTCTATGGTTGCAAATGATATTCATCGTCTATGTTGGTATCGCAGAGAAACCATAGAAAATTCAGCTGGATGTCAAGGATGGGAAAGTTACATCGAGAATTTCGCATATGATGACAATCAGGGGTGGACACCGTAAAGTTATAGCCGCAAATTGATTTAATCGTGGGGATATTGTTATTACTGCAATTCCTGGTTGCCATGTCGAACACCTATTTCGAAGGCCGTAAAACAATCGGTGCCCATGTCCAAAAGAGGCGGGATTGATAAGATAAATCGGGGGAAATATGTACTGTTCGCCTCTTTCCATGAACACCCTCACGCTTGCTCTGTGTACGTTGGGAATCACCTTGGCAACGGAGGGCTGGCTGGGGCTGTCAAGTCAAGCAGATTGCCTTTGTCGCAGCAATCCGCGAACGGAAAATTGGAGACCTGTAGTTCTCAGATAATTTGTGTTTTATGGATCTGCGGGATTGGGGTGAAAGCAGGGGCGGAACCAAAGAACAAGGGTATGGGACATAGAGCTTCATATCAATGGCGTCTATTTTGCAGGTTATGCTTCCAAAACGTCAGGAGGGGATAAATTCATTATTCTATTAATTCGACAGCCGATAATGTCAAGAATAGATCGTCGACGATCTGAAGGCGGTATAAATCATAGATATGTAGCTACGCATTAGCCGAAGAACAATGAAACAATTCGTAATCGATTCTAGTGTAACTTCTCATCCAATTCAGCGATCGTACGATGGTGTTGCTAATGATAAATTCCATTATTTGAAGAATATCATCTTTTGGCGTTGACTAATGTTGGAATTTTCGCTGATAATGGTTCTCCTATTCACCGGAGCTGTACGTTTAGTCGACCTAATTGCTCAAATTCAAGGATTCGCTTACGCGCAGAGGCGTAGATCGTTTGAATTTTTCGTAGTACAGGAGATCCACCTATTCGGACCGATTTGACTCGAAGAATCGCGATGAAATGAATTTCATAAATACCAAGGCCAAAAAAAATACTTACTCTTCGCTCTGTGAGTCGAATTGGCGATACCCACCCCTGCGCTAACCTTGCTTCTGTCAGTATTGTCAAATTGATATGGATTTGTTTACATTTCAGTTTGGCAGACGTCAAATATCCTTCTTTTTTCGATCTAGCTCCAGGGTTCAACGTGTTACCTTCTATACCTACGTAGCAGACAGAATCATATAGAACTCCTTACAAATATGTAATCAACTGGAATTTTTGACTCTTTGGTTGATATTTTCTGTGCTTTCACCTTGCTATAGAGAAATAGGGAGAATATCCCATAGAATATGAATATGATGAACTGATAACATTCATCATAGAAATATGATGATTTAAAGTCAACTGTCAAATTTGGTCCTCCAGATTCTGTTTATTATGTTAATTTATTCTTCGATTTGTGAAGATGTTTACACGCCACTGAGGCAATCTGAGAACCACCGCAGCGAACTTCTCACAGAACATCTCCAACCGCCGTTTAAAAAATAATACGCGTTCAATTAGCTAGTTAATTATTATATCAATACCTAGCGTTTCCCCATGAAGAGCGCATCATAACGATATCGAAATGTTATTAATATCGGTCATATTTTCCGATCTGTATAAATAATAAAATTACAAGAGTTATTCGATGAATTTCTCACATCGTAAGATCCCACGAAAATATCTTAATTTGCATAAAGATTTCATAATTGCTCCGAGTTATTTTCAAACAATGATCATTTGATGTTTTCGGATTTGGTAATAACGCTGCGTTTTGCTGATTTGATCTAGTTCTTGACCATCAGGTGACCTGATTTGATTCCAGTCGTACTCAAATATTAATTGCTCAATCCTCAGCAATTTCCCATTGTTTGCGGGACTCTAACCACACTTATCGATGACATATCAATCTCTATGCTTCGCGATTAGGGGTGGGAAACATCGAAACCTCAAAATGACATTTGTCGAATAAGCGGGAACAATAGACAATGGCCATCTCATTTCTCATGTTGCTCCGTTCCCGAAACTGATATCCGTATGTAAACGTAGATAAACTCTATTTTTGTTACGGGAATCTCAAAATTCTTTATCCGTTCGTGTATCGCTCAAAGAACGATTGTTGAATTCCTTATCTGGTATTGATGCCTCCATCGAAATAAATTGCTCTTTCGGAGAAGAGGTTTAACGACAATTATTTAATGGATGCAGTTGCCGGAACACGGTAATCAAATCGGATTGTTTTGAATTCTTGCGATTTTCGACGAGGGTTATTCTGTGATTCGGCACGGTATACTAATTGTCGTTCGATACATTCTATGAACATCTTCGATAACGTATATGTCACGCAATTTATTTGACGTTTTCAAGCATATTTCACCTATACATAAATTATGAAGAGATGCTTTGTAATGTATGTAAATTATGAAACTAGCCCTGGTCTGGTTGTAAATTGAAAACGGAGATAGGGAAGGCGGTGACCTGGCGAGCCAGGTGTCTGTGTGTGATATGCAACCATGGAGACAGTGGGTACAGACTCAGCAGATCAATACAACGGTCTCCACCCGTGCTGACGGCAGGCGCCATCTTGGCCCGGTGCTCTCCTGAGATCGTGCCTGACCCCGAGCTGAAGGGAGGCACTCCCACAGCTCCGCAGGAAAATAGATTACCTAGAGACCGTTCGGTAACCCTCTCCCGCCCCGACAGGGTCGGCTACGCCCAAAAGCCCCTCGCCCCAACAAATATTCCCCTGTAACACATTCGAAGTAGTTCTCTATGGTTGACAACTGTGGGTACGCAAGGATGTCCAAGATTTCCGGTCGACCGTTGAACCACAGATGAGCGACCTTTCTTCGGGTTCAGGGAGTTCGTTTCTTTGTGCCGCCCCCGGTCCTGGGGACCCCTGATAGATGGCGGGTGGGTAGAGCCGTCTACGTCATCGCGTGTCGGACGAAAGCAACTCGAACTTGCAAAATAGATATTCTGGACGCGAGGAACGGAGGAAGAGCAGATGATTCATTAATTTGGGTCCCGGTCCTTGGATTTATCGAATTCGGGCCATCGGATATCCGCAGAGACGTTTCTGGGGCTTCGCCGGGCGAAATTGAGGGTTTTCTTTCGTTTATAGGGGTGGATTCGAGACATTTTCCGAGTCTCGATGAAAAAAAAATCCTTGAATCTACTGAAAAATTTAAAATCTGGCAACCTAACCCACGTTGCCAAATTTCTCGATTTATCCCTAATTTCAACTAAATTTTCATTATCGTTATTTTCTCCCTAACCATGGTTCCCTTTGAATGTTTTCGGGATCATTAGGAGCGGATCCCACTCGATCGAACAATGAGGCGTGTTGAAAGGCGTTAAATACGCGGAATAAGTCACGTCAAGGCGCCCCATTTAGCCCCAGGGCGCCCTGTGATCCGTCCTATTATGAGGGGTGAATCCCATTCCCGGAGTCAAAAAGGTATGTATATGTTACAATCTGTACCACGTCGGCTATTGTACCATTTCGAGGGTTGTTCATCTCTCGCTCCGGGGGCACAAAAGATCCGCAATTCATCGGGTAGATTGGGTTTTTAATCGGGGTGCGTTGTGGTTTGTTGTTAGAGTAGCGTTGAAATGATTGGAAACAGGGGTGTTTTTTGTCGAATTTCGCGTAGGTGGCGAATGGTTGGATGTTAGAACCATTTTGTTACAGTTGGTATCACTGCCATCCATTTCTACCTCAATGGATAAGTCCAGAAATGATTGCCAACCTTGTAAAGACTCTTTAAATTGGCTATTAAATCAAAGTTGTGTTTTGAGCAAAGTTTGAACATTATTTGCGTATATTTTCCTGTTCTGTTCTCATATTTGTGGGTTTTTCACAGAACATTTCAAGTACTTAGATGTTCTGTGGCAGTAGACAGGCTGAGTCTTTGACTCGTACAAATATTTTAACAGTATGTAGATTCTTTTGGTCAAAAAGTCAGTAATGTCGAATAGTAATCTCAGGTTATTGTTCTACCCTTATCCAAAAAATCAATCATGATTACTCCATGGAGATCCCAAAAGTCTGAAACAAGAACTTTTCCAGCAGATTTTTGGACACGAAACTTCTTAGATCTTGGAGAACCAGAGTGTCGCCAGTCCATCGATTGTTGCTTTGTTTCTGGATCGTAGAAATGTACCCAAGTCTCATCCATAGTAACAATTCGGTTTAAGAAGTCTACCTCGTTTTCAAATCGAGCACAGATCGAACGCGATGTTTCTACCCTTGCACGCTTTTGGTCAACATTCAAACATTTGGGGATCCATTTTGCACCAGTTTTTCTCATATCCGAATTGAGGTGAACAATATGATGAACGCGTTCGTATGAAATATTCAGTGCTTCAGATATCCGTTTTAGCCCAATTCATGTCATGAACTGCATCGATATTTTCGGGGACTGACACAGAAACTGGCCTTCCCTATCGGTCATCATCTTCAATTGAAAATTTACCTCTTTTGAAGATTGCAGTCCAATTTTTCACGGTCGCATACGAAGGACATTGATCACCAAGAGTATTAAGCATATATTCGTAAATCTGCTTACCTCTTAACCCTTTTAAATACAGCTACTTGATGATGGCTCGATACTCCAATTTTTCGATTTTCACAATTTCGGTGGACATCTTCTTTATTTTAGTTCATTGCTTAACTCTGGTTTACTTTTTTGACCTCAAATTCACACTGACACTTCAAATGAGTAATTGTTCGTTGCTATGGTAACGCAATATTTTTTTCATGCATGGAACTGGTCTAGGCTAACTAGATATCAATACATCCTCGTATAGCCCAATAATTTAGCTCATCCAAATAAAAAACACATAGGTACTGGGGTCAGTTCGTCCCTGTCAAATTTTGAGAAAATAATCGCAAAATTACAGGTTCTGGGAGGATCAAAAATTAAATTTTTCCTTTGATATTGGAAGAGCAGATGCTTCATTTCACAGAAACATAGCAGAACCTTTTCTACATCAACAGCAACCTTAAAAATTGATATGGACGTATTAAATATAGGCTTCTATATCTTTGTCAATACTATCCTGTTCATTTGAGCAAATTAACTGTATATTATCGCGAAGATAAATACACCGGAAGGCTCGAAATCCATTTGTCACGTCCAATATATCAAAACTCCCCTTTTCAAGCGTGCCAGGTGAAAATTACACCAACGTAGATTGCGCATACCCACTGACTTCACCCACCCTCTCAATTCAAAATTCATCCCATGTTTTATTCAACGAAAAATTACAGTAATTCATTTCGAGGCCACCCTGCGCACACGTCCTCAAGTAGAGACTTAAGGGACACCTATATGTGAAATTTACAGAGAACGTGTCTGATGGAAGACCGCAGAACTTGCGGTGGTCAATAAGTATGAGTCTTGACTAAAACATGCGAGCGTGAATCATCGAGTGGAACCCCTCGCTAACATCTCCTTTATGGTAAACAACAGATCGTGTTGGAGACTGCGATGATCGATTGTATGTTTTGGTTCATTCGGTGCCTTGTGGTAGCACCTGAAAAGGGTATAGGTTCACTCTGAATTGTCTGTGATTTATGAGAATAAAGGATTGCGGAAGAATTTGTTGATTATCGCGAAGCTGAACGTTTGTTATTGACCGAAATGACAGTGTGAAAATATCCCCAACATTTGGGGATCCATTTTGCAGCAATTTTTCTCATGTCCAAATTGACTTCAACTAAATGATGAACGCGTTCCTATGAAATATTCAGTACTTCAGATATCCGTTTTAGCCCAATTCGACGGTCTGATAAAATCATGTCATGAACTGCATCGATATTTTCGGAGACTGACACAGAAACTGGCCTTCCCGATCGGTCATCATCTTCAATGGAAAATTTACCTCTTTTGAAGCTTGCCGTCCAATTTTTCACGGTCGCATACGAAGGACATTGATCACCATAATGGTATTAAGCATATCTTCGTATATCTGCTCACCTCTAAAACCCTTTCAAATACAGGTACTTGATGATGGCTCGATACTCCAATTTTTCGATTTTCAGAATTTCGATGGACATCTTCTTTCTTTTAATTTATTGCGTAACTCTGGTTTACTTTTTTGACCTCAAACTTCACACTGACACTTCGAATGAGTTATTGTTCGTTGCTATGGTAACGCAATATGTTTTTTAAGCATGGAACTGGTCTAGGATAACTAGATAGCAATACATCCTCGTACAGACCTCTCATTTTCACATTTCCCAAGAAAATAGTTAAGAACATTGGACTTTCCGACAATTCCACATTCGTTTCAAGAATTTTCCACCAAAAATAACCGGATGAAAAGGTTAGATGGAACCAGGAAACCGAATTTTCGAAATTCAAATTTTCGCTGTTCGTTTGCGCGTTGGTGTAATACCTCCAGCTACGTGTCCGCAAACTCCTCATCCCATTTTCGTCCGAAACTATCGATCTCATTCCCGATAATTTCACCTTTTCCGAGAAATCGTAACTTCGGTTCGCGTGACCGTCTTAATTCGAAATACTTCAGCGTCTCTCTCCCGTCCGCCAAGCGGAACTAACTGATCGCCCCTTATTATTTCTGTGTAATATAAAATGATACACGATTGTCTCTTGAATGTAATGAGAAGATTGTGAAGAAACCCAAATTGCTGCCTCGTTCTTGCTTCCCCATGAGATCTTTCCGGAGGATTTAATTTGAGGAGATTTGGGCGTTTGTCGTTAGAAATTTTCGTCGTATTTTGTGTTATTGTGTTTGGCATTTTCACATCATCGTATTAGCCGTTGATGCCTGTTATTATTCTGGTGCTCTTGTTTGGGAATAACTGAATATTTATGTTTCTGGTTCATCGTAATCGTAATCTAATTTGTTCTGTGAATTTGCAGATTACAGGCCCGGATTCAGGCCAGTTTTATGTGTTTCGAGGAACAAAATCATTTGTGCCAACCTTACTCCGTCCTGTTATTATAAGTATACTTCATTCAATTTTATTTTAGCAGTCGGCTGGCCATGGAAATTTGACACATTTCACTCTGTATAGTACGAAAATGTGGGGTTATGAGGCTTGTCAAAACATTTTTGGGTTTTAAATCAACGCTATGTTGCCCGTTCTACGTAAAAATTTCTGTTATTACGTATTTTATCACAATGTCGAATCTCTTCGGAAAATATGTGACGAACATAATTGAAGTTTATACAAACTGTTTGAAGGCATACCAAATCCAGTTATTTGCATGGAAAATACAAGAGATCAGTATAATATCATAATATGCACTAGCTTGAGGAGAGTTAATGTTCGTTATCTTCTTTGGCTTACATCATTTGTAGATTTCAAAAATAATAACTCGAAGATGAAATGCATATGATGCAGTGGTTGGGAATGCGTATCTCTCGAAGGAATTGACAGATAATTACAAGAATGTTAAATTCTTCAACAAAAATCATCTTGCATCAATAGAAGTAAAAGGAATTAAAGAAAGTTTCAAGTTAAGATGAACTTCACCTTTGAAGAAAAATTTCACTTGAATAAACAAGTAACTGGGCAACTTGCGCGTATTTGTGGCTATTCAACTTAATACATTGATATAATAATAATAATTAGGTATTTAATGGTACCTTGAACATTCACAATGTGTAGGACAAGTCAAATGAAAAATAAAAAAATCAACTTTCGGGAACTTATTCTGCGATGACATTCATCGAAAATCCTGTAGTAAACTTTTCGCATTAATTCACTCAAACATAAAATTCTCAAATGCCACCACTTTTTTGGGTCTCCCAATAGAAGGAAATTCTTTGTCATCCTCTTCATTCACAATCTTTCTGATTGTGGAAATATTCAGCAGAAATATAAGTCGTTTAGATTCAGATGAAACATTATATAAATTCTCTTACATTTTGAATATATTCGCTACCGTCTGACGTATTGTGGATTTTAGAATATCAGGGTATAACTATTTGAATGAGCGGACCTGAATTCTAGCACTTTCTGAAACCCTGTCTCTTTTTTCAATCAATTTCGGCTTTTTCGTAATATTAATTGATATTAGTTGTGGCAACGGCGTTATGACATTAACGACATTTCATGAGTGCCAACCTAACTTCGTTCTAGTTACAAAAACTTGAGAAAATTATTTCATGGCCAACCGACTGCTAAAATAAATCTGAATGAAGTATAGATGCATCTTATTCGATTCTGAATATTCAATGGGAAATCAAATAATGTATTACGTCATTATCGGAGAGTGCCCAATCTATTATAGGAAAATCAACATGAACTTGAAAAATCGCAAGATTGAGATTAGAAAATTGCGAAACCAGAGGTTTAGATGATAGTTTTTTATTATCATCCAAGATAAACGAGGAGATATCGAACTAGGAAATACTCAATAAAATAGATAAGGCCGGATAGTTTGTATTTGCATCAGATGAAATCAAACATTTGCATCTGCCCGGGGTAAATGCAATTTGGGGAGATAAAACTCCCCCGTATTTACACGGAGAGAGAGCACATAAATGCATCAATTGGAAACAAGTTTAAACCTGCCATCGAATGGTATAAAACCCAACCCAAAGAAATCAAAGGAAACTTCCCTTCATTCTCCATTAAATTCCGAACAGTCTCGAGTCTTCCTATTGTTTCAAAACCTCATCCTCGTGATGTATGAAACATCGGCATGACGGAAGCCTCCTTCAAAATATTGTTGCAAAACGTCGCAGAGAGTTTTAAATATAAACGTCCTGCTTATCAGACCGTAAGCTACGCAACAATGATATTAAATTTAACTTTCGATCTTCCTCTCACAATCTTAAGAACTATATATAATGAAATAATGATAATGAGAGTGTGCTGCGGCAATAGCTTCGCGTCAGGTCCAACAGAGTCTGGAGGATTTTTCATGGTTTGGTGGTCGCCAAGCGAAAATCCACTCAGATGGTCTACATCGTTATTGAATCTGCTTTTTATGAAGGAGTGCCATCAATCCTGGCTCTAATACTATAAATGTGAAAGTTCGTGTGTTTGTTTGTTGATTTGTTTGTTTGTTTGTATGTTCGTTTTTCCATAACTTTGGAAGCAGATCTTCGATTTTGATAGAAATTTTACTGTATTGTAGAGAGTTCATGAGATTAGGTTTTCGTGTAACTTTCATTCTCTTTCATTCTTATATGGTGAATATTTTTTCTGAATAAGGCGATAGGGGCTGTTGAAAGAACCATTTGATGAATCTTTTCCGAACACAAGATATCACCCACGTCTTCCAGATTTCTCATTATGACCATTACGTACCATAAAAATACCAAAAATTCAAAGAACCCAACTCTTGAAATCAAGTTAGACGCAATCAAATGAATATTTGAACGTTTTGTGAAATAAAAGTATTCTTTATATTTTCTCGTATAATGCGTCGTTTTCGAGTAATTTGATGTTCAAAATTAGTATCTGTGAAATTTGAAAAATTGTGTTTTTTGGCTGAATACTGTATGAAAGATCCACAGATGTGTAGTATCACAGATTTAGCTAGTTATTCTGAGGGTAATTTTGTTTTTCCAGTGGCGGCACAGCACATTAGGAAAACTTAAAATGGCTATATCTTTTTATCAGGGCAGAATCGGAAAAAATGGTATCGAAAAAAAATGTTTCTTTTTATCTCAAGGATTTACTCGAGGAGTTACTGTTAAAATATTTGTACGAGTCAAAGACTCACCCTATATAATATATAAGAGTCGTTCATCGAGATAGCAATTAGAAACGATTTTAACAAATTTGTGCTATTAATCACTGCTTTCATCTGAAAACGAAGAAGACTCGATTCGATTTTTTTTAGTGCATCAAAGAAATCTTTGTATCAACGTGTAGTTTTTTTGGGTTGAAATTGCCTAGTTTCAATTTACATATTTAAATTATAAAACTACTCTCTCACCTTTAGGTAGGTACTTCCAGGGAAATTATGGGTTTTTGGACTTTGAAATACCGAACTTTGGAATCGCATCGATCATAAAAGACATGAACGAGAATTAAAAAAAAAATTGATTGAAGTTTGAGGGTCAACAGTTGACATCTTCGAGAAATGGAATCACGCGAACTCAATTTTTCGCTTTCTCATCAAACAAAACTCGTCTGCACTGCAAAACAATACAATCAAAAAAATGTCTTGCATTCTCCTTTAATTTTCGAAAAATTGCGGTGTTGCCGGATCAACCGAAACCTCCCCTATTCTCCCGACATAACCTCCGCGATATTTTCATCTAGGATCGAGATAGGCCGCGTATAATGACTGTAAGATGATCGTATTTCCTCCGGGTTTCTCAATCTCGCGGAAACATTTCTCAAATATTTCGGAATTATTAATGAGCGACTAATAAGCGAGCATATTTATGTATAATTGCCAAATAACGATTGCCCCAACTTGAGCGGATGAGATGTTTTCTCTAGTTATGAGGAAAGCGAGCAAAAAATTTTTCCGATCTGAGGCGCGGCGTTGCGCAATTTAACGTGTATGAAACGAAATTATAACTCTTCGGCGAGATATTGCAAATTACCCAATTACTTGCGCTTTAAACTCGATTGTTACCTTGTAATCTCGACGATTTCCAATGTATCGGATTCTTATTCAGTTGTTGGTAGATGGTGAACGATTTCAACACAGCAGAATTGACACAGCAACCTTGCAGTTTTGAACGCATACTTTGACTGGACCTTATGGTCACAGATTCAAGTTGTGGAGGGAATTGAATTTTATTTTTCAAGTTACAAAATCGACCTTTTTACATTGGCAAGATATACAGGGTGAGTATTTGACTCGTGCAAATATACTGCTCCACAAGAGTTAGGGATATCGTATTCAATCGTTTTTAAAAGTATGTAATCTTCGAGAAAATCGCTGTAAAATCATTTAAAACCCAATAACAACTTGAATCGATCTAATAAAAATCAGTATGAGACATTTCGTCTATCTGGTCGCCTTTTTTCTGAAATTTGGTTCTTTGCATATGCTTCATGAATGTTTCTTATTTTGAATTGAAGTCAGTTTATCAACGGCTTCAATTTGAAACGACTTTTCTGAAAATGCCACGACGTAAATTAACAAAGGGTGAGGCTAATAGGGCTATCGGAATGCTACAGGGTGGCCTAACTCAGGTTGTTGTAGCGGAAAGGTTACAAGTCAGCCAAAGTGTGATATCTCGACTTTGGAATAGGTTCAGGGAGACAGGTTCCGTGTTGGAAAGACCAAGGCTTGGTGGGCGACGAAAAACAACACCTGCTCAGGATCGTTTCATCACCGTTTCGGCGAGAAGAAACCCTACATCTACTTGTAGAATGCTATGGAATACCCTTCAAAATGCAGATGGGGTCCAAATTTCCATCGAAACCATCAGACGACGTTTGAGAGAGGTTAATCTAGGTTCTAGACGTCCATTAAGAGGAGTTACATTAACACGTGACCATAAGCGTGAAAGACTGGAATGGGCAAGGCAACATATCAATTGGAACGATCAATGGCGTAGTGTCCTTTTCACTGATGAATCCAGATATGGACGATTTTTAGATTCTCGAATGATAAGGGTATGGAAAATATTACGCATAACCCGTAATCGTCGCTATGTCCAAGAAGTCCATCCATTCCGAAGGGGTAGTGTTATGGTATGGGCCGGGATATGTTTCAACGGGCGCACAGATCTACACATTTGTCCTGGTAATATGACCGCCTTACACTATAATAGGGAGCATGTCATTGACAATGTTGTGCCAAATTTTCACGCTGCTATTGGTGAAACTTTTCAATTTCTAGACGATAACGCTAGACCACACCGTGTAGCCATAGTTGATAATGCGCGCGAGGAGCTTGGTATTCTACATTTACCAATACCTCCGCAATCACCAGATTTGAATTGCATAGAAAATGCATGGGATATGCTCCAAAGAAGATTAGATAATCATCAACCTACCCCAGGATCCTTAAATGATCTGAGAGAGCTTCTGCCCCGTTTATGGAACCAAATTCCTCAAGAAACGTTCAACAACCTCGTGTGTAGTATGCAAAGAAGATGTCAAACTGTAATTGATGCCCGTGGAGGCCATACATTGTATTGATAGTCTTAAAATGCTTGAATTCTCTGGGAATAAAATTTCGTTATTTTACTCGATATTTCTTAACCACAGTGTATACGCTGCAGACCTACAGGCTGAAATTAATTTACAACTAGAAATCATATTAATATGAATTTTCATCACAAAAATCTTATTTTAACTATATTTTTTTGCAATAAGTCAATATCCCTAACTCATGTGGAGCAGTTTATTTGTACGAGTCTAAGACTCATAGAAATCAAGAGCAGAATATTCATGTATGCCACAGTACAGTCAGCTTCCCTGAGGAACGCCAATAAGCACGAAATCGCAGTTTGCGGATCGACGTTCAGATCAACATTATTATTTGCTCCAGCGTGCCAATTTCGAGGTTATCTCCTCTCATCGCTAAAATCTGCAGATAAGCGACGGAAAAAATATTATTTGGGACACCGTATCTAGCGTTTCACTCGAGCGCTATCTCCGCATTTTTCGCTTTTCGTTATCGAGAATGTAAATGTGAAGATTTTTCGCCCATCATTCGCGGAAAGTGGTACAGAGGGGATTTTTAACGAGTTAAATAAACGATTAGAGATGATAAATCCTATCTGTCCGTATAGCTGGTTTCTATACGCTCGAGAGTAGGTAACTGCTGGCATGGTCAGATAATTCTGCTGGCAGACATGCTGGTAATGGGTTAGAGATTCTGGCTCTCCTATCGGGTTTAGATATAGCGGTGAAAATACTGGGAATTCTGAAGAGAAGATGCTTTCTACGTTTTCCACCGCGGACTGAACATTTTTATTGGCCAGAAAATTCATTATTCTCTAGAATATCTATATTCAAAAATTCCAAGCCTACTATACTTAGAACCAAACAAAATTTCAATGTCAAAATATTTTATTACTCAACATATTCTCCCTTTAATTGGATACATTTATTACAGCGAATCTGCAACGTCTCTAGACCTTTCAAAAAAAAAGTTTCTTCTTGCTCTGCAAACCAGACTTCCGCAGCTTTCATTACCTCCTCGTTGGAAGAAAATTTACGACCTTTTAAACTTTTTTTCAGTTGAGGAAAGAAATGATAGTCGGATGGAGACAAATCTGTCGAATGAGGGGGGTGTTCTAGTAATTCGAACCCTAAATCACGAATTTTTTGCAGGACAACATGAGATTTGTGTGCAGGGGCGTTGTCCTGCAAAAACAATACACCTTTGGATAGCTTTCCGCGTCTTTTCTCTTTGATTTTTTTCCCGTAGAGTGGTCAGTAATGTCGAATAGTAATCACCGGTTATTGTTCTACCCTTATTCAAAAAATCAATCATAATTACTCCATGGCAATCCCAAAAAACTGAAGCAAGAACTTTTCCAGTAGATTTTTGGACACGAAACTTCTTAGGTCTTGGAGAACTAGAGTTTCGCCATTCCATCGATTGTTACATTGTTTCTGGATCGTTGAAATGTACCCAAGTCTCATCCATAGTAACAATTCGGTTTAAGAAGTCTACCTCGTTTTCAAATCGAGCACCCAAATCTCATGTTGCCATGCTAAAAATTCGTGATTTAGGATTTGAATTACTAGAACACCCCTCTTATTCACCAGATTTGGCTCCATCCGACTATCATCTCTTTCCTCAACTGAAAAAAAACTTGAATTTTAAAAGAAGCATCTTCAGGTGGGCGAAGATAAAATCCAATCGCTTCACAATATTTGGATTCTTGTAATCTATCTCAACGAAAGAATTCATTATCGAATCTGCTAGTAACTTTTTCTGAAAAAGTATCTCTCCATAAAAAATTACGATATATACGTTAATGTCATATCATATATTTATATATTTTCATTTTGGTATCGCACCTTACAGTATGGAGTCGTCGAAATTGAAAGTGCCAAAAAAAAGTAAAACGCCAGCATTTCAATGACTAACCACCCGCCGATCCTTGACCATCCAACTCTCATCATTATCTCATTACAGACAGTTGATCGAGACTAAGTCGGTTTAAGAAACCATTGTTAATTTTCCACTTATTAATAAGCCGATTCAAATCGGAGGATTTCATATGTAATTACATAAACCAACAGATTCAAATTATTGTTATAAGAAGAAACTGCGATATACGCTTTCTTCACCCGGAGATGAAACCAAACAGTCTACTAGAGCGTGGCGAATTTAGAAAACTGATGCCCGATCGCTCGGCTGGAGTCAGGCGAGCTGCTGGCACGCTTCTCCTCTCATATTGTCTGTCTATAAATTAATCATGAGGCGAATTCGCAAATGATCAAGTGATCCGACAGGTATTGACAGGAATTCCGTACCGAAGTTGATAATTCCGGCGAATCCGGGTCGAGAGAATATCCTGCTCGAAGGACCAAAATGTGACGTGTTGGAAAATGGACAGGGATCCCCTTCGTATGTGGAATATAACGAATTTGAGCGAGAAATGAGGAGGTTACTGAAAAACTCGTCACATATTGGAAAAAAAATGAATCAAGAATGACATGTCGTTCTCGCTGGAAGCTGAACAGCCGACGGAGGAGATAACTGCCGATTTTTTACGACCGCATTGTGTACAGATGAAAAAATAGAAGGGTTTCGGACGAGCGTCTACCACGGCACAAGGCACACGCCATCTGCAGGTGTTTCGTAACCAGAAGGGGCAGGTGGAAAGACCATATGCTCGCTACCAGCCTATATATCTATCGGATACAATCAAATGTATCATTATTTTTTGTATGCTTTACCGGACTATCTGCCCGATGTTTGGATACACATGAGGGTATAATGCTACAACAATTTTATCGCGTGTAGATCACGAAGTTCCTCTAGGAAGTCTAGAGAAAGATCGTTACATACATAAAGAGAATATGGGTGTTCGATATAACTACAGAGTGAGACTTTGACTCGTACAAATATAAAAAAAAAGATTCTTGATGTAGAAAGAAACATTTTCATTCTTTTGCCATGTTTTCCGAATCGGCTCGGTTTAATAGATACAGGCCGTTGAAGAAACATTAAAAAATGTTACAGTATTTGTACTAGTCAAAGAATCACTCACATACATCGAGACATTCAAATTGATGGTATCATTTTGAGAATAATTTCGTGTATAAGCGATTCTGCTATATGGAGAAAATTGGTCATGATTTTTGTAGTATGCAGCTAAGTACTCGTTAAAAGTGCCTTGTAGATAGTCACTCACACCATTGAATGATAAGCCACACAACCTTCGCACGAGATTTACCATCCACGATTTTGTTTAATTTCAAGAATGACAATACGTGAATATATAGATGCTGAAACATAGGTGTAATTTTGAGTCAAGGTGAACGAATGTTAGTAAATCTTCGTGTTATCATAACAAAATATGGCTAAATTGGAAGATTCCCATCGATGGTACATAGCTACTAAGTGAAGATCTATGTTAACAACGATGTTGCGCTGACGTTAAATCGAAAATTCTGATAAAAAATCTGGTTAATAATACCGTTTCAAGGAAAATCATCGCCGAGGTACCATGGTCGGATGCCTGTTTATCTTTTCCAGGATTGCTTTTTTTCTCTGGTCATCTGTAATTCGTCGTTCGTTTAATCGTTTTGGGAAGGTTGTAACGGATAACAGAACGTTATGGGTCAATGAAAAGTTCTGTTCTAGAGGATTATTGCTAAATTAATGTGATATCAATTAATTTAATTCCCCTGTCGAAAAACTAGAAGGAAGATGATTGTTTATTATAGTATATTCATTTTAGCGACGATATAACGTCACTGCACGTAAGATAAGTGATGAAAACCGAATCAGTAGAAACTTTCATTGAAGTCACCAATTTCTGAAGTTTGTGTTGTCTACACTCTACAACGTTGCCGATTGTGCATATTTATGTTGTTACTTCTATTTCGTTTGACACTAATATGTCCATTTTTCAAACCTTTCCTTTTTCTTTCAGTAGCTGATCCAGAAATGCAGGGCGTAGTATTTATGCACCAACAAGGTTCACCACCTCCAAATAATACTTCAGGTAAGTAATTCTTTCGCTCCAATCAGCAAAAATTGAAACTGCGCCAGAAGCAAGGTAGTAAACGCACTTTGGATTTTACAATGTTTAGAAAACCTTCACATAATGAACTTCGGATAGGTTTAGTATGTTTTATAGATGATAGAAGTTTGATACAGAATCAAGTACCATTCGGCAATCAAAAAGCTCCTCCAGCGTTTTTTATGGTATGATTGACGAGGAAGCAGAAAATATTCATTACAGGGCTGAAAATGCTAGTAATCCAAACCCTAAATACAGAATTTTTTGCATGGCAACATGAGATTTGTGTGCAGGGGTGTTTTTCTGCATTCATCTCCTTCGTTCCACGCACATATGTACCACCATCGTGAGGTTTTCCGATAAACGAATGCCGAAAATTGCGCAACATCTCTCCGAAAACAATAACCGATGGGATTTGGGTCAAGAGAATGATCGCCGCAAACAAACACGGCGTGACAAAGATGCTCGATCGATAGTTTCAATTCGAATAACATCACATACGGTGCAGCGCAAGAAAATAACGTTTTCTTCTGGTCCTCCGGTATCCAGGAATCCAGGACAGGCAGGCTAGGCGACTGACCGTACAAGAGATCGATATTTGCGCGAGAAAAGTTCATTACCATCCATCATTTTCAATTTAATCATTTCTAGGATCTTGGAAAACATCCTTAATCGAAATCGTTGTCATCAGGACAACGCACACGTCTATAGTGACTCCCTAGACACCTCAGGAGCTTGGGTAGGATGTTTTGATGCAAGGGATCCCTCAGTAGTGAGGAATTGACATCAAGAGACTATTGTGAAAATCGCCCACAAGACTCAAAAATACAAGGATGTATTGATATCTTTAGCCTAGACCAGTTCGATGCATAAAAAAATATTGCGTTACCATAGCAACGAACAATAACTCATTAGAAGTGTCAGTGTGAAGTTTGAGGTCAAAAAAGTAAATCAGAGTTACGCAATAAATTGAAAGATATAGAAGATGTTCACCGAAATTGAGAAAATCGAGAAATTGGAGTATCGAGCCATCATCAAGTATTTAAAAGGGTTAAGAGGTAAGCAGATTTACGAAGATATGCTTAATACCCTTGGTGATCAATGTCCTTCGTATGCGACTGGGAGAAATTGTACTGCAAGCTTCAAAAGAGGTAGATTTTCCATTGAAGATGATGACCGATCGGGAAGGCCAGTTTCTATGTCAGTCCCCGAAAATATCGATGCAGTTCATGACATAATTTTATCAGACCATCGAATTGGGCTAAAACGGATATCTGAAGCACTAAATATTTCATACGAACGCGTTCATTATATAGTTCACGTCAATTCGGACATGAGAAAAATTGTTGCATAATGGATCCCCAAATGTTTGAATGTTGACCAAAAGCGTGCAAGGGTACAAGCATCGCCTTCGATCTGTGCTCGATTTTATTTTTTCATTTAGGTGGTCAGTAATGTCGAATAGTAATCACCGGTTATTGTTCTACCCTTATCCAAATAATCAATCATGATTACTCCATGTCAATCCCAAAAAACTGAAGCAAGACCTTTTACAGCAGATTTTTGGACATGAAAGTTCTTAGGTCTTGGAGAACCAGAGGGTCGCAATTCCATCGATTGTTGCTTTATTTCTGGATCGTAGAAATGTATCCAAGTCTCATCCATAGTAACAATTCGGTTTAAGAAGTCTACATCGTTTTCAAATCGAGCACAGATCGAACGCGATGCTTCTACCCTTGCAAGCTTTTGGTCAACATTCAAACATTTGGGGATCCATTTTGCAGCAATTTTTCTCATGTCCAAACTGACGTGAACTATATGATGAACGCATTCGTATGAAATATTCAGTGCTTGAGATATCCCAATTCGACGGTTTAATAAAATCATGTCATGAATCGATATTTTCGGAGACTGACACAGAAACTGGCCTTCCCGATCGGTCATCATCTTCAATGGAAAATTTACCTCTTTTGAAGCTTGCAGTCCAATTTTTCACGGTCGTAAACGAAGGACATTGATCACCAAGGGTATTATAAGCATATCTTTGTGGGGGAACAACTTTTTAAAGTCGGAAAATCGAGGTGTTTTCGTCGGACCACCCTGTATATTTTGGGAAACCGTTAAACGAGACGTGGATTGGAAACCGTCGATCTTCCTCCCAGGAAAATCGCGTCGTTTTCCTCTCTGTTAATCAGACTGATAAATCGGTCATGGGTTTCGACAGATAAGAAAGAAACGACGACGCGCCGTTGGAGAAATGGTAAAAATCGCTCGGATAAATAATGGGCGAACCGAGGTGGAGCGGAAAAGCCGATGAGATTGTGGTCCACGTCGAGATATAGACAGCGAAAGAGAAAACCGCACTGGCGAAGTACACAGCAGGTTCAGTTTCCTTTCAAAATATTTTCAGATTGTTAACCTTGCTTATAGTAGATAAGTAAGTGTCGCAGCCGGATAGGGACGGTTTGTGGGAACTTTTCGTCCCGTCTCCCTCTTTCGTTTTCGAGATGAGGATGAGATCTGCGTTTTGTGGGCTTCAGGAGGAAGTTCGGTCGACGTCTATACCAGACGAAATTCCTCTTGTATCCGTTCAGTTTCGATCCACGATGAGTCTACGGTATTGAGAATGAAAAAAAATATAAATCCACCTGAAATTCGTGAAGATTTTAAAAAATCTCCTCTCTCTTCTCCGAAAATAATCTATACTTCATTCACTTTTATTTTAGCAGTCGGTTGGCCATGGAAATTTGACACATTTCACTCTGTATAGTACGAAAATGTGGAGTTATGACGCTTGTCAAAACATTTTTGGGTTTTAAATCAACGCCATGTTGCCCGTTCTACGTAAAAGTTTCTGTTATTACGTATTTTATCACAATGTCGAATCTCTTCGGAAAATATGTGACGAACATACTCAATTGAAGTTTATACAAACTGATTGAAGGCATACCAAATCCAGTTATTTGCATGGAAAATACAAGAGATCAGTATAATATCATAATATGCACTAGCTTGAGGAGAGTTGATGTTCGTTATCTTCTTTGGCTTACATCATTTGTAGATTTCAAAAATATTAACCCGAAGATGAAATGCATATCTTGCAGTGGTTGGGAATGGGTATCTCCCGAAGGAATTAACAGATAATTACAAGAATGTTAAATTCTTCAACTAAAATCATCTTGCATTAATATAAGTAGGTAAATGGAATTAAAGGAAGTTTCAGATCAAGATGAACTTCACCTTTGAACAAAAATTTCACATGAATAAACAAGTAACAGAACAACTTGCGCGTATTTGTGGCTATTCATCTTAATACATTGATGTAATAATAATAATAATTAGGTATTTATTAGTACCTTAAGACATTTACATTGTATAGGACAAGTCAAATGAAAAATAGAAAAATACATTTTAGGGAACTTATTCTCCGATGACATTTATCGAAAATCCTGTAGTAAACCTTTCGCATTAAGTCACTCAAACATAAAATTCTCAAATGCCACCACTTTTTTGGGTCTCCCAATAGAAGGAAATTCTTTGTTATCCTCTTCATTCACAATTTTTCTGATTGTGGAAATATCCAGCTGAAATATAAGTCGTTTAGATTCAGATGAAACATTATATAAATTCTCTTACATTGAATATGTTCGCTACCGTCTGACGTATTGTGGATTTTAGAATATCAGGGTATAACTATTTGAGTGAGCGGACCTGAATTCTAAATAGCACTTCCTGAAGCCCTGCCTCTTTTTTCAATCACTATCGGCATTTTCGTAATAAAAATTGATATTAGTTGTGGCAACGGCGTTATGAGACATTACCGAAATTTCATGAGTGCCAACCTAACTTCGTTCTAGTTACAAAAACTTTTGTAAAATAAAAGTATTATTCATATTTTCTCGTATAATGCGCCGTTTTCGAGTAATCTAATGTTCGAAATAAAAAATATCTGTGAGATTCGGAAAATTGGGCACTTGGGCTAAATGCAACTCTGTTTAAAAAATCCAAAGATCTGACGTGTCATAGTTAGTTCTGAAGGTAATTTTTCGGAAACGTAAAAAGTGTTTCTTTCGACCTCAAAAATCTAGTGTTGAAAATTTTTTACGAGTCAAAGACCCACCCTGTATAATTCGGTTCCGCCGACCCACAAAGCGTCTTTTCATCATCAATGGCTCACTCCGTATCTATAGGAGAGTAGACTAACTGCATTAAAATGTGGTGATTGTGGACCAAAAAGGTGAGGCATGTTGAAGATTCGAGAAGTTTCTCTTTTAAGCCATCAAAAATTAATGTTTCTCTTCCCATAAGAGTACGTTATCGAGAAAAGCGAAATCAGCCTATACAAGCCAATATAGGAAGTGACTTGAATCATACCTCAAACATTTCAGTTATTCTTCAACAAACGAAACTAGATCCTGCCTTATTCACACATGAGCTGGTCTTTAGACGAGATATCATATTATCTCAGCGTGTCGTATTGTTTGCCTAAACTAATTGAAAAATAAAGCGTTCTGAAAGCGGCGCTATCATCTTCCTGGACTGACACAACCTCTTGCCAAAGAGCAACGTGTATGAGGTGATGACACACCTGAGTTTCCATCTCCGTATAAGATAAATACCGGGATGAATCTCGACAAGGATTTCCCTAAATCGTGTTTTATCACAGGCTATTTGAAGATAGAGCGGGCAAGGTCCACAAAAAACATCGATCGGAAAAAATGTGTTGATAATATTCCATAAATCCGATATCTCGGAAAATTTTAGTCAATTTTCTGTGTGTCATGTCTGAATATTGTCACTTTCTTGAAAAGTAGCTTCTTTTTGACCCCATTAACGAATCCTTTTAGCCATTTTCAACAGGTAGTGCATATTCAGTATCTTATCTGATACGTTCGAGTATGTACAGGGTGGGCAAAATTCGTTGTCTACTGGGAGGATTTCGAGAACTATAGGAGCTAGAAGATAACGGATCACACATTTCCGAGCTCATTTTCGTAGAAACAAAGAAAGTTGAAAACCACAGCCTCCTACGATACTTCGTTTTTGAGTTTGACAATTTCGCAAAGTTCTCATAACTTTTTTGTCTTTGAATTTACAGGTCTGAAAGTTGTGCCTTCTTAGGCACTTTTATACGTTGAATCTACTGATGAGCTCAAAATATTTTTTCATTTCGAATCATTAGGTGAACTTTCATTTTTTCAAATGCAAACTTTTATTGAATATTTTTTTGTATTGGGAAAAAATCTTTTGTCAGCCGATTCTACGTATGAAAGTGCCTAAGAAGGTTCAAGTGTCAGATCTGTAACTTAAAAGACAAAAAAGTTATGAGAACTTTTGGGAATCGTCAAAATCTCAATTTTTAGTTTATAACTCGAAATCTAAAAATGATAGACAGCAGTTTTCTTCTAGCTGCTGTCTCGCTAGCTATAAGAGCTGAAAGAAAATCTCTTTTGCAGAGAAACAAAATGTTGAAAACCGTAGTCCCCTACTATTCTTCGTTTTTGAGTTATTAGCAAAAAATGAGATTTTGACGATTTCGAAAAGTTCTCATAATTTTTTTGACTTTGAAGTTACAGATCTGAAATTTGAACCTTCTCAGGCACCTTTATACGTAGAATCTATTGACAAAAAAAATCTTTTTCCAATTCAAAAATAACAAATTCAATAAAAGTTTGTATTTAAAAAACGCCTAATGATTCGAAATGAAAAAATATTTTGAGCTCCTCGGTGGATTCACCGTAAAAAAGTGCCTGGAGAAGATTCAAGTTTCAGATCTGTAACTTCAAAGACGAAAAAAATTATGAGAACTTTCCGAAATCGTCAAAATATCGTTTTTTAGTGATAACTCAAAAACGTAGGATCGTAGAAGGCTACGGTTTCCTCCACTCTTTGTTTCTCCGAAAAAGAGCTACGAAACGTATCAACCGTTTTCTTCTAGCTCTTATAGTTCTCGAGATCCCCTCAGTAGACAACGAATATTTTCCACCCTTTTTTATACATCTTTGAAAACCCATAGACGCTTTCCTCGCTGCTGAAAATGCATAGAAATTTTTTCCTTTCTACCATCTAGTCTTCTCAAAATCCACTAGGTCTCTATGACGCTCGTGTAAATCCTGATATAGCATCTTAAGCTCCCCAATTATAAATGTTCAGAGTTGTCTTTTCTAGAGCTTCAATTATGGAGAAAAAGAAACAAATAACTCAACTGGAACATTTCAGAGTGACTAACCTTTGAGGTCTTACAGCCTTACTATACTTCATTCAATTTTATTTTAGCAGTCGGTTGGCCATGGAAATTTGACACATTTCACTCTGTATAGTAGAAAAATGTGGGGTTATGACGCTTGTCAAAACATTTTTGGGTTTTAAATCAACGCTATGTTGCCCGTTCTACGTAAAACTTTCTGTTATTACGTATCATAGATTAATCTATGTTACGTATTTTATCACAATGTCGATTCTCTTCGGAAAATATGTGACGAATATAATTTAAGTTTATACAAACTGATTGAAGGCATACCAAATCCAGTTATTTGCATGGAAAATACAAGAGATCAGTATAAAATCATAATATGCACTAGCTTGAGGAGAGTTAATGTTCGTTATCTTCTTTGGCTTACATCATTTGTAGATTTCAAAAATATTAACCCGAAGATGAAATGCATATGATGCAGTGGTTGGGAATGAGTATCTCCCGAAGTAATTAACAGATAATTACAAGAATGTTAAATTCTTCAACAATCATCTTGCATCAATATAAGTAAAAGGAATTGAAGGAAGTTTCAAGTTAAGATGCAACTTCACCGTTGAACAAAAATTTCACATAAATAAACAAGTAACAGGGCAACTTGCGCGTATTTGTGGCTATTCATCTTAATAAATTGATGTAATAATAATAGTTAGGTATTTATTAGTACCTTAAGACATTTACATTGTATAGGACAAGTCAAATGAAAAATAGAAAAATCCATTTTAGGGAACTTATTCTCCGATGATATTCATCGAAAATCCTGTAGTAAACTTCTGCATTAATTCACTCAAACATAAAATTCTCAAATGCCACCACTTTTTTCGGTCTCCCAATAGAAGGAAATTCTTTGTCATCCTCTTCATTCACAATCTTTCTGATTGTGGAAATATCCAGCTGAAATATAAGTCGTTTAGATTCAGATGAAACATTATATAAATTCTCTTACATTGAATATGTTCGCTACCGTCTGACTTATTGTGGATTTTAGAATATCAGGGTATAACTATTTGAATGAGCGGACCATAATTCTAAATAGCACTTCCTGAAACTCTGTCTCTTTTTCAATCACTTTCCGCATTTTCGTTATTAAAAATTGATATTAGTTGTGGCAACGGCGTTATGACATTAACGACATTTCATGAGTGCCAACCTAATTTCGTTCTAGTTACGAAAACTTGAGAAAATTATTTCATGGCCAACCGACTGCTAAAATAAATTTGAATGCAGTATATACTCATATATATTAACCTAACGAAATTCATCATCACTAACAATTTCCTTCTTTTTCAGACATGGAAGTATCGCATAGTCCAATGAACTACTCAACCAAAGAAAAGACAGACCAAAGCAACCACGACTCGGGCGTCTTCTCGACGACCAACAACTCAATCTACGAAACCACGGAGAACCACAGCCGCACCACCCAGTCGGAAAACTGCCCCTCCGAGAATGGAAGCGACTGCGGCTCCAACGACAAATTCTCCTGTCCCATATGCGCGACAGTTCTAACCTCCCAACACGAGTTCACGTTGCACATCAAATCCCACAACAGCGACAACGAAACGTGGCAAGACGACAAGGGCTACACCTGCAGGATCTGCTTCAAGGTCCTCAGCTCCAGCTCCAGCCTGGACAGGCACGTCCTGGTGCACAGCGGCGAGAGACCCTTCCATTGCAAATACTGCGGCGACACCTTCACCACCAACGGCAACATGCACAGACACATGCGCGCCCACTCGGTGAAGAACAAGAGCTACGAGTCGGACGGCAGCACCGACAGCAGCGCCAGCAACACCGAGTACAACAACAACAGGGTGAAATCCAAACTGGTCAGGAAACGGAAGCTGGAACAAGACGACGATGAGCTAATCTGCACCAAGAGAACCTTCTCCGGTGACGTTCCCAGGACCTACAGATGCCCGGTTTGCGAAAGAAACGACTTCGACTCTGTGTCCGTGCTGGAGACCCACATGGAAGACAACCACCCCGATTACCCCGCCAAGTGTCACCAGTGCAACAACGTGTTCTCCAACCAGAAACAGCTGGAGGTCCATCGGGCGGCCACTCACGACAACGTGAACCCCAAACATTCCGTCGTCGGTTTCAAAGATCTAACTTTCGTGGACTTCTCCAGCGAGAAGTTTCCCCACATAGCTCGTTACGAGTGCGAGAAGAACCTCCACAAGGGGTCGGGTAGCCTCAAGTTCCAGTGTAAGAAATGCAACCGTTTCTTCCCTTGCTCCAGTTCGCTGGAATACCACGAGAAAGACTGCAAGGAAAGCGTGACCGGTCTGGACCTGTCCTCGCAAAAATTGACGGAAGTGGAAGTCAGAAGAAACGACTTCTTCTCCCGCTTGAATCTCCAAGATGTATCGCCTGAAAAACATATCACTAACAAGAACGAAAACTGCGTAAAGACCGAGTATAAACTGATGCCGGATAACAACAAAGATCTGGCTGATATACAGACCATAATATCCATGACGACTAGTGGCAGTCTGTTGCAACAGCTCCAACACAAGACGAACGAAATGACCAACAGCCTGCAAAAGTCGCACCCGGACATACAGCAGCAAGAATCCTCGAAGAACGAAGAGGAGGAAACTCAAGATGCCTTCGCCGTTGAGTTTCGAAAGATGAAGTTGAAAGGGGAGTTCCCTTGCAGGTTATGCACTGCCATTTTCCCGAACTTACGAGCTTTAAAGGGTCATAACAGAGCCCATCTGAATGGTAACAACAACGGATCGTACCGGTGTAACATGTGCCCACATTCCTCCGTAGACAAAGCTGCTTTGATCCGTCACATGCGAACTCACAACGGTGACAGACCGTACGAATGCTCCCTGTGCAATTACGCCTTCACCACCAAGGCGAACTGCGAGCGTCACCTCAGAAACCGACATGCCAAAACCACGAGGGAGGAGGTGAAGAAGGCCATCATTTACCACCCTTCGGAGGACCCGACGAACGACGAAATGACCAAACTGTCGAACAGGGACGATTCCAGAAAGATACACAATTCTTCCAGCGAGGTTTTCGATAGCGTTCCGGATAAGATACACTGCTCGACTCCGAAATTCGAGAGCAGACCCGAACTGAAACACATCGCTACCCCCGAACGCAACCCTTTACTTTCCAACTTGCAATCGTTGAAGGAGAGTCTGATGGGTAAAGAACCCTTACAGTTGTTCCCGAACATCAACGATGTCATACGTAACGAGAATCTGAAGACGCTGAAGGAGTACAGAAACGGCACCATTCCAGTTCCTCCATACTTGCCACCTTACGGCTTTCAACCTAAACTGAACAACGTTCCGACTCCTCCTACCCCTGGTAAAATCCAGGTGAAAGATCTGAGCGCTTTGAAGATGAACCCTTACGATAACAACTCGGACGAAGAAGATTACGATGACGACGAGGAATCCATCGATGTTGTGCTGGATTTGAGCAAGAAGAAACCAACAGTGGAAGATGCTAAACCAGTCGAAGATACCCCTCAAGATTTATCGGTTAAATCTTCACCACCGCCTTCTCAAGTTGCCCCACCGATGGCTGAAATGCTCCAAGCGAATCTCCTGAAGAGTCCACCCAAGATAGACCCGGCAGCCTTCTACGCGCAATGGGCGTTGCTGAGAAACGGTTTCGCCGGTTTGCCTAGTTGGCCGAGCTTCCCTTTCAATCCTATATTCCTCCAGCAACTCCAGAATCAAGTGCCAACTGCTGCAACGTCGGATATGAAGGATAGACTGAGGAATCAGTTGTGCGGTGGTACCGTGATCGCCGATAACCGTTTGCAGGCCTTGCAGCAGATCAGAAACGCCGGTTTGATACCGATGGCCATGAATAACTTCGGGAATGACGCAAGGCAAGAGGTGGAGAGTTCATATGCGTCCCCGAAAACCACGGAGGATCTGAGCAGACCGCTGAGTCTAACCATCGAGCAAAATATGAACGAAAGTATGTCCAAGATGACCAGTCCGTTACCGCAGGGTAAACCAGATATCTTACAGTCCCCAAACTCGGTGAAAATGGTGATAAAGAACGGGATCTTGATGCCCAAACAGAAGCAGAGGAGGTATAGGACCGAGAGACCTTTCACCTGCGAGCACTGTTCGGCAAGGTTCACCCTACGTTCAAACATGGAACGCCACATCAAACAGCAACACCCCCAATTCTGGTCGCAACGTCAACGCGGCAACATCGGAAACCCCGGTAGAAAATCTCAAGTTTTACCAATGAAACCAGGTTTCTGCGATCTGAGCATCCCCAGCTACGACCTCCAGAAGAATCAGGGTTACGAGGACAACAAAGAGATGCTGAGCGACAGGCTTAAATTCGCCATCTTAGCTCAGCATTTGCGGGGGGTTAACAGTTACACCAACGCCATCAAGAGGGAAGAAGACGAAGAAGACGCTTTGGTCATCGACGAGAACAGCGAGGATAAACCGTCCGATCTTCACGTACCACACGAAGCGTTCCAGAAGGAAGACCATGAGGAGATGGAGAAAGATGATGAGCACACGACCAAGACTGGTAAAACGGAGGAGAGTCAAGACTTGGTACCCGTGTCTAGGCTGTTGGACAACGCGTCCCAGCAACAGTTCAACGAGTATTTCAAGAGGGACGTTGAAGAGAATGGCGCTGGTAGCGAGGAAGACGAAGAAGGGTTGGTGGCGAGTGGGAGTACCAGCGAAGGGAACATTTCTGGGACTGATGAGAATAAGTGAGTATTCATTTTATGATGGAATTTCGAGATTTATAACTAGAAGAGTTGCTCTTCCAAAATATATATAGCCAATAATGCTGGAAGATCTTCATGTATGTCAAGAAGCTTAGAAATTACAACACCTTCTATGCTCACCATATTTTGTCAGTTAGTGAACTGTTTTATCGACCAAATTGACTTGACAGTACATACTTTTGATGGGCATAGAAGTAAATTGATACTTTCTTGGTTTGTTGAGGCAAAATTGTAAAAATATCTCACTTCCACTTGCCTTCATCATATTCGCAACATTTCAGTTTAAACATGAAAATTTTCTCTTCCAGATCTGAATCGGAAAATACAGCGCCTGTGAAGAAAAAGTCCGCCTATTCCCTGGCGCCAAACAGAGTAAGCTGCCCTTATTGCAGTCGTAAATTTCCTTGGACATCTTCCCTACGCCGTCACATCCTGACCCACACCGGCCAGAAGCCATTCAAGTGCAGCCACTGCCCCCTGCTCTTCACCACCAAGTCGAATTGCGACAGACATCTATTGAGGAAGCACGGAAACGCCGCCACCACCATAACCAACGACGTGGTCAACAACAACGCCAACTACCTGATGAGGAACGTCCCGGAAAGGCCTTTCAAGTGTTCCAACTGTCCCAGTAGTACCTTCTCCACGTACACCAACCTGAAGAAGCACATCAGTTCGAAACACGCGACCAACGCCCAAGGTGACGACATCAGGGCTCAGGGGTACGAGGCCGGTAGTTCAGAGGACGAAAAAGTCAACGTTTCCGACAACGTAAACGAGTGGAACAGCCAAAATCCCCACACGAAAATGCAAAACCAAGAACCCTTACCGAGTTCCGTGAACGCCGACCAACCGTTCAAATGCCATTTGTGCGAATTTTCCTTCGGGGAACGCCAAGAAGCGTTGGACCACATTAAGGACAAGCACGCCTCCGAATACGACCTGCTGATGTCCAAGAACGCTCTAGACAGCAGCGCCACGACCCCAGAAGAAAGCGCCCACAACGACGAAGAAGACGGCGAGATCAGGGGAAAATTTCCCGACTATTCCAACAGAAAAGTCATCTGCGCATTTTGCATGCGTCGATTCTGGTCGGCGGAAGATCTGAGGAGACACATGAGGACCCACACCGGCGAACGACCGTTCATGTGCGACATCTGCCGACGGAGATTCACACTGAAGCACAGTATGCTGCGCCACAGGAAAAAGCATAACGTGAACTTCGATAACGACGGCGCGATCAACAGCGACGATGACGGAAACGGGGTTTCCCCGAAATACGAGAATGGAAGCAACAAGAGAGCTGAAGATTCCGACGGTGGAAACGAAGGGGGAGATCTCATCAGTAACCTACTCGGAATCCGTCCGTCTTTCATCGATAAAGTGCTGACGGCGTCGGCAGATGACGCTGCTAAGCTTCTAGGAGTTAGGAATGGAGTGAAGGAGTAGTTTCCTTTTTTGGACTTTGTACAACACCATCTATGTGAGTTGTGTTACATTTTATCGCACAAATTATCCGGAATAGATATGAATATTTAATGGAAACTATTTGTAGGACGTAGAACTGGGTAAATTTAACACACTTTCGGTTTTTAAAGGTAAAGTGTAAATAAATCGAGATTTTATTTATTGTTTTCAATTTGTAACATTGTTTCGATAGTATCTATCTGTGAATATGAATTTTATTTAATTCTTGTCTGTTAAAATCATTTCTAGTCACCATAAAATTATTTTTATTTTAATTGAGCTAAGAAAACTTGTAAATTGATATAAATGGAATGAGTATAGACTAGTTAATACTTGTAGAAATATTATTATTTTATCGTATATATGGTATTATACCAATAGGAATATCTAACCGAATTTTGTAAATAAACTAACGTAATACGGTCTAGAAAACCAAAGTTCAAACGCGAATGGGTAATTCGAAAAAAAAGATCTTGGATCAACGAATGTGTAAAAGTCCCCATTTTCAAAATCTTTTAGATTTAATATCTAAAAAATGTACAGGAAAGCAATATAATTGTTTATATTTAATAGTAAGTGCACTGGAATTGTTAAAGAGTGTAGTGTTTTCGCTTTAATGAAATGGAACATAAATCAAAATTTCTGCAAGCAAGTTGTAGTTTGCTGTGAACGTCAATGTAGTTTTTAATATGTAAATCACTTAGTTTTTGTTGATTATTGTTGCACGTTTTATAATTTAATTATTCACATTCACGCTGTGTCTTATAAAGTACTTGAGGCTTTCGATGCAATCTGTAAATGTAAAAAATCCTCTTTGTTGAGGAATGGGGATTGGATCGTCTAAGCTATTAGCAATTTCGAAGCAATCTAGATATTGAGGAAGTAATTCGAATTATTTATATAAGGTGGTTTTATTACGTATATGTTATTTTGTTAGTTGAACTTTAAACTTATGCCATATTCGAATAGACGAAAATTATAAGGTTTATGTACAATGATGTTATTGCATTCCATAAAATATGTATTTATTTGAAATTTATTTTAATAAATTATGGATCCATCTACATTCTTTTATCCTTACACAATTTTCACCCCAATAAACATAAAATATATTTACAGAGGTCTACACCGTTTCAGTGGTCAGTTCAAAAAACGAAAAGGTTATCTTGTCAGATACCTCTATTTTATATGAGGTTTTCATTAAAATTCAATTCGAAGAATTCGTCATCTCGGAAATATTTTCATTCGCCAAACGGAACAAAAAATAGAAATTTTTTTTTATTGTAGAACAAATGTTCATTCATGCTATTCACTTTCCGAGGTGAAATGATTTTTTCAATGAATTTTCACGTAAAAAAATTTATCGAAAAGTGTCGCCATAGGCTACAATTCGAAACCTACTGAAATTGAAAAAAGACGTTTGTAAAGTGCTGTCATCTTTTCGAAGATAATGGAAGCTATTGTAGAATTCGAAACTGATAGTACAAGTGTTCTGGCAACACCCAACATTCTGATAGTCTTTATCCTCTTACGGATGGCGAAAAAGTCCTACAGTATACTCCTCTCAAAAATTTTTTATTAAATAATTGGTGAAGCAGGAAATTACTCCTATTCTTTCGAGTGTAGCTAGTAGGTGTCACTACGATAGGAAGTGTTGTCGTAAAGTTCTGTAATTGATTTAGATGCCAATTAGTATTACTTTTCCTTGTATTTATACTTTTGATACATCTTACGAAGTACAATCCAAATCGATTTATGATTTCATACGGCATAGGAAATTTTTTGTAAGAAATTCATTCTGTCATCCGATTTCACTAGATGGCGCTGTATTTATCGAGCTCTTGAAGTCAAGAATGATTAGAGGATCCGCGAAAAAAAGAGAAAAAACACTATGTATATTCGTGTTCTGTGCGCCTACCTGTCAGTAATTGAGGTTATGTCACTTTGTTGACGATGCAGTAGAAACAAAAATCCCAATTCGCAAATTTACGAATAGCATGAATAAATTCAAGCAGAACCTGACTGATTTGGACGTGAAAAAACTCTTTGTCGAACACAAGATCGATGAGATTGTGGAAATTGAAAAGTTACTCGATGCCGAAATCGAGAGAAAACGGACGGAACTCCGATCAATGGTCGGGTACGAGCTCTTCATCTTTATCGAAATTATGAATCGGAATATTGAACGTACCTTTTCAGGGACCGGTACAAGGACATCTTAACGGCTTCAGATTCCATCAAAAGCATGAAGACGATATCTTCGAAAATTGTAGAAAGTATAGAAAACATAACTTCCTCTTGTGATAGGCTCTTGGAAAATGCAGACTGTAATCAGAAAAAGGCAGCAGTTTCACAAAACGAGTAGGATATAATTTCCACATATGATAGCACGAAATGTATTCATATTCGTATTGTTTTCAGTGAGAAAAATAACGAGAGAATGTTAGTTATCCAAATTAGACTAGCGATGTATGTAAATGATGAAATTTGGATGTACTTGGATAAGGAAGATCATTTCAATGCTGCACAGCTTTATTTATTAGGGCAGAATATTCACACAGGTAGAAATGCATTTCAAAGACATTATTACTCGGTATTCAAAAACTGAAATACTTTCAGGTTTGAGTTTGATCAACTCTCCCCTAATTCAGAAAGTGCCTCTTCTCACACACATAAAGTCAAACTTGAGTTTGCTCAGAGGTATAATTTTAAGCAGGGTCATAAAGAAACTGGAATCAGTCGAACTTACAGCAGAAGTAAGTGGTATTACATACACAAATCATTGAGAAATTATCAATACATTATGAAATCTCCCATACAAAGGGCAGACTTGAAAGATATTTCTGCTATTATATTTTTACCTAGCTTTCTTAGTATGACAATGTTGATGAAATTCACTAGTTCTGAATTTATTTGACAGCAAACATGCAGCAACTTGAACAGCTTGATGCTCTTAAATAATCAAAGTACCAATGAACTTGTTTGTGTATTTATGGAACATAGGAAAACAGCTCTTGAAACCGTTATGAACATTGGTCACTCTAGTGTTCGTGTACAAATAAGTGCTATACTTAAATGCTTAATTACAACTATTCATCTACTATATGAATGCTTTATGTGTAAGTGATCACTTTTATATATGCCAGATTCAATTCTGATTGGCAAATATTTCAGGTGACTCAAAGAATGCTTTAATTTTTAAACAGTTGGAAGAAATTTTGAGTGATAATTCGAAACCTACTTTCAGTAAACTGAAAATGCCAGAATCATTATTACTACTTTATATACCTCAGATAATCAAGGAATTTAGGTGAGCGCTGGAGTTTTTTAGCATAAATTCAATTTAAGAAACTGCTTAACAGAAGAGTTATTCTGCCTCAACAATTTCACCTCTGAAAATTTTCATTCGGTATTTTCACACAGACCAAAATGCAAAGGCCAACGTGAAGATGTAAATATATTTCCTGAAGGAAAATTTTTGGAGAAATGGCTGGAAAATACAAAAGAAACGGTACAGCAAGGTCTTCGTAAATCTCTCGAAGTCATAAAAAATATTAAGGGGCTACATCTGGTACGAGAAGAAGCCTTGAAGATAGGTAATGCGCGGTTAGGTTATGTTGGGTAAGCTCCAACCTGACAGCGAAATTATTTTTAGAAACACCGAAGGATTGGGAGAAAATTTGTGAAACAGTTGAGTTACCAAAGAATTTTAGCGCATGGCAATATTTTTTTCAAAGTTTGATAACAGAAAGGGCTCAGCAACTGATAGCAGATAAAGTTAGGAAAAATTTAAGTGAATTCTTCGAGGATATCAACGAAGTCCTAACCGATTCAAAGAAATATAAATTGAAGGAATTAGATTTGAGGTCTTACGTTTGGTCTGAAGATTCAAAGGATATCAATAAGATGATTAATCAGCATACAGGTAAATATGCAATACAGAATGTCCCACCATGAGTGCCCATTTAAAATGAACCATCCTTTTCAAAACATTTTTATGATTTCATGAACATAGAAGGTTCATATGTCTGTACACAATTTCAAACAGATTTTCATCTGTGAATTTCTAATGGGCAGTCCTAGTGGACGACCCTGTATATGCCGAGTTCTGTTCATATTTATTTGTGATCATTTCTTCAGGAATTTCAGTGAAAGCTATGGGATTTTCCAAGCCCATAGTAACTCTTTGCGATAAGCTAGATGGAAAGTTCTTTGAACTACTGAATGATCTCTCTCAATATTTATATGGCATGGATATTGATAGGGAAGGATTGAATATTCCTTCTTTTGCCAGAGATCAAAAGTTTGTAGATGTTGATATTCTTCAAAGAAGTTTGATAGAAGAATGCGTTTCTGAAAATATGAAGTGAGTATTCTTAAAATTCCCCAATTGCGATTTATATCGAAATGCTTGTACATTTTTTCAGATTATCGCAGATTTTATCAGATCGTTTGAACCGAGAGATCAGTGAAGAAACTGTCAAACATTCACTTTTTTGTATTAGGATATTACAGGCCATAACAAAATTATGTCCATGTTTCAAAAAATGCTGTTCTTTGAACAACGAGCTAGGGGAATGGTACAAAATTTGTGATAACTTCAATAAATGCAACATGCAATTATGGAATAAATGGATAGATTATTCGGTTGGTAAAACGAAAGACATTTGTTTGAAGAATTTCACAAATCTTCTTCCACAATCGACACTAGGGATGTTTTTGGTGAGTTTTTACGCTCAGTTAAAATACAAATACATACTTATATTCTTTTCGAATTTCAGAAGTGGGATTCGATTGAAATTCAAGAACAAACTGACGACAAAGTATTCAAATCACAAATCAAGGTGCCTTTGAAACCCAGCACGGCACTTGAAGACCTTCTAGTCAAGCTCAATCATAACGTTTGTTGTGTTTTACCACATACGCTCCCGAAAACAGTTCACGTTCAATTCATAGAAGAAAATGTGGAAGCGATTTTAAATCGATATAAAGAACTCTTGAACTTCGAATTGAATCAAAATCAAGCTTTGCAGTTTTTATTTGATGTTAAATACTTGACTCTGTTCTGTGTCAGGAGAGAAAATGAACGACTTGTGGGATTTTCCCTAGATATCTGTGATAAATTGAGATCCAAGATCGATCCGTTTGATCTAGATGTTTTCTATGCATACTTACAAACGAATGTCAAAAAAGCTGCCCTGCAGTCTCAGGTGAGGGATAATGGCCTGTTTAATGCACTTTTTCATTTTATTGCTCACTGATTTTGGCGTTCTGTAAGTTTTATCGGTTTAATTGTAGGTTATATTCGGATGTTTGTTGCCATCTTCTATGCAATTGTCAAATTTGGAAATTTCTGACAGAGGTAAAGAGCAAGAGAAGGAGCCATCCGTTTTAGCTGTCAGTTACTCTTCGACCACTGCCTGGTTCCCTTTGCTTCCAATCACAGCTCCATCTCAGAAACATTTAGTAACTTTTCCTGAGAAGGAGGAAAAGGTAATATTTTGGCATTTTCCTAGATTTGTTTTTCTTTCGAGAGGACACTCAAATCGATTTTTGATATAAGTAAATTTTTTTCCTTTCTTTTGACTATGTTTGATTTTCAGAAATTTAAATTTCTCCATATATTTTCATATTTTGATTTTGACAACTCCATTGGATTTCAATCACAAATTCATGAAACATTTTTTGTAGATCTGTTTTGGTTCTATTTAATATGGAGATGGGTGAATATTAGTGTGTTATTGATATGTTTTACCAGAAGTTTTTGCATCTTTTAAAAAAATTATTATTATTGTTTTGAGTTCATTTCAGTTTTATTCTTGCCTAACAAAATAACACGCGAGTGCCATGCTTGTGATCTTCATATTTTCGATTAAATCTACAAGTTATTATAAGATCATCAATTTTTAAAAAATTATTCAAACTATAATACCTGAATTATCTCTTTAGAGTAGAAAAAGTTGTTCAGTTGATTAATCCTAGATGTGAGCTTCAAATATGTGTTTTTTTTTCACACTAATTGGGTACTTTGGCTGAATGCAACTCTGTTTAAAAGATTCACAGACTTAAATTACATTAAAGATGTACGGAGTCATAGATTCAGTATGTTTTTTAGGGGAATTTAATTGTCATTATGGAGTTCTGTGTTTGTTAACTTGGTAACATTTGAAAGTTCAGAGAAACTATTATTTAGTCATATTTTTTTATGTTTGAATCTGGTAACTCTTTTTTGAGCTAATATGGGTGGTTGCAAGCTGAATCATTATCATTATCGAAAGTGAAATAGAAATCAAGAGAAAAAAATACTTATCACCGGCGAAAATGCGCTACCTCGTTTATTGCATTATACTTTCTTCACCAAATGGAATAGAAAAAGCGATTGATTGATTGATGCTTGGTTTTTTAATGAACTAGCATATTTCCATTTTTAAAATGGTATATTTAAGGCTTGGAAGGTTCCGGGGTGGCATAGATAATTTTTAAATAAAAATGAATTGGAAAAAGCGGTAAAGGAAAAGTGTGACTCACCTTGCTCATCTTGTTAATATGACTCGTAAATCACAAGTGATTAATGAAATTTTAATAGACAATCAGTCCTCATTAATCACAAGTGATTTATAAAGCTCAAGGAAACAGAGGTTATGACTGTATACATTAATTGTGGACTTTTTTTCCTTGACCACTAGGTTCAACCAGGAAAGCCCATCACGAAGACACCAAAGAAGTCAACGGATATTGGGTCGTCAGTAAAATCGAATGCATCTTCTCTATTCAGTGGATTGACTACCGATTGGTTTTCTTAACACTATAACGGTACTTGTAGGTGCAGTTCAAAGATAAGTAATAGGTATTTTTATAAGAGCTTGTTGAATATTGTAGAGGAAAGCTTTCAAAAAATTAATATATTTATTACGAATTAGTACTTTGTTGTTCTTCTTAACCATGTGAATCGTACGTAAATTCACCTCAAATGGTTTTCCACAAAAAAAAAAACAACGATCCTATGTCTATAAATTTTTTATTATTCAGTATAATATTATCACAGGCTTACTTCATTTATCTTCTACTACATACAAATATATATTGTAAAATATAACTTTGCACAATATTCAAACTACTTCTTTCTATTATTGCAACATATATGCTCTACGTCAAAGGGATATCTTCTCTTCATTCACTTCAAATAATATCCCTCAGTTTGAATATCTTGAGTGATGTTTGAGAATATAATACAAGTGGTGAGAATCTTGGTGTGATGGGGAACGATGAGGTGATGCATGAAAATTATCATTGGATTTTCCGATAAGATTTTTCATTTCGCTCTTTAGTAGCGGTTGTCTCAAATTTTTCAATTCGAAATTGTAAAAATTCAAACAAGGCAGACATCTAGATATTAAGGAATGTTAAAATTTGTTATTCTACCTCGGTTGACTGAAATACTTGAACCAAAAATCAGATTGCACGAATAAGATGAAATATTTCATTGAAGAAACCTACAACAAGAAAGCATCGTTCATCAATTAAAAATTTTGTTCATACGAAAGAAATTCCTTCATCAGAAAATCCTTCAGATCCATTCAACGAAGATGTGATATTGATGAATGCACATATAAATCTCTCAGGTCTCTGATCAAGCGAAAAATGAAATGATAAATTACGATGAGATCAGTTCTTGATGCCTTCGTATTAATAATATGTACAGAAAATATCAGATGAAGGTACTGAAGAAAAAAACTCCTTCAAATAAGGAATAAAGTCAAGAAAAACTCATATTTCTTCCTGCACTGCATAAATATTTTCAAGTCGTTCAGAATTTACTCACAGCACAAATCTCTACCGTTTCAGTCAAAAAAAAAAATGAAAACGATATTGACTTTGTTCGTCGAATCGAATAAGGGTCCACCCTTCTGGATCATTAAGGTTAAAAACCAAAAGTTCCAATACTCTGACAGCTGTCAATTGGAAGTTCGATGCAAGATGGCGCCACTCTACCCGTAATCCTTCAAAACACTGGAAAATCATTTCTTTCGATATCGTATATTAAAACATAAGGACCAAAATGGAATCTTTTTTTTCAAAAACATGACAAAAATTATATTTCAAACATTATAGATAAGCGTCATCGAGTTTTTAGGTTATCATCGAATTTAGACATGAACTGAAAGTGTCAATCGTGGTGAGTTTTTCGTGATCGTAACGTCAAGTCAGTCGTTCAACGCGAGAACCCGCGGCGACAAGATCAGAAACGACATTTCTTCGTGAGATTTCTCACGCATTCATTATTTTCGTTCGATTATAGCGAGAAAAGGTCAATAAATAAGTTATTTTACATCAGTTAGTTACATATTATCTCTGAAAACCGAGAAAATCCGTCAATCTGTCATTCCAACTGTCTAACCAGTTATAGAAACTGCCGTGCGCGGAGCCACTGGTGTTTTTGGACTGGATCGGCATGTACTCTTCGCCCCTGATACAGAAATAACTCTTTATCGGACCTCGACACATCGGACAGCGGTCGAGCTTCTCGAAGCAGCTAGCGCAGATGCATGTATGCCTGCAAGAGAGAACCATGATGAAAAATGCAATGGGGAATTCTCCTCAATTTGGGTTATCACAGCATATGCAAGTTCAAACTGAATAATTATGAGTTTCATTCATGAATTTTTCAAATTCACCGCGGAAACTATTCGAAATCGTTCTTCAAATATGAGGTTTTAAAATTCAAATCGCTTCGTTTCAAGTTTACGATTTGGCAACAGCGCCTACTAGAAAATAAAAAGAACAATGGCTTGTTTATAAAATAACAGCTATTGATTTACAGCCCTTATAAGGCGCGTACTCACTGACGAGTCTCAGCAGCAACCGGCTATAAATATCCCATAAAATTTTACAACCTTCCACGTTCGTCGTAAACTTCATAGACAGCCATCTTTGTCTATCTCATCAAGATAGTGTATTTGTTCTTCTTTAGTATCAACGCTTATTTCAGTCGATGTTGCCAACTTGTGCAATAGAAACAAAACGCTTTAAATTTTAAATACCCATTCTTATTCACCATTTTTAAGTTGGTTTAAGGTGAAATGGTTCTTTCAAAATGTGACTTTTCGAAGATATTTCATGAAAAATACATCATTTTCGTCAGAAGGAGTATTCCCTATTGAATTGAAAAGTCTTCTTTCAACAGAAATAATTCATTTCACCAAGAATCGCCTATACAAAATATTCAAGATGGCGAAGTTATCATCCCCTCAAGTCCAAAGCTATTTCATTAAATTCCAAGTACGGGACTGGAAGCCGACCTTGGCAGCTGGAAAACGAAACAGATGACCGAACCGTCATCGTTTGGGGTCGCGTTTTATTTCGACCACTTCTACCTTCTGTTAAAAGATGAATCATCTTTAAAATCACCCTGTTCCGAGTCCCTGACTTGTACACCTATACATTTGAACGTTAAGCCTTTGACATAAATTAGCTCTTCTCACCTGCAAGGTAGCAAAGCCCTAGACAAAGGAAAATATTGACACACGACGCACAGTTGATCGCCCGAGCTGTTCCAGAGCGCAGAATCTTCGGATGTCGGACACACCAACGTCCTCCCCAGGGGTCCAGGACCTCCCTCTACCGGTTCCGCCACGGCCAGGGGTATCTGGCTCTCTTCGAAACCTCCCGGGTTCCCTGTCGCCAAATACAATTGCTGCAAATGACAAATATCACGTTAATAACATGATCGGATTGGCTGGTCAAAAAAAAATTGGGTATTTTGGGCTGGATGCAACTCTGTTTAAATAATATTAGTTATTTATCGCCAATGAAATTGCGGTAACTCATCCATTTTAATACACTGCGCAAAAAAATTAACGCACGTTATGGAAATCTCAAATTTATTCTGCAACTGAAGGTGTTCTCAATGATAATTATTTTTATCAGAATTATGCATGCATATGTTATCCACTTTCATCGGTTTTCTTCAATATAGATGTTTTTTCCCAGCAGGAATAAAAAAAGATGATATTATCAGATTTTGAATGTATTGGCTACATTCTAAAATCAGTTGTTCTCGATCAATTCTAGTGATCAATAGTTTTTCTTTCGTTTGATTTTCTACACTCGATGGCTATGCAACGCGAAACACGCAATTTGACCCAAGAGGAATGTGCCCAAGCGGTAGTTTTGCGAGAAGAAGGGTGGACATACACAAGAATTGCAGAAAGGTTTGGAGTTTCCCATACAAGTGTGTCCAGAATGTTGCAGCGATTCAGGGAGACAGGTATGAATGTCCGAAGACCAGGACAGGGTAGACCACGGGTAACAACTGCCATTCAAGAACGTTACTTTAGAGTTTCTTCGTTGAGACAACGGTTTACAACCGCTCGCCTCTTTCAAATTCAGCTTGAGCAAACTCATGAGGTGCAAATTAGCACTGAGACAATAATAAATCGCCTCAGAGAATATGATTTAAGGCCTCGTGTCGCGGCAAGAGGCCCAGCTCTTACCCCAGCCCATCGAAGGGCGCGTTTGGATTTTGCGAGAGAGCATATCCATTGGGAAGAGGCCGATTGGGAAAGAGTTCTCTTCACAGATGAGTCTAGATTCTGCCTCTATCATTATGATCGACGTTCCCTTGTATACAGACGTCCACATGAAAGATATGCTCAGTGCAATTTCCTGAATACTACTGGTTTCGGGGGAGGATCGATTATGGTATGGGGTGGAATATCTTTGACTGCTCGCACAGACCTAGTGGTCGTTGATAATGGAGCTATGAATGCTGATAAGTATATAAGGAACATTCTAGAAGAGCATATAGTGCCATTTGCCGCATACATTGGTGAAAATTTCATTTTTATGGACGATAATGCCAGACCCCATCGTGCGCGCATCGTTCAGGAGTACCTTGAAGAGGTTCAAGTCTCTCGAATGGAATGGCCAGCAGGAAGTCCAGAACTCAATCCGATTGAGCAGGTTTGGAACAATCTCAATAGAAAGCTGAGAAGTTCAGACAATCATCCAGCTACTCTTAATGACTTAGGAATCCAACTCGGAGAGATCTAGGAAGGATTAGATCAGAACATTTTAAGATCACTCATTTTGAGTATGAACCGTCGTTGCCGAACTGTAATTAACGCAAGGGGTGGAAATACCAAGTATTAAATCACTTATCAGCATTTTAGTATTTTGAAAATTGTTCATTTCTCTTCTTTCACATAAGATTCGGCGAAATCCTGAATTTTTCTTTCATTTAATGTGTCTTGTTTCATTCAACACCTTCCCGAGAGAACATAAAAAATAAGTTATAAAGTCAATGTAGAGTTAACTTTCATCAAAATTGAGATTTTCAGAATGTGCGTTAATTTTTTTGCGCAGTGTATTTCAGTACTTCGGTCACCAAACGGGGATTATGCTTGGAAAAACTTCAGTGTCAGGTACCCCAGGGATGGGATAGCCCATTTTGGAAACTTAGGGTGGCTGAGTGGCTTCGAATTCATCGGATAGTCCAGTGGTGGAGAGTCCAACGTATCGTAAAGGTTCTTCTAGGCTAATTTCGACGCCACCGAAAAAATTGATGCGGTATCTTACATTTTTAAGGGTATTAGAGCCGAAAAGCAACGAAAGCTGAAATTATTGTATATCCTAGTATACTTACTTTAAGGCATGACAACTGTCCGTTTGCCTGCTTCAAATACTGGGCTAAAATACTGGTCGGTAAAGTGCAAACTTGGTCCTTTATATGGACTACGTTGATCAAAGCTACCTGAAACAATAATAATTATATTTCACCATTTGAATTATGTACCCATGAGATTTGAAGTAACGGTTGAGAGGTATGATCACATAGAATAGATAAAAAAACAAAATTCTTTTCCCCTCAAATCACTCATAAGATTTCCCAAATTTGTATATTCAATAATGTATTTTTTAGGAACCGGAACGCGAAAACAAGTTCTTGGAAAGAGCAAAGATGCACTCTTCCGTCTGTTTATCGATAAGACGGACCGGGGCAGTTAATATTATTTGTCAATGTCATTGTCACCCGTCAAACAATGACGTTACCGGTTCCGAGAATTCGTCCGAAATTTAAACAAACAATGTCCAAAAAAAGTGTTCAATATTCCGAACTGCATTCTTGCAACTCGACGAAAAACTGCCGATGCGAAGTTCGAGAAGGACAAGGCAGATGCGACGTAAAAACAGTCTAAATGGGCAAGCTATGGACATTCGCTGAAAGAGAGTTTTTTGCTCCGCGTCCAGATTGACTTTTCTAGAGCGTTCATGAAATATCACTCGTGTTTCGGTAATCAGAAGACGTCATAATTATGATGGCATAACTTACGGTTTCGTCGGGATGCACGTTGTCAACTACGTCGTTCCTCAAGAGTACTATAACTAGGGGATAGCATAGCCTCGGTGGGGTCCCAAGGTCCAGCGATGGGGCGGGCAATTTCAGGACAAACGTCTGGTCGGAATGTGGATTTTTGCTGAAAAAAATTCAGTATTCGTGAGGAAAATGTTCACTAGGCGCCATTTGAGGTGATGCATTCAGTCTTTAAATCTAGAGAGCTTCGAAGGGCCTCAGATATCTAATGGATGAAGAGTCCTTCTGAACATATGGTTAGAAAAGCAATGTGCAGCAATATTTTTATTCCCAATTTTTGATAGAAATCGCCAAAAATTTATTCCTATACTCCATTCACATTTATTACAGCAGTCGGTTGGCCATGAAATAATTTTCTCAATTTTTTGTAACTAGAACGAAGTTAGGTTGGCACTCATGAAATGTCGTTAATGTCATAACACCGTTGCCACAACTAATATCAATTTTTGTTACGAAAATGCCGAAAGTGATTGGAAAAAAGAGACAGGGTTTCAGGAAGTGCTATTTAGAATTCAGATCCGCTAATTCAAATAGTTATACCCGGATATTCTAAAATCCACAATACGTCAGACGGTAGCGAACATATTCAATGTAAGAGAATTTATATAATGTTTCATCTGAATCTAAACGAGTTATATTTCAGCTGAATATTTCCACAATCAGAAAGATTGTGGTTGAAGAGGATGACAAACAATTTCCTTCTATTGGGAGACCCAAAAAAGTGGTGACATTTGAGAACTTTATGTTTAAGTGAATTAATGCGAAATGTTTACTACAGGATTTCCGATGAATGTCATCGTAGAATAAGTTCCCGAAAATTGATTTTTATATTTTTCATGTGACTTGTCCTATACATTGTAAATGTCTTAAGGTACCAATAAATATCTAATTATTATTATTATATCAATGTATTAAGATGAACAGCCACAAATACGGGCCAGTTGTCCTGTTAATAGTTTATTCATTTGAAATTTTTGTTCAAAGGTGAAGTTCATCTTGTCTTGAAACTTCCACCAATTCCTTTTACTTATATTGATGCAAGATGATTTTTGTTGAAGAATTTAACATTCTTGTAATTCTCTGTTAATTCCTTCGGGCGATACCCATTCCCAACCACTGCATCATATGCATTTCATCTTCGGGTTGATATTTTTGAAATCTACTACTGATGTAACGTATTCAAACTTTAGCCAAAGAAGATAACGAACATTAACTTTCCTCAAGCTAGTTCATATTATGATATAATACTGATCTCTTCTATTTTCCATGCAAATAACTGGATTTGGTATGCCTTCAATCAGTTTGTATAAACTTCAATTATGTTCGTTACATATTTTCCGAAGAGATTCGACATTGTGATAAAATACGTAATAACAGAAACTTTTACGTAGAACAGACAACATAGCGTTGATTTAAAACCCAAAAATGTTTTGAAAAGCGTCATAACCCCACATTTTCTTACTATACAGAGTGAAATGTGTCAAATTTCCATGGCCAACCGAGTGCTACAATAAAAATGAATGGAGTATCCCCATAACGATATACAGGGTGTTCGGTGAACATGCAGCAAACATTTCAATGGTTATTCCTCGGACTATTCTGAGAACGTTTTGTTTTTTGACGATTTCTGAAAGCTACGTCATTTCAAAGATACAGGGCGACAAAACCAGTCGTGAAGACTTCCGCTGAAATTCGTGGGTATGGTATCACAAAAAAAAATCGTTTTTTAGAGTCAAGGTCTTGGTGAGATGTTTTTCTCGCAGGACATCAACATTTCTGTCTATATCTGGACATTTTCGCCGAACCAGTTTGAATCGAATATCAGTCTATCGAAATAAAGATACCGACATGTTGTTTACAGACGTTTTCATGTTGTCGGTATTTCGTTCAAGTCGGAAGAGCTATTTCGGTCGTAGAAGTCCGAAGACGGGAACTAAAAATAGATGAGTAGATTGGCCTAGCATAAATTTGCGACGGCTATGCGGGTCTAACAAAGGTTCTCCTCGTCCTTCGGTATCGAGACGCCTTCCAGTCATTGTATTAGATCGATTTTTGATCGAATTCGATGTGTCGCAGATTGGGCATTTTCAATAACCAGGAAATCGGATTTTGGAATTTATAAGAGCCGTTTTTATATTCAATGTCACGTCGTATATATAGTATCTCGATTCGATGATGGTACCGTAAGGATTGGGGGAGATTTTATTTCGGAAACTTTCAGAATAACATTCTTAGAATAGTATTTTTTTTTGTAGTAGGTTTCCCGAAGCACAATCTCAAATTCGCCAAAAATAAACTTAAAGCCGCTTTAATTTTCAAGCTTCCTTTAACCCTACTAAAAATGACAGTAAAGAAAGCTTTAAGCTCAAGGTAACGTTCAATTCGATTATGAATCTAGATGTTAGGCGTTAAACACACCCTCCGTCTACATAAATTCCAAGATGTTCGAGAAGTTTTGACATTTAATTTCAAGACTTTAGGGGTTCAACTTCAAAAGAATATATATATATATACTTCCTTAAAAGTATTTTGTTGGCGCAGAAGCAGTGTCATCTATCGACAGATGTCACTAATTCTACAAATTGAAATTTTCACATCTATACTCCATTCACTTTTATTTGAGCAGTCGGTTGGCCATGGAAATTTGACACATTTCACTCTGTATAGTACGAAAATGTGGGGTTATGACGCTTGTCAAAACATTTTTGGGTTTAAATCAACGCTATGTTGCCCGTTCTACGTAAAAGTTTCTGTTATTACGCATTTTATCACAATGTCGAATCTTTTCGGAAAATATGTGACGAACATAATTGAAGTTTATACAAACTGATTGAAGGCATACCAAATCCAGTTATTTGCATGGAAAATACAAGAGATCAGTATAATATCATAATATGCACTAGCTTGAGGAGAGTTAATGTTCGTTATCTTCTTTGGCTAAAGTTTGATTACGTTACATCAGTTGTAGATTTCAAAAATATTAACCCGAAGATGAAATGCATATGATGCAGTGGTTGGGAATGGGTATCTCCCGATGGAATTAACAGATAATTACAAGAATGTCAAATTCTTCAACAAAAATCATCTTTCATCAATATAAGTAAAATGAATTAAAGGAAGTTTCAAGTCAAAAATGAACTTCACCTTTGAACAAAAATTTCACATGAATAAACAATTAACAGGACAACTGGCGCGTATTTGTGGCTGTTCATCATAATGCATTGATAAAATAATGAATAATTAGGTATTTATTGGTACCTTAAGACTTTTACAATGTATAGGACAAGTCAAATGAAAAATAGAAAAATCAATTCTACGATGGCACTCATCGAAGATCCTGTAGTAAACTTTTCGCAATAATTCACTCAAACATAAAATTCTCAAATGCCACCACTTTTTTGGGTCTCCGAATAGAAGGAAATTTTTTGTCATCCTCTTCATTTACAATCTTTCTGATTGTGAAAATATTTAGCTGAAATATAAGTCGTTTAGATTCAGATGAAACATTATATAAATTCTCTTACATTGAATATGTTCGCTACCGTCTGACGTATTGTGGATTTTAGAATATCAGGGTATAACTATTTGAATGGGCGGACCTGAATTCTAAATAGCACTTCCTGAAACCCTGTCTCTTTTTCTAATCACTTTCGGCATTTTCGCAATAAGAATTGATATTAATCGTGGCAACGGCGTTATGTCATTAAAGACATTTCATGAGTGCCTACCTTACTCCGTTCTAGTTGCAGAAACTTGAGAAAATTATCTCAGGGCCAACTGACTTCTAAAATAAATGTGAATGCAGTATAGTTATATTAATAATTTACGCAGAGTTCCCAAAGACTATGACCTAAGAAAGGAACAAGCTCATAGCTGTCTCGTATTTACTCATCGAAATATGACGAGAGTAATAACGTTCCTCGTATATTCTATCCATTTCACAATAAAACAAATTTATCGTCGTAAACACGTCTGCCGACAACAATAGCAGATAATTCCAAACTTAATCCTAATCGATTTACGAGATGATTTTCGCCAGTTGAAATAACAACCTACCTCACTTGTAAAATAAATAAACCGTACTTGAAAATTATCATATAACGATAATCAGCAATAAACTTCAACACTTCCTCCTTGGCTCCCCATTTGTTTTTGTCATTATCCATTCGATACGTGGCATTTATGCTAGATAACAAAGAATATCAGCCCATGAAAGTTGTCCGAGTGCACCTTTTTTCTTCTCGCTCGAAGTTTTGTAAGCCGATATTCAGCTATACGTAGGTATAAACGAATAAATCCAAGAAATAATTGAACCGTTGGAACTCGACCTTGCATTTTTCATCTAGCACTGTTCCTTTCGTCGAGCGACACTCCAAACTCGATTTTCCTCGAAGGAAGTGAACGATACTACCTCTGCAAGTCAATTTGTAATTAGCCAAAGCGCAACGAAAAACACGTTCGTTGTCGTTTGAACCAGGAAGTCGATCAAATCGAAGGTTTTCCACGTGGGAAAACTCTTCAAATGTCACAGGACAGAAAAGTAGGTATGACAAGTAGCTAAAAATGTTGTTTTCGCAGCTTAAAGGAAGATGGAACCACCAGAAGGGCCAAAAGGGATAGACATCCTCACTTAACAAATACAGTGTAGTCCAACGAAAATCTAACAACTCGATTTTCCGGCTTTAAAATGAAAATGTGGCCACTCATTATATCCCCTTCTTCCAATCTAGGGCTGAGGAGAATTTCCATCTAAGAACTGACGCACCTGCTGAACGAAAGAGGTGGTGCTTGAACTAGTTGGAAAATGATCGTTTGATGGTCTTCTGCATTCTCCAATATTTGCACCAGGGCTGGATAAATAGCAATCTCCAATAGATCTGAATAAAAACCGTTTGCACCAAACGCACTTAGTGTTAAGTGTCCCTTAAAATGAACCCTTAACTTAAATTACGTTGCACCAACTGTTAAGTGATATTTAAATGGCTAAAGCTAGCCTTAAATTTAAGCGCTCCTGTAATGACCACTTAGGTATTTAAGGGCGGAATTCTAACCTAAAATAATTTGTTGAACTTGCTGCGGAACTTTCCATTTTTGATGGATTTTGAAAATTGAATGAATTCATTACTGAATACCAAGCCTTTTCTTTTGCCTTTATTGTAATGCCATCAGTCTTTTTTTAATTTTCAATTTGGTGTCACAAATCATACATCCCTATTCAAAATCAAGAGGTTGTGAAGTAGGGAATATGAAATATCTTGGAAACGTCACATTTTGAAATAACCATTTCAACCGTTTCCCAAAAAAATTATTTTCAGCACTTAAAAATGAAAAATAAAAATGGGTATTTAAAATTTAAAGTGTTTCGTTTCAATTGCACAAGTTGGCAACATCGACTGAAATATGCGTTGATAATAAAGGACAACAAATACACTATCTTGATGAGATAGACAAAGATGGCTGTCTATGAAGTCTGCGACGAACGAAGAAGGTCGTAAAATTTTATCGGATTTTTATGGCCGGTTGCTGTTGAGGCTCGCCAGTGAGTACGCGCCTTTTGATGGCCTTGAATCCACATGTTATTTTATAAACAAGCCATTGATCTTTTTATTTTCTAGTAGGCTGTTGCCAAGTCGTAAACTAGAAACAAAGCGATTTAAATTTTAAAATCTCATATTTGAAGAATGTTTTTGAATAGTTTCCGCGGTAAATTTGAAAAATTCATGAATGAAACTCATAATTATTCAATTTAAACTTGCATACGCTATGATAACCCAAATTGAGGGGAATTCCCCATTACGGAGATGAAAAAAGCCGAAAAATTGTCCCCCTCGAATCAGAAATTGACGACTCTGAGCGATTTTACACAATTTTTTTTTCAAATCGGGGTCTTAAGTTTTCCTTGGACCATCCTGAATAGATAGCTCTCTCTCGCTATATTCTAAAAGTCATCATCGAGAAAATAACCGTGTAAGGAAGCGACGTAGATGATCATCACTTACTTCACTCTCAATCCCGGATACTGGTAGTAACCTTGCAAGAAATCACCTGTCGTGCAAGCGTCCCTCAGGTCTGCCCATGGTCTCCATAAAAATATATGTAGCTCTCTGATGTTGACGCCCCAGTAGACTCTCACTGAGTAGTTCACCTGGCTGGACAGCCTGCATTGCAGTTCTGCAAAAGAGGAGAAAACTAACTAACAAATGTGCCACGTGGAAGGAAAAATCAAACTGCGATCGATTTTTTATTTCTCGATTTCAAAGGATCGAGATGGGATATAAGGAAGAGAGATACTCGAAAAGACCAATAATTATTTATCACTTCTCATCGGATCGATTATAATTATAGCTACTTCTACTCAGGTAAGTTGAACATAATTTGGTAGTAAAGTCGTGTTGTGATTATCTCAATCTGGTGATATAACTTCCCAATTAGATCATTAAGTTAGATGACAGATCAGAATGATTGCGGTGATTGCTAAAGATTAATTAAAGATTATATTTTATGGACAGATACAGGGTAACTCTTTGACTCGTTCTAATATTTCAACAGTGGATTCTTGAGGTCACAAAAAACATTTTTTTCCTATTTGTTTTTGACATAAGACGTTTCAGTTTCGTAATAATAAATTAATCCAGTTTTGGTGAAATGCCATTTCACCAAAAATCGTATATGTACAGAATGGTCCAGATCTTAACCAACAAATTTTAACCAAGCCTTATTTTGTCATATAAACATATGTCGAGAAATGCTTCCTCTCCGAGATTCAGGGTGATAAAATTACAGAAATAAGAAATCGAAATTTAGCTGCTGCTGTTGGATCTATATACTTCGACAATCTTCTTTAAATTCGTATTTGAGTGTGGCTGTTAACGCTTATTTTATTTTATTCACACGTCTTTATGTACCATTTCGAATTTTTGCGACTTTTTCATGCATGAGAATGTGTTTTATTTTTTTACTCGGAAACGGTGCCTCGTACGTCAAAAAAATCAAGGAACCGATGTTTCTCCAAGTTGAATAAGGATTTCAACACTAATTTTTAATCTTGGAAAAAACAGTGACATATCATTTTTTTCTGTCTAAAAATATTCAGTCTCGATGCAGTACGGACGCCACTGGTAGAATAAAAAAATAATTTTATGCAATAGAATTTTTTGATGCTTTAAACCTATATCCCAAATTTCATAGAAATATTTCGAACAGTGTAAAAGTTATTAATAGAAAACATTTTTTTTCTATAATTTTAACACTCTGTATCTCGAAGAGGAAGCGTTTCTCGACATATGTTCATATGACAAACTAGGGCTTATTTTGACGTAAAATACGTGGTTGATTTTTTGGTCAAGATCTGGACCACCCAATATACAGGGTGTCCTAGGATTAATCATAATAAATTTGGATATACGTTCATAACGTCAAAATAAGGACACCTTTGAAAACTAAAGGAGTTCTCTAACTGCACTGATCTACGTATGTATCTCCAAACAAGGCGCGACTTTGAATTGACAAAGTCAAGTCATTTTTGGCGTCCTTTCGCTGCATAAATAAATATCAGGGATGTCATTCAACGATTTTGAAACGGCCAGATCGATAAAATAACTGACGAATAGAAAAAGTATCACCTTGTACTTAGGCTATATCCTTTTAAGCGTCAACAATAGCATTAATCAATGTAATTATTGAATCGATCTGATGTCACCAACAATGTTAAACCACTTTTTTCTCGTTGTGCATAATTTTAAATTTTAATGAGTATCTACCATCTAATCTGGAATTATCGATTTCAATGATGAATGTACCTACGGATGGAAAAACGTTACGTAATGATGAATTACACCATTTAAATGTCGTTAAGAAAATAGTTTCGGAAAAGACCACACAATAATGCAAATCAATATCGTCAGAGCTTTTTGCATCTGATGATCTTTACGATCAGGTTTCAGACTCGATAAAAAACACAAAAAAACAAATCTTCTCGGCGATTAACACAAGATTAACTTTTTCGGCATATCGAAAAAATCGCAGGAAACACAAAATTTTTTCCAAGAAATGACGTCAAGTTGATAATTAACAGTTTCGAAATGAGGTCGAGAAGATATCCGATTCGGATCATAAAGCAGAGTAGTTCTGCTAAAATGGAAATAGCTCTGCGGCTTCGAGGCTTTGCAGAAAAAATCTCCATAATTGTGCCAAAATACGGTTCTTCGGAAAGCGGTGCAATTAAGACAATTTATTCCATTCGGTTATTCATAATCGAGAAACTGGATATATTTGACTTTCTGATTCGGAATCGTTGTTTTATTGTGGGTTTTCTCTTTGTTACGCCAAAGATATTCGGCAAATTTGGGTTAGTGAATCGAAAAACTAGATAACCGCACGCAAAAATTATAATAATTTAATTGGGCGATATTTTTGGAAGACCTTAATGACGAAATAATTCATGGACCACTCCGCTCTCTACTAAAAACGTTCAAACTGTAGATAAGCAGATCTGTGATCTACACTCGATAAAGTCCGCTCAAGAATTCACACGAATAATTTGTTATAAACGTTATATGCTCCTTCAAATAACAGAAGCATTTCGCTGCTTTCCTGATTAAATTGAAAGAACAACTATGAGAATAACGAAATACTCTAAATAGTCCAAAAAAAAATTGGAAAAAATTCAAAGCAAACTTTATAACGAGAAATTTTAACCACGCATTTTACGACGAAAATAAGCCCTAGTTTGTCATACAAACATATGTCGAGAAATGCTATGTATAGTGTGTATAGAAAAAAATGTTTTTTATCAATAACTTTTTCACTGTTTGAAATATTCCTATGGAATTTGGGACATAGGTTTGAATCATCGAGGAGCACTTTTTGCATGAAATTACTTTCCCTAATTCTACCAGTGGCGTGCGTATTGCATCAGGACTGAATATTTTTAGACGAAAAAATGATTCGCCACTGATTTTTCCACCAATAAAAATTACTCTTGAAATCCTTATTTAATTTGGAGCATATTCGATTTCTTGATTTTTTGACATACGAGGCACCATTTCCGAGTAAAAAAATAAAACACATTCTCATGCATGAAGAAATCGTTGAAATGGTACAATAATAATAAGACTTTCTTCACAAACGAAACATAATATAAAAAAATATGAGAGATAACAGCCACACTCAAACACGAATTTGAATTTTTCTGAACATCTTTTTTTTTCTATAATTTTAACACCTTGCATCTCGAAGAGGAAGCATCTTTCGACATTTGTTTATATGACTAACAAACCGTCGCGTATTTTATATATCGCGTTTTTCTGTCCATTTTACAAATTTACCGACCTCGAACCAACCGCATACTTCATTCAGAAGAAATAGAGCCGTTGTTTGAAACAACAAAACCACTGACCTAACTGTAACTCTATAACGGTATAATGCAGTTGAAGGTTGATCTCTGCACTTCATCTGCTTCAGAAACGTTGCAAATTTACACGAGCGTTCAACATTTCCATATTCTTTTCCTGAACAGAAAAATTTTCAATGTTTCCAATCGTAGGCAAGCCACTAGGATGAAAACGAGAAAAAAATGAAACGTAGAACTTCAATAAAGGCGTATTGACTCTTATTTATGGTGATAAACTACTCTTCAATAGTTAAGAATTTCGATTAAATAATTAAAAAATTAAATTAAAACCCAAAATTCGGAAAATTTCAAAAAATCATAGTTCCATCCACCCCGAATTTAAATAATGACCTCCACATGCATCAATATCTGTATTGCATTTGCTCGAACAAAAAGAGAGTTCATAAAAGGGACGAAGCAAGGGACTTGGCTGTCTTAGGTCATGTAGCAATAGATCCGACTTTTAGTACTAGGAAATTGTCCGATGTATCTGGTGTTTCACGCATAACAATCATGAGAAACTTTAAATAACATAATTTCCATCCTTATGAGATACGATCGAGGTGTTAATTTTCCGTTGAACCATACTGTATACCGCCGCCGACTAAACGTAGCATACAACGCTGTCTCCGTTAGGATAGGTCGTTCCCTCTACTATATCGGCCGATTGCTAAATCGCAGACCACGTATTTACATAGATTCCAACAAGTTTTATTGTTTCCAATGAAATTTTCCGAGCGAAAATCGACGTGTACCTAAATATAACAACACAGGGTCATCGCACCCGAAAATTTATGTAACCGATTTTTGGAGGATGTTTCTCAATCCTTCGGTCCAGCGCTGCAGACTGGTTTTTCGTGTTGCATAATTGAATGTGTTACGTCTTGTGTATTTTGGTCGGTTAATAGGTGTTCTGCGTGTTCGAGAATATATCTTTCATCTGATAGTAGTGGGTTAAAAGGTCCATTAACCCATTTTCGGGTATGAGAATCGAGAATTTGCGAATTTTTTCACGACGTTTGGTCGCTTCGAAAGTCTTCTGAATAAACTGTTGCTCGTCAGTAGTTGAGGATGTTTTGTGAAGATGTTGACGTGGAATATTGTATAGATTTAGTTAAAAACCCAATGAATACGAGAAATAGTCTAATGAAATGGGGGATAGTTAAAAAGTGTCTTCATATTTGTTGTATGACATTTTCGTAGAGTCGAAAAACGTCTTTGACGACTAAAGTTTTCCTTTTAAACTAACGATGAACCGAGATGTTTAAAAAAAAATACGAAAATGGGCAATATTCAGAAGTCATCAGAAGAAACCATAGAATTTACGGGGTTCGGCTTACTTCACGTCATGTTACTAACGCCTATTATGCTCTCGAAAGGACTTGAAGGTAGCTCTTTAACGGCGCAGACATGAGCGTAACATTCGACTGGGCATTCACGATTGAAAATTACCAAAGACGTGCCGTTTTCGCATATTTCAAGATTTTTTTTGAATTCTAACGTATTTTATCGAATTTTTACGAAACATGAAGATTGCATGATGGCTATAAATTTTTCTACGGCAATATTTTGAACAGGATTTTTTGACAGGCTTTCGTATTTTGTTATTTTCAATGGCTATTCTTTGATTTTTGTGTTTTTCCAATCGAATGAGCTCGAAAAGTGAATCTACTTCATTCACTTTAGCACTCGGTTGGCCATGGAAATTTGACACATAGTACGAAAATGTGGGTTTATGAAGCTTGTCAAAACATTTTTGGGTTTTAAATCAACGCTATGTTGCCCGTTCTACGTAAAATTTTCTGTTATTACGTATTTTATCACAATGTCGAATCTCTTCGGAAAATATGTGACGAACATAATTGAAGTTTATACAGACTGATTGAAGGCATACCAAATCCAGTTATTTGCATGGAAAATACAAGAGATCAGTATAATATCATAATATGCACTAGCTTGAGGAGAGTTAATGTTCGTTATCTTCTTTGGCTAAAGTTTGAATACGTTACATCAGTTGTAGATTTCAAAAATATTAACCCGAAGATGAAACGCATATGATGCATTGGTTGGGAATGGGTTTCTCCCGAAAGAATTGACAGATAATTACAAGAATGTTAAATTCTTCAACAAAAATCATCTTGAATCAATGGAAGTAAAAGGAATTAAAGGAAGTTTCAAGTCAAGATGAACTTCACCTTTGAACAAAAATTTCACTTGAATAAACAATTAACAGGACAACTGGCGCGTATTTGTGGCTGTTCATCCTAATACATTGATATAATAATAATAATTAGGTATTTATTGGTACCTTAAGACATTTGCAATGTATAGGATAAGTCAAATGAAAAATAGAAAAATCAATTTTCGGGAACTCATTCTACGATGACATTCATCGAAAATCCTGTAGTAAACTTTCCGCATTAATTCACTCAAACATAAAATTCTCAAATGCCATCACTTTTTTGGGTCTCCCAATAGAAGGAAATTCTTTGTCATCCTCTTCAATCACAAATCTTTCTGATTGTGGAAATATTCAGTTGAAATATAAGTTGTTTAGACTCAGATGAAACCATATATAAATTCTCTTACATTGAATATGTTCGCTACCGTCTGACGTATTGTGGATTTTAGAATATCAGGGTATAACTATTTGAATGAGCGGACCTGAATTCTAAATAGCACTTCCTGAAACCCTGTCTCTTTTTTCAATCACTTTCGGCATTTTCGTAATAAAAATTGATAATAGTTGTGGCAACAGCGTTATAACATTAACGACATTTCATGAGTGCCAACCTTACTCCGTTCTAGTTACAAAAACTTGAGAAAATTATTTCATGGCCAACCGACTGCTAAAATAAATGTGAATGGAGTATACCTAATCGATGTAACTGAAAATAAAATATTTACTTTTAGTAACTATACTGAGAAAATAAAAGGACCTGTGCTATGACACAGTTTTTGGTGCCTCTCGATCCCAGCCATCCTCAAATTCTATACCTATCGATGGATCGCGTGCCACCAATAACAATGGATCGCACCGATCATGATGGATTAAAATCGATCAATCGGAAATCGGATCACGTACGTAGAAGCAAATGTGCCAATGCTATTTCCACAATGTCACAACGGCCACGCATCGGACCTTGACGGGAAATGATTCTTGAATGATGAGAGAGCTCTAAAAGCGAGAGATTCAAAAAACGATTCTGGTACGCTGACATCGACTTTATCGAGAAGGGAAGGAGCTTTTCATTGAATTTTCGCGCTTTTCATTGAATTTTCCAGTTCCAATCACAATTAGAAAATGGGGAAATCACTGATGGGAGAAAGATAATATAATAAATAAAATGCGCCAACCAGAACTGACGAAATGGATACTAAGGATGACCTCGCGAAGTGAAATGACTTGCTATACGTTATCGGGATGTAATTGATTGTATTTCTCCAGAAATGAAAGAAACACAACCAGGGCGGATCTACTCGAGACTTTTATTCACTACCCCAAGGGCTTACGCTCCATGACTGATAGCGAAGAAAAGGTCTATTTTGAGCGCAACTACGGGATTTCACTGACGACGAGCGGTGTCTCTTATTCTCTACCCCAAGGGCTTACGCTCCATCACTGATAGAAAGAAAGAGATTTCTATTTCAACACATGAATTTAATCGTTAAATGCATGAAAAGAAGAATACACATTGAATGAAAGGCCTCAGTTCGCCACCCTTGAGTTAACCACCAAACTATCAAGTTCCCCACTTAAGATTGACCTCCCTCGAAATAAAAATGACCAAGAATAACCGTTTGGAATCAAGAGCTACCAGAAGATCCGCTCAAGGACGACGGAAACGTTACCATCATAATATTAGCGCATTGTGCAAGCGTACTAGAATTGCAATAATGCAGCTGATTCCAAGATTGCAACACCTCCCTATCCTCCGACAAACAACCGGCCGGGAACAGAGCGAAGCAAATATCGAATTATCTCCGAAGCCGACTACGTTGCTTGGCTGGTGCGAATTGTCAGAATGGCTCGTAAAACGCGGTCAAACGGTTGCGTAAGCCGTAGACTCGATTAGTGAAAGTTCAAACGTCTTTATCTCTCGACTCCCGCAGAACTGGAACGCGTGCTAAGACAATGCGAACAATGGCGATGAAGTTTTTCTGAAAAAAATGATCCAGCAATTATGTTCAAGAGGAACGCTGCTGGGCTGGATGTCACAAACATGGTATGGATACCTTGATGATTACTTCTTCGTGAAGGGTTTTTAGAAAAGAGGAGGGCAAAGCAGTGTGCGAACTATTAAAGACCCATTATAGTTGGGGAGCCGACGATGCTAAATCGGGATTTACTCGAGCGTCGTGGAGTGGATCTCGAAGATCAGATGATAGAAAGAAAAAAGGTTCTATGATGTATGCACTTTCAGCGGTGGGGAAAGCGTCTGCAGGGTCTCAAAGATGTAAAAAAAAAATCGTCAGGTGTACATACTCGAGCGTGTCAGATTAAGATACTGTGTATGCCCTACGTGTCTCTGATAATGAAATCATGCTTATCTGACAGTTTGCGCGGTGAGACTGACCGTACGGAAGAGTTGAAAATGGTAAAAAAAAAATTCCACGGTGTCAGATTTTTATGTTAATTGGACCCAAAGGAAGCTACTTTTCGAGGGACTGATAATTTGAACGTGACGCAAGGTCTTGGCGGTCCCTTGAAAATGCAAAAAAAAATCGTTACTTGTACATACTCGAGCGTGTCAGATTTTCATACAGATGGTTAATCTGGGTGTTCTAGACGTGTGGACCCATTAATCTGACAGTAATCAGGGGGGTTTTCTTAATCTGACACTTTGAAGATGATAAAAAACCTTTTTTCGAATATTTCCCTCCCTGTACCTCTAATCGTTTTTGTATTCATTATGAAAGTTGTAGATAATAAAATTCTACACAACTTTTGTCTGAAGCAATTTTACATATTCTTAACCGTTCTCGAGTTAGAAGGCGATGACGAGAGCGAGAAGCTTAGCCACACATACGAAAGGGCAAGGTCAATGTAGAATCCCAGTCTAATCTACAATTGTCAAAATGACAAGGTATTTCTATGATGACAATTCCGAAATTAGTCACGAGTTTTAGTGTTGTCTGTGACCGAACCTTAGAATGTACTTTTTTCCAACAAGTGAATTTTCGCTTCAGCATGTATCGCTAAACACCTCGCATTAATCGCCATATATCTCAAAAACGTTTGAAGGTAGAAAAAATTGCTTGGGACAAAATTTGTGGAGAATGTTACGCTCTACAACTTTTATAATGAATGCGAAAACGATTTGAAGCCCAGGGAAGGATATAATTCAAAAAAACTGATTTTTGTGAAGTTTATGGACAATTCTTATGGTTTCGGCTTGCTAAAACTGCAGATTATATTTTTTCCGTCATTCTTGCATCATTAGCTTCAAAATAAAAAAACGCCACCGCGCTCGAGAATGTACACGTGACGAGAATGTACAACTTTGGCGCCCTCCCACACATTTTCGACACGCTCAAATTGTCAGATAAAGAGAATATATACTTTTCAACATGTGAGCACTGGAGTTCTTGGCCGATCTAGAAAATATTCTTATTCTACGAGTATACAGTTCCTAGTACTAAGGGTCGCATCGATTGCTACATGACCTAAGACAGCCATGTCCCTCGCTTCGTCTCTTTGTAATGTTCTTGAAGTGGACTACGCGAGAAAAATCTGTAGATCTAGGAGTCCCAGGCAACAAATCGACTTGACAGTCTTCAAAATGAGTCATCGTAAAAGTGGGTCCGAATATTTAAGGCAGAACGTGTGGTTCTACCACCTCGCGGATTCAAATCTGTGTATGCATCCTTGTTCGTGCGTACGTCGATCGAAAAGATGGCATCCCAACTGCACCATATACGAGCCGATAAACTCTATTCTTGGATATGAATGTGCTGGGATCAATGTTCCCGATGATATTAAATATACCTCCAACAATTTGCATCTATTCGCATCAATTATTAAAACTTTCGGTCAATGGACCACCTTGCCAGTCAGATCGATGCCGTTTCACCCGAGATCTGGTGCGAAATTTGAATTTATGATTAACGAGAACCGTTCCGTCGGTATACACAAAATGATCGTGCAAATATTTATGGAATATTTAGGAAAACGTTGAAAAGTATGCATAAATTTATTCATCGGGCGATAGGTAAAGCAGTGAATAACGGCTCATATATCACGAGTGATTTATGAAGGTCGAGGAGACCTCCGAAATGAAGGGATCATATACTCACCGTTGTAGGATGACTTCGAGGTTTCCAGAAGCTTGAAAGTGAACGGTATGTGGACCTTCATCATGTTCATCTGCGGTATCCTCGGCGCCACATTGTGTATGGACGTGGAGAAAACCAGATCGTCGCCGTGAACCCTCAGGATCATCATGTTCCTGCAAACAGATCGCAGATTGTGTTTCTTGGTCGATTCGACATCGTTATACATAGGGTGAGTCTTTGACTCGTAAAAGTATTTCAACAGTAGATTAATGAGGTCGAAAGAAACGCTTTTTTCCTATACCATTTTTTCCGATTCGGCCCTGATAAAAAGATATAGCCTTTTCAAGTTTTCATAATGAGCTATGCCACCCCTGTAGGAACAAAATTACCTTCAGAGTAACTAGTTAAATCTGTGACACTACTACACATCTGTGGATCTTTTAAAGAGAGTGGCATATTGCATTCACAGATACTTTTTAATTTTTGAACATCAAATGGGGACTTCTCCTCAATTTGGGTTATCACAGCATAAGCAAGTTTAAACTGAATAATTATGAGTTTCATTCATGATTTTTTCAAATGCATCCCGGAAACTATTCAAAATCTTTCTTCAAATATGAGGTTTTAAAATTTAAATCGCTCCGTCTCTAGTTTACGATTTGGCAACAGCGCCTACCAGAAAATAAAAAGGACAATGGCTTGTCTATAGAATAACAGCTGTTGATTTACAGCCATCATAAGGCGCGTACTCACTGGCGAGCTTCAACAGCAACCGGCCATAAAAATCCCATAAAATTTTACGACCTTCCTCGTTCGTCGCAGACTTCATAAACAGCCATCTTTGTCTACATGATCAAGATAGTGTATTTGTTGTCCTTTATTATCAACGCATATTTCAGTCGATGTTGCCAGCAATGTGCAATAGAAACGAAACGATTTAAATTTCAAATACCCATTTTTATTGTTCATTTTTAAGTACTTAAAATAATTTTTTTGGGAAACGATTGAAATGGTTATTTCAAAATGTGACGTTTCAAAGATATTTCATAAAAAATACATAATTTTCGTCAGAAGGAGTATTCCCTATTACTCGAAAACGGTGCATTTTAAGAGAAAATATAAAGAATACTTTTATTTTACAAAACCTTCAAATATTCATTAGATAGCGTCCAACTTAGTTTCAAGAGTTGGGTTCTTCGAATTTTTGATATTTTTATGGTACGTAATGGTCATAATGAGAAAACTAGAAGACGTGGGTGATATCTTCTGTTCGAGAAAGATTCATCAAATAAATGAAAAACTATATTCCGAAATTCATCTCATTCCATGGAACCGTTTCTGAGATAGAACTAGAAACGAAATTTCAATGGATTTTCAACAGCCTGTATCTTTGAAACCGAGCCGATTCGGGAAAAATGTTAAAGGAAAAAAGTATTTCTTTTGACCTCAAGAATCTACTCTTGGTAGATTTGTACGAGTCAAAGACCCACCCTTTATAGTTGAAGAATTCGTCCGCGTTCCGTTTTCAAGGTGATTAGCGGCCAGAAATAGAAATCCGGAATATTGTGCAGGACAGGATATCGACCGGCTTGGCGGAAAGTAGGTCTGCCTATCGCCCCCAACTTTTTCCCGAATGGGCAAAAGAAGCGGGATAAGAAAAAACTCCGTCGTTCATTTGAGTTACATTCATTTACGTTATTTTAATTTTTTTTGTTGGAAAATTGAGTAATGAAACTGCTTATCCTATATACTATGCACCGAGTGGAAGAGGCTAATTCGAGAAAAAAAACAAACGAAAGTCGATTACTCTAGCTAGAATCTAGACAGTACAAAGATAACACTCTAAAGTCTAAACCCTGAAGCCAGATCTGAGAAGGAGAAGACCAAAATACACTGCGCCAAAAATTAACGCACATTCTGAAAATCTCAATTTTAATGAAAGTTAACTCTACATTGACTTTATAACTTATTTTTTTATGTTCTCTTGGGAAAATTTTGAACGAAACAAGACACATTAAATGGAAGAAAAATTCAGGATTTCACCGAATCTTATGTGAAAGAAGAGAAATGAACAATTTTCAAAATACTGAAATGCTGATAAGTGATTTAATACTTGGTATTTCCACCCCTTGCGTTAATTACAGCTCGGCAACGACGGTTCATACTCAAAATTAGTGATCTTAAAATGTTCTGATGTAATCCTTCCCAGATTTCTCCGAGTTGGATTCCTAAGTCATTAAGAGTAGCTGGATGATTTTCTGAGCTTCTCAGCCTTCTATTGAGGTTGTCCCAAACCTGCTCAATCGGATTGAGACCTTCTTGCTGGCCTTTCCATTCGAGAGACTTCAACCTCTTCAAGGTATTCCTGAATGATGCGCGCACGATGGGGTCTGACATTATCGTCCATAAAAATGAAATTTTCACCAATGTATGGGGCGAATGGCACTACATACTCTTCAAGAATGTTCCTTATATACTTATCAGCATTCATAGCTCCATTATCAACGACCACTAGGTCTGTGCGAGCAGTCAATACCTCATACCATAATCGATCCTACCCCGAAACCAGTAGTATTCAGGAAATGGCACTGAGCATATCTTTCATGTGGACGTCTATATACAAGGGAACGTTGATCACAATGGTAGAGGCAGAATCTAGACTCATCTGTGAAAAGAACTCTTTCCCAATCGGCCTCTTCCCAATGGATATGCTCTCTCGCAAAATCCAAACGCGCCCTTCGATGGGCTGGGGTAAGATCTGGGCCTCTTGCCGCGACACGAGGCCTTAAATCATATTCTCTGAGGCGATTTCTTATTGTCTGAGTGCTAATTTGCACCTCAAGCTGAATTTGAAGGAGGCGAGCGGTTGCAAACCGTTGTCTCAACGAAGAAACTCTCAAGTAACGTTCTTGAATGGCAGTTGTTACCCGTGGTCTACCCTATCCTGGTCTTCGGACATTCATACCTGTCGTCCTGAATCGCTGCAACATTCTGGAAACACTTGTATGGGAAACTCCAAACCTTTCTGCAATTCTTGTGTATGTCCACCCTTCTTCTCGCAAAACTACCGCTTGGGCACATTCCTCTTGGGTCGCGTGTTTCGCGTTGCATAGCGATCGAGTGTAGAAAATCAAACGAAAGAAAAACTATTGATCACTAGAATTGATCGAGAACAACTGATTTAAGAATGGAGCCAATACATTCAAAATCTGATAATATCATCTTTTTTTATTCCTGCTGGGAAAAAACATCTGCATTGAAGAAAACCGTTGAAAGTGGATAACATATGCATGCATAATTCTGTTAAAAATAATTATCATTGAGAACACCTTCAGTTGTAGAATAAATTTGAGATTTCCATGCGTGCGTTAATTTTTTTGCGAAGTGTAGCTCGGAAAATTTGAGAATTTCGACGTTTATCAAAAGTAAATGTAAAAAGGGCCACGTCACTTGGACCAAACTGGCAGAACTGAGATTTTTTTTCCGACTTTAATTTTCCTCGAAGAATCACCCCTGTCATTTTTTCCAGATACACCCTGTATAAGCCAAGGAAACCTCATTCCCGTACACGTCAAGTATTTCTGTGAAACCTTCGCCGTTTCCAAGATACGAACGACCTTTCAAAGTGACGTTATCGATGTTTGCATTGTACAGAGTATCAGTCCCACTGTCATCGTCGAGATCCACTTCGGAATATTCAGATATAAGATGGCCTCATCTTCAAGATTGATCTCGGTAGATTTCGAAGTGTACGGACACGTGCAAGGTACTCGAATTTAGATAGATCGTGAGATTTTTCAGGTGAACAATTGTTTTTAGGCGTTTTCTTCCGCAAGGTAAGGAATAGGAAAATAATCTTCCGACTTGAATGAAAGAAAACAAGCTACAAATTTAAGGACTACGCTCATATCTCAATGTCTATCTGTCCCGTCACCTGAGAGGCTAACTGGTTCAAAAAAAATTAAAACTGCATGTAAACACATGCTGTCTGAAAAGTATAAGAGACGTTGATGAAAAACGTCCATGTGAGCTTGAAGTCTACAGTATCGAGGTCACTATTTATTAACCTCACCCAAAATTATGCCGAGAACTACTAAAGATATTTTCATGAAGTTGTTCAACCACACAGACCTTCAAGATAAAGGTTCCACTTTCAAAATCCTAAAGTTGTAGAGCCCTTTCTTTGGACCACACTGTACATTAACGAACGTGGCTATTTTTCACTACGATACCAACGCGATAACACCGACTATTTTTAACACTTATTCGAACGTGAATTAAAATCAAATGAACTTCAACAACGATGGAATTGAATCAAACTGGTTTTTTTGGTCTCCCAAAAACACGCCCAAATAGAACGTTACCGGTAAATTTGCATATTTATAAAAAAAGTCTATTTATCGATCGGATTATCGACCTGTCCTAGGACACCTGTACCGAGAATACAGAATACGTCAGGTTGATAAGTTAAAAGCGATACCTATTTTCCAATTTGAATTTTGAAAGAAATTTTCTCCTTATGATACGGATTCTACCATATAAATAAACTGCTCCACATGAGTTAGGGATATTGACTTAAATTACAAAAAAATATAGTTAAATTAAGATTTTTGTGATGAAAATTCATATTAATATGATTTCAAGTTGCAAATTAATTTTAGCCTGTAGGTCTGCAGCGTATACAGGGTGGTTGAGAAAAATCGAGTAAAATAACGAAATTTTATTCCCAGAGAATTCAAGCATTTTAAGACTATCAATACAATGTATGCCCTCCACGGGCATCAATCACAGCTTGACATATTCTGTGCATAGTACACACGAGGTTGTTGAACATTTCTTGAGGAATTTGGTTCCGTAAACGGGGCAGAAGCTCTCTCAGATCATTTAAGGATTCTGGGGTAGGTTGATGATTATCTAATCTTCTTTGGAGCATATCCCATGCATGTTCTATGCAGTTCAAATCTGGTGAGTGCGGAGGTATTGGTAAATGTGGAATACCAAGCTCCTCGCGCGCATTCTCTACTATGGCTGCACGGTGCGGTCTAGCGTTATCGTCTAGAAATTGAAAATTTTCACCAATAGCAGCGTGAAAATTTGGCACAACATTGTCAATGACATGCTCCCTTTAGTGTTAGGCGGTCATATTCCCAGGACAAATGTGTAGATCTGTGCGCCCGTTAAAACATATCCCGGCCCATACCATAACACTACCCCCTCGGAATGGATGGACTTCTTGGACATAGCGACGATTACGGAGTATGCGTGGGATTGTCCATACCCTTATTCTTCGAGAATCTGAAAATCGTCCATATCTGGATTCATCAGAGAAAAGGACACTACGCCATTGATCGTTCCAATTGATATGTTGCCTTGCCCATTCCAGTCTTTGAAGCTTATGGTCACGTGTTAATGGAACTCCTCTTAATGGACGTCTAGAACCTAGACTCACCTCTCTCAAACGTCGTCTGATGGTTTCGATTTGAACTTGGACCCCATCTGCATTTTGAAGAGTATTCCGTAGCATTCTACACGTAGATGTAGGGTTTCTTCTCGCCGAAACGGTCCTGAGGAGGTGTTGTTTTTCGTCGCCTACCAAACCTTGGTCTTTCCAACACGGAACCTGTCTCCCTGAACCTATTCCAAAGTCGAGATATCACACTTTGGCTGACTTGGAGCCTTTCCGCTACAACAACCTGAGTTAGGCCACCCTGCAGCATTCCGATGGCCCTATTAGCCTCAGCGTTTGTTAATTTACGTCTTGGCGATTTCAGAAAACTCGTTTCAAATCGAAGCCGTTGATAAACTGACTTCATTTCAAAATAAGAACATTCATGCAGCATATATGCAAAGAACCAAATTTCAGAAAAAAGGCGACCAGATTGACGAAATGTCTCATACTGATTTTTATTGGATCGATTCAAGTTGTTATCGAGTTTTAAATGATTTTATAGCGATTTTCTCGAAGATTACATACTTTTGAAAACTTGTGGAGCAGTTTAACTCCGAGAACTTGAAGATTAGCTTCGAGAAGCTTTTTCAATTTACCTTCACCCACCTGAAGATGCTACTGTGAAGCGAAACACGTATAGTGGTTAAATAGCTCATGCTAGTGAAAACCATTCAATTCTTTCTCCTGATCTGTCTTTCTACGACCCTTAACTACGTTACGAATATTGCCATGTTATTATTTTCGCAAGATGCTTAAAATTGCTGGAATTTTTCCCCGTAGCACACACAAAAGGAGGCGAACGTACTCAACCTGAAGGGGTACTGCATGAACACCAAACGAGGAACTGTCAAAGGAACGTTGCAAGGAGATATCGACAAAGTAAACATGATGTAAGCGAGAGGAAAAGGTAAAAAAACACGCCCATAGTCTAATATTTACGGTACACTCTCGATTTCAGGAAAGTTTGGCTCCAGAAGACCGGTAGCCCAAAGTCCAAGATAGAGAAAGCCGAATTTAGCAACGAGAAACAGATTACGTCTCCTTCGTTCAACGATTTCGCCATCAAGAAATTCGGAAATTTTCACTTTTAGGACGGTTGCCAACAAACGTAAATTCGAAGTGATTAGAGGTTTGGCGTTAATGAGATGCGACCACTTTTAAATTTATGTGAAAGCATCGCCTGTACGATGATACTGAAAAATCTCAATTGTGAATTCTGAAATGACGAATAAATTTTAGTATGTTAGTTCGAACAATTAAATTATTGAGTGCTATGTACACTGCGCAAAAAAATTAACGCACATTCTGAAAATCTCAATTTTAATGAAAGTTAACTCTACATTGACTTTATAACTTATTTTTTATGTTCTCTCGGGAAGGTTTTGAACGAAACAAGACACATTAAATGGAAGAAAAATTCAAGATTTCTCCGAATCTTATGTGAAAGAAGAGAAATGAACAATTTTCAAAATACTGAAATGCTGATAAGTGATTTAATACTTGGTATTTCCACCCCTTGCGTTAATTACAGCTCGGCAACGACGGTTCATACTCAAAATGAGTGATCTTAAAATGTTCTGATCTAATCCTTCCCAGATTTCTCCGAGTTGGATTCCTAAGTCATTAAGAGTAGCTGGATGATTTTCTGAACTTCTCAGCCTTCTATTGAGGTTGTCCCAAACCTGCTCAATCGGATTGAGATCTGGACTTCTTGCTGGCCATTCCATTCGAGAGACTTCAACCTCTTTAAGGTACTCCTGAACGATGCGCGTACGATGGGGTCTGGCATTATCGTCCATAAAAATGAAATTTCCACCAATGTATGGGGCAAATGGCACTACATGCTCTTCAAGAATGTTCCTTATATACTTATCAGCATTCATAGCTCCATTATCAACGACCACTAGGTCTGTGCGAGCAGTCAAAGATATTCCACCCCATACCATAATCGATCCTCCCCCGAAACCAGTAGTATTCAGGAAATTGCACTGAGCATATCTTTCATGTGGACGTCTGTATACAAGGGAACGTCGATCACAATGGTAGAGGCAGAATCTAGACTCATCTGTGAAGAGAACTCTTTCCCAATCGGCCTGTTCCCAATGGATATGCTCTCTCGCAAAATCCAAACGCGCCCTTCGATGGGCTGGGGTAAGAGCTGAGCTTCTTGCCGCGACACGAGTCCTTAAATCATATTCTCTGAGGCGATTTCTTATTGTCTGAGTGCTAATTTGTACCTCATGAGTTTGCTCAAGCTGAATTTGAAGGAGGCGAGCGGTTGCAAACCGTTGTCTCAACGAAGAAACTCTCAAGTAACGTTCTTGAATGGCAGTTGTTACCCGTGGTCTACCCTGTCCTGGTCTTCGGACATTCATACCTGTCTCCCTGAATCGATGCAACATTCTGGACACACTTGTATGGGAAACTCCAAACCTTTCAGCAATTCTTGTGTATGTCCACCCTTCTTCTCGCAAAACTACCGCTTGGGAACATTCCTCTTGGGTCAAATTGCGTGTTTCGCGTTGCATAGCGATCGAGTGTAGAAAATCAAACGAAAGAAAAACTATTGATCACTAGAATTGATCGAGAAAGTAGATAGAAGGGAGCCAATACATTCAAAATCTGATAATATCATCTTTTTTTATTCCTGCTGGGAAAAAACATCTGTATTGAAAAAAACCGTTGAAAGTTGATAACATATGCATGCATAATTCTGATAAAAATAATTATCATTGAGAACACCTTCAGTTTGTAGAATAAATTTGAGATTTCCATAATGTGCGTTAATTTTTTTGCGCAATGTATATGAATAACACTTATAACAATTTCAACATTGAAATTGCAAATGAAAGAAGTGTGAACAACTCATAATATGGACGATTTGTTCACGTAATTATTTTTGTAATCGATTCGATAATTACAAATGAATTCCCATCAAAATCTTATTATGGAGGGAACAATATTGACAGAGAAGCGAGATAAGTTAATCTAACGACTAGAATAAATGGGTTATTCACATACTGCTCCGAAAAGAAATGTTAAATCAAGCAAACATAAAAAATGAATTAAGTGTGTATTAAGCACGAGTTTTCACGTCATTTGGTTAATTGATTCGGCATTTTCGTATCCACAGCCATGATAAAACATCACCCTGATTTCCCAGATAGAAATCTCCGAACTCCATTTATAAAATTGCATATAGAGATAGGTGAAACGCCGATAACATTGAATTTTATCATTTCAATCTATTCTAGATATTCTTAAACTGAATTATTTACACGATTTTATCGACAGTGAAGGTGGAACTCACCTTCCCGAAGATTTTCATCTGGGAAATAGATAGTTATGTTATCTTACTTCTCAATTTTTTTTCGAGGATGTATAAATACATCATCTCCGATCAAATATCAACTTATGAGCACGAAATGAATAACCCGGTGATAGAATCAGGCTGAAAACGTACCTACATGAGATGATTTCAAATCGTAATAAAAAAACAGAATCCGAAACCCATTCCTTAATAAGAAACTTAATAATGGTTTTACCAAATGTGTCTAGGATTTCCTTCAGGGTCTTCATAGCTTTCGTCAAACCTCCTGTAGGTGAAATCAATCGTTAAGGAAGCACACGATTTAGATGTGTTAAAATGGCTGAAGTGGATGGAAATGCAATGATTTTTTTTGAGAGAGAGTATGGTGGTGGCGATTCAGAATATGTACTATTTATTCAGCATATTCATGAGAAATTATATAATAACGCACTTAATGCATAGAGTTATACTTATTGTCACGTCTGTGACTTGAAGTAACATCCTCTATGCTAGATTCATAGACATAAAGATGTCTTTGGCTAGATCATAGACATAGAGACATGTCTCTATGGCTAGATCATAGACTTATAAATAACATTATAAGTCTATGGGCTAGATTGCATACTTAACCTGAAAAAAGTGCCAAATTTGACAGTATCGATGGTTCGTAAACGAATGTAATGGGCACACAATTATAATCTGGGAACAAATCGAAATGAGAATTTACTCCCTTATCAATCGATTTACCGCTTATTAGAATTGCAATACAGTTTTATCAAGCAATAAATTCATCAATCAACACAACTACCGAATACCCTTCCATTTTACGAGACCTACCAGCTTTATGAACCCAAAAAGGAACCTTCCTCCTCTTTGTGGGAACGCACAGAGGGATGAAGACAGTTTTAACTCTAGACTAGACCTACACGAACCTCTATATTTAGGCAATTCTCCTTTAATGAAACTATTTTCAACAAAGGGCTGTTCTTTGAGGGAGGAATCTATATATAGAACAGGGAATTATATTTTATGATCACGTGTGCCCAGCCAGAGGTCTTCGAAAGTTCGTTATAATTCAGCGTCATAAAGGAAATGATCCACGTGAGAAAAAATCAGAGAATCCATGAAAAAAAGTTGATGAAACCACTCCATCCATTAAACGATACTAAAAAACTGGCCCTCCCAAAGGAGTTTCAGATTTCGACAATATCCTCTAGAAAAAAAACAATTGATTCGATCCTCCGGAAATTTTTGGTGTGAAAAAATTAAAATATGTACTGTGAAAAATTAATCATTTTCGTATTCAGCGTGAGATTTTTGGTAGAACTAATTATGAGAACTTCAAGTCTCGCAAGGGATTCTTCACCGTCTGAGAATGTCGAAAATATGCAAGAAAAACTGGATTCGAAAACAATCGGATGTTTATGTGAAGGCACACTGAGGGTATTCTTCTGGAGTACTTATAAATAGTGCATTGAACCTGCCTCCATGGGTAGTTTCTCGGACAACTTTTTCTAAAAAAATTTTGTTATTATGGTTTGACTTGGACCAATTACGATCAACAGTAGAAGCAGAAATTTTGAAAAAATTTTTAATTCCATTCATAATGGGTGCAGGTGCAGAAGAAAGACACCGTATTTTTTTATTTTTGTCTGCCGAAATGTTGTCGGCTAAAAATTGAAGACGCTGGTTTTTCTTGGCCTATATCAACAACGAACCTTCTGATGAGTCCACAGAATCCCCGTGTGTACACACATTAAAAGATATCCCTCCAATTGAATAAAATGGAATTACCAGCTTAAAAAACGTATATTCACAGAATTGACGACCTTGCTCTTGACCTGGATCGAATCGTCCAAGAATAAAGGATATTCGTATGTGCTCTGCATTTAAACAGACTGTTCATTACTTTTTCTGTCTACCAAACCATCCGTTAATTATCATCAACGTGAGGTCATTAGGTAACATCCGTTTATTTCAGAGATGAACACCGGAGAGCTGAATTTTCAGTGATCACTAACAATACGGAGTTACATAGATCAAAAAAATAATGCAAATTTAACTAAGAAATTTTTCAACATTCCAGTCACTACCTATCAGTAACTTGCACGCACGTTTCTGGCCGTTTTAATTAAAAATACATACTCATTGAATAATCAGTTCAGCTAAAATCATGAGGTAAAAATGTATTATTATGGTACTATTATAATCTGATTCAAGCAAATCCAAATATTCATCATTGCAAATATTTTACCAAGAAAAAAACAATTTATGGAGTATTTAAATCAATGATATTGATAATTCTATGAAAGTCTCAATCTGTTTGTAACAAATTAACGAGATTTTTCTCATTTTCCAACTCAATAATAATTGTTATGCCACCAGTAATGATGTTGCAGTCGATATGGAAAAATAACAAACGGAAAACACCTGGGAAAACCCTAGAGAAGTATCAATAGATGTTGAATCATAAAAAGCGATCTAAGTACGCCAATTTTTCAATTAAAATTCCATAAAAACGACACAAATTTTCCTCACTTTGGCGATAAAGTTGTCAGTCATTAAAAGTATCATCAGATTTGTCTTTTACTCCTAATCACTTTCAAAATACAATGTTCAAGTTTGATTATCTCATTTCCCATTCAACATTTGCCAAAACTTCGATTTAGAGTACATTGTTGATGATTAGTTTTTGTAGGTCTATAATAAGGCGTAGATATAAAATAATAGTCTTGATGAAAATATTCAATACATGTACTTTCAAAAAAATATCTATAAGATTTCGTAAAAAGATGGTAATTCGAATCAGGTAACATGCAATGATGCATTTCGGTGCATCCAATTATTTCAATATTATGTATATCGAAAACCTCCTTTCAGAAGGGTGACTATAGGTAGGTATTTTGCATATGCTTCAAATTTCTGGCATTCAAATTCGGTTTGTAAAAAAATTATCAATTATCACCAAATGGTGAAAATTCATTTCCGTTTCAGTGAGGATGGAAAGGAATGCACTAATTGGTCTACATGCTAAGATAATGACATAAATCAATTCATAATATATCTCACCCCCTTACAAATATCTATTCTACAATGACATGCTAGAGAAGAAAATTTAAAAATAAATGCTTGCGTGAAAAATCAGAGTAGGTATACAGGAACAATTTCAAGAATGTGTAACATATTGCTACATCTGCACACCAATAGATAAGAAAATAAGTGAAATAACCAATGAAATTTCCTTCCAAAGGAAAAGCCACAAACATACTCAAGAAGTGCGTAAGATGAAGATGAGATGCAGTGAAGAACAAGCGATCTTGAAGACCTGAGGATTACTTACTTAGTGATGAACATGATCATGGCACAGAACACCAGAAGGACCGCGAAGATCGAGAAAAAGTTTGAAAATTCCACCGCGGTCATGAGTAACGTAGGAAGAGCCACCATTTCACTAGTCACTTGAATTCAACACCACCAGAGCGAATACCATAGCGGTCAGAAAACGACTGAATATTCTATACGACAACTATACGTCTTCCGCACTTATCCTTACCACCACAATTGGTCGACGATATCTCAGGAGAGCGAAACTGTCAGGTGCGATAAAAACATGACATTATCAGGCGAGGAGTTTTCGGAACAGCTGATTTTGACAACCGATGGTGCTTTTGAACTACGAGCGATCACAGAGTACTATTAATCAATTATTAAAAGGAAACTAATGACTTGATGCAAATGAAATTCATTACAGGGACTCTGTTAATTATAAATGCATTTAAACATGATTATGATTGGACGAGCGATGATAAAATGCTTGATGATCCGATCGATATCTTACAGCACGTGTGTGTCATTCAACACATCGTTCATGTTGGTAGATATGATGGAAAAATAAACAAAAGAAGTCAATTAAATTGATTAATTTCGCATAATGTATTTGAATTTTCTATAATATTATTTGCAAATTGATAGTGATAGCACTTCTCTTGTCTACACTAGTGGTATCCATTCGGAACAGTTGGAAAATGTCAGGAAAATTAGTATCTGTTGACTTCGAAGTATTTGGAATTGTTCAAGGTAGATTTTGATCTTTCTGCTCATAGATTTCATTATAATTCGATATTTTAGGTGTTTTCTTTCGAAAGGTAAGCCAGTTTGAAACAGCAGATGTGAATATGCAACCGAAAAACTTCTTGATAAATATTCACTCATGAGAATAATAATTCTGTATGTGCTTATGAATTTTAGCACACCCAAAAAGAAGCTCAAGATTTAAGCTTGAAGGGATATTGTAGAAATACAAGTCGAGGAACTGTGCAGGGAACAATGGAAGGAGAAATTGATAAAATTAACAAAATGTGATTATTGAAGTTTAGTAATGTATACGTTCTGTGGTTTTCATGAATGTCTTTCAGGAAAAATTGGCTCCAGAAAATAGGAAGTCCTTCATCTAGAATTGATAAGGCGGAATTCAAGAACGAGAAAGAAATCAATGCTTTTTCTTTCAATGATTTTTCTGTGAAAAAATGAATCGTGACATTCCCTGTAGATCGTTATATAATAATTCAGTTCATAATTAGAGAGGATTGTTTGAGAATTATGATGAGTTACACTGTTATTTGGAGATATTCACCTGTGAGGTTTATTGGAGATACGAGTTTTTGCCAATAAAGTTGCTTATCTGCTGAAATACTGCCTTTAGTAAAAACATGGTGCTCAGGTTCAATATTTCATATGGTTCATTTATCACATTTCCTCCTAATGAACAATAACAATGGATAAATGGTAGTTCAAAGATTTTATTCTGTGACTAGGGGTATGTTGCGCTAAACGGCTTCGCAACTTTTCAAATGAGCATGTGGTTGTTGATGAGGCGCAAAGATATCACATGTGTAATATCTTTGATGAGGCGCGGCTTCCAAACGCTTAACCTCAAAAAAGGTCGCCATCTTTGAAAAAGAACTTTTTTATTGAAGAGTAATGGGGATTTTACCCTGAAAAGACTTTTGATACATATCATGAGTATAGATTATGTTTTCAAAATCGAAAAAAAATTATATCTATTCCACACAACCTTAGAAATATACAGATCAGTGCAAACAAGTGTTTTGTGTTGAGTACAAAATAAACTGATACGACATTCTATCTAGAAATATCTGCATAGCAAAATGTTTTTCCAATTCCTCACGGGAAAAAGAAGATCAAAATTGGAAGAAAGAGACTGTATTTGACTTTTTTGCCAAATCAAACGTTCGAAAATTTTCTGTGCAAATAGATTATTGTCAGTTTATTTATGTCAACAAAACGGATTCGTGAAATTTTTTGAATTTTTCGAAATTTCATGAGATGGAACGGATCACCTAATGTCCAAGATCAGAAAGATATGGAAAGCCGTGGTGAGTACGAAAAAATATATTTTTTTTAAATATAACACGAGAACATGCACATTTTCGTCATTTTTCGAAAGTATTCCAACAATAATTAGAACTTCACACCCCACTCACGTATCGCGAATCCGTCTCAAAACAAGACGGCACAAAGAAAATGAAAAAACATTATCCGATAATTATTACAACAGGTTTGGAAGAACTAGTAGTTGATAAAAGGTAATCACCTAAAATCCGGTACAAGGAGTAGTATCATCGTTCAGAATTGGGTAACTGGTGTTGTTACAAGTTGAGTAACATCATTACTTAATTGTGGATATCACTACTAGGTAGCCTTTCAGTAATTGTGATAGGAAAGATACCAACGATGTTTTCTACTGTATTTGAGATTCATTAGTCTTGTATCTTGGATAAGTACACACTTTTTTTATTCCTGTAATGCTATTATTCGCTATAATTCGATAGAGACACGCAAAAATTGCATAAAATAAGAAGTAATTAAAATTTTTATAAGGAGAGTAATCTCTGTTTTATACGTATAGAAACAGAAAAACTGATGCAACTTGCTTATCACAGGTAAAAAACTGGTAAAAGTAAAATATTCTCCGAGGGTTATAACCTGAAAATCTGAGAAGACATTATAAGTTGATTAAAAATTAAACACATTTGTATAAATCCCTATATATTTTGGTACATATAACATATGTACCTACTAAGAAATAATTTTGCCAATGTCTTAACGATTGATTGCGCATCCACCATATTTTCAAAATTTAATGCATCTGTTATTCTGGTTTATTAATTTCAATATTTCAATTGATGATGATATGTTGGACGTCCACCAAATCTTATTCACTAAGAAACATGTTGAGGCATACTCCTAATAAGATGGTCGATTTCCTCTTGATGTATCTCATCTTGAAGTGACACTATATAGTCTGTGGAGGATAGGGTGAATGGAGTAATCTATTTCCCACGTCCTAGACCTATTCTCTGGGTGAAAAATTGTTATATCTGGGGGGACCAAGCAACAAATGTACTTCATTGTCTTCAAAATGATCCGACGTAATTCTGCATCACTACATGTAGTGGTGTATTATCTGTAACGAAAACCCCTCTGTAGATATGGTTGAAAAACTGATCTTTTCTTATTCTGACTTGAACGAATATATTCCAAGGAAAGACATTGCTACAGCTTCACTTTGGTGGAAGCTATTGACATTGTATACTACAGTCGATTCTTTATATTGGTAGCCTTTACTTCGCAGGAAACCAGGAAACCTCAAAGACTTGAAATTTTCCAAGAATCCGATCGAAATGTCGAAGCTATGAATAAAACGGATCTTTAGATAGACCTTTATCAACGCTTACTAATACAGCCAAAACTTGTAGAATAAGTGGTAATCGTGTGTAAATGCATAGCAAAAGTAAAACTCATTGTTTACGCCCGTTGCAGTTGGACAAAAGCGGGTATTATTATTATTTAGTCTTGTTAATCTCGATTTTGATAATGGTGCATTTGCGGGTTCCTTTCACAGATGTTTATAAATCCATCAGGCGTTTACGTTATCGCAGTTTGGAACTGTTGCGATGAAAATGTTCTTTCGTGTGGTCATATTCGCCATTGCCGGATATTCGCCATCGTTTTTCATCTGCATAGGGCCCCTCAGAGTGAGTTATTATTTTTATTACACAAATTGACTCCCTACGCATAAGAAAAAGTAATCCATAGCCCATACACTGTCCCATAAGACTATCAAATGAATCATTCAAGGCATTATTTTCGTTCTATTATGTATTACTTATTTATATATGGATCAATCCTGTTAAGTTTTGTTTTATCAATCAGTGTGTTGGTCAAAAGGAGGTTTAACTCGACAAGAAGTTGCTAACCCTCAAAATGTAGAGGTAATAGTAGAGCGTAGAATCGCTATGATACTGGTGGCTATGGGGGTGAAAGAGCAAGAGCTACAACCGCCGCACAAGATCGGCTAATACGGTTTAATGCACTGCGAAATCGTTTTTTGCAGTATCTCGAATTAATAGCTCATTACGACAAGCTACTGGTAGGATAGTTCCTGGTCAGAAAAATTCGGGTTTTCTCAAGATTCCTAAGCCTAAGAATTACGATGAATCGATGAAAATTATACCTCAGCTTGCCTATTTATTGTTGCGTAATTAAACAGTCGTTATAATGGCCCCCAGGCTGGTTTATCTAGCAGCATCTGTTTGAACAAAAATATTTCCTTTCGCTGAACGCGGTAGAGTAATTTTTCGGTTCATTATTTTCGAATCGATAGAACCGCGAAGTGAAAGTGATTTTGACGAAGAAACACAGGTAGAAGTCTAAGTCTGGCCTGATTGTACCGTTGCTGATAAGCGATTTTGATATACACGGGTTCGGTGTGTTGATGTGTGATGGTCAGAATCGGTGATATTGGTTCTTGCGTATCGGATGCTGTGGTAGACAACTGTGTAAGTTTAAAGCTGATATTTTTTCGGATTATTATTCGGGGTAACATTTTGAGTCATATAAGTCCGTAGTTTTGCGTGCATGCGTCTTCAAAACCATAACCATAACCAAAAGTATGATTTAGCAATGAAATGACGTTATGTAACTTGAATTGCCTGAACCCATAGACATAGAGACATGGACTGAGCAATGCCAGCATGAAATTGGCTATTTATTAGAAAGAGAGAAAAGCTCGTCGGGATATACCTTTCTCTTTTTTGTTCACATAGAGGTGAGTGTAGACCAATCAAAATTCTAGAAAAAGACAACTGCATTCCCGACGTGTTTTTCTCTCTGTCACTTTTTTTGACCGTATTTCATGCATAGATATAAAGGGAAGGCACAGTCCATGTCTCTATGTCTATGCCTGAACCAAATCAATCGTATTGACTTGAACTTTCGTCCTAATCATAGACGAAGAAAGTCTATGGTCAGTATCGAGATGAAACCATAGTTTTTATGTATTTAATAGGTCTATGGATGAAACACGTAAAAATCACATACCAAAATGGCAACTAGTCAGGGTTGGCGCTAACAATTCTTCTCGTTATCGATTCCAAAGGTTTTTCATTGAAAATGATGAATCATAGAGAGTTCGTGAAGACTGTCGAATCAACCCTACGTATCTACGCACATTCTACCAATACAAATCGGTCGAAAACATCGAGGACTTATCGCGCGCCGATGATTAAGCAATCGGAAAATCAGAGCAGATAACATTTCCGAAGGTATCCACCAAAGACACACGTCGATAACGTTATCTGTGGTCTGGATTCCGAAGACTCGGTGCCACCGGAGAAGGTCGTTATCATTCTGTGTGCGATATCGAAACGGTAAACAGAAAATGGCACCTCGTACCGAATTACGAGATAGACCGTGGGTTTAGCCTGTCTGTTATTTCGCAGACGACGGACGAGCCGCGTTATTCAGTTCAATTGAACCAAGAGTAAATTGAAGTAATTTTCCTGTTTTAACTCGACGGACGCGTTTGGCGGTACGTCCATAAGTGGTTCCGTTGGTTGAGATGTGCATCTTCAGAACCGAAAGATCACGTGGATTTTATGCAGGTATGTCCGCCTGTCTGTCTGTATCTTCGAAACAACACCCCCTCTTCAGTTTAAAATTTTATTCACAGTTTCTTCCCACTGTCTGCTGTGATTTTATCCGGCTTACTCTCAGAAATGGCTGAACCGATTTTCAAGATTTTTCCATAGTCATTAGTCATTGAAAGACTAAGCTAAAAGGACTTTCTCGATAAGATTGAGAGCTGCGATACCTTCTCAAACTTTTGGCTGCAAATTTCGCGATTATTTCGAAAGTCTACAGATACCTATATTAACTATTCGAATCAAAATTGGAATGAAGGAATGAAGAAAAACTGCCAAACTTTCAAATGCATCATGATTTAACTAGGACGAAAACTATTGTTTGAAGAAGAGCGAATTTTAGCTAGATTTTTGCTTTTTTTATAGTTCAATCTGACAATTTGAAGATGATAACATTGCTGTTTTCATTAATACCTCCCTTCCTGTACCTCTAATTGTTTTTGTATTCATCATGAAAGTTGTAGATAACAAAATTCTTCATTACTTTTGTCTGAAGCTATTTTGCATATTCCTAACCCTTTTTGAGCTAGAGGATGATGAGCTTAGCCACACATGCGAGGCCAAGGTCAATGTAGAATCCCAGTCTAATATACATTCATCGCCATATATCTCAAAAACGTTTAGAAGTGGAAAAAACTGCTCCTGACGAAATTTGTAGGAAATTTTATGCTCTGCAACTTTTCTAATGAATGCGAAAACGATTTGAATCCCAGGAGAGGAGATAATTCGAAAAAACTGATTTTTGTGACATTTATGGCCAATTTTAAGGGTTTCGGTTTGCTCGAACTGTTGGAAAAAATTTTTTGAGCTCGCCAGTGGATTCCACGTGAAAAAGTGCCTGCAGAAGGTTCAAGATTCAGACCTGTAAATTCAAAGACAAAAAAGTTATGAGAACTTTTCGAAATCGTCAAAATATCATGTTTTGCTAATAACTCAAAAACGAAGAATAGTAGGAGGCTACGGTTTTCACCATTCTTTGTTTCTCTAAAAATAGCTCTGAAACGTGTCTTCCGTTTTCTTCCAGCTCTTATAGTTCTCGGATAGACAACGAATTTTGCCCACCCTGGACATTCATCGCCATATTGCTCAAAATCGTTTAGAAGTAGAAAAAACTGCTCCAGACGAAATTTGTAGGAAACTTTATGCTCTTCAACTTTTCTAATGAATGCGAAAACGATTTGAAGCCCAGGAGAGAAGATAATTCAAAAAAACTCATTTTTGTGACCTCTATGGCCAATTTTTATTTTTATCTGACAGAATTTACCTCTTGTGCTCCCCAACCATAATGCCACAGTGGAATATAACCAAGATTCATTTAATTTTGATCGATCAGACTTACCCCAACCTAGGTTCACATGTATACATGAAATTGTTGTAATAAATTCAGCAGAAGCTTTTGGAGCTTGTCGAGTTCGGACAACCAGTTGTGTTTTGTACGCCATCTTAGACACAGCACTGAAAATTTTAACCCAACAGTGAATGCTGGGGCCCGAACACCGTATTGACCAGAAAATTTCTTCTCTAGCCCGGGATCGAACCCGGTACCTTGCGGTCCTAAAGCCGACGCTACAACCATTCGGGCTACCGACGCTTTGTCACCAGATATTGAGCTGTTCTCTGGACTGTCCAGCGTAGTCGATGGTCGGGACAGCTTCCATTTCGATTCAATTCCCGATCGGAGCATAAGCATATCGATCATTTAATTCTTTCTCCTTCCAGATGGCTAACCCGTCACAAAGACATCCGGATCTGACCGAGAAAGGTAAAGTTCGCGTGGACACCGAACTGAAGAACATGAACCAGAGTCAGGGGCAGAGCTCGGGGGCGGCCAGGATGGCCCTGCCGGACACGGTCTGCAAGCCCATACACTGCCACGAAGCCAGACAGAGGCACCATCCGCCCGATTTGGCCGGCAGCCCTTGGCACGTCAAGAAAACGATATTTTTAGTTGCGCTCATAGTATTATTGGTCATTTGGGCGATTGTGTACGGGTTGCTGAAGCGGTACGATATCATTTGACTGTGATATTTTGTGTTTCCATTTGGTTGGATGGTGGCAGTATGCTACACACGATTTTTGTATATAGATACCTTCTGGTTACCGTCATGTACAATATTTTTATACGTATATGGAGCTTTATTTAAGTTTTAAATAAATTATTGTTAGAGAAATGTTCTTTTTTTGGGGTAATTATTGGGTCATCTTGGGTAAGGCAGGTGTTACACGAAAAGGAATAGGACAAAAAGATGGTATCAGTTAAAAAATCGTCAAGACAGAACGGTTGTGCCGAAATGGATGAAATTCCCAGATTTATTACTAAAAGAGTTGCTCTTTCAGAATATGTATCACATTTAGATCTACGATAATTTTCCTGGAAGCTACGAGATTCGAAAGTTGACCTTCGAAAAAGTACGAAAAAGATGGGTTCAATAAAAAATCCGATCTAAACTATTATATTTCATATGAAAAACCATCGAATACGAATACGATGGAATTTTCCATTCACATTACTGATAAAAGAAAGAATTACAGCTGCAATTCTTGGAAAATCGCCGATAAAAACGAATGGATTGACATAAATAATATTTGTATTTTATAGCACTACGAGCGTGTTTAAAAACCACCTAATGACTATTCATGAGCTTTCATGTTATCGAAAATTGAACCAAAGAATTTGTTTCCATTACAATCGTGAATAATTTCACCGTAATAAACAAAAGGATGCAAATTGTGAACAAAGGTTCGTAATTTGCAGTGGTACTCACAATATATCGATTACGAAAGTGACATAGAAAACGATTTTAGCCCATCTTTTTGGGGATTTTTCAAGGGTCAACTTTCTTCCACGAAAAATCATGGTGGATCTGAATATCTGAATATTTCTCTCAAGTTCTCAAAGGGAGGGCCACGGCCCTTGATTTGAACCAACCGTATAAAATGTCCCCCTATGAACCAAAGTTTACCTCCTTCAGCATTTTTCAGATTCAGCATGGGGCCTAGATTTTATATCAAATTGACATAAAGTGTATATTACGAGTTCAATAATCATATTATCTATTATGAACGTAAGAGATTCAAAATGTTATCAGGAACAAATCTCGAAAATATGAAATGTTCATATATATTCATTTCTACCAACATCCATAAAATGATTATTTTTTGACATTGCTTTCACAATGAATTCCTTATTTTTTTCAAAGAAACTATTTTCACTACAATACATTGTTCGTCTTGTATTTGGTTCAAGGCATTTTCCACTCTGGGTTTAATAGACTGTCAACAATATGACTCATCTTCCGAAATCACCTCTGTTCACTTCCTCAGCTATACACTATCTATCACAACTAAAATCCTATGCATTGAGTAATTACTCGATAGTATAAACAAATTATAAATTCAACTCCAAGGTAACCAACTATTACTAATCCACTGCTGCAGAGTGGGTTACATTGCAGTGAACATAACATTTCACCGCAGTTTTAGTGGATCCATCCGAAGATCATTTCTGATCGTACAAATACCAAAACTTCCAATTGTACGGTATACCAATGTGATCTTTGATCATTATATTCGTATGAATCAATAACGATAATCGTGTTATCAGCGATTTTTTATGGGATATCTAGTTTATGTGCCGTACAATTGAGTGTTATCAGTAGTAGCTAATATTATAATAGAATCACTCGTATCTGTTGTGAAAATGAATACCAGTAGGGAGGTTTTGACTGCAGCAGTCGCACCAAGCTCTTGTTCAACACAGGTAAATATTTATTTCTCGATTGCGAACGTTTATTGAATTAAATGGAATGTTGCGATAGGCTAAACAAAAAGCTTATCGAAAAAACTGCCTGTACAACATTTATCATGTTTTGGATTAAGCTTGTCCCTTTCGCCAGTCAAAAATTGAGGGGAATTGTATTGTAAAAAAGGAAAAAACAACTCTCTTAATTCGCGGAAATCCAGTTTTCATATTTTGGGTCTAAAAGCAATTTTTAAACCTTCTCTTATACAGCCTGATAATAAGGAATTAAAAATTAAGAAATTGAGAATAAATTCGATGATCGCAATGGCATTTCCATAATATATCGAATAAATTCTATATTTGGGGACATTAGGGTTGAGAATTGAGATGAAATTCGAGTTGAATATCGAGAAAAATACTTTTCTTATTTCGGTTTTTGTATATTTTGAACATCATCTTCCGACGATGAGATTTTATCACCTGGGTCCTGCATAGTTTTGGGCGGCCTTCGCCATATAATAAAATTATTCGGTCTTTCATAGGACACTCTAAAGTATACAGGGTGAGTTTAAGTAATCCCGCTTTTGTGTTCTAGGATAACCGCAGTTTGTCCAGCACGAAAATTCAACCTAAGCAGATTCTAGTTGGTTGGGATAAACAGAGGTCTTGGACCTTCGCAGCCCTCAGTGTATGCTTCATCATTTGGGGCTGTGTATTCTTTCCGCTTATGGTCAATAATGTGATATAATAGAGCATGAATCTCTCAAGATTAATGTTCGAGTGTAATTATTATAATTCTGGTCATTTTACCTCTTGTCAATATCAGTATCACATCAATAAGGTGTATAGTTTGTAAGCGAAATAATAAATATCTCAATAGAAGTGATTTCCCTAATGAATGTCTCATTTCTCATCATCTTTCCAACAAACAGGTCATTTTGAACATTTTGAAACCACAAAATACGAATATACAACCCATAGACAAATGATACAACCAAAGATTAACAAGATAACAAGGGGATTCCTCCGAAGATTAACCCTTTGATCATAGATTTGATTATAACTTTAAAAGAGTTTTTCTTTGATACAACCACAGAACACTAATATACAACAACATACAACTGACATCGACACATGCTGGGGCTTCACAGACAAATGAGGCAACCACAATCACAAAAATCCCTAACGCAAACAACGGAAAAGTCATCATTGACGCAAACGTCAATCGAATCAAAACAAATGTTTATTTTTGTGACATGACTTGACCTCAAAAATTGTTGTGACTCTAAACATGAACAAAGTTCTTATATAAATAATTTGATCAGTATCTGGAGAATGTCAACTTTTATCTCCATATCCTCATAAACTATGAGTTTCATTAATTAGGACTACAAAAAGTTCTGGAACATATGGAACACCAGATGAAATGTCTCCTTTGTGGTCTGTTTTATCATCATGTTTATTAGTTTTTATTCTATTATTTTCTGAATATCTATGTAAGTATAAGAACTCTTGTAGCTATAATTCACGCATGCCACAACCGAATTCCATTTATTGTTTGTTGTAATAATAATAACTTTCATTCATCAATTGAGGGCTCTTTTTAGTTTCATCAAAGCATATGCTTGAAGTCTAATGACTCATTGAAAGTGCATTACTAATCTTATGAGCATGATAACAACAGCTGAAATTGCAGAAAAATGATCAATGTTCAAAGAATCTTGAAGATTTCAGTTGTTCATGAGTGTTGACGGAAAATAGACAACCAAACATTTCTGCCGTTCTAGCATTGTATGCTTTCTTCCATATTAGGCCTTGGGAAATTTCATTTTGCTGCTCTGAATGGGTAATTTAATGAATGAATTATATTTGAAGGCGAAGATGATCTTTTCGGCATACCAATACAACCTGTGAACATCAATAATCACGGTACACCCATCTCAAATCGAAGTAATTCCAATGTTCATACCCAAACAAGAACACATACCACTGCCAGTTCTCTTTTGAACAACAAAGAATGGCCTGCAATTGGTGAAAGAAGAAATTACAACCACAATAATCATCCTACCTCTACGCAAGCTTCTTTTGTACGTCAACAAGTAGACATATGGAACGCACGGTTGAGTCCCAACACATCTTATTCCTCCTCTGTTGACAATCGAGCAAATACTAATATTAGACCTCAACAATCCAGTTTAAGAACCACCGGTCGCCCTTCCACAGGGATTCAATTTAGCGATGACAGAAAAAATGGTGCAGAAGGAAACACTGCTGGTAAATCAGAAGTTCCTTCGGTGACAGATAATGAATTGAGGGAGTTTTCTGAGAAATTACTCTTGAAAGATAATAACAATGCTGCCCGGTATGTTAAGATCAATTACCAGGGAAGAACTACATCTCGGTCAAAAAATGATGAAGCGCCTTTACCGTAAGTTTATATTGCAGATTCTTATTGAAACAGAGAATGAATTGCCTTGAAATATTTTTAGTCTACTATCTATAAGTAGGGAAGCTTATAGCATTCCAACAATTTCCAAATTGCTACCTCTGTATGATAATTACATAGTACAGAGTAATGTCAATGAAGATTACACTAACCAGGAAAAACAAGAAGAAAATGCACTATTGAGAGCTATACTAAACACAGATGTTATGAGGGAAACTAGAAAATTTTTGATGGACAGAGGTAACTTTCATATCCTCCAGTCTCCTGTCAAAGAATCTGTCATTTTTGACAAGTGGAGACAACTTTAACCTTCAAAACCTACTTCTCCCTCAATTTCCTTCAATTTAATTGGCTATCACCTCAATCCCTATCGAAAGATAAAATATCTAGGATGCCTGTTGTTTTCCAGGAGCAATCACTGGGAATGAAAGAGAATTTGAGAAATTACTATACGAGATGTGGTTCAACCTTTATCCCAGAGCTAAGAACAAGCTGGGATCCAGTGGGTTCGAACACGTATTTTTAGGTGAACTCAAAAAGGGAGATGTTTCCGGTCTCCATAATTGGTTGTACTTCGAACGCGAAGAATCTAGTCGCAGGGCCAACTATTTAGGATACTTGAAAAAGATTGATTTGGGCGATGTAAGTTCCTCCACCATTAATATAAATCGAAAAAATGCCTCGTGGTGATTCTCTGTTTTGCCCTACAGAAAGGCGCTATCATAAAATTCAATTTCGACTTCCACGGAGTCAACAAACCTGTCGGATCGATGTTTATAGGGACCAGTCCAGAATTAGAGATGGCTCTGTATTCGACGTGTTTCATTCTTCGGGCAGATAGAGTGTGTCCACTGAAACTTGGTGGAAAACGACTTGTGATAAGAACCTATACGTTGGCGTATAATGGTAAAAAGTTGATTGGAAGTGCATTTCCAGAAATTTGAGGGAAGATATAACCCTTCGAACAAATTTGCATATATAAATCTTCAATTGTAGGGAAATTATTTTTGTATAGTATGTATGTACATTTTTGTTTTTAGAAATCCAAAATAAACGATGGCCTCCAGCAAGTTCATTGGAATTTTTTATTTCATTTTTTCCTATTCAAATCCCCTGATATTGATGAAGAGAAGTGTTAGTTCACTGAGATTCACAACTTTTCTTTAATTGACAATAGATGTGATAACTTCTGGTCTGAAGGTGATACATATTCGCCATTCTTCAACTTTTTCAAAACGAATAAATTTTCTAAGATTACCTATTCATCAAGTAGACAATACCTACTCAAAAGAATTAATTAAACTTCCCCAATTTACATAATCAATTCAGAATGAAAAGAATCTCCCAATAGAAACAGCGAAAGTTACCAGATTCCTCAGGAGTCAGGACCACTGATAACGTTATCTATTCTATTAAAACTGTATCAATACGACAAGAATAATATTGGTCAACATCACAACTAAATGTACATGTCAGTTTCTTTTATCTCCGTCCGGCGAGAAACTGCTTATTCAATCTAAAATGTATAAATTTTTATCTAACAATTTTCGTGTTCTCAAAAACGGAAAAATCAATTGTTCTAAATGGTATCACAGTGAAAATGTGTTTGGGTTCAGGAAAAAAGTAAAGGAGGATTACTTAAGTGAGTAGGCAGGATTTTTAAGTTGGGAAATAATTTATTTTATCAAAAAAGTCAGATTTAACCTCACTTTCTTCTTTTTATACCGGGGTCAGTCGGTAACTACTGGACGAAGTGAAATATACGTGGTGTTTTCAACAATCTTTTCTCATTCGCAGTTACTGAAGATATTCTTCAAAATAGGTCCAAGGAAAGCAATTTTTACAGATTAGTAACAGCTTATAGAGAACATGGTCATAAAAAAGCTGAAATTGATCCAGTTTGTATCAAGGAACATATAAAGTAATGCCTTTTTCATTAACTCCATTATATTTTATATAATAAAAATAACCTATTCACCAGGCAATTACCTGAACTGAATATAAGTCGGTATAGTTTAGAAAATGGAGATAGGGTTAACACAAAAGGAATTCTCGAATGCGACAAAGATGAGATAACCGTTCAAGAAGCTGTGATAATTTTAGAAAATTCATACGCGAAGCATATTTCGGCAGAGTTTTCCTATTTAGAGGTGAGCGTTTCTTTCAATTCAAAAATGTTGGAGAATTACGCTTAATTTTTCAAGGAAGAGGAAGAACGGGAATGGTTCGCCAAAGAATTCGAAAAATTGCAGCACATAACCATAGACGATAAGGTAAAAATCCAGATGGCTAAGGAAATGCTGAAAGCCCAAGAATTCGATCGGTTTTTGGCGGCGAAATATCCAGGCTTGAAAAGGTACGGGGGAGAAGGCGCAGAGGGTATGATACCCTTCTTCATGGAGTTATTCAGGCTTTCTGCCAAGGGTCAGTCAGAATTTCTCATTGTCTTTCTTTATTTTGTGTATTTGGCCTTTTGAAGGGTGTTTTAAGGTTTTTTATCATTTTGTAGAAGGTATTAGCGAGATAGTAAGTGGAATGCCTCACAGAGGAAGGCTCAATATACTCACAGGTCTTCTCCAATATCCACCCTCTCAAATTTTCCTTAGGCTGAAGGGCGAGAAGGATTATCCAGGCCATTACCAAGCCACCGGGGATGTACTCAGCCACATAAGTAATTATTCCGTGAACGAATGTTGAGTACGCTTCTTTCGATGATTCTTTCAGACGCTTCCGTGGATCTACACTATGGGAACGAAAAGGTTCATGTAACGGTATTGAAGAATCCTTCACATCTAGAGGCCGTAAACCCTGTGTCCGTGGGAAAAACCAGGGCGAAGCAAATGATGCACAGGGATGGAGACTACGGCAGAGATGGACGTTTAAGCGACAAAATATTAAACTTGCAGGTAGGATATAACCATTTGCAGGAATGTCCATTATGATTTAATGGTCCGTTAAATTAAAATTTGAATCTGTCTGTCTGTCATAAAGGTGCATGGTGATGCAGCTCTCATGGGACAAGGGGTTAACCAAGAAACCCTGAACATGAGCCAAACGCCTCATTTCGAAGTAGGCGGTTCAATTCACATGGTAACAAACAATCAACTTGGATTCACTACGCCGGCGGAGAGGGGAAGATCTTCGAGGTATTGCACAGATCTAGCCAAGATGATCTCAGCCCCTGTTGTGCATGTTAATGGTGACCATCCAGAGGTTTGTAGATCCGTCTATGAGGATCTATAGAGCGTTTCAACATTGCATTTGATTTTAGTTGGTCTTCAAAGCCACGAAACTTGTGTTTGATTATCAGAGAAAGTTTAGAAAGGACGTTTTTCTGGACATAAACTGTTACAGACAATGGGGACATAATGAATTGGATGATCCATCATTCACGAACCCTCTGATGTATAAAATTATACGTTCGAAAAAGTAAGTTGAAGGGAAGGCAAGTATGACTGAAGAAATTCCTCGTTTTATTCATGTTTCATATACAAGGTATTCCTAATGATGCTGCAAAAATGAAGAAGGTGAAACCACCAAAATCAGCTGCCACTATGAGTCAAAGCATTGAGCCTTGCGGCTTTCACACTTCTATGCAGAGGAATATTCACATTCCTTCTTTTAGAGAATGCTTGATTGCAGATAACTCAGTCTATTATTAGTTGATCTTTGCAGCCGTCTATATAGAGTACTTTAGGAGGCTGTGGTGATATACACTGCGCAAAAAAATTAACGCACATTCTGAAAATCTCAATTTTAATGAAAATCAACTCTACATTGACTTTATAACTTATTTTTTATGTTCTCTCAGGAAGGTTTTGAACGAAACAAGACACATTAAATGGAAGAAAAATTCAGGATTTCACCGAATCTTATGTGAAAGAAGAGAAATGAGCAATTTTCAAAATACTGAAATGCTGATAAGTGATTTAATACTTGGTATTTCCACCCATTGCGTTAATTACAGCTCGGCAACGACGGTTCATACTCAAAATGAGTGTTCTTAAAATGTTCTGGTCTAATCCTTCCCAGATTTCTCCAAGTTGGATTCCTAAGTCATTAAGAGTAGCTGGATGATTTTCTTCTATTGAGGTTGTCCCAAACCCGCTCAATCGGATTGAGATCTGGACTTCTTGCTGATCATCCCATTCGAGAGATTTCAACCTCTTCAAGGTACTCCTGAACGCGCGCACGATGGGGTCTGGCATTATCGTCCATAAAAATGAAATTTTCACCAATGTATGGGACAAATGGCACTACATGCTCTTCAAGAATGTTCCTTATATACTTATCAGCATTCATAGCTCCATTATCAACGACCACTATTTATGTGCGAGCAGTCAAAGATATTCCACCCCATACCATAATCGATCCCCCCCCGAAACCAGTAGTATTGTGGAAATTGCACTGAGCATATCTTTCATGTGGACGTCTGTATACAAGGGAATGTCGATCACAATGGTAGAGGCAGAATCTAGACTCATCTGTGAAGAGAACTCTTTCCCAATCGGCCTCTTCCCAATGGATATGCTCTCTCGCAAAATCCAAACGCGCCCTTCGATGGCCCTAAATCATATTGTCTGAGGCGATTTCTTATTGTCTGAGTGCTAATTTGCACCTCATGAGTTTGCTCTAGCTGAATTTGAAGGGGGCGAGCGGTTGCAAACCGTTGTCTCAACGAAGAAACTCTCAAGTAACGTTCTTGAATGGCAGTTGTTACCCGTAGTCTACCCTATCCCGGTCTTCGGACATTCATACCTGTCTCCCTGAATCGCTGCAACATTCTGGACACACTTGTATGGGAAACTCCAAACCTTTCTGCAATTCTTGTGTATGTCCACCCTTCTTCTCGCAAAACTACCGCTTGGGCACATTTCTCTTGGGTCAAATTGCGTGTTTCGCGTTGCATAGCGATCGAGTGTAGAAAATCAAACGAAAGAAAAACTATTGATCACTAGAATTGATCGAGAACAACTGATTTTAGAATGGAGCCAATACATTCAAAATCTGATAATATCATCTTTTTTTATTCCTGCTGGGAAAAAACATCTGTATTGAAGAAAACCGTTTAAAGTGGATAACATATGCATGCATAATTCTGATGAAAATAATTATCATTGAGAACACCTTCAGTTGAAGAATAAATTTAAGATTTCCATAAGGTGCGTTAATTTCTTTTACGCAATGTATTATGATAAAAACGACATTCAATCAACCTATAATAATTCGAGGAAGATTTTCCACACATTTCTTTCCTAACGATTCGAAAAATTAGATAAATGCAGAGTGTACTTGTAGAACGGTTCCGGATTTGTACTCCGAGAAACTGATCGCTGATGGTTTGTTGACTGAAGATGAAAAGAATGACATAACATCCTCCCATTCCAAATGGCTGAACGATTGTTACAAAAGTTGCGATTCGTTCCAACCACAGGTAAAAAAATTTGCGAGTAGGTTCGAAATACGATGGGTATATCATTATCGGAATTTCAGGATCCATCTTTCAACGGCAATTGGAAAGACTTCGAGGAAGCCAAGGATCAAGTAACTGTTTGGGATACAGGAGTCGACTCAGACGTTTTGACCTTCCTCGGAATGAAATCCGTGCAATATCCTGACACATTCGTAAAAAAAATCTATCACTGTTCGAAATTCTTCGAATAATTGAAATTTTCCGTAGAATATACATCCCACTTTGTTGAAGTCCTACGTTAAAAACCGTTTATCCAAAATATCCGAAGGCGCTTATATTGATTGGGCAACAGCAGAAACTCTGGCGTTTGGGTCATTGTTATATGAAGGTGAATTAAGATTTTTTTTACGCTGGATAAACATTAAAAAGTTTTTTAAAGGTTTCAACGTGAGGATAAGTGGTCAGGACGTGGGTCGAGGAACTTTCTCTCACCGCCATGTCATGTTAGTCGATCAAGAAACTAACGAATTATACATCCCTCTCAATCATTTACACAAGGATCAGCAAGGTTTTTTAGAAATTGCCAACAGTACCCTATCGGAAGAAGCTGTGATCGGTTTTGAATACGGCTTTAGCTTAGAGTCTCCAAGAAATCTGTGCATTTGGGAGGCCCAATTCGGCGATTTTTTCAATGGAGCCCAAATACCAGTGGACACCTTTGTTACATGTGGCGAAAGTAAGTAATGGTTTTCTATGGTTCAGCTGAAATAGGGCTGAAACCATGACCGACTCTCGTGATTATTAAACTCGAATTCTAGAAGTACACGGAGGTCGTAAAATATTTAAGTTTTTATAGAGATTATCTCAAAAATCACCCTTAATGTTTTGATTTATGTTGAAAGCTAAATGGCTCTATAGCAGTGGACTTACCATGCTACTTCCCCATGGTTACGATGGTGCCGGTCCAGATCATAGTTCTGCAAGAATCGAGAGAATATTATTGCAGACAGATTCCAAAGAAGACAGGGTAGACGGAGATAATGTCAATTTGCAAGTTTGTCAGCCAAGTACGCCAGCTCAGTATTTCCACCTACTGAGGAGACAGGTACACAGAAAAAAAAACGATTTTATGACATGACACTGACAGATTCCGAACCAACGACCTTGAACCAACCACAAAAAGTTCACAGCACACTTCTATCAAAGAGTATCGATTGATACTCTTTGCTTCCATCAAAAACTCACGATTCCTTTCCCCTTGCACATCAAAAATGCATATTTCCAAAGGTATTATCGTTGTATATTTCCAACGCAGTTTGGGCTACCAGTTTCAAACATACTGAGACAAACGAAATATACCACAGAAACTTAAGCGATAATTCATTGTAAACGCGATTTAAACTTGAATTTGAGAGTAATCGCTTTCTTCCATTCGCAGATGATGAGAAACTTCAGGAAGCCTCTGATTATAATAGCCCCAAAAACTTTATTGAGATTGGCGGAAGCTACTTCGAGTTTTTCTGAAATTTCTCCACGTACTTCATTCATGCCTGTCATAGGTACAACAAAATACATGATAAAAACACCTTTCAGAATAAAATATAATGAATCGTTTCAGGTGACACAACGTGTGATCCAGAAAAAGTAACGAAAATATTGATAACTTCCGGTAAACATTATTACACCCTCTTGAATAAAAAACAAGCAATTAGAGACCATACCACAGCTTTAATCAGACTAGAATCTTTTTGTCCTTTCCCTACAGCGGAGTTATTGAAAGAAATAGAAAAATTCAAAAGGAATGCAGGTAAATGTCGCTATACAAATGGCTCTTCGAAAACAATGTTACATAGGTAAAAACAATTTTTTATGAATATATGCTTTCATATTCAGCGATAGTTTGGTGCCAAGAAGAACCAAGAAATATGGGAGCTTGGTCATTTGTTAGACCAAGATTCGAAAACCTCATAGGCAGAAAGGTACATAATTTTTTGTTTTACAGAAAGATTGGAATTAGTTACTATTGTTCTTTCAGATTTTCTACTGTGGAAGAGAAGTTTCAGCCGCTTCAGCTGTAGGAGTCACTAAGTTACATCACAAAGAAGTCATGGATATTGAAACGAAACCATTTACATATAATTTTAACTGATTTTTCTCTATTATACACTTGTTTCATGAAAAACTATCTTTTAATTCTTTAGATATAAAGCTCATTTACAGAAATAGGTACCTAAAAAAATCGTTTGGGAAACACACGAGCGTTGATGGTTATCATTCTTTATTCTTTGCATGTTGCACGCCGTCTTCTCTCTGTGTCTGTGGCCGGCTTAAAACCTCTTTTAGAGGCAAAACGGTATACCCAAAGATTATAGAGCTAATCTTCGGGTATACCAAACTTTGTTTCATGTTTAATGCTTCATCAAGGAGATATAATATTATTATTAGTTAATCTTTGATATTATCTCCTTGGTTTCAGCTTCATTATAGTTAAAGGCACACAACATACAACATACGAGAAAGAAATGCGAATATACGCAAATTTGCAAACTCCTGTTGTGAAACCTCAAAATTATCCAATATATTTGCAGCCAGACCAACGCGGGAATCGAACCCGCACCTCGATCTTACCAAAGAGGATCCTCTTTGATCTTACTGAGCCGATCACTTGATCGGCCAGCTACACAAGGTGGTCAAGTAAAATTGTTTTAGTGCTCGTACTAATCGTTCACGATGAACAACACAGAACAGGCCGGAAATCAAGTAGTGGATGGATGCAGAGAGAGAGACGTATGTATGTCAAAATGAGTTGACTGTTGACTTACATGCGTCAGATCAGAATTTTGATGTTTTGATTTTATGACATATTGATCTGTTTATTAGTGTTTTTCATCATAGATAACTTATTTATCACACACTTATAAAATTTATAAGTCAGTGTAGTTCCACTCCATGCAAAGAAGTATTAATTACCACATTGGCCCTAAAAAGATCTACATAAAATGTATTCCATGTTTGCCACTATCATATTTATTTAATTAATGATAAGTGCTCTTGAATTACTGCCAAAAATGTCGTTTCATCCGCTATATTCTGCTGATATATTACATTTGAATGTTGGTGGTAAAAGGTAATAATGTATTACTCGAAGATAATTCCTATTTACGCAGGTTTAATTGTAGGTTTTCGACTTCTCGTCAAACATTGACATCTATTCCAGACACATTCTTTACTGCTCTGATTAGCGGTAGAATATCGAGCCTGAGAGATGAGAAAGGCTGCATATTCATTGATAGGGATCCAAAAATATTCTCTCTCATATTGAATTATCTGAGAACAAGGGAAATCGAATTGAGTGGTGTCAATCTTAGAATCCTACGACATGAGGCTGAATATTACAATATCGCTCCTTTGGTCAAAAGATTAACATTGTGTGAAGAATTGACTCAATCCACTTGTGGGGACATTCTTTTTTATGGCTATTTGCCACCTCCTAGTAAGCTTAAAATGTGTGAAGCTTAGATTCACTTTGACCTGGTGAGTTTTCAGTTATTCCAACTCAGGATCCACCAAAGATTAATCATGTGGAGGTTACTGTCCATAATCCAAAGCCAGGGCATTTGGTTAAATTACCTGAACCTCATACAAGTACCTCCAATTCTCCAGATCCTTCACATGCTGGAGAAAATCAACCTTCCTCTAGCTCAACTTCCGTTCAAGTGCAGCCTCAAGTACCAACATCTTCTGGTAATGGGCAGACAAGAGGTTCAGGTATGAAATATGGAATTGTGACCTTGGCACAGCTTGAAATGAGATATCCACATTTAACTATGTTAAATTTTCAGGGCACTCTAGAAATTCGTCTTTGGAGATGAGATTGGGGGTAGGAACAAGCTACAGTCGAAGTTCACAGGATCTTCGTGGTTTGACCAGCCGATCCCACTCTAGGACTGCTTCTCTCGATCTGAGACATGCTAGAAATTCCTCGGCAGATCTGAATAAACTGATCAGAAACGATGTTGGCTTAGTATTTGGGACAGCAAGTAAGTAGGTTTTATATGGAATGAAAATTTATCTGTTGTTGGTATAGAGCAATTCTTTCAGCTCTGAACTAGTACTTTTTCACTTAGTCAGACTGAAGTTTGAAATTTTGTTATAAATTTTCTTTTGCAAACTTCTTCGAATTGACATTAATGTGCTTCAAATAAATTCTTGTTTCCATTGAAAAGAAATTATTTTAGATTCGAATTGGACTGATCCTTTGAGGGTTCAGATCATCAAGGCGCACCAGAATTGGATCGTTGTCGCTTATGCCAGATTTTTCGTGTGCTACAGGTAAATATTTTCTCATGGTATCCAATAACAGTCTATTAGATCTTTACTCGCAGGTTGAAAGACTCGAGTGGATGGCAACAAGTTTTTACCAGCCCCTATATAGATAGTACCATTGAACGCATCGCCATCAACGCTAAAATGGGCTGTGGGGAGACCACCAAAATGGTGGCTATATCCTATGGAACGCAAATTAGACTTTGGGGTATTTCGGACATTGGGGACAAGACAAATATTGGTACGTTTTGTGTGTGAATGGGAAAACACCTTGAAGAATATTTTATCTTTGACAGGTATTTTCAATCTTCATGTAAGGGTGGAATATTTGTTTTTTATCGGTAGCCAGTTGGTAGCCCTTTCTTCCTCTGGAAAACTGGGGGTTTGGCATGCGATGACGCAGCATTGGCAGACGCAAGATGTCATGCCTATTGCCTCGTTCGATACAGCTGGATCTATTTTGCTTCTCGGGTGTAATAATGGGTGTATTTATTACATAGGTAAGTGTTTGATTATTTCTACCTCTAGATGGCGACACTGGTGGTAAAGTGAATGAATTTTCATTTGTTTGTTCTCCTCCTTTGTAGATATGCAGAAGTTTCCATTGAGGATGAAAGACAATGATTTGTTAGTGACTGAACTTTATAGAGACCCTAATAGTGATGCTGTCACAGCTATTTCCGTATACCTCACTCCAAAAACCAGTAAGTTTTCCATAAGAATTCTTCTTTGTCTTTATGTGTCAATGGTATTTGAAAAAAAATTCAAATTGAAATTTTATGGTTTTCATTCAGTGTATTCTTTTTTTTTCGAAGTTTCATCAATTCATAAATGTTTGTTGTATAAGAAAACTTCCTCTGAAGAAGAATATGTGTTAGTTGCATTCTTCACTGCTTCATTTTCATTAACTTAAGCAGCTAAGCCAAATGTTAAGTGGAAGACACTCTTTCATTTGAAAAAAGGGACTTTGGAAACAAATTTTTCAAACATTCATCGTTTCAATAATTCAAATTGCATGACTGACTTCTTTTCAACTTTCCGGCTAATCAAACGACCGAAAAACTAAGCCCTTGTGTTTCATGCCAGCTTCAGAGAGAAACCGTGAAGGTATGCCACCATTTTAAGCTTACCACCTATCTTAGATACTTTTTGAAAGTTTACATTGTCCTTATTTTGAATGCAATCATAACGAGCCTCAGATTCTGCAATCCAAACTTGACTTTTCCAAGCTTTCACGACAAGCCAGTTCCGATTCGTCATCCAATCGATTTTGAGCACACTTTTACAGCATTTTGTGATATGCTGGTACTTAACACAAGGACACCAAGCTCGATGCAGGAAATCTACTAACCATTGTTGTCACTTATTCGATTTTGTGATCGTGTTATTGCTACATGTAGATTGGTAAAGGAGGTCCAGTAATTTTTCTAAAATTAGACCTTTGCTCAAACTTTTAATCTCTGTTTAACCATATCAGGGAATTGTTATTAAGTTTAGAGTCCTATATTTCAATGTTATAAGTTGCTTTGATCCTTTGTTTTTTCTTGCTGGCTTACTGAGTTTATTTCATTCAGTATGTGGATAATCACAGGAAAGTTATTCAATATAAATAAAAGCATTTTTTCTGCCAGAATTTGGAACCTAAATTTTCCTTTCCAATATTTAATCATTAACTCTTTGATAAATAACTTGTCTTGATGAATTTCTTGTATTCAGCAATTGTTAATATTTCTTCATTTCGAAGAAATCACACAACCTTGCATGCGCACAATAATGGTTTAGTGCCTTAATGAGATTTCTGAACCACTACAGTTTACACCTTCCCAGATGATTTTTCAATAATTATGTAACGTATCTTGTACAGATTTGTGTGGAAATTGGATCGAAATAGCCTATGGCACAACTTCCGGTTCGGTCCGAGTCATTGTGCAGCACCCAGAAACTGTGAGCCACGGACCTCAGCTCTTTCAAACGTTCACTGTCCATCAAAGTCCAGTAACCAAGGTAACGAGAATTTCGTTAGCGTTACTCTTCATATTTCGCTTATTTTTGGACTTCAGGTCACCTTGTCTGAAAAGTACCTCGTCTCGGTTTGTTGCGAATACAATCATGTTCGAAGTTGGACTGTTACCCGCTTCAGGGGTATGTTATCAACGCAGCCGGGTTCCACTCCGGAGGCCTCCTTCAAGATAATTTCCCTGGAAGCGGTCGAACCGTATTTGAGTCAGTCGATCGCTAATGAATGTGGTCCTTTCGGCGAGCAAGACGACGAACAGGTTTTCATACAGAAGGTTGTACCCGATTCTGATCAGCTTTTTGTGAGATTGGCCAGCAATGGGAAAAGGTAAGGTCCTTTAATGTATACTTCTCACTACATGCATCCCTTGTTCATGAAAAGTTGGAGGTACATTATGCGATGGTTAAGCTGCAAGGAGATGGAAAATATTAGTGAGGTGGAATATTGCTAGCTAGAAGTGAATGTTAGTGGGGGTGTTGTGCAAAGTTGGTTGTCTTCATCTTTAGAGCGTGTTTCCAAGTTGAAAAAGAGTTTTCATATTTGTTGTATGGAATCTTCGCCAGTACAAAGTAGGGTTTTACTTTTAGCATATGTCGCAAGTCGACGAATGATATTGCCGACCAAACTTTTCCTTTTTGACTAAAGATGAACAGAATGATTTTAAAAAATGGACGAAAATGGGATATTCAGAAGGCATCGGAAAAAACCATAGAATTTACGGGGTTCAGCTAACTTCACGTTATACGACCAGCGCCGATGATAACCGATTACGCTTTCGGACTTGAAGATCGTAGATCGGAAACGGCACAGGGGCGTAACATTCGACTGGGCATTCACGATTGAAAATCACCAATGACGTGTCCTTTTAGGATTCTAACGGATTTTATCGTTTTTTTTTTCGAGGGAACGGAACATAAAGATTGCTTGGTGGTCGTAGATGGTTCTACAATTAGCAATACGTGGGGAATTCAACTACCAGATCCACGGATGGATCGAAGCCAAAATTCCACATAACCTTACTTATATTGTCCATTGATATTGTTGTTCTTATCCATCGAACTTTATAAAGATTTTTTTTTTTCATTTATTGTGTTCAGTATTCTTATCTAACCTAATTTAAGCTCCAAATACCAATTTTACATTTATCCACAGAGTTTGTACAATTAAAGCTGTGGACGGAAGCACCGTGAGCGCTTTTTGCGTTCACGAATGCGAAGGATCAAGCAGGATGGGCTCAAGACCCCGAAGGTTCATATTTAGTGGACACTCGAACGGTTCCATTCAAATGTGGGACTTGACCACAGCGTTGGATCTCTCTTACAAATCGGATACAAGTAAATTGTTAAGAGCTTTTCCAGGCATTCAATAACGATCAATGTTTTCCAGTAGGAAAATCCAACGGAGGACCCTCTTTCGACGAATTATTGCACATGCTGGGTCAGTGCGATCTGAGCAACAGCTTGTGCTCGACGCCCTGCATGTCCCCGTCGCCCTCGTTGATGGCAGCTGCGCGGCTTAAAGCCAGCAACGTGGCTTTCTTGAATCAAGTTCAGGATGCTGAGCGACCCTGAACTTCCTCCGATTCCCTTTTCGAAGACTGCTTGCAATTTCCACTTTGTTATTGTAATTTTTTTAGTTCCTCTTTACATATAAATTTTTAAATATATTTATATTTATCTTACAGTTTGTTGAACTTTGGCTATTCGTTTATTTTTGACTTCATTTATTGAATCAGCCTTTGAAGGTTGCTAGTTTGGTGCGAATGATATGTAGAATTTAATGTTAACCTAAATTCTTCATTTGTAGCTTCTCTAATGGACTTAATGACCAAGTTCTGATTCGATCCAGTAAAAAAATGAAAATATCACTTATGCTTTGAAAGTTATCTCACAGATGCACCAAATCAATGCATTTTCTAAGTATATTTTGGCAGATAATATTCACTTTGAAGATTCATAATTGCGATAGCATTTTTTTGCTATCACTTTGTTGATTTGGTCATGGAAAAATAAAATTATCCAAAACAAACAAAGCTATATGTATATCTTAAGTTGTTGAAGTGAAATAACTATTTACAATTTTGATTTCTTTTAAATAGTATTATTAATATAATGACAATTATTTTCTCATTATATAACTCCCATGTTGTTATTGTATTTGATATATTTCAGAGCGTAATTTAAAATATACATTGCTCAAATATAATGAAACTGTATTTTCGAGAAATATGGACTGGTGGACATAAGCACATGTTGTACTGGAATGTGATAATGAAAAATATTGTTAATAACATATTTATCATAATTTGTGGAACTTTTCCATGTCGGTAAATTCTTTATTGTAATTTATTCTATTTGTTTTTGATAAGAAACTTTTATATCGATGAAAATGGTTTCTAAAGGATAACTTGAGAGGATTTAAAACTGTAACAAACAGATACTTGTTCTACAACGAAAAATACACATATGTATATGTAAAAAAGATTGGATGGAAAGAATGAAATATCTCAATAAATCAACAACATTCAACAGAACTCAAATTTATTCGTTTTACATATCTAACACTCTTCTCAACATTTTTTCATAATTAACAAATATGCTTTGGGGTGTTACTTGAGCTGATTTTTTTTTTAGAAATATCCATTTGAAAAAATTTTTTCTTTACTTTTTTTCACATTCAGAAATTCGAATATGCAGAATTCTTCCTTTAGAACAATCACAGCCAAGTAGGAGGAAGATAGGTTAGTATAAATATGGCAAAAAGGAAGTGTAGACAAGTTGTTGACGATTATTGCAATTATTTTTGTGTTTTGGTTCAGCACCACAATAATGAAATGTATGAGGGGTGATTCTACTATTTGACTAGAGATTGATTAACTAAAACTGGTTCGAAATATACAACTTCTAATATGAGAAATTTCAAGAAAAAAAAGATATTCAAGATGACCATGTATGAAGTCGAAGTAATGAACCAAGTGGACCATATTATTGATTTCTATCCGAATATGCTCCAGTCAGTACCTACTTTAAAACGTCCTAAAAATCTTTGTCAAGTTTGGCAGTAAAGTTAATTAAAAATTATCTAAACCAATTATTGCATATCAACATCAACTGGATGTAGCAGTCCATGGAGATTCATTATAGTACCAAGAAGGTTCCGTCAAAGGAAATAATAAGTAGCACCAAGAAATTAAACCAACAAAAAATAAGGAAATTATAGTCACTTTCTTAGGCCCCTTATAGTTTGCCACTTCTTCGAAATTAGGGAAACCCATGTGGTTGCAGAAAGCGTGAACTACGAAGATTGAAGCAAAATGACCAGTTCTGAGGAAGATGAAGGCAGAATATGCGCCAAATAGCGTAGTGAATACAAATTGAAAACCTGAAAAGTAAATTCTTCAATGCAGTCCAGATCTTGACATTTAGGTTAAGTAACCTAAATGTCAGTAAAGTCAAATTAAGCAAATATCCTGGTTTTGAATTTTAAACAATACATACATGAGATCTGTAAAGCTGATTTGAAGGAGAATCCCATCTTTCTCCTTTCTTGAAGGTGATGAAAATGTGCTGAAAATGTAATTAGTCCATTGAAAAAAAAAAAACTTAAGAAAATGGTGGAATTTTTCATTACCTGTTCCAAAAAACAGAGGTGCTGTAAAAACAACAGTCATAGGTGGAAAACACTGTAAGAGTAAAGGCATCATACACGATCTAAATGTAAATTCTTCAGATAATGGGGCAACCAAAAAATTTCTTATCCAGAGTAAATTTTTAAAGCTGGATATCCAGTGCATTGGCTCTGAAACATCAAATAGTTACCGAATTTGAATACCTAGGTAGTTTCTACCATTACCTGTGTACAATTTCAAATAACCATTACATGTCTGCATTGCAAGAGGTCCTAGAAATAAAATCATCGTCAGGAACCATGGCATGAATATTCCTTGCAATAAGCCTTTGACCCTCAGTCCCAAAAGAATATTCAAAGGAACCTTGAATGGTACGGAGAAAATTTAAAAAATTTGCTATTGTTAATTATTATATCAGCTTACTCACCTGGTCTAATATAGACTTGTTAATGCCAATATAAAGAAATATTGGTGAAATGAAAAACATTACGAATACACTTATAAACCTCTTTTTCACTACATCTGGGTGGTCTCTGAAATGAAAATAGAAAAAAATCATTAGTTTCATCACTAATAAAAACTGAGGAAAAACCCATTTCCTAGACGTTGCACCCACCACTGCACTGAACGTCCGGTTCCGACGAACGAGAACCTTCAAATTTGACATTTGTAAACTACAGTGAAGATATTTGCGGGGCAGAGGGAAGTGCAGAAAGGGGGGCATCCTGCCTGTCGTGGGTAGCATATACTTCATCGTTCCACATTAAATTAGAATAGTGTCGAAAAAGTACAAAATTTAAAATAACTTTACCTGTTTTGTGCAGTTCTCCATATATATAAACTTCCTACATAAGTAACCGATAAAAGAAAACATATTAATACCGAAATTAAACAATTGAATTTACCATCGCATTTCAACTCCATTCTGACATTTCTTATGTCACGTGACCTGTGTGCAACGGTTTGTATTGGTCGAACGGGTCGATTTGCCGTCTGTCTACCAGGCTACCTTCCTTTCCTAGGGAACACTGGAACGGTGGTGAAAATGGCTGCCGAAGTTAGTTTTGTGTCCTTTGTTTAGTACCTTTTTTGAGGTGTTTTAGTGGTAGTGAAAATGCCGAGCGCTTCTTTTACGGCCTCCAGGTCGTATGTGAGAAGATCGAGAAGAAAAGGAGCAAACAGAATCCCCACACCTTCTAGAACCACTTCTGGTAAGATCGCCATATAGTGTGAAAATTAACCGTGAGATCATGGTGGTTTGCAAAAAATAGGTTGATTCCGAATATTGTAGATTAATTAGCTCATTCCTCCCAGTCAGGGTCAGACCCAAATCTAAGTATTGATTCGAAATTTTATTTTTTGTTTTTGTTTTGTAAGTCATGTCTGAAAGGTTTTAAATGTCATTACATTCCTGTACAAAATAAAAATAACAGTGAAACCCACATAGCGGTCTCAGATAAACATAACTAATAGACTATCATATTCTATGTAGAATGTATTTGTAAATAATTAATGAGCAGAGGAGTTCAAAAGCCAACAGTCATTGGAAATCGACTGCTAATGGGAATACTGATTAATTTGTTTTTACTTAGTTATGTATGCTTAATTTTTGAGTGAGTCCTTTCGATTATATATATGATTGATCAATACTGAAGAAGTGTAATTAATCGATTTTTCAACAGAATGGAATGGACTTTTTTTCCAATTGCGAAAGAGTTTGTTTTTCGGCTTGACACCAATTTTATATATGCAGATTTTTATTCATTGGGTTTTCCACAGTTGTTGCAGGAGAAAATTGTTTACTGTATTTGTGGTTTGACTGATTTCACGATAAGAATAAAGATATTTCATCATTCTGCTGTTTTAATGGATAAACCATAATTAGAATGCTTTTTTAGAAACGGAATGTTTATAATATTGGACTACATATTGATTAATGAGCCATATTTTGAAATGTCCCAGGATTAATAATTTTCAGTTGCAATGTTTTGACAGCTGTCATTGTCAAACGCATTCGGTATTTTGGTTAGTATTCTGAAGTGCAGAGAGTAACCTGTAAAATTTTGAGTTTTTATTTTATTTTTCTAATTTCAAATTCAATCCTATCAATTTTTAAATGTAGTGTTATTTCCATCTATACGAAATTTTGAACAATTTTCTGTTGACAGAACCATGTGAGCCCGTCTGCCACCTTATGCAAAACATTCCAGCCCCCACAGCCGCAGCGCCCGCTGGGGGCTCTTCGGGTGGACCATCTTCCTCCTCGTCTTCAATAAACGCCGGCCCGAGCGGCGGAGTGGGCGCCATAGCCGCCACACACCATTCCCCGTACGACTTACGTCGCAAATCGCCCTCTCACCATGACGCCCTGCCGGGCGTCTCCGGTCCCAGCACTAGCGCCGCCACCGCTGGCTCGCCCACCTCTCCGGCCACGCCCACAGCGCCCGCCCAGGGCTACTCCTCGGTGATGCTGCCCGCCAGAAAGCGCCCAAGAAGAACATGTTCGACATCGTGCGAGGGTAGGTGTCGGTTTGGTGAGCCAAACTGAGGTTATGTTCGGGGTATCTGTCATTTTTTTACTTTGACATCTGTCATTTATTTACTCTGACATCTGTCAGGTGTCTAAGTTACCTGTTATGCAGACTGGTCTTGTTGAGGAGGTTGGGTAGCGATTTTCTTGTGATTAGACGATGACAGAGTAACCTTTCATTATCAGCAATGTAGTTTGTCAGATTTTGATGATTTTACAGAAATTTTAAATGTTTCCAAAAGTACTAGGAATATTAGGCATACTTTGTTGCTGAAAATGAGTATCTTCATTGTGAGAGATTCTCTATATTTGGTTTGCTTTTTCAAATTAGCTAGAAACAATTTTACTTAGGGGGAAATCATGAAATATGTTCTTTTCTTCGTGAATGTTTGTATTGTTTCTTTAATGATTTGTGTAACTTGCAGTTTTTACGAATTCAGCTGCTCACTACCTACAGTACGAACTTCCTGATGAAGTCTTGCTAACCATCTTCAACTATCTACTTGAACAGGATTTGTGTAGGGTCAGCCAGGTCTGCAAGCGTTTTCAGGCCATCGCAAACGATACAGAAATATGGTGAGACTTCAATTCTCACTAGTTTTGAAACATTTGTTCAGCAATTCATTGCAGAGTCACTTCATCTTCAATTTTGAGAGAGAGGTTTATGAACGTGTACAAATAATTCATTGTTGTCTGTTGTAGGAAACGGCTATATCAGAGCGTTTACGAGTACGATCTTCCTCTGTTCAATCCTGCGCCTTGCCGTTTCGAGTTTGTCAGCCCCGAGGAATCGGAACTGGCAAATCCTTGGAAGGAATCCTTCAGGCAGTTATATCGAGGCATACATGTCCGACCTGGATATCATGAAATGACCTTCAAAGGGAGGAATATCGTTTATTTCAATACAGTCCAGGTTAGTTGAATAATATTGATTAATTTGGTGGTAGATTTATATCTACGTTTTCAAGAAGAAGAAAACACCTCTACTTTTATAGGCTGATTTGCCTTAAAAAAAATAATAAAGAAATGAATTTCATAAATAGGTCAAAAACCTACTCTTTGCTCTATGCGTCGAATCTGTACTGCACACCCCTGTCTGGGATCGGTGCTAACCTCACTTGTGCCAAATTGACGTTTAACCTGTTTTTGTACTAAACGTCAGGCTCCGAGTTTATTCTGTGATCGTGGATTTGTTTCCATTCACAGATCACAGAAACTAGTTTCTGTCAAACTAGGTTTGCTGAATTGTTCTCATTATTTTTAAGTAACTTGAACGATTTTATGAAATGGCTCATTTTGATACCGACTGATACAAAAATACTGATAACCAAGTGTAAAAAAATAGAATTTAAGTTCAAAACTTCACCAATTAAATTCGTACAAATTAATCGCAAAATTTTTCACAATAATCATCAAAATCTTCTTCTTGTTCGAACCCTCCCAATAATCGTGGTAAAAATGGGTCGAAATAGGGTAACCATAATAGCACTTTGCCGACAAAAGCATTTTCAATAAACAGTCTCAATTTTCTACACTGTCTTCACCCCTAATTTTTTCAAGTGACCTAACTACTACTAACTTATCAGATAAACTCGGATGCACTGAACCATTCATTGTCCAGCCATATGTTTATGCTTTGTGTCGTTTTTGCGATGCTGGATTCACCTTCCACAGTCCCGTACTTGAAATTTGATGGAATTTTATCGAAATGGGGAATTCTCCTCAATTTGGGTTATCACTGCATATGCAAGTTTAAACTGAATAATTATGAGTTTCATTCATGATTTTTTCAAATGCACCGCGGAAACTATTCAAAATCATTCTTCAAATATGAGGTTTTGAAATTCGAATCGCTTCGTTTCAAGTTTACGATTTGGCAACACCGCCTACTAGAAAATAAAAAGAACAATCATAAAATAACAGCTGTTGATTTACAGCCATCATAAGGCGCGTACACACTGGCGAGCCTCAACAACAACCGGCCATAAAAATCCCATAAAATTTTACGACCTTCCTCGTTCGTCGCAGACTTCATAGACACCCATCTTTGTCTATCTCATCAAGATGGTGTATTTGTTGTCCTTTATTATCAACGCATATTTCTGTCGATGTTGCCAACTTGTGCAATAGAAACGAAACGCTTTAAATTTTATATACCCATTTTTAAGTACTTACAATAATTTTTTTGGGAAACGGTTGAAATGGTTATTTCAAAATATGACGTTTCAAAGATAATTCTTACAAAATTAATCATTTTCGTCAGAAGGAGTATTCCCTATTCTAGGGGTTGTAGCTCAGCCATCTTGATACTTCGATGTCTTCTACATTCTACCCCTTGGAAGTATTTTGTATTTGATTCGTTTGCAGGGCGCTCTGGAATACGCCGACGAGAGAAGCGGCAGCAGCAGTTCGTCTGGGTCCGTTTCCGGTTCGAGCAACAACTCCGAGACGAACAATCAGGGAGCCCTGATATTCCTACACACGGGAACCTACAACGGGGAGTTCCTCGTCATCGATTCCGACATCGCCCTGATAGGTATGGGGATGCACCGCCATCGTTTCGAATCGTTCGAATTTCCTTTCTTACTTTTCAGGAGCGGCACCTGGCAACGTTGCCGAATCGGTGATATTGGAGAGGGAATCCGAGTCGACGGTGATGTTCGTCGAAGGGGCTAAGAACGCGTACGCGGGCCACTTAACCCTCAAATTTTCGCCGGACGTCACGTCCACCATACCCCATCACAAGCATTACTGTCTGGAGGTCGGCGAAAATTGCAGTCCCACCATTGATCATTGTATCATCAGGAGTACGTCTGTGGGTGAGTAATGACCTGATTTTTTCGGAATTCTGTGTCAAAGTGATGTAAAATTCAGTTGATTAGGTATACTCCATTCACTTTTATTTTAGCACTCGGTTGGTCATGGAAATTTGACACATTTCACTCTGTATAGTACGAAAATGTGGGGTTATGAAGCTTGTCGAAACATTTTTGGGTTTTAAATCAACGCTATGTTGCCCGTTCTACGTGAAAGTTTCTGTTATTACGTATTTTATCACAATGTCGAATCTCTTCGGAAAATATGTGACGAACATAATTGAAGTTTATACAAACTGATTGAAGGCATACCAAATCCAGTTATTTTCATGGAAAGTACTAGAGATCAGTATAATATCATAATATGCACTAGCTTGAGGAGGGTTAATGTTCGTTATCTTCTTTGGCTAAAGTTTGAAAACTGTCAGTTGTAGATCTCAAAAATATTAAACCGAAGATGAAATGCATATGTTGCAGTGGTTGGGAATGGGTATCTCCCGAAGGAATCAACAGATAATTACAAGAATGTTAAAGTCTTAAACAAAAATCATCTTGCATCGATACAAGGATGAAGGACGATAAAAGGAATTAAAGGAAGTTTCGAGTCAAGATGAACTTCACCTGAATTTCACATGAATAAACAATTAACAGGACAACTGTCGCGTATTTGTGGCTGTTCATCTCAATTCATTGATATAATAATAATAATTAGGTATTTATTGGTACCTTAAGACATTTACAATGTATAGGACAAGCCAAATGAAAAATAGAAAAATCAATTTTCGGGAACTTATTCTACGATGACATTCATCGAAAATCCTGTAGTAAACTTTTCGCAATTATTCACTCAAACATAAAATTCTCAAATGCCACCACTTTTTTGGGTCTCCCAATAGAAGGAAATTCTTTGTCATCCTCTTCTTTCACAATCTTTCTGATTGTGGAAATATTCAGCTGAAATATAAGTCGTTCAGATTCAGATGAAACATTTTATAAATTCACTTAGATTGAATATGTTCGCTACCGTCTGACGTATTGTGGATTTTAGAATATCAGTGTATAACTATTTGAATGAGCGGACCTGAATTCTAAATAGCACTTCCTGAAACCCTGTCTCTTTTTTCAATCACTTTCGGCATTTTCGTAATAAAAATTGATATTAGTTGTGGCAACGGCGCGTTATGACATTAACGACATTTCATGAGTGCCAACCTTACTCCGTTCTAGCTACAAAAACTTGAAAAAATCATTTCATGGCCAACAGACCGTTAAAATAAATGTGAATGAAGTATAGTTTCGACTTGAATTTAGAAAATAAATAAATTTTTTTCAGTTGGAGCTGCCGTTTGTGTCAGTGGCGCCGGCGCGAACCCAACGATAAGACATTGTGATATAAGTGACTGTGAAAACGTCGGCCTATACGTGACGGACTATGCTCAAGGGACGTACGAGGATAACGAGATCAGTCGGAACGCCCTGGCCGGGATATGGGTGAAGAATTTCGCCAATCCCATAATGCGCAGGAACCACATACACCACGGCAGGGACGTTGGGATATTCACGTTCGATAACGGACTGGTAAGAGACGATAAAAAAAAAAGAAAAATCACTTTTTCGCCGATAAAAGAGCACGATCGCTTTCTAGCCTAAAAATTACGATTTATGAGGGATTTCTCTAGTATTCAGGTCGATTTGAGGTGGTTTTTAATCATTTTCCAGGGTTACTTCGAAGGCAACGACATCCACAACAACAGGATCGCCGGTTTCGAGGTGAAGGCGGGCGCCAACCCGACCGTCGTGCACTGCGAGATCCACCACGGACAGACGGGCGGCATATACGTGCACGAGAACGGCCTCGGCCAGTTCATCGACAACAAGATCCACTCGAACAACTTCGCCGGCGTGTGGATAACCTCGAACAGCAACCCGACGATCAGACGTAACGAGATATACAACGGTCACCAGGGGGGCGTGTACATATTCGGCGAGGGGCGCGGCCTGATCGAGCACAACAACATCTACGGCAACGCGCTCGCCGGCATCCAGATCAGGACTAACAGTGATCCGATCGTGCGTCACAACAAGATCCATCACGGACAACACGGCGGCATCTACGTCCACGAGAAGGGACAGGGTCTGATCGAGGAGAACGAGGTGTACGCGAACACGCTGGCCGGCGTGTGGATAACCACGGGCAGCACGCCGGTCCTGCGTCGCAACCGCATACACTCCGGCAAGCAGGTGGGCGTGTACTTTTACGACAACGGACACGGCAAACTCGAGGACAACGACATATTCAACCATCTGTACTCGGGCGTGCAGATACGCACCGGTAGTAACCCGGTGATACGCGGCAACAAGATCTGGGGCGGTCAGAACGGTGGCGTGTTGGTCTACAACGGCGGGCTGGGCCTGTTGGAACAGAACGAGATATTCGACAACGCGATGGCGGGCGTGTGGATCAAGACCGACTCGAATCCGACGCTGAAACGCAACAAGATATTCGACGGCAGGGACGGCGGTATATGCATCTTCAACGGCGGCAAGGGCATACTCGAGGAGAACGACATATTTCGCAACGCCCAGGCGGGCGTGCTGATATCGACGCAGAGCCATCCGATACTGCGTCGCAACCGCATATTCGACGGTCTGGCCGCCGGCGTCGAGATAACGAACAACGCCACCGCCACGCTGGAGTTCAACCAGATATTCAACAATCGCTTCGGCGGTCTGTGTCTGGCGAGCGGCGTGCAGCCGATCGTGCGCGGCAACAAGATATTCAACAATCAGGACGCGGTGGAGAAGGCGGTGGCGAACGGCCAGTGCCTGTACAAGATATCCAGTTATACGTCGTTTCCGATGCACGATTTCTACAGGTGTCAGACGTGCAACACGACCGATCGTAACGCCATCTGCGTCAACTGCATCAAGACCTGTCACGCCGGTCACGACGTCGAGTTTATAAGACACGATAGGTGAGTATCTGTTATAATTCTACTAGAACAAACTAGCGCAATTGTAAAACGCTGGCTAAGATAGAGATAGATTAAAGTCATTCGGGGTAACTGAGCGCAGTGGGTAAGTGTGCGCAGTGCGTATATCTCGACTATGCAATGTATGAAAGAGGGGTTCATTTGGGTGAAGCAAGGGCGCAGAATCGCCATATTAGTTTTTCATAGGAGTGCGCCGTGCCATGTTTCTTTAACTTTTTATTTGCAATCAATCAAATTCACTAGTTTTCTTGTTAATTTTTAGCATCTCTGCAAATTCTGCCAGGTCCGAGTTCCGAGTCCTTCAATGTTAAACAATATTTTATTCGATCATGGGCATATTAATCTAAATATATAATGAAAAATTTTAGGTTCTCTCAGCTGCTCAACTCTATAAGAACGTCAATTAAAATTTTGGCTTACTGGGGAAAGTGTGCGCGGGTAAGTGTGCGCATAGATTCATTATATGGGCATTGGTTCAGTGAGGAATAAATTATGACATTGTTGATTTTCTTGGTTAAGACTCGATCAATATTGTCCTATTTGTTCAGAAAGATATGAAGAGCCACCAACAGGGGAATGTATCAAGTGTTGTGTTCACCAGGAATTGTGGCACGAACAATAATGCAGTGCTTATAAAAAGGCGCTTCTCTATTGACAATAAACAGCATTCCTTTAATATTGTAACATTTGGATGACATTATTTTGTAATTTGTTTTGATTATGTGGTTCACTGAGCACTGCGTTCACTTACCCCGTGAGGGTGCGCACACTTACCCGCAATACGGGGCATGTGAACGCACTCCGACTTTCTCTATTAAATTCTTTCTTGCGGAAAGAAAACGTTTTTGTTTGTTTGCTTTTTGATATTTTCTTATAGATTAGAAAATTCTCTATCTTATGAATATGTTTTAATTCTCCTAGCTTCAACATTTGAAACAGGGTATGGCTTGAAAGGCAAAAGTGCGCACAGTTGCCCCGAATGACTCTAATTCAAGAGAGAAAATGGGTGGAAAATCAACAAAACCCACTACGAAAAATTAAAGCGAAGAGAAATAATAATCAGTCATCAACATCAACAAAATAATAAGCCTAACGATGAAGAGAACTAAGAACAAATTACAATGGTGGAGTTCCCTACATGTTGGCCAACCTAGAAAAAGGTCTAAAAGGTCTACCAACGGGGAATGATTGCTTCCTAAAGAAACCTACTTCATTCTTTCCGCAATGATCAAATATATTTATGAAATTCTACCGAGCTTTCTAAAGTTTACTGTTAAAGAAAAAAAAAAGATTTTCATAACCTCGATTGATGATTGATTGAAATTTATGTTGGTGTTACTACTTCTTTTGACAATTGACATGTTTCGTTGGCAAATGTCAAGAAGGAAAAAGTAATCTGTTAGGTTATGTGCAAAGTTTTGGTTATATCATATATATATAGACATAATAATATTATTAAGTTTATGGTTCAAGCAAAGATTATGCACATAACCAAAACTTTGCACATACATAACCATAAATGGCGTAAATGGTCACAGATTACTCTTTTACTTCTTTCTTCTTTATCCGTATAAATGACATTTGCCAATGAAATATGTCAATTGTCACAAGAAGTAGTGATACCAACATAAATTTCAACCAATCAGCAATCGAGGTTATGAAAATCTTTTTTTTTTCTTTAACAGTAAACTCTAGAAAGCTCGGTAGAAATTCATAAATATAGTTGATCATTGCGGAAAGAATGAAGTAGGTTTCGTTAGGAAGCAATCATTCCCCGTTGGTAGACCTTTTTCTAGGTTGGCCAACATGTAGGGAACTCCTCCTTTACCGAAAGATTCGCGCAACCTTCTGTAAAACTCTACAATGGGGAATTCTGCTCAATTTGGGTTATCACAGCATATTCAAGTTCAAACTGAATAATTAGGAGTTTCATTCATGATTTTTTCAAATGCACCTCGGAAACTATTCAAAATCATTCTTCAAATATGAGGTTTTAATATTTAAATCGCTTCGTTTCTAGTTAACGATTTGGCAACAGCTCCTACTAGAAAATAAAAAGAACAATGGTTTGTTTATAAAATAACAGCTGTTGATTCGCAGCCATTATAAGGCGCGTACTCACTGGCGAGCCTCAACAGCAACCGGCAATAAGAATCTCATAAAATTTTACGACCTTCCTCGTTCATCGCAGACTTCATAGAACGCCATCTTTGTCTATCTCATCAAGATAGTGTATTTGTTGTCCTTTATTATCAACGCATATTTCAGTCGATGTTGCCAACTTGTGCAATAGAAACGAAACGCTTTAAATTTTAAATACCCATTTTAGTGTATTTACAATAATTTTTTCGGGAAACGGTTGAAATGGTCATTTCAAAATGTGACGTCTCAAAGATATATCATAAAAAATACATCATTTTGGTAGAAATCGAAATTATCGACATAACCTCGAATTAGCCGTCGCGTTTCCTGCCTAAATTCGTAATTCTTCAACCTGTCATTGATTCAAAAATGTTAAAATTAGTTATCGTATTTTATCCTCGGAAAATAGATATGTATATTCCATCTCACATGGAGGAGTACACAGTATTCCTCAAAGTGCCAAACTGAAGACGAAAATTCCGTAGAATTGTCCTTCCAACAAATTCGAGCTAGTCGTGAACGGGCTTAGGAAATCTCAGAGAAGTTTAAACGCCTAAACACAACTGTAGACCGCTTTTGGTATCATTGTCCCTCATCAGTATAGTGTAGTGTTTAAATATTTCAACTTCAAAAGGAAGATGGGGTCTTCCCATCGGTGCGGCAAAGATTGAACCAAATCTCACCTAATCTGCAGACTCTCATTCATGGCTCCCAGAAAGTACTATCTGCAGTCAACGAATGTACAACAATAAATTCGTCAAGCGACTGCAGGAGAGTCAAAAGGGTTCGCACGCCAGACCATATTGGGTCGGGAAATAATGTAGAATTTTAATTATTGTTTTCAAAAATTTGCTGCCTAATTCCGTAGCAAGTTTGATTGTCCCTCAGAAAAAATAAATGATAAATGATGTATGTTATAGCTAGAAAACACTATTTCATAATGTGCTGAAAGAATCTTCAAAACACCTAACCACCTTACTCCCAAAATTTATGGTACACTTTTTTAAGAGCGTTAAAATTTTCATATCGTCTAGCGACTGCAAGAGATTCCAGAGGGTTTGCACGCCAGACCACTTTCGATCAAGAAATAATGTGGAATTTCAATTATCGTTTTCAAAATCTGCAACCTAATTCCATAGCAGGTTAATTAGTGGTTATGTAGCGAGTTTATTTCTCTCTCAGAAAAAATTAATGATAACCCATGTAAAGTAAAGCTAACAAAACAAAATTTAATGGTGAAATCATCTCCAAAACGCCTAACCTCCAAAATTTAGGGCACACTTTTTTGAGCGTGTTAAAATTTTCGTATCGTCAAGTGACTGTAGGCCGTAGGGGGTTCGCACGCCAGCCTACATTCGGTCAGGAAATGATGTGGAATTTTCATTATCGTTTTCAAAAATCTGCACCCTAATTCCATAGCAGGTTAACTAGTGGTTATATAGCAAGTTAATTCTCTCTCAGAAAAAATTAATGGTAACCCATGTAAAGTAAAGCTATGAAAACAAAATTTAATGGTGTGTTGAAGTAATCTCCAAAACGCCCAACCTCCAAAAATTAGGGCACACTTTTCTGAGCGTGTTAAAATTTTCATATCGTCAAGTGACTTTAGGCCGTAGGGGGTTCGCACGCCAGACTACATTCGGTCAGGAAATAATGTGGAATTTTAATTATCGTTTTCAAAATCTGCAACCTAATTCCATAGCAGGTTAACAAGTGGTTATATAGCAAGTTAATTCTCTTTCAGAAAAAATTAATGGTAACCCATGTAAAGTAAAGCTATGAAAACAAAATTTAATGGTGTGTTGAAGTAATCTCCAAAACGCCTAACCTCCAAAATTTAGGGCACACTTTTTTGAGCGTGTTAAAATTTTCATATCGTCAAGTGACTGGAGGCCGTAGGGGGTTCGCACGCCAGACTACATTCGATCAGGAAATAATGTGGAATTTTAATTATCGTTTTCAAAATCTGCAACCTAATTCCATAGCAGGTTAACTAGAGGTTATGTAGCAAGTTTATCTCAACAAATTGAAAGTAATATCAGTTCCCGAAAGCTGACAGTTGTTAATTTGATAGAAATATTAATTAATAATATTAAATAAATAGATATTAATAACTTGATTTGATTTTATTTTCGTATTAGACACAAATTTGATTGCCATTCGAAATAAGAAAGCAGTAGACTCTAGGTTTAGAATTTTACGATGTATTGACCGAGTCTTTTCCAGGTTCTTCTGCGACTGTGGAGCCGGCACGTTGACCAATCAATGTCAACTGCAAGGGGAGCCAACCCAAGACACGGACACATTATACGATTCCGCGGCGCCCATGGAGTCCCACACGCTTATGGTGAACTAATGTGATATATGCCCCTAATCTACTAAAATTTCGGCCCGAATCCACTTAGAGTTAAATAGTGTTTGAAGGTGAAACTTGAAGAAAAAAAAACAAAGACTGTTTATTGTTTGGCGCACCGATCAGAGAGTGATATATTATAGGGATTTAGGAAAGTCTGAGAAGACCCCGGTCGATACGGAGTTGGTATTTGTCGCGGTTTCTGTAGTCCTAGTGTCGTATATCGGGAAATTCGCTATTCAAGATCGAGGAGGGAAATTCTCGACAGTTGGAACTGGATGGAAAAGTTGAATAGGGAATGTCCCTCTTAGTAAATAATTGTTTTGCGTGATCTGGGACACCTGTGTGCATGATTTTTTTCACTTTAGTATTAGACAATCATAATCTGGCTTCCATTTCTGTTTAAGTTCTTTCTGCATGCGTAAGAGGTTAATGATGAAGCTCTCTGGGAGCTTTGAGGAAAAAAAAAATGGTTGTTTTCAGTCTCTGGTTGTTGATTACACCAAAGGGAAATTTTGAACCGTACTGGAAATTCACGAAGTAGTTCCTTATTTTATTATGATTTATGACGATGCAGCTCTGATTGATGATAGTAATTCATATGGACCTCCACTTTTTATTTTGAAAAAAGCAGTTTTCGAAATTGCTTATTTTCGAACTGAAAATACCAAGAAGTTGGATGAAGAAACTTCGGTTTCTTATTGATTTTGGATCTGATTTAGTGGATACGTTGAATTTTTGGGTTAGAATTATAAAAAAATCAAAAGGCAGGTTTGAAAGTTACCTTACAGCTTTCCACAATTTTTCAACGAAAACTGAGAAACAAATGCCTTGAAGGTGATTTTTCCCAATTTACTTCTTGATATTTTCGTTTTAAAGTGTGGACGCCAGTTGGATTACGCCTATAAATTATATATATTTTATATACTAAATTTCCTAATTCAGAAACATTCGCTTCAGTCGAATTGACTATTTTTATTTAAATCTGCGAATAGGCCTTTTATTTTCGAAACTGGAGGATATTTATTCGATATTTGGTGGACAAATCAATCATCCTTATTACCATTCTGTGTACAGTAACAATGTTGTTAATCATTTCCAATATTTTCTGTTTATGTTTAAGTTTATTAATTATAGGGTAATTATTTGTTATTATAAATGATATTTTATTTATTCAATTGATGCTTTATGATTGATAAGGTGTTGAAGGCGGTTTTAGTTGATATTTTGTAATTTTTTCATTTAACTATAAATATCTTAAATTCCCAGTGAACTAACACGGAAGTTGAAAAAATCTTGCCTAGTTTTGAAACTTACTTTATTTATTTTGTTATTTTTTTATTTTTGGTTTCACTTATTAGATTGAAGCTCTATGGTTTTCAAAGTGCCTCATAATTTTTAATTTTTGTATGAACTTTTTTTTTTGAGTGCGTGAGTGAGTGCGTGTTACTGGCATTGTTAAATGAAAAAATTATACGAGAATGTAATAATTTCATTGTATTAGAGAATATAGCTTTAATGTATATACAAAGATACAGCGTTGCGATGTTTAAACTTGAGTGTAATGTTTGGGAAATTTCGACTACCGTGGTATTTTGGAAGAACGGTGAATGTATAAATTATATATCAGTATTTATCATCAACTAGAATCATGTAAGTTATTGTGAGTGTAATTGTATATAAAAAAAATTACGTTATCTGTTGCTTTAGAAGTAATCTTGATATAACGATTTCACTTCGTGGCAATTTTCCGTAATATACTCATAATTCGAAATAGGCTTCTCCGTTTTGGGATGATTCAAGTATTTGCTAGAGAGAAAAATAAATTTTTTATTTCTTTTAATTTTGTCTTTCTTTATTTTCAAGAATTTTTTATTACATCTTTGAAAACATTAGATAGTTCTTGGAGAAAAGTTGGCGAATTGAAGATTAGAAATTTTCCTAGATGAGTGGGGTAATGTATAGCTGTTTTCATCCCTTGAAGAAGAAAAAATTCCTGTTATCGATGGATGCCTTCATTGTTTAATAAATAACATATTGTATAGAGACACGATGATTCGAAGTGCAGTTTTGAAATAGCCTGGTGCCATAATACAACATAATATATACCTACTACACTCTTTATCGAAGCTAGCTAAAGTAACTTTAGTATATGATAAGATGTAGTATAATTCTTTTTATACCGATTTTCCTCTGTTGACTGATGTATAGTTGTTTTAGAGAACGATTGGTTCATCCAGTTTGTAATTGATGATTTGAGGTTATGTCCTACGCGTGCTATGCCTAGAGCAGGCATAGCCGATTATCGACCTGTGGGAAGTCCGATGTTTTCAACTTTGAGTTTTGAATCTCGGAATTCCGGTGGGTTCTGATCAGAGTGTATTTCTTTGTTGGATTATATCAGGTTGTCCCTTCATGCATTGTCCGTGAAGAAGCATGTTGTGCAACACGAAATTATCATATTTCACTTTGTAATATTTATTCTACTTGTAAATAAATGATGTAAAATTACTTGTTTGTTTATCGCTATTTAGCGCTCCCGATAATATCCTGCCAATTCAAGGTCAAGGCAACTTACAAAATTGGAGTGAAAATTTGAGTTGCGTGATCTCATATTCGTAAAACAATAGGAAGTCATGTTATAATTGACATTACGCGTGCGCGTTAGTCTTCAACTATTCAAAATCATTCTTCAAATATGAGGTTTTAAAATTTAAATCGCTCCGTTTCTAGTTTACGATTTGGCAACAGCGCCTCCTAGAAAATAAAAGAACAATGGCTTATTTATAAAATGACAGCTGTTGATTTACAGCCATCAGAAGGCGCGTACTCACTGCCGAGCCTCAACAGCAACCGGCCATAAAAATCCCATAAAATTTTACGAGCTTCCTCGTTCGTCGCAGACTTCATAGACAGCCATTTTTGTCTATCTCATCAAGAAAGTGTATTTGTTGTCCTTTATTATCAACGCATATTTCAGTCGATGTTGCCAACTTGTGCAATAGAAACTAAACGCTTTAAATTTTTCATTTTTAAGTACTTAAAATAATTTTTTTTGGGAAACGGTTGAAATGGTTGTTTCAAAATGTGACGTTTCAAAGATATTTCATAAACAATACACCATTTTCTTCAGAAGGAGTATTTCCTATTGAGAAACAAAGACATGAAAGAGAAATGATCGTTAGGCCAATACCTATCTCTTTTCTGTTGACACAGACGTGAGTGTGGACCAATCAAAATTCTAGAAAAAGACAACTATGTGGCCTGATGTTCAGTTTCTCCCTGTCACTTTTTCTGACCGTATTTCATGCACAGATGGAAAGAAATGCTCGGTCCATTTCTCTATGTTCAATAATGAGCATTCTAGGTGGAGAGTTCATGATGCAAAATCGGGATTTACTCAAGCGTCGTGGAGACCTAGTGGATTTTGAAGATAAGATGGTTCATACTTGAGGATGTCAGATTAAGATACTGTATATGCCCCACAGAACACACCGATTGACTTACTTTATGATACGCCCTACGTGCCTCTGATGATAAATTCATAATAATCTGACAGTTTGCGTGGTGGGGCTGGTCGTACAGAAAAGTTGAAAATAGCTTGTCAGATTTTTAGAGGGTATGTTGGACCTAAAGGAAGCCTTTTTTCAAGAGACAGACAATTCGGATGTCACGCAAGATAATAACAGCGGTCCATTGAAATTGTAGAAAAAAATCGTTACTTGTATTTACTCGAGGGTGTCAGATTTTCATTCAGATGGTTAATTACGGTGTTGCAGACGTTTCGAACCATTAATCTGACAATAATCAGCAAGAGTTTTCTCAATCTGACAGTTTGAAGATGATAAAAAGCCCTTTTTTTCGAATATTTCCCTCCCTGTACCGCTAATCGTTTTTTTATTCATTATGAAAGTTGTAGATAATAATATTCCAGACAACTTTTGTTTGAAGCAATTTTACATACTCTCAACCGTTTTCGAGCTAGAGGGTGATGTGGGTGAGGCGAGCTTAGCCATGCATGCAAAAGGACAAGGTCAATGTAGAATCCCAGTCTAACGTACATTCATTGCCATGAATCTCGAAAACGTTCGAAAGTAGAAAAAATTGCTTCTTACAAAAGTCTAGACAATGTTATGTTCTATAACTTTAATAATGAATGAGAAGACGATTTGAAGCCCAGGAGATGAGATAATTCGAAAAAACTGATTTTTGTGACCTTCATGGCCAATTTTTATTGTTTCGGATTGTTCGAACTGTCATCTTTTCTGTTATTCTTGAATCATTAGTTTCGAAATAAGAAAAAAGTCACCGCGCGCGAGAATGACCACGTGACGTTTTGTTTTTGGAAGTTTTGCACCCTCCCACACATTTTCGAAATGGATCTTTCACTGTACTGGAGTCAAATTAATATCGAGTTACCTCCGTATCTTATATCGGCCCAGTTAAAAAGTGAGTTCAACTCGAAGACACTTTCTCTCCGCAGTTCATCAAGAGTATCTTATCCATTATTATCGCTCTGAGATTTTTCATCAATAAATCTTCCTCGGTGAGTACCGTCACCTAAATTTCGAACTTCTGTTTCTCCTTAACATGTTATTTCCTCTAGTGGGAAGAATATAATGACAAGTCTTCCGCCAATATCCAATCCTATGTGGAGGCACGCGTGTCAATTCTTCAGCTTGAAGCGGTTCTAGGACAACAAGTCTTATGCTGAATAGCAGAATAGCGTTTGTGTAAATCCCTGCGTCAGTTTAGTGAAGTTTGTTCTACAAGGTGGACTACCAGGTAGATTCAAATCTTTAAATTCCAATGAGAACAATTTGCACCTATATGCTTAATTTACGAAATTTTTCAATGAACGCCAAAATACATTTTTTTTATAATGATCAATTTCAGGAGACGAGCTTATCAAGAAGCATCACTCGAATTTTCAAAAAAATTTTTTTGGTCAAACGTTTAGAGTTTTTTAGGAATTTCAAGAGAATCATTCTATAAAAAGGAATTTTTCGAACATGATATTATGCTGGTAGGATTCAGTATATTATGTATTTCAAATGTGTTTTGTGAAAAATTTTTCATCGTTAGATATTGGGTCCCTTCTCATGAATGAATTTCGATATTTAAATTTTTCAACATGCATAGAGGTAATAAAATGAAGTGGGAAGTTCTATTTTTTTTGTTTGATTTTTCAAATTTTGAGAATTTTCAACTTGAGAATCCTATAAATAGGTATAGATACATCGGTGAAATGCTAACATCTCATATATGTTAATTGCAGTATATCTAATTGACTTTTCATTTATTTTTTCTAATATTTTATCACTGTAACGAATAAGCCATGTACTGAATAAATTAGCATCAATAATTAAAGGTCAAAAAGGTTAAGATGTTTTCAATAAGTACACAATTTTTTCAACTATCATCAATTATTTTTAGAAAATAATGATCAGTCGTAACTTTCCTCGATTTTTTTCGCAATCATTACTTATTATTTATCAACAATATTCTGAATAAAGTTTGGTAGTTTTTTAACTAAAACATTTAATTTTAATGAATCAAATTTGCGTAGAATACTTATTGAAAAAGGATTTCACAGTGAAATAAAAAAATCACTTAATTAAAACTGGAAAACTTTCTATAACAAAAAGTTCATCTGTGTGTGGACCTATCTAATTCAATATCATTCAAATTAAACATATATAAATCAATGCTATCGAGCGTATATATAGCGGAAGAGAGAAATTGACTGAATATTAAGCAATAAATTAGGATATCTTTAAAGAATATATTTAGAATTAGTTCGAATTCCGAAATATATGAAGTGATGTTAATTCGTAAAAGTGTATTTTCTCGTTTTTCAGCTTGTAAACTAAGAAATGACATTTGAAACTGAAAATATATCAAAGAATGAAGATGGAATATCCAACGGTTACCGGAAAGACGCACAGAAAGGACAAGCGAGTGAGTGTTTATGTTTTGTTTCACAATAGATAAAATTCAATAGTAACAAATAATAAATGGAGGAATTACATCAACTTTTTTGACCCACCTTCATTCAGCTTAATGAGATAAAGTGTGAAGAATCGAAGCAAAAGTCAAAGTTCATAAATTATACCACAAATATTTACTTCCAATGCGATCTATTTCTGTTACGTTTAAGTTCGGAGTTGTGAATAGTCTCACCACTCAATATTCAATCAAAAAGTTGGTTATACCGGCACAAAATTGAAAAAATAGGTACTATGAACAAGATTGACCGTTTTGATGCTTGTTTCGTGAATTTATTTTTTTTCACTTTTCTTTTCCATGAACACCGATGACAAAAATATATGTGCATCTCCTAAAGGTAAATCCAAACAAATTTCAAACGGCTTAGTTTCTGAAATATATAAAACGTAGAAACATGTCTGATTTTACGGTCTCTGTAACGTTTTTTAAACCTCTGCCAGTGAACGCTGAAATGATTGCAATTAAAAAATTTCAGAGATTTTCTCAGCCAAGGAATTCGTTGATGACCTTCTAGAAAATGGAAAAAAGATCGCTTGTGACAATTCAATCGAAGAATTCAACAGTGATGGAATCCCAAAATTTTACGATGCAGATAAGTTCAAACGGTAAATATATTGTTGTTAATCTCCAGATATTAAACGTTTGTTAGCATGTCTCCTTGATAATTGTTTAAAACACAAATCTCACCACTGGAAAAATAAAAAATAACAACCTGGGATGTCATACACCTTTTGTAGATAAATCAGGTGAAAAATGATTTTGATATTTTTATATTCACAAACGGTTTTATCGAATGAAATGAATTTCGGAATATAGTTTTTCATTCATCTGATGAATCTTTTTCGAATACAAGATATCACCCAAGTCTTCCAGTTTTCCTATACAATTTTTTACGATTCGATCCTGATAAAAAGACATAGCCACCTTGAGCTTTCATAATTCATAAGTCACCCCTAGAAAAACAGAATTACCTTCAGATTATCAAGCTAAATCTCTGACACTAAACATCTGTGGATCTTTTAAACAGAACTGCATTCAGTCAAAGTACCCAAATTTTCCGACACAGCCTGTATCTTTTAAACCGATCCGAATCGGAAAAAATAGTAAAGGAAAAAAGTGTTTCTTTTGACCTCAAGAATCTACTCTGTTAGGATATTTGTACGAGCTGAAGACTCACCCTGTATATTTTTCGCATACCTAAACGCCCGTAATCAAAAGGCGGAATTCATTCCATTCCGAAGCTGGGCCATACTGTATATCGCCTACTTAATTTTTCAGGGGGCAAGATTTCTTCCAGAAACACATATTTGCCCTGTTTTTCTGCAAATTCATGGGCCTTATTGTTACACTCTCCTCGCCAAGAATTTTGGCGGTATTGATAATGACGAAAATGTCAGGTTCAATGATGACCGCCTACAGAAGATATGTTGCTACAGTATTCCACGTCAACCTATGGTATGAATGTGAATTGACGCCTGATTCCAAGTGAGTAGCACCCGAACAAGTGTTAAGAAAATGGTCCTTTCGTGGAAAATGAAGTTTCCACTTAATTTTTCCCGAAGAAAATTGATTTTTTTTTATACAGGATATGAGTGGAATTAAAAGAAGAATATAATTTTTAGACAAGGATTAACCCTAAAAAATTTTTGAAACTATTCATTTACACCCTGTATATTGTTTGGCGACAGGAGGTATCTTCGTCTTTGACATCTTCTATTTTATTGAAACACAATGTATGAAATCTCGTCACCATTTGTTTCTTATCTTCCCAAGTATGCGAATTTACGAAACTACATATTAGGTATTAAAATAGTTATTAAATTATGATCTGTAGAAATAACTAGACCACCTTGAACCTAACGATCTCAACACACAAAAAACCTCATAGACGTCTCGAAAATTACGTGGAATTATCATATAGTTTATGCTGATCCATTCATCATTTTTTCGGCAATTAATTTTTTCATAATGAAATAACCAAGCGTATATATTCCTTTAAGGAATTGAAAGAACTCCCGGAAGAATAAATGCCAAGAATATTATATCGCTCATCAATAAAAAATCAGAAAGTTAAGTTGATTTTGAATGAGATATATGTGTCTGTTCTGCGACTGAACATTAATCCTTTGAGATGTGTCCAAAGTTGAAAAAAGAGGGTTTTTCTTGCCTCTGCAACGAAACCAATTCTGAATTCTCTGCACAGTTAAAAGATATCTCCACTTATATAAGTGTTCTGTGATAGGTTTAGAATTACAGAAGGGAGAACAAAAACATACAAGAGTATTCTTGAGGATTTCCAGAAGTGAAAACTTCAAATTATGAAATCAGAGAAGTTTATTTTGGCTTAGTATGTACTCCAAGTAGTTTTATTATCATTCCTTGAATTTATGTGTCCGAGATTTGATGATTGATACTAGTTTACCTTCACCAACCTGAAGATGCTATTGTAACAGCGAAACACCTGCCGTGGTTTAACAACTCACCTTAGTAAAAATCAAATAATTCTGTTTTAGGTTCATGATATCATTCATTAAAATTTTATTATTATGTATAAACCATGTAGGTTCCTTGGATATTTAAAACATATAAAGATTTTTTCAATAAACATAAAAAGTAATTTTTATCGGTGATTAACACTTACTTCTCAAGTAATCATTCATCATATTCTTAGGACATACATAGGACTTTTATGGTCAACTTTATTTTCGGGGAGAAGGTTTCATATGGAGACTTTTTTCTCATTTAGAATTCACCCAGTATATCCTATCTTCAATCATGTTCGCAGATCGATGAAATCGTTGAAGAAAGTGAAACAATTCCACAATTCCGCTAGTTTGAAATCTCGAGGCTTGGAGAGGCCTCCAATAACGCAGGAAGATATGGCGTTGACGCAGTTTGGCTTCATCGGATTCTGCATTGCTAGGGCAGAGTTTATGGGCATTCACGGTGCTACTCGAGAAGAACTAGAAGGCTTCCTACATTTCTGGAAGGTGATTGGTGCCATTTTGGGCATTCAGGAGAGGTATGTGGGCAATAACAAGCAGGAGGATCAGAATTTAGATACCTACTATGTGTCAGTATATGCATAAGAAGGGTAGACCACTTTCTTATTTCAAATGGCACACCCAGTATACAGGATGTCCCACGGTGGGTGGACTATTGAACGTTTGGGGGATGAGGATGAGTTTGTGTAGAGAAGACTTGGTTATTGATATATAGGGTGTGCCAAAATTCCTCGTCTTTTCACTCGATACATAAACGGCAAAAAGTTAGTTTTTTTTTAATGGAACACCCTACTTTTTATGTGAATGTGATACATATTCTAAAAGAGCAACTCTTCAAGTAATATATCTGAGAATTTCATCCATCTAGGTGCAACCGTTCGGTATTGACGAATTTTTAACTGAACCCATCTTTTTCGAGATTTTTCGAAGGTCAGCTTTCGAGTCGTTTAACTCCCAAAAAAAGTAACCGTAGATGGAAATGTGATACATATTCTGAAAGAGCAACTCTTCTAGTAATATACCTGAAAATTTCATCCATCTAGGTGCAACCGTTCGGTGTTGACGAATTTTTAATTGAACCCATATTTTTCAGGATTTTTGAAGGTCAGCTTTCGAGTCGGAGTCGTTTATCTCTCAATAAAAGTAACCGTAGATGGAAATGTGGTGCATATTCTTAAAGAGCAACTCTTCTAGTAATAAATCTCCAAATTCATCGAACAAATTGATTACAACCAACCGTATAAAATGTCCCCCTACCATTTAAAGTTTATTATTGCAGTTTTTCTGATGGTGGTCGACAAATTAAAATGTGGTACAAGACTGTCAGTTGTCAAATAAAGGTCTAGGGTAGCTCTAGGAAAATTTGTTGCAGGTTCAACCTCTGCAGGGATTCCCTAGAAGAAACAGAAGAAATCTGCGAAGAACTCCTAAGCCGAGCTTTCCGTCCATTTGTGGCCAAAAAAGACAAGGACTTTCTGGAGATGACGAAATACCTCACCGATGGCATGTGGCACATAGATCCCCAACTGAACTTCAGGGTGTTCCTCACCTTCTTGTTCGACGTTATGAAACCCAAGGAGAGTCTGAAAGACGGTCAGATCGCCAAAAGCGACCAGTACTTCAAACTCACCTTTATCGAGATGTTATACTACAGATTCGTTTGCTGCATAACCTACTTGCTGCGATTTGATATCGTTCGCTTATATTACAACCTTCAACACAATATCTCCATATGGATTGTTCATCGGTTTCCCTTTTTGGCAGTTTACGCGTTCGGTTATAGAAATGCCATGGTTTCAATTGAAGATGACCATGTGAAGGCTAACTGAGCTGAGAAAAAGTACCTTATGACCTAACTGAATACCTTGCTCAACATTTGATAAGGATCACTGACCTTTCATCAATTCATTTCAGCAATATACTCTTCACGATGTTGGTGAAGTAAAAAAAATGATAAAAACAACTTAAAAGTCACTAATAAAGATATATTCATACGTGATCCTTATCGATTGTTGAGCAGTGTAAGTGGGTAGCCCAAAAGAAAAATTTGGGATTTTCTTGAGCGAATATATAGCCTTGCATATAGGGGGAACTGTGTAAGACACTACAATATCATCAAACATACGTGAAAGTATCAGATTATTAAGCTTATTACGTTGAAAAGTGTTTATATTTCTAAAATCTGACAATTCAAGCAGGACGAAATGGATATGAGAGTGATTAATATCTTCTTCTCTAAGCTCTGGATCATTTTTGCACTTATTGAAAGTTGTGTATCATGAAATTCCCTAAAAGTTTTCTGCTTAGTAATTTTTCATACCTTCAACTGTTTTGGAGATAGAAAAGGCATATCAACTCTTTTTTCTCCCCAATTAGAATTGTGGGCTCCCCAAGTAGAGAAGTCAAACTGTGATATTATAAGTCACTTGTTTATTGCGAGAAATAAAAGGTCTTTTTGTGTCGGGGTGACTTCAGGGTTCGGTATTCATGAGAGCTGGATTCGAGGTTTCATAGCTGGGATATGACATAACAACCTTCGAAATTACGATGAGAAAATCACAATAGCGAAAAGTCATCTTATTTCAGGTTCATTATGGATTTTCATCAAGTATCCTGCATGGATCCGCCCCTGTCATTACCTCGGTCCAAATTGGAAAAAGTGTTGAAAAATTTGGTCTTGAATAAACTTATCATGAAAGGGATGTAGATATTTGCAATAGTGTATTAGTTTCTACGCTTTTTGTAGAATACTCCTGCTACCTCTCCGGTAACGCTTATGCGATAGTACCAATAACTTCGTAGGCAACCTATATCGTTTAATATAAATGTAAATATTCACTTGGTTAAGGTTAAAAATAATAATAGGAATGGATATCCAAAAGAGTGAAATTTTCAATTCTTTTTCTCTTATTAGATGAAATGTAACAATAAGCTATTCAGCAGAAATTAGTACTTAATTTTTCAAGTGTGTAGGTAATATTTTATTGATCATCAATAAAGAATCTAACATTTTCGTATCAATTTCTTCCCCTTCCTAAGAGTCAGATATCATTTCCGCACAAGGACGACGAAGAAAAATTCAATTGGAGATTGAAATAAAAGGAGGTTGAAAATGATAAATTGACTGTGGGATGGTGCACGATTTTCAGCGAATTTCATCGAGTTACCATGGTTTCGGCCTCATTCACCCTCGTCAGAGCAGCACAACTCATACCTCGACGAAAATGGAAATGATTTCGATGCAATACTGCCATCTTCACTCAGAGTGATGAAAGGGATGAATGACTGTCAGATTTCGCTATGATATATTCCTACAGTACACCAGCTACTGATATCGAATAAGAGCGCCATCAATTCCATTACATTGAGATTTCGAACTGTTTTGTTCTGACGAGGTCAAATGAAACACCGAAACCATGCCCAGCATCTACTATTGAAGATTGATGATCGAAAACTTTGTTGATTGAATGCCTGCGGGTGTTATGTACCTGAATCAATTCCGTTAATCTTACAACGAGGCCTTATCCATTTTATGAAAATAGTCAAATTTCCGAACCTTTGTTTAAATCTTACAGCGTTTCTTCCTTCCACATTTGAAAATAGGAGTCAGCTAGATATAATTATTATATTCCATTTAATTGGAATGACATTGGGGTTTAGTTAGAGTACCTGAATGTGAGAAGTCATGGACTGCCTAGTCATTGAAGTTCCGGGAGATTTATTTATATCTCTTTCGTATAAACTTTTCACGCATTTCGTGGGTCTACACTGCTGTGAGATAATAGTAAACTATCATCGATAACACATTTTATCTTTCTCTTATCGAATGAAATAGGTGTACACTAAAAAGCACATGGGGGAATTAATATCCCTCCAATTTTTCACGAATACTGTATTGTCATCCACAATGTTCCTACGTTTAAATAGACTGAACTCATTTCGTTGAAAAGAAGATGTGAGAAGTGGGTGAAAATAAATTGAAACAAGTTTGGGATTTTCCATTTTGATAAGGTAAATATTCACCTCGATAAAACATGGCAAACTCATCTGGTGTTGATTTAGAATGGATTTCTTCTGAACGCTGTATTTTGACTGGTACTTTCAAAGAATAATCAACACATAGTGACTAAACTTGGTAGGCGGTTCTTTGATCTGGGTGGTATTTATTTATTATTTCGGTGGGTTATCGAAATCGAAGACTGGGTTGAGAAAAATTACAATGTTTGGAAACAAACTTAATTTCGCGTTATTTGGGAAAAAATCCAGATAACTGTAAGCTATATTATCAATGGAGCTACACGTTCGAGTTTGAATAGTTATTTTTGTTATTAGCATTGAATATTAAACTCTGGAGTTATTACACAAGGGTATGGAGTTTATATTCCAACACATTTATAGTAAATTTTACTTGAATGAAATGTTATCACTATATAGATTCATTGAATTATATTTTCATATTCGCTGAATGAACTTATTATTTTTTAGTGGAATATCATTCAATAGAGATTACGATTCACTAAAGAAATTCACGGAACATCAATAAAAAAATATCTTAATTGTCTTTTCGTAGGATTAGAAATATGACGTTCGAATGTGAGGGTTATTCGAAAAACGACGAGGATAGTTTTGAGGAAAGAGTAGAGAAAGAGCCATCAAACGAAAAACTACGTGAGTACTGACAATTGATTTTTTTCTTGGATAAAATCAAGACGATGTATTTCAGGCGTTTTTTCGGCTAAAGCATTCGTTGATGACCTCTTAGAAAATGGGTCTAACATCCCTTGCGATAATTCGATCGAAGAATTCAACAGGGAAGGCCTGCCGAAATTTTATAACGAAGTATATTTCAAAAGGTAGTTGAATATTTGATAATCATAAAAAAACATAAAAATTCACCCTCCATCAGTTTTTTACTGGTTTATTTCCATTCACAAGACGCAAAATGTCTTTATATACGTTTTAAAAGCATCTCCTTTCATTTATACTGATTTTTAGGGGTCAAGACTTCTTCTGGAATAATGCCTTCTCTCTTCTATTTTGTAAGTTCTTAGGACTTATCCTGACCTTGTCTTCACCGTCAATTTTGGCCGTTTTGAAGATGACAAAGATGTCAGGGTCTCCGATGACAGCCTATAGAAGATACGTTTCAACACTTTTCCATCTGCACTTGTGGTATGAAAGCGAACTGTCTTCAGACTCCAGGTGAGTCAAATATGGAGGGTTGAATGGCCACAAGAGGTTTATCTGGAGGTCTTGATCTTGGCCTGTCCTTCAGAACAAAATTTTATCGAACATGTCTGGCCTGCAATGTCAAAGCAATCACACCGCTTTCCCGACCCACCGCAGACATTACAATCTCGTCATTGTACATTTTTCTGTTTTTATGATATTTCTGGACATTATTTCGTTTTTGCAGATCGATGAGATCGATGAAGAGGGTGAAGGTATCTCACAACACTGCCAGCTCACAAGCAAACAGTATTGACAGGCCTCCCATAACACAAAAAGACATGGTCTTGACTCAGTTCGGTTTTATGGGATTCTGCATAGCTAGAACTGAATTTATCGGTATTCATGGGGCTAGAAAGGAGGATCTTGAAGGTTTCGTACATTTTTGGAAGGTGATTGGTTCCATTATGGGCATACAAGACAGGTACGCATCCTCATTGAAGGATTACTTATATATATTTATATTTAGGCTTTCTTAAACATGATAGCACGAACTAAACTGAGCAGCAAATGAAGTGGGGCACCTAAAAATTGTCCAAGTTTGACAAGTTATAACTTCGACCAAATTCCCAAATTCTTTGCCTACAAACGAAAATTTTTGGCAGCCTTACGTTCGCACCCTGTACCACAAGAAGAGATTGGAAAAAAATTACTCTACCAGTGGCATGTAGGCGAAAGATAGTGCTTTGCATCTAGGTGTGTAAAACCGACATCATCAATAAAGTAATGTCGAAGTTATAGCTTGTGAAACTTGGATAATATTTTATTAGCTGCTTAGATTAGATAGCGAAACACGTGTGTAGTGTTAAAATAACTCACCATGTAATTCAGTACCTATCGAAAAATCAATTCAGTATAGAAGGATCAGCTATTCAAAGAACTGAAGCATGACCACCTACGTAAAAATGAACACATATCCGTTGCATTCCCGTTGAGGGTCAAGGCATGAAATTTGATATCCCAATAACCTTCCTTAATTAAAGATTTTATCGTGGAAAAATCCAATAGAACCAAAATATTCAGATTGGCTCGTGCAAATATGCAAACTCTTCAACTTTTGCTTTTCGCTAATAATTTCAGTATTTGTTGCTCAATTTATCTTTGAAAGCGACTTTGGACGAGTTATATTTTATATACAGGGTGTTTAAAAGGGTGAGGCTTTTTCTAACGGAAGAAAATTATCACTGAAATAGATCCTAATACGACTCTAGATAATGTGTTATCGATACCAAATACTTCTTCTAAATTATTCGAGAATTTTTTCACAATGGTCATCAGAAAATATTCTTCTTGTTTCAACCCTTCAAGAGTAGTCTAAAAATGGGGTAAAATAGCGCTTTGTCAACATAAGCTCATTCAATTTTCTACACTGTTTTCACCCCAAATGGCACGATACAACAATTCTTTCAAGTGAACTTATCAAATAGATTTCGTACACAAGATATCACCCACCTTTTCTAGTTTTTTCATTATTCAAATAACCCAACTCTTGAAACTAAGTTGGACGCTCTCTAATAAATTCGTAAAATAAAAGTATCCTTTATATTTTCTTGTATAATGCGCCGTTTTCGAGTAATTTGATGTTCAAAAAGTATCTGAGAAATTTGACAATTTTTCAGGTTCAACCTAAGCAGGGATTCCCTCGAGGAAACAAGGGAAATATGCGAGGAACTGATAAATAGAGTATTTCGTCCGTTTGTGGAAAAGAGAGACCCGGACTTTTTGGAGATGACATCTTATCTGACCGACGGTTTGTGGTACGCCGACCCGCAACTGAATCATCGAGTGTTCCTCTCAATCTTATACGATATTCTCAGACCCATTGAAAGTTTGAGCGTCGAAAATCTGAGGGACAGCGAGGAATATTTCCCTCTAACCATAATCGAGAGATTGTATTATAGAACTATATTATTCGGCGTACGTTACATGATGAAATATAACGTTGTGAGGATATTTCTCAACATCAAACATCAAATTTTCATGTGGATATTGCACAGGATTCCTCTACTGGCCGTCTGTGCGTTTGGCTACGAAAATGCTATTGTTTCCATTGAAAGTAATCATTGCAAAATGCACTGAAGTAACGATGGAAATTTGGAAGAAAATTGGTCTGTGATATCATAGTTTTTTTCCATAAGGAAAGCCAATATTGATGGGATAATAATACCTGCCATAAATACGAACATTTCACCTACCTCAATTTTCGAATATTTTCGAGCTCCACCCCAATTTTTTCCATAGCCAATAAACCCCCAAAAAGAATGATGAGGAGATGGATAAATTGGAGTTTCACTAATAAAATCGAACAAAATAGTAGACAATTTATTAAAGCTGTAATATCATGATAATACTCATATATACATTTTGTTTTGTAACATCGAAGGAACAATAATAAAGAATCCACACGAAACATTTGGAACAGCTCTTTTTCTTACCTACCTGAAGTTTGTTCGTGGAAAATTCTCTAGTACATGCTCGAAAGTCGATAATTTTTCGTTCATTTTCATCTTTATCTTACTGATCGGAGGCATTTCTTTCATCGGCGCGGGGCGTGGGGAGACAAAAAAGAAATCGTTATTCAGGGCCTGAAAAAACAGAAAAGGTGCTGGGAAATCCCCCATTTTTTTTTACAAATGTATAATTCCGACTTGCAAGTCACAATTCTGAGTTGCAAGTCGGAGTTCTGAAATACAAGCCAGAATTTCGGCTGGCAATTCATATTTCTGTGATGCAAGCCAGAATTCTGACTCGCGACTTGAAATTCTGTGACACAATCCAGAATTGTGACTTGTATTTGGAATTATGAAATATAATTCCAAATTCCGGCTTGTTTGTATCTCAGAATTCCGGCTTGTATCACAGAATTTCGACTTGCAAGTAGGAATTCTGGCTTGTAACTCAGGAAACTTACTTTTTCCAGTCAAAGTTTTAGTTTGTATCACAGAATTTCGACTTGTTAGTCAGAATTCTAGCTTGTATCTCAGGAATCCCACTTCTGCCAGTCAGAATTCTGGCTTGTGTCCAAGAGTTTCAACTTGCGGTTCGAAATTCTGGCTCTTTTAGAAGAATTTCCACTTGCAAGTAACAATTCTGGCTTGTATCACAGAATTTCGACTTGTCACTCTTGTCAGTAAGAATTCTAGCTTGTATCACAGGAATCCCACTTCTGCCAGTCAAAATTCTGGTTTGTGTCCAAGAATTTCGACTTGCAGGTCGGAATTCTGGCTTGTTTAACAGAATTTCCACTTGCAAGTCAGAATTCTGGCTTGTATCAAAGAATTTTGACTTCGAAGTAAGAATTATGGCTTGTATCTCAGGAATCCCACTTCTGCCAGTCAGAATTCTGGCTTGTATCCAAGAATTTCGACTTGCGGTTAGGAATTCTGGCTCTTTTAGAAGAATTTCCACTTGCAAGTCACAATTCTGGCTTGTATCACAGAATTTCGACTTGCAAGTCAGAATTCTGGCTTGTATCTCAGGAATCCTACTTTTTCTAGTCAGAATTTTAGTTTACATCACAGAATTTCGACTTGTCAGTCAGAATTCTAGCTTGTATCTCAGGAATCCCACTTCTGCCAGTCAGAATTCTGGCTTGTGTCCAAGAATTTCGACTTGCAGGTCGGAATTCTGGCTTGTATCTCAGGAATCCTACTTTTTCTAGTCAGAATTTTAGTTTGCATCACAGAATTTCGACTTGTCAGTCAGAATTCTAGCTTGTATCTCAGGAATCCCACTTCTGCCAGTCAAAATTCTGGCTTGTGTCCAAGAATTTCGACTTCCAAGTAAGAATTCTGGCTTGTATCTCGGGAATCCTACTTTTTCCAGTCAGAATTTTGGTCTGTATCACTGAATTTCGACTTGTCAGTCAGAATTCTAGCTTGTATCTCAGGAATCCCACTTCTGCCAGTCAGAATTCTGGCTTGTGTCCAAGAATTTCGACTTGCAGGTCGGAATTCTGGCTCTTTTAAAAGAATTTCCACTTGAGTAACAATTCTGGCTTGTATCACAGAATTTCGACATGCCAGTTCGAATTCTGGCTTGTATTCCGGAATCCAACTTTTTCCAGTCAGAATTTCAGCTTGTATCACAAAATTTCGACTTGCAAGTCAGAATTCTGGCTTGTAACTCAGAAAACCTACTTTTCTAGTCAGAGTTATAGCTTGTATCACAGAATTTAGACTTGCAAGTCACAATTCCGGCTTGTAACTCAGGAATCCCACTTTATCCAGTCGGAATTCGGGCTGGTGACACAGAATTTTGACTTGCAAGTCAGAATTCTGACTTGCTGACTTCGTAAAAGTTGATTATGGAGGCTGTGAAGGAAGTCATCGCCACCCTTGACGGTTATATTGCTTCTTATGAAGAGCAATTCGAGGAGACCTACTTCCATGAGCGATCCTGCTTCCTTAGACCTACTTTCTTTATGAAAACCGGCGACTTTCGTAATTGCTAGGTTCCCGAATCGAATATAAACGATTGACTACCGATAAAAATTACCTCGTCGGCTTCTGGCCTTTCCGCCTCGTTATACCGCAGCATGGACGCTATCAGATCCAAAGTGTGCTCATCGGCGTTTGGTACTACAGTGTCCCAGGTTTTCGGCGTGGTGCGAGAGAAAGAGATCTTCTTGTAGTCCGGCAGACTGGTGACGCCGGGCCAGATTTCCTCGTCCGGAGTTCCCAGGGTACCTAGAACTATAGCCAGTTGTTCGATGTCGGTTTCTCCCTGAGATAGAATCTACCTTGAAATGTCAATTTTACCAGGTGTCGAATATATTCAGATCAAAACAATAAAGATCAGGATAGGCTACGAAAAGAGACCCAATGTATAAATGTTTAGAACTGAATTTTTCTACCACGGGGAAAGAGAAGTTTCATAAAAGGATTTAGCATGTTAAGTTTCGCGTTATTAATAATCTAACTCTTCTATCTCGGGTAAATAACGATCATTGTGAAGATGCCTGCCATAAGATAGATGCTTATTTTCAACAGATATATGCCCGTTTTATGAGAGATGATAACCATGCTCGGTGTACAGATATGCCTGTCTGGCATCGTCAGACAGATGCCTGTTATTTTAACAGATTGCCCGTACCAAAATAGATACTTGTCTGAAGTCGTCAAACAGATGCCTACTGTTTTAACAGTTTGCCTGTCCCAAAACGGATGCCTGTTTGATGTCTTCGAAGAGATGCCGTTGTTTTAACGGCATCGGCGAACGGATGCCTGTATGACATCGTCAGATAGATGCCTTTTGTTAAAACAGATTGCCTTCCCAAAATAGATGCTTGTCTGAAGTAGTGAAATGAGAACAGATGCTCGTCCCAATACAGATGCCTGATGAGTGACTTCGCCAGACAGATGCTCGTTGTTTTAATAGAATGCACTTTCTAATACGGATGCCCGTTGATATAACAGGGTCTGCGTACATATGCTTGTCCGACATAGTCAGACAGATGCCTGTGGTTTTAACAGTTTGCCTGAACCAAAACGGATGCCTGTCCAATGTCAAATTTCCGTTGTTTTAACGGCATCGGCGTACGGATGCCTGTCTGACACGGTCAGACAGATGCCTGTTGTTTTAATAGATTGCCATCCCAAAATAGATGCTCGTCCCAATGCAGATGCCTGATAAGTGACGTCGTCAAACAGATGCCCGTTGTTTTCAAAGAATGCGCTTTCCAATACGGATGCCCGTTGTTATAACAGCGTCTGCGTACATATGCCTGTCCGACATAATCAGGCAGATGCCTGTTTTAACAGATTACCCGTCCCAAAATGAATGCCTGTCTGAAGTCGTCATTCAGATGCCTGTTGTTTCAGATTACCTGTTCCAAAACGAATGTATGTCTGACGTCGTCATTCAATTCTTGTCGGCGTACAAATGCCTGTCTGACGTCGTCAGACATATGCCTGCTGTTTCAACATATTGGCTGTTCCGAAACGAAAGTATACGCAAAAAAATAAGTGTAGATATACCGAGTGTCCCACATGCATCTAAAACATGACACTTCGGCAGATATTTTTTTCTATATGGGAAACTGCGTAAGGAAGAAATAAAATCGTATCGAAATAAACTATAAAAACCACTTCTTTCGAATTATACTCACGGGAAACAGGGGCTTCTTGTTGATCATCTCGCCGAGGATGCACCCCACGGACCAGATATCGATTTTCAACGTGTATGTCCTAGATCCGTAGAGCAGTTCTGGAGCGCGATACCACCTGGTGGCCACTTGGTGCGAATAGGTCCTCAAGTCGGTCTTCTTGTAAATTCTGGCCAGGCCAAAATCCGCGATCTTGAGGACTCCGGAATGGCTGATCAGCAAATTGGAGGGTTTCAAGTCCTGAAAGGAATATAAATACTATTTCGAAGAGTTTTCAAGGTGAGGCAGACAGATGCTGGACACACATCATGAGAATCTCACCCTATGCATTATGTGATTCCTATGCATGAAATTCACTCCGCATAGGAACATCTTCATGTACGTCTTGATCTGGGATAAGTTGATAGGATTCTCTATGTAACTGATGACGTCGCTCAGGCTGCATGGTAAGTACTCCATCACGAGGACAACAGAGCTTTCAACACCCCGTATATCGTAGAGTTCAACTATCTGCAATCAACAATTTCCACTTTAATAACTACTCAGGCTTTTCCAGCCTTATGTATCTACTTACGTTAGGCGCTTTAAGAACTCTGAGGGCGCAAATTTCCCGCATGGTGTTTTTAGGCATGGGATGGTTAGGATTGAAGCATATCTTTTTCAGGGCAACGATCCTGTGGGTTTTTTTGTCCATCGCTTTGAAAACGAATCCATGAGCCCCTTCTCCCGCCCTACCTAAAGGTCTGAAATCCTCCATAATTTTGCCTATCTCATTTTTTTCACGCGTTTCACTCAGTGTTTGAAGAATTGGAGTGAGTCATTTTGAAGTTCCGCATATTGTTGTGTTTGTGTTTCCCGGGCAACGGTCCGCATGAAAATGCATAGAAATGTGTGATACACGTATTTCTTTGATCCCACGCATTTTCCGAACACAATAAAAAATACTCTATGATCATTCATAAATTTTATGATTTTTTTTTGAAATTTTACGTTTTCTCTTTGAAAGAACGATCCAATTTAGGATTTAACCATCAAATTGTGGAGTAGCATCATAGAAATGGGATATTTCTCAAGTTCTGTATCATTTCTTATCAGTATCATTTTTTATAAGCGCTTATCTCTCCAAAATTCTAAAAGGTGTGTTCTTTTATCTCTCTTTTATTACATAACCGCGATGAAAAAAGCTAACGTTTTGAATTAAAAATACTATCCTGCAAACCTGCTGAAAATAGAATGTACGTAATCTACAGCTTGGTTTGAGAGAGATAATTCAACTAAATATCATATTTATTGATAGCTTATGGAAAAAATCACGTTTATTCATCAACAAGCTTTCAGTTTTTCGAAAAAAATTCTAGCTCTTCTCTGAAGAAGTGAGGGTTTATTGTTCACAGAATTTTGATGATGTAAAAGAAATCCACAATGTTATCTTCTTTGAATTCTGAAGTGTTTATAATCCATGCCGCAAGCAGGATACCTATCCAAAACTATGGCACTCTAGAATTCGATACTAGACCCTATTGATTTTACTACTACAGGTAGTGAAACAAGAAACCTTAGTATTCAACAGATTAAGGATATTTTATCCAGAATTACTGCGGTAATTGAATATGAAAAAAATTCAAGTCTTAATAAATTTTCACCAGAATAATCAAATTGAGGGCAAATGAGTAAAATGAAAACTGATCTAAAATAAAAATTATATTATCTTTTATTCTTATTTAAAAATAACCCATACAATGGTCAATTCTAACAAGATATAAATTATTTAATTTTCAAGAGCAACAAACTAAGGGCGAAAATAAGTCTGGCCTATGAAAATTCATACAAAATAGTGGGTAATGTATAAAATGATACAAAATCGAAAAAGTTCAGAAATGGGGAAATAATAATGTATAAAATATTACAAAAGCAGATAAAATAGTACGCAGTTATTATGTGCCTTATTGCACATTACCTACAGGGGTAGACATTGATTTAACATTTATGTTTCATTTTTCACAATAACAATCTCTTCAAGAACATTTTTTAATCAACTTACGTAAAATGATGGAAATGAAAGTTTCAATTTACTTAAAGAAAAGCAAGAATTATCTATTCATGACAAGCTTGTTCTATCCCCCGTTGTAAAGAAACTCAACAAGTCTGACCTCTTATTTACAGAACACTCCTAAGCCATAACAAAAAAAGATTTTTTCCAAGAATATAACAGTCATTGCGTTTTCAACTCTTTGCCAATGCTATAAGATACTATTTTATTCCAATCTATTTTTGTGCGGGTAACTGGTAGGAGTCTCCTCAAAGCTTTAAAGGTAGTGTCTGACATGGTCTGATAATTCTCTGATATAGCTGTTTGATATAGGTTCTCTGCATTTTCAATAATCTGAACTATGTCTTTAGCTGTTTGTACTTCATTAGATACAGAAACAGTTTCTTTAATCTCTTTCGAACTGACAAGTTGAACATTTCCCTCTTCATAATAATGTACTTGGACTCTGAGGACACCCTGAATGTCTGCAGAATTACCATCGAGGACAACATTCCATTCTGAACGCCACCGTCCATTCCAATAGTTTTTAGGTTGGAACTGATGGTCCTCAATACAGGCAGTTAAAACAATATTTCCATTTTGATTTCGAGCTATAACACTGCATACACCATCTTTGTAGTGATTTTTAGTGTACTCAATAAATTCTGCATCCAATGCAGCTCTCCAAGGTTCAGTTGCTGCATCGGGTGTGTAGGGTTGGTACTCTGAGGCTTCTTTGCGTAAATGGTCATACTTAAAGGATTGTTTAGAACGGGGATCGAAAAACCTATTGTTTCCTAAGTCGTTGTATTCAGTAATGAGCACCAAACTTTCCGAATTATCAATTCGAACAGGAGTTAGTTGATCCTTGTTGTACTGGGCAAATGCCCCACTTGCACCTTCTTTGAGTAAATCATCATTATCCAGCAGTTTCCGCACGTCATTAAACACTTCATTGAATTCTCCAGGAGGTGAATGAAGAATGAAATCTGAAACTATTCGGACTTTTTCTTGATCGGTGATTTCATCCCCTTCGGACGCCATGTTTAGGTTGGGTTGATTTGTCATTTCTACGGTTTTTACGTTTATGACGTGACGTGATAATAAATTGACAGTTCTGCTAACCATGAAGTATAAGTTCTTCTTCACGCAGAACTCAATTTATAAAAAAACGATCAATTTTCTCAAACAATTTGAATATTATAAGCATCATCCGGTTGAAATTATTCCTCGTCACTATTGAATAAATATTTCAATGAATAGAAAATGGAATTGGTAAGTTTCAGAGATAAGATTTTCTGATCCTCTTCTATGAGCGCACAGGGCGCAGCTCTTGTGATGACAGATCAGACAACAACATAACCTATTCAACAAAATCCAAAATAGTCTGCGATGAAAGTATGTTCACTAAATTTCGAATTTCCAAACAAAATTTAATGCAGTTTTGTGCTGTTATCAAGCCTTTCGGATAAGGAAATGTGTTTTGATAAAGCTTTCCTGTTGAAATATTTGGCGATCTTTCGGAATAAAAAATCATGAAGAAGTTAACTGGTTCTTTCAGGTTCACACAGTGGGACCCATGGCTCATAATTTCTCAGATAATAACAATACAATGTGTTCTATATTTCACTTTAGGGTTGTGGTTAGCAGTTCTTGGTTCAATGGTTGGGGATACCAGAACCTTAGATCATATTTTTCAATATCATGTAAGTGATCGATAACTTGGGAAATTGCTATTACTGCAATTTTATATTTTTGAAGGAATTGCAAGTTCGTGACGCTGGAGGAAGAATGGTCATATTTTCATTCATTTTGAATGCACTTGTGGGGTAAGATATTTAATATTTAGGTTTATATTTAGTGATGCTTACACATACCACTTTCTTTAGAGCTGGTTTACTGTGGTATGTTGTCGAAAGAACAAAGTTATGTATGGACTTCAGTAGTACCTGGCACTTTATACATTTAGTCATCTGTTGGTTTTATAATGGGACTTTTCCTACTTCTATATCATGGTGGCTTCTGAATATCGTATGTGCTACCATAATGTGTGTATGTGGCGAGTTTTTATGCTTGAGAAGTGAATTGAAGGCTATACCATTGTCATTAGGTCCTAAAACTGATCTTTGAAATGGATTAATTGTGATACGAACATTAATGCAAATAATATTTTCTGATGTTATTATCTTGTGAGTAGTCATTCTCAGTTGTTCTTTTATTAAGTTTAGAATGAATAAGTAAAATATAATTTAAACTGGCGAAACTGGATTGATATTTTGTGAGCCATTTATATATTCATAAAAAATTATTAATAAACTGACTGAGTTACAAAAACTTTTACTGTGTCCATTGTCTCAGTCCCCACCACTAACCAATAAAATTTGAATTGTCTTAATTATTTTTTGCAAAAAATTGTCACCTATTCTACTTGAAATTCAATGAAGTAGCATTGGACTTGAGGGGATGACATCTTGAATATTTTATATCGGCTTTTTTGGTGAAGCTTTTATATGTCAAAGAAGGACTTACCTTTGACCTATTGAAGTCAGCAACTTAAAATTTATTAAGCTTGGTCGTGTTTAAAAAAAAACAAGATTTTTTAAATGGTGTTTAATTTGAGTATATTTAGGCAGCCGTTAAAGTAACAGTAAACAAATAATGGCTTTCTAGTTTTCATTTTAACAAAATAACATGTCAACAGCGGGTTTCGCAATACCCTTAAAGAGCTCCTTCCTAATTTTGTGAGGAAAAAGTAGAAAAAATATATATACGCAGGCAGCATGCTAACTTATCTAATATATCCGAATAAAAACTGAGAATACTGTGAAGATTTCCAAATCTAAAATGATGAGTAATATCGTTGTGGTAAGTCTTCTCTCCAATAACGTTTAATTTTGAATCGAATACTCCTCTGCTTCCTCTATGATCGCGCTGTTCTCTTCGATTCTCTGTCGCAAATGAATCAATTCTTGCCGTCTCTGGAACAGCACATGATAAGCACCGTATTTTCGCGTTTTTTTTTTTTTCAATAAAATACCTCTTCGCTGTTGATCACAATGATTCGTTGATCGATTTTCGGAATGAGCTGACAAGTCTCTTGCTCTAGATCGTCCAAGGACTGTCTCCTCGTCAGTCTGGAAGTGTGATTAGGTAAGGAGGTTGAGTTGACTTCAATCGTGCTGGATCTTCTGAGAGGCGAAGGACCATCGAGCTCGTTTCCGTCGAGGAGTTTGACCAAACTGTGTCTGGAAACGGATGATTGTATTTGAATGCTGAAAACGGTTATTGAACATCACTTACCTTCTGGATAAAGTCACCAAGGATTGCCTATGCTTTGAATGCCTCTTTGTCTTTCCCAACCTCATGTTTATGGCTTGGAAGTGATTCTGGATTGCCATACCTAGCTCTGGACATTCCCCTTCATCGACCTTTAAAATCAAAATTGTTTTGTAAAGTGTCATAAGTGTTTAGTGGCAACAGTGGTGTGTATGGTTGAGGAGATTCTTTATGGTTGGGAAATGGTAAGTACAACATGGTGGTTTGCTGGATAAGTTAATCTGGAATATTTACCAGAACTTCGGCTTTTTCGAACATCGTGAAACCGTCCCTGCCATTGTGGAGGTAGCTCTTGGTGGCTAGCCTATACTCTTGCTCCAATTTGAGGTACTCGTCCCCTATCCTGACGAAGGTGGGATCCACCCGCTGTCCGACGGGTTTGCGGGGGTCGAACGCGAAGCTTATCCCAGCCACTTGGGGGAACCTACCCTCCAACTTTGGATACATGGATACTCCATTTTCCAAGGCCGCCAACAGTTCCTGGCCTAAAAATTGAAATGCTTATTGTTGTCAACATTCTCCCTCTGTAAAACGAACATGTTTTTAGTTGAGATTTAGACTGGGGATTAGGGTCCAAGTTGGGTTTTTGGGACGGTAAAATGGAGGGTTTTGGGCATAACCTATTTCGTTTTTGTTGACGCTAGAGGCTACAAACAAAGAAATTCTTGAAGTTTTTGAAAAATGCCATTTCCAAGATGAAAATCTAAACGAAGGGAGATAAGCTTCCGAAATTGCCCGCAAGAGATTCAGCGTGTTCGAAAATCTATATTTCCATACCAAAATTTTAAATATCCGGCCCAGTTTAGGAGAAAATAATTTTTTTTATTTTTCAATTTTCATTTTCGAGTTGACTTCGAAAAGCTCTCTGGTGTGCAATTTCCTATTGAATCATCAACTGTTCGGTTTTCTAGAATGTTTAAAAAAACTTCAATGCACTCCATATAGGACAGTTATAGAATATCCTGATTTTTAGACAGAGTAGCAAATAGGTCAATTTTTACAATTTTCGGTGAAATGGTTCATTTTAATGAAATCTACCACCTATTAAAAAAATACTCGGCTATGAAAACACCCTGCTATGGTCTGGACGACTCACCTGTCAATTCTCAAATGCATGCAAACTATGGGGGTAAATCATGGTGATTTGATACAAAAAATAGGAATTATGCCAAATCAGGGCGAAGTAAAACTAGTTCAATGGTTCGACCAGGGTTTATGAGGCTTCAATTTTTTTTTTAAATCTTCCAAATTTCTCACCTGTTACTTTTAATACTACGATAGGATCCCTCATGGGAATGATGTTAGTCAGGTCTCTCATGGTGAAATCGCCAGCCGGATGCACTTGGTCTGACCTGAAGGTGCCAGAATTCAGGATAACCAAATCAGCACCTGTTGCGGCTAAGACGACGTCGCAAACCTGCAAAAATCAGAAAACTGCACCTATTTATCGGATATCGTATCATTTATACATGATCACCACTCATAATTTGAAGTTAAATATATCAGAGACAAAGCCATATACAAACATTTCATTTTACGTTTTTTATGAAGAATATCACCCTGTAGAATTCATTCATTCATTCATTGCTTCATACCGTTACCGAGAATAAATCTACAAAAAGACTCAAAAACAAAACTATCGGTGGGATCAAACTTATAATTTCTTAGGTTTAATTGCGACTTGTGTGCCCTCCTGTGACTGAAGAGACCCAACCGTGACCTACAGATTCTTCCACACTCCTGGCATTGGTAGTCCCAAACAGATCTGGCCGCCGATGTATTCTTCTCGAGTCTCCATTATAACTGTGGACCAGAGACCTCCACTGTGATCTGCCTAACGCTAGTTGTCCCCAGTTATGATTGGCATCAACTGATTTTAGTGATTGATGCAGCATATCTTTAAACCGCTTATACTGTCCTCCTGGTTTTAGAGCTCCCTCTGTGAATTCGCCATACAGAACTATTTTGACAAGTCTTGTGTCTTGGATCCTCAGAATGTGGCCGCTCCACCTGAGTCTGGCTTTCGTTACTTGAGTCTCAATTGAACAACTCGCGCGTTGCAAGACTTCTACAGTCGAAACTTTGTGGAACCATCTGATGTGCATTATTTGTCTAAGATGAACGTTGTTGCATTTGTTCAAGCCGTTTAATATGTCGCCTGTAGGGCGTCCAGCTTTCGCTTCCGTAAAGAAGCGTTGGGAGGACGACTGCTTTGTAAACAGCTGTCTTGGTCTTCAGATTTTGGTCGTGATTTCGAAACACTCTGACCTTTAGCTTCCAGAATGCCCGTGATGCCGAATTGGTTGTGTATTTCCGTGTCCAGGTGAGCCCTAGCATTTATGAAGCTTCCCAAGTATTTGGACTGCATATTGAGGTTCAGTGATAAACTTTGTACGGGCTTCTGCTCTGAGGCGCTTCAGGTTAAACAGGCCTCCATCAAATCTGAATCTTATTCCAACACCTCTTACAGGCATACTCATGTCAGCTATGGCGAAAATATTGAACAGTAGAGGCGCTTATACGCAGCCTTGTTTTATTCCAGAGTTGGCTAAGAAATGGTCGGTTGTAGAGCCATTATGCTGTATTATAGCGGTGTTATTGGCATCTTCATACCCTGTAGAATAAATTAAAATTCAGAAACAACTTACCCAATTTCCCAGGTTGGACTCCGAAGTCCGAATGGCGGTAAATCTCCCATCCAGCGGTACAGGAAAACATCCCAGAACATCGTTCATCTTGCTCTCGATCACACCTGTCGAGGAAAGAGGGTTGAACGTCCAGATTTCACCGCCCAACTTACCGGAAACTTACTCGTATACTTCTCCACGATCTCCTTGAGTACTGGATCTTCTGGAAAGGCTGAAGTGACCTGCACCTCTTCGATGACCACCTCCGGCCGTCCGGAAGAGGTCTTCTCGAAATTGACGGAGATCTTGCTGAAGTTCCTGAAGTCCGTGCCGCTCTTGATTATGTATTTTCCGTTCACGTGGAGCACCTCGAACACGTGGTCGTGACCTCCCAGGATCAAATCTATCTGGTCGCAGTTTTCAGCGAGTTTGATGTCGTTTGGTGTTCGCATGTGGGTGAGGGCTATTATGTAGTCGCAGCCCTGGAAAAAAAGGCTCATGTTAATACACTCCTCGAAAAAGCAGATTAAACTGCATGAAACGTTCGCCAATCAGACACATAGAGACAAAAAAAATATTTTCTCGTAATCAGTGTCCGATATTTGAAAATTTGGTATGTAAATATAGGTTTGAGAACACACTGAATCTACTGCGAGCAATTCCGAAAGCCTATCTCCCTTCGTTTAGATTTTCATCTTGGAAATGGCATTTTTCAAAAATTGCAAATTTCAATCTGCGATATCTCCTGTTTTATTCGTCTGATCAAATTGGGTTTTCCGGTTATATAATCAGCATTGCCTAGGCTTCCACCCTAGCTCAAAAACTCGATTTCGAAAATCTCGATTTTTTGGGTCAAAAATGAGCAAGGGGTTAGACCCCCCTAAAATGACCTATTTGCTACTCTGTCTGAAAATCAGGATGTTCTATTACTGTCCTAGGATATGGAGTGCATAGAAGTCGTTTTGTAGATTCGAGAAAACCAAACAGTTGATGATTCAATAGAAAATTGCACTCCAGAGAGCTCTCCGAAGTCAACTCGAAAATGAAAAGTGGAAAAACAAAAAAAATTATTTTCTCCTAAACAGGGCCAGATTTTTGAAATGATGGTATGAAAATATAGGTTTTCGAACACGCTGAATCTATTGCGGGCAATTCCGAAAGCCTATCTCCCTTTGTTTAGATTTTCATCTCCAAAATGGCATTTTTCAAATATTGCAAATTTCAATCTGTGATATCTCCTGTTTTTTTCATCTGATCCAATTGGGATTTCCAGTTATACAATCAGCGTTGCCTAGGCTTCCACCCTAGCTCAAGAACTCGATTTCGAAAATCTCGATTTTTAGGGTCAAAAATGGTTAGACCCCCCTAAAATGACTTATCTGCTACTCTGTCTGAAAATCAGGATGTTCTCTTACTGTCTTAGGATATGGAGTGCATAAAATTTGTTTTGAAGATTCAAGAATACCGAACAGTTGATGTTTCAATAAAGAATTGCACTCCAGAGAGCTCTTCGAAGTTAACTCGAAAATGAAAAGTGGAAAAACAAAAAAAATAATTTTCTCCTAAACTGGGCCAGATATTCGAAATTTCGGTATGAAAATAAAGGTTTTCGCATACGCTGAATCTACTGCGAGCAATTTCGAAAGCCTATCTCCGTTCGTTCAGATTTTCATCTTGGAAATGGCATTTTTCAAAAATTGCAAATTTCACTTGAGAATTTGTCAAGACTGAACGGTTGTGTCGAAATGGATCAAATTATCAGATTTATTACAAGAAGAGTTGTTCTTGCAGACTATGTATCACGTTCAAATATACGATAATTTTCCTGTAAGATGAATCACTCTAAAGATGACCTTCGAAAAATTCTCAAAAAGTGCAATTCAGTTAAAACTTGTTCAAGACCGAACGGTTGTGCCGAAATGGATGAAGTTCTCAGATTTATCAATAGAAGAGTTGATCTTTCAGAATATGTATCACGTTCGGATATACGATAATTTTTCTGGAAAATACGCGACTCGAAATTTGACTTTCGAAAAATTTCACTGACGGAAGAAATTATCAAGAAGTACCTTTATTACATACAACACACAGAAAAGAGAATAGAGAATTTAATTTCCGAAGATTAGTTCTGCTGGTTCACCGTTCATTTTCATTCTAATATTTTTGGTGAAACTTTAAACCTCAGACATGCAACTCACCTCTTCTTTGAGTTGGTTCGCCAACTTTTGGCCGGCTTCGCAAAAATCGAAGAAAGTGGTCTCGTCGGGATTTATGGTTGCCAACGTTTCCAACCATTCTTTCTCCACCAGGCCTATGAGACCTATCTGGTGGCCAGCCCAGTGTACCACGTGGGTTATCCGTCCTTCTCCCAGTGGTCTTCCGGTTTCGTTGTCTAGCACGTTAGACATCAGCCAGGGAAACTTGCACTTGGGCACCCACTGGGACAGAACCTGAAGACCGTGATCTGAAATGGAGAAAAATCAGAATCTCCCTTTCCTAATTATATCTGGAGCGAACCTACCAAAGTCATGGTTTCCCAGCACTGCGCAGTGTGTTCCAATCTCGTTGAGCACTGGTACCATTTGCTCTCCTTTCGTGAACGTACTCACTGAAAGATGTTTAATACTTAAGATTTACCGGTGTCGAATCTGGGGATTTTGAGGGCCATTCGTCGGATCGTCCTTTGACGATTGTTCAATGGAGGAGTTCCCTACATGTTGGCCAACCTAGAAAAAGGTCTAAAAGGTCTACCAACGGGAAATGATTGCTTCCTAACGAAACCTACCTCATTCTTTTTCTACAAGCGTGCGCGTTCAACCTTTTTCCCGCACGCATTCCAAGTTGCAAAGAGTCACTTTCCTAAAGAGTGCGGGAAAAACGCCTGCTATTTCTTTCCCGCACGCATTTGCGTGCGGGAATGGATTAGCAGGGGTTTTTCCCGCACGCAAATATTATAGAGTAAATTAAATTCTATCATGTTTCTATGCATAGAACGTCAACGATGAGAAACCCATAGTAATGACATGCAGAATTACGTCTGTCATTATACATGAATTAATCAAATGAGATATGATCTGTTTCGTGCAATTGATATATTTATATATTTCAAGCGCTTGTAGAAAAAATATTGTTCCTAACTCTTGCGGAAAGTGTCTTGCCCGCACTCAACTGCTTACCCGAACTCTGCTTCGCATCGTTCGGGCAACGGCAGTTTCGTGCGGGCAAGTATCACTTTCCGCACTTGATAGGAAAATAACTATTCCGCAATGATCAAATATAATCATGAAATTCTACCGAGCTTTCTAGAGTTTACTGTTAAAGAGAAAAAAAGATTTTCATAACCTCGATTGCTGATTGGTTGAAATTTATGTTGGTATTACTACTTCTTGTGACAATTGACATGTTTCGTTGGCAAATGTCAAGAAGGAAATAGTAATCTGTTAGGTTATGTGCAAAGTTTTGGTTATGTGCACAATCTTTGCTTGAACGCATTCTTGTTTTCTTGTATTTCGTAGGCTATACAGCACATTGACAATATTAATATTAATATTATATATATATATCAGTAAAAATGAAATTTGCCAATGAAATATGTCAATTGTCACAAGAAGTAGTAATACCAACATAAATTTCGACCAATCAGCAATCGAGGTTATGAAAATCTTTTTTTCTCTTTAACAGTAAACTCTAGAAAGCTCGGTAGAATTTCATAAATATATTTGATCATTGCGGAAAGAATGAAGTAGGTTTCGTTAGAAAGCAATCATTTCCCGTTGGTAGACCTTTTAGACCTTTTTCTAGGTTGCGCAACATGTAGGGAACTCCTCCATTAGATACTTACGCATGCTGGGTGAGAAGGCATCACCACTGAATAATACGAGGGGGTTGAGATGTTGGAAGTTCTTGATAGCTGTACAAAACCTAGCAGCTCCGCCTACGGGTTCAGGTGACTGCCTCGCCTCCACGTTGTATACATCGTTGTAGTGCAAAATTATCAGTTTTTCTCCCATATTTCCCGCGATTGTGTTCACAGCCCTTCTGCCCGCTGCTCGTACTTCGAGGGAAGCCTGAAAAGACGGTATTTCGTGGTTTATTTCAATGAAACATCTTGGGGTACAAGCTAAATCCCAATGTTCTGCCTAGTTTTAGCCTTGGTACTACTTGTCCATGTCTTAGACACGTAGGTAGTAAAAACAAACACTCATATTTAGTAACAATAAATTTATTCATTGTTGAAAAATCCAAGTTGCTATCTCAATTTCAAATTTGTTTTCTGAGATCGAAACAAAGATGATCGAAATGTTGATGTGGATAATTTCCATGATTAAAACGTTGAACCAATTCCCAGTACGCGATGTTTATCTTGGGAATTTCCAAAGATTTGAACATCAAGAAGCAAAGATCGTATTTTCGAACTATGCACGAGGTGCATTTCCATGAGTTGACGTGAAATATATCATTCATCAGAAGCGTTTAAAGTACTTGTTTACGAGAATTTGTGAGGAGAATCCAATCGATGTGTTTTTGTTGATGGAGACTTTCTGTCTACTTTATTATTATCGCTTATTTTCATGGGGGATGCTGTGCATATCATTTAATTTTGATTTATTGTATCCTCAATCTCTGAAATGAACGGTATAAAATGGTTTTATGGAGAAGGTTTTTTGCGTAACAACTTCTATAGAGGTGGCTTTTCCTATCCAATTATATGAGAACACCACCAAAAATTTCTTTCTATGTCTTCACGCTTCCAGAGAATATTTTTGCTCAATTTCATTTCCGTCAGTTTTTTAAGAAAAAAGTCGATAATTGCTTTTCAGGTGTCATCTTTATGGGGCTCTATCTAAGCATGGACTGCTTGAAAAAATATACAAGGTGGGTCTTTCACTCGTACAAATATTTTAACAGTAGATTCTTGAGGTCAAAAGAAACTTTTTGCCATACCGTTTTTTCCGATTCGGATCTGATAAAAAGAGATAGCGATAGCCATTTTAAGTTTTCATAATGAGGTGTTCCACCCCTGGAAAAACCAAATTTCCTTTCAGAATAACTATGACACTACACATCTGTGGATCTTTTAAACAGGGTTGCATTCAGGCAAAGTATCCAATTTTCCGAATATCACAGATATTTTTTATTTTTGAACGTCAAATTATTCGAAAACGACGCATTACACGAGAAAATATGAAGAATACATTTATTTTACAAAACGTCCAAATATTCATTAGATAGCCTCCAACTTAGTTCCAAGAGTTGGGATATTTGAGTTTTTGCTCTTTTTATGGTACTTAATGGTCATAATGAGAAAACTGGAAGACGTGGGTGATATCTTGTGTTCCAAAATGATTCATCAAATAAATGAAAAACCATATTCCGAAATTCATTTCATTTGGTACAACCGTTTGTGAGATAGAACTAAAAATATCATTTTTTATGGTTTTTCAACAGCCTGTATCTTTTAAACCGAGCCGATTCGGAAAAAATGGTACAGGTAAAAAGTGTTTATTTTGACCTCAAGAATCTACTGTTAGATTTTTAGTACGAGTCAAAGACCCACATTATTTTTTGAATCATTCCTCCCATTCTTTCGTAACTGTTCATTTACACCCTGTTTACTTCTACTCTCATGAGTTCAGCTTCATCAATTTTCGACCCTCAAAACGAGCTGAATCGTTTTCGAGTTCCTGTTTTTTACATCACAACAAAGAAAAACACATAAATATCCGATTTATCAATGACTTCATCTTGACCACCCGTCGATAATGTTGATTTTGGCTGTAGTATACACTCGAATTTCGATACAGGATATCACGTGCTCTAATTATCCGACGCTATTTAATTGGTACGAAGGTCGTTTCGATAAGGGCCAATTGGTCATCATTCTTCCTATCGAATTTCGATTTTGGCGAATTAAATGCGATGCGGACGATCAATACGATGCCGACATCGCTTATCTGCCGTGGAATTTTGTGACTTTATGTCACGTAACTCCTCCAGTTTGGTGGAATCGATCTTTAATCGATTGAAAAAATTTCTTTCTCAGAACGTGAGAAGAATAGGGAAGCACAAAATTGGAATATCACAGACATTAAGGCGAATTGATAAAGTTATCGTTTGGTCAGTTTCTAAGAACAATAAGAGTATCAGAGATTACTTTCTGGAAACAGATAGTCGAGAAAAAGTAATATTTTTCCAAGATTCCCTTGACAAATGCAATTTTTTGGATGATTCGAAGAGTAGATCATCAGTGGGAGAAACCATAGAATTCAAATATCGATAAATGATTTCCGAACAATTTAATTGTTCAATTTGAGAACTTTTTATGAGTTATATCAAAATTAATAATAGAAATTCTGCTCGATATTTATTCAAATTGAGTGTAACATGAATTACACGATTTTATGGATGTCATAGATGTGTCAGTTAAAAAATGAAATTCTATGAACTGAAAATAAAATTTCACCGAAATGGTGACATATGTCGACCTATATATTATATATTTTTTTTTGAAAGCTATGTTTCTTTGTAAAACATGAGATCAAAAAATATGCCATAACAATTCAAATTAGGCCGATACTTTCACCTTAGAATAAATTTTATTCAATGTATAAGTATCTATCTAATAATTTCCTGAAAGAATACCTTGTTTCTGTGCTTTCAGATGAAATTATTTGACGAATTACAATTCTATGAAAGCACGGTGTACCTACTACTTTTCACTGATTAATGTAAAATAAGACACCGCATTGTAGAAATTGTTATAATTTCAACTAGAAAGCAAATATTTCGTGAAAATCACATAAAGAATAACCACACATCAAAAATTTAAAAAATTCAATCAGTTTCAATGACAGATTTATTCGATGAATAACTATCTGAAAGTGGAAAGACAGCATTTTTACTTATTCAAGGAATAAGACTCATCTATCGAATAAATTTATTTATTCGCACGTGAAAGTACCGGTCCTTAGAGAAGATATTTTTTTCTACCCTTAGTACAAGACATGAAAAAAGTTGTTTTATTCCCGGTGAAAAAGTGCCTATAGAAATTTTTGATCGTTTTTAGATATTTTCCAAAACGAAAAATTTATGGCATATTCTCGAAATAGACAAAATATCAAGATTTGTTTATATCTTCAAGAGAAATGAAGATATCGTGAAACGGTTTCCACTGATGGACTTTTCACGAAAATCTAGCCCAGGATTACTCTCAACGTCTAGAAGTATCAGAAACAGCCGAAAACAAGCAATCTGGGATACCCTGTATAAACAAGTTTCAATCCAATAAAAAATATTTGAACCTTTATCAGTCATGCTGAGTGTATTCACCAGATGGGCTCAAATATTCTCACTATGAATCACGGATGAAAACAATGATCTATAATAAATATTTATTTTTCATCATCGATAAAATCGTAAATTTTGATAACCGATTGATCGAATACTTAAAAGTGGTAAAATCGTCGAAATGTTCGAAAGAACAGATGCCTATAACATTACAACCAAATGCGCTAATGGATAAACTCAAGAATCAGAAGATACAGTGAAAAAATTTATGCATATTTTTCCTTTTCGTTTTCATTTAGTAGAGCATTAAAAATATGAAAAATTATTCAAACTTTTTCTGATTTGATAAATATAGAAGAGGATAAGTGACTATCCTACCAAAAAAACGTTTTCTTTTCGAAGAGTTTTTCCTGAACAAACTGAATTTCACTTTTAAAGGCTAATTATGAAAGAATTGAGATTTTATTGAATATGAAGGAAAATAATCAACAAAAAAACTTACCTCGAGTACAATCGAGCAAATTTCGAAGTTCAACATGGTCGATTTTCAAGAAAAAAAAAGAATTAAAAAAAGTATTTTCGAAAGAGAATAACGAAGTAGGTACTTGGGAAAGAAATTACATATTCCCAGTCGGAGAATAAGACAAGAGCACGCTGCTGCTCAAAAAATTCGAAATTTTTAGAGCAATCCCTCTATTCTACTCAAGATTTATCGATTTTCACTCGTTTCCCCAACACTCTTGTGGTCATGCGCACCATCGAGGGTCAACAATCTATAGCCGATGACCCAGGATTGGGCGATCAAAATTCGAAAGAATCAAAATATGGAATTTATCATGAATACTTGTTGTATTCACGTTTCGAATGAAAGAGTACCCGATAATTTCTCGATAAATCCCAGTAGGCTCGATAATTCGTCGATAAGATACTAGGTGTACGATGATTTATGTGACAAAATGACCGAGGCATTGTTGACAACGAAAATATGGGAATGGGACAGCGAAAATCTGATTTTCCGATGAATTGACAATACTATTTTGGTATTCTGAAATGAAAAATCTATAGAGGGTGATTTTTTCTTAATCTCGTATACGGCAGATACACACTGCACGACAATAATTCCGGACAAGAATATAGTTCGTCCCATTTTGATATAATATTTTAACAGTAGATTTTTGAGGTCAAAAGAAACACTTTTTTCTTTTACCATTTTTTCCGAATCGGTTCGGTTGGAAAGATACAGGCTGTTGAAAAACCATAAAAAAATGTTATTTTTAGTTGTATCTCACAAACGGTTTCATCGAATGAAATGAATTTCGGAATATAATTTTCCATTTATTTGATGAATCTTTTTGGAACACAAGATATCACCAACGTCTTCCAGTTTTCTCATTATGACCATTACGTACCATAAAAATACCAAAAATTCAAAGAACCCAACTCTTGAAACTAAGTTGGACATTGTCTAATGAATAATTGAACGTTTTATGAAATAACAGTGTTCTTCATATTTTTCTGTATAATGCGCCATTTTCAAGTAATTTGATGTTCAAAAATAAAAAGTGTCTGTGAAATTTAAAATATTGGTTTACTTTGACTGAATACAACTCTGTTTAAAAGATCCACAGATGTGTAGTGTCACAGAATTAGATAGTTATTCTAAAGGTAACTTTGTTTTTTCCAGGGGTGGCACAGCACATTATGAAAACTTAAAAGGTCTATATCTTTTTATCAGGGCTGAATCGGAAAAAATGGTAGAGGAAAAAAGTGTTTCTTTTGACCTCAAGAATCTACTGTTAAGATATTTGTACGAGTCAAAGGTTCACCCTGCATAGAAAGAAACAGAAGCTACCTTTTACCCTCATCTTTACAACAAAATTTTTGTTCCCTGAGAAATTATTCTATTTATTAGGCTGAAGAAAACAAAAATATCTAGATTTTAATTTCGAGTATCTTAAAAAAAAAACGGAATGTTTCGAAAAATTACGGGATTGAGGTCAAGGTTAGTTTGAAAAACAATCTGAACCGATTTATAGGGCGATATTATTCATATGAAGTACAAATTGGTCGAAATTTGTTGACTTCAGATGAATTCTTCAGGTTTTTATGGAAATTTAACCGGAAATGATTTTCCACAAGGTGCTTATACAGGGTATTTCCAAACTCTGAAGTGTGATTTTTTTGGATAAAATTAAGGGAGTGCTTTTGTTTGAAACACCTTAGTCCAAGTTACAGCCCTTCGAATTTAGGGCAAAATAATCAACTTTATTTGATATCTCTGCGAAAAGAGTATTTGAAAGAATCGTTGAGTTTAAGAAATAAGTAATGTTAGCAAAATGGCAGTTTACAATGCTATTTTTACACAAGATAATAATAGTATGACAAGAGGGTGGAAAAAACAATCCCCCTATTTATTGTCTTGACTTTTTTTCATGGAATTGTTCCTTTGATCACAAAAAGACACTCCACATTAAATCACAGTTTGGAAAGGACAAAAGTCAAGCTACAAAACGCGCCTCAAAATTTTTGGATTAATTTAGAAACATCCCGTATAGTTCGGGTATAACCGCGCATAACCTTCAGTATAAAATCCCTATCACATCCCACACTGGGCTTTATCAACGTTCATTGATTAATTTGTGAATTCTAAATCACAAAAGGTCACACCAAAATTCGATACAACTATAATTTCATTGATAAGAATAATATTCGATATTTCCTGATTGACCTTCCCTCAAAATTAGATAAAGAATATATTACCTCATTACAGATCCACCTTTGTCAGTTTCTGCTCGTATAAAACCGTCTTTAAAATCACATAAAATTCATCATCAACTCACCTTGATACTCTTGAACCCAATTGAAACGTACTTATTGAAAAAATTGGATCAGCGACAGGTACAAAATGATCAGTGCAGCCAGAATCTGTTTGAAACTACATATTTCATTTCATAAAAGTAATGTGTCCTTCGGCGAAAAAGATTGTATAAGAAAAAGAAACCATTGGACGAATGCATGATTTAGTTTTAGGACTACAATTTCAATTGGCCAACTATAAAAAGTGAGAGCGCCGAAGCAATTCGTATATTTCTTATTTAACCGACCTCTCTAAAAATAAACAAACAGGTACATTTCCCAGTCCAGGGTCTTTCACACCTAAACTGACAAGGTTCGAAAATTACATCATTTGTCGCTTAACGATAAAGGTGCCACTACTTGATAAAATTAGATGTGAAAAAACTCACCAACTTTCTTATCGACCTTATCAATTCACAAATAAACCAAGATGCATCGTTTGATACATTGTGTATACACAATCGGTGTGTTATCCTTTTGAAAAAATATGTACGGAGCTCTAATGTGTGGTTTAATGTGCAATGACAATGGTCTAATTACCGAAACTATTTCAAGATCGAAATGTGAAAGTTTGTGAGGTACCGGGGAAACCACTAAATGATGTTCGCCTTGTGAATTATTACAAATTCTGACGCCAATGAAAATAATAATTGAATCGACTTCAACCCCAGTTTATTATAACATGGAAATTTTTGTTCGCTCAGTGGTCCATTGAAGAAATATGGAAGGAATTAATTTCGATGATTCATTGACGCACACCTCGTATACATTGAACGAGGGGGATACTAATTGAAAAATTGCATCATGAACTCTTCTATTCGATTCAAACTGAACTACACATCACTGTTAGAAGTTGGTATAAAAATACGTTGAGTGCGATTCTTTATGGCCCCCAAAGAATTAAATTATGAACCACAGAAATATGTACTTCATTTACGCATCCCTTAAGTTATCACTTTTTATTTTCTTCAAATTAACCTGCAGGTATTCGCACAGCTCTCATCTTGGCATTAAAAGATGCGATATGTACTTAGATAATAATCCAAAGATAGGCATATGATAAATGATAAGGAATGAGGAAGGCTTCGCTTGAATGACCAACTTCAGATAACAGAGTAGAACTCTGTGACCAACTGACAACGACGAAGTCAGTTCATAGAACGATGGTTTTTGAGCAATTTTCGATGACTAGAAAATATACATAGAATAGTAATGATAGTTTTGATTCAGTAAACAGATGCCTTTTCCTTGACATTTTGATTAAAATAAACGTCGATATTATTTCGCCTACGGCACCTGAAAGTAGTTAAGTAACAGCTAACCTGCTTTAGCCATCCTACAACGCTGGTGACCTTACTGGTTACTTCTGCTGGAACTTCTATAGGATGTTCTTCGATCAAAGAACTCCATTTTGATCTCAGAGCAGCCTGCGCTGTGAAACTTGCCATTTCTGTTTTCTCACAATATCATTCGTTTTATCTTCCTGCAATCCAAACTTCCGTCTAATGCTTCTTACTCTACGAAAAGAACCACCATCATCAGAATCCCATCGTTGCTTTAATTCTGAAGAAACCTAGTCATTGCTGCATCTACAATACAAGAAAGTACTGTAAGGTATACTCGATAGAACACATGCCAATTTTTTTTTGTAGATTCACTTCGAAAATGTTATTGTTTATTTTTAAAAATTCACAATCGAAGTCACAATTTATTTATTATGACGTCAGTTTCTGTATTATCAATGAGGGTTGGTTACTTGGGGCAACATGTAATCAATGAATTTAGGGTGGCGAGTGCGTCAAAACGAACGTGCGCTTGCGCTCGAACTAGATGATTTCGCGAGCATTTATATTCATACATTATTCATGAAGTGACTAATTGAAGTTCGTGCAAATTTAAATTAAATGAAAATCACAAATACCTACGAAATTTTCTCTTGTATTTGGATTATCGATAATTCTTCCATATTTGGACACCCCTGCAGTTCATAGAACGCAATGTTGACTTAGGTTATGTTCAATTTGTCAGATTTCAGATTAGCAAAGTCGCAAACTTTGAATTTTCAATAATATGGCAAATAAATATTTGAAAGCTTTAGAATATCCTGGTGTAGATTCTATCAACATCAAAGGTACGATCTGTGGTGTTTGTCGTTTCTGAATGGCACCATTCAGTTAATTTTTTTTGCAGATGAAACAACTTTTAGGAGGATAGTTGTTTGGCTCGAAAGGAACAAAATTAAACAAGCTGGGTCTGAAACTGTTAACGCATTGAGCAACCTCAAATCTAATGAATGGAGAAAAGCATATGAAAAGTATCGGTTATTCCTAGGATGTCCTAATACACTTACCACAGATGAAGAATGTCTCAATTGGCTTGCTGGCTATGCAATTCATGAACAGTATAGTCAAAAGAGTATGTATTGTCAGATATGAAAACAAGTCTTCCATCACAAGTAATATATTTTTGCAGAGAATGTTTATAACAAACATGCTGTACAGGAGGATGTAAAACCATTGAAGAATGTTCCTAATGTCACTACAGAGAATCCGCTGGATAAATTGGATTGTAAGTAGTCAATATCAATATTTTCACCCATACTTTCATCAGAGATTTCAGTTCAAAGCAACGAATTTATGGAAGGAATTAATAAAATTGCCAAAATGTTGTATATCACTCCACACCCGGATCCTACTATTACACTGAAAGCTGTACGACACATTATCACAGAGAGGTTCACTAGTGTTGCTTTGCAAAATCCGGAAAAGTTCATAGTTAAGGTGAGAAAGGAAGATTTTTAAGTGATCTTAGATTGAGATTGCAGTATTATGTAGTTATCAATTTTCAATTCCTAATAGGGTACACCATTTCCACTCCATGATGCAGATCTTGGAATAGATTTGGGAGATCCTGTGTTGAAGCACGCAGCAAAAATATTAAGGATGTTGTACATTCAAGACTTGAGGAACCTTCAAACTAGAGCTAATGAATTAATTGTAAAGGCTCAGAATGTTACCGCTAATCCTAAAACGGACACAAAGTTGGGAAAAGTTGGTTTTTGAACTTATTCTGTATTTATATTAGATGTATTTATTTATTCCAGTCGAATAAAAATTTTCGAATAAATTTTGTTTTTTATTGTGAATTTATACAACAAACTGTCCTTCATGAATATTTTTCATTAGGAATTCCCGAATATTTGAAAAGTCACTTGCAGTAGAGGAAAACACTTTCACAGAATCCAAATACTTTATTGTTTCATGCACCAGCTACTTTGGATCTTTTGGACGTCCTTTTTTATATTTGGAAAAATGTTTCACGAAATCAGTTTCATAACGTAGATTCAAAATTCGTAAAAAAGTTCTAGATTCAAGGAAGCTGTACTAAGTTTGCTTGGAACCACAGACAGGATAAAGGTGATAAGTCCAAACTTGGAATCTGCAGAATAGTAAAGAAAGATTTCAGTTCGAGCAGACAGGTGGCTCTAGTGGAGGAATATCGAGTTGTTTGAGATTTACCTTTGAGCATTCAAGTATTCAAAGAGTTGATACTCATATTTGATATAGATTATAGATAATTTATACAGATATTTGACATCTACAGAGATTTTGCGTGATTTCGCGACGCAAAGTTTGGAGACGTTAATAGATTACAGAGTAAACCATAGATGAAGGTAATCCTATGGAGTAAACTTCTCTGAAAAGAGCACAAAGAAAAATGCGATCTGAGTCCGACCATCGAGAATTCCGCAAGGGGTGATTAAATCGATAGACGACGAATTTACTGGCATCGCCCAATCTGCCATTCTGGTTGATGATAAAATAACATCCTGCGAGTAAAAATACAAGATTAAAACAGATCGTCAGTTCGTTTTGCCAAATTTAACAGAAAAAAAAAATGCAATAATGCAATAATAAGGTCTACAAAATTTTCAACCGACCATAGAATCATTTATTACTTTTCATTGAAATATCGTTGGGTACGATCTATGTTTCAGGGGTACATCAAATCGAACTCTCCGCAAATTCCAAAAATTCCTCAATCGTATCCCTTATCTCCGTTTTCTCTTCTCCCATATCCGGTTCTTCCCCTCTGAAATATTGTGGCCTGCCTCGGAATGCCCATTTCGTAATAATACAATGAATATTTATCGCATGCCGGTATGCAGAAGGAGCCGAAAGTTAGTTTCGGGATAAATTATGCCCATGACTTGGAAACCAACACAAGCTGTTGTCGAGTTCATCAATATCTGGTAGGTGGCCAGAAATGGATGTGATAAACTACGGCGTCTTCGGCGGAGTTATCTGCATTGCAGAACGACTCCCATTACTCGGCTGTGCGACCTCTGCTATCTCTTCTTGGGGGAATTGAAATTGCCACTTTGTTACCGGGACACAATCCCGCGATAGTATCCTGGGACATTTGCGTTTCGCAGGTTACACGTTACAACTAACGAGCGAAAGTGACAGGTAGAAGGCAAAGGAAACACTTGCTGAGATGGAACAGATCCTGAAAGTTTGCCTTTTGGTTCGATGCCAACGTTAGTCATTGCGTTCTAGTTCTGTTTTCTTGTTCTAGTTTTATTGATTAATATTCTTAGTCAGAAGAGTCCACTCCTCACGAGGGATGTCAATTCACACACAAATTGCTTCCGAGTCAATTCTTGAGGTGAGGTTTTTTCCAGTTTTCCCTCAAAAATGCACACTGCAATTTTATCTCTTCTCCGGACAACATATATGACCATCACCATGGTCATATACTGCGCAAAAAAATTAACGCACATTATGGAAATCTCAAATTTATTCTACAACTGAAGGTGATAATTATTTTTATCAGAATTATGCATGCATATGTTATCCACTTTCAACGGTTTTCTTCAATACAGATGTTTTTTCCCAGCAGGAATGAAAAAAGATGATATTATCAGATTTTGAATGTATTGGCTCCATTCTAAAATCAGTTGTTCTCGATCAATTCTAGTGATCAATAGTTTTTCTTTCGTTTGATTTTCTACACTCGTTCGATATGCAACGCGAAACACGCAATTTTACCCAAGAGGAATGTGCCCAAGCGGTAGTTTTGCGAGAAGAAGAATTGCAGAAAGGTTTGGAGTTTCCCATCAAGTGTGTCCAGAATGTTGCAGCGATTCAGGGAGACAGGTATGAATGTCCGAAGACCAGGACTACTTGAGAGTTTCTTCGTTGAGACAACTGTTTGGAACCGCTCGCCTCCTTCAAATTCAGCTTGAGCAAACTCATGAGGTGCAAATTAGCACTCAGACAATAATAAATCGCCTCAGAGAATATGATTTAAGGCCTCGTGTCGCGGCAAGAGACCCAGCTCTTACCCCAGCCCATCGAAGGGCGCATTTGGATTTTGCGAGAGAGCATATCCATTGGAAAGAGGCCGATTGGGAAAGAGTTCTCTTCACAGATGAGTCTAGATTCTGCCTTTACCATTGTGATCGACGTTCCCTTGTATGCAGACGTCCACATGAAAGATATGCTCAGTGCAATTTCCTGAATACTACTGGTTTCGGGGGAGGATCGATTATGGTATGGGGTGGAATATCTTTGACTGCTCGCACAGACCTAGTGGTCCTTGATAATGGAGCTATGAATGCTGATAAGTATATAAGGAACATTCTTGAAGAGCATGTAGTGCCATTTGCCCCATACATTGGTGAAAATTTCATTTTTATGGACGATAATGCCAGACCCCATCGTGCGCGCATCGTTCAGGAGTACCTTGAAGAGGTTGAAGTCTCTCGAATGGAATGGCCAGCAAGAAGTCCAGATCTCAATCCGATTGAGCAGGTTTGGGACAACCTCAATAGAAGGCTGAGAAGTTCAGAAAATCATCCGGCTACTCTTAATGACTTAGGAATCCAACTCGGAGAAATCTGGGAAGGATTAGATCAGAACATTTTAAGATCACTCATTTTGAGTATGAACCGTCGTTGCCGAGCTATAATTAACGCAAGGGGTGGAAATACCAAGTATTAAATCACTTATCAGCATTTCAGTATTTTGAAAATTGTTCATTTCTCTTCTTTCACATAAGATTCGGTGAAATCCTGAATTTTTCTTCCATTTAATGTGTCTTGTTTTGTTAAAAACCTTCCCGAGAGAATATAAAAGATAAGTTATAAAGTCAATGTAGAGTTAGCTTTCATTAAAATTGAGATTTCCAGAATGTGCGTTAATTTTTTTGCGCAGTGTATATGTTGTTCTCTTATCAAAAATTGAAAATAATAAATATTCTAATCATCTGCCACCATGAAGACAGTTCACTCAGCCAACTTCAACTAGTTCAAATCAAAATTTCGCCCTCCCGCGATCGCCAGCGCGACTATTGGCAAAAACATGAACTACCTATTGGTATATATTCTGTGGTCTCAAAGCAGCGATCGTTCTCCTTCTCTTTACTCTCCCTACCTTTGAGCATAGAATATTTTATATTCTATGAATCAAACATACGCCTCACCACATGGTATGGTGATGAAAAGTAATTTTTTCTCGAATATCCACTTCAGAACAGTGCTTTTTCTCAGCAGTAAAAAAATTAACATTTCTCTCACCTTCAGAAGAAATTCGGAGGTTCGAAATAAGCAGAAATAAAATTGTTTACACCCTTCTAGCTGCAAAAGACGCGAACTGAAGATTGTACCGGAGAAACCGCCCAACAAAGGACGAAATGCAGTCTGCTCAAATTCAATTCCCGATTTTCCACCTGAGTTCTGATGAAGCGAAACTTTTCGGCACTTCGGGCATGCACAGCACCCCCGAAAAAAACCCAAATAAACGCGCGGAACAGTCGCCAACTTATGCCCTTTCACGTCCGGATCGTAAAGTTGTTTCAGACGTCTCCGGGGACGAATTCTTACATGAATTCTCGATAAAATGTCCCGGTTAACATTCCGCATCCGGCGGCCCTGAGTGATTCCGAAATTTACAAATGAAATCAAAAAAGTTATACGCACGGATCCTTTGAAGTTCGGGGGACATCATGAATAAAACATACGAATCTGTATAATTGAAAATAAAGCTGGGGAGAATTCAAAAAGACAGTTCGTTAGGGACGGAATTATCGTGTTTGTTTCAGTTTTCGGCTTGAATATGAATTTATGTGGAGCAAACTCCTGGTCCGGATGCGCGGAAGCGAAATATTCTAAGTAACATAGAAACTAGAACAATCAGTATAAATGATATTAAAACAACAATGAAAAAATGTTACCGTAGGAAATGAGGGAAAAATTTATTATGTTTTGGACCTCCATCCAGTAATATAAGTTTTGCTGAACACTGAAAACATTCCCGTACATTACTAAAGATTTCTGGTGTAATTTGACGGTATTCATTAATGATCCGAGTTCGAAAATCATCCAGTTACTCAGGCAGGGTAGCGTAAATCTCGGATTTCAGGTGGCCCCATAGAAAAAAGTCTAGTGGAGCCAGATCAGGTGATCTGGGTGGCCACTGAATATATCTCCTTCTTTTCATCTAAGAACTGACACACCGGTTGAACGAAATGAGGTGGTGCGTCATCTTGTTGGAAAATGATGGTCTTCTGCATTCTCCAATACTTGCACGAGGGCTGGATAAATAGCAATCTCCAATAGATCTAAATAAATTTGGACAGTGAGATCACCGGGTATAAAAAAGGGCCGACTATGTATGTGTTTTTCAAGAATACCTGCTCAAACATTTAATTTTTGGAGAAGCTGAGTATGCACCTCACGAAATAATCTTGGATTTTCATCTGACCAATGCCGGTTTACAATGCTATTAAGGTAAGAGCTTCAAAAGAGGTGAATTTTCCATTAAAGATGATGACCGATCGGGAAGGCCAGTTTCTGTGTCAGTCCTCGAAAATATCGATGCAGTTCTTGACATAATTTTATCAGACCGTCGAATTGGGCTAAAACGGATATCTGAAGCACTGAATATTTCATACGAACGCGTTCATCATACAGTTCACGTCAATTTGGACAAGAGAAAAATTGCTGCAAATTGGATCCCCAAATGTTTGAATGTTGACCAAAAGCGTGCAAGGGTAAAAGCATCGCGTTCGATCTGTGCTCGATTTGAAAACGATGTAGAATTCTTAAACCGAATTGTTACTATGGGTGAGACTTGGGTTCATTTCTACGATCCAGAAACAAAACAACAATCGATGGAATGGCGACACTCTGGTTCTCCAAGACCTAAGAAGTTTCGTGTCCAAAAATCTGCTGAAAAAGTTCTTGCTTCAGTTTTTTGGGATTGCCATGGAGTAATCATGATTGATTTTTTGGATAAGGGTAGATCAATAACCGGAGATTACTATTCGACATTACTGACCACTCTACGGGAAAAAAATTAAGAGAAAGGACGTGGAAACCTATCCAAAGGTTCTGTTTTTGCAGCACAACGCCCCTGCACACGAATCTCATGTTGTCATGCAAAAAATTCGTGATTTAGAACTAGAACACCCCCCCTTATTCACCAGATTTGGCTCCACCCGACTATCATCTCTTTCCTCAACTGAAAAAAAGTTCAAAAGGTCGTAAATTTTCTTCCAACGAGGAGGTAATGAAAGTTGTGGAGGTCTGGCTTGCAGAGCAAGAAGAAACATTTTTTTGAAAGGTCTAGAGACGTTGCAGGTTCGCTGTAATAAATGTATCCAATTAAGAGGAGAATACGTTGAGTAATAAAATATTTTGACATTGAAATTTTGTTTGGTTCTATAGTAGGCTAAGAATTTTTCAACATATCGTCGTAAATTACTAACACATGTACGCAAATTATCCACCTCAGGTTTTGAGCAGTGTATTATGTCTAATAAATTCATAATACAAAATGTTCTGTTTTCTATATGCCACTAAACTAACTATCAGGATGAGATTGTATTCTCTGCGAAAATAAAAAAGCCCTCATAGTTTTAGCTTTCCAGGAAAAGGGAGATCTGAATCGGGATGTAGGTATTTCTAGCCACACCCTTCACAATAACGAACCTATAGAGTTGTGCCTTTTTATACTGCATCTCCCTAATTATAAACGCAACAACCAAGTCTAAACACGAACTGCTATACATGTGCGAACTGCAGTTAACCGACTCCATAGTTTTCCCACTTTCAAGTGCCGTCGAATGAAGTCGGAGTTTTTCGAAATCGTACATCTTCATTATTCCACCGACTGCACACATATTTTTACCTGATTACCCCTCACACTGCAATCGGACTAGAATCCGTAGGAAGCGCTCCCAGCAAATTTCAAGAGAAGGCGGCGAGAGCCCGCGCTACATAACGAATTTGTTTAATGAGTTGCTCGAGTCCCAATTAGCCTTTATTCCGTTTTAATTTCAATGATTCAACGACATTAGGGCTCTCGAAGATGCGTCGGAATTTGTGTTTCAGCGAGATATACGGTGTGGTCCAAGGAAAACTTAATACAACCTCGATTTTCCGGTTTTGAAATGAAAACGTGGGGGAACAACTTTTTCGCTCTTTGCATCTCCGCAACCCCTTGATTTTGAATAGAGATGAGGGATGTTGCCATACCTCATTTTGAAGATATCATCGAGTATTATCTGACCCTAAAATTTCGCTTCAAAATTTTCATCGATAACGAAATGACAGGTAAAATAGTGGAAGAGTATTTACTTTCATGATTAGTTTATTAAATGCTGGAAATGGGCTAGTATTGAAGGTCAAATATAATCCTACATGACTTTAGACAGCTTAGTCCCTCGCTTCGTCTTTTTCATGCCCTACTTTTTGTTTCCGACTGAACCAGTAGTGTCAAATTTGGTGACGTCATCTCTGAAAAAGGAGAAATGGACACATCATATCGAGCTTTATTGAAAAATGAAGGATATTCAGATTGGTAATTCTTGTTCTAGCAGTGCCATAGATCTTCCATTAAGTGATTAAAAATATATACCTTGCGAAGCCGATATATGCTTCGTTTTTCCATTCATACAGGAAATGAATGGACCATTATCTGCCTCTGTGAAGCATATAAATCCTTTTTATCTCAACCAATCCCTTTATTCGATGGAAATTGGAAAGGATCTACTGCTTCACGAGATTTAGCTGCTTCAGTGAATGAGATTCTTAGAATTACGTACGAGAAAACACAAGTATTCTATTTTTTTTTCGTAGTGTAAAAAAAACGTATGAACAACTGTACTGAAGAAAGACTTTATGTTTATTTTTTTTTATTTGAATCCCTAATGAAAAAAACGAATAGAAAAGCTTTGAAAGCTATGGATTCATGTGTAGGTACAGACTGATCCTGATTCAATGACCATAAATCAATGATTCAAGGTCAGATGTTGGCTCACAGATTCGTTTTTGAATGCTCATTACAGCAGAGTTTATACGAGCACATTCAAAAAAATCCTCGTTCAACGAAGACCCTACAATTTTACAATGAATACGAAAAAGATCCCTCGTCAACGAAGCCCACGTCAAAAGCGTTTAGGGCATGCGGAACCTCACCCATAATGAACGCCGCTAATTAAGTACGAAGTCGGGCAAACTGACGAATTTCATCCGAAATCAGAAACGTTATTATCTGCAGCTTAATGAAACTAACCAATTTCATCGCGCAGCTGGTACTGATGGAATGAAAACCGACAGCTCAGGGGTACAATTCGCGATACCCGCAACGTTTCGCTTAACGAGCAATCGTCAGGTCCGAAATTTCGGCCAAATTGAAGACCTGTTGGTAAATTGGACGAAATGGAAATGTGCGCTGATGCCATTCGCGGGTCATCGATTCATATCAGCGTTTTTTCAGGACCTACAATTCTGATCTATTTGGAGTTGATTTTCGTTTGATTGCGGAAAAGTCGAATAATCAGACAGCGCCATGGTAAGAATCTAAACCCTGGATATCTTACAGTCTAAAAAAATATGAGAAAGTTGAGATTTTTGACAAATATAAACAAATCCACGTCAATTTGATAAAACTGACAAGAGTGAGGTTAGCATAGATCACAGAATCACAGATAGGGGTGGGTAGTACCGATTCAACTCATCGATAGCGAAAAGTAGTGTTTTTGGCCTCGGTATTTCTATATTTTTTTAAACAAATTGGCTTGTAAAGGTGGATCTCCTGGCTTAGTGTTTCTTCTTTCTAATTTGATATCGAACGCTGAACATTTCCCCTGTTCCTCTATGATTCCGGAAAGACTAAACTATCGAATTCACTTCATCAAAATATTGTTCTCTGGAATACTCCAGCATCATTATAAGAGAGGAATCGGCAAGGTTGCTAGGCAAACTCCGGAATCTCAATTTTCCGAGATTGTGCCCCCAGACATCTTCTGGTTCGAGAGATCTACGAATTAGTTTCTTGTGTTTCTTAATGATCCCATCTCAACAGGAATCTGAATAATGTATTCGCGGGGTGTTTGCCACAATTCACTTGACGGGCGTTTCTCAACTCCTCCATCTTCACGTCGGTCTCGAAGTAATTATGAGTGATTAAGTGTCTAAGGGGGAAATCGCTGTGTTTGTGCGGTACTCGGATGGCATTGCGGATAATCGAGCCACAGAACTGAGCTATAATCAGGGATGGACTCAGACGGAGCACAAAAAGTGCTTTCAGGATTCCGAAACTCTGGGATGCATTCATTCATTAATTCATTGCTGTATCCCGTTACCGGGAATTAATCTACAAAAGGACATAAAAAAAGAACAGACTTATAATTTCTTGGGGCTAATTGCGACTGTGTGCCCTCCTGTGACTGAAGAGACATGGAATTCTTCTCGAGTCTCCATTATAACCATTGAACTCTAAAAGAACTGGAATGGCATATCGATGCAGGCAAACTGAGGAAGACTGAAAGGGAAGATGTAGAGCAATCTATCTCTCTCTGCGCTCTGTCAATTGGTTTATAACGATGTAAACAAAAACAACCAGGGGCGTTGAAGTGAGACGACTGCTGCGTCCGACGTCTGATGCGGTTATTCGATTGGTTGTCGAACCATTAGAAAGAGATGGGTTGCTCTACATCTTCCGTCTCAGTTGGACACACTTTTCGTCGTATTTCGGTACCTAAGAGGCCCTTCCAGTTTTTTAAGGTTCAATGATTATAACTGTGCACCATAGATCTCCACGTGACCTGTCTAACGCTAGTTGTTCCCAGTTGATGATTGGCATTAACTGATTTTAGGAATTGATGCAGTATATCCTTAAACTGGCCTCCTGGTTTCCGAGCTACCTCTGTGAATTCGCCGTACAGAGCTATTTTGGGGAGTGTTGTGTCTTGCATCCTCAGAATGTGGCCGCTCCATCTGAGTCGGGCCCTCGTTACTTGCGTCCCAATTGTTATACAGCTCGCGCGTTGCAAGATTTCCGCATTTGAAACTTTGTGGAACCATCTGATGTGCATTATCTGTCTTAGATGACGTTGTTGCGTTTGTTCAAGCTGTTTGATATGTCGCCTGTAGGGCGTCCAGCTTTCGCTTCCATTGGGCAGCGTTGGAGGGATGAATGCTTTGTAAACAGCTGTCTTGGTCTTCAGATTGAGGTCGTGATTTTGAAACACTCTGTCCTTTAGCTTCCAGAATGCCCGTGATGCCGAATTGATACGGATGTGTATTTCCGTGTCTAGGTTAGCCCTAGTATTTATGAAGCTTCCCAAGTATTTGAACTGCTCGACCTGTTCTAGGGTTTCATTCTCCAGGCTGATATGTGTTTGAAGGCTTTCTGGGGACTTACCAGGATTGTGGTTTTGTCGATATTGAGTCTAAGGCCAAAAGCTTCGTATATATGTTTATAGGTGTCCAACATTATCTGTAGATCCTCTGGGCTGCTAGCGATAAGTGCATGAAGTATTTGGATCTAAGTAAGAATAAGTTAATCCTCGCCTTAGGAAGATAATGGTGAGATTGTACTAATCAGAAACTGACGAGTGTAGATTCTCTGTGGTACAGAAGGAAACTCACACCGAAATTTTCGGAGAATTCGTTTGGATGGTTGAATTCGCGCCATTAGGTTATTACAGTGACTCTATACAGTATAGAGTCTATACAGTTTAGAGTCACTGTATAGGTTATGAGATAGAAATGCCATCTGTCGCCAGGTAGCTGAATGTGCCACCTAGGCCGTGAGTACCCGTGTAGATCCCTGTCGAATGGGTGTGAAAGCCACAACTCTCCCTTATTCGAATCAACCTGGATTTTTGGAGCTCCCGGTATAATTTCGGGAATGAATTCGAACTCTTATCAGCGCCGGATGCTGACCCCGGCGGTTCGTGTCGAAACCAAGGAAGAAGGGCGTAAAATGGTTTCATTATCAATCTCATGAAGATAAGGCGACTCGTTTTCCGGTCTCCCCAAAGTTTAATTTGCTTTCCCACGCCCGGAATAGGGTTTCGTCGTCGCGACGCCCGCCGTCGACGTCACGGCCATCTGGCAGGAGAATTTAATACGTCCGGATTTTACACTTTTCACGCGGGGGAACAAACGACCTTGTAAATATTCGTCGCGAGCGTGAAGAAAGTTCCGGGGGATCAATCAAAAGTTTTGAGGGATTTTTATTGGGCGTCTAGCGGTGGGGCGTTGCAGCGGGTCTCACGAGAAGCAATAATGCTGGTCGAGATTGAAATTTTATTCGCGCATTGTTCGGACGGGGCGATTTGTGGGTTAGAAGTCGATATGGCCTTCATAGCTCGGTGGAATAAGGATACAATTATGAAAAAATTGCAACCAAAGCATTTATTGCTGGATTTGCTTCAGATATGTCCTAATATGGATGAAATATGTCCCTAAGACGGTGTTTTCGTGGTTTTTCGGTTGTTTCCCCTGTGGCACTGAACATTTGAAAAAATGGTTGACGTAAAAGGTGTGGAGCATACATTTTCACTGAGATCAGACACATACTGGGTTTGTTTTTGACTCATACAAATATTTTAACAGTAGCTTCTTAGGGTCAAAAGAAACACTTTTTTCCTTTACCATTTTTTTCGAATCGGCTCGGTTTAAAAGATACAGGCTGTTGAAAAACCATAAAAAAATTTATTTTTAGTTTTATCTCACAAACGGTTTTATCGAACGAAATGAATTTTGGAATATAGTTGTTAATTTATTTTATGAATCTTTTTCGAATACAAGATATCACCCACGTCTTCCAGTTCTCTCATTATCATCATTACGTACCATAAAAATACCAAAAATTCAAAGAACCCAACTCTTGAAAGTGAATTGGACGCTATCAAATGAATATTTGAACGTTTTGTAAAAGTATTCTTCATGTTTTCTCTTATAATGCGCCGTTTTCCAATAATTTGATGTTCAAAAATTAAAAAGGATATGTGAAATTTGAAAAATTGGGTACTTTGACTGAATACCAGTCTGTTTAAAAGATCCACAGATCTGTAGTGTCAAGTGTCACACATTTAGCTAGTTATTCTGAAAGTAATTTTGTTTTTCCAGTGCTGGCACAGCTCATTGCCTGTATCTTTTTATCAATGCCAAATCAAAAAAATGGTAGGTATAGGAAAAACTTCTTTGACCTCAACAATCTACTGTTAAAATATTTATAGCAGTTAAAGACGCACCCTGTAAATTTTGGACGACCTGTTTATGTTAATCAGGTCCTCAAAATTTAACAAATTTTTCAAAATAAAGAAAAAATATCCTATTTAACACCAGTTTTCCTGAAATATCTTACAAAATGAATCACTTATGATTGAAGTAACGTCCATAAAAGTTTTTGAGCATCCAATCGAATGGATTCAGGAGCTTCTCTTTTGTACTACCGAGGATTTTGGTAAACCTGATTAAATAATTTCAATAATTTAAAATCGAGTTTTTGGATAAAGCCTTCAGCTCGTATCTTTTGGTTCATGAAAACTCAAAATAAACATCACCCTTTATATACTCGATATAAAAATTCTTTTTCGACGCAGAATATTGAACTTCATAACACGGTGTACAGGGTGGACAAAATTGGTGATACCTAAATTACAACTTTTTCAACCCAACGAGATAGAGGAAAATGCATGGCGCATTACGGTTGTCATTTTTCCAGAAACTAATAATGCCATCAACTGCATTACTTTATCTTCTTTTGTTTTCGAGTTATGGGTCAAAATTTAAATTTCAACTTTGGTTATTATCTCCGTTTCTGTTTGAGCTAGGATGTTGAAATGAAAACATTATACAGACACTTTTATGATAGCATTCCAGTGGCGTACTGTGATTTTTTCCAACAGGTATATTTGCTGAGCTATAGCGTAAAGATGAATTTTTTCTTATGAAAACAGTAGATTAAAATGACTTAGGAAGACTGAGGGGGATGTATGATATATTTCTGAAACGGTGAAAAATGGCGATTCTTTTAAGTCATTTTAAGCTACTGTTTTCATAAGAAAAAACAGAACTTTATGTTATAGCTCAGCAAATAAACCTGTAGGAGAAAATCATTATACGCCACTGGATTTCTATCAAAAAGTGTCTGTATAATGTTTTCATTTCATCATCCTAGCACAAACAGAAACGGAGATAATGACCAATGTAGAAATCGCCCAAATTTAAATTTTGGCTTGTAACTCAAAAACAAAAGAAGATAAAGGAATGCAGTTGATGGCATTATTAGTTTCCAAAAAAAGACGACATGAATGATACATTCATTTTCCTCTATCTCGTTGGGTTAAAAAGTTGTAGTCCAGGTATCACCAATTTTGCCCACCCTGTACAGGGTCCTGCAACAATCTGTTGCGCTTTCATAGCTTTCATAGCTGTCGAACATGACATATTAAAAAATTTCGTTTGAAAACAGGCTACAAAACTGCAAAAAGTTGAGGGGAAAGGATAAATTCCTCTACCAATTGCCAGAAGCAAGCATAGTGCGAATATGATTATCATTCCTAAATGATCAACCTGTCTACAGCGTGTCTGCTATTAATGTCGGAATATGAAGATCTTCAAATAGATATTTCCCGATTTTTTCAAATGTAACTCCCTGTATTTTCCACGATAAAGTAGAGAATTCAATGACACACATTTTTCCAGAGGTAACCTTAGGGTTATTTTCCCTCCTGCTGCCAGAAAATGCAGAAAAATAACAAATTGATGTTGAAAATAACAAAGTAATCCAGGTAATAGTCTGTACAGCTTCATCATGAGTATCTTCAATGAAAAGGCTATTTGAAATTGCTTGCTGAATGGGTGATAAGCATAACAGTTTATTCGATGTGAACCTTGCAAGTGTCTTCGACGAATGGTTGAAAATCTGCAAACACGATTACCCGAAAACTATGGAACTAATGAAGTATTGTGTGAAATTTTTTCTGCCTTAAATGACTCATGTCATTAAAAACCACCCATCTCCATCAATATAGCCGAATGTGGCGCTATAAAATCAATGTAGCGGTAATGAAAACTTCCGCATAAAACCGCAAAATCGCGCCCCGACTGATTAATCTCTTGTCTCATCCCCCTAACGAAAGAATCCGAGACCATCGATTAATTGTCGACCATCGAGTTCATCTGAATCGCTTTTCCGATCGATTTGTCCCGTTTCAGTCAAATTTAGCGGATATATCACCGGGAAAAGACGAATGAGTCGGTTAAGTGGATATTATTTGTGGGTGGGCGTCTGCCGTGGCAGCTTCTAGCCCCGTCGCTTGATGGATGGATGCTTGATCCGATTCATTTTAGTCGAATGCCAGAAAAAATAAAGGGGAGAAAGGAGGACGCGTTCTCGCACGCACTAAACGGCATCGGGACGATTCATCATCGCCATTTTGAGATGCCGGAAATGAGTCGGACCTGTCAATGTCAAGTACTCGATCCTCGTGTGCTCTATGGTTTCGCGGTAGGATTCTTATTCAGATCTTGTTACTATAGACCATAAATACGCTGCTCGAACATGGAATATACAGGGTGAGTGATATTCCTCATGAAAATGTATATGATATGGCTTTGTCTCCGACATATTAAACTGCAAATTATGAGTGATGATGAGTCTTTGACTCGTACAAATATTCTAAAAGTAGCTTCTTGATGTCAAAAGAAACACTTTTTTCCTATACCATTTTTTCCGATTTGGCTCGGTTTAAAAGATAGAGGTTGTTGAAAAACCATAAAAAAAGTTATTTTTAGTTCTAACTCTCCAACGGTTTTATCGAATGAAATGAATATCGGAAATCGGAATATGTGTGTGTGTGTGAGGGGGGGTGTGTGTGGGGTGTCTGTGGGTTGTGTGTGTGTGGGGGGTGTGTGTGCGATTGTGTGTTTAGGTGTGGGGGTGTGCTATGGCCTACCAATTTTTCCGACCTTCAAGAGGGCGTAAAACGAAAAAATAATCCACTTGAAGAAGAACCGAATGCAGTTTCTGATAGAGAAGAGCCTAATTAATCTATATTCTGAATTTCAAAACGATACGAAAAAAAAAGCATTTTGGTCGAAAATTTTTGATCGTTTTTTACGATCGAAATCGAAAATCCAAGTTTCAGATATTGAAGTGTCGTAGATGTTTTCTGCATAATTCGAGATCTCTGATTCCAAATCTGAGCTAAGTTTTGATGTATTTCAGCTGTAATGGCCTACCAATTTTCCCTCCATTTTGAAGAGCGTAAGTTATGATGAATAAAAATTTGAAAATGTAAGGTATTATAACTTACCCGATATTCAGAAGTGCGTAAAAAAAATATATGATTGAATTATGAATCTTCCCAGAATGTATACATATGTTAATTCAATCTAAATTTTGAAATTCCAGGTGAAATTACATAGGAGTAAGAGTTTTAGTCCAGACCGTCACCGAACCGGTATGCTGTGAAATTATTCAGCAGATCGGCACCGGTGGCGGTATGGTCATCACTCATTCATCTGTTCCATGGTATTGAGATCGTGTAAGCAATCAGGCCAAATAATCAGTAAAAATAATTCACTGGAAGAAGGACCAAATGCAGTTTCTGAAAGAGAAGAGCCTAATTAATCTTAATGTGTCTAGTGTCGAGTGTCGTGTGTTGAGTGTTGTGTGTTGAGTGTAGAGTATCGAGTGTCGAGTGTCGAGTGACGAGTGTGTGGCGTGTGTATGTGTGTGTGTGCGTGCGTGTGTGTGTGCGTGTGTGTGTGCGTGTGTGTGTGTGTGTGTGTGTGTGAGCGTGCGTGCGTGTGTGTGCGTGTGTGTGTCTGTGTGTGTGTGTGAGCGTGCGTGCGTGTGTGTGCGTGTGTGCGTGTGTGTGTGTGGCGTGTGTGTGTGTGTGTGTGTGTGTGTGTGGCGTGTGTGTGTGTGTGTGTGGCGTGGCGTGTGTGTGTGTGTGTGTGTGGCGTGTGTGTGTGTGTGTTTGTGGGGGGCGTGTGTGTGTGTGTGTGTGTGTGTGTGTGTGTGCGTGTGTGTGTGAATGCGTTTTTGTGTGCGTATGTGTCGGGTGTCGAGTGTCGAGTGTCGAGTGTCGAGTGTCGAGTGTCGCGTGTCGAGTGTCGGGTGTCGGGTGTCGAGTGTCGAGTGTCGAGTGTCGGGTGTCGAGTGTCGGGTGTCTGGTGTCGAGTGTCGAGTGTCGAGTGTCGGGTGTCGAGTGTCGAGTGTCTAGTGTCGAGTGTCGAGTGTCTAGTGTCGAGTGTCGAGTGTCTAGTGTCGAGTGTCTAGTGTCGAGTGTCGAGTGTCGAGTGTCGCGTGTCGAGTGTCGGGTGTCGAGTGTCGAGTGTCGAGTGTCAGGTGTCGGGTGTCGAGTGTCGAGTGTCGAGTGTCGAGTGTCGAGTGTCCCGTGTCGAGGGTCGAGTGTCGGGTGTCGAGTGTCGAGTGTCAGGTGTCGGGTGTCGAGTGTCGAGTGTCGAGTGTCGAGTGTCAGGTGTCGGGTGTCGAGTGTCGAGTGTCGAGTGTCGGGTGTTGAGTGTTGTGTGTCGGGTGTCGAGTGTCGAGTGTCGAGTGTCGGGTGTCGAGTGTCGAGTGTCGGGTGTCGAGTGTCGGGTGTCGAGTGTCGAGTGTCGAGTGTCAAGTGTCGAGTGTCGAGTGTCGAGTGTCGCGTGTCGGGTGTCGAGTGTCGGGTGTCGAGTGTCGAGTGTCGAGTGTCTAGTGTCGAGTGTCGAGTGTCGCGTGTCGAGTGTCGAGTGTCGAGTGTCGCGTGTCGAGTGTCGGGTGTCGAGTGTCGAGTGTCGAGTCTCGCGTGTCGAGTGTCGAGTGTCGAGTGTCAGGTGTCGGGTGTCGAGTGTCGAGTGTCGAGTGTCGAGTGTCGGGTGTCGGGTGTCGGGTGTCGAGTGTCGGGTGTCTGGTGTCGAGTGTCGAGTGTCAAGTGTCGAGTGTCGAGTGTCGAGTGTCTAGTGTCGAGTGTCTAGTGTCGAGTGTCTAGTGTCGAGTGTCGTGTGTTGAGTGTTGTGTGTTGAGTGTAGACTGTGTAGAGTATCGAGTGTCGAGTGTCGAGTGACGAGTGTGTGGCGTGTGTATGTGTGTGTGCTTGTGTGTGTGTGTGTGTGTGTGTGCGTGTGTGTGTGTGTGTGTGTGTGTATGGCGTGTGTGTGTGTGTGTGTGTGTGTGTGTGTGTGTGTGTGTGTGTGTGGTGTGTGTGTGGCGTGTGTGTGTGTGGCGTGTGTGTGTGTGTGGCGTGTGTGTGTGTGGCGTGTGTGTGTGTGTGTGTGGGGCGTGTGTGTTTGTGTGTGTGGGGCGTGTGTGTGGGGCGTGTGTGTGGGGCGTGTGTGTGTGTGTGTGTGGCGTGTGTGTGCGTGTGTGTGGGGCGTGTGTGTGGGGCGTGTGTGTGCGTGTGTGTGTGTGTGTGGCGTGTGTGTGCGTGTGTGTGTGTTTGTGTTTGTTTGTGTGTGTGTGTGTGTATGTGTGTGTGTGTGTGTGTGTGAATGCGTTTTTGTGTGCGTATGTGTCGGGTGTCGAGTGTCGCGTGTCGAGTGTCGAGTGTCGGGTGTCGGGTGTCGAGTGTCGAGTGTCAAGTGTCTAGTGTCGAGTGTCTAGTGTCGAGTGTCTAGTGTCGAGTGTCGGGTGTCGAGTGTCGCGTGTCGAGTGTCGAGTGTCGGGTGTCGGGTGTCGAGTGTCGAGTGTCAAGTGTCTAGTGTCGAGTGTCTAGTGTCGAGTGTCTAGTGTCGAGTGTCGAGTGTCGAGTGTCAAGTGTCTAGTGTCGAGTGTCTAGTGTCGAGTGTCTAGTGTCGGGTGTCGGGTGTCGAGTGTCGAGTGTCAAGTGTCTAGTGTCGAGTGTCTAGTGTCGAGTGTCTAGTGTCGAGTGTCGAGTGTCGAGTGTCAAGTGTCTAGTGTCGAGTGTCTAGTGTCGAGTGTCTAGTGTCGAGTGTCTAGTGTCGAGTGTCGTGTGTTGAGTGTAGAGTATCGAGTGTCGAGTGACGAGTGTGTGGCGTGTGTTTGTGAATGTGTGTGTGTGCGCGTGTGTGTGTGTGTGCGTGTGTTTGTGAATGTGTGTGCGTGTGCATGTGTGTGCGTGTGTGTGCGTGGGTGTGTGTGTGTGTGGGCGCGTGTGTGTGTTTGTGTGTGCATGTGTGTGCGAGTGCGTGCGTGTGTGTGTGAGATACGCGAATATATACGCCAATCCAAGTGGTATGCACAAAATTTAATTCAAGTGCAAAAAGATTTTTTCTTCAGTATCCATTTCGATTTTTAGTATCCACTAGAGAACTACGTTCTTGTGTTGTGACAATGACCAATTGGAAACCTAGTGAGAGGGCTAAAAGCATTAGAATTCCAAACATTATAGACTCTACAATCTTTGTTAGAATTTCTATTTTGGACGTATCGAATGACAATCTTCCGAACCCACTCCAGCTCTGTCAACGATCAACTGTCATCTAAAAAGTCAAGTCGGTCGTTTATTTACGGCTTTGAGAAACGCTGTATAACAACATTATTGGCGTGTTTAAACCCTCGAAATAGGTCTCAATTTAACCTCCGGGAAGGCACTCGACCAGATGACCCCGCAATCAAGCCGGGATATTTGTAAACAGTTCTTTCCGAGGGACCAATGAACAACAATCGGGTTAATATAGCGGGCCGTGCCGCCCGGCTGCCTCCGGAAAGAATTTATCGACTGCAAAGACGTGAAATAAGGTTAATGTCGTGGGGGCGGGGGCGCGGGAAAGATTTAAGTGTTGCCGATTCCGTCGGTGTAAGCCCCCAGGATACACGATAACACAATATTTATCTCGGACGGTTCCCCGTTCTACGTTTATACGCTTAATTTGAATTTACCGATGTTTATGGAACGTTCCGGGAGCGACAGGACCCAATTCGTTACGATGGAGGGTTGATTTTCGGCCCGGATTTATCGATGCGGAAATTCAAAGGGTTTTTTCGGTGTCTTGAAGTCGTATTACGAGCGGTTTGTTGAATTGTTGATCTCTGATACTGTTTTGGGCGAATTCTGCTTGAAATTCGTGAGAGAACAATGAGAAAACTTTTCGTAATCTTAGCAGCAAAGATTATAGAGACCTAACCTAACCTAACTTGTAACGTGGTTACCTCGGAGAAAACTTATCTCGAGCGCCAGCTATTCTTTTCACTAGGAAGAATAGCAAACCTACCAGAGTAGCTGCTAGTCGGAGACAGAGTTCGCTGTTTTCTAGGGTGGTAGCGATAACGAAGTAGTCAAAATCAAATTATGTACTAGTTTATTCACACCTTCGGAAACTGATTATATGTACAACGGAGATATGTGTAGGTATGAAATATGAGCGAATCTATCAGCAAACATACATTCGGGAAATTCTATCCGGTCACGAGCACTTTGTAAAGTTTATACCGGGTACAGTGAAAAATCACTGTTCAATAAAATGCGCCAACCAGAACTGACGAAATGAATACTAAGGATGACCTCGCGAAGTTAAATGACTTGCTATACGGTATCGGGATGTAATTAATTGTATTTCTCCAATGAAAAGAAACACAACCAGGCCGGATCTATTCGAGACTTTTATTCGCTACCCCAAGGGCTAACGCTCCATGACTGATAGCGAAGAAAAGGTCTATTTTTAGCGCAACTACGGGATTTCACTGACGACGAGAGGTATTTCTTATTCTTTACCCCAAGGGCTTACGCGCCATGACTGATAGAAAAGAAGAGATTTCGGATTCAACACTTATGACGCGGAACGCGGACAGGGGGGGTTGACGGGGACTTTCCCTTCAGTACCCCAAGGGCTTACGCACCATGACTGATAGCGAAGGGAAAAGTCAGACTCGCGAAACAGGGTAAAGTACGGCAAAAGATAACAGAAAGCGATACAGTACAGCAGTGTCAAAGAAGTAACCGGTGTAGGTCTAATAAAGAAACTGAACTCAAGTGACAAAAGAGACTAAAGTGTAAAAGAGAGTAAAAGAGGCCGTCGCAGGGGAAAATCTGCTTTTATAGGCAAATCCCCCCGCACGTTGAAAATCTGTAAATTCCAGAATGCGACAAGAGTGAAAGTCAGCTCCGATTTATCGCATATCAACATCAGAAAAACGTCAAAATCTCCAATGGCATGCAAGAAAAACGACGTTAACCACAGATAAACGGTTTTTTACATTTACTCTGCCTATCGGAACGAATGTACTGAATATTTGAGAATTAAATATTTTTAAAGACGGAAATGTGAAATGAAAGGAATGCACTAAAATGAACTCCAATTTTTCTCAGAAAACTGGAATTCATTACAATACCTTTGAAATGTTTCAGATACAAATAATATTCTCGAGATGAATTCCACATTGCCTCTTTCACTATTTTCGCTGTTAATTCATTATCGATGAATATTTTGAAGTGAAATTTTAGGGTGAGATAGTACTAGACACGATCTTCAAAATAAATTATCGCAACACCCCTCATCCCTATTCAAAATCAAGGGGTTGTGCTCACCCCCGTTAGGAAGGAAATAGAATAGCATCGAAAACAAGTTCCGCTTTCTGATGCCTTCATACAATCTTCTGAGATTCCTGAGGAACCCATAACCGTTCGATTATGTTTATAAATTCATCGAATATGACAGACAATGTCAGTTTCCTGCCAACCCCTAGACTGTACCTGATAGAAAGGAAATGGGCACAATTGAAATCTCATCGTGCCAGATCGTACATTATGTGAATAGTCGTAAATTCTCCACTCTCCAGTTTGTTGCAGTGAAAAAGTTCTATACTAAGTTCGCAGAAGTTTTATATCGGAAACGTATATCTCGACCATTCTCGTATTGGGGCAGTATATCAGCAGGGAGATAATATGGAAATGTTAGCGATACCAACGTAGATTTATTTTTCCCTTATCGATTCATATGCTCGTGGAAGCTGATGAAGGGGAACGAAAAAGTTTATATCGCTTCGAGTAGATTTAAGGCAAGAATCGATGATGTGACGCTTATTGAATTGATGTGGTCGATACAGGATGAAAAACCATAATAATTGAACTAAAAACATATGATTTCCTGACTATTCACCAAAGAATCAAATCTTTTGAGATCTTGGCATCATGATCGCTCATCTTGTTACTAATAATGAGATTTTTAAGGGAGAAAATGCTCATTCGATTAGGACTACACAACATAATTCTTATGTAAGTAGATGCCAGGGAAAAAAGCTGATGATCTTGATGAATCAAGGTCAACAGCTGCTGCACCCTTGCAGCTTTGTTACTGAGTTTTGGGTCATTGCAGGACTGCTGAGGTGCTACTTCCAAGTGGACCTCTGAGATCTACCCTAACAAACAGATTCACCCACCTGCACAAAGAGGTTCTGGTAACAGAATGAGAGTGTAGTCACTTGATGCTTTTCCCTGCATCTCATACAGGATATTTGGATATTAAATTCTGTTTTCAACATGGTCCCCCTACATCCGAATAATTGAAGAATCTCGATTTCATCAGATAGAATTACTCATTCTAGTATACTCATAAGCCATTCATTGTGCTCAACAGTTATCTCCATAATTCATAAATGCTTATCCAGCCGAAATTGGATCTCGTATCTCCTATTAACATCATGCTCCGTATCCTATTATGCTGTGAAAATACGTCCCATCGCCACAGGGGGGTACTTTTGCCCCTACGCTATGAGGTTTCACTAACCAACAAGCTTCAAGCCTCGTTCCTGATAGGAGAGAAGTAGCTCTGTCACTGGATATATATTCATGATGAGCTAGAGTGAAGTATTACTGTTTTTATGAAACATAAACATTGTTGATGGCTTTCTGAATAAGTTGTTAGAGAAATACCAATGTTTTTAACGCTTCTCATCTCTGAACAAGCCATTTACGAACTCAAACAGGCCATAATTTATGAAGGGTGATCCGAAACCTTCCTGACTTGTCAGTGTTTGTTTGGAGGTCTTATGTTCTTCAATATCATTTTCCTTCAAACGTAAAAACTACTCAGACTATATCTTGTACTAGGCGTAAGCCCACGCTGTTAACATCCCCTGTTCCAAACCACTTCAGACTTCAGACATTACTGAGTTGAATTGTAGGGAGGTGAGTGATCCTCATATTAATTGTTGAGCAGTGTAGTTCTTGAACTTCTACTGAGAAAATAATGAAAATCGAGTGAATCCATGAAGGGATTTCGTGAAAAAAATTCACCCTCATTCTCTATGAATTTGTATGAAGTGGAGACCCAAACAAAAATTCGGATATAAATTATTCCTCGCTAGATAGACACTCAAGATGGCAAAACGGCTGTATCGGGAACCTGCGTGAGAAATCGATTTCGCATAAATCAGAGGGAGTTAAGCAGTTATTGGTATTCAAGGCCGATCCGGTGAAAAACGACGGTATAATGTGGAAAATTGAGATTTTAATGGCTTTTTCAGTACGTGATCCCTCCCAAACGCAATCTATCTTGGGGACATAGCGTCATACTCCCGGCCCACTCCCATGTGTTGCTCTTTTTATTACGTGGGGCAAGTTAAGCCAAAGTAGGAATTTACTGTACCGAAATTTCGAGTGATAAACAGCCCATCAGGGATGGTACGAATGAAGAATAAACGAAATATTTCTCTCCCTATCTCGTGATAAACGTGCATGTGGATTGTTGGCCTTTGCTGTACGGTTCGCAGGGCACTGTTTACTCCAAATAATTGCCGGGGATGTTATATCAGCTCATGAAACTGACAGAGGAATATTTCTACGGAACTTCTGATGTCGGAATTGCTGAAAGTTTCATGAGTAAGGCCTGGCTACTGGCCAGCGGGATGAAATATTGTTTATTTGAGTAGTGTTTTTGGGTAGGAAAAGTTAGTAGACCTGACGGATTACAGTTTTATCACAGTTCGGAAGTGGATTACATGCTTCAAACTGCTTCCTTATAGAAATAATTACTTTCATACAGAGTATAAATATTTCAACAGTCTTTTCTATGCCCATTTCAATTGGATCCATGTTTTTGGCAATTTTTCAAAGAAAACCGTTAATAATTCCGAAAGTATCAGGAGAAGGGATAGGGATGTAACGAAGAAAATACTCAGATGGGGAAAGAGAAGTGAAAAAAGTTATCATAAAGAGGTGGCCCATTTGAAAGAACGAATTTTTTTGTATTTTTTGGTATGAGCGGCATTGAAAATATTTTATTCTGATAAAAAAAAACCCTAGTACCCAAATTTTCAGAACAATCCTATGATCAGTTCGCCGTAAACGTCTAATAGGCCATCCATCGTAGGACACCCTGTAAACACATGTATTGGTAAAAAGCGTTAGTGAAAATCATAAAATTTCCTTCCCTATTCCACAGAACTGAATTCTCGGGAATATCACAGAGCCGCCCTGTCAACTGAGACACAGAACAATGCAATCTGCGAAAAATAATGAAACTGCCGTTCCGCAGAGGCAAACGGATGATCCCACTACGTAATACATTCGACGTACTCAAAAGGAGGGCTTTTTCGCGTTTTGCGAAATGAGGGAGAGACGGGGCTTGAATGGATTCAATTGCGACGCAATGTTAACAATTTCCTTGTAATTGTTTGACGTTCAGTCGCAGAAATTAATGTGCCTTTCGTACCGTTTCGTCCCATTCGTCAGAAATTCCCGGATATGTGTGGAAGAATGGCAGTTATAATTTGACTCACTTCCCGAGGCTTTCAACCATTCACTCGAAAGATGCCTCCTGTTGAAGCTGAGGGTAATTAGGGGAGGTTTATGGGTTGGACCATATCTTAATGATTCGAGTTTTATGCTTATATTGCTTCTCTTTGCCATACTTGTGGTGTGAATCAGGGGGCAGTTCTGGGCCAGCTTCTTTTCTCTGAATACAAGGACTTGATGTTTACGATCATCGTGTGTAAGTCCAAAATAATTGGCTTCTTGATCTCACTGGTTCAATATATGTCTCAGACTCAAATTCTCAATACACTTGATACCCCTACTCCTAATCACCTACCTACAGAATGGCATTGACAGCCAACGCACAGCAATGCTTTGGGCAAGAAACTTGTCGAAACGAGAAATAAGATCGATACTGGAGTTCTGTGAAACTGGAGGGCTAGCTGCTGATGGTGCAGCAATGACAATAGTTCTTCTGATGGAAGCTACACTAACCCTACGTTCAACGTTATGTTATGTGCATTGTAACTCCTCAAACAAATTCAATCTAATGGTAGGAATAAGATCCATTGGAAGAATCTGCTATTCCTATCCAATTCCACGCAAATGATTACACAAACCCTACAACCTGCAACGAAATAACAATTCATCAGTTTTCATTCCATCCAGTGATGAATAATTCTCCATTAAATTGAATGAGTTTCCCAGAACGAATAATTTTGTTTATCGCTGCTAATTGCCAGTGGTTTCAATCGATAACGTTGCATTATCTTCACCAAAAGTGATTTATGTCTGCTATCTGTATCATTAGCATCGTGCATGATTCATGTGTTGCTATCTCAATATTATATGTGCTGATATGTAGCGCGTCCCTGAAACACAACTAATGTGGGAAATTCTTTTCATTATTTGGATCATTCTCTCTTTTATGTATGTAAAACCATCCGACTAAGGAAGGTTTCTTGTAGTCCATTCAGAGGAAAAACATGTCATGTAACATTGATGAGTCCTATTCCATTTGTCTGGGATAGGATCATGTTGTTCTTCTCTTGACAGTTAAAATCATTCCAGGATTGTTCTCATGATTGGAGATCGACAACAAGCATTCACTGCATTTGATGTCCATAACATATAAGGTGCAGTCAAGGTATCGAAATAGTATCAGATTTCAGTTTATTCCACAAATACTTTCGTAAAGAGTTACAGGAAGTCGAGCCAGCAGAGGTTAGCTTCTGTAGGTGGAACATATAGTTCTGATTTAAACTTCAACATTTCCTAGGGTTTTGATACATCAGAATTCAATTTTTACTGGCTTGCTTGAAGCCAGGGAGACAATGAAGAGGACCATCTAGGATTACTCCTCTCTTTGAATACCTTATGAGTGACTTAGAGTTGGCCTTTCTCATAGCTCTCATCTCCATTCATTGATGCGATCTTGAATGGTCTTAGGGATTCTTCTCCTTTCTCTTTTTCCAGGACATGTTTTGTAGCAACGACTCGTACTCATTCCTAGAAAGCTGAGGTCCAGCTTTCGTATCATATTTTCGGTTGTCTGCTTGGAGGTCTTTTCCTGATCGGTACATGATCTTCGACAATTCTGGCTATCCGATGTTCAAATATCCTGTTCACATGATTCCTCCAGCTTCTATTTCTACCTTTAACCCACCTCACAACCTATTCCACCCCACGAAGTTGTATTTTTTCGTTGGACCCCTGGTAGTCCCAAAGGGTATGGTTTGTTATCGCAGTATTGTCATCTCAGCTGTAGACGATGTTTGGCAACTGCTGTGTCGGCTCTTGTTTCTGCAGCATATGTCATGGTGGGTCTGACACAGATTTTATATATTCTCAATTTGCTGTTGATTGAGATATGCTTTTTTCTCCAGATGAAGCTACTTTATGAACCTGATATCATTGTAGCCTTCTTCAACTGACTTTTCACTTCTTCTGTTTAGTTTCTACTGCTGGTAATGTTGACGCTGAGGTACCTTAGACTGATAACCTGATTCGCTGTCTGATCGTAGACAGTCTTAGGGTATGAACAAGGATCTTGGGGATCTCATGATCAACAATTTGGGATCTAGATACCTTAGAACTAAGATTTGAATTCCTCATCAATCAACCGAAGCTCAGCCTCCAACCCACACCCTTCCCCTACCAATTCCAAAACGACAACCCCATCCCCAACTCGGAATTTGATTTCGTCGGGACGCCAACACATTTATCGACGTCCCCAGTGTGGAACCGTTGAGGTATAACGCAAACTATTGAATATGCATCTGTACGGACGACGCAATCCTTTGAGGTCCGGCAAAATTTCCATCTAATGGACAAGTTGCGGCCTGTCGAACGAGCGCGCTAATAACCATCCGTTAGTCTAACCGGTCCGGGCAGGTTTGGGCTCCTCTGAAAAGTTCCAGCAGGGGTTAATTGACCGATGAATATGATTAGGTAGTTTGGGTTCGACGGATCGGAGGCGCGTCCGTGGACCATGTTTCGGAGGGGTTATGAATTCGTAATGCTTGGCTGATTGATACACTTGGACCTCTTAACGTCGACTGCGTCGAGCTGGGGCAGTTGGGATTGCAATGACGAATATCTGGATTGAATATGAGGAAAATTAGTGCAATCGAAAGATTCTTGGAGTATTACATTCACGGGAATCGTTGAAACACTTGAGGAGTTCGGTTATGTTAGGTTTTGTTCGTTTAGGTTAGGTTAGGTCAGGTTCAGTTAGGTTTTGTTAGAAAAAGTGACAAGGAGAAACCGAACATCAAGCCAGCTAGTCAGCTAATTTTGATTGGTCTACACTCAAGTCTATGTCCACAGAGAAGAGGCAGGTATTGGCCTGACGTTCATTTCTATCATTCTATAAAATGGCCAATTTCATTCTGTCTGGGCATGTTCAGTGCCTGGATGGATGATCTCTGTTTGAAGAATTTGAAGAAGAGCATAAAACCTTATGAATTAACGTCAATGCTTGTCTCATTTTTGTTGGGGTGTCAGGGAAGCGTCCTCGCCAGCTCCAGATCCAAACTACCCCCTTCATTATCTATCAACACGCCAAAGGAGTAAAGTAAGCGTACCCAGATCCTATCCCGTCTCACGTTCTGCACGACGGTATTGCCCCGGCAAGTGTAAACCGGCAGCGACTAACACAAAGTTTCGGCAAACTTAACCGCAGATGCTGGATAACTTCTGTGTGGCAACCAAAGCAAGATTAATTCGTTGAATCGCCGATCCTGGAGGTGGGCACTAACAATTGGGAGCCTCGATTAACTAGGGGGGTTCTTCCTTCTGCTCTACCACCCCTTTCACCCTACCCGTTCCACGGGAAACATGAATGTTTTCAGTCGAGTTTTTGTTAGTATTTTCCTTAAAATTTAGTATCAGTGTGAAGTTTGAGGTCGAAAAGGCGTTCATCATATTGTTCACCTCAATTTGGACATGAGAAAAATTGCTGCAAAATGGATCTCCAAATGTTTGAATGTTGACCAAAAGCGTGCAAGGGTAGAAGCATCGCGTTCGATCTGTGCTCGATTTGAAAACGATGTAGACTTCTTAAACCGAATTGTTACTATGGATGAGACTTGGGTACATTTCTACGATCCAGAAACGAAGCAACAATCGATGGAATGGCGACGCTCTGGTTCTCCAAGACCTAAGAAGTTTCGTGTCCGAAAATCTGCTGGAAAAGTTTTTGTTTCAGTTTTTTGGGATTGCCATGGAGTAATCATGATTTATTTTTTGGATAAGGGTAGAACAATAACCGGAGATTACTATTCAACATTACTGACCACTCTACGGGAAAAAATTAAAGAGAAAAGACGCGGAAAGCTATCCAAAGGTGTTTTGTTTTTGCAGGACAACATCCCTGCACACAAATCCCATGTTACCATGCAAAAAATTCGTGATTTAAGGTTTGAATTACTAGAACACCCCCCTCATTCACCAGATTTGGCTCCATCCGACTATCATCTATCATCTCTTTCCTCAACTGAAAAAAAGTTTAAAAGGTCGTAAATTTTCTTCCAACGAGGAGGTAATAAAAGCTGTGGTGGTTTGCAGAGCAAGAAGAAACATATTTTTTGAAAGGTCTAGAGACGTTGCAGGTTCGCTGTAATAAATGTATCCAATAAAGAGGAGAATATGTTGAGTAATAAAATATTTTGACATTGAAATTTTGTTTGGTTCTATACAAGGCTAAGAATTTTTCCCTATATCCTCGTACATACTTATTTCGGTGCACGTAAACGTAAGAATAACGTTTTACGTTGAAATTGCTTTCGAATTACGAATACGTTCGTTGTGAAGATCCCCCAAGCACAGCCAGAGACGAATATAGAATTCGTATTTTCCTACTTCCATTTTATTCGTTTTCTTTCCGTCTCCATCCATATTTTCCACTCCATAATTGATGCAAAATGAAATTACCACTTTAATGAAGTAGAAAGAGTTTCGGGTTCTGAAGAACCAGAGAAAGCGCGATTATGAAAAACAGAAGAGAATCCAATTAGAGATGTAATTCAGGAAGATCGGAATCGGGAGAATTCGTTTAAGGCACAAGTATATCGATTTTCACTATCAAGGTAACGTTGCAACCCCTGTCACAATTAATTAAAGCGAGACGGGAAGGTCGTCTGCTTTTTCCAATCTCAATTGTGGAAAAGTGAGGGAAGAATTCGAGTTTTTTTCGTTGTTGGAAGTCAGTTAGTCTTCTCGTTACTCTTCAAAACTTATGATTCCGTCTACCTAATGAAATCTAGAATAAATTGTGAGTTAGATGATGAATAGAAAGGGTGCGACGACAGTGGTAGAATATGTACATGACGTACAGCTCGTTGATCTCAAAGAATAACCATCTGCCACAGGGCAAATTATAGTATTTCGTATCCTTTGGAAATATCGTCCAAATGTTCGTTTTCGCTGATCTGAGGGATTCGGAGCGTGGGTATATCTCATTAGGAATTATATTCGGCTTAGTGTGCTTTATCGGGTTCGGATGAGTTTATTTTTAGGCGCTCTACACATTGATAGTAGAATATTTCAAAAGATCTCAAAGTAGGATTAATCCGGGGGATGTTTTATACCTTTTTTAGCTTAGCTGGCTGGATACAGCGGCTTCTTTGAGGAGGAAGATCATTGCATTATGAGGAACTGGATGGATGAGGATAAGATGAGGAGTATAATGAAAACATCTGATATACAGGAAACTGGATTTAGCTGCTGTTGGTCCTAATTATAAACATCAGTTTTATTCATTCCACGAAATAGTTATTTTTGCTATAAGTGATGTGGGTAACATTTACTGGTCGAGAAAATATATTTTTTCATTATAATTTTTAAGAAATGACATTTCCACGATGAAAATCTAAACGAAGGGAGATAGGCCTTCGAAATTGCTTGCAATAGATTCAGCGTGTTCGAAAATTTATATTTTCATATCAAAATTTCAAATATCCGGCCCAGTTCAGGAGAAAATTTTTTTTTTCCATTTTTCATTTTCGAGTTGACTTCGAAGAGCTCTCTGGAGTGCAATTCTCTATTGAATCATCAACTATTTGATTTTCTAGAATCTTCAAAACAAATTCTATGCACTCCATATCCTAGGACAGTAATAGAACATCCTAATTTTCAGACAGAGGAGCAAATAGGTCATTTTAGGGGGGTCTGACCCCTTGCTCATTTTTTATTCTGAAAATCGAGATTTTTGATATCGAGTTTTTGTGCTAGGATGGAGCTTTGGCAATGCTTGACTATGGAACCGGAGATCCCAATTGGATCAGAGGAATATAACAGGAGATATCACAGATTAAAATTTGCAATTTTAGAAAAATGCCCTTTCAACGATGAAAATCTAAACGAGGGGAGATAGGCTCTCAGAATTGATCGCAATCGATTAAGCTTGTTCGAAAACTGATATTTTCATACCAAACTTTCAAATATCTGACACCGCTTACGAGGAACATTTTTATTTTGATTGGCTATTTTTCATATTCCTATTCACTCAGGTTCACAGGTTCTCCGAAGTGAAATTCTCTATATAATCAACAACAAATGTTTTGACAAGCGTCATAACCTCCCATTTTCCTACTATACGTGCGGAATGTGTCAAATTTTCAAGGCCAACCGACTTATTTCATGAAAGCTATCGTTTGCAGTAATTGTATCGGGAACATATTCAGCTCGAAATGGGATCAGAAATGAGAAAAAATCCAATAAAACTTGCAGGCAATCCTTCCACATCGTCCTGACGTATGTGTTTCGTCCAGATTGAAATTCTTGCCGAATCGGAATGCTCCGAAAAATAAGTCCTTCTGTTTCTAATAGCGCGAACGTTTTGTATTCGTGAGAGATCGCCTTTTTCCAATTCCCAACCAGCTCGTGTTTGTCTTTTTCGCGATCTTGTTATTCCCGTGGGATAAACTCGATTCCTTTTCCATCGATACCGACGCGAGTTTGTAGGTCGCTAAAGATTCTTGTCCGGTATATGGTTCACCGACTTTGACGGGGATATTGGACGGGACGTAGCTAAGGGTGCTATCAGATCGACGGAGTGGAGGTTACACTCTCTGATGCCTGTAACGATCATCAGATAGCAAAATAAGTGATTTTTTTTTGTTCAATTCGCTGTACGGTTGAATGAACGAAAACTCAATTGGTAATATTTTTCAGCAATCGGTTTTCCTATTTTTGGTTGGAATCCATTTAGTTCTTGTAAATTTCAAGATTGTTAGTCAATATTCTGAGTCAGAATCGGAGCCAAATGACTACCACTTTGTAATGATTAAGAGTAGGCATAGAATATACACTGCGCAAAAAAATTAACGCACATTCTGAAAATCTCAATTTTAATGAAAGTTAACTCTACATTGACTTTATAACTTATTTTTTATGTACTCTCGGGAAGGTTTTGAACGAAACAAGACACATTAAATGGAAGAAAAATTCAGAATTTCACCGAATCTTATGTGAAAGAAGAGAAATGAACAATTTTCAAAATACTGAAAGGCTGATAAGTGATTTAATACTTGGTATTTCCACCCCTTGCGTTAATTACAGCTCGGCAACGACATTCATACTCAAAATGAGTTATCTTAAAATGTTCTGATCTAATCCTTCCCAGATTTCTCCGAGTTGGATTCCTAAGTCATTAATAGTATCTGGATGATTTTCTGTACTTCTCAGCCTTCTATTGAGGTTGTCCCAAACGTGCTCAATCGGATTGAGATCTGGACTTCTTGCTTGTCATTCCATTCGAGAGACTTCAACCTCTTCAAGGTACTCCTGAACGATGCGCGTACGATGGAGTCTGGCATTATCGTCCATAAAAATAAAATCCAAACGCGCCCTTCGATGGGCTGGGGTAAGAGCTGGGCCTCTTGCCGCGACACGAGGCCTTAAATCATATTCTCTGAGGTTCTTATTGTCTGAGTGCTAATTTGCACCTCATGAGTTTGCTCAAGCTGAATTTGAAGGACGCGAGCGGTTGCAAACCGTTGTCTCAACGAAGAAACTCTCAAGTAACGTTCTTGAATGGCAGTTGTTACCCGTGGTCTACCCTGTCCTGGTCTTCGGACATTCATACCTGTCTCCCTGAATCGCTGCAACATTCTGGACACACTTGTATGGGAAACTCCAAACCTTTCTGCAATTCTTGTGTATGTGCACCCTTCTTCTCGCAAAACTACCGCTTGGGCACATTCCTCTTGGGTCAAATTGCGTGTTTCGCGTTGCATAGCGATCGAGTGTAGAAAATCAAACGAAAGAAAATCTATTGATCACTAGAATTGATCGAGAAAAACTGATTTTAGAATGGAGCCAATATATTCAAAATCTGATAATATCATCTTTTTTTATTCCTGCTGGGAAAAAACATCTGTATTGAAGAAAATCGTTGAAAGTGGATAACAAATGCATGCATAATTCTGGTAAAAATAATTATCATTGAGAACACCTTCACTTGTAGAATAAATTTGAGATTTCCATAATGTGCGTTAATTTTTTTGCGCAGTGTAGTTGCAATTCAGTAAAAAGGCGATTGGGGTGATGACGTAGAAGGTGACAAAGTCTAGTTTAATTGACAGAACTGGGTACCTCAGCAGTGGCGTATCGATAGATAGTAATAGGAAGAGTTGAAAAGAAGATAATTTAAAAATAATTTCTCTTTTTGTGCCAAAACGTTGTTGATAGTCGAATTGCATTGAATAATGATATGATAGTTACGACAATGCGCGTTTGTGTGACGTGGCGTGTGGGGATACCAAAGGGTAGGAACTACCCCTGCTTATTTTCATTGAAGAATCATTTCCTTAAGTCCTTCGCATTTGTTTACAGACACCCTGTATATCTCTTGGTGATAATAACCAAATAACCTTGTCTTGTCTACCCCTAAAGCCATTTGAGATGATGGATGGGCATTACTTTAATACCCAGTTTGTCTCGTAAAGTGGGTTTCGAGCCTTAGCAACGGCCTTCTCTTAGCGAGCAACCCCCAAGAAAGATCTGGGGCATTTGTCATATCGCCCGAATTTGAATAAAAATTGTCGCCTTTCCCAAGAGCACTCACGTTCACTGGTTTCAGGAGACGTGTTCTACTGAATCAATTTCTACGTCGTATTGAATTTCGGCATAACAATGTTATCATTCGTCGGACTGGATCAAGTTACATCCCTTTTTCTGACTGGGTGAACTTGATACTTTGATTTCTGGAGTGCTGTTCTCGCCTCTTTTCACCCAGAAATGAAGCTAAAAGATGCCCTGCATCAGCGAAAATTTTGTTCAATATACAGTTTGATACAGGGTGGTCCACAGGGTGGAAAACTTTATACCTCGATATTTCGATTTGAAAATGAAAATGTGGAAAATGGCTCGTCAATTAACGAAATGACAGGTAGAAGAGTGGAAGAGTCCTTAATTTTGTGATTATTTTATTAAATGCTAGGAATGAGCATTCTAAAGCAGATTTTCCTTGGACCATACTGTGTAATATTCGGAATAGAAGTTGGTCGAGCTGTTTTTATGGTCAGAAACATTTATTTTTAGAACAAAATGAATGAACAGTTCATTTAAAGCATAGTATAGTTAAAATATAACCTAGAAAGCGATAAACACAAAAACAGAAACATAAATCATGTTGATTGCTTCTTAGTGTAAGAAAATTGCTCTAAACACGAAGTATCGCAGAGTTAGTATTTGGCTTTCAAGATTTTTCACCGTACAAGTTCACGTATATCCCAACTTCCAAGAGAAAACAAACATTTGACACAAATCCCATCCATTCAGATGGGTGTTTCCAGTTTGCATCGAATTTGATTCCTGTTCATCGAAGCGAAGAGTACTCCAGTCCACCTGGGATTACCCATGAAAAATTGATAACATATGGCCTTATGTTCTGCGTCTTCGAGCCAGCAAAAAGAAAACTAGACTTCAATACTCATGGCGCCGCATTCGTGGTGCATATGCATTCAGCCGAAGTGCTCATGCAAATGGAGATTGAATATCGATTCCGAGGCTTATTATTTTGCGAATTGAAGAAGGCATGGCCGAAGTTTTCTACTTGACTTTTATGGGACGTCAGGATGCGGTTGGTGAGTCTAGGCGGACAAACTGCAGAACTTGAAGTTTGATATTTGGCTCCGTTCTCTCTGTTATTTTTATACACGCCAATTTATTTTATGATAGGATGGGAGTTTGAATGTCGAACGGTGGTAGGATGATGGTGGTAAGGGTTGAAAATCTATAACTGAAGTATTCAATACCTAACGAGAAAATGGTATTTCCTATTGTGCCTAAAATAATTAAGGTCTAAACCTATTATGATCTTATTTCTACTCGGGAAGTAGAGATGTGTTTGCAACAGCAGATTCCACCTGACATTACCAGTGCCCTGCCATTTCCATGTTCATTGCTTATTTTCATCAAGGAATCATCTCCCTAAGTCCTTCGGATTTGTTAACAGACACCCTGTATAGCGTCCGTGGCTTATTGGTTAAAGCGCCAGCTTTGTATACTACAAGGTACTGAGTTCTATCCCAGGCTAGTGAAGAAATTTTCAGGCCATCATTCACTGTTGAGTCAAATCAACAGTGCTATGCCTAAGGTGGCGTGAGAACACAGTAACAAATCCTACACAGAACACAACTGGTTCACCGAACTCGTACAAGCTCACAGAGCTTCTGAGGCGTACTTCGGTACCGACGGAGAATCAGGATGATAATATAATGATAATATAAATTGACTATCACGGAATGTGTCCGGGCATATCAGCGGAATGCAGAGATACTTCATGATTTATTGAATCCCGACACAGAGGCCACGCCTAATTGCCGTAAATTTTGTGATAGCAGCGTTGGATTTTGATTCGACTGTCATTGTTAATTTTATATGCCTGACGTGAAAAAGGGACTGTAAAAAACTGTCGCGACTTCAAATATACATAATCTGTGTACGTATTTTGGAGTTTAGTTACTGGATTTTCAAGCTGTAGTTAGCATCACAGATCTGTTATTCGAAGTTTTTGATCGAAAGGACATCCGGAGGTCTGAATTAAATGTCTGGCACTGGGCAAACGCAGTCTTTCCGATAGATCTCACATTTCCATTAGAAATATTGTCTGCCTGCTACACAGAACGACACATCCACCAAGGGATTTCATTCGGCATGACTAGCTGTAAGATCAATCACCCTTTGTATCTACCGAATACAAACATATAAACAAGCAATCAAACAGGCATTCCGTTTCTATTCACCGTGGCCACAAAATGTCACAATGGATCACTCTCACATGTTCAGAATTGTCGTCCCGTAACGTGACCTGTTGCATAATACATGAATTTATGTATTTTCAGTGCGGATCCGTAGAATTTCCATGAATGATGTATATTCTTCGACAATTTCATCGGAATTGGAACTATTTCGGAATTAATGGAATGATAAATGCAGACTAATGGCGGTTTTGTTCTTTGGTCAATATCTGACTTATAGTGAATTTTTCATTACTCTCATCGTTACCATGACTCTGTGCCGATTCACCTGAAGAGGTGAATGTTGAGAAATTTATTATAAATCTCTCGAAATGAAATAGTTTAATTCAAAGGTGAGACTCCATAGTTGGTTACTTGAGAGTCATAGTTATAATTCGCGAGTCTGACTTTTCCCTTCGCTATCAGTCATGGTGCGTAAGCCCTTGGGGTACTGAAGGGAAAGTCCCGTCAACCCCCCTGTTCGCGTTCCGCGTCATAAGTGTTGAATCCGAAATCTCTTCTTTTCTATCAGTCATCAAGCATTTTAAATCACATTGCTAACCTGATTAAAGGACACTTTCTTCGTAAAAATGGTGCATTTTATATCATTCCTACTACAAAGCGTATTAAAAACCTCGTATTGAAAGTTTCTAAACTCAGTGAATAATTTTATATCTCTGGGATCTATTGAATATCCCAAAAACTACAGAACTAGATATCACTCCCGATAACCCCAAAGTTTGCAAACTCGGTTCCAACCTCCCAATTGCCTTTTCCAATTTTGTTCATCCCAACTCGGACATGAACCCCATCCGATATGAAATTGGAAGTTGACGTAGATCTCTATCTACGACCATTTCCTACCTCGGGGAGATATTTGAAAGAACGTATAAAACGGCATCGGAACCGTCGATCAGATATTGTAGTCTATAATAACCTCCATAACCCAATTTCGAGGAGTTCTCGTGATTAGAGGCTCAATCCAAGAAGACCGCCGCTATCTAAACAGGGTAGGCGGCATGTCCTGGAGTAGACCGCCTTCATCGAATTATCCTTATGTGGCAGGTTCAAATTTCATGATGCAATTAGAGAAACCGCGAAAACGTGTCATCCAAGTGAGTTCAATGTGAGCGAGAGTGCATATTGTGCAGTTGGGTTCAAAAAAATATTCGATATGGTATAGCAACATTTATCTGGACCTAAAAGGCCCTTGGCTTCTGGGGCTCTTTTAACGGGATTTGATGGCGGTTTTTTAATTAGTTTCACGTTTTGATTTTCGTCAAAAAACATACTCAGAGTGGCCAATATTCGTAACACCATTGACTGAAAAATTCATAAGGGGCGCTTTGAAGGACAATATGTGAAATATTCTATACCTCATACACTTTGCTCCATTTCAATGGAATGATGAATTCGGACGAAATGGTTTTCTGTTTCTGGATAGCAGGCAATTCATTACATTCCCATAAATATTTATGCCCTTCTGGAGTTGGGTTGTTTGTTGCGGGGTTGGTTATACTGAGACGAGAATGTCATAATTCTGTGGGCCCCACATACAGGGATGTATTGGATGGTGTTCCATTAGATGGGGAGAATTCCTTCTCAGGAAACGTTCTGAATTGGAAATACACAAAGATGAATTGAAGATTGTGTGTGTGTATTGCTTACCCGAAGCATTGAAAGCATTGTAAGGGGCTGCACACTAAAACTTAGTCGATACCGTAAAGAATTAATTTGAAAACAGAAAAAGACTGTTATTGTCAGAGGCACTTATGTTTTCATCAAATTCTGTTTTCACAGAATTGATTCAATCGCCTTGGGATCTAATATTGCTCAGTGACGAACAGACGGACGAAAAGTGTCTACGGACGAAAAGTACTAGCACCCAGAAATAATCGGCTTTTCTTTCGAAAATCAGTTCGGAATGTTGACCAGAAGCGTGCAAGGGTAGAAGCATCGCGTTCGATCTGTGCTCGATTTAAAAACGATGTAGAATCCTTAAACCGAATTGTTACTATGGACGAGACTTGTGTAGGTACATTTCTACGATCCAGAAACAAAGCAACAATCGATGGAATGACGACACTCTGGTTCTCCACGACCTAAGAAGTTTAGTGTCCAAAAATCTGCTGGAAAAGTTCTTGCTTCAGTTTTTTGAGATTGCCATGGAGTAATCATGATTGATTTTTCGGATAAGGGTAGAACAATAACCGGAGATTACTATTCGATATTACCGACCACTCTACAGGAAAAAAATTGAAGAGAAAAGACGCAGAAAGCTATCCAAAGGTGTTTTGTTTTTGCAGGACAAATCTCATGTTGCCATGCAAATAATTCGTGATTTAGCGTTTGAATTACTAGAACACCCCCCTTATTCGCCAGATTTGGCTCCATCCGACTATCATCTTTTTCCTCAACTGAAAAAAAGGTTAAAAGGTCGTAAATTTTCTTCCAACGAGGAGGTAATAAACGCTGTGGAGGTCTGGTTTGCAGAGCAAGAAGAAACTTTTTTTTTAAAGGTCTAGGGACGTTGCAGGTTCGCTGTAATAAATGTATCCAATTGAGGAGAATATTTCGAGTAATATATCCTCGTATTTCACTCAATATGTTTATAACAAAGGCTCTTTCGATATACCGAAACCCCAAATTATATGCTGGAAATCTTTTTCTTGATTTCTCGCAATAAATCGGGATCGGGAATTATCACCATCAGAGCATATCAATCACTGAACCTCGTTAGATTCAGATTGGCCCAACTTCAAGCCATTTCTTCGCCTCGATGATCGGAAATATTATTCATACCGTAGCCGAAATTGCGGCAGCTATTTTCACCCCCGACTACGCCCAGTGATCTCGGGGGTAATCAAAATGAAAGTGGAATAAAAAGTGTCATCATGATTCATGTCCCTAATTATGGCGGTTTTAACGTCGGGTAATTTTTTTCAACATCGGACGACCGTCTCATCGGGTAGTCCATGGAATTATTCAGGTTCAGAATGGTATAAAGTTGGGCTGAAAGAAGGAAATGAAGCGGAAGTAATTTACGGGAAATTTATTCGTGAGTTATGGTTGATTTGGCTTCTGAAAACAGAAATTCATCATCTGAAAGCTGGACACACGTGCACTTGGAATATTCAGTTCATAATGACGTACAGCCCACAAAATTAACTTATAGATACTTTAGAAATACTTTTTTCCTTTACCATTTATTCCGAATCGGCTCGGTTTAAAAGATACTACCAGAGATCATAAATCTAAATTTCATAGTTTAGTAGAGGATGACTTTCTTTGAACGCACGTCATAAGGTCTACAGTGACTTTACGAACATTCTTAGCCTACTATAGAACCAAACAAAATTTCAATGTCAAAATATTTTATCACTCAACATAGTCTCCTCTTAATTTATTACAGCGAACCTGCAACGTCTCTAGACCTTTCAAAAAAAATGTTTCTTGTTGCTTTGCAAACCAGACCTCCACAGCTTTCATTACCTCCTCGTTGGAAGAAAATTTAAGACCTTTTGAACTTTTTTTCAGTTGAGGAAAGAGATGATAGTCGGATGGAGCCAATTCTGGTGAATTAGGAGGGTGTTCTAGTAATTCAAACCCTAAATCACGAATTTTTTGCATGACAACATGAGATTTGTGTGCATGGGCGTTGTCCTGCAAAAACAGAACACCTTTGGATAGCTTTCCGCGTCATTTATATATAATTTTTTCCTGTAGAGTGATCAGTAATGTCGAAAAGTAATCTCCGGTTATTGTTCTACCCTTATCTAAAAAATCAATCATGATTACTCCATGGCAATCCCAAAAAACTGAACCAAGAACTTTTCCAGCAGATTTTTGGACACGAAACTTCTTAGGTCTTGGAGAACCAGAGTGTCGCCATTCCATCGATTGTTGCTTTGTTTCTGGATCGTAGAAATGTACCCAAGTCTCATCCATAGTAACAATTCGGTTTAAAAAGTCTATATCGTTTTCAAATAGAACGCACAGATCGAACGCGATGCTGCTACACTTGCACGCTTTTGGTCAACATTCAAACATTTGGGGATCCATTTTGCAGCAATTTTTCTCATGTCTCAATTGACGTGAACAATATGATGAACGCGTTCGTATGAAATATTCAGTGCTTCAGATATCCGTTTTAGCCTAATTCGACGGTCTGATAAAATAATGTCATGAACTGCATCGTTTTTTTGGGGGACTGACACAGAAACTGGCCTTCTCGATCTTCAATGGAAAATTTACCTCTTTGAAAGCTTGCAGTCCAATTTTTCACAGTCGCATACGAAGGACATTGATCACCAAGGGTATTAAGCATATCTTCGTAAATCTGCTTACCTCTTAACCCTTTTAAATACAGGTACTTGATGATGGCCCGATACTCCAATTTTTCGATTTCCACAATTTCGGTGGACAACTTCTTTCTTTTAGTTTATTGCGTAACTCTGGTTTACTTCTTTGACCTCAAACTTCACACTGTCATTTCTAATGAGTTGCTATGGTAACGCAATATTTTCTTTATGCATAGAACTCGTCTAAGCTAACTAGACATCAATACCTCCTCGTATCAAACATGTTGTTTGATAAAGTCACTGTAATAAGGGTTAACTTTGTCTGTCTATTACGATGGCGAGACAAATGAAGCGGTTAATCATGTGCGTTAGTCTCTCAATTTAACATAAAAGTTCCCGTTAGAAATGGGACAAGATCAAAGGCCGTGAACCCCGCGGGCAATTTATGGAGAAAACAGATCCCTGTCCCCGCGAAATTTGTTGCGGATTGTTCGGAATTTTCAATAAGCGTACGACAAAGAAACCTAACGCAGCTTCCATCGAACAGATCGATTTCAGTTTCCCCATTGTTCGTCGCCTATTAACAACCGTAATAATGATCGCAGTAGGCTATTTCCGTGCCCGGCAACAAAGGGCTCAAACGTTCGGGGATTAATTCGCAATCAAAAGTCTGTAATGAAGTCTGATATTTAGCGGAACAATGTTAACGGGACCACTTCCGCAGTCGGAAAATTCCGTCACGCCTTGATACATATTATCGTTACCGGTTCATAATTTCATTCGGGAATTAATTAAATGCTGAATGGTGGTTTGTGCGAAATCGATACATGAAAATCTGTTTAAATGAGATTTTGTATTATTAATATTTACGCTTGACCTCACAATCGCCTAGTATTTGGATTCACCGTTTCTCTTTTTTGTGTATGTTTAGTTAACATCGAAACCCTATTGGCGTCATGGCCTAGTCTAATCGAAGCTCATCGAGCCAAACCTAACCAAACCTAATCTCAACTAACCCAGGGTTCAGGAAACGAGAAGGCAGACATACTGGTTAAGCGGGGGGTAGATTATTTCAAATAACTTCAATTTTTTCCCAAAACGCTGTTTCTCTAATGAAAGAGCCACTGCCACTGTTTCCGGATGGAGATTATTTGCTGAGCATGCTCTAGTTATTCGTCTTTCGTTTGACATTTTTTGAAGCCTTGAGAATAAACGGTTCGGTTACCCTCTAAATCAGCCGATTTTCTGTTTTTACCTATCTTACTAACTGCTTACGAATTTAGTATATACCGATTAAATTATTTAAATTCATTTTCTCCTTTGCTATACAGGGTGAGTCTTCGACTCGTACAAATATTTCAACAGTGGATTCTTGAGGTGAAAAGGAACAGTTTTTTCGTATAACATTTTCTCCGATTCGGCCCTGATAAAAAGATATAGCCATTTTGGGTTTTCATAATGAGCTATGCAAAATTCCCTTCAGAATAAAAGGCAAAACCTATGACACTATATTTCACATCTGTGGGATCTTTTGAACAGAGTTGCATTCAGCCAAAGTACCTAATTTTCCGAATATCATAGATATTTTATATTTCTGAATATCAAATTACTATAAAACGAGAAAATATGAAGAATACTTTTATTCTACAAAATGTTCTATGAATCATGCTATGGTCGGGTTGTTTTGTAAACATTATTTGAGATATTGGATCCTGGATCCTTCGCTGGCCGAGTTGGGGTTTGAAATTGAAGAAAATCTCAATAATCTGACTCAACATAGCGTGATCGTATAGAGGGTGAGACTCTGACTCGTACAAATATTTTAACAGTAGATTATTGAGGTCAAACGAGACACTTTTTTCCTATACAGTTTTTTCCGATTGGCTCCTGACAAAAAGATATAGCTATTTTAAGTTTTCATAATGAGCTCTACCACCCCTGGAAAAACAAAATTACCTTCAGAATAACTAGCTTAATCTGTGACACTACACATCTATGGATGTTTCAAACAGAGTTGCATTCAGCAAAAGTACCCAATTATCCGAAAAACACAGAAATTTTATATTTTTGAACATCAAATAACTCGAAAACGGCGCATTATATGAGAAAATATGAGGAATACTTTTATTTTTCAAAGCGTTCAAATATTCATTAGATAGCGTCCAACTTAGTTTCAAGAGTTGGGTTCTTTGAATTTTTGGTATTTTTATGATACGTAATTGACATAATGAGAAAACTGGAAGACGTGAGTGATATCTTGTGTTCGAAAAAGATTCATTAAATAAATGAAAAACTATATTCCGAAATTCATTCCATTCGATGAAACCGTTTCTGAGATAGAACTAAAAAAAAACAACATTTTTCATGGTTTTTCAACAGCCTGTATCTTTCAAAACGAGCCGATTCGGACAAAACGGCAAAGAAAAAAAGTGTTTCTTCTGACCTCAAGAATCTACTGTTAAAATATTTGTACGATCAAAAGACTCACCCCGTATAGGTATCTGTGGACGTTTAGCCGAATCTTCATCGCTCTAGCCCAAGCCACAAAGTGCTTCGGGCCATGAATCATCGCAGCTGGCTAGAAAGCCAGTCGTTGATGGTTCCCTTGTCCAGAATTTTAACTGTGACGAATCCTTTTCGCATTCGCGAAACGACCTGTGCGCCGTTAATTAGGAGTCGACCATTTAGCGCTTTCCGGTAAATGGCACCGTGCAAAGTTTATGCCTTGCCGCTAAATCAAGCTCGGTTCGATGGTTCGGGAAGTTTTGGGCGATGATAACACTCCTCGCACCATTAAGCAGACACCGTCGTTAAATCTGTACGAGCAACGACAACGCGTCCTCTTTTTACCTATCCGCGTCCACGACGCAGATAACGGCCATGTGTGGGAATACCGGAGAAAAAAAAGATTTTGAATTCTTATAGGGATATATATGCGAGGATGTGTTGATATCTAGTTAGACTAGACCAGTTCCATGCATAAAAAAAATATTGCGTTACCATAGCAACGAACAATAACTCATCAGAAGTGTCAGTGTGAAGTTTGAGGTCGAAAAGTAAACCAGAGTTATGAAATAAATTGAAAGAAAGAAGATGTCCATCGAAATTGTGAAAATCGAAAAATTGGAGTATCGAGCCATCATCAAGTACCTGTATTTAAAAGGGTTAAGAGGTAAGCAGATTTACGAAGATATGCTTAATACCCTTGGTGATCAATGTCCTTCGTATGCGACCGTGAAAAATTGGACTGCAAGCTTCAAATGAGGTAAATTTTCCATTGAAGATGATGACCGATAGGGAAGGCCTGTTTCTGTGTCAGTCCCCGAAAATAACGATGCAGTTCATGACATGATTTTATCAGACCGTTGAATTGGGCTAAAACGGATATCTGAAGCACTGAATATTTCATACGAACGCGTTCATCATATAGTTCACGTCAATTTGGACATGAGAAAAATTGCTGCAAAATGGATCCCCAAATGTTTAAATGTTGACCAAGAGCGTTCAAGGGTAGAAGCATCGCGTTCGATCTGTGCTCGATTTGAAAACGATGTAGACTTCTTAAACCGAATTGTTACTATGGATGGGACTTGGGTACATTTCTACGATCCAGAAACAAAACAACAATCGATGGAATGGCGACACTCTGGTTCTCCAAAACCTAAGAGGTTTTGTGTCCAAAAATCTGCTGGAAAAGTTCTTGTTTCAGTTTTTTGGGATTGCCATGGAGTTTTCATGATTGATTTTTTGGATAAGGGTAGAACAATAACCGAAGATTACTATTCTACATCACTGACCACTGTACGGGAAAAAATCAAAGAGAAAAGACGCGGAAAGCTAACCAAAGGTGTTTTGTTTTTGCAGGACAACGCCCCTGCACACAAATCTGTTGCCATGCTCAGAATTCGTGATTTAGGGTTTGAATTACTAGAACCCCCCCTTATTCACCCGATTTGGCACCATTCGACTATCATCTCTTTCCTCAACTGAAAAAAAGTTTAAAAGGTCGTGAATTCCATCGGAAAAGCATTTTATTGCAACGTCCGTGACCTGTTCCTACACGATTCATAATAAACCGCATATTTTCCTGGGAAGATCAAAACCAGGAACTCTATACAAGGGATCACTAACTAATTCTTGGTTGAAAATAGTGCACGTATTCCATCCAGACTGCCAAATGTCCTAGTCCCTTACATCCGAATTAAGGAAAGAGTTGGACCATAAGGGTTTACGCGACTTCAATGTGGGAATCGTATTTTGTGGATTATAGGACAGAATTGGAAATGAGTCGGGAAAGGAGTGGAATTTTTTCCAAGACTTTATAACTGCTGTCTGTCTACGAATAAGGGGTGGTAAAATATTTGAAAGCACTGGTAACCATTGAATAGGTGAAGATCTAATAGTTCCAGTAATAATTCTCATAGAAAGATTCAGGTGTGCGTCAATTTTTTGCACATAGGGTTATGATTATAGGTACAGATCACAAAGGTAGGTCATAAAATTAGTGAGAACAAAAGGTATTCTTGACCAGTCCACCAGAATTAAATCCATTTCATTTTTCATCAGTGTGACTCGTCATTGTAATCTTTGATCTTAAATAAAGAGTGTTTGTTGTTGTTGATATTTCTTACAACATTGTAATAATACGAATAAATATCTGAAAATACTTGTTCACATTTTATTCTCATCAATAGTAAACAAACAGCTGTCCAATGATACAGTTTTCAAGTGATTTCATTTCTCGTACTTATCCATACACGCTCTGCTCGTGAGTAACTGGTCTTCGCAGTGTAGCCTGAAGATATCCGTCCACGCTAAGCACGAAACGTGGCGGAACGACTTCAATCGTATGCATGGACTATGGTCCGCAAATCCAACACATATTCGAAGCTGGCCCATCTCGCGTTAAAACTGCATTCAACGAGACGACAGAGCAGCGATGGAAGCGTTTTATGTGAGCGGTCGCTTTTTGTTATCTTTCGACACGTTACGACGAGCCGAAACCGGGGAGGCGAAAAATCATCCTTTCCGCAATATTAACACGGAATACAAGTTATGCGATGTGACTGATTCGATGGTGGAGCTGACTGTGAGTTTTCCCGGATCTGAACGGTGAAAACCAACAAGCGATAGACGATGACTGAGGAGATATCTCTCGGTTTTTGCTTTATGGCCGCCGCAGTCTAGTCGATTACATCGGATCTATTTGCCGTAGAAGAAAATCAGAGAGTGTAACTCTGGGATTCGAAGAGAAAATGTTGGCAAATGGTGGGTGCTGGATATGGATCAGTTCCAGAGGTTCAATGACGTCTAATAGTTCGTGAATTAATAGTTCTGTCATTATTTTTTTGTACGTGTGAGAGGAGAAATAATTTGAAGGCATCTCCAGAGAAGGACCGCTCTTTCAGGAGACTCCAAGCTGTTTTTTGGATATTCAGTAATCAACGTCTCACACATTCTTGTGTTAGTTCTCTCCCTTTGAATTTTTTAATTAGAAATCATGTCTGATGAGAGGTTTCGTGTTTTTGTTGATGATAATAGAAGTTATTTCGAGGTCGTAGATCACGAATATGCAATTAGAGTTTTTGTAGGATTTTGGGGAAAAAATGACTTTCAGTCCAAAATTTCCGATTTTCCATCGAGCATAACTTGAAATATAAATTTTTAAAAAAATATCTGTCTACATATTCGTATTCTATGTCCTCAAATTAGTTCACAGTATAAATTTGGTTTCGATCGGAGACCAAAAATATTTTTCGAAAAATCGCAATTTTTCCATACCTATGTAAGTATGGAAAATTTGAAAAATTTTCGATCTCTCCGATTTCCACCAAAATTGGAAATTTTACTAAATTCAGGGCGTAGATTAAGAATACGCAAACAGAATTTTGGTGAAGGGATTAGTTTTAGAGTTATGGTCGATGGAAAAACGAAAATTTCAGACCTTCAAGGAAAAAATCATAAAATCTGAACTGTTAGCGGTGGATGAATGAAAGTTGGTTTTTCTTATTTGCAAAGAACCAATCTATCACAAGAAAAATCAGATTATATCCAGTGCCTCTTTTCTGGGTACTACAGCTCTTCAAAGTTGACCAATTTTTTTTCAATTTTTCCTCTAAAAGTGATTTTTCTCCCAAAGTACTGATCCCAGGAAAAATCTGATTGCATATTCGTAATCTACTACCTCGAATTAGTCAAAAAATGACCGGCCCTGGTTGAAATCGTTTGAAAAATAAAAAAGTTCCGATTTACAGGAATGTCGTTTACAACCCACGCTCGCCTTTTTACCCGCGCTGCATCAAAAATTTTTTTATTCATGTACCTACCTATATCGACACAGGTGGTTTTACTTACTGATTCGAGGTTGTAGATCACGAATATGCAATTAGAGTTTTTGTAGGATCAGTATTTTGGGGAAAAAATTACTTTAAGTGCAAAATTTCGAAAAAATTGGTCAACTTCGAGGAGCTGTAGCAGCCAGAAAAAAGGCACTGGTCATAAGCTGATTTTTTTGGTAATAAATTGGTTCTTTGCTAATAGAAAAAACAACATTTCATTCATCTACCGTAAACAATTCAGATTTTATTATTTTTTTCGCAGAGGTCCAAAATTTCCGATTTTCCGTCGACCATAACTTGAAAAATAAAATTTTTAAAAAAATATTTGTTTGCATATTCGTATTCTTCGCCCTCGAATTAGTGTACAGTATAAATTTGGTTTCGATCGGAGACCAAAAATTTTTTTCAAAAAATCGCAATTTTTCCATACATGGAAAATTTGAAATTTTTTTTATCTCTCCGATTTCCACCAAAACTGGAGTATTCACTAAATTGAGTGCGTAGATGACGAATATGCAAACAGAATTTTTGTGAAGGGTGCAGTTTTCAAGTTATGGTCGATGGAAAAACGAAAATTTCAGACCTTCAAAGAAAAAATCATAAAATCTAAACTGTTCGCGGTGGATGAATGAAAGTTGGTTTTTCTTATTTGCAAAGAACCAATCTATCACAAGAAAAATCAGCTTATATCCAGTGCCTCTTTTCTGGGTACTACAGCTCCTCAAAGTTGATCAATTTTTTTTTCAATTTTTCCTCTAAAAGTGATTTTTTTCCCAAAGTACTGATCCCAGGAAAAATCTAATTGCATATTCGTAATTTACTACCTCGAATTAGTCAAAAATGACCGACCCTGGTTGAAATCTTCGAAAAATAAAAAAAATTTATTTACAAGAATGTCGTTTTAACCTGCGCTGCACCAATGAAAAAAATTTATTCATTTACCTATATCGACCCGGGTCTTTTTGCTCACTAATTCGAGGTCGTAGATCACGAATACGCAATTAGAGTTTTTGTAGGATCAGTATTTTGGGGAAAAAATTACTTTAAGTGCAAAATTTCTAAAAAATTGGTCAACTTTGAGGAGCTGTAGCAACCAGAAAAAAATCGCTGGATATTAGCTGATTTTTTTGGTGAATTTTTTGCATGGAAAATTCGAAAAATTTTCGATATCTCCGATTTCCCCAAAATTGAAGTATTGACTAAATTGAGGGCCTAGATTACGAATATGCAACCAGAATTTTAATGAAAGGATTAGTTTTCAAGTTATAGTCGATTAAAAAAAGGAAATTTTGGAAATTTGGACCTATCATTAAAAAATCAGCTTATGCCTCTCTGTTACAGCTCCTCAAAGTTGACCAATTATGTATGAAATTACAATTATGTACTGAAATACTAATTCATATCCTTATGCGAAGATGTAGAGCGCAGTCGTAAAAATTTTCTGTTACGTTCTCCAAGAAGCAGATTGATTGGAAAATAATCCACGGAGAAAAATTCCTAATACGAACACGTTTGTTCGGAAAAACAACGAATACACATAAATCATTCTTTCCCGAATTGAAAAACTTTCTACAAGGCCAAGCAGAGTTAGGGAGTTTTTCATGCGAAACACGAAATATTCAAGGTATCCTATAAAGCTCTGTTTTGATGGGGTAAATTTTTCACGTTTGATCAATAAAAAGAATAAATGCTGTTATATAATATCTGCTAACCTAAGAAGGATGAAATTACATTCCTGCACCCATTCCAAAGCTACCGTGTGCGCAATAATGAACCAGTAACCCTACATCCACCAAGTTTTTCATAACGGATCCTACCATAACCTACCCCGCACCCGAACGTCGACACTAGAGCACAGAACAAAAAATTTACGATGCGAATCAAGCATAAATTCGGCTAGGGATGATTTGTGGACCAAGTATGAGCACCGTAAATTATTTAATTCGCATTATAACTCACCCCCGGTGCGTATATCTTTCTGGAACAAAACCCCAAAGTGTGTAGCTGCTGACGAACATGGTGGAACTATGTAAAATTGCTCGTAAATCACCCACCTCTACGCAACTACGCATGTTGGTGATACTAAATTAATGATCACGCGTACAGTGAATCGAGCAGGGAAAATCTCATAAAAAATGCAAATTAACGGAGATATTCTCTGAATTTCGCATCACCACAAAATTGAAAATTTCATTCCAATGTGACGCGAATAATTTGAATGGTGGGTGAAAGACTTTGAGGCCAATAAACTAACCATTGCAAGGTGACATGGCATACTTGTACCAGTGAACACTAAACGAACTCTTAAAGTTCTATTAGAATTCACTGACTTGTACAGACTTCATTGATATGTCTGTGTATAGTTGCCGATACACTTATACCATTCATAAGTCTTCTCAGGCTCATTGAGCACCTGATTGAGGCTCCAAAGAGAGGGGTTACGTATGTTTTCAGAAAAAAAATCCCATTTTTCAGGGTGAGTTTCTTCGATTGTCCAGTCAGCAATGAATGTTCCAACGTTTTCCTCGTCTGGGCAATGCGAGAGTAATTCAATTATTCTTCTGGAGATGTTCTTGGAATTAGCAATACAACTCGCATAGTTCGGGGGTATAGTTCTCACATACCAGCGGAGTTTGCATTGCGGTAAGCCTCGAGCGCATCTTGGAATCGAATTTGTTGGAAGTTCCTTCGTGATTTCGGGATTAACACTAATGGGATCGCGAAACATATTCGAGGACAATGCTGAAGCTATCCTTAATTATTATCAATGATGTAGTTTACATCATCACCAAAGCTGAATATGGTTTCATAACTGGATCAATTTGATAACTCGCTAACAATTACTCAAGTTAAACTTATTATCTATGACTGTAAACTGTAACAGTAAATATTGAAATAGAAGTACAGAGAAAGAAATTATTGACAGATCTGAATAGTCACATTCATATATCTTTTATATTCTATATCGATAATGGGTCTTCGAAAACTGAAGCCAGCTTGTGGTAGCAATCTGATAGAATGAGAGTTTATTTAGGAAAATATCTACAATAAACTCTGTAATACTGTAGAGTTAATTTTTGATGATTAGCTATGTCTCATTCTCTGATTTTATGAACTGACAGGAATGAAATGATTTTCCTTCATAATCATCCGAATATTTTCGACCCCTAACAATATGGTTCACATTACGTAGAACCTACCTTGTATTTTAGTGTTGATTTCTAATTATTAGAAGTCAAAATTCATGAAATTCCATCATATGGCAACACTAGGCATTTGGACTCATAACAAAAGTTAAATATTACATTATGTTTTCTACAGTTTCTTGAGTCTTGCTACTGTCATAATTATATCATCTACATTTCATCCAGAGGAGTCTATTATTCTTTTGACATTCAATTGACAGTGCAGGTTTTAATGCTATTTCAATTCATGAAATTTACTTTTATATGTGTAATTGGGGAAGAAGACCCACCACTCCAAATCCTCAAAAGAAATACCATTAAATGAGAATATACCTAAACCAGAAAATTTCAGGAGAAGGAAAAACCGAAACTCTTAACCTAACCTAACCTACCCTAACGTAACCTAACCTACCCTAACGTAACCTAAGCTACCCTAACCCAACCTAAACTAATAATATTCTTGTGAAATCTCCCAAGGATAGATAATTCAAAAGAATTTCTTGGGAATCTCAACACTTCGTGATCTAAGAAGAATTTAAGTATCTTTCGATACCTCACAGAGTAGCCTCGGAAACCACCTAATGAAAATGGGTTCAGTAGATATTGACGAGTGCAGGTTCTGTAGAGAGGAGGCAAAACATCCAGATTACCTAGCTCAAAAAATTCTTTGGATGATAAATTTTCAGGAGCGAGGAAGTCATTTCCTTGAAGCACCAGGGTTATCGGAGTTAATTAGAACTCTGAAACTAGACGACACAGCACAATAGATCTTAATGCCGCAATGAAATTCTAACCTCCTGAAAAGCTAAATCTACATAGTTATTAGAAGGACCTAAACGCAGAAAACAACTTCAGCAAATGTAAAATGTCCATTCATCAGGAGATAGGAGGAGAAAAACTTGACTCTCTGGTTTCATCTCATGAAGAAACGAAAATGGGAAATAGTTAGGCCAATGAAAGAATTCGAACGACATTCATTGCTTTCAAATGATAACTCAATCAGTGAATAGACAAGAAAACAACTGAAAATACAACCAGTTTTCTTCATTAATTCCAAGAGAATAACGTCAGGGATGTTCATGTTCTGTCAGCCACATAATTATGCATAAGTTTCGATCTGTTTCTTCGAAGCTATTCCCCAAGAGATCTATTTCAGGCATTATAATCACAGTACTTATAGTTCTTGCATCTTACAAAATATTAAATGAGGTAGGTTCGTTTGTTATCCGAAAAGGAGGTCAGAGTGTAATCGATACAAAAAGGAATACTAATTTATCCTTGATAATTGAGGTTCTCTCAGTGTATCATTGTTAGATCTAATATTCTGTAACCTCTTCGTTCTGTCATCGTCTTTTCCTACTTTCGAGAGTTTGTAGATCCAACTCTTCGTGGAATAATTAACAAAGAGTCTAAAAATACAATTTTCTCGTGTCGTCAACGAGATTGAAGGGGAAAATCCCAATTGAAATATGAGGATGGGCGAAAAGAACAAAAACCTTTTCGTTGGTCTCAGGTCCGGCAGATTTGCATGCCGTAAATTCGTTCAGGTCAAGATAAATACAATTATCTACAGTTTGACTAACGTGAATATAGGGGCGAACGTAAATCTTCGAGGGACCATTATAATTACCGACTTTTAGGGTTATTGGGCTTAGCCACGCTCAGTCAGGGAAATTCCGGCGTGGAAATGATGCGAAACTATCGGATTGATACGGGGGGATAGTGTGATTGTATGAGAACAGAGCATTTGGCAGAAGACGGGGTTGATAACACGTTTTATACCTATTCTGTACATCGGAATCTCGAACGCGGCTTTTGGTGTTTCTCGAGAGTGATCTGGGTTGATCAGGTTTGAAAAAAAATCTTGTAGGACAATATCACTGAGTAAATTCAATGATACTAACTCGTTTTTCAAATTATTGGCTTCTTATTGTGATAATTTCAGTTTAATTGTTCAGCTTGATAAAACACCCTGTACATTGTGTACCTACACCTTCGATTTTCCTTGAAAGAATTTTTAAATAAGAACAATATCGTACATCAACATATTTTTTGAAACATAAATACCACCCGTTGCTCTGGACATGTTTCAGACCATCGAAAATTGCCATACCCCCCCAGGCTCATGTTCGAAGCGATGAAGAAACCTGAGGAAAAAATAACAACGTCAATTTATCCTGAACGATGGCCCAACTGTGAGCGAGCTCCTAACTAATTATAATATACGTTTTCGTCATGAACTTCACTACCGCCATTAAAAAAGAAAAAGAGCGGAGGAACTGAGGCATCTTCCCCAGTAAGTTGCTACCGCCTCCTTTTTATCATATTCAAAATCACAGTTTGAAAAGATTTATACCGCGGAATGGCCCGTTTTACATTCTCTCCACCTAAGAAATGGGGCAGTCCATGTTAATTACCCACACATTTTTCAGGCGCTTCATTCACAGGATTTTTTGGGGCAATTTAGTCGGGAATTATTGACGCAATGAATTATGAAGAACGTGGAAACAGTAGCTAGAAGCAGAAAATTTTAATTTTGAATTTTGCTATTATGTAGTTTTATAAAATTATTTGCTGTTTTTACCGAGAATGTGAGTCGAATTTATCAAATTCCAAGATGTTCAAATTACAACCTATACCTACATTGTGAGTCTTTGACTCCTACCAATATTTTAACTGTAGATTCTTGAGGTCAGAAGAAACACTATTTTCCTTCACCATTTTTTCCGATTCCCTTTAGTTTAGAAGATACAGGCTGTTGAAAAACCATCTCATAAACGGTTTTATCGAATGAAATGAATTTCGGAATATAGTTTTCATTTGTTTAATGAATCTTGAACACAAATGTATGAAGGATTTGATATGTCATTGAATGTTGACCAACCGTCATATTCCTTCTGGATGAGTGTGCTATTTGCCTCTTGTTTCTTGTTTTTTCAATGATTGTTTCCACCTCTGTCTCTTGAGGTTACAAATATGCGCATTCGGCAATTTGCATCTCGACTCGAGTATACAGGGTGAGTCTTTGACTCGTACAAATATTTCGACATTATATTCTTGACGTCAAGAGAAACACTTTTTTCTCCATAACATCGTCTGATGGTTTCGATGGAAACTTGGGCCCATCTGCATTTTGAAGAGTATTCCGTAGCATTCTACACGTAGATGTAGGGTTTCTTCTCGCCGAAACGGTCCTGAGCAGGTGTTGTTTCTCGTCGCCCACCAAGCCTTGGTCTTTCCAACAAGGAACCTGTCTTCCTGAATCTATTCCAAAGTCGAGATATCACACTTTGGCTGACTTGGAGCCTTTCTGCTACAAAAACCTGAGTTAGGCCATCCTGTAGCATTCCGATAGCCCTATTAGCCTCAGCGTTTGTTAATTTACGTCTTGGCATTTTCAGAAAACTCGTTTCAAATCGAAGCCGTTGATAAACTGGCTTCATTTCAACATAAGAACATTCATGAAGCCAATGCAAAGAACAAAACTTCAGAAAAAAGGCGACCAGATTGACGAAATGTCTCATACTGATTTTTATTGGATCGATTCAAGTTGTTATTGAGTTTTAAATGATTTTACAGCGATTTTCTCGAAGATTACATACTTTTAAAAACGATTGAATACGATATCCCTAACTCTTGTGGAGCAGTAGGTATATTTCAGACTATTGAGATTTTCTTCAATGGGGAATTTTCCTCAATTAGGGTTATCACTGCATAGGCAAGTTTAAACTGAATAATTATGAGTTTCATTCATGATTTTTTCAAATTCACCGCGGAAACTATTCCAAATCATCCTTCAAATATGGGGTTTTAAAATTTAAATCGCTTTGTGCGGAGTTTACGATTTGGCAACAGCGCATACAAGACAATGAAAAGAACAATGTCCGATCAGCTTGTTTATAAAATAACAGCTGTTGATCTACAGGCGCGTACTGGCGAGCTTCAACTGCAACCGGCCATAAAAATCCCATAAAATTTTACGACCTTCCTCGTTCGTCGCAGACTTCATAGACAGCCATCTTTGTCTATGTCATCAAGATAGTGTATTTGTTGTCCTTTATTATCAAGGCATATTTTATTCGATGTTGCCAACTTATGCAATCCACATGCAACGCTTTAAATTTTAAATACCCATTTTTATTTTTCATTTTCAAGTGCTTAAAATAATTTTTTTTGGGAAACGATTGAAATGGTTATTTCAAAATGTGACGTTTGGAAGATATTTCATAAATAATACATCATTTTCGTTAGAAGGAGTATTCCCTATTCCGAACCGCACATCTATCCCCAATCGAAGGATCAAGGATCCAATATCCCAAATAATGTTTACAAAACAACCCTTACCATAGCACGATTCATTACCTGAAGACAACCAGGAAAGGCACAAAGAATTATTGCGACATCGGCCGATTCGCAAAAACTCCCACTAATACCCTTCCCGGATCGGCCGGCGTCAGCGCAAATTCAAATGAGGACCCCGGAGGAAAGGCGAGCTCCTGAAATATGCTCCTATAAATAAAGATTCCACCCTGTATCGGCCCCGGAGATTACGAAATCTGAAATTGCAGATGTTGACAAATTATTAAGGCAGACTTACATTTCGCAAAGGGGCACCTCCGAACTTTATCGCCCCCGTCCGAATGCGGGGGGCGCGCGCGCAGCGGCGGCACTTTTCGCGTTCGGTCGTTAGTTTGTCGGTCTACGCGTTGGCGTCGCGACACCCGTTTACGCGTATCGTGGCCGTCGTTGGATCGTGTCCCAAGTGTGCGGAATAACCGTCGGCGAAATTTGGCGAATGATCGACGGCGCGCACTGTTATGTCTGGTGGTGCGGTCGCTGAGTGTGTAAAACTGCCGAGAGTGACTTCCGACCGAGTTTGAGGTATACAGCAATTAAGATCGCATTAGGAGGTTTTACTACCCCAGGAATTAACCCCCACACCCTTTGAGCTAATAACAATGAGCGTGAAACGGTTCACTTTGTGTTTGTTCTTCGAGAAAAGGATTAGGATGGGGGGGAGGCTGGAATGAGATTTGAGGTTTGATGAGGATGCTAACAGCCGATGCTCCTTCAGATTGTGCAGCGTGTATCGAACGACGCTTGAGGTTTGGAAGGGGTCCAAAAGATGTTCATTGATTTTGGAAGCGAAAAAATCTTCTTCAAAATAAGACTTTTCTAAATCACCCACATAGATGGGTTTTATATCTCAGTTACAGGGTGTTTCATTCGAAGGCTTAAAAATTATTTGAGCCTAATAATGTTTGACATACTATTGTCGTATTTGGAAAGAAGTTTCTGGCTACTACCAGGATTTATAATAAAGGAAATCTATTCGTTGATTCTTACCAAACTCTACGCTACTGGTAGCATTCAAGTTCATCATAATTTTTCGGGTCTACAATTTTTTTTTTCGTGATAACGATCAAAAACATAATGTTAAATGTAGAAATTTCTTGAAAGGAATATTTTAAATAAATCAATCAGGAACTCAAACATGAGATACATTATATGCAGGTCATTCGAGTTGAATTTTAACGTTTTAAGTTCAGTAACCAGAACGAGAATTGTAATGGAACATTACAAATTCAGTAATATAACGATCATAGTGGGAAAAATCAGATGGCAATGAATGGCAGCTCTGTAATCGTAAAACCTAGCACTTGGATTGCATATTTTTGCCTTCAATTTTGAAAACATGAATGATGGCCAGAATCGCTCCCCTTCTTCTTCTTTTGTTTTCAAGTAACATGTGAAAACTCATTTTTTGGCTCTTAAGTTTCAGTAATATTGAAAAGCAAAGGTAACAGTTCTGATTCACTTTTTTTGTATATTTCAGAGGCGTTGTCGGAGAGTCCACTACTATTTAAAAAAATTGTATCACTGAAGTGGTAAAGACTGACAAAAACTTTGACTACGCCACTGTATTCTACAGAAAAAATAGAATTGATTTTTTGACCTAACCAGAACTTTAGGAGAAAAATGAGTTTTCACCTATAACTTGAAAATAAAAGAATATAGAGGGATGTCGTTTTGGTCAGTATAGTTCAATTGGAAATCGAGGACAAAAATGTACTTTGAATTTTTCGATAGCTCTCATGGTTGCAGATCCATTCAATCCTATCGACTTTTGCTAAACTCATAAAATAGGTTATTTAGAATTATGAGAGTAGGTGTTCTGCTCTTAAACATAATGGTTGACGTCTCTATTTCTAAATTCTTTGATTTTTTTTCAAATTTGACAAAATTATACTGTTAACCTTTTTTTGGATTTTGCGAGAAGTTGTGTCAACTCAATTTGTATGAAAATTCATTTAAAACGATCTAATTTGGTTCACTAAAGTGTCCTATCCAAAATGTAAATAGAGTAATTTAGATAGTAATAAACTGTCTTGAACTTTGAAAGGTTTTTCATCTTTGTGTCAATATCTGCAGGAGGTCTGACAGATTACTTTTCGGTGGCCTAGATTCCGCAGTTACATCAGATTATGGAGGTATCTGTGAAATTAGTTAGAGATGGCAGTTTCAATGTTTGCTATTATAATCTCGTTTGGAATTTGTGCATTACGAATGGCACGAAAGTTTCCTTGGAACAAATTACTATTTTATGAGTTCACAGAGAGCGGTCACTTAAAATGGAATTTTGCAAGCAACTCCAGAACACCTTACAGTCCAATCGAAGTTCCACAAAAAGTTCTATGATGTCGAATATATATTCGTTACTTTTTAACGGAAGCCATTCAGTAAATTAGGCGTTTTTATCCACAGTAATTTCCCGTGTTGGACGGTACAATCTTCCTATTCGTTTCTTCGAATGTCTCAAACTGTGATTTCAATTTTGAAAATTCGTTTCAAACAAAATTTCGAAGACTTGAATGGTTCGAAAAGTCAAACTTCAACTTCAACTAAAAAAACGCCATCTCGATGAGGAATCGATAAAACGATTCTAGGCGTTTGTCATTTTTGAATAATTCATTTTGTCTAAAAAGGTAAAACAATTGGAAACAGATTCACTCTTCATCGACCATGCTGCAGGATAATCTATAAATACGTTCGGCAAATGATAATCCATATTCGATAGGTTGATGCTCATCATAAAATATTAAATTTGAAAAAGTTGCCGCAGCTTGTGGTTCTATGATAATGGGCCAATTTGACCAAATGCTATGATCTTCCTCATTAAAAGCTCATGATAATCAAATACAGACACCATTTCAACATTTTTTCAGATATATAATGTTATGTTTTGATGGAAGAACACTTCTAGAAAATTGTTTAATTAGTCACGTAGTCTGTACCTTCCTCATTTTGAACCGAAAATGGTCTGAACCATAAAAAAATTCGTGGTCAAGTTGAATACTACTCGTAAACGGTTTAACTTGCAGAATAAAAAAATCTGTATCTCAGAAATTATACGGAGGGGATTCAAAACGTCATTTTAGAAACAAATTTTAGTTTTCAACCTCATCGGATTTCTATTTTTGGGAATATTGGGAAAATGATTTTTTCTTCGATGGGGCAAGCAGCAGTGGGTGTGTTCAGTATCTGGATGGGTGACGGCTTCTATTACATATGTTTTAAATATATTTTTTCGATCTAAAATGAGTTCCCATCGAGTTATTTGAAAGTTACCCTAATCGATTACTCAAATTTAACTCTTAACCAGACTCCTTCAATAAATAAGCTCATCTGCCCACCAGAAAATGTATCAGTTTGTGAATACAAGGACTTGCATCGAATGATTGGCCCTCAGCCAGTTCCCCAGGGACGAGTGGAGTGGAAATAGCAGCGGGGTTCAATAAAAAACGTCCGGAAGAACAGAGGGACTTTTCCGTCGTTTTAACTCCGAAAGAATCGTAGCTCTTCCTCAAAGGTCCTCATCCATAACTCTTTCCTTCTGTCAGGATCATGGTCGGTTTCATCGGACTCTCGGGTTGTGTGTGCTCGAGAAAGAATTGTTGGGGCGTGAGTAATACCGAAATTTCTACTTGGGATTCGAGAAAGAATCTGAGACAATCCTTTCAGGAACGCTGCCATATTTCAGTTGCGAGGAAATACAGGGTGATTTCTGACCGAGAACTCATCGGGTAGTTTGTAATAGAGGGACATGTGAGGAGTCTGAAATCGCCAATCAAGCATCTTTTATGTCCACTAAATTCTGAGCTAATGATGTACGAGGATATATTGAAAAATTCTTAGTTCCTAGACCTTTCAATAAAATGTTTCTTCTTGATTTGCAAAACAGACCTCCACAGCTTTTATTACCTCCTCGTTGGAAAAAAATTCAAGACCTTTTAGACTTTTTCTCAGTCGAGGAAAGAGATGATAGTCGGATGGAGCCAAATCTGGTGAATAAGGGGGGTGTTCTAGTAATTCAAACCCTAAATCACGTTTTTTTTTGCATGGCAACATGAGATTTGTGTGCAGGGGCGTTGTCCTGCAAAAACAAAACACCTTTGGATAGCTTCACGTGTCTTTTCTCTTTAATTTTTTCACGTAGAGTGATCAGTATTCTCCGGTTATTGTTCTACCCTTATCCAAAAAATCAATCATGATTACTCCATGGCAATCCCAAAAAACTGAAGCAAGAACTTTTCCAGCAGATTTTCGGACACGAAACTTCTTAGGTCTTGGAGAACCAGAGTGTCGCCATTCCATCGATTGTTGCTTTGTTTCTGGATCGTAGAAATGTACTCAAGTCTCATCCACAGTAACAATTCGGTTTAAGAAGTCTACGTCGTTTACAAATCGAGCACAGATCGAACGCGATGCTTCTACCCTTACACGCTTTTGGTCAACATTCAAACATTTGGGGATCCATTTTGCAGCAATTTTTCTCATGTCCATATTGACGTGAACTATATGATGAAGGAGTTCGGAAAATCGAAATGTTGGACCACCCTGTATCAATATATGGTACGTAAATTACCCACTCAAGTTTTGAGCAGTATAAATATCATATCATTTTAAAACTGTTTGATTTTTCTGAGACAAACGGAAATTCCCGGAGAATCAGACAAGCAGATTTAATTATTGAGGCTTTCAGATGAATTTATCGCCGATTGAATTCACCGTAAGTAAGCGGGGCGCTTACCTCCATCGATACAACGGTGGTTTGAACTTTGTTGTTCAAGTTTGAAACTTCGCGTGTTCGAAGTTGTGTTTGTATACTATTCCCTCTAAAGTTGGGGGGAAATCGATGATTTGTAACTGCAACTGGAACTAATTTAGCCCCACGTCATATTTCGAAGTTTTCATCACTGCTGAGATGTTCTACCCTCCATCAATTAGGAAATGAGGCACTGACTAGGGCTCTCATAATAAGTTGCCGACACTTGCTGGTACCGGATTACTGTTGTCTCAAAAATGTTCCTGAATCAGTATCGATCTAGCAGTTTATTCTGATGAAATCTTCCACGTTATTCATGTTCTAGACGTAGACAAAGCAATTCAATAAAAACTGTTGGGAATATAGGGATCCTTTTGAGCGAACAAAGGATATGAATTGAAAGGGAATAAGAGGATAATTTCTCCTTGTATACATGAAACGAGGTTGTGCAATGGTTTGAGCCTGAATAAACATTTCATCTCGAAGAAAATTTGAATATATATACCCACTCCTGTGAGCTCCCATCGTTTTCCATCCGAAGCATATTCGCTGATGATGAACGAGCGATTTTCCTCTCACAAAGTATCGATTCCACATACTTAATATTCAATAATAAACCCACAATTTTCGAATACCAACAGACCCCCCAGGATTTTCCTCTCAAATCATCACATCCATTCACTTTACGATTCGACTCATGGATTTTCCGACAGAGAGAACTCTCTATTGCTATGGTTATACCTTTCTGGCTTCCATATCTTTGATCTGCCATATCTTTTCGAGGCCCTCGGCTTTCTACGATATGGTTATAGGTTCCGCCAAATACATAAATAAATCCTCGGAAAACGTTTTGTGTCGGGAAATCTGAGAGCGGTTCGTCTAGGTTTGACTGGAATGTTCTTTTTCCCTTACCGAAAGCAGTGAATTTTTTTCGCACAGTAACAAAGGGAGATAGATTTCCGAAGAAAGACCAAAGATTCAATAAAAGAGTAACTTGAACCTACACCAGCCAAATCACTCTTTAGAAAACCGGAAGCATACTACAATTTGTCACATTTCCACTGAAATTTATTACATCAGGTCTGAATTTTTTTGCTCCTGCGAATTCCCACGTTATGCCTGATGTTTGGTGTGTATTCTGAAGTCACCTAACTTCTGAAGCCATTGTGTATAAAGCCTGAATTTCCTCATTGAATTCATTCGAGCAAAAACCTTCGAACTGCGGTAATAATACCGGACTTCCATTCCAGAAACAGGGAACACAATTTTCCACCTCCGCTTAAGCCTCATTACACCTCGTCAAAAAAATTTGTTCCCTCGAAATATCCCAGAAACGGTACAATTACTTCTCATCTTTCAGGGAATGCAAATCGGGAGTCAGCTCATTTAAAATTCCTTCCTCGACTTTGTTTGCTCATCTCTGTCCCTCCGCGGTATATTTTATGTCGTGGATTTCCCAATTTGCAAACAGGAATCGAGATGGAGGTGGATGCAGATCACGATTCCTGAAATTCCGAAATAATCAGACATTCCACTCTGATGGACCTCTAAACAGTCAGTTGAATATATTGCGGATAATTGGAAATAATTGGCTAGATTCTCAGTATTCGAACCAGATGAATTGATACAGTTAATTAGCTTTATAGCTGTTCGTGAAACGTTTTTGAATACTGCAATACGTAAAATGTGGAAAGACATAGAGTTGTTTCATTCGATCAAAAAATTACATACGAGGTGTAATGAATCCCAGTTTTCTGACAGAGGCGTAGCTACCGCGGTATCAGCGGTATCAGTGATACGGGGCCCCCAGGCTTTAGGGGCCCCCGAATGTCTGTAAGCAAAAAATTCCTAAAAATGTTATCCAAAACCTCTTACAGGTTTTACAATAGCATTTTTGAGAATAACCTGTAAGACAACCATTCATTTCAAAATCCCGTTCATCACACCGAATCGATCATTCAGATAGATACGAACACTTAAAATCTGAAATTCAGAAAATTCGTGCCATCAAAGAACTTTTAGAATTAGTCCTGATAAAATTCAATAGCCTTGCATCCAGTTTTCCGGACGATATTACTGCATGCCTTTTATTTTAGACCCTTCCGGTTACAACTGCAATCGCTGAAAGGAGTTTTTCAAAATTAAAACTCATAAAAAATTATCTGAGGACATCCCTATATCCCCCTATAGAGGGGGAACAACTTAAAAAACTGAAATCGTCATCAGCTATGGCTGATTGGATAAATAGATTTGCTGAAATAAATGCTAGAAAAGCGTACCTTTAATTTTTGGTATTTTTTGTTTATTATTTGTTTGTTTGTCATTTTATGTTGTTTGTATATTATTTGTTTGTATATTATTTGTTTGTATATTATTTTATATCGTTTATATGTTATTTGTTTGTGAATTATTTCGCTCCCAGCAGCAAGTATGAGTTAGAACTTTTAATTATAAGTACATATAAACATTTCGAATGATAAGTATTTCGATACTAATCGAACATTTTTTGCTACTTTTATTTTTACTTCACCCTTCCTTAGGGCCCCTCAACACATTTTGATACAGGGCCCCTCTAAGGCAAGCTACGCCACTGTTTTCTGAGGAAAATTGGAGTTCATTTTTGTGCATTCCTTTCGTTTTACATTTCCGCCTTTGAAAATATTTAATTTTCAAATATTCAGTACGTTCATTCCGGTGGGCAGAGTAAATGTAAAAAACCGTTTATCTGTGTTTAACGTTGTTTTTCTTGCATGCCGTTGAAGATTTCTACGGTTTTCTGGTGTTGATATGCGATAAACCGAAGCTGACGACGTTTTTCATTCTGGAATTTTCAGATTTTTAACGTGTGGAGGGATTTGCCTATAAAAGCAAATTTTCCCCGCGACGGGCACTTTTGCTCTTTTACTTCAGTCTTTCACTTGGTGACTTCTACTTTTGATTCTGTTACTTCAGTCGTTTTTACTGCTCTTTTACTTCAGTTAGTTTATGCTCCGTACTTTCTACGATTCGACGTTTAAGAATAATTTTGTGTTGCTAGCATCAGTAATATTAAGAATTGATTTTTAGTTTTTTTTCCTTTGATTTTCGCGACTGCCTGAAACAAAGGAGGTAGGTCCCCGTCTTTACCGTTCTGTTTCTTTGTTAGACCTACACCGGTTACTTCTTTGACTTTGACACTGCTGTACTGTATCGCTTCCAGTTATATTTTATTGTTCTTAACCCTGTTTCGCGAGTCTGACTTTTCCCTCCGCTATCAGTCATGGTGCGGAAGCCCTTGGGGTACTGAAGGAAAAGTCCCGTCAACCCCCCTGTCCGCGTCATAAGTGTTGAATCCGAAATCTCTTCTTTTCTATCAGTCATGGCGCGTTTTAGCCCTTGGGGTAGAGAATAAGAGATACCGCTCGTCGTCAGTGAAATCACGTAGTTACGCTAAAAATAGACCTTTTCTTCGCTATCAGTCATGGTGCGTAGACCTTGGGGTAGCGAATAAAAGTCTCGAATGGACCCGCCTTGGTTGTGTTTCATTCTGGAGAAATACAATTACATCCCGATACCGTATAGCAGGTCCTTAGTATTCATTCCGTCAGTTCTGGTTGGCGCATTTTATTGAACCTTTGATTTTTCACTCCACCCGGTATAAACTTTTTAAAGTGCTCGTGACCGGATAGGATTTCCCGAATGTATGTTCGCTTATAGATTCGCTCATATTTCATACCTACACATATCTCTGTTGTAAATATAATCAGTTTCCGAAGGTTTGAATAAACTAGTACACAATTTGATTTTGACTACTTCGTTATCGCTACCACCCTAGATAACAGCGAACTCTGTCTCCGACTAGCAGCTACTCTGGTAGGTTCACTATTCTTCCTAGTGAAAAGAATAGCTGGCGCTCGAGATAAGTATTCTCCGAGGTAACCACGTTACAGAGGATGTATTGATATCTAGTTAGCCTAGACCGGTTCCAAACTTCAACTATGTTCGTCACATATTTCTCGAAGAGATTTGACATTGTGATGAAATACGTAATATCAGAAACTTTCACGTAGAACGGGCAACATAGCGTTGATTTAAAACCCAAAAATCATAACACCACATTTTCGTCGTATACAAAGTGAAATGTGTCAAATTTCCATGACCAACCGAGTGCTAAAATAAAAGCGAATGGAGTATATGTCATGATAAGATTTTTCAATCCACGAAGCCCCTGACATTCTCGTATGATTTTGCTCGCACGAACGTTCCAAATCTGTTACCCACTTCTCTATGAAGAACCCTTATCTATCCAAATATGCGATATTACGCTGACAAATGACACCCCCGCATGAAACATGCAGCGAACATTGTTTCTGGAGCGACATAATTTGTACGCCACCCTTCCTGGCACCTCCGAACCATCTGAATTTCCTATTTTCGCAGGTTTCGTGCAAGCATCGGATGGACAGCAGACGTTGAAAAATCGCAGAGGAAACCCCGCGTCGTCTTCCCGTGGTTATATCAGGGATGGAACATGGCGGTACGTCGATCATCTTGGGAGTGCATTAGTCTGGAAAATGGCGTCGCAAGGGAAAAATAGATTCTGAACTCTCGTGCTGGAAAGGTTGTGGAGAATGGCATTTAATTTCCGCGTGTGCCTCATGTGGTGTGTTGTTTTCGCATACGTGTTTTACATCGGTGATGGATTCGTTAACGGGGAGGGTGAGTATTGTTCATAGTTTCTCTGATTTTCCCTCGTGCGATCTTTACGTCGCTGTAAGAGTTGTTTGTTGTTCTTTCTGGGAACTAATAACTCCGACTGCTGCGTGAATATACGCTGTGACATAGAAATAGAACACAGAACACCTACTAATATTGAATTCATAACAAGTTTTTGTATAGTATACAGGCTGAGTCTTTTACTCGTACAAATATTTCAACAGTAGATTCTTAAGGTCAAAGGAAACACTTTTTTCCAATACCATTTTTCTCTATTCGGCCCTGATAAAAAGATAGAGTCATTCGGGGTAACTGAGCGCAGTGGGTAAGTGTGCGCAGTGCGTATATCTCGACTATGCAATGTATGAAAGAGAGGTTCATTTGGGTAAGGCAAGAGCGCAGAATCGCCATATTAGTTTTTCATAGGAGTGCGCCGTGCCACGTTTCTTTAACTTTTTATTTGCAATCAATCAAATTCACTAGTTTTCTTGTTAATTTTCAGCATCTCTGCAAATTCTGCCAGGTCAAAGTTCCGAGTCCCTCAGTGTTAAACAATATTTTATTCGATCATGGGCATATTAATCTAAATATATAATAAAAAATTTTAGGTTCTCTTAGCTGCTCAACTCTATAAGAACGTCAATTCAAATTTTGGCTTACTGGGAAAAGTGTGCGCGGGTAAGTGTGCGCATAGATTCATTATATGGGCATAAGTTCAGTGAGGAATAAATTATGACATTGTTGATTTTGTTGGTTAAGACTCGATCAATATTGTCCTATTTGTTCAGAAAAATATGAAGAGCCACCAACAGGGGAATGTATCAATAGTTCACCAAGAATTGTGACACGAACAATAATGCACTGCTTGTAAAAAGGCGCTTCTGTATTGACAATAAACAGCATTTCTTTAATATTGTAACATTTTGATGACATTATTTTGTAATTTGTTTTGATTGTGTTGTTCACTAAGCACTGCGTCCACTTACCCAATGAGGGTGCGCACACTTACCCGCAATACGGGGCATGTGAACGCACTCCGACTTTCTCTATTAAATTCTTTTTTGCGGAAAGAAATCGTTTTTGTTTGTTTGCTTTTTGATTTTTTCTTATAGATTAGAAAATTCTCTATCTTATCAATATGTTTTAATTTTCCTAGCTTCAACATTTGAAACCGGGTATGGCTTGAAAGACAAAAGTGCGCACAGTTGCCCCGAATGACTAGCCATTTTAAATTTTCATAATGAGCTATGCCAGCCCTGGAAGAACAAAATTATTTCCAGAATAACAAGCTCAATCTATGACACTACACATCTGTGCATCTCTTGACAAGAGTTGCATCCAGCCAAAGTAGCCAATTTTTCAAATTTCACAGATACAGATACAGAAGTTGTAGAGGGTGACAACTTGGAATCCCCTGATATTGTTTAGCATCGGTGGAACGATCAGCTGCAGGAATTTTTTGAAACTCAGTTTCAAGAGTTGGATTCTTTGAATTTTTGGTAATGATAAAACTGGAAGACATGAGTGATATCTTGTGTTCGAAAAGGATTCATCAAATAAATGAAAAACCATAATCCGAAATTCATTTCATTAGAACTGAAAATAACATTTTTTATGGTTTTTCAACAGCCTGTATCTTTTAAACCAAGTCGATTCAGAAGAAATGGTAAAGGAAAAAAGTGTTTCTTTTGACCTCAAGAATCTACTGTTAAAATATTTGCTAAAATATCAAATATCATGTATACATGTGATTCACGATTAGGTAAGAATATGATCGAAAATGGTTACATTTGATTGTTTCGTTTTTCACGCATGAAATCCTTTTCGAAACGTAGATACAATGTGTCTTAAAAAATATGGAAGTTTTGACACTGTTTCTATTATTTTCACCAATTTTTAAATTCGAGAAATCGTAATATTTACCCACTTATCCTACTCATTCCTAAGTCCATTTCTTCGTGACTTTCACAGTTTCAGGTGAAAATTCATGTAGATCAACGTCTTAAAATCTTCGACAAACGGGTAGACACAGTCAGAAACCGATCTTGTGTAGAAGTGGTATATCTTGGGCATCCCGAAACTGAAACTAACGAGAAAAAACCATTCAGATACAAGCGAGTAAACATTTGATTTTTCATAAATGAACATTCGCTAGCCAATAATCTTCAGCTTCTGAAACGCTCACAAACTTTCTTCAGATACTTTGTGGTTCAGTATTTTTCTGAAATTGAAGTGAGTCGAAAATGATTTTTTTCGTGTATCGAGTGAAAATCATAAAATTTGGTCCACATGCTGACTACTTGAATCATTATAAAATGAGATCACCTTCTATGTAGAGCATCTCCAATATATTGATAGACACCGATAGAGCGTACGCTCATTTCCATTTCCGAATAGAAATCAATAAAAAAAGAATAAGAATATGTAACTTTCTGACGTCTTTCATCAGGATATCGTGAGTCTACAGAACACAGAATGGGGAATTCTCCTCAATTTGGGTTATCACAGCATATGTGAGTTTAAACTGAATAATTATGATTTACATTCATGCATTTTTCAAATGCAACTTGGAAACTATTCAAAATCATTCTCCAAATATGAGGTTGTAAAGTTTAAATCGCTTCGTTTCTAGTTTACGATTTGGCAACAACGCCTACCAGAAAATAAAAAGAACAATGGCTTGTTTATAAAATAACAGCTGTTGATTCAGCCATCATAAGGCTCGTACTCACTGGCGAACCTCAACAGCAACCGGCTATAAAAATCCCATAAAATTTTACGACCTCGTTCGTCGCAGACTTCATATGCAGCCATCTTTGTCTATCTCATCAAGATAGTGTATTTGTTGTCCTTTATTATCAACGCATATTTTAGTCGATGTTGCCAACTTATGCAATAGAAACGAAACGATTTAAATTTCAAATACCCATTTTTATTTTTCGTACTTGAACATAATTTGTTGTTGGGAGACGGTTGAAACTCTCTCTCTCAAAGGGTTATATCAAAATGTGACATTTCAAAGATACTCCGTAAGAAATACATCATTTTCGTCAGAAGGTGTATTCCCTATTATACCGACTAACATACCTAACTTTTGTGGAGCAGTGTATCTCATCGAAACGTCCAAAAATCGACGAGAACGCGAAACGAAAGATACATAATGAGAATCCACTCTCGCTGAAACGGAATACGTTAACGGAATTGGTCATAAATCTTCGATCGCTTCCTGTTGCGTGATAACCATAGAAATGCATTCCGAAAGAGTTATGAATTCGGCAATAAAGTGTCATGAGGGCGCATAGACGTGTGGCTGTGGGGAATGCTCACTTGCACCGCTGAAATACGGCACACAATGGCGTTTTATCGGTTTTCATTTTGGCCGATTCCGAACCGTCCGCGAATTCGGGTGGGATTTTTGTGATTGATGCTGTGTACACACCCGAACGTTCGACCGTGTCATCTGATGACCCCTTGATGGGTAATTTGTTGTGATTTCGATTCGGCAATAATTGGAAATTAAAATTGGTTTTGGGGTATGTCCAGTTGAGGCGCTGGCCTTTGAAATTAGATTATAAATTACTGTATACAGGGCGGGTCTTTGACTTGTACGAATATTTCAACAGTAGATACTTGAGGTCACTTTTTTCACCATTTTCACCAGCCCGTTTTAAAAGATACAGGCTGTAACCATAAAAATATTATTTTTGGTTCTACGAGGATATATTGAAACATTGTTAGCCTACTTTAGAACTGAACAAAATTTCAATGTCAAAATATTTTATTACTCAACATATTCTCTTCTTAATTGGATACATTTATTACAGCGGACCTGCAACGTCTCTAGACCTTTAAAAAAATGTTTCTCCTACCTCCACAGCTTTTACTGACTCCTCGTTGGAAGAAAATTTACGACCTTTTAAACTTTTTTTCAGTTGAGGAAAGAGATTGTAGTCGGATAGAGCCAAATCTGGTAAATAAGGAGGGTGTTCTAGTAATTCAAACCCTAAATCACGAATTCTTTGCCTGGCAACATGAGATTTGTGTGCAGTGTGCTAAAACAAAACGCCTTTGGATACCTTTCCGCGCCTTTTCTCTTTAATTTTTTCCCGTAGAGTGGTCAGTAATGTCGAATAGTAATCTCCGGTTATTATTCTACCCTTATCCAAAAAATCAATCATGATTACTCCATGGCAAGCCCAAAAAACTGAAGCAAGAACTATTCCAGCAGATTTTTGGACACGAAACTTCTTAGGTCTTGGAGAACCAGAGTGTCGCCATTCCATCGATTGTTGCTTCGTTTCCGGATCGTAGAAATGTACCCAAGTCTCATCCATAGTAACAATTCGGTTTAAGAAGTCTACACGTTTTCAAATCGTGTAGAAGATCGAACGCGGTGCTTCTACCTTGCACGCTTTTAGTCAACATTCAAACATTTGGGGATCAATTTTGCAGCAATTTTTCTCATGTCCAAATTGACGTGAACTATAATATATGATGAACGCGTTCGTATGAAATATTCAGTGCTTAAGATATCCGTTTTAGCCCAATTCGACGGTCTGATAAAATAATGTCATGAACTGCATCGATATTTTCGGGCACTGACACAGAAACTGGCCTTCCCGATCGGTCATCATCTTCAATGGAAAATTTACCTCTTTTGAAGCTTGCAGTCCAATTTTTCACGGTCGCATACGAAGGACATTGATCACCAAGGGTATTAAGCATATCTTCGTAAATCTGCTTACCTCTTAACCTGTTTAGATACAGGTACTTGATGATGGCACGTTACTCCAATTTTTCGATTTTCACAATTTCGGTGGACATCTTCTTTCTTTTAAATTATTGCGTTACTCTGGTTTACTTTTTTGATCTCAAACTTCACACTGACATTTCTAATGAGTTATTGTTCGTTGCTATGGTAACGCAATATTTTTTTTATGCATGGAACATCCTAATCATTGTGATGTGTGGTTTTTGTACTCAAATTTCGAAAATATCTGTCCCCGACTTGAGCTATGAAAAAATCCGTGGGATCTATAATTTTATGGATCAGTTTTCAAAGATTCATCATGTCAAATGGTGAACCAAATTGTTCAACCATTTTGACTCAATTCAGTGAACCCACAGATGAGATGGAACAAAAAAAATCTCAATCGTCCTTTCATTTCACCTCATCGAATTCCCCGTCGAAGAATTCATTCAACCCTGAATCAAAAATGCATTATTCGGTATGCAGCTCGTAAACTCATCTTTTACGAATATTTTCCCTCTCGTCGATGAAAAATATTTCTCCAATGGTCCGACAATGGAGGGATGATTTCCATTCATCCGGTGAAAAAGGAGGATCTAAGGAGAGCTGTCGTAGATTTCATTCCGGAACGTAGACGGCGAGGTTTAAATAGTGGATTCTGGTCCAGACCGAGCGTTACCATCAATTAGGATGATTTTAGATAACTTCTCTCCTACTATTTTCACTTTATTGTTGAAGGTTTTACTGGGAAAGTTTTCGGAAGAACATCGATGCCGCTGTAATCGTTGTTCTTGTCTTAGTGGTCTTAGAGCAGTTTGGATTTATTGATTAGGGTTTTTCAGCAGTGATTCGGCTGGTTTACCAGCTGCATTAAATCTATTAGAATGGATAAAACATCCGCTATGAATCTGGAAATTTAACTGCTATAACGCAGAGGATCTGCCTAGTAATGTTCAAGTATATCTTGTTCAACAATATTGAAGGAGTTACTAAGGAAAATTATCGATCATAAGAAATATACTGAATTTCATCCATTTCGGCGCAACTGTTCGCTCTTGACGAATTTTCAACTGAATCCATCTTCTTCAGGATTTTTGGAAGGTCAGCTTTCGAGTCGTTTATCTCTCAATAAAAGTGACCGTAGGTCTAAATGTAATACATATTCTGAAAGAACAACTCTGCTTGTAATGAGTCTCGAATATTCAGATACCTCGGTGCAACCGTTTGGTCTTGACGAATTTTTAAGTGACCCCATATTTTTCGGGAATTTCTTGATGGTCAACTTTCAAGACGCGTATCTCCCAGAAAAATCATCGTATATCTGAATGTGTAACAAATCCTGAAAGAGCAATTCTTCTAGTGGTAAATCCCGAGATTTCACCGACCGCGGTTCAACCGTTTGGTTTTGACAATTTTTTAATTAACCCCTCTTTTTCGGAATTTTGACATTTCCTTTTAAAAATGGATCAGGTGCCCACGGTGTCCAAGTTATTTTCGATGTGATCGAATATTAATTTCCGTACGCTTGCCACGAGACCCATTTATAAACGCAAACGTGCGTGACTCCTTCTTAAATGGTCGTGTTTTAATTATTTGCGATAAAAGCTTCCATTTAAAGCCCCCATTACGTGAATTACGTCAGGCAATCAAGCTTCCGGATTTCTTTTCTCCTCGGGATCTTCTTTCACTCCGTGAAACGCCGCCGAATATTTATCGTCTAAAATGTGTATTAACTGGGGGTGCCGTTGAATGGGAAGAAATAATAACCATTGTGTGCAAGCCGTCGCGTGAAGTTTATATTTGATTTAGTCGAGATTGCAGGTTAATTGAAATATCGCACCTACAAATCTCGATCGATGGCTGAAAGTTTAAAATTTCATACATGGAGTCGGTGAGGTCGGAAGCGATTTAGTTCAAGGACTGTAATCGAGTCGCTTTGTTTGTGGAAATTGTGGGAAATTGAGAAAAAAATTTCCGCATTCATTATTTCGGATAACAACAAATACAGGTCGAGTCTTTGACTCGTACAAATATTTCAACAGCAGATTCTTGTCAAAAGGAACATTTTTTTCCTTTACCCTTTTTTCTGATCGGCCCTTATAAAAAGAGAGTTGTATTCAGCCAAAGTACCCAGTAATGGAAAGTAATGATCATAATGAGAAAACTGAAAGACGTGGGTGATATCTTGTGTTCGAAAAAGATTAATCAAATAAATGAAAAACTATATTCCGAAATTCATTTCATTCTATAAAACCGTTTGTGAGATACGAGGATGCATTGATATCTAGTTAGCCTAGACCTGTTCTAAAGAAGATAACGAACATTAACTCTCCTCAAGCTAGTGCATACTATGATATTACACTAATCTCTTGTATTTTCCATGCAAATAACTGGATTTGGTATGCCTTCAAACAGTTTGTATAAACTTCAATTATGTTCGTCACATATTTTCCGAAGAGATTCGACATTGTGATAAAATACGTAATAACAGAAACTTTTACGTAGAACGGGCAACATAGCGTTGACTTAAAACCCAAAAATGTTTTGACAACCGTCATAACCCCACATTTTCGTACTATACAGAGTGAAATGTGTCAAATTTTCATGGCCAACAGAGTACTAAAATAGTGAATGGAGTAGGTATAGCTTGATCATGTTCCTAGTCCTCCATCCCCAAAAGATCCATTTGCTGCTAATTTACCGAACCCGAAGAAAACCCATGGAAGCGTAATTTCCCAGGAATTACACGGCAAAGCTGCTATACTACCGAAACTAAGACTCGGGATGTGACTAAAGGAGAAATATACTCAGTATAGAAGTAAATATATTCTCCGATTAAATGGGGCGTGAAAAAGTTCTTCGAGATCCCTCGGGATAACTTTGGTAAACTTATCGATCTGGCCGGGACAATACGTACAGTTTTCACGGGACCAGTGGTGTCCATATGACGCCCAGCCAACTAGAACTGATAAATAATTCAGATTTCGAGTGTGCTAATGTAGAACTTCGGTACAGATTTCGCATTACTATTCAGAGATTCCAAAGGGGAGAAAATTCGAAAAGTTCGGCCACTTTTATGGGCTGCATAATGGATTTAAGACAGGTAATCGAATGGCTGGTATACAGGGTGCCCCGCGGTTGGTCTTGAAAATTTGCGTACGCTTCTGATTGAAATATTTTCAATGTTGGGACGTTATTTCAATGGGGCAATCGATATATTTTAACTTTTTTCGCTTCTCTATCTCGATCTGAGAAATTTTCTCTTGTACTTTCTCATCCCCCTTCGTGATACTTTCGGAGATATGAACTGTTCTTCTCAAAAAAATGCCCAATAGAAAAAATTTCCAATAAATAAAGCATAAAAAAGACACTTCTGGATTTAGCAAGCTGAAATTCTGAAAATAGGTCACTTAGTTCCAAGGGATGAGTTTCGTGCGGAAAAAACTTGGTTTGTAATATACAGAGTGTCCCAAAATTCTTTTCGCTCGATACAAAACGGCACGTTGCTTTTCATTTGTTATTTTCCTCATGGATTCAGAAGAAGGTCAAATTTCTATGGAAGTGACGGTTTTGAGCTTAGGACTTTTGTTGCTACCGTACAACTACTACCCCGTTAATTTCTTGAGATTCTAAAACCATTGAAAACTGGACTGAAAGTGTTTGGCTCATTCATGAAAGGAATTGTGTTTATTAGATAAAATTACCAAGGTATTCTATGAAAACCCTCACTTTCATAGAAATTTTACTTTATTTTCGAAACCATGAGGTTTCCGTATAGGAACATGTTTCATAATTAGATGCGTTATTTGATTTTCACTCTCCATCTTTTCCTGAGCTTGTTTTTGAAAATAATTGTGTACAATTATACAAGATCAATCCTTGAATCGTACAAATATTTTAACAGTAGTTTCTTGAGGTCAAAAGAGGACACTTTTTTTTTATACCACTTTTTTCGATTCGGCCTTGGTAAGAATATATAGCCATTTTAAGTTTTCCAAATGACCTGTGCCACCTCTGAAATTACCTTCAGACTAACAAGCTTAATCTGAGACACCACACATCTGTGGATCTTTTGAACAGATTTGTGTTCAGCCAAAAATTTTTCAAATTTCAGAACTACTTTTTAATTTTCGAACCTCAAATTACTCGAAAACGGCGTATTATACGAGGAAATATGAAGAATACTTTTACAAAACTTTCAAATATTCATTTGAAGCTCATTCAAGAGTTGGGTTCTTTGAATTTTTGGTATTTTTATGAGAAAACTGGAAGACGTTATCTAGTGTTCGAAAAAGGTTGATCAAATAAATGAAAAACTATATTCCGAAATTCATTTCATTCGATAAAACCGTTTGTGAGGTAGAACCAAAAATAACATTTTTTTATGGTTTTTCAACAGCCTGTATCTTTTAAACCGGGCCTATTCGGAAAAAACGGTAACGGAAAAAAATGTTTCTTTTGACCTCAAGAATCTACTGTTGAAATATTTGTACGAGTCAAAGACTCACCCTGTATATTTTTGGATAGCCAACTTCATACCTAATGAATATAGAGACTAATACAGATTGTTTTCCATTTGAAAAAGGAGTTTTTTGCTTCATTATTGAAAAACAAAAGGTGTTACGAAAAAACTAACTACGTCATAGTATTCGAAGACAAATATTCTATCAAGACAAGTCTTAAATTCTTCGATAAGTTCAAAGATAACTGAGATAGAGAAGGTGCTTGAACAGAGATACTTTTCAATTCGATACTGTAACTCTGAAACAAAGGAAATATAAAATTCTGCTTGAACAATTTTCGATTTAACACAAAAGTAGCTTAATCCGCAAGCCCTATCTTTAGAGGTAAGGGAGGTACCCCTCAAAACTGCCCAAAACGGGATACCCTGTACGTAATTTTCGAATTAGCTTCATTTCCGCTGCATAAATCGAAAATCTGCCTCCACAAAGGGATTGTTCGAGGGTTTGTACAAACAACCCTTCGACGCGTGAAGAATACATGGTCGAAAATAGGATAACTAATGAGAATGGTCTCGTCCGGGCCGACCGAGGGTCACAGGACACGGACGTGGAACATTAATATCGAATTGTATTCCTGAATATTAGATTCCTCGTGCTCGTATATTACGCCAAACGGGATCTTCGGGGACGGGGTTTTTATTGGACGCTAAGTGGAATATAAAAACCCTCATTTCCGAGATGAAAAAAGGGACGTATTCTTCTCGGTGGATCTGAGCAGTTCGGTGCTGCCGTTGCCTTTTCATTCTGCGTCGTTACTGAGGAGTTCATTTACCCAGATTTTCTAGATTCAGTTACTTGGGGTTTCCTTTGATCCCCCTGGATCTTTGAGAACTCTTGAGCTACCACTGCACTGAAAATTTGAAAGTTTTTCGTTATGAGAATATGAATTTGAAGCTTTATGATGCAGAGGTTCACCTGAGAGGCATGACGAAGAAGTTTCACACTTTTAGATGAAACTTCATCTTCAGTATTTGTAGTACAAAATCAGTTCACTCATAAAATGCTCTCCTCGAATATAAACCACAGCCTGACAACGCCTTTGCTTACTTCGATCAGATTGTTGAAGCAGCCTTGATCAATTTCCATTCAGAGTTGGGATAAAGGCCTTCTGAGTCCTTGAGTGTACGTAGATATGGTTGATGAGAATCCAAAGCTCTTTGTAGTCTCCATTGATCGTTTCAATTCACGTGCTCATTGGTAGAAACCGATCTTGTGCAGGAGTGTTAGATCTTGGGCGTCCACTTCCCGTACCAATTACGACCTTTTAAACTTTTTTTCAGTTGAGAAAAGAGATGATAGTCGGATGGAGCCAAATCTGGTAAATAAGGGGGATGTTCTAGTAATTCGAACCCTAAATCACGAACAACATGAGATTTGTGTGCAGGGGCGTTGTCCTGCAGAAACAAAACACCTTTGGATAGCTTTCCGCGTCTTTCCTCTTTAATTTTTTCCCGTAGATTGGTCAGTAATGTCGAATAGTTATCTCCGGTTATTGTTCTACCCTTATCCAAAAAATCAATCATGATTACTCCATGGCAATCCCATAAAACTGAAGCAAGAACTTTTCCAGCAGATTTTTGGACACGAAACTTCTTATAGGTCTTGGAGAACCAGAGTGTCGCCATTCCATCGATTGTTGCTTTGTTTCTGGATCGTAGAAATGTACCCAAGTCTCATCCATACTAACAATTCGGTTTGGGAGTCTACGTCGTTTTCAAATCGAGCACAGATCGAAAGCGATGCTTTTACCCTTGCACGCTTTTGGTCAACATTCAAACATTTGGGGATCCATTTTGCAGCAATTTTTCTCATGTCCAAACTGACGTGAACTGTATGATCAACACGTTCGTATGAAATATTCAGTGCTTCAGACATCCGTTTTAGCCCAATTCGACGGTCTGATAAAATAGTGTCATGAACTTCATCGATATTTTTGGGGACTGACACAGAAACTGGCCCGATCGGTCATCATCTTCAATGGAAAATTTACCTCTTTTGAAGCTTGCAGTCCAATTTTTCTTTTCACGGTCGCATACGGAGGACATTGATCACCAAGGGTATTAAGCATATATTCGTAAATCTGCTTACCTCTTAACCCTTTTAAATACAGGTACTTGATGATTGCTCGATACTTTTTTGACCTCAAGCTTCACACTGACATTTCTAATGAGTTATTGTTCGTTGCTATGGTAACGCAATATTTTTTTATGCATGGAGCTGGTCTAGGCTAATTAGATGTCAATACATCCTCGTATACGTAACATGTAGCTATTTTATTGAATCTTTAGGTTCGGTCATATCATTCAACCCTCTGAGCGGAATAACTGGTCTCAAATATCCCCATCCCTTAATCGTACGCGTGATTATTAATAATTAATTCAGCAGCAGGAAGCATATTTTCATTCCAGTCTTGACTCCGAGCCATAAATCCAGGAAGTCTAGGTATACGGAACGTGCTCCGAGTTTATCCCGTGAAATACGCACCCCTCGGTCTATATTCCATACGCTAAAAGCTTTCTACCCCGTCCAGACTGAACTTAATGAATGTTTGAATACAGGATATTAATTTGCACCACCGGAAAAAAATTGGAAATTATATGGTCTAATGCTTCTTGCCCGTTCACCACGGAAGTAATTGGATTGAAAATTCGTTGTGGGATGTGAAAATTGTCTTGCGGGATCGGAATTTGGTGTTATCTGGATATTCTAACTGTGGGGTAGGAGAAATCAAGGGTTTTCTCAATATTAAAACCCAAAAATATTGAAGTAAAATGCAATCTCAAGGAGATTATTACATAATACATTTTTGGCTTAAGAATACTGGAACTGCTACTTTATTCTTTTACCTAAAATTCAATCCATTCTTCGACCTCATTTGCTTACAGACTAGATCACCTAAAAGCAGCTCAGTAAACTAAATAAAACATACTAATAGTCTTCTTTAGATTGAATATATACTCGATTCACCGAAAGTATGACTTGTCGTCATGAACAGTCGTGCCAGCTGAATTCACCTTGAAATTCGCACAAAACCGAGCAATTTCTCACAGTTTGTGATGTCAACCCTATGCTACGTTGCCGATGGTCTACCAGTTTTGTGGTGTTAATGCATGGATGTAATTTCCACTCGCAACTTGAGCAATATGAAGCTTCACATAGATTTCGTGTCGTTTATCTCTCAATGAAAATAACTGTAGATGAAAATGTGATATATATTCTGAAAGACCAACTCATCTAGTAATAAATCTGAATATTTCATCCATCTCGGCGCAACCATTTTTATCTGAATTTTTATCTGAACCCAGCTTTTTCAGCATATTTCGAAGATACATATTCTGAAAGAGCAACTCTATTTTTCTTCTGTCTGCTGACGTCATGTCATACTTACAGTGAATGCAATTTAACACATGTTTTCATACATATTCGAAAAGTTTGGTCGAGGACAAAATAGTTACTGAAACTTCTTTCTTGTTCTAGATATCTTGAACGCACCTCTCATAAGACATAGGCGTAGCTATCAGTCAAAGAACAAGACCAACCAGAACCTGACTCAGCCAGACAAGGACAGGAGCCCCGTTTTCGCAACAGAAAACTGCACTGTCGTGTTCGCTCAAGTTGGAGGAACAGCCACCTTGCCATGTGTTGTGAGAAAGTTCAGCAACGGTGTGGTAAGTTTGCATTATTCCAGTTTTGAAGTGGTTACAGGGCCGCCAACAGGGAGAGGTTAATTACAGCGCGTCTTTGTATTAATTAAAATGCTATTAGCGAGCTCTCGACATGTTACTTTTACCCGGGACCAAAGGACCAAAGAACGCGCGGGGTTTTTCCTGAAGAGCTTTCAGCTTTGCGAGCAGAATGGAGTTCAGTTGGCTGAGGATTCGCTTCTGTTTCACCCACGGCATTATTAGTATACTGCGTTCACATTTATTTTAGCACTCGGTTGGCCATGAAATAATTTTCTCAAGTTTTTGTAACTAGAACGGAGTAAGGTTGGCACTTATGAAATGTCGTTAATGTCATAACGCCGTTGCCACAACTTATATCAATTTTTATTACGAAAATGCCGAAAGTGATTGAAAAAAGAGACAGGGTTTCAGGATGTGCTATTTAGAATTCAGGTCAGCTCATTCAAATAGTTTTACCCTGATATTCTAAAATCTACAACACGTCAGACGGTAGCGAACATATTCAATGTAACAGAATTTAAATAATGTTTCATCTGAATATAAACGACTTATATTTTAGCTGAATATTTTCACAATCAAAAAGAATTTGAATGAAGAGGATGATAAAGAATTTCCTTCTATTGGGAGACCCAAAAAAGTGGTGGCATTTGAGAATTTTATGTTTGAGTGAATCAATACGAAAAGTTCACTACAGGATTTTCGATGAATGATGAATGTCATCGTAGAATAAGTTCCCGAAAATTGATTTTTCTATATTTCATTTGATTTGTCCTATACATTGTAAATGTCTTGAGGTACCAATAAATAACTAATTATTTATTATTATATCAATGCATTAAGATGAGCAGTCACAAATACGCGTCAGTTGTCCTGCTAACTGTTTATTCATGTGAAATTTTTGTTCAAAGGTGAAGTACATCTTGATTGAAACTTCCTCTAATTCTTTTTACTTATATTGATGCAAGATGATTTTTGTCGAAGAATTCAACATTCTTGTAATTATTTGTTAATTCCTTCGGGAGATACCCATTCCCAACCACTGCAACATATGCATTTAATCTTCGGGTTAATATTTTTGAAATCTACAACTGATGTAACGTATTCAAACTTTAGCCAAAGAAGATAACGAACATTAACTCTCCTCAAGCTAGTGCATATTATGATATAATACTGATCTCTTGTATTTTCCATGCAAATAACTGGATTTGGTATGCCTTCAATCAGTTCGTATAAACTTTAATTATGTTCGTCACATATTTTCCGAATAGATTCGACATTGTGATAAAATACGTAATAAAAGAAATTTTTACGTAGAAGGGGCAACATAGCGTTGATTTAAAACCCAAAAATGTTTCGACAATCGCCATAACCCCACATTTTCGTACTATACAGAGTGAAATGTGTCAAAGTTCCATGGCAAACCGACTGCTAAAATAAAAGTGAATGGAGTATAGGTGAACCGAATGACGAAGTTTCTCAATTTCATATCATCCATGAACCCCAATGGAGACTTCACCTAGAAGGAAAACAAATTGTTATTCTTGGCTACACAGTTGAATCTGTGTAGCAAAAAGACCAAGAGACGATCACAAATGTTAAATTCGGTATTCCCAAGCAGTGCGATGTCGTATTTCACCACTTGGGCACTTTCAGACCATCCTGTATACTGTAATAGTTCTCCGGTAACGAAAACCTCACTTTTATCGAGGATATTCCCAACTCTCCCTATTCAATCCTAAATTTTCGCTCTAAACACACTTTTCGACATCAACAGCGAACTCTTCTTATCAGGAAAACATCGGAGGATAATAATAGCTTCCCCACCTATAAACAGAATTGCAAATCGGTTGCCGACTAGTATCGGCTTTTCCGGTTCGTTCCAAATATAGGTTCGGACACGAAACGAACAATTTCTGACTGTTGAATTGCAGGGTGTTGCCCCACAATTTCAACGCTATTGACGCACACGACATCGGAATACGAACCTACCGAAATACATCGATAATTATAGGTTATTTTTTCCACCGGGGTGAAAGCCATCTATTGGAATAATATCGAGAGGTGTAGAATTTCAATTGAATTCGATTGAATAAATGAATAATCAGGTGTATTGTGTTGTAGGTTCGTCGGAACCGTATCCGATTATACGTTTACCGAATCTGTTTCACAATGGGGCTTGTCTGATTATTATTTTCGATAATCAATCCTCGGAAATTGTGATTCCGTGAAATTTTCATTGATTTGGAACGTGATATTAGCCTCTTCACCTTTCATAGAAACACCCTTGAATGTAGATTAATCAGCTCATCAATATTTCATTTGCAGAAATTTTTTATTCAATTCCATAATAAATTATTTTAACAGGAATAATTTAAATCCGTGGGGGAAACTGAATGTATACGGGAAAGTTTATTTTTTGAAGGAAAACTGAGACTTGTTTTCTTGCGTGAAATACAGGGTGAGTCTTGAGGTCAAAAGGGGACACTTTTTTCTCATACCGTTTTTTCTGATTCAGCCCTGATACAAAGATATAGACATTTTAAGTTTTCTTAATGAGCTGTGCTACCTCTGGAGAAACAAAATTCTCTTCAGAATAAGAAGCTAAAACTATGACACTACACATCTGTGGACCTTAAACAGCCAATTTTGCAAACATTGCATACAAAAATAACATTTTTTATGGTTTTTCAACAGCCTGTATCTTTTGAACCGAGCAGATTCGGAAACAAGGGAAAAGAAAAATGTGTTTCTCTTGATCTCAAGAATCTACTGTTAAAATATTTGTACGAGGCAAAGACTCATCCTGTATAGGCTCTAAACTCCATTTTGGTTGTCCTCGTTGATTGAATTATGTGTCTCTGATGAAGGCTCACATGTCAGAAACTGGTCTGCCTGCTACTCTTCCGATGGATGACACGTTTCATTGCAGTTCATTTTAACTTAGATTCTCACTACTCATTTTCACGAAAACAATCTAATTTTCACGTAAACAATCTAATATCTAAAAACTTTTATTCCAATAATCGTTATCCATACTGAAATCGGATTATTCTATGATTAATTTCCATCACGTTATATTGAAAGACATAAGGATTAACAAACCTCCAACAAAATACAGAAAATCTGCAGAAAAAGAATGAAAATGTTGAAATGAATTCAGTGAATCGAACACAGTTGTGTAGACCCCATTTATTTATCCTTCTGGTGTCCTTTTAGGGATACACTATCTGTTTAAAAAACCTCCGTCGACACTGACCAACTTTCAGATGAGCCATAAAAAATCAGCATATTCAGAGGAGTTTTACGTCACCTTAGATTATGACATGGGAGCTGTGATAGCATTTTATAGTCTTACTTGGACGTGGCTGATATGTTTGACAGGAAAGGAGCATAAACTCCTTCAATTTGCACGAAATCTTTCTGTGATATAGGAAAATGTACGAAAAAAAAAAAAACTAGAGGAAGGAAAACATTTCAAGAGAATTACCCTGGAGGAACAGAAACATTCCAAAAATTACCTCGGACACTTAACACTCTAAGAAGTATCTGGATCTTATCATGAGAAGCTACACGTCCTTACTGGATTCCTTTCAAGGCTTTGTCACCTCAGCAGTTTCTGTGAGGAGGAGGATGAAATTACATATCCTTGTGACAGAATGCCTCACAGTTGCTAACCTCCTTGAAGCCATAACAGGTACAGGAGTTCCTTAAGCCGGGTCCAGACTATGTAACAAAACATTTTATTAACAAAGTTATACAACAAATGTGTTATACAACTTTGTTATATAACTTGTTATAAAATAGCAGAGACATCCAGACTATGTAACAAAATAAAACTAAACAAAAGTGCTCAACTGGAAGCAGTGGCATCTGTAGGACATTGAAAATGTCCTCAAACGTAGAGGATGTCATTTTGGCAGCAGCAGCTTGTGTAATTTTATGTAGACGAGTGAAATCTCATCGTTGAGAGCTAGGGGAACATTATAGTGGAACAACTCTTTTGAAGGATCTAGCTAGCAATGGATGACATAGACCCATTGACAGGGGACATTAAATGTGATGGTAGTTTTAAAAATTTCCTAGGGATGATGAGTTCTGATTTCGAATACCTAATAAATCAAATCGACCATAAAATAGACAAAAAAGAAACGACATTTCGAGATGCAATACCAGTAAAAGAAAGATTGGCGCTGCAGTAAATGTTTAATTACACTAGTGTGGACAAGTTGCGGCGTGTTTTATAACAAAGTTATATTACTTTCTTTGATCTTTACCGACACCCAACGGATAACATAAAATTTGCTATATAGCAAGAAAAATGTTGTATAACATTGTGTTACATAACTTTTTGAATTGAATTTCTCTAACAAGTTTTATAACTTTGCTTTATAACCTGTTTTGTTACATAGTCTGGACCCGGCTTTAGAGTTCTAGAACTATATGGCAAGCTGTAGAGGATATAGTGGAGAAAATAGCTCTACTTGGGGGCTCAACAGATCTTAAGGTCGCGGTTCAGAGCCTTCAAAATCGACAATCAATGTAGAGGAGTTTGCTTTTCTTGAAACAGTGAGTTACATTCAGTGGAGCCCTATCAGATAATTCGCTAGACGCACCTTCTACCCCAACAAGAGTTCTCCAAGTTGGAACCCTTCACCTGTCTGAGATCGAGGACATTTCCCGCGTCTCCTTTTTCCGCTTAGTCGAAGAAAAACGAGGGCCAATATCGATATCCCGTCTCTCCTTTTGTCTTACCAGGATCCCGTTTCCTTGCAGATTACTCTTCCGCCGATCCTTCGGTTTTTTAGGACCGATGAGAAAACTTTCGGATTCATTTGTACCGGGCGTAGCGTCGTCAGGACCCCGACTAGGGTCGTCCTTTATCCTTCGTCCCTGCAGTCTTCGGTTACGTTTCGTAATTGCTCTATTTGTGCGAATTTATTCGCACTCGAATCCAATTTCGATTTTACGTGATTTGGGAAGTTTTCCTGAGACAGGGAGACGGAATTTTTAATTCGTTAATACGGTTTCTGGTCAATCAAGAAGGTATATTTAAAATATTCAGTATTTTTTTTATATAGGTTAAAGTATTGAGGAAAATCTGTCACCGAATCTATGCTTTGTTTGATGAAATAAGGCAAAATCCAAAATACTTACACAATGGGCTAGTTTCCTAAAACTCCAAAACCGAATTTGAGATTATTAATGGAGAGCCTTTTCTATTAGTTATCCAACACGTAAAAGATTCGCTTCAAAATTCAGACATTTCAGAAATACACCCTTCGAAACTTCGACTATGGAAGGCTTGTGACGTAGAATGCCTTCATTAAAGTATAGTAATTTTTGTTAATTCGACAACACTGGAACCGATCAAGAAGATATCCACAGATTACAAAAAATTGTTTCTGTAATCTGTGTCTTTACCTTCTTAAAACCGATGACATTTTGTGTCATTATGTGTTTTTCTTGTCAAATGTGATCATCAAACTTGATATTTATTACGTCTATGGTGATCAGAAAACTTTCATGACCATTACTGACACAAATGGGCGTTGCCGGATTGTAAAAATGACGTAGAATGTTCACAAGAGCACTTCTGAAATCAGAATTTTCGTAATCGAATACAGACAAAATGCAATATGTTAAAATTCGAAAAAAATATATTTCGAGATATTTGAGTTATAAGGATTTTTATGACATATATTTTGAAATTTAGGAAAATACCCCATTCTCTCGAAAAATGTGAACAGTCTCAGAATCGGAGAAATTCAACAAATGTCAAAAGCAACGTAACTTATACACCACTGAATTATGCTCAGTGATTTCACATTATTCTATACATTCTCACATAATTCTATATCTTTATAGTTCTATGGGTGATCTACACTGAATGCCGTGTGGTATTTCTATGGAATATGTCAATGATCTCCATAGTCTGAGGCTCTATAATCTTCGGTGTGAAATATTTGGTATTTTCTCAATTCTTGTGTGAAATATTCTTCTGTAGACAGAAGAATGGATAGAATATGGATTTAACAGACCTTCTTCAATCCCCAATAACCGCTTCCAAAAGTTAATTATGTTTGCGGAAGAAATACGAAGAATGATATTTTGACGTTTCAGAAGTGCGAACTGAAATCGAGGAAAACAAGGTAAATTCTAGATTAAAATGCAGTTTTTCGAAATAATAGGGGACTATATCGTTGTTCTTCACTCCAGAATTGCAGCGAATTAAGAAAACTGACCAGTTCATGAAAGTACTTCTGTCTATAGAGTTTTGATGCATTTGAGGAATAATTATCGGAGGTAAGCAGGTATACATCTCATTTTTCCATACGCATTCGATATAGAATATCGTATTTTTGGGTTATTTTGGTACAGCCATAGAGCCATGAGAAAAATATTCGATAATAGAACGGACCTACAAGTTTTTGTGGCTTTTTCTCAATTCGATTTTGCAAAACCTTGGAATATAGATGTATTTAAGCATAACTAATATGTCTAAAACATCTTATTCTATACATTCTCACATAATTCTATATCTTTATAGTTCTATGAGTGTTCTGCACTGAATGCCGTTTGGTATTTCTATGCAATGTCAGTGATCTCCATAATCTGAAGCTCTGTAATAATCTTTGGTCTGAAGTATTTGGTATTTTCTCAGTTATTGTGTGAAATATTCTTCTGTAGACAGAAAAATGGATAGAATATGGATTAAGAAGACCTTCTTCAATCTCCAATAACCGCTTCCAAAAGATAATTATGTTTGCCGAAGAAATACGAAGAATGATATTTTTGACGTTTCATAAGTGCAAATTGAAATCGAGGAGAAGCTACATTCTAGATTTAAATGCAGTTTTTTGGGAATAACAGGAGACTTTATCGACTGTATCGTTGTTTTTCACTCCAGAATTGCAGCGAAAGATTTCAAAAATTGACTCCCTCATGAAAGTACTTCTGTCATTGAAGTTTTGATGCATTTGAGGAAATGCATTCCGGATTATCAGAGGTAAGTAGGTATACATCTCATATTTCATTCTCATTCATTGTAAAATATCCAATTTTTGGGTTGTTTTAGTCCAGCCATAGAGCTGTGGGAAAAAACATACGATCATAGAACGACCCTTCAAGTTTTTGTGGGTTAATTTATATTAATTCGATTTGGCAAAACCTTGGAACATATTTATGTTCCATTTTTTTGCAATTTTATGACCTGTCACCTCTTAGTCTCCTTGGTATTCGTTGGTTTCCTTATCTCCCGTCACTTCCTGTCGAAGTGTATGGTGTTCTTTCCCACGTTTTTCCGATTTGGTTAATTCCCTAAAGATTGGATGCTGTTTGGGTCGTCAAACATTGAAAAATTAAAAATTGAGGTAACATGCATTGTTCTTTCCTCACTCAGATACGATTTTCAACGTGGAAAATACATATTGTCCTTGCTAGTAATTCAGGTGGTCGATAATCACGTCCCATGGTAAACATACAACATCTGTAGAATAACGTGGATGTCCAAACGCCAGATGACGTACCTCAGGCACGCTAACGACTTTGTAAAGCAAGCATAAATTTCTGTTGCACATCCGGGCAGATGAAAGGATTGGCCCCAAAACCGGAGGATGCCGTTGTTACAAACACGCCATGAATATTTCAAGCGATCAGATTATTCCCGAACACTAGGCCTAGTAGCGTCCAATAATATTATTGCCGTGCAATATTCATGTGTTCGGTGTTGCGAGGCATGTGGAGGTAATGTTTATTCTAATCAGTACAGGAGCGATCTTTTCCCTGGCACGCGCGCCGTCAGGATCTGCGGTCCTGGATTGGGTATCATTGGATATTACGTGCCCTATCTGTTCGAAATCACGTTTTCTGCCTTTATTTGTTTGGGATAACCAATAAAGTGTTGCCTCGCTTTTATCGATCTCTGGGAGATATGGAGTGATGGTCGGAATTTTCGTCTGAATAAATGCGGGATATAACTCCCTCCTGCTTGTCTGTACAGTATACGTTATTTCCTGTAGTTATGACTTCATATTTCCTTATATCGTAGGAAATTATCATCTACCCATATCATGTCAAAATGGAAATTTCGAAGATTATTGCCAATGTCGTTAAAGGGGAAATAAACCGAGTTAGGGATATTGACTTAAGTTGCAAAAAAATATAGTTAAAATAAGAGTTTTGTGATGAAAATTCATATTGATATGATTTCAAGTTGCAAATTAATTTTAGCCTGTAGAGCAGCGTAAACAGAGTGGTTAAGATAAATCGAGTTAAATAACGAAATTTTATTCCCAGAGAATTCAAGCATTTTCAGACTATCAATACAATGTATGGCCTCCACGGGCATCAATTACAGCTTGACATCTTCTTTGCGTACTACACACGAAGTTGTTGAACATTTCTTGAGGAATTTGGTTACATAAACGGGGCAGAAGCTCTCTCAGATCATTTAAGGATTCTGGGGTAGGTTGATGATTATCTAACCTTCTTTGGAGCATATCCCATGCATGTTCTATGCGATTCAAATCTGGTGGGTGCGGAGGTATAGGTAAATGTGCAGTACCAAGCTCATCGCGCGCATTCTCAACTATGGCTGCACGGTGCGGTCTAGCGTTATCGTCTAGAAATTGAAAAGTTTCACCAAAAGCAGTGTGAAAATTTGGCACAACATTGTCAATGACATGCTCCCTATAGTGTAAGGCGGTCATATTCCCAGGACAAATGTGTAGATCTGTGCGCCCGTTGAAACATATCCCGGCCCATACCATAACACTACCCCCTCGGAATGGATGGAATTCTTTGACATAGCGACGATTACGGGGTGTGCCTGGGATTGTCCATACCCTTATTCTTCGAGAATCTGAAAATCGTCTATGTCTGGATTCATCAGTGAAAAGGACACTACGCCATTGATCGTTCCAATTGATATGTTGCCTTGCCCATTCCAGTCTTTGACTCTTATGGTCACGTGTTAATGTAACTCCTCTTAATGGACGTCTAGAACCTAGATTAACCTCTCTCAAACGTCGTCTGATGGTTTCGATGGAACTTGGACCCCATCTGCATTTTGAAGAGTATTTCGTAGCATTCTACACGTAGATGTAGGGTTTCTTTTCGCCGAAACGGTCCTGAGTAGGTGTTGTTTTTCGTCGCTCACCAAGCCTTGGTCTTTCTAACACGGTACCTGTCTCCCTGAACCAATTCCAAAGTCGAGATATCACACTTTGGCTGACTTGGAGCCTTACCGCTCCAACAACCTGAGTTAGGCCACCCTGTAGCATTCCGATAGCCCTATTAGCCTCAGCTTTTGTTAATTTACGTGTTGGCATTTTCAGAAAACTCGTTTCAAATCGAAGCCGTTGATAAACTGACTTCATTTCAAAATAAGAACATTCATGAAGCAAAGAACCAAACTTCAGAAAAAAGGCGACCAGATTGACGAAATGTCTCATACTGATTTTTATTGGATCGATTCAAGTTGTTATTGAGTTTTAAATGATTTTACAGCGATTTTCTCGAAGATTACATACTTTTAAGAACGATTGAATACGATATCCCTATCTTTTGTGGATGAATTGAAGGCAGCTTCAACGTCATCGGAATGTATGTATACACTGCTCAGCATTGATCGGGCACTGACTCCAAGAATGAATAGTCAGCTTCACACACTCTGATTAGAAATCAGAACCAAGGGTTTGATGAAATTTAAACAAAAACTTGTATGTTTGATGTGCAAAAGATGATTATCAACACAATACAATAAGATACCTCCTTTTGTTCGAAATTCTTCTAATCAATTTCGAGAGAGAGATAGACTAGCCTCCATGACCTAGTTCTTTCTCCCCATGTAGGCCGATCCAATTTGAAATCAAGGACTCTCGTCGCTGTATCGACGAAAATCTACCAAATTGGCAACTATAGGTAGTTCAGGTTAACTATGGCCATTAAATGTGACTATCCAGTGATTATTAAGGGTCCTCAACCTGTAATTCATAGCTGGAAAATTCGATTCCTGGCTCGCTTTCCGTGCCGAGGCACGCAAAAACGCGGAGAATGTAACGGAAATCGAATTCAATTTGTTGAATGGGCGGGGTGAAATAACCGTCAACATTTTGAGCGGTCATTAGAACGTTTAATGAAGTCGCAAGTCCTTCAATGGGCGAGTAACGCGGGAGAGATTTCAATGCAGAAGGTCTGCACTGAGGTTTTCTGATGAAGTTTGGTATTCATAATGTCGAGGCAAAGGCAGGGAACTTTTGTGAGGTGGGAATTTCGAAAGAAGCTATTTTTGTTGCCTCTCAATGAGAGGCAGAGGAGTTATACTTTATTCACTTTTATTTTAGCACTCGGTTGGCCATGGCCATGGAAATTTGACACATTTCACTCTGTATAGTAGGAAAATGTGGCGTTATGACGCTTGTCAAAACATTTTTGGGTTTTAAATCAACGCTATGTTGCCCGTTCTACGTAAAAGTTTCTGTTATTACGTATTTCATCACAATGTCGAATCTCTTCGGAAAATATGTGACGAACATAATTTAAGTTTATACAAACTGATTAAAGGCATACCAAATCCAGTTATTTGCATGGAAAATACAAGAGATCAGTATAATATCATAATATGCACTAGCTTGAGGAGAGTTTATGTTCGTTATCTTCTTTGGCTAAAGTTTGAATACGTTACATCAGTTGTAGATTTCAGAAATATTAGCCCGAAGATGAAATGCATATGATGCAGTGGCTGGTAATGGGTATCTCCCGAACCCGAAGGAATTAACAGATAATTACAAGAATGTTGAATTCTTCAACAAGAAACATCTTGCATCAATATAAGTAAAAGGAATTAAAGGAAGTTTCAATCAAGATGAACCTTTGAACAAAAAATTCACATGAATAAACAATTAGCAGGACAACTGGCGCATATTTGTGGCTGTTCATCTTAATGCATTGATATAATAATAATTAATTAGGTATTTATTGGTACCTTAAGACATTTACAATGTATAGGACATGTCAAATGAAAAATAGAAAAATCAATTTTCGGGAACTTATTCTACGATGACATTCATCGAAAATCCTGTCGTAAACTTAGAGTTAATGTTCGTTATCTTCTTTGGCAAAAGTTTGTATACGTTACATCAGTTGTAGATTTCAAAAATATTAACCCGAAGATGAAATGCATATGATGCAGTGGTTGGGAATGGGTATCTCCCGAGAGAATTAACATATAATTACAAGAATGTTAAATTCTTCAACAAAAATCATCTTGCAGCGATATAAGTAAATGAAATTGAAGGAACTTTCAAGTTAAGATGAACAAAACCTTTGAACCTTCAAGACACGAGATGCATCATTACAAAAGTACCTCGATTCTAACACTCAGCTTATCCTCAGAACACTCCAAATGCTTTGACACCTGAAACACCGGGCTAAACTCCCCAAACCCCAGCGTATCTCTCCAAAAAGTGCTTCATTCCCCATTTCGCCTCCCAGAAAGACAAGAATAATTCTTCACGCAGCTCCATCCTTCCCCCCGTTTCGTTCTTAAACGACCCTCATCGGGGCGGACGTGCGAACGGACCCTCGAAACGACCGAAATCGAATAACGGACAAAGGATTAACACGTCATTCAATCGGAGACGGGCGAGAGGAACTCGGCGATATTGAAATGTTCAATCCCCGCGTGAAAACCGTCGAAGCGCGTAGTCGTTTTATTTCGTTGCGGCAAATTTATCCTCTGAATGGAACGTCAATCGTCCCCCGGCTAATTAATGAAGAGCCCCCCCAACGGTCGACTAACTCGAATAACTCGGTCCCGAAAGAAAAGTCCGCCGCCCCCGGTATCGGTATTCAGCGACGCTACTACGGCCGATTTGAATAATTCGGCCTAATTCGATAGTAGCAGTATCTCGTTGCCCTATTTGGATTGCGATAATGGGAGGGCGATGACAAGCCCACAAATGGGGAGTATTGATCATCGAACTCGAAGATTCGTGATTAGTTTTATAATGATAGAGGTACGTATACTCCATTCGCATTCATTTTAGCAGTCGGTTGGCCATGAAATAATTTTCTCAAGTTTTTGTAACTAGAACGGAGTATGATTGGCACTCATGAAATGTCGTTAATGTCATTACGCCGTTGCCACAACTAATATCAATTTTTATCACGAAAATGACGAGAGTGATTGAAAAAAGAGACAGTATTTCAGGAAGTGCTATTTAGAATTCAGGTCCGCTCATTCAAATAGTTATACCCTGATATTCTAAAATCCACAATACGTCAGACGGTAGCGAACATATTCAATGTGAGTGAATTTGTATTATGTTTCATCTCAATCTAAAGACTTATATTTCAGCTGAATATTTCCACAATCAGAAAGATTGTGAATGAAGAGGATGACAAAGAATTTCCTTATATTGTGAGACTCTAAAAAGTGGTGGCATTTGAGAATTTTATGTTTGAGTGAATTAATGCGAAAAGTTTACTACAGAATTTTCGATGAATGTCATCGTAGAATAAGTTCCCGAAAATTGATTTTTCTCTTTTTCATCTGACTTGTCCTATACATTGTAAATGTCTTAAGGTACCAATAAATACCTAATTATTATTATTATATCAATGTATTAAAATGAACAGCCACAAATACGCGCCAGTTGTCCTGTTAATTGTTTATTCATGTGAAATTTTTGTTCGAAGGTGAAATTCATCTTGACTTGAAACTGCCTTTATTTTCTTCTACTTATATTGATTCAAGATGATTTTTGTTGAAGAATTTAACATTCTTGTTATTATCTGTTAATTCCTTCGGGAGATACCCATTCCCAACCACTGCATCATATGTATTTCATCTTCGGGTTAATATTTTTGAAATCTACAACTGATGTAACGTATCCAAACTTCAGCCAAAGAAGATAACGAACGTTAACTCCCCTCAAGCTAGTGCATATTATGATATTATACTGATCTCTTGTATTTTCCATGCAAATAACTGGATTTGGCATGCCTTCAATCAGTTTGTATAAACTTCAATTATGTTTGTCACATATTTTCTGAAGAGATGAGACATTGTGATAAAATACGTAATAACAGAAACTCTTACGTAGAACGGGCAACGTAGGGTTGATTTAAAACCCAAAAATGTTTTGACAAGCGTCATAACCCCACATTTTCGTACTATACAGAGTGAATTGTGTCAAATTTCCATGACCAATCGACTGCTAAAATAAAAGTCAATGTAGTATAGTTGCAGGAACGTCCATTGAGTAATTTTTGAAGGGAATAATGGAGAATTAAAATTTTAATGGATCATTGATTTTCAACGGAGTTTCCTGCAAATGAGCGAAAGTCTATGGAAAATTCGGGGTGGGTTTTTCCGCCCCAGTGGTTCATCTGGCGAAAAAATATAGCAGTTACCACCAGTGGCGTATATAGAAAATATTTTCGGGGGGGGCCCCGAGATGCTTACACCATCAAATGATCCAATGGTTAGATTAGGTTGGATGCAATTTTTCGATTGAGAATCAAAGGATAACTTTGGGCATAGTCTCCCTGTTTTTCATCAATATCTCGTACACATTGTTTTCAAATCTTAAAAGTTATGATGCAAAAAAAATTACCATTGGTTGCTATTTCTAGCCAACACTCACGTCTGTGAACTATCCCCATTTAACGGACTCCTGCAACGTGACGAGAAATTGATAGAGTAGTGAGGTTTTCACAAAAGGCTTCATCATGTTTTGAACAAGAAAAAAAACGACAATGAGAAATTTCATTTTATTATAAGTGGAAAAAATAAAAATTAATTGACGACATGAAGACGAGGTTAGCTGAACATTCGCTTACATAGATGGTTACAAAACAAACCCCAGTTTTCTCGGTACACTAGCAAACTTATCAAGAACTTCCTCGTCGCTAACTGTGATGTCTCTGTGAATAGAGAGTAATGCGAGACCATTTAGTCTATTCTCAGATGTGCTGTTCCTTAGGTAAGTTTTCAGTCTTCTTAGGCTAGAGAAAGTCCTTTCAACGGTAGCGACTGACACGGGAAGAACAGCTAGTATTTTTAGAAGGATATAAATGTTGGGGAATAGATCTTTGTCACAGTTTTCTAGAGAACTAATCGCCGTTTTTGGCAGAACTTCAGGTCTTTCCTGTTTCCACTTTTCTTGCCACAGCTTAAACTCACTTCGCACAATGTCGTTAAATGACAAATCTGGTTCATATAATTTCAATGCAGCTTCTAATGAAGTGATGTCTGTTCTGATACAAAATTGTGGAAGAATGTTTTGTAAAGATATTATTGTGTCTTTATGAGATTGGAATCTTTCCCTTAACGCTTCACAAAAATCATCCAGGTATGGCACATAAACTGCTCGTCTATAATATTCTTCTTCTGTGGTATAAGGTACATTGTTGCGTGTTGTTTGAAGCCGACAAAATCGTGGAAGCTCCTCTGTGACAAAAAGTTTGGAGGCTATTGTCTTCACCTGTTCATATAATGGTTTGAACGTTTGCCCGGCATTTGATCTCTGTTTTGACAGTAGGTCTAAAACAGTTGTGATGTTGCTTATAGCCTGACTAAGGTCAATGTTTTTTTTCTGAAGGGTCTCAGACAAGCTGTGTGTAGTCGACAGCATCTGGCTCAAAATGAAAAGATTAACAATAAATGGAAAAGTACAAATGGCACGACTTAAAGCAAATGCTTTAGTTGATGAAACACTAGATTCTTCTATCTTATGTAGGGAGAGTATGATAGCTTCTAAAATTTCTTTGAATAGAATAACTGAGTCATGTCTCTCCACCCATCGCGTTTCGCACAATGAAATCAGCTTCTTTCTCTTTTCATCAGGAAAGCACTCTGAAATCGTGGATTTTAAAATCTCTGTGTTCTTAGCTGATGCATGAAAGAATGCACATATTTCTTTAATGACACCCATGCAGTTTCTAATAGAGGAAATGCTACTTGCATCTGACAAGCACAAGTTGAGTGTATGCGAAGAACAATGTGTATAAAGGGCCAATGGTAGTTTTTCTCTGATAGCAGCTTGAACTCCTCTGAACTTGCCACTCATAGTGGCAGCACCATCGTATCCTTGGCCTCTCAATTTGTTCAAATCAAGACCTAAATTTGACAAGGTCTCTAATACAGTTTTCGCCAAACCTGCACCAGTTACATCATGAACGGGGACAAACGTTAGGAAATCTTCTCTGATTTTGAAAGTTTCTTCATCAACATAGCGAATGCAAAGTGAAAATTGTTCTATTTGGCTTATATCAGTGGTTTCATCCGCTAAAACAGAATAGAAGATAGAATTCCTTACTTTTGCCACAATTTTGGATTGAATCAAAGAACCAAATGTGTTAATGATGTCGTTCTGAATGACAGGGCTTGTGTACATTGTTTTTCCACCAGCACTGATCAATTGGTCCTTAAGAAGATTATCTCCGCTGTTAGCTCGGTATCTCAACAATGATCGGAAATTTCCGTCATTTTCGTCAGGTTCTTCAAGACTCACTCGTCCAGAATCATTATGACCTCTGAGAGCAATCATTTGCCTTCCGCATAACTTAATAGTTTGAATTATAGCAACCAGTTTCTTTCTATTATTCTCAATATCTAATTTTCTTCGAGAATTCACTTGATCAATAACACTTACACGTTTTTTTTTAATCAAGGATTTTGTGTTTTCAGCAATCAAAATGGATTGCCTATGGTATTTCGAATCTTGATGATTTTTGAACATTTCCCTAGCTTTTTTGAAATTTATGAAAGGCTGGGTCACAAATATTCCCAATGATTGGTGATTTCCTTTCCCTACATGTTCGCTCTGAGAGAAAAACACGCAGTATTTACAAAATGCTCCGCATTTCTCCTCTGAATACGTTAACCACTCAAATTCTTCAAGCCATTTTGCTTGAAAGGATCTCGTGTGGTTTGAAATCGAAGTGGTAGGAAATTTGTAACCAGACTGAGGTTTCCATACATTTTCTAACAATGAAACTTTTTCATCATTTGTTAATGAACAAATATAACTCCTTTGACAGTAATTTCCAATATCGTTTACATTTTTAATAACTTGAAAAATACCTTCCACATCTTGACCAGAGGAGCTGGTTTGAAAGACATCGGCACAAGCAATTTCACTTTGTCCTTCCACGGCAACGCGGGCTTCTAAATTTTCAACTCCAGGTCTATCCACATTTTGTCTTTTCGTGAAAAAATCTTGAATTGAACTTTGTCTCTTCATTGTGATTTTCTTTCACTGGTCAGTTTTCAATTACGACCCGAGAACACTAAAATACTCTTACGACTTATTATATTAGATATTAGAACGCAAACGTGAGATTTAGGTAATCATCAACTACTGTCCTAGCGGCTTCAGCCGTGTCGTGCGTATTACAGATTAGCTTTATTCACGCAAGCGCAGATAGAAAAGAACCGTTCGCGGATTCAAAGACATGATCAGAGCTTCGGAGATTTGTAACTGGTACGCATGTTCCGAATTTTAAGATCTGAGCCTGCGTATAGGTTCCCAACCAGTTTAGAAATCGTCACGCGAACAAACAGTTGTTGTATATTCACATCAGACGCCGTAGCCATGATTCTCGAGCCTGTTTAATTTATTATAGTATTTCAGTTTTCTTTATTCATTTCGGGGGGGGCCCGGGCCCCCTGGGCCCCCCCCTATATACGCCACTGGTTACCACACAATCGTTATATTTACTCTAGTATCGAAAATCCTGTAAAATCGGAAAACATCGCTTTGTACCAATTACCGCAAAACGGATTCTGCGAAGGTATCCGTGTAAACAAAAAAATAACCTCGCCCCCGTTTCTATTGGCGTCCGCGTTCGTTGGTTAGCGGCGGGGTAAACGATGACAAAAGACCCCCGGTATTTCCGGCGGTTGATGATTTTTCCGTATGTTTTGTTTTCGAATCGCGGCCGGGTCCTCGGTCGCCCCCAGCCGACGTCATCCCCGTCGGATTATTCCTGAAATGCGGCAGAATTTCTCGCCTCGTTTGCGTCGATGTATATCTGGTTTTTCGATCCAACGAACGGATTTAATGAATCGCTCGTGGCTTCTCCATGATGTGTCGTTTTCGATGTGGATAACGTCCGTTTGCATCGATCATTGCGTTCACGGTGATGTTGCCGTGTTTCCATCGGAAATATCTCGATTGTATTCGTGAAAATATTGATAGGACAGTAGATCAACCCCTTCGCTAGATCCACCTTTTCCCGTTCAAAAACAATGATGAAATGAATCTGATAAATACATAGAAGGACCATAAACACTGTTCTTCGCTCTTGGATTTTAGGTCACCCCATAGAAAAAATATTGCGCAACGAATAGAAACATTAAAAAAATAGGAAAAGTCAATATTGTACATTCACAAACCCAGCGATTGATTATGCGGTATTAAAATGTTCGATATACACTGCGCAAAAAAATTAACGCACATTTTCTTCAATACAGATGTTTTTTCCCAGCAGGAATAAGAAAATATGATATTATCAGATTTTGAATGTATTGGCTCCATTCTAAAATCAGTTGTTCTCGATCAATTCTAGTGATCAATAGTTTTTCTTTCGTTTGGTTTCCTACACTCGATCGCTATGCAACGCGAAACACGCAATTTGACCCAAGAGGAATGTGCCCAAGCGGTAGTTTTGCGAGAAGAAGGGTGGACATACACAAGAATTGCAGAAAGGTTTGGAGATTCCCATACAAGTGTGTCCAGAAGGTTACAGCGATTCAGGGAGACAGGTATGAATGTCCGAAGACCAGGACAGGGTAGACCACGGGTAACAACTGCCATTCAAGAACGTTACTTGAGAGTTTCTTCGTTGAGACAACGGTTTGCCGGGGTGTGGAAGGATCTGTAGGACACGGTTGGGTCTCTTCAGTCACAGGAGGACACACAGTCGCAAGTCGCCCTAAGAAATTATAAGTTCGATCGCATCGATAGTTTTCTTTTTGAGTCTTTTTGTAGATTTATTCTCGATAACAGGATACAGCAATGATAAATGAATGATTCCCCCGTTTCGCCAAATTGGAAATTTTATAGACATTGACAGATAAACGCGCCCTATCGAAACGATGAGATTTTAAACCAATTGCAACACTCGAAAATTCGTATTAGCAACAGAGTGATTTATCTGGTGATTGCTTCAAGCCCTTCATCCTTTGTTCTCGCTAGACTAAGGGTAAATGCACGTCCGTATCGTAATTCTTCAGACGTTTGCCGTAAAATGCGCCGAGGTTGCCTGAAAGCAGAAGCGAACTATTTGTCACCGTGAAGTTCGCCTTTTAAGGATAATAGCATTCGACTTCAAAGTTGACAATCTGGGGCACAAATTCGGAGTTGGGACGTCTTCAGACTTACTCCAGATTGGGTATTCTTCGGGATTACACTACATCGAAGCTAACGTCGAAGTTACAGGTGGAATTGAACAGCTATGACAATAAGTGCCTTCATTTTATGAAGGCACTCATGAGTTTAGTTGGCTTTTTTATTTTTCGAAATACACTGCGCGAAAAAATTAACGCACATTCTGAAAATCTCAATTTTAATGAAAGTTAATTCTACATTGACTTTACAACTTATTTTTTATGTTCTCTCGGAAGGTTTTGAACGAAACAAGACACATTAAATGGAAGAAAAATTCAGGATTCCACCGAATCTTATGTGAAAGAAGAGAAATGAACAATTTTTAAAATACTGAAATTCTGATAAGTGATTTAATACTTGGTATTTCCACCCCTTGCGTTAATTACAGCTCGGCAACGACGGTCCATACTCAAAATGGGTGATCTCAAAATGTTCTGATCTAATCCTTCCCAGATTTCTCCGAGTTGGATTCCTAAGTCATTAAGAGTAGCTGGATGATTTTCTGAACTTCTCAGCCTTCTATTGAGGTTGTCCCAAACCTGCTCAATCGGACTGAGATCTGGACTTCTTGCTGGCCATTCCATTCGAGAGACTTCAACCTCTTCAAGGTACTCCTGAACGATGCGCGAACGGCATTATCGTCCATAAAAATGAAATTTTCACCAATGTATGGGGCAAATGGCACTACATGCTCTTCAAGAGTGTTCCTTATATACTTATCAGCATTCATAGCTCCATTATCAACGATCACTAGGTCTGTGCGAGCAGTCAAAGATATTCCACCCCATACCATAATCGATCCTCCCCCAAAACCAGTAGTATTCAGGAAATTGCACGCATATCTTTCATGTGGACGTCTGTATACAAGGGAAAGTCGATCACAATGGTAGAGAGAATCTAGACTCATTTGTGAATCAAACTTTGTCGGATTACACTTGTATCGCAATTGAAGTGGTCTGGAAATGCCTTTGCTAACCTACTGTTGTTGTACACGGGCTTTCTCTAGCAGCTGTCGCCGTGTAAAAATCAGGTCCACCGTACCTCTATTCGGTCGAAAGCTGCGCTGGGGAGTTATCTACCAGTGAAATCCCCACATCCTTATACGCGAATCCAGCGTCCTTCTTTTCATAAATCTGGATTTTTAGAGCGCCTCGAACTCCTCCAAACCCGGCACCGAGACCCCCTTGTCTACAGCCCGTCAGACGCATCTCATTTTCCACCTCATCGCTTATCCCCTACCCCGTCCATATTTTCCGAGGGAAAACATCGGTTTCGAGTAATACCGTCCTCGAGCGGCCTGGAATTCCTCATTTGCCACCACGAATTCGAGGTTAAATTCATCGAACCGAGAGCAGTCAGCTCAAGTATTCCTGTCTGAGCGAATGCAAGAATGCCCGTGGAACTTTCTGGTCCAATCATCTTGATGAAAGTACGGGGGTGGCACGGGGTAGGGTTTTTATCTTTTATCTCGTTACGACGGAGTCAATCTGCTGAGGGTTGCCACGTGAGCACTCGGAATTGGGTAAATGAAAGATGGAAATTTGACGAGTTGGGGAAGAGTTTTCTTCTCAGATTGGTAGGGCCGATTGGGTATAGAAGGTTGTTACCTTGAGGGGGATGTTTTTTTTCGATCGATGCTCATTTTACGTTGGGGATTTTTTAATATTTTAGTGCTGTTGGCAATGACGAACCCTCGGAATTGATCATTACGATTAACTGTGCGCCGCGACACGCTGATGAGGTTTTTTTATGTGAGGGTGTAATTTTGGTAACTATAGGCGCATTTTTTATTGAATATTTGGCTGATGCCCCACTTATACGGTATACAAATAAGCTGCACCGCAAGAGTTAGGGATATCGTATTCAATCGTTTTTAAAAGTATGTAATCTTCGAGAAAATCGCTGTGAAATCATTTAAAACTCAATAACAACATGAATCGATCCAATAAAAATCAGTATGAGACATTTCGTCAATCTGGTCGCCTTCTTTCTGAAGTTTGGTTCTTTCCATATGCTTCATGAATGTTCTTATTTTGAAATGAAGTCAGTTTATCAACGGCTTCGATTTGAAACGGGTTTTCTGAAAATGCCAAGACGTAAATTAACAAACGCTGAGGCTAATAGGGCTATCGGAATGCTACAGGGTGGCCTAACTCAGGTTGTTGTAGCGGAAAGGCTCCAAGTCAGCCAAAGTGTGATATCTCGACTTTGGAATAGGTTCAGGGAGGCAGGTTCCGTGTTGGAAAGACCAAGGCTTGGTGGGCGACGAAAAACAACACCTGCTCAGGATCGTTTCATCACCGTTTCGGCGAGAAGAAACCCTACATCTACGTGTAGAATGCTACGGAATACTCTTCACAATGCAGACGGGGTCCCAGTTTCCATCGAAACCATCAGATGACATTTGAGAGGGGTAAATCTAGGTTCTAGACGTCCATTAAAAGAAGTTCCATTAACACATGACCACAAGCGTCAAAAACTGAAATGAGCAAGGCAACATATCAATTAAAACGATCAATGGCGTAGTGCCTTTTCACTGGTGAATCCAGATATGGACGATTTTCAGATTCTCGAAGAATAAGGGTATGAACAATCCCACGCATAACCCGTAATCGTCGCTATGTCTAAGAAGTCCATCCATTCCGAAGGGGTAGTGTTATGGTATGGGCCGGGATATGTTTCAACGGGCGCACAGATCTACACATTTGTCCAGGAAATATGACCGCCTTACACTATAGGGAGCATGTCATTGACAATGTTGTGCCAAATTTTCACGCTGTTATTGGTGAAACTTTCCAATTTCTAGACGATAACGCTAGACCGCACCGTGCAGTCATAGTTGAGAATGCGCGCGAGGAGCTTGGTATTCCACATTTACCAATACCTCCGCACTCACCAGATTTGAATTGCATAGAACATCCATGGGATATGCTTCAAAGAAGAATAGATAATCATCAGCCTACCCCAGAATCCTTAAATGATCTGTTGAAATATTTCAAAGAGTCAAAGACTCACCCTGTAAATCTCGAGACCCAAAAAGTTAGGGGCACACAAAACATCTGTGACATTTATGTCAAAAAACTTGAACGAGTCAATAAAGTCAATAAAAGTCAGTTTTCTATCGTCACACACTTTCATATCATCTTATTTTCTAAGAAAATTGATTTGTATAAACCACTCGAAATCACAAAAACATGAACTTAACCAACATTTGTGTGCCCCTCAGGAAAAATGTGTCAAAGCCAGCTTATCTGAAGTTCTTGACATATTGCAACCACAGATGAGTTATCTGATGCTGATATGGATCTTACTGGTAGGTTATGTCGTTATCAGATTTCCGAATTTCACCTCTGACAATTCCAACACAACCTCCTGGTAAGTCCATAGCTGAAACCTGTCCTTATTAGGGGTAGGTAATGGCGCAGAAGAGTACCACGCATCGCTCGTTTCACGATTGCAAGTCGAAACCCCCAGTGACGCCCGTTATCGACCGTCCCACTGTTTAATTATGCAGAAAACAGCGCCCAGCAAGAAGCGAAATCTAATAGCATATGTAAAACACCCATTAATCACTTCTAACGTGTTCATTTCGGCGAGATGCCTGGAAATATTTACGCCTGCCTGTAATTTCCGTCTCCCCCTTACACCCCTAGGCACCCCGCCGCTGCCGGGACTCCGGGACACTGATGGGATTCGCAGGTACGATTTCAATGCACCTGTAATTTCTGTATATTCGAGAAGTGAGGACATTTTCGATGATGCCGAGAAGCTGGAGGAGGGGGAAGTTCTCCTGATGATGTTTCCGTCAATTTGAAGGCTTTTGTACAGTAGAATTCACTCTTTGGGGGTAAACGAGGCAAGGAGATTCGTAGAAAAATAATGATGTATTCACTTGAACAATATCGTGGAATTTTGCCTTCATTTATACAGGGTGTATTTGAAAGTGATGCTTTTTTCTCAACAGAAGGTAGAACTGGTCCAAATGAAGCGTTTCACCAACAATCACTTATACAAAACTTTCAAAATGACAAAGTTGAAAAAAAAAATTGAAAATGATCACTGAAATAGATCCTAATACGACCCTAGACCGTTTGTTAGCTGCATTATCGCAAAGCAGGAGTAAAAAACCACAAGGTGGAATACCTTGTGGTTTCGTTTAGGATGTTGGCCCGTTCGATATTTACGTGGTAATGAAAATGGAAACTTAGGATTGCCGAATTGCCGTCATTATTTTTTAGTAACTTACACGATTTTATGAAATGGCCCATTTCGATACCAACTGACATAAGGGACTTAGGACACAAGTGTAAAAAATAGAATAATACTTCAAAATCTCACCAATGAGATTCGTCTGAATTATTCACGAATTTTTCCACAATGGACATCGCAGTCTTCATGTTCGAACCTTCCAACAATCGTCGTAAAATGGGATGAAATGGGGAAACATCATGACACTTTTTATTATAACTAACATAAGCACTTTCAAGAAACTGCCTCGATTTTCTACATTTCTTTTCACCCTAAATTGCACGATACAACAATTATGATTCTCTCAAAAATGACCTGATGCATCTAATCCGATGAACTTGGTACTGTATCGTTTTTGCGATACGGGAGTCACCGTCCACAGTCTCGTATTTGAAATTCACTGAAATTTTGTCGAACTTCTATAGGGGTTGTATCTCAGCCATCTTGATATTTTATATAGACAATTTTTGGTTAAACGACTCATTTTGTTGTGTTCTACCTTCTGTCAAAAAAAGCTTCACCTTTGAAAACATCCTTTATATTCAATTCGACTGGATTTTCATCAGGTAGAAATTGACAAAATGCATAACATTTTTTATGCGTTTTCAACAGCCTGTATCTTTTGAACCGAGTCGAATCGGAGAAAATGGTAAAGGTAAAATGTGTTTCTTTTGACCTCAAGAATCTACTGTTAAAATATGTTTACGATTCGAAGACTCACTCTGTATAAAAAGATAGTGTAGGTGACAACGTAGAAGCATCAAGAGCCACAAGATCAGAATAGCACATAAAAAACCTTTTGATATGTCGAATTCCCGATCGCACAGTGGCGGCTCGTGATCTAGTTCACTAGGGGGCTACTTTTAGAATAATAATAAAAGTATGAAATTTTAAAACCGGTTTTCCGCAAAATTTTATGCAATTTATAATTCTTCTTGAAACATACCTGTTCTTATCTACTTGCTCGTTGTGCTTAATAATATAATTCCGGTATTCTAATTGAGCCGCGATATTAGTCGTAACCAGAAAAGCTAATTCTGTCGAACAATTTACATGCTTGGCAGATAGCTCATGCTTCTTAATTTTTTCATTAAGGTGCTTCAAATCTCTAAATCCTGCCCTTGCTCATACGTTATCAATTGTTATACACTTGTCTTGAGAAGTTTTTGGAGTTTTATCTGCCTGGGTTAAATTTAAATCGGGAGTCGGTCTACCCAGCAGTTGAATACGGCTTTTTTCCGCCAGCGAAATCAGTTTTTAAAATATTTTGAACACTTTTGTCCGCCGTGATTTGAAAACGTAAACAAATACGAACGCACGCTAAGATGTCTATACGCTAGCCGGCAGCGGCTAGAATGAAGCGGATAGGGGCGACTTTTATCGTAGCCCTTTTACTCCTTAAAACGACCGACCCGAAGAGTTGCGGCTGGAGCCGAATGACTGTCCGAATGCAAGAATTCGGGGCTACACGATTCATCGCCCATGCAGGGACGAACTGCTAGATTATGATTGAAATAAACAAAACTGCAGGAGTCGCATGAAAGTTTTACATTAATAAATTATATAAATAACCGTGGAAAGTAATATTTTCATTGAAAATCGTATGGGAAGCATAAAAGGATTGATTTCTTGTATGGGGGGCTGTAGCCCTATAGCCCTCACAGACCAGCCGCCACTGCGATCGCAATTACCATTTCTCAAAACGTCGACTGGTTAACATATCAACCTTCCCGTCATAAATCCACCCTTCCCAAAAAGATTCATGTCAACGTCATATCAAATCCACCCCTCTCACTCTCAGGCGGGATACCACACAGAGGTACTTCGTATCCGGTTTATAATTTTTTCCTCGCCCTGACGTAGGCGGTGGCATGTATCAGTGTCTGTCTCTTCTCCGTCTCACGATGATAAATATTGCATGAGCCATGCTGCGGCGGTGCGTTCCGCCATTATTAGGTTTTATATCATTCGTGTGAAGACGTTTCCGGGCAAGAATGCACCACCGTGTTCCGATGGGTTCGTGATCCGGTCCAGAAACGTATTAAATTCATCCTCGGACTAGAGGCAGACGTATATATCGCTTTCCGGCGTCGGAATATTTGACAGTTAAGCGTCGTTCTTTACCACCGCTCGGGGTCTGATCTCGAGAGGGATGTATCTGCCAAATGGCGCGTTTCGTCTCGTTTTTGCAGGGTAAACCGCGGGAGTTTTTCGTGATGAATGGCTGATAAAGGCAGAAAACGGCTAAACTGGGACCTGGAATGGAATAAAATTATCTCGAGTGATGAATCCAGATTGTGTCTGGGCATCCACGATCTTTTGCGGGAACTGCACCACGCTGTCGAATATTTGACATGGTTTATTCATTCATTCATTCATTCATTCATTGCTGTATCCCGTTGCCGGGAATGAATCTACAAAAAGACGAAAAAAGGGAAAAAACAAAAAGAAAAGAAAAAAAGGAAAAAAGGTGCGAACCGAGGTGCGAACAGACTTATAATTTTTCAGGGCTAATTGCGACTGTGTGCTCTCCCGTGACTGTAGAGACCCAACCGTGACCTACATATCCTACCACACTCCAAAGGACAATATTCAAGAACTCAAATTGACAAAATGAACGACGTCGCATCGACTCGAACCTTGCTTGAGGTTATCGAAGGTCCCGCTAGTTGCCGAAATCGAATTATCGCAAGAGCGGGACCTTACAGCCAGTCGTTCCATATTGTACCCGAGATTTTCCTCATTTCCCAGGAGAAATAGAAGATTTCATTGCGCAACCACTTACGGAACACAACGCCACCACGCTCCCCTACCCCTCGGGGGCCTTCTCTTGAAATATAAATCAATTCCGTAGTCATACGCGCAAATGAACCTGCCACCAATAAATACCGATTCGGGTGATGAAAGGGCTCGAACTTACGACGCTAATAAAGTGCGCGCGTATTAAGGGAAACGACTACCCCGTTTTCACACTTATTGCTCAACGCGCCTTAAATTCAGCCTCCGAGAGGTGATGTGCGATCCCTAGAGGAATTACTGTATGTTTTTGCCGAGCGGTCCCTTATGCAAATTTGATGATAAATGTCATGTCGGAATTTTTATGCGGCGCCCCAAAAATGACGCCATCCGAATATTTGATTAGGAAACAGGGAGGAGGGGAATAATTGCTGAACGGTCTGTTTTGCATCGGGATGAAGCTCAGGAAAAATCGAGCCTTAAGGAGATATATCGAAAATTGAGCATTCAAAAACTCATTTTTTGAAATTAACGTTCGCAAAATTAGAGTATCTAGCCATCATCAAGTACCTGTATTTAAAAGGGTTAAGAGGTAAGTAGATTTACGAAGATATGCTTAATATCCTTGGTGATCAATGTCCTTTGTATGCGATCGTGAAAACTTGGACTGGACGCTCCAAAAGAGGTAAATTTTCCATCGAAGGTGATGACCGATCAGGAAGGCCAGTTTCTGTGTCAGTCCCCGAAAATATCGATGCAGTTCATGACATGATTTTATCAGACCGTCGAATTGGGCTAAAACGAACATCTGAAACACTGAATATTTCATACGAACGCGTTCATCATTTAGTTCACGTCAATTTGGACATGCCTGTATAAATTGAAAAAACTACTTCCACAACCGTACTTTCTTATGCTAAAATCTTATTTAGCAAATCGACATTTTGCGGTCAAACTCGAAGGAGCGATATCAAACCCCCATCAAATTAGATCAGGAGTTCCTCAAGGAAGCATACTTGGACCAATCCTATACCTCATTTATACCAACAAATCAGAACACCACGATAGCTACTTATGCAGATGATGTAGCAACCTTGGCAACTCATGAGAATGCTGAAACGGCTTCGGAATATCTTCAACAACACTTGAACGACCTAGAAGATTGGTATAAAAAATGGCGTCTGCAAATAAATGAAACCAAATCAGTACATGTTACATTCACCAATAGAAAAAGCTTATGCCCTCCGGTCAAAATAAACAACAAACAAATACCAGTCAGTTCTGATGCAAAATACCTTGGCATGCATCTAGATCAACGTCTCACCTGGAAAAAACATATTCAAGCAAAGAAACAACAGATCAATCTAAAAATTCGAGGCATGTACTGACTCATAGGCAGAAAGTCAAAATTATCTATTGAAAATAAAGTTCTGATATATAAGGCAATAATCAAACCAATATGGACCTACGGCATTCAATTTTGGGGATGCGCAAAACCATCGAATACGGGAATTATCCAGAGAACCCAATCAAAAATACTCCGCTCTATAACAGATGCCCCTTGGTACGTCTCCAATCTTACAATTCATAACGATCTAGGAATACCATTCATTACAGAAGAAATCAGAAATCGTTTCAACCGATATCATATCAGCAGAACCTGCAAGGTCACGAAAACAACCTCATTAATCAACGAACTGAGAATCCATTCAACATAAGAAGATTGAAGAGGACTTGGCCAGTTGACTTGAATTGAAAATATAGTAAAGAAGAATATTAATAGGTTAATATCTTCAACATGTCTGTACATTCATCACGTTTGCTCAATACTTTATAGAAGTAGATTGTAAACCTCAATAAAGAGCTATAACACAAAAAAAAAATTTGGACATGAGAAAAATTGCTGCAAAATGGATCCCCAAATGTTTGAATGTTGACCAAAAACGTGCAAGGGTAGAAGCATCGCCTTCGATCTGTGTTCAATTTTAAACGATGTAGCCTTCTTTAACCGAATTGTTACTTGACTTGGGTACATTTATACGATCCAGAAACAAAGCAACAATCGATGCAATGGTGACACTCTGGTTCTCCAAGACCTAAGTAGTTTCGTGTCCAAAAATCTGCTGGAAAAATTCGTGCTTCAGTTTTTTGGGATTGCCATGGAGTAATCATGATTGATTTTTTGGATGAGGGTAGAACAATAACCGGAGATTACTATTCGACATTACTGACCACTCTACGGGAAAAAAATTGAAGAGAAAAGATGCGGAAAGCGGAAAGCTACCCAAAGGTGTTTTGTTTCTGCAGGACAACGCCCCTGCACACAAATCTTATGTTGCCATGCAAAAAATTCGAGATTTAAAGTTTGAATAACTAGAACACCCCCCTTATTGACCAGATTTGGCTCCACCTGACTAACATCCCTTTCCTCAACTGAAAAAAAGTTTAAAAAGTCTTGAATTTGGTTACTGAGCAACCAAGAGTGTTAGCAAGAGTCGTTCGTTTCACTGAAAACTAGTTAGTACGTAGATCCACCTTTTTTGGTATATTCACCTTTTCGGGCTTATTCGCCTCTGCCGTGGCTCAGGCCTTCGGCCCTCGCGAAAAATGAGATAGATATTTTTTCCATCTAAACCCAACTGTCTTTCACTAAATTTGCCTTTTCTCCTATGAAGAATAGATGGCGCTGGAAAACCCCGACGAAAAGCAACTATAGTCCGCCATACTGCCGAATATTCGAATCGTTATTTTTCTGTTAACGAATATTCTAAATTACGATTATTATGAACTGGATCGAAAGGCCGGATTAAAAATGCAAACAAATCCGACAAATCAAATCATTTCGGGTCGGTGCAACTCGCTTTCGGCAATTAATAAATTACAGATTTCTGTGTTTGGGATTCGGACCGTGTTCTATTGAATAGGGTTCGTTCGAGTTGCGTAAAAATACATACATATGTGAAATTTATAAACTGAATAGATCAATCTATTCCATATATCTGCCAAAAACACAATTGTCGATTGTTGTCCGAATTGCGCGATTCGAATTTTAATGGCGTACGAAATTTTCTGCGAATTTTTGGGATGGGTTACACAATTGAAATTTCTTCTTTCGTCGACCTAAACAAAAAATGACATTTCACGTACTATTTTCCGCAGGACCGTTCCTAGCGGATGTATAGCGCGTGCCAACCATCAATCAAAATTTCATCGACCATAACTTGAAAAATAAATGTTTTTTAAAATGTCCGTTTGTTTATTCGTTATCTACGCCCTCGAATTAGTCGACAGTATAGATTTGGTGTCGATCGGAGACAAAAAATATTTTTCAAAAAATTGCAATTTTTTGCATACGTATGGAAAATTTGAAAAATTTTCGATGTTCCCAATTTCCATCAAAATTGGGGTATATACTAAATCGAAGGCGTAGAACACGAATATGCAAACAGAATTTTGTTGAGAGGATTGGTTTTCGAGTAATGGTCGATGGAAAATCCGAAATTTTGGACCTTCGCGGAAAAAATTGTAAAATCTAAACTGTTCGCAGTAGGTGGATGAAAGTTGAATTTTTCTATGCGCGAAAGATCAACCTATCAACAAAAAATCAGCATATGTCTAGTGCTTTTTGTGTGGCTGTTACAGCGACTCAAAGTTGACCATTTTTTTTCGAAATTTTCCACTAAAAGTGATTTATTTCCTACAATCCTGTCGGTAGACCGAGTCTACCGATCCGATATAGTGAATTCAGTGTACAAAGGCTCTTCAAATTAAGTACCACATCATCCCTATTCAAAAACATTTATTGGTTGGATGCATTCTTCACTTTCGAAGAAAAGTGTTTTTGCGATACGGTGAACCAATGTTCAAAAAAACGTGGTATGAAGGAATGACAAGAGATGCAAGTAATGCCAGAAACAAACGATTGTCTCTTGTAATGCATAATTTTTTTATTTTCATCAAAAGGGTTGAAAAGTATTTCTCTTCGCAATTGTAGCCAGCATCCAATGAAATAAAGCAACTAGAGCAAGGGATGCATCTGTTCATACCCTATTGCTCATTCAGAATTTCTTAAGGCGCGTACACATCTGAGCAAAATAGCCGAATGAGCGCGCCGCAACGAATGAGCGTTTATGCGGACAATTTTTCTTTCCGACGCACGAACAGCATGAGCATGTGTTCGGAGCCGCTCCAACGGATGTGTCAGTTCAGTGCTCACGAACTGGAAACTTAGAAAAAAGGAATCATTCAATGTATTCTATGTTCTAAGGATGGAAAACTTGGGTTTTGCTAGTGCCTCTTTCATAATTCTGTACGAGTTGCTAAAGAAGAAGGGACGACGGCGTACTAGATGGTCTTCACAATTATATCTACAAAGAAGTCGAGACCGTAGACTCAACAGTACTTTTTTATTGCACGATATTCAAAGTGAGGGCGACAAAATTGGGCGGTTTTCATGCTATTTTATTAAATTCAAACACGTTTCTTGCGAGAAATCCATATTCAAATGTGCGCGTTTGGTTCGAGGCAAAGATAGCAACTAAACCCGTCCACACTGAGCACGAATTTTCTTTGATGGACCGACAAATTGTGGATCGGCTCCGCGCAACATGAGCGCGTTCGGTGCGGTGTGTTTTGTCCGTCCACATCTGAATGCTCATTCGGCGCGATGTGCTCATTCGGCTGTTTTGCTCAGATGTGTACGCGGCTTTACAGACTTCTAGGGAATCGACCAGGCTTTTTCCTTCATTCTCCCCCCGAAAGAACGCCCCAGTTTCCTCGATTGGGGTTCAGGGCGATACAGTTGAGACGTTCGAATTCACTAGACACGCCGTAAATGTCGCATCGTGCGGAATTTATGATCAATTTTTTTTCAGAAGAAGGGGATCGACTTCCTGGTGCCTGGTGGATCGATGGCGCATATCATCCCGCTCGGCATTGCAACAGAATCGCCATCAGGTATACGCGCCGGCTATAAAACTTAAAGCAATTGTCTTTCCAGGACGGTTCTGCCGTTTCCTGGACCCTAGGCGTGCGCCGGCATGGGTATACTCGCAGGAATTAGATATTCATGGGATGTATGAGACGTGGGATTCCAGATATGTCCTTATATCCCTCCCGTTCGCGTTCAGACGGAATAATTATTAGATGGGATTCTGAATTGGATCCTCCCGTTGTTCTGGAACCGTAATAATTGTTGCACTGGTCATTATTCATAACACTCGACTACTTCGTGGAGGTGGCTCGGTGTCGGTTTCTGACGTCCTGCCTTTGGGGGTTGAGTCTGACGAGGAGTAAGTGGGAGCAATTCGATTTGGATGCCAGACTATCTAAGCCTCTTGCTTCGAGTCACAGTGATGTGGTTTCTGCTCAAGAACTTATCATAACAGAAGTTTGTAATGATCTCCAGTTTTCTGAGAAAAGTTGGATTTCATTTTAGTGCATTTCATTTCACATTTCCGCCTTTGAACATATTTAATTCTCAAATATTCGGTGCATTCATTCCGATAGGCAGAGTAAATGTAAAAAACCGTTGATCTGTGTTTAACGTTGTTTTTCTTGCATGCCGTTGAAGATTTCGAGGTTTTCCTGTTGATATGCGATAAACCGGAGCTGACGACGTTTTTCACTCTTGTCGCATTCTGGAATTTGCAGATTTTCAGCGTGTGGGGGGATTTCCCCCACGACGGTCTCTCTCTCTTTTACTCTTTAGTCTCTTTTGTCACTTTTACGCTCTGTACTCTCTTTTCCCTGCGATTCGACTTTGATTGTGTGCACAACAAACCGTTCAACGATTTTAGAAATAATTTTGTGTTGCGAGGATTAGTGCTCTTAGGAATCAATTTTTAGTTTTCGTTTGTTTTCCGCGAGTGTCTGAGATAAAGGAGGTAGGTCCCCGTCTTTACCGTTCAGTTTCTCAATTAGACCTACACTGGTTACTTCTTTGACACTGCTGCACTGTATCGCTTTCTGTTATATTTTATCGTACTTTACCCTGTTTCGCGAGTCTGACTTTTCCCTTCGCCATCAGTCATGGTGCGTAAGCCCTTGGGGTACTGAAGGGAAAGTCCCGTCAACCCCCCTGTTCGCGTTCCGCGTCATAAGTGTTGAATCCGAAATCTCTTCTTTTCTATCAGTCATGGCGCGTAAGCCCTTGGGGTAGAGAATAAGAGGTACCGCTCGTCGTCAGTGAAATCCCGTAGTTGCGCTCAAGATAGACCTTTACTTCGCTATCAGTCATGGAGCGTTAGCCCTTGGGGTAGCGAGTAAAAGTCTCGAATAGATCCGTCCTGGTTGTGTTTCTTTCATTTCTGGAGAAATACAATTACATCCCGATGCCGTATAGCAAGTCATTTCACTTCGCGAGTTCATCCTTAGTATCCATTTCGTCAGTTCTGGTTGGCGCATTTTATTGAACAACCTTTGATTTTTCACTGAACCCGGTATAAACTTTACAAAGTGCTCGTGACCGGATAGAATTTCCCGAATGTATGTTTGCTGATCGATTCGCTCATATTTCATACCTACACATATTTCCGTTGTACATATAATCAGTTTCCGAAGGTGTGAATAAACTGGTACATAATTTGATTTTGACTACTTCGTTATCGCTACCACCCTAGATATCAGCGAACTCTGTCTCCGACTAGCAGCTACTCTGGTAAGGTTTGCTATTCTTCCTAGTGAAAAGAATAGCTGGCGCTCGAGATAAGTTTTCTCCGAGGTAACCACGTTACAAATTATGATAAGTTATTCGTTGATTGCGACGGCAGAATGTTGGAATTCCAACAACGGGTTACTAAATGAAGGTTTGTGTAATCAAGATATAAGATTTCCAGAATCTGAACGTCCAAATCAAACTGTAGCTCCCATAAATTTACTGCATATACTTTAAATACCTCCTAACTGTTTTTATTCGTAGAAACTCAGAGGTGGACGAAAGAAAACTCTAACTAACTCCCTGTTTATGTTCTCGACTCTGCAATCGATTACTTACAATATTTATTGCTCTTCCCTTCTAGATGAATAAATCCTACGTAGGAGTGGTATTTCCCGTCTGCTCGGGAAACACGAAAATGCATTTATACTTGACTCCTAATTTCCCTGATACCCACCTACCCCTAAACATTAGCAGGTGCTCCGTTACACTTAAGCCCTGCAAAGCCAGATAACAAGTTGAAGGTACACGCTGACAAAATGAGTTCCGGATTAGAAGGGTATCTAGAAAACCATTCTAGGGATCCCGCCAAGTCCTACAGTAAATTTTCCGGTTCGACGCTCTGTTACCTACCCGCAACATCGAAAACGCTGCAAGTATTAGGAAGAAAGAGTCCTTGACTCGTACAAATATTTCAACAGTAGATTCTTGAGGTCAAAAGAAACCCTTTTTTCCTTTACCATTTCTTCCGAATCCTCTAGGTTTAAAAGATACAGGCTGTTGAAGAACCATAAAAAAAATTTTTCGAACACAAGTTATCACCCACGTCTTCCACCATTGCGTAACATAAAAATACCAAAAATTCAAGGAATCCAGCTCTTGAAACGAACTTGGAGGCTATCTAACGAATATTTTATAGAATTGAAGTATTCCTCATAATTTTTTGTGTAATGGGCCATTTTCGAGTAATCTGATGATGAAAAATATCAGCGATATTCGAAAAATTGGGTACTCTGAACGAATGCAACTCTGTAAAGCATCCACAGATGTGTAATGTCACAGATTCTGCTAGTTATTCTGAAGGTAATTTTGTTTTTCCAAGGTTGGCACAGTTCATTATGAAAACGAGACTTTTAAGTACTCAAGGCCTAATCAGAAAAGCGAAATTGGTTTCGAGGAATTCGAAATCGTTTCGCTTATATCTCACTTCCTCCCTATATCATTTTTTTCGCGAAATATCTGAATACCGATATATCCCGTCTCGGTGTCCGAAGATTGCTTATTTCAGCAACAAGTGCTGCCAACCAAAGAAATCTACGTTCCTTCCTCCTCACTATGTTTTTACAGGAGTTTCCCGTCGAGTGAACAAGATTTCCTTCCACCTATTACCGAAATAACTCCTGCATGTTTTATTCATGTTCCTTGGAAATTGGAAAGGGCACTATAGCGAGACTGGGGAGAATGGATTGGGTCACATCCATTTTTTTTTATTTTTTCGCTGAACACCGCAATTCTAAACGTTAGTTGTGGCGTTGTTTTTCTTGCCTAATGAATGAGATACTGAAGAGCTGGGTTGAGAAAAATCTAAATTTAAAAATATACTGGGAGACATGAAAAAAATCAGATCCAGAGAGGATATTTTTTATGATCTGATTTTTTGGCGAAGCCATATGCTCTTTGGACCTCAAAATCTACTGTTCAAATACAAGGTACGAGGATGAATTGATATCTAGTTAGCCTAGACCAGTTCCATGCAAAAATAAATATTGCGTTACCATAGCAACGAACAATTACTCATTAGAAGTGTCAGTGTGAAGTTTGAGGTCAAAAAAGTCAACCAGAGTTACGCAATGAATTAAAGAAAGGAGATGTCCACTGAAATTGTGAAAATCGAAAAATTATCGAGCCATCATCAAGTACCAGTATTTAAAAGGGTTAAGAGGTAAGCAGGTTTACGAAGACATGCTTAATACCCTTTGTGATTAATGTCTTCAGTGTGCGACCGTGAAAAATTGGACTGCAAGCTACAAAAGAGGTAAATTTTCCATTGAAGATGATGACCGATCGGGAAGGCCAGTTTCTGTGACAGTCCCCGAAAATATCGATGCAGTTCATGACATTATTTCATCAGACCGTCGAATTGGGCTAAAATGAATATCTGATGCATTGAATATTCCATACGAACGCGTTCATCTTATAGTTCACGTCAATTTGAACATGAGAAAAGTTGCTGCAATATGTATCTCCATTCATTCATTCATTGCTGTATCCCGTTACCGGGAATAAATCTACAAAAAGAAGTCTTGCAGCGCGCGAGTTGTACAACAATTGAGACTCAAGTAACGAGGGCCCGACTCAGATGGAGCAGCCACATTCTGAGGATGCAAGACACAAGACTCCCCAAAATAGCTCTATACGGCGAACTCACTGAGGGAGCACGGAAACCAGGGGGTCAGTATAAGCGGTTTAAGGATACACTGCATCAATCCCTAAAATCAGTTAATGCTAATCATAACTGGGAACAACTAGCGTTAGACAGGTCACAGTAGAGGTCTTTGGTCCACAGTTATAATGGAGAATCGAGAAGGATACAGCGGCGGCCAGATCTGGTTGGAGACTATCCATGCCCTGAGTGTGGAGGGATCTGCAGGTCACGGTTGGGTCTCTTTAGTCACAGGAGGGCACACAGTCGCAACTAGCATGTATCTCCAAGTGTTCGAATGTTGACCAAAAGCGTGCAAGGGTAGAAGCATCGCGTTCGATCTATGCTCGATTTGAAAACGATGTAGACTTCTTAAACCGAATTGTTACTATGGATGAGACTTGGCTACAGTTCTACGATCCAGAAACAAAGCAACAATCGATGGAATGGCGACACTCTGGTTCTCCAAGACCTAAGAAGTTTCGTGTCAAAAAATCTGCTGCTAAAGTTCTGAAGTTTTTTGGCATTGCCATGGAGTAATCATTCCCCAACTGAAAAAATGTTCAAAAGGTCGTACATTTTCTTCCAACGAGGAGGTAATGAAAGCAGTAAAGGTCTGGTTTGCAGAGCAAGAAGAAAAATTCTTTTTGAAAGGTCTAGAGACGTTAAAGGTTCGCTGTAATAAATGTGTCTAATTAAGAGGAGAATATGTTGAGTAATAAAATATTTCGACATTGAAAGTTTGTTTGGTTCTATAGTAGGCTAAGAATTTTCCAATGTATCCTCGTAAGTCTTTGACTCGTAAACCTGAAATATTTATACGAATCAAAACTGCACCCTGTATATGTATGAAGTTTGATAGCCTAGTGAATAATGGCTCATAAATCACAAGTGATTACGACACCTTTACGCATAGATCGTGAACAAAAATTTTAGTTACTTATGAACACAAACATAATATTTCTTTCTTCTCAGATACCCCTTCCATTGATGTAATCCCCCATCTCTTTTTCAGGTTTCGTGGATAAGGAAGCACGACTACCACCTGCTGACCGTGGGCCTGGCCACCTACAACACCGACGACCGTTTCTTGGTGGAACACGTACGCCACCTGCAGAACTGGGGTCTGCTTATCAGGAACGTCCAAGCCTCTGACGAGGGTCTGTACGAGTGCCAAATATCCACACATCCACCCACCAGTATTATCATCCAGCTCAAAGTCACCAGTAAGTTATCTCTCCCCCTTTATACGCGCTGCGGTCTTTGTATAGGATCCCGGATAAAATAAGTTGATCCTGGCGTGGGAATTAACGGGAAAACGGGTCTAGTTTCGAGACGGGAGACGTTTTTAATGTCCCTATTGTCGTTGGGACCTTTGAGAGGCTTCACGATGTTTCAAGTGATAAAGTGGGATGTTCTATTGGCTTGGGAAATTATTAGATCGATGTACGGGGAGTTCACAAAAGATGCGTAGAGATTAAGGTGGTGATTTCTTGACCAAGAACATCAAATCGTTGATAATACACGTCACTACGTTCTAATTGGGACTAGGAAGTGTGAGTCTACCTTATTTATCAGCATACTCTTCTGATACATTCATTCCAATGTTATCCTATCTTTCAGACTACGTTTGTCTGGAGTGATTTGTAATTTCTCTCAGAACAGGAGGAAATGGGAGACTTGCTGGCGAAAATAGGTAATACTCCTACGAAAATGATGTATTTTTTATGAAATATCTTTGAAACGTTACGTTTTGAAGTATCCATTTCAACCGTTTCCCAAAAAAAATTATTTCGAGTACTTGAAAATGAAAAATAAAAATGGGTATTTAAAATTTAAAGCGTTTCGTTTCTATTCCACAAGTTGGCAACATCGACTGGAATATGCGTTCATAATAAAGGACAACAAATACACTATCTTGATGAGATAGACAAAGATGGCTGTCTATGAAGTCTGCGACGAACGAGGAAGGTCGTAAAATTTTATGGGATTTTTATGACCGGTTGCTGTTGAGGCTTGGCAGTGAGTACACTCCTTATGATGTCTGCAAATCAACAGCTGTTATTCTATAAACAAGCCATTATTCTTTTCATTCACGAAGCGATTTAAATTTCAAAACCTCATATTTGAAGAATAATTTTGAATAGTTTTCGCATTTGAAAAATTCATGAATGTAACTCATAATTATTCAGTTTGAATAAATATAAATAATAAATTGAGGAGAATTCCTCATTCAGTCACACAAGCTCTGCATCATTTCCAAACATTCTTCATAAGACTTTTTATCTCTTCCCATAACATTCCTCTTAATCTTCCGGATCCCCTAAAAATTCAACACTATCAGAGGGGATGTTCACATTGTAGCTGCAATCCGCGTTTTACTACCGTTTCAAACGAAGCTTCCACGTGGTACGTCACGCCGAGGGTTCAAATTGTGGCTTCTCCGACGAATATCTCATTCGTTTTATGCACAGTGGTCCATCGACGGCGATGCTGATGCACTCGTGCCAAGAGCAATATTCGGATATCGCCGAGCAGTGGTCCCACAATTCAGCGTCATCTGTTACGGCAGTGAAACCTAAGTAGCTGCGCTTTATTCGTCCTTCGAGACCTCAGTTTGAGGATTGGGGTGTTGGATGAGCTAGACGGGGCTCTAATTGAACCAATCTTGACGAGCTTCGATCATTGAGCTTCTGGTCTGTAGAGAAGTTCGATAGGAGATGATAAATTTATTCGTTTTGGGCAATTCTTACGAAGAAATAGCTTGAGAAGTTCCTGTCTGTCAACTTTTCATTGAACGATTAATCAAAGATAGCGGAAACTATGTGCCTAGTCCTTATATACCAGGAATTGCAATTTCCATCCACACTTAACCTCCTCAATCTCTGGCATTCCAATTTAAATCGTACCGTACACGTTAGACGTCTAAATCCTCGTCTCCAAATACATCATCCATGGTTCGCGTGAACCTGGATCGAGATAGAATAGAAACCGGTAATCCCCTCACACTAAATCTCGACGATATAATTATTGAAATTAACTGTATGGAAGCATCCGAATTCCTCGGCGATTACGCTGGAGCTCCCACTAAACGTTCCTGACGACGCATGCATTTTGCCACCGACCTCATGGTTAAGGGATTAGTCCTCTTGTTGATCACAATCGGAACGGATCACGTATTCCCTATTAAATTTGCCAACTGATATGGTGCTATCCCGTTCTGATCTATGGGGATGTATTCTCTGTCTTCTATTCATGGGCGCGGATTATGCTATCAAAATTGCATAAAACTAGTCTGGAGTATTCTGGCCTACTGGCTGTATTTGCTGCTGTCAACTGTCGATAGTTGAAATGGCGTTTTTCAAAAATTGAAAATTTGAATCTGCGATGTCTCCTGTTATATCCCTCCGAACCAATCAAGATCTCCGATTCTGTAGTCAGCGTTGCTAAGGATCCCAACCTAGCACCAAAACTCGATTTCGAAAATCTCGATTTTTTGGGTCAAAAATGAGCAAGGGGTTAGACCCTTCTAAAATGACCTATTTGCTTCTCTGTCTATAAATCAGGATGTTCTCTTACTGCCTGAGGATATGGAGTGCATAGAATTTGTTTTGAAGATTCTAGAAAACCAAACAGTTGATGATTCGATAGAGAATTGCACTCCAGAGAGCTCTTCGAAGGCAACTCGAAAATGAAAAGTGGAACAACAAAAAAAATTATTTTCTCCTAAACTGGGCCAGATATTTGAAATTTTGGTATGAAAATATAGGTTTTCGAGCACGCTGAATCTATTGCGAGCAATTTCCAAAGCCTATCTCCCTGCTTCTAGATTTTCATCTTGGAAATGGCATTTTTCAAAAATTGCAAATTTCAATCTGCGATATCTCCTGTTATATTCGTCTGATCCAATTGGGATTTCCTGTTCTATAATCAGCGTTGTCTAGGCTTCCACTCTAGCACCAAAACTCGATTTCGAAAATCTCGATTTCTTGGGTCAAAAATGAGCAAGGAGTTAGACCCCCTGAAATGACCTATTTGCTCCTCTATCTGACAATCAAGGTGTCCTTTTACTGTCCTAGGATATGGAGTGTATAGAAGTTGTTTCGTCGATTGGAGAAAACCAAACAGTTGATAATTCGATAGAGAATTGTGCTTTGAAGTGCTTAAAGTGAACTCAATAATAGAGAAAAAAAAATTATTTTCTCGTAATCAGTGGCAGATCAAAGATTATAGAGTAAGCTCTATAATCTTTGTGTTAGATATTTGAAAGCTCGATATGGAATCTCCATAATTTATTCACATATATTGAGTCGGATCGATAGGACCTGTGTGTCGCCCATCTTGAAACTTCCCATCTTTGTCAGAGTTTTTCTGCAGAATCGGCAGTATAGTGTTGGCCTCCGACCCGGCTATCAAAAAAGGTACATTTCTCTTCCGTGGATTTCTCTCTGCGAGCCCCGCAGGCCACGATGGCGATCTCGAGAAGACGAATTGGAATTAGTTTGGAGTTGTTCGCCAACTTTCAAGATTACCCCGGTCGCTGGTCCGTCGAGACTTGGGTTCATGCGATTTGTCAGCTGATATAATTTACGTTCCTCATCGATTGATAGCCCCCCGGTTGTAAATCATCCATTCCGGGCGGAAGTATTTGTTCGAACATGGGCAAAAAAAAATGTAGGTTAGGCATTTAGCTCGATCTTAGCTCATCTGCTGAGAATTCTCATTTTGTAACACACAGAATGGTTATTTTCGTGAAACATAGGAAAGGTACAGCTCTGATATCTTCTGGTCCAGATCATGATGTCGACTAAAAACCACAGAACCTAAGGAACACAAAGAGCCCTTCCGCACCCTGTATATGCTGTGACAGTCGGGGAACACTGAAAACTCATTCTCCTACTTAGTTCTACTTAGTAGGAGATTTCGGCCCTGCTCAGCTGGAGCACGTTTTGAAAGTTATTCGTTGGTACTGGTAACGAGAAGACAGACATAGTGGCTGAGCAGCGGAACCAAGGGCGGTTTCAGTGATAGGGCGATTATTGAGAACTTGAGAGAAATTTTTCTTCGAACAGTAATCTCTAGAGCCATCATCAAGTCCTGTATTTAAAAGGGTTAAGAGGTAAGCAGATTTACGAAGATATTCTCAATACCCTTGGTAATCAATGTCCTTCGTATAAGACCGAGAAAAATTGGACTGGAAGCTTCAGTTTTCCATTGAAGATGATGACCGATCGGGAAGGCCAGTTTCTGTGTCAGTCTCCGAAAATATCGATTCATGACATGATTTTATTAGACCGTCGACTTGGGCTGAAACGGATATCTGAAGCACTGAATATTTCATACGAACGCGTTCATCATATAGTTCACGTCAATTTGGACATGAGAAAAATTGCTGCAAAATGGATCCCCAAATGTTTGAATGTTGACCAAAAGCGTGCAAGGGTAGAAGCATCGCGTTCGATCTGTGCTCGATTTGAAAACGGTGTAAACTTCTTAAACCGAATTGTTACTATGGATGAGACTTGGGTAGATTTCTACGATCCAGAAACAAAGCAACAATCAATGGAATGGCGACATTCTGGTTCTCCAAGACCTAAGAAGTTTCGTGTCCAAAAATCTGCTGGAAAAGTTCTTGCTTCAGTTTTTTGGGATTGCCATAAAGTAATCATGATTGATTTTTTGGATGAGGGAAGAACAGTAACCGGAGATTACTATTCGAGATTACTGACCATTCTACGGGAAAAAATAAAAGAGAAAAGACGCGGAAAGCCATCCAAAGGTGTTTCGTTTTTGTAGGACAACGCCCCTGCACACAAATCTCATATTGGCATGCAAAAAATTCGTGATTTAGGGTTTGAATTACTAGAACACCCCCCTTATTCACCAGATTTGGCTCAATCCGACATCATCTCTTTCCTCAACTGAAAAAAATTTCAAAAGGTCGTATATTTTCTTCCAACGAGGATGTAATAAAAGCTGTGGAGGTCTGGTTTGCAGAGCAAGAAGAAGCATTTTTTGGAAAGTTTTAGAGACGTTGCAGTTTCGCTCTAATGAATGTTTCCAATCAAGAGGAGAATATGTTGAGTAATAAAATATTTTGACATTGAAATTTTGTTTGGTTCTATAATAGGCTAAGAAATTATCGTAGATCTCAATGTGATACATATTCTTAGAGTTACTCTTCCTGTAATAAATCTCGAAATTTCATCGAGCTCGCTGCAATCGTTTGTAGATCTTGAGGAACTACATGTTTGTTCCTCGACCATGGAGGCTGCATTGAAAGATATCAAGATCATCCCCATTGTCATTCCATCTATACAGGCCTGATACCGAGGAAACACCTTCTCAGCAACAATAATGAAGATCAGATCGAACTATTGTTGTCTCCAATTTCCACCCAATTATTGGAGCAATACCCAAGGTTCAACATAAGTTCGTAGTACGGTCCTTCCTGAGCAATCTACCCCTTATACCTTATCACCACTGTATAATGAGAGAAACTGAAAAAATAAAAGAATCATAGCCAATAGGAAACGTCTAGAACGTTCCCCACCTACCGGGCAAAGATAATAACATTCAATAAAAACATGTCGTTCCGGTGGAAATCCCATTATAGCGCGAATATGAAAATACCTCTACCCGCCCCCGGAAAATCCCTCGCGTACGTGCGATTTCCCCGCAAAAATAATTCCCATCCGGGCGCTTAAGCCCCCCAGAAACGAGGTCTGCGCGCCCCGCCCGCATTCGAAGAAATAACACTTCATCCTAAATATCATTGCGATATTTTCGGCGAAGCCTAGGCGTGCGACAGTTGCCCCGAATGGAATTTTATCATGGATTATCGGGCGTCAAGTCGACCGGAATAACGGAACGATGGGTATTAAAGGGTTTTTTCGCTAGTTCTGATAGGGCTATCTCTCCTCCTGCTCCGAGAAGTTTCGGATCGGGAGGAATATCTGAGTTTGAGAATTTTTGATGAGTTCGGGCGTTTAATCGAGACCGGTCTTCGTTATTCTTTAATTGGGGAGTTTCCGAGGGTTTTTTTTGTCGCGTTAATTTTTCTCGACATCGACTCGTCCACTCTGGGGGTTCTACGGAGTGTGATGAAAAGGGAAGTTGTTTTTGGAGCAGAAACTGCCGCGAAATTAATCGCATCCGTTACTCTTAAACACTCAACTATTTCGAAGTATACAGGGTAATTCTTTCTCACTCAAAATTGAACAGAAAACTATTCAATATATTTTGTCCCCAAAAAATCTGAAATATTTTCAGCCATTTCCCGATTTATTGGAATTAGCCATCAAATAGCATGCTCATTTTCGATTTTCCCATCGAATTTAAAGTGACTGACCGTCATATGACTCCACTGATATTCCGAAGCTACGAGTATATCTTAGCCTCCTATAGAACCAAACAAAATTTCAATGTCAAAATAATTTATTACTCAACATTTTCTCTTCTTAATTGGATACATTTATTACAGCGAATCTGCAAAGTCTCTAGACCTTTAAAAAAAATGTTTCTTCTTGCTCTACAAACCAGACCTCCACAGCTTAGATTACCTCCTCGTTGGAAGAAAATTTACGATCTTTTAAACTTTTTTTTCAGTTGGGGAAAGAGAAGATAGTCGGATGGAGCCAAATCTGGTGATTCAAACCCTAAATCACGAATTTTTTGCATGGCAACATGAGATTTGTGTGCAGGGGCGTTGTCCTGCAAAAACAAAGCACCTTTGAATAGCTTTCCGCGTCTTTTCTCTTTAATTTTTTCCTGCAGAGTGGTCAGTAATGTAGAATAATAATCTCCGGTTATTGTTCTACCCTTATCCAAAAACTCATTCAAGATTACTCCATGGTAATCCCAAAAAACTGAAGCAAGAACTTTTCCAGCAGATTTTTGGACACGAAACTTCTCAGGTCTTGGAGAACCAGAGTGTCGCCATTTCATCGATTGTTGCTTTGTTTCTGGATCGCAGAATTGTACCCAAGTTCCATCCATAGTAAAAATTCGGCTTAAGAAGTCTACATCGTTTTCAAATCGAGCACAGATCGCAGATGCTTCTACCCTTGCACGATTTTGGTCAACATTCAAACATTTGGGGATCCATTTTGCAACAATTTTTTTCATGTCAAATTGACGTGAACCATATGATGAACGCGTTCCTATGAAATATTCAGTGCTTCAGATATCCTTTTTAGCCCAATTCGACGGTCTGATAAAATCATATCATGAACTGCATCGATATTTTCGGGGACTGACACAGAAACTGGCCTTCCCGATCGGTCATCATCTTCAATGGAAAATTTACCTTTTTTGAAGCCTGCAGTCAAATTTTTCACGGTCGCATACGAAGGACATTGATCACCAAGGGTATTAAGCATATATTCGTAAATCTGCTTACCTCTTAACCCTTTTAAACACAGGTACTTGATGATGGCTCGATACTCCAATCTTTCGATTTTTACAATTTCGGTGGACATCTCATTTCTTTTAATTTATTGCGTTACTCTGGTTTACTTTTTTGTCGCAAACCACCTTCTCCACCCTCTCAGAATCACTCATGGAACCGCCAGTGATCGTGACCACAAGACCAGCTGCATGGGAGGTTTTCGAGTGAATTTTTAGTTGGAGTTAACTGCAAGGATTTCGGTTCAGGATGAAACCCGGACTTGCTAAAAAATGCCGGATGGAGATCTCTGTAAACTCGGTATTAATGTGGTACTCTCTGATGCGGAAAGGTCCGTTGGTTGAATTGAATTTAACCGTCCCACGAGTAGATTCCCATTAAAGATACCCCCGGACGATTTACGACCTGGGGATGGTTATATCAGAGACAAACAAGGGCTTCGCATTAGAAGATGATATGCGAGACACTTACTTCCTCCTCATTACACAACCACATCTCTAAATAACATCGTGCGCTGGTAGATTGAAACAGACAGCTGGAAATGGCCTACTACGTTTAATTGTAACACATAAAATAATCTCAGACGAGAATTGCACGAAAGTTTTCATCCGGCGCTGTACGAATATCACTTGGAAGTAGACGGGTATAAAACGAGGAAGAAAATTAAGTTTCGGACTGTTTCGCCGTCTACATAAAAAGTGGGGACAGTTCCACAAAACTCGGTTGCAGTTGTGCGTAAAATAAGAAAATTTCCGGGAAGGTTGAGATTTATTGTGAAACCATCCAGTTGTGTAATAGAAAAGGAAATGTCCCCGACGGAATTTTTTTATCGGACTCTGTGAACCTTAGCACTGAGTCTGCCTGAGAAAACATTTGAAATTAAGATTTTTACATCGAGATTTCTGAGATTTCTCCAAATTATGAATTGCTCCAACCTCGGTCTTATTTAAGGAATCACTTCATTATAATTTTGATGACATTCATCAGTTTTTTATTGATTTAAATGTCAAATCAGCTCAAACAATCTCTATGCATGAAAGATGTTCTAATTTGGGATGATCACAAGATCAGATTGAAGATCTCACCCTGTAGGATCCAATTAGGTCTAAATATTCATCCCTGTTCAATATTTTCGCCATAGCTGTCTCGATAATTGCTGACATGAGTATGCCTGTAAGAGGTGTTGGATTAAGATTCAGATTTGATGGAGGCCTATTTAACCTGAAATGCCTCAGATCAAAAACCCGTTCAAAGTTTATCACGGAACTTCAATATGCGACTGCGCACTTATCGCTAGCAGCCCAGAGGATCTACAGATAATGCTGGACACTTATAAACTTATATACGAAGCTTTTGGCCTTAGACTCAATATCGACAAAACCAAAATCCTGTTAAGTCCGCCAGAAAGCCTTCAAACACATATCAGCCTGGAGAATGAAACTCTAGAAGAGGTCGAGCAGTTGAAATACTTGGAAAGCTTCATAAATACTAGGGCTAACCTAGACACGGAAATACACAACCGTTTAAATTCGGCATCACGGACATTCTGGAAGCTATAGGACAGAGTGTTTCAAAATCACGACTTCAATCTGAAGACCAAGACAGCTGTTTACAAAGCAGTCATCCTCCCAACGCTGCTTTATGGAAGCGAAAGCTGGACGCCCTACAGGCGACATATTAAACAGCTTGAACAAACGCAACAACGTCATCTAAGACATATAATGCACATCAGATGGTTCTATAAAGTTTCGAATGCGGAAGTCTTGCAACGCGCGAGTTGTACAACAATTGGGACTCAAGTAACGAGGGCCCGACTCAGATGGAGCGGCCACATTCTTAGAATGCTAGACACAAGACTCTCAAAAATAACTCAGTATGGCGAATTCACAGAGGGAGCCCGAAAACCACAAGGCCAGTATAAGCGGTTTAAGGATATACTACATCAATCCCCAAAATCAGTTAATGCCAATCATAACTGGTAACAACTAGCGTTGGACAGGTCACAGTGGAGGTCTTTGGTACACAGTTATAATGGAGACTCGAGAAGAATACAGCAGTGGCCAGATCTGGTTGGTGACTATCCATGCCCGGAGTGTGGAAGGATCTGCAGGTCACGGTTGGGTCTTTTCAGTCACAGGAGGGCAAACTAGCAACTAGCCCTAAGAAATTACAAGTCTTTTTGTAGATTTATTCCCGGTAACGGGATACAACAATGAATGAATCCTCCTGGTTCTCGTTATACCGGGTGGACCACACACAAGTTGAGGAAACCCCGAGACAGCTAGGTCAATTTTTATTTGAAGCGGGACATTAGTAGGTGAATCTTCAATGGGGATAATGATGGAACATGCTGATGTTTAACCATTTCGTTTCTGTGATGATGACTGATGACCATATCATCATCAGCAACAAAAGGTCTATCCATTTCTGGAGCATAAAGTTTGGGTTAAAAAACTCAACAACCCTCAACTCTATGTAGGGGGCACATGACAAACTACTCAATAATATAGGGTGTAAATGAAAAGTTGTGCAATTTGAAATAACAATTGAGCATGTTTTACAAAATATTCAATACCGAAGATATAAGCTTTGCGCATTACTTTTTAATCACTCTCTATAGCTTATTGAATGAATAATCTTCCCTCTTCTTGATAGCGGAGCTTCTGGAGAAAAGAGAAAGCGTAGAAAAGTTGTATTCATTCCACTTCATCATTTCGGTAGTTAACCTCTGGAAGATTATTATGAAACGCTGATTTTCTCTACGGGATTCTTCCCCGAATGCGAAACAAGCTTTATACAACCTGCGAATTTATGAGCAGCTACTAAAAAAAAGGTATTCCAGTTCCAGTTACTGAAAAATACTCCCATTTATACGTTCCGGTAGACTCGGTCGATCCTTTTGATCCTTATTGAATGAGTGAATGGGAGAGAAAAGTAATAATGGAATGGAAATGTGACTAGAGCTCTCGTTAATTTATGTTTGCGAAGCGTAGAGCTGACGTTTTATATTTTCCGGGAAGATTTGAAACAGAATACTGATGAATTTCTAAGAGTCAGGCGATGAGAGGAACACAAAAAAGCCAGTGGTTCTGTGTCATTTATTATAAAAAGATCAACGAGAAAAGGAAGATGTAATGGGAAATTGGGCCTTCGACAACGTTTTAGATTAGGAAGTAGAATTTAGGATTTTGGCTAATTTTCGCTAATCTTCGGGTATATTTACAAAAAAAAACATTTTCTTGTTTATCTCTGCATTCTGTTCATCCTTCATTCTATATTGCTAATGAACTATAACGTATTTCAATAATAGTGCTTATTTTCATGGCACGTGCAGCACACATCAATTTTCACTTATCACTAAGTTTTTCCGTAAAAGAAGTATGAAATATACTCAAAAGCATTCATCACAAACCCATTCATTTATGTATTATTACAATTTTTAACATCCAACGATGAAAAAGTGTATGTTGAAGCTTCAAGTTTAAGATCTGTACTTTCAGAGACAGAAAAGTTATGAGAACTTTTCGAAATCGTCAAAATCTCACTTTTTTGCTAATAACTCAAAAACGAAGTATCGTAGTAGGCTACGGTTTTCACCATTCTTCGTTTCTCTGAAAAAGAGCTTGGAAATGTGTCATCCGTTTTCTTCTAGCTCTTATAGTTCTCGAGATCCCCTCAGTGGTCAATGAATTTTGCCCACCATGTACAAGAAATGAGTTTCGTGTCATGAGGACCATATTTTGTGGGTCTGTGCCTCACATGAGAGACTTGAACCACCTCAAATATTTCGATTCAAATTTCGCGCTACCGGTATCGTAAATATAGGGTAGGATAGGGTCATAAAAAATGGCTCTTTCTATTCTCAAAGAACCAATTAATAACCAAAAAATCAGCATGTATCAAAAATCATTTTCCCATTAGCTACAGCTCTCCAAAGTCGACCTATTTTTCCGGATTTTTCCGGTTTCAGTCGATTTTTCTCCAAACTAGGAAAGCTAGAGAAAAACTGATTACAGCATCGTAATCTACGCCATCGATAGTTTGGAAATAAAAGGACTAAAACCGGAAAAATCCGGAAAATAGGTCAACTTTGGAGAGCTGTAGCTAATAGGAAAATGATTTTTGATACATGCTGATTTTTTGGTTATAGATTAGTTCTTCGAGAATACAAGGAGCCATTTTTTGTGACCCTATCTCTAAAACTCTGGATTTTTTGATCTTTTTCGCGAAGGTACAATTTTTTTGGATTTTCCTTGGCCGATATCTCGGAAAATAAATTTTTTTAAAAATATCTGTCAGCAGAATCGTAATCTACGCCCTTGAATTAATAAAAAACCCAAGTTTTGTCAAAATCGAAGAAAAAAAATTTTTGTCGAAAAATCTAAATTTTTCAATACATATGTATGGAAATTTTGTCAAAATATGAAATTTTTCCGATTCATATGAAAATTTGTTTTTTGGTTAATTCGATGGCGTAGATTACGATTCTGCTGACAGAATATTTTTAAAAAATTTATTTTTCGAGTTATCGCCTCCGGAAAATCCATGAAATTGGACCTTCGCGAAAAAAATCATAAAATCCAGAGTTTTCGAGATAGGATCATAAACAATGGCTCTTTGTATTCTAGAAGAACCAATCTATAACCAAAAAAATCAACATGTTTAAAAAATCATTTTCCTATTAGCTACAGTTCTCTAAAATTGACCTATTTTTTTTTCGAACTCCGGTTTTAGTCGATTTATCGCCAAACTAGGAAAGCTAGGGAAAAACTAATTACAGCTGTCGAATCTATGCTACGAATCAATATAAAAATAGAGTTCGAAATCAAAGACAAAAAAAAATTTTGTTGGTCTTTGAAAAATTTTCGATAATCATAGGGAAAGTCCCAACTGAATTTTTTTTGTCTTAGATTTCGATGAAACTCTGTTTTTATATTAATTCGAAAACATCTGTTGGATAGACTGAAAGGGAGTGCGGGAGACTTGACCCTTGCTATGGTTGGGAGACATAGTCAGTGGTCCAAGTTTCCCGCACTGAGCTTAGATGATAGTTTGCTTCAAAAAAAGAATATTGAATAATAGAAATAAAAATAAAAAATATACAAAGGTTAAAAAAGTAAAAAAACATCTCGGAAATAAGGGAGAGTGACTCTGAAATGGAAAAATATGTATTTCATAGGCTGATACATCTGATGATGAAAACCTTGACTCAGACAATCATTGGTCATTGGAATTTGTTTTTTTTTTCAATGTTTTTCCTGACAAACAAACTTATGGTCAAGTATCTCTCGCCCCCTGTTCAACTCTCCCATGGGTTAGGGAGAAATGAGCCAATTTTCGGTTTTCAAAAAAAAGAATTGCTGTACTCAAAATGTTCATCTCACCATCACTCTACTATTATCTATCGTTTCCTGAAACTTTTTAGGGTTTTTAGGGTTTGACAATTAATGTCAAACAAAAGATACAATTCAGAAGATTTTCGAGAATTGATTTTCGTGTGATGAAGGATTCTGATTAGACTCCGAAACGTTAAAATACAAAATTATAATTTCAAAGTTCTTTATTTTCAGTTCATTGTCAGGCAACAATTTTTTCTAGTTGATTTACTCCTGACAACTTAGTGCAAGAATTTACGCAAGAACAAATCGTTTATTTCATATTTTTAATTGATTTTGTTTCAGAGATTGGGAGTGAAAACCCAAAAAGTTTCAGGAAATGCAGAATCCTCCCAGAATTAATTTCAATCGATATTATCATCGTTACCTATTTGATATCTTCCCGCAAAAAAAAAGAGTTGCTGCCATTTGCAGATACTTAAGTGGCTTCAGAGTGAAAAGGGGTTCAACCATCCCGGACTCCCTCTACATTCAGCATCACAAATATCAACCTGCTATCCCCAAAGGTCTCTCGAAGTGGACATCCCTTCAGATACCAATAAACACCGCTTCTCCACAACCCAATACCAATAAGCCAGCATCCGTCGAACGGAACAGATCGAACCCGCGGCAAGAGAGGCCGCAATTCGTACGCGTAAATCCCCGTTGCTTCCGTCGGAAAATCCATGGGTCCCGCATTTTCCGGGGATACTTTTCCGAGGACGCTAGCTCCGCGCTGACCGCAAACGGAGATATCGTTAGGGATTCAATTTGCCGGGATGCCGCCTCGCTGATGCTCACCCCCGATAGGGACGCAACAAAATAATTCCGATGACCTCCGATGATCTCCAGAGTCCTTCGGTTTCGGTTTTGGCCCGGTCCGCGGCAGAAATTACGCCCGACGACGCGGATTTTCGACCCTTTATTCCTTCTGGATCAGAGTAGGGTAAAAATTGACGAATTTTTCAGCATTTTTGTATGTATGGGGAGTCCGGGAGAGTTGAACCCCTTTTCACTCTGAAGCCACTTGAGTTGTATCTGTAAATTGCAGTAACTCATTTTTTTGCGTCAAGATATCATGCCCAAATAGGTAACGATATATTAAAGTAGAGTGATGGTGAGATGAACATTTTGTGTACAGTAATTCATTTTTTAAGAACCGAAAATGTTACGCTCTACAACTTTTTTAATGAATGTAAAAACAATTTGAAGCCCAGGGGAGGAGATAATTAATAAAAACTGATGTCTGTGACCTTTGTGCCCAATTTTTATTGTTTCGGCTTGCTGAAACTGTCAGATCATATTTTTTCTGCTATTCTCGAATCATTAGCTTCAAAATAAGAAAAAATGCCATCGTGCTCGAGAATGTACACGTGACGATTTTTTGTTTCAAGTTTGTCGTTCTCCCACACATTTTCGTCACGCTTAAATTGTCAAATTGAGAGAATATATACTTTTCAACATGAAATAAACCACATATATCATAATCTGACAAGCTAGAGTATGTACAATGGTCGTGGTTTGTTCACTATTTTGACAATTCCTTCTATGAACAAGTTTTTGATAGAGGTACTCTACAGAGCACACCTTTTATATAAATCTGACACGCTAGAGTAAATCCCGAATTTCCCTCTTGAGCTCCCCAACTGAATCGCTCTATCCTATTCTGTTTCTTCTGAATGAGTTCTAGTCTAGTAACTCATAAGTTTCCATTTTCAAACATTCCGAGAATGCGGATCATCATAAGATGATTCACGTATCGTTTCCACGAAAACAATGAAACCATGCGCCTCCCGTTGAGAGGAAACTTCAGGAATCGTTCTCCGAGATCAAAGCCACACATCGGCCCCGTCCTCGATTACCCAGACAGAGGTAATTGCCTCTACCCCTCCGCTTACGAGGAAAAGCCGGTATGCAGATCCGGCAGATGGGGATTAACCGTTTTGAGGTCCATGAGTGGCGTAGCGATCCTGGGAATTCAGGCGGTGATCCCTGGGCCGGATTAATTTCAACGTCGACGTCGTCTTCAAGATGTATGTTGGCAAAACACGACCGGGCACCATTGTTGTCGTTGCCGGATCCAGGACAGACATCCTCCCTCACGCAAATGAGCTCTGGCTACGCGCTACGCTTTTTATACAACTTGTTCTAGAGGCCAATTTTCTCGACGCGCCCGTAAAATTTATTGCGCCAGTTAGAACGGGCAGAGAATAACAATTCTTCTGCACTTCCTGGAGATGCTACGCGGAGTTCTCGACCGGTTGACGGGTTACACAATGGGACCGCGGTTGGATATTGAATTCCGGATATTTTACACCGAGGGGTCGTCACTCCCCTTTCGGGAAACATATTCGAGTTTGGTCTATGGAATGGGAACTTCTGGAGAGATGGAGGATTCGCCACCCAGTAAATCTAGGTCGTAGGATTTTATGACTTTGATGTTTCTCGGATCGAATCACCGCATCGGTCGTTCGTTATTTATGATTCCAAATGAATGGATATACAGGGTATCGTAGGGAGTTGGACTGTTGATAATTCAAGCTCTCATAACTCTGTCGAGGTTTCAGAAACGATGGTTCTTTTTTCAAGACTCATTATAAAACTGAAAGAGTTATAAGAGCTTGCATTATTAGTCCAACTACCCACGATAACTCTTCTTTGTTATACAGGGTGTTTTCACCCTGCAATTCTCTATTGAATCATCAACCGTTTAGTTCTCTAGAATCTTCGAAACAAATTGTATGCACCCCATATTCTAAGACAGTAATAGAACACCCTGATTTCCAGACATAGTAGTAAATAGATCGAGTGCCGTATCTTCCAGGAAAATCATCGTAGATCTAAATGTCATACATATTCTGAAGGAGCAACTCTTCTAGTAATAAATCTGAGAATTTCATCTATCTCTTCGCAACCGTTCGGTCTTGACGAATTTTTAACTGAACCCATCTTTTTCAGGATTTTTCGAAGGTCAGCTTTCGAGTCGTTTATCTCTCAATAAAAGTAACCGTAGATGAAAATGTGATACATATTCTGAAAGAGCAACTCTCCTAGTAATAAATCTGAGAATTTCATCTATCTCGACAAATTATCAATCCAGTTCTATCGATAAGCCTCGTAGCAAGACTGGAAACTCTTCCTCCCGAACTTATTCCCAATCTTGAACCCTCCCTCTATTTTCCGAAACTTCCCTAATGAACGTCTCGAAAGTCTGAACTGTAATAATCAAAAGTCATGAACGTTTATGTTCTAGTCAAACTTGGTAATTGGGGGCCACTTTGATAAATACGTATTATTTCCTCCGAAACGACGTCGAGTAGGCAGAAGCTGTTTCCAAAGTTCAACAGGGACTCGTACTGTTCTATTACTCGTTTTTGGTTCATTTGGGGATGTTTTCGTTCGCCACAGTTTGAATTTATCTGGTTTTTCGCAAAAGAGATGTGTCTGAAGGAGAAATATTTCAGATTTTTCAGAAGTATATACCTTATAGCACTGATGATTGAAGGAAAAAAACTTTATAAGGCTCTCCACTGTTCCCTAATTCTTCGACAAAACATTAGGATCACCTGAATTCACATCCTGTTCAACAAGAAGATATTGAATAAAATACCCTGCGCCAGTGGCCAAGGATGATGCTTCGCATCTTAGGGTGAAAATCCAGCATCACAAAGTAATGTAAAAGTTATAACTAGTCAAACTCAGGAGGTTTTCTAGCAGTCGACCTCCATTTGCTGTTCGGTTTATTTGGAAGACTGATCTGTTAGGAGATTGAAGCAGCTTCCTGAAACTTTCTTGTCGGACATTGCCAAATTAATTCGTGTTATGAAAAATCCACTGCGAGTGCCATTTCTACCCCAAATATGAACGCTCAAGAGACCTCTTACGACCACGAAGTTCGCCACCATCAATTAGATCTGAAAGCACTTAACTGAGAGGAGGAAAGCTCTCCCAAAATCGAAAAAATTAATGGAATAAGTCTCATTGTTTCAGGATCCATAAGAATCCACGGAAACCCTAATCCGAATTAAGACCCGCGAAGCCCACTCCGAGATTCAACTTTCCCATTAAGAAATTACGGGAGTTTCAAGTTTTCCGGCATAATTTCGGGATCCTTTGTATCAAAGTACGCGTTATTATTCGCAAACAGGATAATAAAACTTTCGGACGAAAGAATCGGTCTCAAAGGCGACGCCCGCGCCCCTACCCCCCGCAGAGAACATTTGCATGTGATTAACGAGAAGCATAATCTGCTGTTTAATTGTTGCGGCTCCAACTGCGATGGAACCCTCTCTCGACAAATAATATTCGAAACCGCCCGCTCTGTTTGCTTTTCTGAAGGGATTAAACGCGTATGGTTTGCTCGGAATTCGTGGATCCCTCTCCAGGATGGCGCAGAGAAAAAACCAAGCTTGGAAACCCAACTCAAATGATGTCCTAGAATCGTACGAAATCCTAACGACAAATTCAATATACTCAGTGACAGAAACGTTGAGCACAAGTTCTTTATTTCCTAGCGACGTTGTCTGAGTCTGTTTGTGGCAGTAGTTTCCAAGCCTCTGATATTGGTCCGCAAACTACTGATGCGAGGAGATGCAGGAGCACTGATGAAACAGTTGAACAAATTCATGTTCATCTGCAGCAACCTTGAAGAGTTGAGGATGACAAATCTATAATCTCTATGGTGAGGGGTATCCTCTTTAGCCTTTTTTTCAGCGTGTCTCAGGATTTGAGTCTCTCCAACTAGAATCAGATGAAAAATGGGTCACTAGGCCTCAGTTCTGCCCGGTGGGCCACTGCACGCAGAAGAAGAAGAACGAAAACAATCAAGTAAGGTTGAAGTGACCTTTTGGTCTACTCGGAGAGTGCTTGGTGAGAGATTGGGCTTCAAATCACACATTATTCAAAGGCTGTTTACTGTGGTGTTGAGGCCTATCCTAACCTACGCATCCCTGATTTTGTGGAAGAACTGTAACCGCACCATTATGACTAAATGCTAGGGGAAAACCTGCCCAAGCATGATGGGAGCTCTGAAATATACCTCTACTGCAGCGATTGTATGTCTGTTACTTTTTCGTTCTGTGAACCTTGCAGTTATGGAGGTAGCTATAAAGACAGCTCTTAGACTGTAGAAACAGTGATAGAGGACTGTTTGGGGACACAAAAGGGCTCTAAGAATAGTGAAGGATGCAAGTGCATCACTCTTCCATAGAGGGAACCGCGGTAGTAGCAGATTCAGCTTTTACGAACCCTACAAGGTAATAAAATTGTTCCTGTTAGAGATTCATGGTCTTTACCAAACAAGCCTCTACCGCTTGGTTTACTGATGGGTATGTGCTGTCCAAAGGGTTTGGGGTGAAAATTGTGGGACCTCATTTCAATCAGCCCATCCTGTTAGGAGAAGACTGTTCTATACAGGGAGAGCCCTTGACAGATATTTTAACAGTAGATTCTTGAGATCAAAAGAAACACTTTTTTCCCTTACCATTTTTTCCGAATCGTGTCGGTTTAAGAGATCTCTGATAGTGAAAAACCATAAAAAAATGTTATTTTCAGTTGTATCTCACAAACGGTCTCATTGAATGAAATGAATTTCCGAATATAGTTTTTCATTTATTTGATTAATCTTTTTCGAACACAAGAGATCACCCACTTCTTTCAGTTTTCTCACTATGATCATTACATGCCATAAAAATACTGAAAAATCAAAGAACCCAACCCTTGAAACTAAGTTGGACGCTATCTAATGAATATTTGGACATTTTCTAAAATAAAAGTATTCTTCATATTTCCTTGTATACCGTTTACGAGTAATTTGATGTCCAAAAATTATATTTTCTTGTCAACACAGTGGAGATTATCCGCAGAGGATATGCTAGGATAGTGAGAATATTCTATAACCAGAAATGGAGCTCATTGTGGACCTGTTTCGATGTCGACAACCCTTGAAACGAGTAAATCATTGAGTTCACGAACTGTAACCGCGCGTGAACGTCACAAATCGACAGTTCCAGTTGTCTTGTCAACGTCAAACAACAATCACCGAAAAAACCCATTTCTCGCTTCGGGAATCTCTATGTCAATATTTCCCAGTCGGAAAATTCTATCGCTGGCCGCGAAAACCTTCCCCATACATCTTCGGTGTGAAGCGACATTCACATAGAGGTTCTGCCACCGTCCCATTCATAATTCAGGCAACAAAAATATAGGAGTTTCGCCCTGTGCCGTCGTGGGGGAAAAGGAGAACGAACCCCATCCCCTGCGGCACGTTGAATCCCGCAGAATCAACAGAAAGAAGAGAAGGCATGTTATTCTAAATACGTCGTGTACGTATTACATAAAAGCGAGAACGTTTGTTTCATTTTGCTATAGCGACGTGTATACGCGAGGAAATAGTTGGGAAAGTAACGGGTTGTGTGAATAACGAAATGTATCACGTACCCCGTTGGAGAGGGAGAGACGGAAAGGGGGTAGATTGTAGATTAGAGGGGTTACTAGAAGGGTGAGCTTTGTGCCAACAACACTTAACACTACGCCCTGTAAGACTTATTTGGAAATTGAGTTGAAAGGAGAAAGTTTTATATCCTAATTACATCTTAAAAGTCTTTTACTATAGTTTTTGAGGAATTAGGGGTTCTATGCATAGCCAATTACAGAATGTTCTCGGATATAAACTGCTCCACATGAGTTAGGGATATTGACTTGAAATGCAAAAAAAATATAGTTAAAATAAGATTTTTGTGATGAGTATTCATATTGATATGATGATATTGATATGAAAGTTGCAAATTAATTTAAGCGTATACACTGTGGTTAAGGAAAATCGAGTAAAATAACGAAATTTTATTCCCAGAGAATTCAAGCATTTTAAGACTATCAATACAATGTATAGCCTCCACGGGCATCAATAATAGCTTGACATCCCGGCCCATACCATAACACTACCCCCTCGGAATGGATGGACTTCTTAGAAATAGCGACGATTACGGGGTATGCGTGGGATTGTCCATACCCTTATTCTTCGAGAATCTGAAAATCGTCCATATCTGGATTCATCAGTGAAAAGGACACTACGCCGTTGATCGTTCCAATTGATATTGCCTTGCCCATTCCAGTCTTTGACGCTTATGGTCACGTGTTTGAAGAACTATTCTTAATGGACGTCTAGAACCTAGATTCACCTCTCTCAAACGTCGTCTGATGGTTTCGATGGAAACTTGGACCCCATCTGCATTTTGAAGAGTATTCCGTAGCATTCTACACGTAGATGTAGGGTTTCTTCTCGCCGAAACGGTGATGAAACGATCCTGAGCAGGTGTTGTTTTTCGTCGCCCACTAAGCCTTGGTCTTTCCAACACGGAACCTGTCTCCCTGAACCTATTCCATAGTCGAGATATCACACTTTGGCTGACTTGGAGCCTTTCCGCTACAACAACCTGAGTTAGGCCACCCTCTGTAGCATTCCGATAGCCCTATTAGCCTCAGCGTTTGTTAATTTACGTCTTGGCATTTTCAGAAAACTCGTTTTAAATCGAAGCCGTTGATAAACTGACTTCATTTCAAAATAAGAACATTCATGAAGCATATGCAGAGAACCAAACTTCAGAAAAAAGGCGACCAGATTGACGAAATGTCTCATACTGATTTTTATTGGATCAATTCAAGTTGTTATTGAGTTTTAAATGATTTTACAGCGATTTTCTCGAAGATTACATACTTTTGAAAACGACTGAATACCATATCCCTAACTCTTGTGGAGCAGTTTTTTTTCCGCTTTTTCCTCACCAGGGGGTCGCAACCACAGAATGAGAACCATATAAAGCTTGTTTGTAATTACGTCTTCATAGAAGGAAACAGAAGATCATGCTAGAACCCTGTGTAGATACTGATTCTTATCGATTTCAATAGAATCTTGTACAGGGTAGGCAAAATTCGTTGTCAACTGAACTAATAAGAGCTACTAATGACACATTGGGTATTTTGGCTGACTACAACACTGTTCAGAAGATCCACAGATGTGTAGTGTCACAGATTTAACTAGTTATTCTGAAGGTATTTTTGTTTTTTCAGGGGTGGCACAGCTTATAATGAAAACTTAAAATGGCTATATCTTTTCATCAGTACTGAATCGGAAAAAATGGTATAGGAAAAAAGTGTTTCTTGCGAAGAAGAAGAAGAATCTATTGTTAAAATATTTGTACGAGTCAGAGATGAGTCTTTGACTCATGATCTGATTTCAGTTCTTAGTTCATAGATGAAGAAGCTCTGAGCCTTGTTTTCAAGACAATTCTACCATATCACGTGCTCTTACTTTCCAATAACTCAAGTTATCAACTGTTGCATTATTCAAGACCGCGCATATCACTGAATATTTAATATAGCACGCATATTTTTTCCGTGGCATCCAGATACACACAGACGAAGAGACCCACGATCATTTTATCTCTTGACTCGGAATCTGAGAAAAAAAGCGTCGGCGCCAACATCTCACCTCTGGAGAGTTGAACCCAGAGCAGCATCCTAAACATCCTCGCCCTTCTCGCAACGGTATAAACAGATAAGACGGAAGTATAATAGGAAACAACCCCCATTTCCGGTCACGATCTTTGAATTCATAAGAATGCCAATTACGGGACAAAGGGAGGATAACCCTAAAAGGTCGAGATTATTTGCCACGTCGCAGGCTGCTCTGGGAGGCTCTTCAATATTTCAGATTGAATCTGGAGCTCTCCTCTCACGAATTGGTTTTTCTTTTAGTTTTTCTTCGTCGTCGACGGTGGTTCTGTCTCTCCTTTATGGGCTTTCCATCAGAAACGGAGATCTGTGTAACGTCTTGTCGAATTGGAGAGAAATGACGATACTATTGTACGAGAATGCCAGTCGGAGATGGTGGGGTATTCGTTGAATTAGAATCAATAGCAAGTGAACATTCATTCTTTAACATGTAATATCAATGAAGAAAATTGACTGCCAAATCACCTCCAATCGAATTCAAAACCCAAATATTTCTTCTCCATCGCGAATTTCCTAGGAAAAGTCACTTCCACGCTAGCAGGGAATTATGAGATAAATTCTCCCGAATATATTATACCGACGTGCTCCTAAATCATTCCTCCGGGAACTTATCACCTGCAAATATTCCCAAGAAGTGGAAATTTTATACGAATCGAACTTTTTTTTTCGATAAAACACTCGATACCTAATCATTGCTGATTCAGTTCCCGTTTCCAGGTGAAGTAGGGGGAATATTTCTCCCAGGGATACCTGTGAGTTCTCCCTCTTTCCTCCATAAAGATTTCTCTTTTTGATGGTGCAGATTATGGAGATGAACGATTTTCGTTCGTTAACTGAGTCGAATATCAGGCGGTGCGAATTAAAACCCGAGGATTCTCGATAATTCACCCTATGACTTTTGATGTATTCCGTAATTCATTAGTCTCCTCTCACAACGGTGGTTTTTACCGTCTGGTTTTTAACGTCAGGTTATTACCGTCGGGTTTTTACCGTCAGTTTTTCACCTGATCTCCGAATAAGGTACATTCGAATGAGTTTGCGCTTCATACGCTCTCAGGTTCACTTTTGTAACGAAACGCAACCAGATAACACTTTCAGCAATGGCGTACGGCCAATTTTAGCGTCGGGACAAAGAGTATCGATGTGTAAAATCAATTTTTTCACAACTGGCCCGTCCAGAGGCAATGTAGGTATAAAACCAGGTGAAGACTTTTTCGTCAGGTTGTCTTCGTGTAAAAACCTGACGGTAAAAGTCGGATGGTGCGAAAGAAGCGAGCGAAACCTTTGCTGAGCTCTTTGACGTGTACACTCGAATAAAAAACGTTCGCATATTGCACCAGGGCCGGCCAAATTATTTTCACTTACCAAAAAGAAAAATATACTGCATTCACATTTATTTTAGAAGTCGGTTGGCCATGAAATGATTTTCTCAAGTTTTTGTAACTAGAACGGAGTAAGGTTGGCACTCGTGAAATGTCGTCAATGTCATAACGCCGTTGCCACAACTTATATCAAAATTAATATTACGAAAATGCCGAAAGTGATTGAAAAAAGGGACAGGGTTTCAGGAAGTACTATTTAGAATTCAGGTCCGCTCATTCAAATAGTTATACCCTGATAGTCTAAAATCCACAATACGTCAGACGGTAGCAAATATATTCAATGTGAGAGAATTTATATAATGTTTCATCTGAATCTAAACGACTTATATTTCAGCTGAATATTTCCACAATCAGAAAGATTGTGAATGAAGAGGATGACAAAGAATTTCCTTCAATTGGGAGACCCAAAAAAGTGGTGGCATTTGAGAATTTTATGTTTGAGTGAATTAATGCGAAAACTTACTACAGGATTTTCGGTGAATGTCATCGTAGAATAAGTTCTCGAAAATTAATTTTTCTATTTTTCTTTCGACTTATCCTTTACATTGTAAATGTCTTAAGGTACCAATAAATACCTAATTATTATTATTATATCAATGCATTAATATGAGCAGCCACAAATACGCGCCAGTTGTCCTGCTAATTGTTTATTCATGTCAAATTTTTGTTCAAAGATGAAGTTCATCTTGATTGAAACTTCCTCTGATTCCTTTTACTAATATTGAGGCAAGATGATTTTTGTTGAAGAATTCAACATTCTTGTAATTATCTGTTAATTCCTTCGGGAGATACCCATTCCCAAAACACTGCATCATATGCATTTCATCTTCGGGTTGATATTTTTGAAATCTACAACTGGCGTAACGTATTCAAACTTTAGCCAAAGAAGATAACGAACATTAACTCTCCTCAAGCTAGTGCATATTATGATATTATAATGATCTCTTGTATTTTCCATGCAAATAACTGGATTTGGTATGCCTTCAATCAGTTTGTGTAAAATTCAATCACTTTCGTCACATATTTTCCGAAGAGATTCGACATTGTGATAAAATACGTAATAACAGAAACGTTTACATAGAACGGGCAACATAGCGTTGATTTAAAACCCAAAAATGTTTTGACAAGCTTCAAAACCCCACATATTCGTACTATACAGAGTGAAAAGTGTCAAATTTCCATAGCCAGCCGACAGCTAAAATAAAAGTGAATGGAGTATAGTTATTTCTAGAGATTTCATACTTATTTTTGAATTTTCATTTTGGGAAATGATGAACCAAAAGCCGCATAATGCAACTGCGAATTGCACCGTCGTAAAGCATATAGGTACACACACCCTTCCAGTTAATGTACTTTTGTTGGTTTTGTTCGCGTCATGAAAGCCGCCACCGAAAACAATTGCTGCACGATATCACGAACCCAAGTATTTTCCGGTTATCGTTAGGGCCGTCTAGTCTAGTTTCGTTGGAAAATTCGTTGGGGCCCTAACAAAACGTTGCATCCACGCTTCTTGAAAATTATTCGGTACGCTTTCGGCCGTAAAATGTGGCAGTCAGGTGTGGTGGATGCCTCCTGAATGCATTTCGCGGAAAACGGAATAAATTGTCGACTTTTAACGTGTCAGCTGGAAATTTCACGTAGTTTATTAGATGCCATTTTTGTATTTCGGTGATTAAGGTTCCCAACGGTCGGTTTATTAAACCGGCCCTTCCTAGGAACAGGACTAGAAATTAGGATGAGAAAATTAATCACGACTGACAGAGCTGACAGGATGGACAGGAAGGAAACTGGGTAATTCCAGAATTACTTGGGTCATCACTCACTCTGGTAGTTCATGATGCAGTGCACTCTGCTGTCATGAAACGTGATTGATTATATTAAGTAATACGAAAAATTTTGAGTAGATGATGTCGGAATTAAAACGTACTGTCGTGATCAAGAAGAGATTTTTAATTGGGAACAATTAACTCAAAGGAAAATTAATTGAATTCAGATTCTTTTTGACAGTCAGAGAACCTGGTCCTTTCTAAACAAGTACATCTCATCAGGAAACCTACCTAGTGATGTTTTGATTACTCGTTAAAAAGTAAGCATATAGAAGAACTTCAACACGATGCTATCTAGAGGGAAAAAATGGGAAAATGAATTCACTACAACAAATTTCGTTCGGTCTTGAGGAAGTTTCAACTGAACCAACTTTTTGGGAATTTTTCGAAGGTCATCTTTAGAGTGATTTATCTTCCAGGAAAATTACCGTAGATCTAAACGTGATACATATTCTGGAAGAGCACCTCTTCTTGTAATGAATCTGAGAACTTCATCCATTTCGGCACAACCGTTCGTACTTGAGGTAGTTTTATCTGAAACCAACTTTTTGGGAATATTTCTAAGATCTTCCAGGAAAATCATCGTAGATCCGAATGTTACACATATTCTGAAAGAGCAACTCTTCTTCAATAAATCTCACGTTGCAATATCTTTAGCAGGTAACCCACCTGAACCTCAGCGAATAGATAACAACCCAGCTACAGTTCCACTGTGCATGTCTTCGACCATGTTCGTTTCGAAAATTACGACTCCATTCCTGTATCGCAGTTTCCAAAGCGGCGTTTTACACGCTGCTTATTTATAACTTTTCCAGATAGAAGACTGCTCCGTTCGTGCGATCGAAAGCCATTTCTCCCGTTTCGCGGGCGTCCCGTCCGTGTTTGGGACGTTGTTTCGGCTTTTAAACGGTTTTGCATGCTGCAGATAAGGGTGGAAACCGTCTTCCCCTTCGATGGAATTGGCTATCCGCCTTATCTAGATCGCTGCCTGGATAATGGGCTTTCCTGAAATTATTTCATGTTCGGCCGGGTTGGGGTCGACGTTGGAAGTTGTATCGGTACAGGTATGGCGATTCAGGTGGTTGCAATTCAAATACTTAGGAAGCTTCATAAATACTAGGGCTAACCTAGACACGAAAATACACAACCGTATCAATTCGGCATCACGGGCATTCTGGAAGCTAAAGGTCATTGTGTTTCAAAATTACGACCTCAATCTGACGACCAAGACAGCTGTTTACAAAGCAGTGGTCCTCCCAACGCTTCTTTACGGAAGCGAAAGCTGGAGGCCCTACAGGCGACATATTAAACGCAACAACGTCATCTAAGACAGATAATGCACATCAGATGGTTCCACAAAGTTTCGAATGCAGAAGTCTTGCAACGGGCGAGTTGTACAGCAATTGAGACTCAAGTAACGAGGGCCCGACTCAGATGGAACGGCAACATTCTGAGGATGCAAGACAAAAACTCCCCAAAATAGCTCTGTATGGCGAATTCGCAGAGGGAGCTCGGGAACCAGGAGGCCAGTATAAGCGGTTTAAGGAAACACTACATCAATCCCTAAAATTAGTTAATGCCAATCATAACTGGGAACAACTAGCGTTAGAAAGATCACAGTGGAGGTCTATGGTGCACAGTTATAGTGGAGACTCGAAAAGAATACAGCGGCGACCAGATCTGGTTGGTGACTATCCATGCCCAGAATGTGGTAGGATCTGTAGGTCACGGTTGGGTCTCTTCAGTGACAGAAGGGCACACAGTCGCAATTAGCACTAAGAAATTACAAGTCTGTTCGCACCTTTATTCTTTTTTTTTGTCTTTCTGTAGATTTATTCCTGGTAACGGGATACAGCAATGAATGAATTAATGATAGACAGGGGGTTCGAACTATCACGCATTGAAATTACACCCAAGCGTCGTTCGTTGTGGTATACCAACAGAATAGAAGAGATTCCTATTGTACAAAGCGCCTGGCTACTTGTTATCGAAGGTAAAACAAATGCCAGACAGAGAGGATGGGCCAAGCAACGTATAAATACAGCATACCTGATGAGGCAGAGCCGATTGAAGAGTTTTCAAGGGTCATTGCTCGGTCTGTGGTGAGGCCAGGTAGGTATCGAAGGGCTCTTTGTGTTCCTTAGGGTCTGTAGTTTTCAGTCGGCAGCATGATTCGAAACGAAATGCAGCGGGGCTCTGCCGTTCATACCTCTTATGAAAATAATCGCAAAATCCTCGACAATCCCATACTACTTACCTAAAGTCCCAATTTGGTGTGCTGGGTCTCAATTCGGAGTGGTGGATCCTTACTTTTTCGAGGTAGAAAATGTCACGGCTTAGGTAAAACTTACCAGCTTTACGTTACGTTACGTTACGACATTGGAAATCTTCCTTGGAAAAATCAGCTGAAGAAAATAACTATCTAGGTGACATCTGGTTTCAGCAGGATGGGGCTGATACTTCTTCATCAATTCACACCCTCCATACGGCATGTATCAACTATAAATTGTCACCCTTTCTAGTCTCACTGAAGAGTTACTCAGAATACTCCAGAAACGTCTATTCTTGTTGAGGAAAGATATGTTCTGATAAATCCACTTCGCTTTTCTCCATTTTTCGTATTTTTATTAGACCAAAGTATAACATTTCTATTACAAACTCCATCGATTTATTTCCTTCAACTTTCAAGAAAACACCTGGACGCAAAGTTTCGGAAAAATTCCTTGGGGGATTAAAACTAGAAGGTTCATTAGGAGAAAGCATTAACCAGAGAAAACTAAAAACGTCACAGTGACTGCAAGTCATTTTTTTTACCCCTCTAGCTTAGTTTCCGCTAAAGTTTGCAATTAACATGACAAATTGAGGAAAGCAGAGGTTTTTGCGCCCTTGATTATATTCATAACTAGATCTAATTGGGAATTTATTTCATTTTCGAGTGATTAGATTCTATGTGTTTCCTGCACTTCTATATCAGCTTTGAATCGATGACATAGAAATTCATTGCTTTGATAGCAGCATGACCATCAGAATGTCAAATCTTGGATAGTTTCTTTTCAAGTTTATGTCTACAAATATCTCGATTCCAAGTACTTCTGCCTGAAGAATACTCGAGCAGAAGCCTAAAAATAATGTTCACTTGGTGCTTACCCATTATATTCTTGTGATAGCTTTTTGAACCGAACCGAACGGTTGTGTCGAATTTGATGAAGTTCTCAGATTTTATACTAGAAGAGTTGCTCTTTCAGAATATGTATCAGATATTTGAAATTTGGTATGAAAATATAGGTTCTCGAACACGCTGAATCTATTATGTACTTGTAAGGAGTTGGGGGAGTCCCCAAGACATTTTTCAATGTCCAAACTTCACAGGCTTTCATCAATCCGACATTTAACATCTGAAAATAAACCCCCAGTTCACGTCAACGTCCAAGAGTGTGAAATTCTGCTCTTTTCATTGTCACCAAACTCTAATTCTCACTGGCATTTCCCCAATTTCGCTGCTGTCTGAAAATATCCAATTTTCAAATATTCATGAGACTCCGGAAAAGACAAAAAGGAAAACAACGGATTATCCTTATTCTGATGGTTGATGATATTCATGGTGATTGTGGATAAATCCCTCGTTTGAGGGATTTCAATCCTCATAATAAAAAGAATCGATTGTTGCATTCTTTCTGCCTAGACCATTGGAGATGACATTTGAAGAAATTCAGCTACTTCACACCTCGTAGAGGGTGGACGGAAAACTCTATAATCATACATGAAAAAGCATTTTAAATAAGCATTCTTTTACGACATAGTAAATACCGAAGACGTGTAGGTTGGTACTATCATAAAAAAATCGGACCAAGAAAATTCATTTCATATTCCGTCTTAATCTATTTTCGGCCTTCATTCACGATCAGGTGGTCGTATTCTCATAAAAAATTCGAACTGAAAGGAATTGCGTGACGTTCCAAGGGGTCTTTCATGGAAGATAGAAGGTTCAATTTTCTTTTCCTTCAAAGACTAAACCTGATGAAGATCAAAGACATCAACCGAAATGGCTTGAATTTTACCCACGTTCTAATCGTTATTTACCCACAGGTAATTCACAACTGATAATAATTATAGTATGGATATTTAATGATGTTCAAAGCTTCATTCTGGTGAACATGGAAATCATTTTGTCCGATACATTTTCTGATGGTTATTTTTCGTATTCGACAATAGGAATAACATTATATCATTATAATATATTCGACATACGACAGTGAATAATAATAATGTAATACCCGAATACTATAGATTATCGAACATTCATCAATATAAATTTTCATCTAGATGTTGTAGAAAGTACACTTTCATGATGTTCATTGTGTTGTCAATTCAGGAATATGAGCTTGGAAATTGTAGATATTAATTAGAATTTGAATTGTGCTCTGTCATCGTATTGTTATGGTTGTTGTTACCAATACGTTGCATCCTAGTTTCATTGCTATGTAACCACCTCCCGTTCATTCTAGGTTCGTTACACGTATAGCAATTATTCTTTTTGTAACCAAAATTGTACGGAGAAATACGGATACGATTAGATTACATTCTTTCGTGAGGTGCATACACAATTCTCCCTTTATGGAAATCACAAAATCTACCTCTTTTATTTATACCCAGGTCATTTGAAGATATAATACACCTATATGTGTTTATTGGATGATATAAATAGGGCGGTCATGTTAAAACCTTAAAAATTAGCTAATTAGACACTTTCTGCTCATAAAATTGGGCACCTTGCTTCCCTTAATCCATTTCATGCGTAAAAACCTCTTAAGCGACATCATTTCGTGCATCTGAACCTAATGAGGACCCCACTGCCTCAGATTTACCGAATTAAACGGCAGGTTATGCTCGTCAGAAAGCCGCCGTCTCATCAAGATGATAAATGTGAGTTTTCTCTCTCTCCCCCCGATCCCGAATTTTCCACGTGCCACCTGGATAAATTGAGCTGCTTCTTTCCTTCCTCCCCTCGTCTGTAATTTCCGTCATACGTAAAGGAAATCACTGAGTAGGAGATGCATCGCAGCCTCACCGACGAGAAAAGAATCAGGTATTGATTACCTGATATTTGAGACGAGAGGGGAGAGAAGAAGACGATGCCTGCCTTCAAAATCTTATTCGTGACACGTAGGACTAGGTGAATATTGCGATCTGCTGCCTTACGAAATCCTGAAATTAGCTTTCAACTTTCCTGAGATTTTTCCACTTGCTTCTACTCCTGAGATGCGAAAAATATACATTTATACGAATACTTCGACATGCTTCAGTCGAGGAGTTTGAAATCTCTGTAGGTTTTATAGTTATTCAGTGTCTCCAGGCGTTTTTTGGCAAAATGCCCCACATTTTTATCTTATCCTCCGAAAAAAATCTGATCATTATTCAAGTCGCATCGTCATCCGTACTTTCCCTGAAGGTTTGTGTCCAGAATTTTTTCATTCCGTGGAAATCAATACTCGGTTCCGATTTCCTTTCAGGGTTTTCTCGATTTTTCCCCGTGGGAGCGTGAAAGAGAAAATTTTAATCCGAATTGTCGTTTCAAGGATTGACGACTGTGATGAAAATTCGCGGATAAAACGTGGTACTGTATTTTGCGTAAATAACGTTGATGATAATTCAGAAAAATTGAAGGGCTGTTCAAATGTTCTTCAGGACATTTTTAATCCGCTGGAAAACGAATTGTTGGAGATTGATCATGAAGGCTATTTCGAAGCGATTCAAATCTTATCATACTCAGCGAATTTTTCGATGAAATATTGAGCATTCGTAAAATCACTTCAATCCATTGGACAGAAAGTCACCTGTTTGTTATAATGAAGGATGTTAATCAGAGAAAGGTACAGGCATTGGGGTATCTGGACCGAAATTGAGGAAGTAAAGTGTAGCTGTCTAAACTTGTGTGAGTGTGAGAACCTTGAAAGGGTACACATCTATATCACAACTATTGGCAAGGCCACACTAGGTTTGTGCTGATATGAAAATAATAAAACAACTTGCCAAAGTCAATTTCAAAAAATGGCTGGTTTACGAATCATGCCTAAAAGGAAGCCAAGCTTAGATCTTCAGGGAAACCTGAAATTAAAGTAAAGAGTTGAAAATGTCCTCATATACTCTGAAACCTCGGCTACCCTGAAAGCCCTAGGAAGCATGAAAAGCAGATCCAAAAGAAGATCTGGGAATGCCTAGAAAACCTGTCAGTCGTTGCTTGTATCAATAGAGTAACTCTAGCGTGGGTGCCAGAACACTGGAGCATTCTGAGAGATGCTTCAGAGCCGGTGATAACCAAAACCTTGGACTAGAAACCAACACCAAAACTATTTTCTGAATCAAACCTCAAGTTTGGGACAGATTGAGGCTCTCCTGAGGAAGAAGATAGAAGAGTCTCTAGATAAAAAAACCTTCAAAAGTTGAGCTAGCAAGAAATAAGATCAGTCACTGGACTAATAACTACTCATTGTAATCTTAGAAAACATAATATGCATGAGACGGATGTGTTTGAGGGAGAACCACAAGGCAGAATGTAAAAGACCACCTACCATATAGTCTTCAAGTGCGATGTTCTGTTCTGGCAAACGCCAACTTGGACCCAGTAAAAGAAATCCTTGATTTAGGTTAAATCATGGATCTCCCGCTCCCTTTGCTCCTGATTATCAAGGTAGATCCTCACGAGGATACAGCTAAGGCTCCTAAGTATGTCGCCGGTTCTTTCAAAACCATGTGGTCCATTCAGGCTTCACGAGATTGAGTGTTTCTCATGGCTTTTTGATAATGCTGATCACAGAAGATCCTAGAGTCTATTTTATCGATGATTTTTCTTCTTCATGTCGATACTGTTCTATAGGGGATTTTTGGTGAAACCAATCACCATATAGTCTCATCCACTGCTGGACACGAGCCTTTCTTAACCTACACCATTTTGCTTTGTCTTGGGTATCTTGAATCCGACCCTTGAGGTCGTCCCTCTGTTGAAAATCTCACCTTTAAAAACAAGTGTATAATCTAACCATTTGCAAGGTGATGATCGGTAGTATTATTGAGGTCATAAAGGGACTAGGGCGACGTCTTCGGATGCCAAACATCCCCCTTTCACGCACAATCAGAATCGACCCATTTCCAAACCAAATACTGACTAATTAGTCCCGTATTCCCGTAAACTGGTCCCTGAACGTGGACTTCCACGGAAAGATCAACAAAACGTCAATCCGTCATTTCCTCCCGACAACGTACCGCCTAATAACGTAATCCTGGAATCGCTGTTCGAATCCCCCCGCCCTCGTTCGGTTTCGAACTTTGCCATTGCCACATCGTCGTTAGTCGTTATATTAATTCGAGGACGACGGTAGGGGAAACAGGACCCGGTCCTGATTGCGCGACTACGTGACACTAATATTTGCTGTCGTTTTTCAGCGTGATCCGTCGTCCGTTGTTCGTTCGAAGGGTCCGAACGTCCCATAAACCCTCCGTTTCATTATTTCGAGAGGTCGGGATTTCGACCAGATGCAATATGGGCTAACGTGGTCTTTGTGACGTTATCCGGGTTGCGGTGGGATGCTGGATAAAGCTTCGTAAGCGACCGACGTCGAAAGTGTGTGTGGCGCTTTTGGCTTTATGATCTCTATTGGAAAACTAAGCGTACGGGTTTCATTGGGAATTTATATCGGGGTAGAGTGTTAGTTAGTTTCGCTGCACTCTAGAGTAATCTCGAAGCAGCAATATGAGTCTTGGAGCCTGTGAGCTGGTCCTGTTCTTCTTCTACTTGCTGTGCCTCACTAGGCTGAACTGAGGCCTCGTGACCCATTGTTCATCCGCTTGTAGTTGGAGAGACTCAAACCCTGAGACACTCTGACAAAAACGCCACAAGTCGACAGAGAGGAGTCCCTTCCACCATTAGAATTGGTGTGTCACCCTTAACTCTTCAAGGTTGCTACAGATGAACAGAATATGTTCAACCGTTTCTTCAGTGCTCCTGCACCAACCGCACAGTCAACAAATGACCAGTCATTGCTCCAGTCACTAGACTCAGTTGTTTCCTCTCAAGAGTCAAGAGTTTTTTGACTTATAAGGTACAGAGGACTGTCTCTCAATGAGAAGTCTCAATGAGACCACTTCTCATGCTCCATTCAGAGGAAATTTTCCTGTCTAGACATCTATTAAAGAAGTTCTTGACAGATGTACGACAAAGAGGCAGCGCCAGTCCCTCTACTAGGTGTGAGTTGACCCTTTCCGCAGAAAGGGACTTCAGGGTTCCCTGACTGTCACAGCAAATATCGATGTGTGATATTCTCTGCCAATTTTCTCCAGTGTGCAGGCCAGAACAGCATACAGTTCAGCCTGCACTATGGAACAATCTTTCCCTAGGGGGATGGACAGATTGAAACAAGGTCCCACAATTCCCACTCCAGTCACTTTGGGCATCAGCATCAGGTCCTGTTCTTACTTAGACCTTGTGAAGCTCAGAATAAATTGGGATATCTGTTGAAAACTAGGAAATATTCCTTGATTCTTCGACTTCACAAGGTCCTGTTCTTACTTAGACTCTGTGAAGTCAAATAATCAAGAAATATTTCCTAGCTTTCAGCAGATATTCCAATTAATTTGCAACTGATTCAATGAAATAGGTACGAACAACAAGGTCTCTTCAGTCTGGGTTCGAGGAGGCCAAGACACTCGCCAAAAAGGGAACAAAAATACCACTAACTGGCCCTTCTGTATTATAGTAGAATGCACCCATAAGAAAGAGTTTCTGAAGGAGGAATAAACCAAAAGAGAAGCACTCTTTTTGCAGGAATGGATCATACCTCAAATTTCTTTCGGAATTTTGAAACTGCAAGATCCAAGTAGTATTTGGATCTGAGTGAGAATAAGTAATGCCTCACAAGACACTGTCGCCTTAGGAAGGATATGATGGATAAATAACTGTACTGGCCACAGAGCTATCCCGAAACATCTGTATTCCATTCTATGTCATTTATTTTCGTTTCAGAGGCTTCGGCGTCCATCCAGGGATCTCCCGACCTCTACCTCAGAGCTGGCTCCGTACTGCGACTGGTGTGCACCCTCCAGCATTCCACTGAGCCCCCCGCCTACGTCTTCTGGTACCACGAGCAACGGATGATAAACTACGACCCAGGGGTGGAGGTGAAGGAAGGCCGCGCCTCCAGCGTGCTACAGATGCAGGGCGCTGACAAGAGTCACAACGGCAACTACACCTGCAGCCCTTCGAATGCGGTGCCGGCGTCTATCATAGTGCACGTTCTGAACGCCACTGCAGGTGAGAACTTTTTTTATCGAATCCAAAACGATCCAGAGGGAAAGATTTATATTGCGATGTTTGATTTGAGGTGCGAATATCTCTTCTGGAAGACACTATGAACGTTGCATGTATCATTTTGTCTTAGGGGGGAGTAAAACCTGACTTTCCATTCAAAAATTACACTGGGCAAAAAAATTAACGCACATTCTGAAAATCTCAATTTTAATGAAAGTTAACTCTACATTGACCTTATAACTTATTTTTCATGTTCTCTCGGGAAGGTTTTGAACGAAACAAGACACATTAAATGGAAGAAAAATTCAGGATTTCACCGAATCTTATGTGAAAAAAGAGAAATGAACAATTTTCAAAATACTGAAATGCTGATAAGTGATTTAATACTTGGTATTTCCACCCCTTGCGTTAATTACAGCTCGGCAACGACGGTTCATACTCAAAATGGGTGATCTTAAAATGTTCTGATCTAATCCTTCCCAGATTTCTCCGAGTTGGATTCCTAAGTCATTGAGAGTAGCTGGATGATTTTCTGAACTTCTCAGCCTTCTATTGAGGTTGTCCCAAACCTGCTCAAACGGATTGAGATCTGGACTTCTTGCTGGCCATTCCATTCGAGGGACTTCAACCTTTTCAAGGTACTCCTGAACGATGCGCGCACGATAGGGTCTGGCATTATCGTCCATAAAAATGAAATTTATATAATCTTCGCGTATCAAATTGAATGGATCGATCTGATGAAAAGTGCCATTGTCTTATCTTCATACAAATCTCTACTTTTCGATCTGAGTAGTATGCCTCGAATTTTATCTCCCTCATCAAAAAGTCCCTCAGACCCATGTTCATGATTAATTGCGGTTCAGCTTCAATATTGCAACTTTAACGAAGTATTAGTTTCGCTCAGTTCGATGGCTAAATTAAATTTCATCGATGAAACTTGTTCGTGGTGCGTTTGAGCTATTCATAGCTGTTTCGGAACGAACTTTCTGAATATTTCTGCTCGGATAACTGTTGGAGTATCAGTCAATCATTCTCCCGGGATGGAAACATCAATCTTCGACGAAGCATCAACATTAACCACCATTTGGGTTTTGGGTCAGATATGATAGTCTGTTTCAACAAACTATCCGAGCTGTAATTATGTTATTGTTCCATAATTCATCAAAAACTATGTTTACCTATATAACGTCGCGTTGAATAATGGATCTTCATGATGTTGCTCGATCGAACATACATGTGGAAGATTGCGTGCGTATTCGGAATTGGAAGAGCGGAAAACCATATTTTTTTTTGAAGCCGAACTAAACTGTTTACGCCCTAATCGACTTCGGAATCAATTCCTGCATTTCGTGCAAACATGTTTTTTCTACTTTTGTATTGTTATACGGTGGAATGAACACAGTTTGGCTTTCAGATCTCGATTCGAAAAATATAACGAATTATTCTACCGCTTTTGCCAGCGGTAAAACAACGAGAAAAAAGTAGAAAATACGTGTATCGTTTGTTATTCATGCGTGTAGTTTTGTGAAGCTTCGAAGACTTCTAAAAATGAAAAATATTCCGATGCTTCTATTCTGAGATGAATTTTGAGGAATATTGATGTGCTTCATTCATACCACACAGCCTGAGATTATTTCTAGAGCAATATTTGTTTAAATGCCTGTTTTCCTCAAATATAACCTATTGTTGTGAATATTGTGAAAGGACCTCGAACGTTCGTATTCCTATACGTAATGAACAATGATTTGAGACGTGATCAAAATTCTTATAAGATAGAGACACAAATCAGAGGCTACAGCGAATCTACATGATTGGGCTCATATCCATTTGATAGGAATCTGCAGATAGCCCAAGCGCCTACCCAATAATAGATGGCAATCTGAAGACCAAGACAGATGTTTACAAAGCAGTCGTCCTCCCACTGCTTCTTTACGGAAAGGAAAGCTGGACGCCCTATAGGCGACGCATTGAACAGCTTGAACAAACGCAACGTCATCTAAGACAGATAATACACATCAGATGGTTCCACAAAGTTTCGAATGCAGAAGTCTTGCAACGCACGAGTTGTACAAAACAATTGAGACTCAAGTAACGTGGGCCCGACTCAGATGGAGCGGCCACATTCTGAGGATGCAAGACACAAGACTCCCCAAAATAGCTCTGTATGGCGAATTCTCAGAGGGAGCCCGAAAACCAGGAGGCCAGTATAAGCGGTTTAAGGATACACTACATCAATCCCTAAGAACAGTTAATGCTAATCATAACTGGGAACAACTAGCGTTAGACAGGTCACAGTGGAGGTCTTTGGTACACAGTTACAATGGAGAATCGAGAAGGATACAGCGGCGGCCAGATCTGGTTGGTGACTATCCATGCCCGGAGTGTGGAAGGATCTGCAGGTCACGGTTGGGTCTCTTCAGTCACAGGAGGATACACAGTCGCAATTAGTCCTAAGAAATCACAAATCTGTTCGCCCCTTTTTTTTTGTCTTTTTGCAGAATTATTTCCGGTAAGGGGATGCAGCAATGAATGAATGAAGATGGCACACCCGTCTATATATCCTTGATAGCGCGTTTCCCATAGATTATAGAGAAGAAAGACCATCTATGTTTCAAATGTGTTACTAAGACTGCTTAAAATATTGATTTGGGGGCCATTTTCAGAAACATGCAAAATTTTGTAAGATTTCGGATGGCAATTTTGATCAAAGAGATATTAATTGATTCCAAACGATGTTCAGATGAAAATCAACATCCCGATCACAAAACAAAACCATACTCTCGTTCTGTAGCTCACGATGTTTGTATTCTGGCCTCTACAAAGTCGAAATTGAAATTCAACATAAGAAATAGAATAATAAGAATAAATTCAGATGCATACCACCCGACGATATGAATATCGACAAGTGTTACGATCTGAATTGAACTAGCCAATTTGCCATCGTCAAGGCCCCAAATGGAGAACGCTCCACCGAAGAAAAGCAGATGCTGACCATGGTTTCGGCCTCATTTGGCCTCATCAGGGCAACATAGCATTTTTCTACGGTGGAGAACGTTTGGAATTGATGGAACCTTATTCAATGTTGGCATGTTCTTCTGGGTATTATTTACCCAGAGCGCCACCCAACTGTTATTAAACAGTTTTTCTGTTTTGACAGCGCCATCTCATTGTCAAATGTGGCAAACAAAGGCCAAAATTTAGTCGGCTTTTAGTACTAGACATATGAGGGCGTTTCTTATCTTTCTACTTTATGATCTTTGGCCTTTTCATATGTGATGACATGAGAGCCCATTTTCTCCTGTGTGTATGAGGTAGAAACTGGTAGTGTCAACATAAGTACAAACTTTCGTTGATTCGAATCAATGTTTTCTATATAAAAAAAAGACGAGCATTCTCGCTTTTGTGTAATTCACTTTACCATAAGTAGGTTTAGAGTCTCGTCGAATAATATACTTAAATTCATCATACTTTCCTTATATTTCCGAGTCTTTTCCCAAGTTTTCCGTACGGCCGATCATTCTGAAAGACCAACCTTTCAAGATATTAAAAGTCTCGCAGACACGACGGCTCTTGACCTAGAAAGTGCCTTTTCCCGGCCAACTAACCGAGTCCCCCTGTGTATACCGGGAAATTAATTGTCTCCTGTCCATTGTCGAGGAACCATTTTTCTACGTCGCTGAAAGTAAATCAACCTCGGAGAAATACCCCGCCCGTTCTGCTAGAACTCAGGTAATTTGCTACTTATCTCAGGAAAATTCCCCCGCTCGAGGATATCCAATCGAAAAATCTGGTTGTGCTGACGAAGGATGACTTTTCTCATTCGGTTCATTATAGGAAATGATGAACTTTTAGCAAAGAAAAAAACTATAACCTTATGAAATTTCCAAAGTTTCGGATATGTCAGAGACGGACTTCAAAAAGCATTTGAAAAATCTCTTCAAATTTCAGACAAGAGGTTTATTGTCTACCAAAACGTGTTTTTAGACTTTGTATAGGCTCTAACTCTAACCACATCGTCTCAGTCACTCATCCATTTTAATTTTCCCATTATTTTTCCAGAAAAGAAGTCTCAGAAAAGAAATTATTCTCTCTCAAGAATCTGAGCAGCGAAAAAAATTCTTTCTGATGAATTCTTCAATACTGGCTCTATATTTTCCTCTAATTTGCGATCTCTGAAGTTTCAATCATCGCTCTACCCCTACTTCACACCCCGAAGGACAAATATCAACGAATGTTGAGCCGGGAATGCGAGCGATTTTTTCATTTCGAATTCCAGAGCACATATATAGGGATATTTCGTATGCAAAAGACGAATGACATCGTCGAATTGAGACCGCAAGGAAGAGATGAGATATCTGGAGTGCGCTCGAACCGAGCTACATGAGGATCTTGAGGAGTGCTAGTTAGCACTTTCGATTTCCTGTTTTAGATCGTGAAAACAACGCTGAATAGTCCTTCTGAAAGAGTGATCCGGTTTGTTGAGTGGGGAAAGGTGTCCGAAGAAATTCTTCCACAATTAGGTATATTTTCATTGTGTGTGGATCAAAATAGATGTTGAAGATGATGAAGGTACAGAAGGCAGTCAATCCGAAGTTATAAAAGTGTGTCACAATTCTCCACAGCATTTGTTGAATGACTGGGAAGTAAAGGAGGCATATTCTGATTATTCTGAAAAAAAAAATTAACCCTAATTGACTACATTGAAACAATCAACCAGAGTATCAGTTTTCCAGAAAATTTGTGAAACAATTATGGAGGATAGGACAGATATCAAGACAAAAGTGGAAAATAATTGACTATCTTGAAAAAGTGAGTTAGAAGAAAAGGAGAAATATTATGAAGTTTTCAAGAGAGGTTGAATTTTCTTTCGTGATCGATTGCAAAGCTGTGATTTCCTGAAATGATGAATCAGAATTGACCACCTCGAACAATCATCTCAATTCTGCAGTATTTGCTGGATAACTGCTGAAGAAAATGAGACATATAAGGAATTTCTCCAGATATGTCAAATTTTATTTTCCTGATTAATTCAAAGTCGTGATTTCGTGAATATTGAAACAAAATTGACTTTTTGGGAGGAAAAGGCCAAAATGTATCAATTTTTCTTAGAATTTTTGAAATAATTATGGAGGAAATCAGGGTGGTTCAATCCAAACACGTTTTTTTCGGAAGAAAGGTATCAGACTTGACCATCTTGAAAAAACTAGTAGGTGTTCTTCAATTATCCACAACATTCGCGAAACACTTAGGAATTACGAGGATATATTGAAAAATTCTTAGCCTACTATAGAACCAAACAAAATTTCAATGACAAAATATTTTATTACTCAACATATTCTGCCCTTAATTGGATACATTTATTACAGCGAACCTGCAACGTCTCTAGACCTTCAAAAAAAAATTTCTTCTTCCTCTGCAAACCAGACCTCCACAGGATATAGCCAAATCTGGTGAATAAGGGGGGTGTTCTAGTAATTCGTACCCCAAATGACGAATTTTTTGTATGGCATTATGAGATTTGTGTGCAGGGGCGTTGTCCTGCAAAAACAAAACAACTTTGGATAGCTTTCTGCGTCTTTTCTTTTTAATTTTTTTTCCCGTAGGGGGATCAGTAATGTCGAATAGTAGTATCTCCGGTTATCAATCATGAATACTCCATGGCAATCCCAAAAAACTGAAGCAAGAACTTTTCCAGCAGATTTTTGGACACGAAACTTCTTAGGTCTTGGAGAACCAGAGTGTCGCCATTCCATCGATTGTTGCTTTGTTTCTGGATCGTAGAAAAGTACCCAAGTCTCATCCATAGTAACAATTCGGTTCAAGAAGTCTACATCGTTTTCAAATCGAGTACAGATCGAACGCGATGCTTCTACTCTTGCACGCTTTTGGTCAACATTCAAACATTTGGGGATCCATTTTGCAGCAATTTTTCTTATGTCCAAATTGACGTGAACTATATGATGAACACGTTCGTATGAAATATTCAGTGCTTCAGATATCCGTTCCAGCCCAATTCGACGCACAGTGGAGTAAAGTTATTATCTAGCCGGCCAAAAATCAGTTTCCAAAAATGCATCAGAAATGGGAAAATTGCACCGAATGGTTAATTAGAATAGTGGGTGATTCGAATCAATGGCGTAAATCGTTTTTCCCTGATCATCAATTAGCGAAAAAATTTGTTTGAACTTGTCGGTTGCATTACATTAGTTTTTTAACGCATCAAAAATATCTCTTTCAATGCATAGTTCCGTGCTTCCTGTGTTACCTCTCCAACTTTTATAAGACCATCTCATTATGGATTATGAGAGACCAGGTATGCATCTATGTAATAGCGTTATGTTATTCATTAAAATAGAGGATGCAGCAATAAAAAAAATTAATATATGGTTCTCTTTATTTTATGCTTCTTGATATTGTGAATTTCAACATTCGATGAGACATTTGTTATACTTCCTGATGACTCCCGATAACTATTTTAACATGATTGGTTGTTCAAGTTATGTAGTAGATAGATTTTCAATCAATAGCCGCCAATAACCGCCACTTTGGAAAATATTGATTTTTCTTCTTCAGCTAATCTAAATGAGGAATCAAGGAATTTCAAAATGAGGTCGGAAAATAGATTCTATATATGGAGCTATTTTCATTAGTCAAAGACAAAATGTCATTTTAGGACCATCTGGAGTGACCACCATTATGAAACAAAACCTCTTCAACCTTTGGGATAGCCAGCAGTTGACCAGTTTCGACAAGAATTTGAAATTTTTGGAAAATTGTCTAGTAAATCGAGATAATTATTCCGAAGAGCAGCAGAAGAATATTAAACATTATGTAAAACATTTCAGTCTTTATCGAATAAATTTTGCTCGAAAATTTTCAAGAGAATCTTGTTACATCGATATCTTACTTCCAATCCGCTTCTCATCTGACATGAGGCCAATACCGAAGAAAAAAAGCAAGCCATTTTTGGTTTAAATCATCCAATCAAATAACTCCTCAGAGTCTTCTCTATTCGGACAGTTATGCAAGTTGTGAATAATCAGACGACTAAGAAGAAATAAATCAATTTCACATCAGGTGAATGATTGAGTTTGCCTTTTTCTTATTATAAATCGTAAATAAATTGAATTTGAGGTGAATTATCGTATCTATTATCTCACTCATTGTTTATTATTCGCAAGATTGATACCAGAGGTCCTAGATTTTTTATGATATTTTTTTCGTAATCAACAGACTTGAACCAACAGAAAATGGTTTTTAAATATTTTTGGCCGACTAGACTTGTCATTTACCCCTCTGTGCGACGATCTGACAAAATCATGTCATGAACTGCATCGATATTTTCTGGGACTGACACAGAAACTGGCCTTCCCGATCGGTCATCATCTTCAATGGAAAATTTACCTCTTTTGAAGCTTGCAGTCCAATTTTTCACGGTCGCATACGAAGGACATTAATCACCAAGGGTATTAAGCATATCATCGTGAATCTGCTTACTCCTTAACCCTTTTAAATACAGGTACTTGATGATGGCTCGATACTCCAATTTTTCGATTTTCACAATTTCGGTGGACACCTTCTTTCTTTTAATTTATTGCGTAACTCTGGTTTACTTTTTTGACCTCAAACTTCACACTGACACTTCTAATGAGTTATTGTCCGTTGCTATGGTAACGCAATATTTTTTTAATGCATAGAACTGGTCTAGGCTAACTAGATATCAATACATCCCCGTAATGTAGGAACATTACAAAATTCTTCACGAAGGTTAAATTTCTTTCTCGTGATCGATTCCAAGGGAAATAATGAACCAAAATTCACTTTCTTAAAAATCAACCAGCGACTTTCAATTCTCCACCGAATTCTTCAAACGAAAGAAGAGAAATTACAAAGTTTCCCGGGAAAACTCCCGGTATAATTCTTCGCGGACAATTTTCCGGATTCGCATTGACAAATGCCGCGGCACACGAGTTCAACGGGACGTTCAAACCGGAAAACTTCGGAAGATCTTCCTCCTCCTTATCTGACCATCTCCGGGCGACAAATGGGACTCCGGAAATATGGGTCGGCTTTAATTGAATTATTTTTCGAACAATTAAAGCATGTTGGTACATTTATTTCGCGAAAACTCAAATACGCCCAGGGCCGCACGTTCCGGAATTTATGACGCCGCCGTAGGAAACGTTCCCCGGGCTGAATGCTACAAATTAAGTTTGATTAAGGGTGGTAGTTTGTCATTTTCTTGTTTTAATGAGAGCCGAGTTCATGTCTCTAGGTCTCGTCCGTTGCATGACGACGGCGGTGATTAGCGCCCTTTGCGAAAATATCATCCAATTTGTAGACGGGAAATTCGTCATTTTTCTTGGCCCACGCGATTTTCCCTTCAGCTCGTCATCTTTCAGAATATTAGCCGACGGGCCAAGGACTGTCGGATTTTCGTTGGGTCAAACTAGAGTTGTTTAACTGTAAAAAAGTTGGGGGAGTCCGGGAGGCTTGCTCGGGTAGGAGACTTGAACCACCTCGAATATTTCGATTCAAATTTCGCGCTACCGGTATCGTAAATAGCTTGCGATTTACTCGTAACAAGGCACAACTAGTGGCGACTCCATTTTGGCCGCCATCATGCAGAACAGTTCGGGAGTGAGAGGGTTGAACGTGATTTTGTTGTTAGGAAGTAAGAAATTAAATAATTTTTGTTTTTTACACTGTCTGAATGAAAAGTTCAATAGGTGCTTGCTGTTATTTAGTTTTATTGCTTTCATTGATTAATATTGTTTTATAAACTTTGAGCCTTTTTAATAATAGAGTCATTCGGGGCAACTGTGCGCACTTTTGCCTTTCAAGCCATACCCTGTTTCAAATGTTGAAACTAGGAAAATTAAAACATATTCATGAGATAGAGAATTTTCTAATATATAAGAAAACATCAAAAAGCAAACAAACAAAAACGTTTTCTTTCCGCAAAAAAGAATTTAATAGAGAAAGTCGGAGTGCGTTCACATGACCCATATTGCGGGTAAGTGTGCGCACCCTCACGGGGTAAGTGAACGCAGTGCTTAGTGAACCACACAATCAAAACAAATTACAAAATAATGTCATCAAAATGTTAAAATATTAGAGAAATGCTGTTTATTGTCAATACAGAAGCGCCTTTTTACAAGCAGTGCATTATTGTTCGTGCCACAATTCTTGGTGAACACAACACTTGATACATTCCCCTGTTGGTGGCTCTACAAATAGGACAATATTGATCGAGTCTTTATCAAGAAAATCAACAATGTCATAATTTATTCCTCACTGAACTAATGCCCATATAATGAATCTATGCGCACACTTACCCGCGCACACTTTCCCCAGTAAGCCAAAATTTGAATTGACGTTCTTATAGTGTTGAGCAGCTAAGAGAACCTAAAATTTTTCATTATATATTTAGATTAATATGCCATGATCGAATAAAATATTGTTTAACACTGTGGGACTCGGAAACGTGGCACGGCGCACTCCTATGAAAAACTAATATGGCGATTCTGCGCCCTTGCTTCACCCAAATGAACCCCTCTTTCATACATTGCATAGTCGAGATATACGCACTGTGCACACTTACCCACTGCGCTCAGTTACCCCGAATGACTCTACAACTTGGGTGGCTTCAGAGTGAAAAGGGGTTCAACCCTCCCGGACTCCCCATACCTGAAGAGAATTGTGTGTGAGAAATGTAATGTGAAAGGAAATTAGGGAACTTTTTTATGCAACTTCGTGGATTATTTTTTTGCTTTTAGTTGGTAGCGTAGTCCTTTCATGTCATTACTCCTTACTCCATAGAAGTTGAAAACGCAAATATCGAACGTACATACACATAATAAGCGTTATTTTTTGGTGATATATATTCTGCTTTTCCCGTGAAGCCTGGAGTTTTGCTGCCTCACGAATGTTTGGTGAACATTGAAAAATTTAATGAATCATCTCGGAGACTTGCGAATTTACTTTATATTGGCACTGAAAATTGCCATCTGTAGCTGTGTTGGAGACAATAATTCTTGGGTTTCATCGTTCCAACAAAGGTCGGGATCAGATAGCTCATCTATTTTTCATCATACTACGAACGATAAACGTGGAAACAATAATTTTCTCCCAGAGAACCCCCTATAAAAGTTGATAAAACTCCGGAGAACGCTCTCGGTCATATTTTCCCCGAATCCACTAGGTAATTATTCTCCAACCAGATTGGAATTATGGGATTAGACGTCGGTTCTCCAAAGATTTAATTCGAAACTTCTCAAGGTGGGGAAATGAAAGCTTCGTGGAAACACAAGAACTGTCTGTCAGTTGATGTGTTTTCGTATTCGTGAGACTACAATACATAATGGATTTTCCTCGGTTGTGTCTGTTTCTGTTCTTATTAAAACAGGTTTTGAACTTGTTCAACTACTGAGGAGAGAACGGGAAAGAATCCAGGAAAGGAAAAAATTTGTTATCAACGGAATGCTCAGCTTCACAGAATCAAGTCCTGGTGATTTTATCTGTATCCAATACTTAAAGCTTCTAATATTGAATTGAACGACAATGAATGTAGATCCCAAGTCAACACTCTCTATCGAACTATTGTCCAATATCTTTCACGTCCCGATGGATTTCTCCTACCCTTCTTACCCTTAAAAAAATGAAAACTCTCCACCCCGGCGCATAAATTACCCTTCCACCGACGAGGATGTATTTTTTTCGAGCGTATGTTTAGAGCCTCCTCCGTTTTTATTATGCAATCTATTCTGTGCTCTTTTGAATGTTTTCGATATGCCACGTTGACCCTGATATTTGTCGGCTTTATGTTCCGACCGACCCTGTTAGAATTCCAGGATTTCCTGCTATGTTTCATCTAGCGAGCTTCCTGAGGAACTCGTAGAGTTATTATCCAACGGAGAAGAATGGGGATGAGGAGGAACGTTCCTCTTGTGGATCTGTGGAAGGCTGAGGGGCAGCAAACAAAAGGTTTTTGATGGGGTCGTTATTGAGTTGCGGTAAAACCGAAAACTGTTATTTTTCTAACATACAAATTCTGCTGAGTTAGGAATTAGGGATTATTTCATCTCCTCCCATAAAAACCCTCATAATCTTTCGGATCCCCTTGAAATTAAACCCTATCAGAGGGGATGTTCACATTGTAGCTGCAATCCGCGTTTTACTACCCTTTCAAACGAACCTTCCACGTGGTACGTCACGCCGAGGGTTCAAATTGTGGCTTCTCCGAGGAATATCTCATTCGTTTTATGCACAGTGGTCCATCGACGGAGATGCTGATGCACTCGTGCCAAGAGCAATATTCGGATATCGCCTAGCAGTGGTCCCACAATTCAGCGTCATCTGTTATGGCAGTGAAACCTAAGTAGCTGAGCTTTATTCTTCCTTCCAGACCTCAGTTTGAGGATTGGAGTGTTGGATGAGCTCTAATTGAACCAATTTTGACGAGCTTCGATCATTGAGCTCCTGGTTTGTAGAGAATTTCGATAGGAGATGATAAATTTATTCGTTTTGGACAATTCTCACGAAGAAATAACTTGAGAAGTTCTTGTGTGTGAACTTTTCATTAAACGATTGATCCAAGGTAGCGGAAACTGATATGTACCTACTCCTGATATACTAGGAATTGCAATTTCCATCCACACTTAACCTACTCAATCTCTGGAATTCCAATTTAAATCATATACCGTTCACGTTAGACGTCTAAATCATCGTCCCTGAATACATCATCCATGGTTCGTGTGAACCTGGATCGAGATAAATAGAAATTAGCAGCCCCCTCACACTAAATGTCGACGATATAAAATTATCGAATTCTCCAATGTTCAATCGAATTTTCCTGATATTTCAATGTTACTTGCATTATTGAAATCTGCATTTTCACTATATTTCACAAAAATGTTCATTTAAAGACACCTGCAGGTGAAATTTTCATGCTGTTCCTTCCTGTACTATATTGTCGCTCTTACTTTTGCCATTTCAGGCAGGTTAAACATATGTAGAATTAATAAGTCAGTACATACCTAAAATCATTTTTTATTTCCTTCATTAATTATTACACATACGCAAATTATCCACTTCAATTTTTGATCAGTGTAGATATCAATATATATCCTTGTGCGTCAGAATATTTTTTCCATAAGGAATTAATCCTCGAAACACTCCAATTTGAACCGCTGCCAAATCTCCTCGAGCGCTGTAATCCTTTCGATGTACAAACAAAATATCAAACGTTTTTTTTTTTTCATGAAGATAATCAAAGCATCCGATTTTTCATTCAGCGCCGGAGTATCCGGAGCCTACGATTCAATATCAATTCCATATTCCGATCCCATCTTCAAATAACCCTTTTTTTTTTCAGTTCTCATCGCTGCGATCCATCATAAATAATTGATTCGTATTCCCTGCTAAACCCACACTCGGGGCATCCCCTCAAGCTTTCAACAAAATATTTGCATACGCACACGAATGTGCTCCCTATACGTGCTATAAACAAAAGGGGTGACGTATGTTTCGAGATTCGAAAACTTATTGCCGAATCCATAAGCCCGGATCCGTAGGTTTCTCGATGCAGATTCGAAGTTTTATAGGTCGCTTTCCAAGCCGGAATTTCATAGTTTGAGTTTCCCCCGTCGTAAAATTCATTCCTTCCGATCATTGAAAGAAAAGGGTAGGCGAGCTCGTGGATCGGCTTAAGTATTCTTCTTCGACTGAACTGAGACCTTGTGGCCCATTGTTCATCAGCAAATAGTGAGACCCACCGATGAAAATACCACAAGTGACAAGAGAAACCATAAGAAGAGTGAGTATTGAATTTCCTAGGTGTTTGCCCTTAACTCTTGTCATTGCAGGTAGACAGAAGAAGTTCGACAGTTTCATCACTGCTTCTGCTACCCAAGGAGCAATCACCAGGACCCATTTTCATTAAATGTTGTTTGAACAGGTGGTCAGTCAAGTAATTGACAAAACCAAATCCTGCTTAGTCCGCCATGAAGCCTTCAAACAGATATCAGCCTGGAAGATGAAACTCTAAAACATTTCGAGCAGTTCAAATACTTGGGAAGCTTCATAAATACTAGGGCCAACCTAGACACGGAAATACACAACCGTATCAATTCGGAATCACGGGCATTCTGGAAGCTAAAGGACAGAATGTTTCAAAATCACGACCTCAATCTGAAGACTAAGACAGCTGTTTACAAATCAGTGGTCCTCCCAACGCTTCTTCACGGAAACGAAAGCTGGACTCCCTACAGGCAACATGTTAAACAGCTTGAACAAACGCAACAACGTCATCTAAGACAAATAATGCACATCAGATGGTTCCACAAGGTTTCGAATGCAGAAGTCTTGCAACGCGCGAGTTGTACAACAATTGAGACTCAAGTAACGAGGGCCCGACTCAGATGGAGCGGCCAAATTTTGAGGATGCAAGACACAAGACTCCCCAAAATAGTTTTGTATGGCGAGAGGGAGCTCGGAAACCAGGAGGACAGTATAAGCGGTTTAAGGATATACTGCATCAATCCCTAAAATCAGTTAATGGCAATCATAACTGGTAACAACTAGCGTTGGACAGGTCACAGTGGAGGTCTTTGGTACACAGTTATAATGGAGACTCGAGAAGGATACAGCGGCGGCCAGATCTGGTTGGTGACCATCCATGCCCGGAGTGTGGAAGGATCTGTAGGTCACGGTTGGGTCCCTTTAGTCACAGGAGGGCACAAAGTCGCAATTAGCACTAAGAAATTACAAGTCTGTTCGCACCTTTGTTCTTTTTTTGTTGTATTTTTGTAGATTTATTCCCGGTAACGGGATGCAGCAATGAACGAATGAATAATAGACAGGGGGTTCGAACTTATCACGCATTGAAATCACACTAAGTAGCCCTTAGAAATTATGAGTTTGATCGCACCGATAGTTTCGTTTTTGAGTCTTTTTGTAGATTTATTATCGGTTTCGGGATACAGCAATGAATGAGTCAAGTACGAGTCACTAAAATCTGCTGTTTCCTCTCGAGGGTCAGGAGTTTTTTACCTCTCCCAGGGAGAAGCTTCAACTGCCTGAGATCACGTTTGTTGGTCTAGCCGATTATGAAGTAGATCCTTACAGATGAGTAAGGCCAGTTCTAGACCAATAGAAGATCTAGACCCTCTGGTTAGCCGAAAAAAAAACTGAAAATGATGCAAAACTAACCCAGAACTAATTCACACAACTTCAACCCCTCTCAACGTATCGAACAAGGCGCCACCTCTCCCCTATAAATTATTCAGGGATGTTTCGCACCTTAAAATACAAAAAACGCGAGATAACAAACTCAAACAAGTTTCGCCTACTTCGTAATGCGCCGTAAATGATGCTCGGGTCTCGTGCGTGGGGTTGATAGTTATTCATGGGACACAAGGGTCACTCCTGTGAAGTGAAGACATCCACTCGGTGAGATGTCGGTACAAAGGGAAGCTGTGGAAACGAATGCGAAAGATATCGTGTGGTCCGGGACAAAGAGATAGGGGAGACCGAGCCGGCCCAACGTAAACAATATCGTGTGGCATCTTTTTGATGTTCTTGCAGATTTTTATCTGGCGCAAACACGAGCTCGGAAAGGGATCTCGGATTGAATGGAGCTGTAAGATGGAAAGTTCTCGGCCTAATGGTTTTTCGTAAGGAATACGGGTGTCTAAGATACACTGCTCGAAAAGTGAAGTGAATAGTTCGCGTACGTGTGATAATATACGGGGTGTCCCTAGGAGGGTGGCCTATTAGACGTTGCCACTTTTACGATAAAATATTACAAACTTCGCGTTATTTGAAATGGGACACCCTATTTATAACGAATTATTCATTCAGCTATATCGACCCGAGTCATTCTACTGACTAATTCGATGTCGTAGATAACGAATATCTAATTATATTTTTTCTGGGATGCGTATTTTGGGAAATAAATCACTTTCAGTGAAAAATTCTAAAAAAATTGGTCAAATTTGAGGAGCTGGAGCCGCCAGAAAAAATGCACTGGACATTTGCTGATGTTTTTGGTGATAGACTGATCCTTCGAGAATAGAAAAATACAACTTTCCACCACCTACCACGAACAGTTCGGATTTTATGATTTTTTCCGCGAAGGTCCGAAATTTCGAATTTTCCTTCTACCATAACTTGAAAAATAAATTTTTTCAAAAATATCTGTTTGCACACTCGTGTTCTACTCCCTCGAATTAGTCGACAGTATAAATTTGGTTTCGATCGGGGATCAAAAATATTTTTCAAAAAATCGCAATTTTTCCATACATATGCAAGGAAAATTCGAAAAATTTTCAATCTTCCCGATTTCCACCAAAATTGGAGTATTCACTAAATCGAGGGCGTAGATTACGAATATGCAAACAGAATTCTGCTGAAAGGATTAGTTCTCAAGTTACAGTCGATAGAAAATCGGAAATTTTGGACCTTCGCGGAGAAAATTATAAAATTTAAATTTTTCCTGGTAGATGAATGAAGATTAGTTTTTTCCATTCGCAAGAAAATAATCTATCACCAAAAAAATCAGCTTATATCCAGTGCTATTTTTCTGGCTGCTGCAGCTCCTCAAAGTTGTCTTATTGCATATTCGTGATCTACGACCTTGAAATAATCAGTTAAATGACCCGGGTCCATATAGCTAAATAAATAAATTTTCGTTTGGTGGTGGGCGTGGGTAAACACAAGAAGCGGACGAAATTATTCCGACCAAAAATTTATTAATTTAGCTATATCGACCCGGTCATTTTCCTGATTAATTTAAGGTCGAAGATCACGAATATGCAATTAGATTTTTTCTAGGATCAATATTTTGGGAAATAAATCGAATATCGAATTTTAGTGAAAAATATCTGAAAATTAGTATTGTATTTGATACAAAACCAGCAAAAAGTTGATTTTTCAAATGGAACACTATACTTTTCATCCGATATCGTCAAAGGATACACGTTTCCATACGAAAACCTCATGGTTTCGGAAATGAAGTCAAATTCCTATGAAGGTGGGCATAGCAACACTGAAAAATTTAGTTTTTTCTCTAATATACCCTTCGATTCTCTTTGATATGTTGGTTCCAGATCCTAAAAACCTTCTACCCTTCATAATGATTCTTAATTCGTCAATTCATGTCCCAAACTTCGTCAATTCAAACCAGAAACACTAATTTCCAGAAAACTGCGACAAACGCAATCTCTCACGAACAGAGTTGAGAAACAAGGTGACAATTTCCTCCGGAATGAAACAAAACCAGGTGACGTTTTCGTGATCCAGCCGTCGTCGGCGCCCTGAATTGAAGAAAATGAAATATAATTCCGCTAAACTCCCCAACTTTGCCACTCGGAATTGCGGATAATGATTAACGCCCCTAGAACGCCACAATTTTTCCCCCAAATTTATTTATATCTGGTTTCCACTCGCAAAATTTCAGATTGAACGAATTATATGGCGTCGGTGGAATGGCCGAATGCCTATGCGGTGTACACACGCGCGCAATAAAAAAAATTATTGAAGAGAAAGCTCAACATAAATGTATAAGAATAAATAATGAATGAGTGAATGTACACTGCGCAAAAAAATTAACGCACATTATGGAAATCTCAAATTTATTCTACAACTGAGGGTGTTCTCAATGATAATTATTTTTATCAGAATTATGCATGCATATGTTATCCACTTTCAACGGTTTTCTTCAACACAGATGTTTTTTCCCAGCAGGAATAAAAAAAGATGATATTATCAGATTTTGAATGTATTGGCTCCATTCTAAAATCAGTTGTTCTCGATCAATTCTAGTGATCAATAGTTTTTCTTTCGTTTGATTTTCTACACTCTATCGCTATGCAACGCGAAACACGCCATTTGACCCAAGAGGAATGTGCCCAAGCGGTAGTTTTGCGAGAAGAAGGGTGGACATACACAAGAATTGCAGAAAGGTTTGGAGTTTCCCATACAAGTGTGCCCAGAATGTTGCAGCGATTCAGGGAGGCAGGTATGAATGTCCGAAGACCAGGACAGGGTAGACCACGGGTAACAACTGCCATTCAAGAACGTTACTTGAGAGTTTCTTCGTTGAGACAACGGTTTGCAACCGCTCGCCTCCTTCAACTTCAAATTCAGCTTGAGCAAACTCATGAAGTGCAAATTAGCACTCAGACAATAAGAAATTGCCTCAGAGAATATGATTTAAGGCCTCGTGTCGCGGCAAGAGGCCCAGCTCTTACCCCAGCCCATCGAAGGGCGCGTTTGGATTTTGCGAGAGAGCATATCCATTGGGAAGAGGCCGATTGGGAAAGAGTTCTCTTCACAGATGAGACTACATTCTGCCTCTACCATTGTGATAGACGTTTCCTTGTTCACATGAAAGATATGCTCAGTGCAATTTCCTGAATACTACTGGTTTCGGGGGAGGATCGATTATGGTATGGGGTGGATTATCTTTGACTGCTCGCACAGACCTAGTGGTCGTTGATAATGGAGCTATGAATGCTGATAACTATATGATGAACATTCTTGAAGAGCATGTAGTGCCATTCGCCCCATACATTGGTGAAAATTTCATTTTTATGGACGATAATACCAGACCCCATCGTGCGCGCATCGTTCAGGAGTACCTTGAAGAGGTTGAAGTCTCTCGAATAGAATGCCAGCAAGAAGTCCAGATCTAAATTCGATTGAGCAGGTTTGGGACAACCTCAATAGAAGGCTGAGAAGTTCAGAAAATCATCCAGCTACTCTTAATGACTTAGGAATCCAACTCGGAGAAATCTGGGAAGGATTAGATCAGAACATTTTAAGATCACTCATTTTGAGTATGAACCGTCGTTGCCGAGCTGTAATTAACGCAAGGGGTGAAAATACCAAGTATTAAATCACTCATCAGCATTTCAGTATTTTGAAAATTGTTCATTTCTCTTCTTTTCAATAAGATTCGGTGAAATCCTGAATTTTTCTTCCATTTAATGTGTCTTGTTTTGTTCAAAACCTTCCCGAGAGAACATAAAAAATAAGTTATAAAGTCAATGTACAGTTAACTTTCATTAAAATTGAGATTTTCAGAATGTGCGTTAATTTTTTTGCGCAGTGTTCCAAGTTTTTATCGAACATACTGACCTTCAAAGTAGCAATTTGTTGTTCTCCAAGAATGAACTCTTGGAATTCCTGGGTAGTTTTATTTCCACGGTCATATCTTCTCATTAAGCCTTCCAGTCAGGATTCATGGCAGTCTTGACTGAAACGCCGTGATTCATAACAAGTTCGAACCTGCGAGGGCGTTTAATGGCCGTTAGAGTTTATCAAGACGTCTCAGCGTTTCCTCGTTCTGGAGGCTAAACTGGAAGGATTTGGATTTCCAGGCGCTCCGTTACAATTTAAGTCCATTATCTCAGACAGCCCCTATTTTATTTACTTAACCTTAGGCGCTATATCGTTACACTGAGTGGCAACGTATATACATTTTAACTCTGTCTTTCTCCCAGCGAAACGGGGAGGCCCCCTTATGATGTCTTTGGAAGTTCTTGTAACTTTAAATACATCGTGTATTTACGCGAGGAATAAACGTCATCGAGATTCGGAGACTTCGCGTAAACTTTGGATGAGAAAGTTTGGATCAAAGTTATTCGACGTTCGCCAAGTTTTGTGATTAGTGAAAAACGAACAATTCTCAGTGGATATTTTTGGCGTTGTAGATTTCTCCTGAGAGACAACATCAAGTCGAGGATATGGGCCTTTATTAGGGATGTAGGTGGGTAAAATTTGAACCTAAAGATATTAGAGGAAAAGGTTTAAAAACACCCTGTTTGAAGTTATTGTGTGAGTAGCATTCTCCTCATTTCTTCTAACTCTAACAAGTGGGGGCTCTGGTCATTCGAAATTAAGTGAAAGGTTGGGTGCTGGAGAAATATGAAGGTTATAACCAGACTGAAGAATGAACAATATTGAACGGATTGATATGGAATACGGCATATTTCACTTCCTTCTACAATTACCATTAGAGATTCGAATATTTAATTGGTTAGAACAGTGAAAAGTTAACATAAATATGTAGATACATTGATATCGAAAAATAATTGTCACATTAGCAAGAGTTTCAAATTATTTCCATATAAAAATGTACACCTGGGGCATAGCTATATCATTATTATATTATTTGCACGAAATGGCTTATACTCATTCGAATGATTTACTTCATACATTAGTAATTTAGTGATATTATTTATAGGATTACACACGGTCATACATAATTCGAATTTCATCCCTTAAAATAACGCAAACATTCGATCGAATTTTGCATGGGATCCTGAATTCCTTCACTTCCTATTATTATACCAACTCTTCTAGTATAAAATCTGAGAATTTCATCCATTTCGGCACAATCGTTCGGCCTTGAGAAAGTTTGAACTGAACCCAATTTTTTGGGAATTTTTCGAAGGACATCTTTAGAGTAATTTATCTTCCAGGAAAATCATCGTATATCTAAACGTGATACATATTCTGAAAGAGCAACTCTTCTAGTATAAAATTTGAGAACTTCATCCATTTCGACACAACCGTTCGGTCTTGAGGAAGTTTTAACTTAACCCAACTTTTTGGGAATTTTTCGAAGGTCATATTTGAAGTGATTTATCTTCCAGGAAAATTATCGTAGATCTAAACGTGATACATATTCTGAAAGAGCAACTCTTTTAGTAACAAATCTGAGAATTTCATCCATCTCGGCATAACCGTTCGTTCGGTCTTGACGAATTTTTAACTGAACCCATATTTTTCAGGATTTTTGGAAGGTCAGCTTTTGCTTTCGAGTCGTTTATCTCCCAATGAAAGTAACCGTAGATGGAAATGTAATACATATTCTGAAAGAGCAACTCTTCTAGTAATTAATCTGAGAATTTCATCCATCTCGAATCAACCGTTAGATCTTGGGGAAGTTTTAACTGAACCCAACTTTTTGGAAATTTTTCGAAGGTCAACTTTAGAGTGATTTATCTTCCAGGAAAATTATCGTAGATCTGAACGTGATACATATTCTGAAAGAGCAACTCTTCTAGTACTAAATCTGAGAATTTCATCCATCTCCACAGAACCGTTCGGTTTTGACGAATTCTCAAGTGAAATTCGCAATTTTTGAAAAATGCCATTTCCTAGATGAAACTCTCAACGAAGGGAGATTGGCTTTCGAAAGTGCTCGCAATAGATTCAGCGTGTTCTGTATAATTTTTTAAAAATCCGCAAACTCATGCTAGCAAAGCTTCAGTCTGACTGATGATACAAGTGACAGACAGCCATTAAAATTGCTGTTTCATAGTATCTGAAAGGTTTTCAATTTCCATATTACGAAGTCATTCAGTAATTAGCTCTTGCTATAGCAACAATCGATCGATGAAAAACAAAAGCGAAAACAGACACGTATAGTATAACTTTAATTGTAAGTACTCCTAATCAAATGGATATAGGTAAAAGCTCGGAGTCGTAGAAAAATACAATCGTTTCTCATTTCAATCGTAGTATCAATAATTAGATTATACGTTTCCATGTCCCACTGAAATTTCCTCGAAATAACTTCGACTAGAAACGGGCTGTGAAATTATAAAATGCAGCTCTACAAATTCCCCAATTATATCTGTAATAAATCGTGCTCAAAGCAAAAAGTTTCAGCTCAGGGTAATTGTCAGGCTCAACTCGAATGGACCAGTCGATGTATCCTTGAAATGTGCCAATTCCGCTGGTGGAAAAACTCCGAATATCAATTATCGAGGCACAACAATTGATTTGCTGAGGCGCTTGGGAGCGATATTTAATTTACTTTGCAAAAAATCTGGATCGGCGCCACACTGTTCCAATTTTTTTCTATTTGTGAAACTTCTCGTTGAAGACTGATGAAAGTTGCTTTTTCTTTCACACCAGATGCTCTACTTTTCAGATGGGTGGTTAGCGATTTCAGATACATTTTCAGGCAGCAATGAAACACAATAATTTACGTATGGTTAAATAATTGGATGAAGGATCGCTGAATTTTTCTGCCGCATTGGCGTCATGTCTGTGATCGATCAATCACGCGATATTATTAATAGCATTCAGAATATTCTCAGAAAGATACGTAATGAACCGGTAGTTGGAAAAAGGTGGAACTGACAGGATAAAAAATTCCGAAAAGGAAGCTTGTAATCTCGAGCGAGCTCCTTTTTATTTGGAGAATGGAGAACTTGACTAAAAGTAAATAACGAAGTCTGCCTGTAGCACGTCACCGCTTCTCATTCCGATGACGGCAGTCGGAAAATTTATTCCCAGGATGAAAACTAAATGAATTTTCCGTCCTACGACGAACGATTACAAAATCATGAATTTTGCAGGGAAAAAACGGAGGCCAACTCGTGACAAAAAGGAATGAACGCAATGATGAGAATAAGTTCAATCCACTGAAATGCATATACGAGGACGTATTGATATCTAGTTGGCCTAGACCAGTTCCATGCATAAAAAAATATTGAATTATCATAGCAACGAACAATAACTCATTAGAAGTGTCAGTGTTAAGTTTGAGCTCAAAAAAGTAAACAAGAGTTACGCAATAAATTGAAAGAAAGAAGATGTCCACCGAAATTGTGAAGATCGCAAAATTGGAGTATCGAGCCATCATCAAGTACCTTGTATTTAAAACAGTTTAGAGGTGAGTAGATTTACGAAGATATGCTTAATACTCTTGGTGATCAATGTTCTTCGTATGCGACCTTGAAAACTTGCACTGCAAGCTTCAAAAGAGGTAAATTTTCCATTGAAGATGATGACCGATCGGGAAGGCCAGTTTCTGTGTCAGTCCCCGAAAATATCGATGCAGTTCATGTCATGATTTTATCAGACCGTCGAATTGGGCTGAAACGGTTATCTGAAACACTGAATATTTCATACGAACGCGTTCATCATATAGTTCACGTCAATTTGGACATGAGAAAAATTGCTGCAAAATGGATCCCCAAATGTTTAAATGTTGACGAAAAGCGTGCAAGGGTAGAAGCATCGCGTTCGATCTGTGCTAGATTTGAAAACGATGTAGACTTCTTAAACCGAATTGTTACTATGGATGGGACTTGGGTACATTTCTACGATCCAGAAACAAAGCAACAATCGATAGAATGGCGACACTCTGGTTCTCCAAGACCTAAGAAGTTTCGTGTCCAAAAATCTGCTGGAAAAGTTCTTGCTTCAGTTTTTTGGTATTGCCCTGGAGTAATCATGATTGACTTTTTTGGTAAGGGTAGAACAATAACCGGAGATTACTATTCGGCATTACTGACCACTCTACGGGAAAAAATTAAAGAGAAAAGACGCGGAAAGCTATCCAAAGGTGTTTTGTTTTTGCAAGACAACGCCCCTGCACACAAATCTCATGTTGATATGCAAAAAATACGTGATTTAAGTTTTGAATTACTAGATCACCCCCCTTATTCACCAAATTTGGCTCCATCCAACTATCATCTCTTCATCAACTGAAAAAAGTTTAAAAGGTCGTAAATTTTCTTCCAACGAGGTAATAAAAGCTGTGGAGGTCTGGTTTGCAGAGCAAAAAGAAAAAAATTCTACCTGCGAACGTCTAGAGACGTCGTTCGCAAATGTATCCAATCAAGAGAAGAATATGTTGAGTAATAAAATATTTCGACATTGAAATTTTGTTTGATTCTATAGTAGGCTAAGAATTTTTCAATATTTCCTTATCACGCCAATTTTCGAAGGGATAAATCAAATTTTTTCTTGAGCAAATAATCCATTCATCAAATTCCAACAAATAACGCAAGTCATTTCCGATTAACATATCTGATCATTACCTTATCGTAGTAATCGAAACCAAACTTTGTAATAGTAATTATCACGAATGATATTCACCGAGTAGCAGCCTGATTTACAAGTCAAATTCTCCAGTTTTTTCCACGTAAATTTCGGAATACGTTATTCGTTTGCCTATTCGTACATTTCCTCACGTCGGTCGGCTAGTTGAAAAGTAATACCAAAGTTGAAACACACGCGGCGCGTCCAAAGTTACGGATCCGACCGGAAAATATTTCCATATTGTTGTGGGCATTTTCTTTTTTGTTTGCATTCGTACAAGCTGTCCATTTCTGGCTCCGAGGTAATATTCTCGTGGCTTTCCGCTCTTGATTGTATTTTTTTTTGCGGCATTCGCATCCAGGTAGATGAATAGGGAAGCTTTTATTTATTTCGATAACGGTGAAGTGGGTCGCTTTCGAGAGTATTCCTCATAAATGAATATTTATAGCGCTTCTTTCGAATCGTGATGAAAAACGCAGTATCTGGAAGATTTTTTTCAAGTATGATTCGCTGTATCCTCATGTTACACAGAGGAAATTTTATAATACGAAGCCAACTGTATGGGAACAACTTTCATAGTGGTAAATCTCCAAATTTGATCGATTTCAGTGCAATCTCTAGGGTTTTGTAACGTGGTTACCTCGGAGAAACTTATCTCGAGCGCCAGCTATTCTTTTCACTAGGAAGAATAGCAAACCTACCAGAGTAGCTGCTAGTCGGAGACAGAGTTCGCTGTTATCTAGGGTGGTAGCGAAAACGAAGTAGTCAAAATCAAATTATGTACTAGTTTATTCACACCTTCGGAAACTGATTATATGTACAACGGAAATATGTGTAGGTATGAAATATGAGCGAATCGATCAGAAAACATACATTCGGGAAATTCTATCCGATCACGAGCACTTCATAAAGTTAATACCGGGTACAGTGAAAAATCAAAGGTTGTTCAATAAATTACGCCAACCTGAACTGACGAAATGGATACTGAGGATGACCTCGCGAAGTGAAATGACTTGCTATACGGTATCGGGATGTAATTAATTGTATTTCTCCAGAAATGAAAGAAACACAACCAGGGCGGATCTACTCGAGACTTTTACTCGCTACCCCAGGGGCTACGCTCTATGACTGATAGCGAAGAAAAGGTCTATTTTTAGCGCAACTACGGGATTTCACTGACGACGAGCGGTATTTCTTATTCTCTACCCCAAGGGCTTACGCACCATGACTGATAGCGAAGAAAAGGTCTATTTTTAGCGCAACTACGGGATTTCACTGACGACGAGCGGCTCTTATTCTCTAACCCAAGGGCTTACGCACCATGACTGATAGAAAAGAAGAGATTTCGGATTCAACACTAATGACTCGGAACGCGAACAGGGGGGTTGACGGGACTTTCCCTTCAGTACCCCAAGGGCTTACGCACCATGACTGATAGCGAAGGGAAAAGTCAGACTCGCGAAACAGGGTAAAGTACGGCAAAAGATAACAGAAAGCGATACAGTACAGCAGTGTCAAAGAAGTAACCGGTGTAGGTCTAATGAAGAAACTGAACGGTAAGGACGGGGACCTACCTCCTTTTTCAGGCACTCGCGGAAAGCAAACGAAAACTTAATTCCTAAGAGCACTAACCCTCGCAACACAAAATTATTTTTAAATTCGTTGAACGGCTTGTCGTGCACACAATTAAAGTCGAATCGCAGAGAAAAGACAGTACGTAGCGTAAAAGTGGTCAGCGTCTATTCTGCTTCGATGAGATGGTATTTTTATTAATGATGTTTGAACCGGGCTCGATTAGCCTTTCGGGAACTGCGACCATGTAGATCTTTGATTCTCTTTTATTAATTAATACCTTGAGTGTTTGTTAGTCTTGAAGACTTAAACCATTTTGCCTTCTATTTGGACGCTGTCAAAGCCACTTCTCCAACAAAATAATGCAACACGAGTTGTTGCTCCAAATTAAGTGCGAAATAAACAACTTTTTAAACTGTGCAATAATATGTTTGGAACAGATATTCCTGGAACATGAAAAATTTGGCGTCACTCGCAATTCCCTGTAAAACGACCATGGTTGACCAGCATCAAATGCACCCGGCCAGTGCAATAACGAGCAAAGCAAAGTTGCCAACAGGCTTTCAGGTGAGCAAATGGTTCCTATTGATGTCAGTGGATAAATTAGTCGTTTGTTCAGTCAGTACCTACCCACATACCCGATTCATCGAAACCAATCAGTCTGCTAGAGTTGGAACGATTGCCATTTTCCGCTAGGAAACATGATATACCGAAAACTGAACGTTAATTTTGTTGCGTTGGTAAACAAGCTTGACACAATGGTGATTAGGTGTTTCATTAATTAGACCGACGAAATATTCGCACTGGCGAATATCCCAGTTGTAATTCAATCAGGGCGATGGGGAAATGCAGTAATGGATGGGCCATTCGAAATTTATGTGGAACTTTATGGATCTCGATCAGAATTGATCATTCGATCGGATCTACAAAAATCTTCGGAAATAACGAGCACCCGAAAATGCGTCCTCGAAAAGGATGAAAATTTCGTAGGTTTATACAGGGTGTTACACGTGCAGTGTCCACTAGAAGTATCTAGAGAACCGAATGAGATTGTTATTCCAAATGGTACATTATATTTTTAGATTTTTCACGAAATTTAGTACGGTTTATTCGAAATTCCAAATTCCTAACTCTCAAGGTTCTGGAGATATTGATTAATTATACAGGGTGAGTCTTTGACTCATAGGAATATTTCAACAGTAGCTTCTTGGGGTCAAAAGAAAAACTCTTTTTCTACAAGCGTGAGCGTTCAACCTTTTTCCCGCACGCATTTCAAGTTGCAAAGAGTCACTTTTCCAAAACGTGCGGGAAAAACGCCTGCTATTTCTTTCCCGCACGCATTTGCGTGCGGGAATGGATTAGCAGGGGTTTTTCCCGCACGCAAATCTTATAGAATAAATTAAATTCTATCATGTCTCTATGCACCGAACGTCAACGATGAGTAACCCATGGTAACGACATGCAGAATTACGTCTGTCATTATATATGAATTAATCAAATGAGATATGATCTGTTTCGTAAAATGGATACATTTCTATATTTCAAGCGCTTGTAGAAAAAATATTGTTCCTAACTCTTGCGGAAAGTGTCTTGCCCGCACTCAACAGGAAAATAACTATTTCCTTTGCCATTTTTTTCGAATCGACTCGGTTTAAAAGATACAGCCTCTTAGAGAACCATAAAAAAATGATATTATTCATAGTTCTCACAAACGGTTTCATCGATCATCATCGATCTTCATTTATTTGATTAATCTTTTTCGAACAAAAGATATCACCTACGTCTTCCAATTTTCTCATTATGACCATTACGTACCATGAAAATACCAAAAATTCAATGAACCCAATTCTTGAAACTAAGTTGGACGTTATCTAATGAATACTTGAACGTATTGTAAAATAAAACTATTCTTCATATTTTCTTGTATAATGCGCCGTTTTCTAGTAATTTGATGTTCAAAATTCAAAAAGTATCTGTAAAATTTGAAAAGTTGGCTACTTTGGCTGAATGCAACTCTGTTAAAAAGATCCACAGATGTGTAGTGTCACACATTCAGCTAGTTATTCTGAAGGTAATTTTGTTTTACCAGGGGTGGCACAGCTCATTATGAAAACTTAAAATGACTATATTTTTTTATCAAGAATCTACTGTTAAAATACTTTTACGAGTCAAAGACTCACCCTGTATAAAATGGGATCCAAAAATCTCTAACTAAGAGTGGTAATGGTAGAATTTTAGAGACGATGAAGATTTTCGGGAAGTTGTAACAGTTAATTCAAGACAACCCATCATATCTGCCATCTTTAATGATCATCAAGGATGAATAGTTGCAGTATTTTGAAGATTTTTGAAATTATGAATCCCTGTGTAATATTTGCAGCGTTCGGGCTTGAACCCCAAACTTTTTCTAGCCGAATACCCGTAATCGAAACTAAAAAAAATCTTACCATTATCCGGGCTTTCAAACCGACAGAAAACCCTACGTTTGCGAAACTGAGGAACGTGCGCAAACTACTGCCTTCGATCGCCAAACGTATCCGCCTCTAAACCTCCATAACTCACTATCGTAATGGATTAGATTTGGATCCCCTAAAACTCATCACACCGGGGAGTATATATTTCCAGCTCACAAAGGGCTCAACTTGTCGACAATCTGAATGGGTAACAAACTAGCTTCGGAATGGGGAAACGATCATTGGAGATAGTTGCTGTTGACTATAGTCAAGTGCAATACTGAGGTACATAGAAAGGTGCAATTCCCCTGTCGAGAGGAATTTGGCTTACTTGCACGTTTCATGCGAGGGAATGGGGTTTGATGTTAGTGTTTGGAGAGTGATATAAACCGGGTTTTAAGCGGAAGTTTGCGATGTTTGAATTATGTCACATTGAAAATCCGAAACCAATCTGGGACTTTCCATTTCTCTCGAAGATTAATAAAGAAGTTAGAGTGAAGACGATAATAATTATAATTTTGCTACGGTCAGAACTTAACAGATATTGATTCCCTACAGGGATTGAACAAATGAATTAGCTGTACTTGAAATATGAAGAATTTGCTTGAAATATAAAAGCTTGGCTAAAAATGAAATAGCTTGATTTGAAATACAAGAACTTATTAAGGTGATGTATAAAGGCTTAATTTGAGATGTGAAAAAATTCAAGCCAAATGGCTGAATATGTAAACTCTTGATCTCAATATCTTGGGTTGAAAAATAATAGCTTGAAATCTGAAAGCTTTCAGTGAGATATAAGAACTTCACTTGAATAATAAATTTGGCTTGAAATACACTGCGCAAAAAAATTAACGCACATTATGGAAATCTCAAATTCATTCTACAACTGAAGGTGTTCTCAATGATAATTATTTTTATCAGAATTATGCATGCATATGTTATCCACTTTTAACGGTTTTCTTCAATAAAGATGTTTTTCCATAGCAGGAATTAAAAAAGATGATATTATCAGATTTTGAATGTATTGGCTCCATTCTAAAATCAGTTGTTCTCGATCAATTCTAGTGATCAATAGTTTTTCTTTCGTTTGATTTTCTACACTCGATCGCTATGCAACGCGAAACATGCAATTTGACCCAAGAGGAATGTGCCCAAGCGGTAGTTTTGCGAGAAGAAGGGTGGACATACACAAGAATTGCAGAAAGGTTTGGAGTTTCCCATACAAGTGTGTCCAGAATGTTGCAGCTATTCAGGGAGACAGGTATGAATGTCCGAAGACCAGGACAGGGTAGACCACGAATAACAACTGCCATTCAAGAACGTTACTTGAGAGTTTCTTCGTTGAGGCAACGGTTTGCAACCGCTCGCCTCCTTCAAATTCAGCTTGAGCAAACTCATGAGGTGCAAATTAGCACTCACAATAAGAAATCGCCTCAGAGAATATCATTTAAGGCAAGAGGCCCAGCTCTTACCCCAGCCCATCGAAGGGCGCGTTTGGATTTTGCGAGAGAGCATATCCATTGGGAAGAGGCCGATTGGGAAAGAGTTCTCTTCACATATGAGTCTAGATTCTGCCTCTACCATTGTGATCGACGTTCCCTTGTATACAGACGTCCACATGAAAGATATGCTCGGTGCAATTTCCTGAATAGAAGAGTTGGACTTGAAATAGGAAATCTTGGCTTGAAAATAAATGAAGTTGAAGCTCAGCTTGAAATTTGAAAGCAAGAACGCATTCCAAAAACAATACGTGCAAGCAAATCTCTAACTAAACCTTATAAACGAATTTTCTGTCTGTGTGTGACCGGAACCGGATCCGGGTACCGGGATCCGATTCCGCAGTTACGTTCGATGGACCCTTTCACGTTTGTATTGACCAGAATGTATCTCGTTGAGTGCCGCCCATTTGCATTTCAAAATATGAAAGGGTATGGGGACATAATGGATTAAACTGTTCATGAAATGGGTGAACCCATTGTCCAGTGACCTCAATGTTCTTTTATGTAAACACATACAGGTGAGTTATCGCCAGTTTCGGGACTTCCGAATTGCTTGGGAAACATCAACTGCCATTTGCCCTTCTGCGTTCAGAGAGGTTTGGCTAATTGTGTGGTTGTTCGCTGCCTAGTTTAACGGGGAAACTTGAGATGGTTATTGTTCGATGACCATCATTCAGTCTTGAATTCAACGATGTTTTTGAGACACCTTAATTTTTGTAAGTGTGAACTTTCCATTCAACTCGCAAATTAGGTTTTGGACAACGACATTTTGGGTAGAGACAACATGAGATTTGTTGTCCTGCAAAATCAAAATATCTTTGGATAGCTTTTCGCGTCTTCTCTGTAATCAATCATGATTACGCCACGGCAATCCCAAAAAACTGAAGCAAGAACTTTTCCAGCAGATTTTTGGACACGAAACATCCCAGGTCTTGGAGAACCAGAGTGTCGCCATCCCATCGATTGTTGCTTTGTTTCTGGATCGTAAAAATGTACCCAAGTCTCATCCATAGTAACAATTTGGTTCAAGAAGTCTACATCGTTTTCAAATCGAGCACAGATCGAACGCGATGCTTCTACCCTTGCACGCTTTTGGTCAACATTCAAACGTTTAGGGATCTATTTTGCAGCAATTTTTCTGAGGTCCAAATTGACGTGAACTATATGATGAACTTGTTCGTATGAAATATTCAGTGCTTCAGATATCCGTCTTAGCCCAATTCGACGGTCTGATAAAATCATGTCATGAACTGCATCGATATTTTCGGAGACTGACACAGAAACTGGCCTTCCCGATCGGTCATCATCTTCCATTGAAAATTCACCTCTTTTGAAGCTTGCAGTCCAATTTTTCACGGTCGCATACGAAGGACATTGATCACCAAGGGTATTAAGCATATCTTCGTAAATCTGCTTACCTCTTAACCCTTTTAAATACAGGTAATTGATGATGCCTCGATACTGCAATTTTTCGATTTGCACACTTTCGGTGGACATCTTCTTTCTTTTAATTTAGAGCGTAACTCAGGTTTACTTTTTTGACCTCAAACTGACTGACACTTCCAGTGAGTTATTGTTCATTGCTATGATAACTCAATATTTTTTTCATGCATGGAACTGGTCTAGTCTAACTAGATATCAAAATATCCTCGTATTCCCCTATGAAATGGAGGGTTTAACAATTTTTAAACATAATATTCAGTGGTTTCAATGACATTGTGGTCAGTAAAAAGCGTCTCTTCTGTGTGCCAAAATCTGTTGGTCAGATTTTTTCAAATTATGCAATTTTTCATGTATAATTGGGTAGGGGTGACGTTAGTTGTCTTTTTACCTTTTTATCAATCCTTGGCAGAGTAGTTAATAATAGGGAATACGTCATTTATTATCGCCAACGTCGCACCAAGGTAAGCATTGGATAATGTGACATTTTGGTGGAAAACTAACAGCGAAAAAAGTCGAGTTTGTCAAGGCCAAGGACCTAGGATCCTCACCAAGGTCAGGAGACAGGGAGCAGCGTGAGCTTTTTCCGGATATGCCGCCTCGGATACGGCATATAATGGACCAATTTCTATGCAACACCATGAAAGTTTCCAGTTTGTACGCGCCTATTGGCCCAGATATCGCTGGCCGTTTTGTTTCGATGATATTATTTCAGCCAAAATTATATTTTTATGCCTTGGCAAGAGGAAGACCCTGAACGTGATTAAGATAGGGTAGGGGGCACGCTGGAACAGCGCCAACACGTCGTGATCCATAATGTAGAAGATTCGTTTTTTCATAAACATCGAAATATGCTGTTCTATATATCAATATTTTCCAACTGGCCCTAGATGATCATCGTGGGCATCATGAATACGCAGTCAGATAGAAGGTTTCGTGTTTTCGTTAATGATGATAGTAGTAATTTCAAAACTTTGAATAACGGTCCACAAAAATCAGTTTTATCACCTCTTCTTTTCAATTTATTTCTATATGATAGCCCTACTTCTTCTTCTGGGGAATTCATATATGCTTATACCTAATCTCGCCCTTGCATTACATCATTCTGATTTTGGATGTATAGAGAATAATCTATCTACAGATTTGGAAATTTTAAGTAATTGCTTTTTCGAGTTGCGTTTGCCTCCTAACCCAGATAAAACCGAGGTTTCGTGTTACCATTTGAATAATCATCAAAAATATACCAAACTTAGCGTAGTTTTCGGTTATTCTCATTTGGAACATAACTTTAATCCAAAATATCTAGCAGTTAAGCTGGATTCCTTGCTGAATTTCGAAGCGCATTTAAAGGGTTTGTTTCTGAAGTTGAAAAGTAGGAATATCATCCTGCATAAACTAGCTGGTACTTCATGGGGTGCTGATGCAACTACGAACGTCAGCTCTAGCTTTGGTTTTTTTGGCTGCTGAATATTGTTGCCCCGTTTGGGTTAATTGTGCTCATGTACAAAAATTGATGCATAGCTGAGAATTATTACTGGAACTAACTGAATTTCACCTATTCAATGGTAACTTGGAAAAGACTCCCTGGATTTCCTTTTTCTTCGATGAGATCATCAATTTTTGCAGTGCGATATGCCCTTCAATATGAAATATTTCAGCTTATTTCGTAAACAGTTTCATCTTTTAAAACCCACTGCGCTCACGGGGAGAAAGGGTTTTTTACTGGAGTTTTTCCTCAAGCTCTTGTATCATATGTAAAATTGAATGGTTTGGCGTTAAGCTGATCTCTGCTTAATCTGTATTTTATACACATGCTATAATTATTGTTCGATGTTAAAAATTGTAATGCTCTTTATGTAAAGAATACATATATTCAGCAATTCTTTGCTGAATCATCTGCTATTTTCGAATTCCCCTTTTTATCCGGTTAGATAATGACACCATGCCGGAAAACCAGTCGAATTGTCAGAACCTTAATTGATACCCGCGAGTTTAACTAAATCATTCCGAGTCCGCGACTGGATAAGGGCGGATCGGATATAACCTGCCAACAAGTGGAAATAATAGCCTAATTTCGGGAATCTACCTGATGGTAGCAGCCAGCAGAAGCAGCAGCTTCGAGGATCGGATGGATCTAGGGCAATTTAACGGACAGACGTAGGTACGAGAATGAAATATGTACGTACGTATGCCCATTAGGTAGGCGTTATCGATCAGGGATTGACGTGTCAGCGTTCTCGATGCACGTCATCGGATCTTTCGGTTTGAATGTCGTCGTGGTGATTGGATTGTCCTGGGAAGAGAATGAAGCTATGGACAAAAGACTCGTTGGGAACAGGACTGAATGTTTGTGGGAAGGATTCGTTCATTGATGTCAAGCCATAAACAAGAGAGGTCTCTGAGTGACGAGAAGGCTCGTCTTTATTTACACTAAAAAACTGGATTACGAGGATGTATTAATATCTAGTTTGCCTAGACCAGTTCCATGCATGAAAAAAATATTGCGTTACCATAGCAACGAACAATAACTCATTAGAAGTGTCAGTGTGAAGTTTGAGATCGAAAAAATAAACCAGAATTACGCAATAAATTAAAAGAAAGAATATATCCACCGACATTGTGACAATCGAAAAATTGGAGTATCGAGCCATGATCAAGTACCTGTATTTAAGAGGTTTAAGAGGTAAGCAGATTCACGAAGATATGCTTAATACCCTTGGTGATCAATGTCCTTCGTATGCGACCGTGAAAAATTGGACTGCAAGCTTCAAAAGAGGTAAACTTTCCATTGAAGATGATGACCGTTCGGGAAGGACAGTTTCTGTGTCAGTCCCCGAAAATATCGATGCAGTTCATGACATGATTTTATCAGACCGTCGAATTGAGCTGAAACGGTTATCTGAAGCACTGAATATTTCATACGAACGCGTTCATCATATAGTCCACGTCAATTTGGACATGAGAAAATTGCTGCAAAATGGATCCCTAAATGTTTGAATGTTGACCAAAAGTGTGCAAGGGTAGAAGCATCGCGTTCGATCTCTGCTCGATTTGAAAACGATGTGGACTTCTTAAACCGAATTGTTTCTATGGATGAGACTTGGGTACATTTCTACGATCCAGAAACAAAGCAACAATCGATGGAATGGCGACACTCTTGTTCTCCAAGACCTAAGAAGTTTCGTGTCCAAAAATCTGCTGGAAAAGTTCTTGCTTGAGTTTTTTGGGATTGCCATGAAGTAATCATGATTGATTTCTTGGATAAGGTTGGAACAATAACCGGAGATTACTATTCGACATTACTGACCACTTTGCGGGAAAAAATAAAAGAGAAAAGACGCGGAAAGCTATCCCAAGGGGTTTTTTTTGCAGGACTACGCCCCTGCACACAAATCTCATGTCTCCATTCAAAAAATTCGTGATTTAGGGTTTGAATTTCTAGAACACACCCCTTATTCACCAGATTTGGCTCCATCCGACTATCATCCCTTTCCTCAACTGAAAAAAAGTTTACAATGTCGTAAATTTTCTTGCAATGAGGAGGTAATAAAAGCTGTGGAGGTCTGGTTTGCAGAGCAAGAAGAAACATTTTTTTTGAAAGGTCTAGAGACGTTGCAGGTTCGCTGTAATAAATGTATCCAATTAGAAGGAGAATATGTTGAGTAATAAAATATTTTGACATTGAAATTTTGTTTAGTTTTATAGTAAGCTAAGAATTTTTCAATATATCCTCGTAGATGATTTTCAACAACATCAGTTATTGAACCACGACACGTGTTTCGCTGTCACATTACCATAAAAGTTACTAAAAAAAAATCTCAAAATGGTTCCAAATTTTCATGAACGAATTTGTTCAAAAGAATGAAACTTTCAGGAATGCCTCTGATGGCAAATCCTTCCAGAGTGCTGCAGTTTTTCTACCTATTCTTTGTAGGATCGTAGGTGAGTTTTACCTGAATTCTAATCAGCTTTCAATTTCATCGAGCTTGAACCGGATCCCTTCGAAGTCCCCTTCAGAGAAGACATCCGGCAATGATCAAAAGACTGCCCTTGTTCGAAAAAAGCCGAGCTTCTCTCATCGTCCCTTGATGTATCAGTCCCTTCGTGGCATCAAGACCGGATTAGTGAGGCTAAATCCGTCCCTTGAATTCGAAGGAAGATTCGAGCGGTTAGCGCAATTTTCAGGCCAAGCAGTTTATCCTGTCGGTCCCATTGAGAGTTATTATAGGGACGAGTGTACTCGATATGAAAATCTGGATGTTTTCAGCGTCCTCAGCGGATTAAGAGTTATCGATTCAATAGCAGATTTTATACTGCCTGTTTGATCAAACTTCATTCAAGATTATGCATCCAAATTATTCAAGATCGATAATTTTAATTTCTTTTTTTCAGAAGAGAAACCTGCAGCTATGCAGCATGCCAATGCAAGTCCTGCAGTCTCCTCGACACTGATCCAATACGGCCTTCTGATAATAATAATGGTATCAAGTCATCCGATCACGTGATTTACGCAATAGTAAGGAGGTATCTCAAAAAAAATTACATCTACGTTCAACGTTCAGTTCGATGTGAAAATTCGGTTGAAAGTGAAATGAACTGAAGCAACCAATCAGCTTGTTTGTGAATCTTGATGATTGTTCGCATCAAGTCAAGAAACTTATGTATAGTGATGGAAAATTATCACTAAAAACAGCCTACGTTATACGAAAGAAACAAGATACTTGGTAATAATTGATATGACTCTATATAAAGCTCTGTGCTGGATAAAATGTGAAAAATTTATTTCAATTTGTTGATATTGTTAATGAGTATGTTTGTTGAAGAACACTCTACATAATTTTCTGTTGGAGGATACTGAAACTAAGGAAACTCGTCCAGTTTGGTTTCGAAAGTTATCTGAGCACAAAAGAATAGAAAATCGACGAAACTGGTGATTGTTGAATGTGTTATATTTAAGAATGTTTTGGATGCAATTGGAGCAGATTTCTCTGGAACTTGTATATTTGTATATAGAGAATGTAAGATATATTCATTGAATATGTGATAATGTTGAAATATTCGCTTGCCAAATTGTATCCCGGAATTTCCTTTATTTTTACTCAATAAAATGTATTTGGAAGTGAGATGTTGTTTGGGTGTTTTTATTAGTTTCACCAAGGCAGATTTCCTGATATGTTTATCTTCTTTCTTTGGTTTTGAACCATGCTGGACCTGTCTAGAGAGGTGAACCCTTCCAATGGAGATGAAAAATTTGATGTCGAGCAGGTAGGAAATACCTTTGTATACAATTCCAAAAGTTTCCCTTTCAATTTTGATTCTGATAAGTTGAAGCTGAAATATTCCAAAGATTTTGCAAGAAGTAATTCATTTTAGGGTCAAATTGGCAGCGTTTTTCTTCAATTTTTCAATACTAATGGAAATAATAAATATTAAAACTCCCTATATATACCAATTCGCTTCTCCTCTAACCTCATCGTAAGGCTTAAGAACTACAATTTTTTTTATAGTTCTATCCACTTCTATCTATAAATATCGGTATTTTTTCGAGTGCTATAAATAAAGCCAACCCTAAAGCCTCCCTTCTCGTGTAATCCAATAAACAACCACATGAAATTTGAGCCAATGCCGCATGTTGGCATCTCAATTATTCTTTCGCCGGCCGGTGTCTGTAATCAATGGCTTGTTGGGGTTGTGAATAATGGCAGAAATGCTCTCTATCAATTAGGACCTTTCTTGTTCGTCGTCCACAAGTAACGGATACGTTCCCATTGATTTTCCATTTCGTCCCAACTTTCGTTAACTCCTTTTTAATGTTTTCGGCAGTTTAATGCTGATTACATCCGAACGATGGTCGGACCGGCGGAAACTTTGGAGTTCGAGTGAGATGTTGGCCATAATTATCGGAGAAATGATTCGACGAAAAAGTTTCCCTGGCGTGACTCGAAAAACGGTGTTATTTCAAGTTTTGTCGCGGAGATTCGTCGCTGGAAGCTGACGAAGTTTGCCGATGGGGGTGAACGGTTTCAGGATGAAGGAAGGGGTCGAAACGAACACTGAAAAACGTTGGGGGTGTTAGTTATGGTTGCCTCTCGTTAAAATAGGTTCTCAGGACACCTAGGTTGGTCAGAGTTGGATAACTGCAACCATTGAACTAGGATAAGTGTTTTTGGTCACGATCGATGCATAAAGTGATTATAATCACTCGTGTTTTATGAGTCATTATTCACTAGATAGAGGATATGAACACAGTTATTGCTTTATACAGAGTGAGTTTTTGACTTGTACAAATATTTTAACAGTAGATTCTTGAGGTCGAAAGAAACACTTTTTTCCTATACCATTTTTTCCGATTCAGCCCTGATAAAAAGTTATCACCATTTTGAGTTTTCACAATAAGCTTTGTCATCATAACTAGCTAATCTGTGACACTTACATCTTTTAAACAGAGCCTTCGGTCAAAGTACCCAATTTTTCAAATTTCACAGATACGGAGTAAAAGACTTTCAATGGTTTAATGCTTGTGGAGGTTCACTGTCATAAATCTCCAACTGTAAAAAGGTAAAAACATATAGAGAATGGTGATTTCAGCGTTGAAAACAACCATCCTTATAGACTGCCAAAACAACTCGAAGACGGAGAATTAGAGGCGTTACTCGATGAAGATCCAAGTCAAACGCAAGGGACGCTTGAAGAATAATGTGGACTGACACAACAATTAGTTTCCGTACACTTGAAATCCGTGGGAATTCAGAAGAAAAACAATGGTCTGCCCCATGAACTGAAAAGTGAGACGTTGAAACGCCTCATATAGCAAAAGTCGCAAAAAGTACTTGTATTGTATTGTATTTGGAAACGCTCAAGTGAAACATTTTACCACTTCCTCCGCATTCTACAGAAATTGCATCTTCTGATTACTGGCTGCTCTAAAGGTGCATCAGGATTTGGCAGGTCACCAACTCACTTCTTCCGCTGAAATTGAAAATTAGCTAGCTACTTGGACCGCCTCAATAGTCGAGGCAATTCAGTAACTCATCGGCAGGTTAAAAAAAAAATAGTATTCAGCGATCTTGCATTCTGTGCATTCATTTTGTTATGAAATGAAAGAAATTTAACCATAAAAAGTGGAGTGCATTAAATCCTACTCATAATCAGCAAACTTGGCTCTCCATCAGCTATGGATATTATATATCCATTTTAATTCATGTAATTATATTTTATTTTAATTTGCATAAACGCAAAATATGCTATTCCACCCATTAATGCACAGGGCTCTATTTCAACAGCAAAAGCGGAAGATTTAAATAGGTACCATTATTTAGCGAGTGCATCTCATCGACAGTTGGCAATCAACACAATACCACTCGATTAATTTACTACCGACATATAAAATTAACATTTCAACGAACATTCTGAAAATGGGTTAAAGCAATATTTTATTCATTCAAACTGCATTCAGATGAATAATACATAGTTTAAAGCGAGGATCATCGTATCGTTACCAATATTTATTATTCCTGCTTCATTGCCCACCGGGTCTACTTTAACATTGTTGCAATTTTTCCTGGAAATATATTGCTCAATAATTCATACGTAATGTGGGTTCACTGATAATGTTCCATTGTACAAGGCAGCGCTGCACAAAAGAAGCAAGATACTTAATGCGCTGTTGGAAGGAGAAGATTAACGTTTATTTGGAAAATCTACAGGGAGAGGTATGACATTGCCAGAGTTTTTCAAGAAAAATGTACGTCAGAAATATGCATAGAAATAACTACAGTGGCTCTTGTTAGAGTCACTGCAGAAATAACGTCATCTGTTGGGATATTGTATATTGTGATTACTTTCAGGCTACATGTTTCATATCGTAAAATTTATTTTTGGTAATAAAGAGAAAACGCGTTCATGAGTGTGTCTTAATAAATCTTAATAACACATTACAACATTTTTTCCGATTCGGCACTGATAAAGAGATATAGACCTTTTAAGTCTTCATAGTGAGATCTGCCACCCCTGGGAAAACAAAAGTAGCTTCAGAATATGAATAATACTTTAATTTTACAGAACGTCCAAATATTCATTAGTCGTATTAATTTATTTCATCATAGTGTTTTCCAGATTCTTCTCTGGAATTTTCTTCTTCATGGTTTGTTTCATATTCATATTTTTGCCGTGAAGCTGCTTTAGTAGCAGTAGTAACCAGCTGACAAATAGAATTTCCTCCAGCTTATATGCCATCCATGCGAACAAATATTCAAATATTTGCCGTTGAAGAAACTCATAACGGATCCACTTGACAAAATCTCTTCGGGAAATATCCACCGGGTCGAGAAGGGATTTACTTTGAGTTTTCCCTGGAAAACTGGTTATTTCCACGAGTTCAAGGAAAAGAAATATACTCCGTGACATTATGAAAGAGATACATCCAAAAGGAATGGTTTTTTTCTGTTTGCTTGATCTTGATATTCTCTTTGTTGTTGATACGCTCGATATTTCAATGAAATTTCCATTGCATGTTTTTGATGCTAATATTTTTAATTGCTAATACATAATTAGCTGTTTACGCATATATATATATATATATATATATCTGTGTATCTGGTCTTGGATTTCACAAGTGACGTTAAAATGGCCGAAACAGGAATCAATAAATACTTAAATTTACGTTGTTCCTTCGAGAATGTTAATTCCTATGCATCATTCTATTTTTCTTTTCATATTACCGTTTAATTTTTCTCAAATTTTGATAAATTTACTTACCGAGACCCACCAAGACACATGTATAAAAAATGCTTGTAATTTATTCAGTAAGACCTACTGGATGTTCTGTTTTTTATGTCACTCAGTGTGAGTCGTTCTCGCTTCGGTATTTTCCCGATTTTCCCATTTCTCCTCGGGTGGTGGGCTGAGGAATCGGTCTCAAGAAACGTGATAAATATTTTTCCGTACTCCGGAAGCAAAAAACCGAAACGGATGTTCGTCGTTCGGAAGATGGGATGAGAGAAACGGGAGAAAGCTGATAATTAGCGCCAGGAAAAACCCAAATATTGGTTGTGAAAGAAGTGTTTGTCCAAAGAAAACAATTTCGTTTCATCGAGTTTTTATTCCGCCCCAGATGGGCCTCATCGCCTTTTTTCGTTTTATGTAATTAACTTTAGCATCAATTTCGTGATCAACATGTGGATTGTATCCTGGACACAGTCGATTGATTCTATGAGGAAAACGCAATTGGTACTCAAACTTTTTTGACCATCCATATCTTTCATCTCGAGAACTGTAGGAGATGAATTGCCTTAAATTGGCACCAAAAAAGTGCCTAGAACTAGATTCAATATAAACTAAATTTGCAGGTTGAAAACTACGGACACAACATGAAAAATCCTACTCTCTGACTGGCGCTGAACTCATATGATGCTCAGCTCAGCTTTCGAACAATAAAAGTTGGAATCTAGTTTTACAATTCAGTTGTTTGGCTCGAATTTTTTCCGTGCTCGCGCCTTTGAAGTGAAAACAATCACGTACGTGATTGTTTTCATCAAAAAACATACATGCATATTATACCAAAACGTTTGTGGACCGAACGGCATAGATTGTAGACATTAGTCTCTCTCTGCTTGGGGTTTATTTGCAAAGTAAATATTGTCTTCCAGTTGAAATGCCTCAAGTGGTCTGGTTTCAGAGTTTGGAAGTCACGCTCACCAAGTTTCTTTCTGCATTCGGAACGAGCAGAACGCGATGTTTATTGGATTAATTATTTACAAGTACCCCTCGCATTTCATGTTTGAGCAGATGAGGGTTTTTTCCTTTCCGGAAGAAGTTACTGATTAATCGAAATTCATGGTTTGCCTTGAATCTCAATTTTGTGGCGAGGCTTTGAATCTTCAATATCTTACCTGGAACTATATATTCTGTCTTTTTTAATTTCGGAAATGGAAAAGGTAGGGGCTTGCATGAAATTGAAGCGCCATCATCAATAACTCGCTGTATGTGGAAAATCGTCTGATTTTCTTATTTCTGAAATATCAGATTTTAACAACGGTAAGAGAAGAGTGAATTTTCCGTCAAAGTGGAATAAATTTCACCAGTTCATGAATAATTCAATGATTCAAATAATCCTCACACAAATAGCACTTATGAATTAGACATATCAGCACTTTCAGTTTGAAAAAATATCATAAGGGGAATGAAAATATATTTGCTGCATTATCAATAAAACTACGGTTTGTTCTAGAAATATATTTATCAATTCACAATTATACTCATTATATTATGGAATGAATATCAATATGGGGCTCAATTATCAAATTTTCAGTCAATACTTTATAGTACTGGAAAACAATTCTCATAATTTTCATAGACTCAACTAAGTTGTTGCAAAGAGATAAAGAAGAGCACTGGCAAATTGAAAAATCTCTGATCCACCCAATTTTGATTCCCCATACACCCTATCAACAAAAGTAATCGGAACCTCTCCAACTGTATATCTAAACTGCCTGGCTCGTATGATCATTTCCATCTGAAAAACATATCCCTTCGATACGCAACTGCTAACAAGCTTTTCCAACACAGGCTTTTTGTATAATCTGAAGGATCCAGTTAAGTCAGAGGCCCTTGGTCTCAATAGGAGTTGACTCAAGAAGTTAGCACCTCTGGAAATGAGTTTCCTCTTGAAGTCCCAACCGTGGACTCCACCACTTCCTATGTACCGACTCCCAGATACAAGATCAAAATCATTTTCCTTCTGTTTTTCGATAAATTCCGGAATGAATTTTGGCTGCAAAGGTTTGTATCTTAGATAATTCGACTAGCAATTTTATCAGAATGACATACATGGTGACTCAAATCAGCATCCATAATAATTATAAAATTTCCAGTGGCATGCTTCAAACCATGAATATAGGCTGTTCCCAGGCCAAGTTTTTTCGCTCGAGGACGTAAAACTATTTTATCTTCACCATAAATTTTCTGTAGTTGTTTGGCAGCTTCTAAAGTTCCGTCAGGACTTCCATCATCAATCACAATTACTTCGAAGTTATATCCACTATGATTCGAATGATTATGAAGCTGAAGTAATAAAGTATTTCTGTAACATACCTTTCTTCCATATATTTATTTATCAACCATATAACAATAGGAAGGTTTTCAATCTCATTGTATGTTGGTAAGAGAATGGTATATTTATCTTCAGATTCCGTGTTTTTTCCCATCTCAGATGCCAACAATGAAGGTTTTTCCTCTAATAAAGTGCTAATATAATATGCTAGGAAAATCACTGCTAGTCTTCCACAATGCCAAATAAAAGAATATTCGAATAACCGTCTCATGCAATCTTATATCTTCTTGAAGAGTTATCTAAATCCATAAATGAATTAGACCGAATATCTTATCTCGGAGAAGGAGGTTATGTTGTTTAGGTGAACTGTCATCGTCACCTAGGGGTAGCCAAAACAGACATATCGAATTTTCGATCTGGAAAATTTGACAACGAACTGCTATTTTAATAATAGATTTATGTTAGAATTGAGGATCTTTAAATCGAAGTAAACATTCGGCATTTTATAAGGATGTTGTCCTTATACCTTCGCAGTTCGATTTCATTTTTATCTAACAGAAAAAAAGTGGAAAAACTGCATCACTAGGGCGGAAATCTATAATTTAAATCATGAAACATTCCAATAAAGAAATCTGTTCAATCGTACTCAGTAGCATCTATGAAACAATAACGAAAACCGAAATTGAAAGATTTCTATAAATTATTGTACCCTTGAACTTCGCGGTAGTAATTATAGATGTCACTACTGTAAAATGATGGTTAGGCAACACACAATTCAAATAACAACAGAGTAATCAGGGGTGACAACAACATATCGTTTCTTTTATAATGCGATGACAGCAGCATTCTGAAACTTTATAATAAATGTGAAAAATGTAGATTGCCATATTTTCTTTCCAGAAAAATTCAAATGAAAACTTCAGACGTGGCAACCAGAGAGGGATGACAAGAATGACCTTCTTTCTCATCCATTGATTTCATTCAGAAATGACAGGTATCATATGACTTGTACCAGTCGTTCGATCAAAATTAAATTAACACAGTTTTGATCAGTTTTGTTGAGAGGAGATTGTGTGTGAGGATTAGAATTTAATCTGAGAAGTCATGGCTAGTCAAACTCAAGGAATTCAACAACTTTTGGCAGCTGAGAAACGTGCTGCAGAGAAAGTTTCAGAAGCTAGAAAACGTAAGAATTTCCAAAATTCTTATCGATTATCAAGACATGTCCATGGGTGTAGTTTCAAGTCACGAGTTCTTTAAGAAGCTTGTGATTTATTAAGTTCATCAAAACTTTAGGAGAAATTTCATTTATAAACCAAAGTGCGAGCCAAGATCTAATCAGCGCTCTTATCGATTTTTTCATATATAATTTTTTTTCAACAGGAAAAGCCAGGAGATTGAAGCAGGCCAAAGAGGAAGCTCAGGATGAAATCGAGAAATATCGCAAAGAACGCGAACGTCAATTCAGGGAATTCGAAGCTAAACACATGGGCTCCCGGGAAGATGTTGCTGCCAAAATCGATCAAGATACCAAGATTCGAGTTGATGACATGAATAAAGCTGTAGTGTCTCAGAAAGAACCTGTAAGTGAACATAATGGTGCTCCCTGAGCGATTTGATGAATTCAACAAAACTTTTCAGGTCATTCGAGAGGTTCTGGAGCTTGTTTACGCGATCAAGCCGCAGATGCACCAGAATTACCGTCAGTATCGCCAATAAATGTGTTCGATGAACGGTCTTACTTAATAGTACCCATGAAGTTGAAGTATTTACTTAATAGTTATAAAGGCATTCCTTTTTGTATTATATGTTGAAGCATAAACCGTACTAAAATTTAGAGAAGTTATATACATATACTAAAAAATTATTGTAAATTGTTGTATCATTGTAACTGTGTTACATAAATTAAACATGATATTGTAAAATTTCTTTTTACTCATTTGGAACGACCCCCATTACTGAAAAAAACTGCCAAGTGTGCCAAAATGTTTTTATTCAATCGACCTTTCATGTATAAATATTGTGTCCTATGAGTAAAATATGTACCAAAAATATTCACAGCCAAGTTAGATGGTCCCCTTGATGCCACTATTTATCCAAATCTGCCTTCGATAACTGCTCTTCGAGAAGCGCAATCTGCTTTTTCAACCTCAAATTCTCATCCAGCAAATAATTATCGGATAAAGGTGAATTTGCAGCGAGATCCTCCCGCAAAACGTTCATACTGTTCTCCATCTTGATGAAATCCTTCATCATCGCCATCATCATGTCCAGATGCATCCTTCTCATCTGCGCATTCGTACTGGAAAACTGATATTTCATTTCCTTGGTGAAAGCACTGAACTTCTCGCTTATTTCATTTCTGACGGCTTCCTCTACCAATTCTTTAACGTGATCAAAGGATACTGGGACGTTTTTCTCGTTATTGTTTTTGATATCCGCACCGTGGTTCACTATGGGCGACATAACGGGTTCCAATTTCGATACTGTGACTTGAGGACAGGTCGGTGTGGAAGTGGACGCTTGTTTCATACTCAAAGACCTCCTTTTGTATAGGCTCAGTCTTTCCGGTTCTTCGTTTGTGTTTTCGCATGGCTGTTTGTTATACGAATTACAATCGCCCCAGTTGTCACCTGTGAAAAATAGTAAGGAATATACAGGGTGTCCAAACTTCTAATTGGGGCATCCTTCTTACCATCTCCGTTTGTAGAATGGTCATATTTGCTGGTTAATCCCCCATCTAAGCCCAAACCAGCCATGAAGGAATCCACAACATTGGGCGAACCAGACCCTTTATTACAATCCGGCACATCACCCGACTCTGGACTGTTGGGCAGGAGATTCCCGAACGATACGTTCTGGACGATCTCCTCGTCGTTTTTCGAGTTTCGTTCGGAAACGGCCAGGTCCTCCAACAGGCTACTATTAGAATTGACCATCTCTTGCTTTTGAAAGGCGACATTTTTTATGGTGCTTTTGTGAGCCTCAAAGACAAGAACTGGTTCTAGGATTCTCCTGGAGTCGTACAGACTGATGTTGCCCTCTTGAGAGGCCAGGACGAAGTGGGTGCCGTCGTGGGAGAAATCCACAGCAGTCATGCTGTTATTCACCGGTACGCTCGCTATGCATTTGTTCGAAATGATGTCGTAGCAGAAAAACTGCCTATCCGCACCTAAAAATTGATAAGTGAATAAAATTCTTTTGCAATCAATCTTGTTACTTTATTCACCTGTAGATATGATCAAATCCGGATTATTAGGAGAAAACGCGACTCCAGTCACTGGTGCTTTATGGGACTCGACGAAGAACTTGTGCTTATTTATGTTACTATCCCAAACAACCACCACTCCCTCGTTACTTCCACCGATGATAAAATTCCTCTTCAAGGGATTAGTTCTGAGAGCACTTACACTTTCAGACTTAGGAACCTTCAAAGTAGACGATAATGCATGCGTCAGGTTGCTATACAAATGTACTTCCCCATTAAGACAACCTGCCACTAAGTGAGTATCCCTAGCCGTGAATTCAATATGAGATATCAAGGAAGAAGCTCTGGGAAACCTAGAATCAAAGACATAAGATAAGAAAAACACAACACAGAATATATATTGTCTTACCTGTTCTTTATCTTCTTCTGTTTAACATCGTAAATTAGGACCTGCCCATTTTTCGTTCCAAATGCTATAAACTTCTTGGTTGTATTTTGGAAGGCCGTGCAGGACGGCTCATCTACGTCGACGATTGTGTGTATTAATTTAAGGTGGTTCCTAACGCTTATAATTTCTGGAAGACCCGATGTTGGTACTACCGATAACCAACTCCCATCTTTACTCCATGAAATGCTTCTAACTGGTCCATCAACTTTGGAACCTGGCTGGTAGTTGTACACTAAGTCACCTTCGGGGAAGGAATGAAATTTGACAGAGGTTGAGGAAGATGCTATGTACATTTTATCACGAACAATATGGAATTTTCTATTGGACCAAGAATCTAGTACGAGACCTGAAAAACAAAATGCATGATCTAATTCTTCAGAAACAGACACTCGTTTCAAGTTGAAATGAATCAATATTAAATTTCTCTTCAATTTCTTGTTATACCTCAATTTTTGCACATAAAGTGAGGTTAGTTAACAGCTAGTATATCTACCTCAATAAATAGGAATAAATTATGTTAAAGAACCAAAACCTCCTCGAAAACCATACAATATTGCAGTACTGAAGTTATTATTTATAGTGTCGAGTGTATTTTTCAATTTCCTTTGGAGTTGTGAAATGAGTAATCTTTTTAAACGTAATTACCTTAATTTTAAGCTTATAATCATATAAGCCTCACTTGTATGGTATTTTAGAATATTTTTGTAGATCCTGAAAGAAAAAAAAATGAAAATATCCTACAATTCCCAACAAAAAACTACATGAAAACTGAGAAAAACTAGACCGTTTATTATTTGAATTATGTCAAATTTTGGAAAATGACACAGGCATCATCTATCGGAATATTTGTGAAACAGAAAAATAGAAAACTGTGATCGATGGAAAAAGTGCAATCTTTATTGATAAAAACTTAAAACGAAATCGTGAAAATAAAAACGAAATATCAATAAATACACAATTAAAAGTGAACATTTGAAGATGAATCTTTGATTTGAATTTCCCCTTTCTCTGGAGTGGTTGAATAATAATTTAAGTCAAAAGGATGATAAAAACATAACATAAAACATTTCTCGTTCCTTCATTTCTTATATTCCCCGTAGGAAATGAAAAACCGCATTTCAATTCCGTGAAAAATGAAGATTATCCTCAGGTTGAATAAACTCATCAGTAGTTTCGTTAACCCTGAATGCAAACAGAAATTCTACACTCAGTGAGATGCTGAATATTCGATTTCCACCTAGGTGAAACATGTGCCGACTACCGGATTTTCCAATTTTCCCATCTATTCGATAGGTACAATTGGAAAATTATGTTATTCGCTAGAGAGAATTTCCAAGCTTATAATTTGAATTGGGGGTAGAATTTGATAGTATCATCAATGTTGAAATTGAGACTAGAATCTGAAATCTCTAATTTTCTCGAGAATGGTCTGATATAGGACACATTATAAAGTTACCAATTCGTGATCATATCATGGTTTTTTTCTTTTGAATATGATATCTTTTATTCTGGCTATTTTTAGACCTTAAGGAAACCGTAGATGTTATAAAGGAGTATGATGATGTTGTAACCATCCCTGAAGTTAATTTTACTGGAAGCTGCAGGTGTTCTTACAAAAGATCAAACAGAATTAACTTTTATTGCTTCATTCTTTCATTCGGGAGACGACAGGGATGTTCAGCTGTTTCACGGGATTAGGAATAATGAAAATGGAACGTCTTCCAATCCAGATTAAATGGAGGATTTTATGGCTCTTATTTGCGGGAGAAATACTAAAAAATGATATAAAAATAGACGACAAATAATCAACGAATTGAATCCCTGAACAAATTCATAATGAATAGGAGTTGACAAGGCTGTTTTATGTCTTTAGTTTGAGAATCTTTTGTGGTTTTTTCTCTTTACAGTTCAATTTTTCAGTTTCGTTTTTTCTTGAGCTTGAAGTAGAAGAACCTCCTGGATTGGAGTTTTCCTGAAAATATCTTTTACTTACTGTAAACTGGAAATATTCTCTAGGTTACCCTATGGCTGAAAAAAATAGGTACCTACCCTTCAAAATTAAATTTTCAGCGACCATTCCATCTCATTGCTGAAGGTTATCTAAAAGTTCAGAAAACCAGAAGCAATTAACGATGATGGACTTGGCTGAAAACAACGCAACATGACGTGAGGTGTGTCTGAAGTGTTAACAGCGATAATAATCAAAATGATTGACTGTTCGTTACACAGTAAATGACTGAATTAATGAAATCGAACCATATGGCGTATGGTTAGTTCATACTGTTAGCATGTTATCTAACAATTAACATTATCGATTGAACGTCTACTTCGATTCCATATCAAACGAAAATTTCTGATGAAGGTGATACCTGAACTACATCTTTTCAAATAGAGGAAAGTTAAGAACATATTGCGTTTATTTCTTTTCGAGAAACTCAGAGGTAAACGATTTCTTCTAGTTGAAGTAAGCTCAAAAGCTAGGGATGAGGCTTCAAACACAGAGATGATGCTGTATACTGTAGTATACAGGTTGGGCAAAATTCGTTGTCTACTGAAGGTATCTCGAGAACTATAAGAGCTAGAAGAAAACGGATGACACATTTCTGAACTCTTTGTCAGAGAAAGAAAAAATGGTAACCTTCTTCGATTCTTCCTTTTTGAGTTATTAGCAAAAAAAATGAGATTTTGACGATTTCGAAAAGTTCTCATAACTTTTTTGTCTTTGAAGTTACAGATCTGATACTTGAAACTTCTATATTCACTTTTTAACGTAGAATCCACTGACGAGCTGGAAATATTTTTCCATTTTGAATCATAAGGCGAACTTTCGTTTATTGAATGCTAACTTTCATTGAATTTGCTATTTTTGAATTGGAAAAATGTTTTTTGCCAGTAGATTCTACGTATGAAAGTTTCTAAGAAGGTTTGAGTCTCAGACCTGTAACTTCAAGGACAAAAAAATAATGAGAACTTTTCGAAATCGTCAAAATCCCATTTTTTGCTAATAACTCAAAAACGAGGAATAGCAGAAGACTACGGTTTTTACCATTCTTTATTTCTCTGAAAAAGAGCTTGGAAGTGAGTCATCCGTTTTCTTCTAGCTCTCATAGTTCTCGAGATTCCCTCAGTTAAATGTATCGATTCCTCCCCTGCACTTTCCAATGGAAAATTCTTCTGATATGAAGATTAATTTTTTTTCATTCGTTTTCGAGAATGTACCCGACTTGAAACTTATCAGAATTGAATTTTTCAAGTGAAAATTTGAAAAGCGTGGGCTCTCTCTTTCCTTGGTCCTAGACGAATTGGAGAGGAAAAACACCTAAACATTAATTCAAATTTTGCCACTTCAGCGTCTGTGCTTGGGGGAGATTAATTTGTTTTACATATTCAAGGGTTGATGAGGTAGAAACGAAAACATCAGGAATGGAATAAATATAAATGGAGCTTTCATGACGATTCCAGTCTTGAATGGGACATGTTCATCACGCATGACCACGTCTGTTGCAAGAATGAAAAGCGGAAAATTCGTAATGGCAGTTAGAGGTAACTGCTGAAATGAATCGGTCGGTTAAATGCGGCTTTTCACTCATTGTTTTCATAGTGACCTTTGATTTTCATTGCTGCACTACTAAGAACATCTTGACGAAGGGTTAGTATTAAATTTTTTTCGAGTAAATTCATTTGCAAATGAATTGAGACATCCGAAGCTGTATCAATGTTATATTTTTGTGGAGAACATGAAATTGAATTGTGAATTACCTCTAAATTGTTTTCCTCCTGGAGCAGTGTACCAATATTATAAAAAAATTATTTAAACTCCATCTTCAATATCAAAAGTTTCAACTTTTATAATGATTAAAATTCTTGCCGAATCAAGAATTATTGAACAATTCCAAATAATAATTAGGTAATCCATTTGTTATGGATTTGATAGGTTATCGATTTCGATTATTCTTTTAACAGTGAAGTATAGCTACACAAATATCTTGGTTTCAAATTTCATTCCACATAGAATCTCCAAGTATCATATCCATCTCTTTGGTATATGATTGCCCTGTCAAAAAATGATGTGGGTCTATCGTATAATTTTTTTTGTGGCTCCTGAAGAGCAACTTAAAATTTTCTTCTTAGAAATCAGAAAACTGACACAAATGAAATTGGAAAAACATTCTATAGGATCCAGATGGCAATAATTTTTTTTTATAACGTTCCCCCCTAATATCAGTATGGTATCCTAAGAAAATTCAAGTTCGAAGATAACTACAGACTATAGAAATCAACCTTCCTGTTGATGAATAATTTCCTTCTCAAAAACCGTAAACATTTGCAACAAATATCCATAGACCTTAGGTATTTATTCAAGCTATTAAAAATCAATTTTTCAATGGTATTATATAAATAAGGAAAATAATAAGTTTTTATGCCAAACAAATTTAGGGCACTGTATTTAAACAGGAGCTGCTCAAAAAAAATTATATTGTTTAAGTTAAGACCTACACTGTTTTTGACAAGGATTCAGTCCTTCAACTTTTTCGAAACTATTCATTCACATCATGTATAAGCCACAATATTCCACAAAGCAACTCTTTTTCTCATCACGTTCAAATATGTAGACTTTAGGGCATATATTGAGGAAACCTCCTGATAAAAATTTATGTTTAATAGACCCTTGAGTGTAATGCAAATGCAAAGTTATAAGGTTTCAATGTTTCGAGAAGAAAAAACAGGGTAAAATTTGAAAGGTTCTGCACTCATTACATTTATTCTGTGTATAAGATATCTCCATCCCTCTAAAATTCTTTTTGACTCACACCGTATAAATCTTATAGAGTTAAGTTATATAAAGAGCTCTCTATACCATCAAAACTTCTGTCGTTAACTGTAGAAACTTAATGTCATTTCCACACAAAACCTCGCACTTACGAAAGATCAACGAAGATCGCAAACAAAAGCTCCAACTAATTGATAGAGCAGGTTGTATACGGAGAACATCAAAGAAACCACGTTATTTAATCTATCATAATTAGCCAACCACTCTTCTAATTACAGCGGAATATCGACACGAAATAGAGAAGTGGCTGAAAGATATAGACGTGGATTTCCGCAGGTTCAACTCCCTAGCCAGTCGTCTAACTTGGGAACTTAGCGTTAATCCGGAAAACGTCAAATATTCAGAGTACGGCAAAGAACTGACGTTGATCAAGAACAGGTGGAGAAATGCGATATGCGGAAAGGAAATTCAGAGAGACTGGTTGACGGGGCAACAACGAAGGAAAATGTTTTTGTTGTGTAGAGGTGGGAAATTCACCGATAAAGGTATTGTGTAAGTATCAAGAGTCTGACATAATGAAGGCAGGATTAATCCCAACTTCTAACAATGTATAAAGCGTTAGGATTTTTGGATAATGGCGAAGAAAAGCTCTCTTGGAAATATAGAATGTCCCAGTTATTGACCGTAGAGAAAAGTGAAGATAACCAGAAATTAATTGTTGAAGATTGACGCATTAAGTTTCTTTCAAGGTATTTGAAATATTTCTGGCAGTTGGAGGCTCTGTATACTTATTTGTATTGAAGAGAATACATTGGCGGTTTCCTCCTGTCTTTTGCTTAGCCCACGCACTTTTCTTTAATGTTTCCGGCACTCTTAGATTCTATAGAGGATCATGTAATCGGAAATGTTTTCCTCTTTCTCATTTCCTGGTACGAATTAAGACGGAAACTCTTAGAAATCGGGGACCCCCTTTCAAGAGTTACTTCCAACGAAAAAAAACCCATTTTGCACTGTCGCTTTTCAATCCATTCGATTTTGAGATAAAAAAAATTAAATTTTATACAGAATTGGTCATTTACATGCTGCGTGAATCAATTAAATTTTCACAAGTTTATTCTATGGTTTCTACGATGTTGTAGCCTATTTTCTTCCAGAAAATATATAGAAACCATGGGAGAACTAGCCGAGGCTTACGGTGCAGAAATTTGCTTACCTTCAACAGAAAATTTCGTCGATTTCTACTCGAGGTTATTTGCAAACGTTTCTGTCCAACTAACACTTCCCCAACCAGGAGATTGTTTATCTGGAGAGCCAGATTTGGAGATCCTGATGAAACGACAAGACCTCAACGCCGATCAGTTGAGATGGATTTGGCACCTCTGGCACAACTCAGTAGGACCGAGGGTTAAGAAGCCTTTTCTCGAGGTGGTGGATGTCTTAAACAGAGCAGCCAGGGCAAACGGTAAGTCAATAGTCATAACTGAGCAAATAAAATTGAAAAAGGACCTATATTGTTCTCCACATATTGAAAATGATCGCTTATTGAGTTTTTGTTGGGCTGCCCTGTGTATCTCAATCATTCCAACTCTTGAATGGATAGTTTTGAATCTGCTTATCCTTATCTTCCGCCAGGATATCTCGACAACGGTGAAGTATGGAGAGAAGAGCTTGAAACACCGAATCTCGAAGAAGTCGTTGATCGACTATATTCAGAAATAGAACCTCTGTACAAAATGCTCCATTCGGTGGTCAGGTATAAGCTTTACGAGAAATTTGGACCATCAGAAATCGATTTGAAAGGACCAATTCCCATACACTTATTAGGTGAGGACATTGATATAAATTTGAGGATACCACGAAATGAACCTTGATGAATTCCACTTTTTTTCTTTGCTCAATTCAGGAAATATGTGGGGTCAAGATTGGTCCTACCTCATCGGTCTCTTTATGCCCAAGAACTTCAAAATACTGCTGAACGAAAGGTTGCAGTCCAAAAATTTGACAATGAGACATATGGTGAGATTGCAAGATAGTTTGATGACATGATTGAAGGACTTTTTTAGGTTTTGGAAGCCGAAGATTTCTATGCGTCTATGGGGATGCCGAGGATGACTAGGAAGTTCTGGAAATATTCGATACTGCAGAAGAAGGATAACACTTCTGTTTGTCATGGAACCGCAGCCAATCTATATAATGATGGCGATTTCAGGTAGATATGCATGTTTTTATGATGGTTGGAATGTCATATTTTGAACATGATTTTGATTTTCGAGGATCATGATGTGTGGCCAGCCTGGTATAGATGATTTTTATGTGATTCATCATGAGATGGGGCATATCGAATACTACATGGCGTATGAACAACAACCGGCAGTATTCCAGGTATGTCGAACCGTTTTGAAACTTCTCCATCACAAATTGTCTAACTTACCATTTACTGCAGAGTCTCAGCTACACAAAATTGCTGCCCCAAGGTTAATATTATTTTGTCACTAAGATAGCATTGCACTTAATGAAGTTATTATTGAGTTATTCTAATATTCCAAATTCCAAAATAACTATTTGGTAGAGGTCGCCAAGCTCTAAATAATTAATAATAATCTTGTTGAAACTCCAATTGGAATCAAGATTTGCAATTTGTACTTTCAGGCATATATAGGTACTTTTTTATGTTTATGAGAACAGATCACTTTGTGATAATCAGGTATAGAAAGAAGAACTGGGCCTATTAGCAGTGGCGTATCGATAGATAATAATAGATGATTAGTATAAAGATAAAAAAAGATATAATTTAAAATAACGACAACTTTTGTGCTAAAACGTTGTTATTACTTGAATTGCACTGCTTGATTATCTGACAGTTACGTCAATGCGAACTTGTGTGATGTGGCATGTGAAGATACCAAAGGGGGCCGAGTGCTTTTGATCTCCTAGACAAGAATTATTGTCTTCTAGACCTCTAAATCCTTTTTCAAAGGTTGGAAGCTAATTTGTAGGTACTTTTATCATAACATACTTACCTTAATTTTTTCAGGAAGGCACTAACACAGCTTTCCACGAAAGCATAGGAGACGCCATCATGCATGGAGTGATGACGCCTCAACATCTACACCGCATAAGCTTGCTCCGAGACGAAGAACTCTTTGACAGCTCAACCGATTTCGCCCTGAATCTACTGCAAGGCCTCGAGAAAATTGCGGAGATCCCGTTTGCCCTTCTGATCGACAAGTACAGATGGAAAATATTCAGCGGTGAGATTTCCAGGGATAAACTGAACGAGGCCTATTGGAAAATGAACAGGATGTACCGAGGGGTTGTTCCTCCTGAGGGTAGGGGAGAGGTTTACTTCGATGCAGGGGCAAAGTTTCATATACCGGATGGAACTCCCTATATAAGGTAAAATTCAAAAAACCCAACTCTTGGAAATGAGTTTCATGCAATTGGTGTAGCTGATCGTTTCACCGATGTTAAACAATAACAGGGGATTCCAAGTTGTCACCCTCGACAACTTCATCGATTGTTGGCGTATGAAAACGCCTGAAGTGAATATTTGAACGTTTTGTAAAATAAAAGTATCCCTCATATTTTTCGTTTTCGAGTAATTTGATATTCAAAAATTGAAAAGTATCTGTGGAGTTTGTAAACTTGAGTACTTTGGCTGAATACAACTCTATTTAAAAGTTCCACAGATGTGTAGTGTCACAGATTTAGCCAGTTATTCTGAAAATAATTTTGTTTTTCAAGGGGTGGCATTGCTTATTATGAGAACTTTAAATGGCTGTATCTTTTTATCAGGGCTGAATCGGAAAAAATGATATAAGAAAAAAGTGTTCCTTTTGAGCTCAGATATCTACTGTTAAAATATTTGTACGAGTCAAAGACTCACCCTATAGAAATACACTAGCGCCACCCAGCAGCCAAGATTGAATTCCCTCACTATCGAAGGATACCTATATTTCTGTTAACATGTGTCATCTATGAGACAATACTGACATAATAACACTTCAAGGACTTTCATTTTTCGAACAATATTTTCAAAAACTTAGTTAAATCTTTTTTGTTCATTTTTCACTCCGGTGCATTTTTCCAAGCTAATTTCAGTTCCGAAAGTGCCACTTTCCCGCATTAGTGTGATCCTTTACCACACTATTGCACTTATAGACAGAATAAAGGACTTCCAACTCATGCCTAAAGTGTCATTTATTCCTTTTGTACTTTTTAATCCCGTGCGTTTTTACATTGTTTCCTGCACTCATTTCTGTTATGGAAGCGTCACTTTCCCGCACTAGTGCGGGAAAGTGCTATTGGTGGAAACTGATAAGACAAAAAGTACGCTTGTTACATCATTTATATTTCTTCAGGTACTTCCTCAGCGGCATACTTCAAATGGACCTCTTCAAGAGCTTGTGTGAAATCACAGTCTTGGGTGGAAATTCAAGGAATAAAGATGAGGAAAAAATATTACCATTGCAACGCTGTGATATTTATGGTTCTAAAAAAGCTGGAAAACACTTAAGGTGAAAAACTCACTCACTTTTCAACCACCTTTGTAATACTGAGTAATTTTTTCTAGGCGTGTCATGGCGCTCGGATCTAGTGTCCATTGGAGTGTGGTGCTGAACCTGCTGACAGGTCACAGTCATCTAACAACAAGGCCTTTCCTTCAATACTACGAACCTGTATATAAATGGCTGAAAAACTATGTTGAAGCTCACAATCTCTATGTTGGATGGTGAATTAAACTGTTAAATCGTAGTTCGTTTATGTTAGTTCTTCTTGTTTCTCCAACTTGAAATGAATAAATGAAATATGTCCAAAAATATTTCTTTTAATACTTCCTGTGTCCCTTATATATTAAGATTTCCTATGAGTAGCTGTAAATCTGATGGATTATGAATAGAAAGAAAACTCCCAACTACAATTAGTATATTTTTATTGTACATATTAAAAATTACATAATAATGAAAAATAATTCATAGATATGAGTGAAACATTCCAAATATCCATACTGAAGCACTTTTAGCTCCTCCATTTAGGATAAATGCGAAAAAAGTACAGAATAACGATTCCAAAGCACTTTTGTGTATGTAAAAAAACATACGAAATTTTACGATTAAATTTTGATTCGTGTAGATCTAATAGGCACTCGTGAAATTTTGAGAATTCAATAATAACAATATAGATTAAAAAATCACATCAGTTAAACGATATCATTATATAAGTACTATATAATATAAATAAAGTATAAGTTTATACAATAGAGATAAAAGATTCGAGAAGCTATCATCAAATGAATTGGCACAAAAATTGAAATAACACCTCTATAGGCATATCGTGGATAATGTAAAAAAATAAAGCTGTACTAGCAAAGCTCTCATTGACGGATTCTGTATATAAAAAGTACAATTCAACAAGGAAAACAGGCGTTTTATACAAGTATTTACATTCTCTATGAACTCATCCAATTCATTTCAAATTCTAGCACCATATACAAATTAAGGTCACTTTATGGAAGCAACTAGATTAAATTTTTCGAAAGTGATATTACGGCAAGTATACTGATTGATATCAAGCCAGTCTCAAGCAGAATTTACGATAGAAAGCTCTAAAAATATCCGTTAATTCTTCCTCTAATTTTTTTCAAAACAAATTATTTCATCGACCTCAAGAAGGTAAGTATTTTTTGTCCGCATACACTTTTCATCCGCTGTCGTCAATATTATATAGGTAGGTGAGTGAGTCATATTCGTTAATTAATAATAACATGACTGTCTGTGATAATAATTGTTGTCAACTCAATTTTATGAATTAAAAATGTTGTTTAAATATTAGTGTTTATAATAATGAAGGGTGGAAAGCGATAGCTCTTCCAGAGCTGAGGGAATTGGCATTTACGGCGACCTAGACGAGGTCAGCAAACAGGTGAGTACTTACTTTCATGGTATGTGAGGTCGACGAAAAAATGTAATATGCACATAGGCAAAAAACTGTCTATTTCTAGCCTGCATGCTCGGCTTTAACCGACAGTTTTTTGGTACATGAATAACTATTATCTTGTTAAATCCAGGATTTTGCCCTACTTGAAACCGAAAATTTTCGTCGAACTCTCTTGTTTACTAGTCCTCATGGTGGACACAGTTTTCTTCTCGACAACCTGCTGGGTAACGGATTTCTTCAACATTTTCTGTTCGAGAGTGTCGCTGTCCTTCAAGACAGGCGGTTCGTTTATGAATTCGACGTTTGTGGAGAAGGAGGACTGGTACTGGGTGTCCACGCCATTCTTTACGCTTTCAAAGGTCGACTTATCTTTGTTCGGCGTGCTAGTGTAGTATTTTTCCTCGATGGTCTGATAGATCGGGTCGGCCGTTTTGTATGTTTCGTATTTGTATGATTCGGATTTGTAACCGGTGGGAGTTTTGTAGGTGTTGGCGCTGTATTCGGAACTGGAGTAACCGTCCGTCGAAGACTGGGGTTTCAGGTCGAAGGTGCGATATTTCTGGTCGTAACTGGGCGACGGACTACTGGTATAATCGAATCTTGGAGGTTGGTTGCTGAACAACTTGGGGGAGTTCAGGTTGTGTCCAGGACTGACGGGAGGCGCTGGGGATTTATTGACCGAACTATATATGGCACTTTCGAACGGTTTGGCGGCCGGTACGTAACCGGTACTGTAACTCGGCGAAGTAGGGTGGTTGTAGGAGGAATAAGTGTTGGAACTGTACAGGGGTTCGCCGTAAGTCCTACCGTAAGTCGTAGATGTGGGGTAGTTTTGCGACTGGTTGGCGTACGAGCTGTACTTCTGATCGTCGTAGGCGTTTTGACCGTAAACGTCGTTTCCGTAAACCGCGTTGTCCAGCTCGCTTATGTGCGACTGGAGCAGTCTGTTATTTTTCTTGTTGCGTTCCAAGGAATTGACTTTTTCCGGGCTCTCTAAGTGACTGTAGCTATTCGCGTAGGGCGTTTGATTGTACTTGTAGTTGTTGTGGAGGGCGTCGGTTTGGTACAATCTGGAATAGAAGTGGTGGGTGTTGACAAAACGGAAATTTGACGTGCTTCACCGTGTAGATTCTCTAACACTCTGAAACTTTCGACCAGTATGTCTTAATTCTTCTAGATCCAGAGAGAAGTCCCAAAAACTCGTGTTGCTTCATTCGATGTTTGTTAATAACACGTTTCGGTTCAATGCCATCATCACGAATAATACAGTGTGGTTCATTTAAAACGAAACAAATTATATAAAAACGCTCGGACATGTCGATTTTTAATTTCAGGGGGACAACATCCAAGATCAAATTCAAATATCGCTTTAACCCTTAGCGTTACAACCCTAACCCTTATATTTTGAATAGGGAAGATGGGGAATGTGATACCTCTTTTCAAGGGCCTTTTTATTCAGAGTTCAGAATATTTGACTTTATTTCATTCAATCCAGTCGTTTTCGAAACAGAGCACGACCAATTTTCTACAAAATTCAAATTTGAAAATCTCGAGAACGAATGGATTGACTGAAAAAAAATGTAATTATGTTGAACTTCTACTAGAAAGACCTTTCAAATGAGGTATCACTTATCCCATCTCCCCTATACAAAATATAGGGGTTGGGTTGAAACTCTAAGGGTTGAAGCTATGCGGTTTCGAAATTTTTCTTCTTCTTCTTAGAAGTTGTCCTTCTGGAATCAAAATGGACATGTCCGAGCCTTTTTTATATAATTCGAATCTGCAGACTTGAAGAGCCGCTGTTTCGTTATAAATGACCCACTCTGTATAATCAGGAGATACATTTAGGTCTCAAAATTTGTTGAAATTTCGTTGAAGTTAGTTCCGATCTTGGCGAAGCTCAACAAATCATCTTAAATAAGTCAATATTTGAAAAAAATTTTTGAGTATTTTCGACGATTCGATGACCTTCGCCAAGATTTTGAGCATTTAGACTAATTTCTTCGAAAATTGCTCTGTTCGACCAAACCGCTGCGTATCGCCGGCCCTGATAAAAACGAGTCGAAGAACCGGACCGTCTCTAGTGAAAACTCTCGACTCTGGAGCCAGCACATAAATTCCCGAAAAAATCTTAAAAAAATCGTGATTTTCGACGTTTACCATATGCGAATGTAAACAAATCAACTCTCCCACAATGAACTTAACCCGCGCCTGACGTTTCTTACAATTACAGGCGTTTTTACATTTTTTAACCTGATGATGGCAATGTGCCGAAACATGTGGAAATTGTCGGTGCCTCCTCTCTGTAATCTCAATGTCCCGAGTACTTTTGACTGGTTGAGGTAGCGAATCGACACGTAGAAGCGACCCATACTCATGCCAAACTTTTTTTTAGTTGTCTCAAGGTTCAGCCGTTAATACACACTCCTTCTCCAAGCTTAACCCGTCCATGCCCACTTTCATAGGAAAATCATGCTTAGCCATGCCACTTCGAACTACATCATTCAATTCATTCTTCATTAATAAGTACAATATTAGTGATTAAACGAGTGCAGAGAAAAAAGAAAAAAATTTGTACAAAATTCGATTGATCAAGCACACTTGATCTCGACTCTAATCCTAATCGATCAATCTTTGGAGGTTAAGTGTCAAATCTGACATTGACACAAATGACAGGTGACAGATTCGTAATTTGATGGATACGTCGCCGGATATCCGGACTCCGTCAATCTAATTTTGTCGAAGAGTGGAATTAGTTTTGTTAACCACACACCTTTGACTCACCGCGACGTCTCTCCCTCTTGCGCGGAACTGACGTAGCCGTCGGTGTCCTCGCCGGACGTGTCGAAGGCCTTCAGCTTGTACTTGGCCTGTCGGATGGCGGTCAGCTTGTTCCTGGCCTCCTCGAGCTCCTTCTCGATCCTGAACACCTCGCTCCTGGCGTCTATCTCCTGCGCGATGCCGCCCACCATCCTCTTGTTCAGGACGAGGCTTCTCTCCTCCTCCACGCTCTTGGCCCTCTGCGCGGCCCTCACCAGATTGTCGGTGGATCGGATGACGGCAGTGCCGGCCTGCTGGAGTCTACGCGTCGCTTCCGTGTCGCCCTCGGCCTTCACCTTGCAGGCTACTAGGAGTTGGGCGGTAGAACTGGCCACTTGTTTCGCCGAAGAGATCAGCTTATCTTCACTTCCGAGTCCTGGAACCGATCAGTTTTGATAGAAGGTAGAAGACATCAAAATACACTCCGCAAAAATAATTAACGCACATTATGGAAATCTCAAATTTATTCTACAACTGAAGGTGTTCTCAATGATAATTATTTTATCAGAATTATGCAAGCATATGTTATCCACTTTCAACGGTTTTCTTCCATTCAGATGTTTTTCCCAGCAGGAATAAAAAAATGATATTATCAGATTTTGAATGTATTGGCTCTATTCTAAAATCAGTTGGTCTCGATCAATTCTAGTGATCAATAGTTTTTCTTTCGTTTGATTTTCTACACTCGATCGCTATGCAACGCGAAACACGCAATTTGACCCAAGAGGAATGTGCCCAAGCGGTAGTTTTGCGAGAAGAAGGGTGGACATACACAAGAATTGCAGAAAAGTTTGGAGTTTCCCATACAAGTGTGTCCAGAATGTTGCAGCGATTCAGGGAGACAGGTATGAATGTCCGAAGAACAAGACAGGGTAGACCACGGGTAACAACTGCCATTCAAGAACGTTACTTGAGAGTTTCTTCGTTGAGACAACGGTTTGCAACCGCTCGCCTCCTTCAAATTCAGCTTGAGCAAACTCATGAGGTGAAAATTAGCACTCAGACAATAAGAAATCGCCTCAGAGAATATGATTTAAGGCCTCGTGTGGCGGCAAGAGGCCCAGCTCTTACCCCAGCCCATCGAAGGGCGCGTTTGGGTTTTGCGAGAGAGCATATCCATTGGGAAGAGGCCGATTGGGAAAGAGTTCTCTTCACAGATGAGTCTAGATTCTACCTCTACCATTTTGATCGACGTTCCCTTGTATACAGACGTCCACATGAAAGATATGCTCAGTGCAATTTCCTGAATACTACTGGTTTCGGGGGAGGATCGATTATGGTATCGGGTGGAATAGCTTCGACTGCTCGCACAGACCTAGTGGTCGTTGATAATGAAGCTATGAATGCTGACAAGTATATAAGGAACATTCTTGAAGAGCATGTAGTGCCATTTGCCCCATACATTGGTGAAAATTTCATTTTTATGGACGATAATGCCAGACCCCATTGTGCGAGCATCGTTCAGGAGTACCTTGAAGAGGTTGAAGTCTCTCGAATGGAATGGCCAGCAAGAAGTCCAGATCTCAATCCGATTGAGCAGGTTTGGGACAACCTCAATAGGAATCCAACTCGGAGAAATCTGGGAAGGATTAGATCAGAACATTTCAAGATCACTCATTTTGAGTATGAACCGTCGTTGCCGAGCTGTAATTGACGCAAGGGGTGGAAATATCAAGTATTAAATCACTTATCAGCATTTCAGTATTTTGAAAATTGTTCATTTCTCTTCTTTCACATAAGATTCGGTGAAATCCTGAATTTTTCTTCCATTTAATGTGTCTTGTTTCGTTCAAAACCTTCCCGAGAGAACATAAAAATAAGTTATAAAGTCAATGTAGAGTTAACTTTCATTAAAATTGAGATTTTCAGAATGTGCGTTAATTTTTTTGCGCAGTGTATGTTGAGTAATAAAATATTTTGACATTGAAATTGTGTTTGGTTCTAAAGTAGGCTAAAAATTTTAAATTATTCAATATATTCTCATACATATAAGATATTCAAGATGTTGGAGTTATAACCGCAATAAAAAAACGCACCTAGAAAATTTCAAGTCAATTACCTTTAACAAGCGCGTTGGCACTTTCCACCAGACTGTGGGTAGCGGCCGCAACCAATCTGGCAGCAGAGATCAGGCCCTCAGACCACTGCCCATCGTCGGACGATGACACAGGCGTTCTCGACATTTTTCCGCTATCGATGAGTTCCCTTTGGGCAGCGCTCGCCGCCTTCACCAGGGCAGAAGTGGCAGCGGCTATGGATTTGGCAGCCTCCAAAATCATTTCGTCGAAGTTGAGAGATTCGTCCAGGTCCTGAGTCTAGAAGACATAAATCGTGAGATCCTCTACACAACTGTATCGTACTTAATCATATTTCAAACACCTCAAGTTCACCTGGACGAATAATGAAGTACGTGCCTGACCTCCGTAATAATATGTTTGATTCCTGGGTGAATTTAAAACATCAACCAAGAATATCAAACATATCTCACGGAAATTGGCTCCATTTTGTAGAGATTTCTTAGAAAAATGTTGCGTTGAAATCGTTTCTGAGGATTGAACTTACCGGTATAGCTTTTCTGGGTCTCAAGTTGGCGAGCTTTTTGGCAGCGGCATCAATGGAGGCCGCAGCTCCGAGCAGCTCGTTTTCTGCTATCACCGTCGGATCATCGGGGTCTACCCAGTCTGAACCTGGAAAATTTATCGAAATTGAAGCTGATGCAAATTCTAGAACATATAGAAATGGAGTACAGAGTACTATATTATTTCCTAGGAGAATTTGGTCTGGCGTGCGAACCCTATGGACTCTCCTGCAATCGCTTGACGAATTGTTGTACATTCGTTGACTGCAGGTGGTAGTTTAATCTTGGAGCCACGAATGGGTAGGAGTCTTCAGAGTGAGGGAGGTTTGGTTCAGTCTATGCAGAAAGTTGAAATAAACTGCTCCACAAGAGTTAGGGATATCGTATTCAATCGTTTTTAAAAGTATGCAATCTTCGATAAAATCGCTGTGAAATCATTAAAAACTCAATAACAACTTGAATCGATCCAATAAAAATCAGTAGGAGACATTTCGTCAATCTGGTCGCCTTTTTTCTGAAGTTTGGTTCTTTGCATATGCTTCATGAATGTTCTTATTTTGAAATGAAGTCAGTTTATCAACGGCTACGATTTGAAACGAGTTATCTGAAAATGCCAAGACGTAAATTAACAAACGCTGAGGCTAATAGGGCTATCGGAATGCTACAGGGTGGCCTAACTCAGGTTGTTGGCGCGGAAAGGCTCCAAGTCAGCCAAAGTGTGATATCTCGACTTTGGAATAGGTTCAGGGAGACAGGTTCCGTGTTGGAAAGACCAAGGCTTGGTGGGCGACGAAAAACAACACCTGCTCAGGATCGTTTCATCACCGTTAACCCTACATATACGTGTAGAATACTACGGAATACTTGCAAAATGCAGATGGGGTCCAAGTTTCCATCGAAACCATCAGACACTTGACCATAAGCGTCAAAGACTGGAATGGGCAAGGCGTAGTGTCCTTTTCACTGATGAATCCAGATATGGACGATTTTCAGATTTCCGAAGAATAAGTTTATGGATAATCCCACGCATACCCGTAATCGTCGCTATGTCCAAGAAGTCCATTCATTCCGAGGGGGTAGTGTTATGGTATGGGCCGGGATATGTTTCAACGGACGCACAGATCTACACATTTGTCCTGGGAATATGACCGCCTTGCACTATAGGGAGCATGTCATTGACAATGTTGTGCCAAATTTTCACTGTTATTGGCGAAACTTTTCAATTTCTAGACGATAATGCTAGACCGCACCGTGCAGCCATAGTTGAGAATGTGCGCGAGGAGCTTGGTATTCCACATTTACCAATGCCTCCGCACTCATCAAATTTGAATTTCATAGAACATCCTTGGGATATGCTCCAAAGAAGATTAGATAATCATCAACCTACCCCAGAATCCTTAAATGATCTGAGAAAGCTTCTGCCCCGTTTATGGAACAAAATTCCTCAAGAAATGTTCAACAACCTCGTGTGCAGTATGCAAAGAAGATGTCAAGCTGTTATCGATGCCCATGGAGGCCATACATGGTATTGATAGTCTTAAAATGCTTGAATTCTCCGGGCATAAAATTAACCACCCTGTATACCTACAGGCTAAAATTGATTTGCGACTTGAAATCATATTAATATGAATTTTCATCACAAAAATCTTATTTTAATTATATTTTTTGCAATTTACGTTTATATCTCATTAACTCACGTGAAGCAGTTCATTTAAACACTACACTGTACTGATGAGGGACAATGATCCAGAAACCGGTCTACAGTTGTGATTTTTTTTACAAAAATGCTCGAAGCGAAATCCGACGTTTCCCTAAATTGAAATCTTCATTTTAACGAAGCTCACCTTTGAGTAGTTCTGCTACACTGACGAGCTCCGTGACGCACTGCGCTATTTTTCTGGATATCGGCGGTAGCACGTGTTTCGCATCTGCGCTGTTACCTTGAAGAATTGCCAGAAGAAGCTCCCGGAACTGTTGCGCACAATCGTTACCGGCATTCAGCGTCCTATCCTTGAGTTCCGCCGATTCGGCTAAGAAATGCGCAGCGCTCTATAAAAAAAAAAATTGTAAAACTAAGTTGTTCACTTCAACCAGACAGAAGACCTCACCTTGCAAATAATCAGCATGTCAGATATAGATTTTCTGGCCAGATTGGCCACGGCTATTATGTCGTCTTGTCTGTTGCTAATTCCGGCGGAAACAGCTTTAGCTGTAGCCTTAGTTATGGCCTTCGTACTCTTTATGATATCCTCCGCAGTCACCTCCTTCTTGAAACCGTCGGTGGAGTATAAGGCCTAAACGAAACAGAAAAAATCAGGTATGAAGAATACGATCTGACAAACCTAAAAGCTACTCTTCCAAGCTCGCGCCAACTTACTCTCATCTCTTGCCCGATAACTTCAACAGTCGACTCTAAGGCTCTTGTACCTCGAGTGTGTTCATCCTCAACTGCTTTAACTGTTTTCAGTAACGAAGTCACGTTAGTTACCATCACCTGAAATAAAATGATAGTAACAACACATCCACAAAAGCCCCTTATCGTTGTACAAACATGCGTTTAGATGTCCATGACAACATGAAAAGAAAACATCAGATAAAGTAACAAAAAACTAATAAAAAATTCGGGAAAAATTGATTCGCGCTTCTTTATCTCGATATTTCCTTCGATAACCCAAATATAGCTGAAATGGAAGAGATGAGTTAGTGGAAATACACATACAGCAAGGATGACAATGACTGAGAAGGCACCCCATTCTAAACCACCAGGTATATAACGAAATACCCTTAAACAAAACTAATGATACATACCAACGACTATTTTCTCTTTGGAGTAGTGGTACCTCTCAAATTACAACGAGTTCATTACACGAAACCACACTATTTATTGATACATCGAAAAGGTCGGGGATACAACACAAGAATTACAAAAATAAATATATAGAAAATTAGCAAAAATAAAATCTAACATGTATTTGTTACACAAGTTGGGGGAGAAATCGGGTAAAGGAGAAATTCGAGGTTAATTGATTAAATTTACAATACTTATACATGGTGTCCCATAAATTATCGGCTATTGAGGATGCTGGAATAGCAGCAAAGATAAAGCGTATTCAAATTTTGAATGAATGACAATGGCACTTCCTTATCGTGATATAGTGTATAAAACACCAGATTGCATGATTCTGGTACTAAATATACAGGGTGAGTCAACAAGGATCGAACTGATGACAACTTTTGCCCCTGTAAAACAGGAATCAGCCTTCCATCATTCCTCAATCCTCAATGAACCCAATATATTATGGAGTTAACTCGATCAAATGTAACTTTTATATATTAAAAGGCACTCTGTATATCTGAGGTTCATATAATAGAAACATCCCTTAATTTCTCCTTTCCTCCGTTAAAATACAAGTGAAGAACTGACAAATCAAGCAGTAGAAATTAAACATTGCGTAATGTCTGTTTGCAATCCACTGTCAGAGTTCAAGTTCTCTTTGCTGTCACTCAAGAGTCTGATGAGCTCCTCCTCCTGATCGGAAATCCACCAATCGGTGTCAGAATCACCTGGCATCTGCCGAATTTCATCAAAAACATATCGTTTAAAATCCACCTCATTAATTCTGTCTGACCTTGGTTAATCAATCATTCTCGAACACTTCAAAACTGAGGTAGAAAAGAGAATAACCAGGAAGTTCCTTACAAAGCGAGGTAAGTTGCGAAAGATATTGGTATACAGGGTGAGTCTTTCACTCGTACAAATATCTTAGCAGTAGATTCTTGAGGTCAAATGAAACACTTTTTTCCTTTACCATTTTTTTCGATATAGGCTGTTGCCATGAAAAAATGTTATTTTTAATTCTATCCAATAAACAGTTTCATCGAATGAAATGAATTATTTGATGATATCACCCACGTCTTCCAATTTTCTCATTATGACCATTACGTACCGTAAAATACCAAAAATTCAAAGAACTCAACTCTTGAAACTGAGTTTGATGAAAGTGTTTCTATCGACCTCAAGAATCTACTGTTAAAATATTTGTACGAATCAAAGACTCACGCTGTATAGTATCCACGATTATTATTTACTCGAATTCGTTTGGTAAATCATCTAAAAGTGAATAATAGCCATCAAAATTAACTAATTCTTTTTTGATAGCCTGCTTGAACGATTAAAAATAAGCCAGATGGTCCACGATGCCAGAAATTTTTGAATCGCCTCAACATATTTCCTGTTCTCCGAATTTTCCTCCTTTTTATTTTCTTTTCTACATTATTAATGTGAAAGAATATGATTGAAGCCATTCCAAGAAAAAAGGTGGACTTTATAACGATACCGATTCGAGTGACCTCAGAGAGAACCTGATAAAAAAACCTCTTAACACATTTTCATGTGCTCAGTACTTGTTCTTATAAGGAAATGCGTGAAATTTTTCCCTCATCAAGAAGACATTATTCTGATTAAAGTCCACCCCACTTCACAAAAAACATCGAACAAAAACAAGCACAAAACACATGCAAAATGTTAGAAAACACAAAAAAATATAATGATATGCAAGTTAGAGGATATTATGGTGTACAAACTAGGAAATGATTGCACTCAACTATATATACAACTTTCTATAGTTTGTACCACTAAACCTATATTTTTCATACAACAAACTAAAAATCAAAGGAACAAATACATATACAGAATTTAAGGTATTCATTTCGAAGAGGTAAAGATTTATTCTTCGAAAACGAAAGTGGCAGTTCGAGAAGCGGTATACATTCAGTGAAAAACACGTATCATAGATCGTACCTTAGCGCTTTCCTTCAGATGGGCCATCGCGGGATCGTTGATGGGTTTGCCGCTCGCCGCTTTGGTGGCGTGGATGAGGTCTCCAAGGGCGCTGGCCACGTCTTTGACGGCGTTGATCAGCATCACCTGCGAGTCGGGATTGTCGGAGCCCAGACTGGAGGCGCCGAACTTTACGACCTCGGCCAATTGCACTGAAAGAAAAAAAAAATTCATCCTGCGTGACCCACGATACACAATAAGAAATATCGCAGATCAAATCTCTCATGAGCTACTGTATATTGAGCTTTCAGGCGAAAAAGGGATAGGCGAGAATGTTCATTGTCAGTGTCAATGGTCTACAGGGTGTCCAACGAAAACTTAACACGTTTTTGATTTACCATAGTCTATTGTGAAGTTTTGATAATTTGTAAAAGTCTGTAAAAGCGATTGTCAATTTATAGTTGACTTAAAATGGTGTATTCCGTAGAAGATAGGGTAGAAATGATATAATTATTTTTCAAAAATAAATGGATGAATGAATGAATGTGCATGGAAGTGAATGGTGCCCATTAGGAAATACTCCATCACACGAAAATGATGTATTTTTTACGAAATATCTTTGAAACGTCACATTTTGAAATAACCATTTCAACCGTTTCCCAAAAAAATTATTTCAACTACTCAAAAATGAAAAATGAAAATGGGTATTTAAAATTTAAAACGCTTTGTTTCTATTGCACAAGTTGGCAACATCGACTGAAATATGCGTTGATAATAAAGGACAACAAATATACTATCTTGATGAGATAGACAAAGATGGCTGTCTATGAAGTCTGCGACGAACGAGGAAGGTCGTAAAATTTAACAGGATTTTTATGGCTGGTTGCTGTTGAGGCTCGCCAGTGAGTACGCGCCTTATGATGGCTGTAAATCCACAGCTGTTATTTTATAAACAATCCATTGTTCTTATTTTCTAGAAGGCGCTGTTGCCAAATAGTAAACTAGAAACGAAGCGATTTAAATTTTAAAACCTAATATTTGAGGAATGATTTTGAATAGTTTCCGAGGTGCATTTGAAAAATTCATGAATGAAACTCATAATTAATCAGTTTAAACTTGCATATGCATAACCCAAATTGAGGAGAATTCCCCTTTCCAGCATTTGATAAACTAATCGCAAAAATAAGGACTCTTCCACTATTTTACCTGTCATTCCGTTATCGATGGGAATTTTGAAGCGAAATTTCAGGACCAGATAGTACTCGATAAGATCTTCAATATAAATGCCGTAAGGGAGTTGCAAAGAGCTGAGAAGTTGTTCCCCCTCGAATCAGAAATTTAAAATTCATCCGAACGCTTTCCAACGGCTCGCCGACGTCTGCCAGCTTTCTATCGAGACGCGGTACATCAAAGGGATGTTTCTTTTGAACTTACCGATGGTGGACACCGAATTCTGGGCGGCGACCGCCAACTGCTCCTGCGTGGAAGCCGCGCCAGCCACCAGGGTCTTGGTATCCTCGACCAACGCCTTGGCCGTCTTCAGGATGTTCTCCCTGTGATCGGCGAAACTCTCGTGCTCGTTCTCGGGGTTCAGATTGCCGGCCGTCGCGAACATGATCGTCGTCTCTAAGTCGCCGATGATGCCGGACACCGTGGAGGCGGCGTTGATGCAAGCCTGGGTACCCCTGGACCCGGACTGGAGGGTGGCGAGGACCCTGGCCACCTTCTCCGTGACGTTCCTGGAGTAATCGCCCAGTTCCCTCAGAACTATGTCGTCTTTCTGGATGAGGCAGTGACCACCCGCTTGTACCAGATCAACGCAAGCACCGCCGAGCTGTTGAACCACTTCTTTCAGACGTAAACCGACCTCACCGTTGGTGGCGGCTGCTGCTGCGCCTATACTGTCGTTGGCCAATTGCGTGTACTTGTGCGACAAATCCGCGGAAAGCGGAGCCAAATTCTGGGTGTCGGTGGACGCTTTAGAAGCCTGAAAATCAATTAATCTTAAAAACAAAGTAATTGGACACAGAACGAAGAAACTCACCATTTCCCCGGCTATCTTCGCGATGTCCTTGGCGCACTCCACCATGCGGGTCTGATAGTCGACGTAGCTGTCGTCGTCGGAGATGATCAAAGAGGCCCTGTGGTCGGAAAGACGCGTCATGGCCCTAGTGAGGTTCTCCACGACGCCTGATACTATGCCGCTCTGGGTGGAGATGGCCTCTATGCTGCCCATCAGTTCTTGCAGGGCTTCCTTGGTGCAGTTGGCGAATTCCTCGATGTCCGGATGGATGTTTGTGGCCTGAAAACATTGCACTTCAGCGAGAGTACGCGAATAGACAGATGGACATAGATATTGTTATGTGCGCTTGCTCAGATCAGCTTTCGCTTGTCATTCCCATCACAATAAGGCATTTCAGATCAGCTGACTTTGTATAAAGTACAGAACCCTTAAGCCTTGTTCAGACTAGGCTAATAGTTTAGTAAGTAGCGAGTAAATCAAAGCGTTTAAGCTACTAAACTACCTACTACTCGAATAAACTAGTCTAAACAAGTCTTCACGCCTTCACTAACCATAAGTTAGCTTCACGCACTCGCTATCACGAGAATGCGTTGCTAAACTGTCAAATCAAAGTGTTTTCACCCCAAATCTTCTTTTCTATCAGTCATGGCGCGTAAGCCCTTGGGGTAGAGGATAAGAGATACCGCTCGTCGCTCGTACTTTCTGTCGAAAAAAGCCTCACCTTTAAAAACACCTGCGTATAAAATTAGATGTTATAGATAGTTTGTGTGAAAACCCTCAGGGTGACGTCAATCCGAAATGCCCTATATTTGGTTACGCCATATTTTACAATCTGAACGATTATTAATATTATCAGTACTCACTTTAGGGTTACCACCACCGTCTTTGGTCGAATAGATCAGCTGAAGCGCCGACTCGGTGACCGACTTCACCTGATCCAGAATCTGTTCCTGCTGCTTCGAGTTGTTCAAGTTAGAAGCAGCCCCAATCGTCCCCTGAACGAGGGGTTCGAAATATTGCACCTGTAAGACCACGACTTGAAACAAAACCGAAAAAAAAACCTAAACGAAATGCCCTACCATTTGATTGACGGCGTGTCCGATATTCTCGGCCTCGGATTTGGCGGCGTGTCTCAGGGGCTCGATGGTGTCGTACAGACCGGCGGCAGCGCGTTCCACCTGCTGACTGTAAACCGGCAACGTCGCTCCCCGCCTCGGCGCCAAAGATTGCGAAACGGCGTCCATGCACGCGGCGTCTATGCTTCTCAGGTGGTTGTTGAGCATGTTTGCGGCGGTTTCGCATTCGTTCCTTCCTGGCGCGTTGTTGCTGTGGAAGAAATATAACGGGTGAGTCTTTAAATCGTACATAAGTAGGTAAAACTCACCGAATGTTAGTAACGAGTAGTTTCATGGAGTCCGAAACCTGCTTGGAGGTACTGGCGAACTGTTGCCAAGTCGACGGGTCTTTCGGCATCACTATGAGGTTCTTGGCGGTGTTGATCACCGAACTGGAACTGTCGATGAGTCTATTGGCCGGTTCCAAGATCGGCTGCTGGGAAACGCGGGCCTGATGCGAAATCTTCGCAGGGATACTGGCAAATTCGCTGGAACTGGCGTAGACGCACAAGCTGTTCACCGCGTCTGAAACACGACCAAGTTAAAACCGAAAAAATCAACAATAAGCGTCTTCGTCAACTATACTTCATTCAAATTTATTTTAGCACTCGGTTGGCCATGAAATATTTTTCTCAAGTTTTTGTAACTAGAACGAAGTTAGGTTGGCACTCATGAAATGTCGTTAATGTCATAACGCCGTTGCCACAACTAATATCAATTTTTATTACGAAAATGCCGAAAGTGATTGAAAAAAGGGACAGGGTTTCAGGAAGTGCTATTTAGAATTCAGGTCCGCTCATTCAAATAGTTATACCCTGATATTCTGAAATTCACAATACGTCAGACGATAGCGAACATATTCAATGTAAGTGAATTTATATAATGTTTCATCTGAATCTAAAAGACTTATATTTCAGCTGAATATTTCCACAATCAGAAAGATTGTGAATGAAGAGTATGACAAACAATTTCCTTCTATTGAAAGACCCAAAAAAGTGGTGGTATTTGAGAATTTTATTTTTGAGTGAATTAATGCGAAAAGTATACTACAGGATTTTCGATAAATGTCATCGGAGAATAAGTTCCCTAAAATGGATTTTTCTATTTTTCATTTGACTTGTCCTATACAATGTAAATGTCTTAAGGTACTAATAAATACCTATTTATTATAATTACATCAATGTATTAAGATGAATAGCCACAAATACGTGCAAGTTGCCCTGTTTCTTGTTTATTCATGTGAAATTTTTGTTCAACGGTGAAGTTGCATCTTAACTTGAAACTTCCTTCAACTCCTTTTACTTATATTGATGCAAGATGATTTTAGTTGAAGAATTTAACATTCTTATAATTATCAGTTAATTCCTTCGGGAGATACCCATTCCCAACCACTGCATTATATGCATTTCATCTTCGGGTTAATATTTTTGAAATCTACAAATGATGTAAGCCAATAAAGATAACGAACATTAACTCTCCTCAAGCGAGTGCATATTATGATATTATACTGATCTCTTGTATTTTCCATGCAAATAACTGGATTTGGTATGCCTTCCATCAGTTCGTATAAACTTCAATTATGTTCGTCACATATTTTCCGAAGAGATTCGACATTGTGATAAAATACGTAATAACAGAAATTTTTACGTAGAACGGGCAACATAGCGTTGATTTAAAACCCAAAAATATTTTGACAAGCTTCATAACCCCACATGTTCGTACTATACAGAGTGAAATGTGTCAAATTTCCATAGCCAACCGACTGCTAAAATAAAGTTGAATGAAGTATACCTAAAAGTGGTCCAGTGGCTTCGGCGCAATTCCTCCTGTTCTCCTCCGAATAGCTGAGATCCAGCGCTTTGATCTGCTTCACCAGCGCCGAGGTAGAATTGGCGACGGCCTTGGCGCTCTGAACGAACTGACGTTTCGCCACGGGGTTCGACGTCTTGGCGCTGGCAACCCTGCACGAGTTGCAGAGGGCGCTCGTGTGTTTCGCGATCAGGGTTGCCGCGTCCAACACCTGCTTCTGCGGACTGGAGGGCGAAGCAAGGGCGGCGCATCCTTGATGGATGGCCTGGGAAGCTCTGGCGAATTGGGCTTGGTCCACCAGACCCGGACGTCCGGCTATGCTCGTGGGATCAGATATGGCGATCTGGAATGGAAGGGGAAAGTTGAAATTGTTCAACACCGATTATTGTCAATACCCACCAAATAGGCACTTTGAGCTGAAGCTTCGATAAGGTTACATATGGCACCGCTGAAAATCTTTATATTGTCGCAAAACTTTTCGTGTTCCGACATTTTGGCACTACTAGTTATACCGGTCATCGCATCACCTGCAAATTAAAATTATCAAAATATTTCACAGTCGAAATTAAAAGTACACTGAGCAAAAAAATTAACGCACATTCTGAAAATCTCAATTTTAATGAAAGTCAACTCTACATTGACCTTATAACTTATTTTTTATGTTCTCTCGGGAAGGTTTTGAACGAAACAAGACACATTAAATGAAAGAAAAATTCAGGATTTCACCGGATCTTATGTGAAAGAAGAGAAATGGAACAATTTTCAAAATACTGAAATGCTGATAAGTAATTTAATACTTGGTATTTCCACCCCTTGCGTTGATTACAGCTCGGCAACGACGGTTCATACTCAAAATGAGTGATGTACTGATCTAATCCTTCCCAGATTTCTCCGAGTTGGATTCCTAAGTCATTAAGAGTAGCTGGATGATTTTCTGAACTTCTCAGCCTTCTATTGAGGTTGTCCCAAACCTGCTCAATGGGATTGAGATCTGGACTTCTTGCTGGCCATTCCATTCGAGAGACTTCAACCTCTTCAAGGTACTCCTGAACGATGCGCGCACGATGGGGTCTGGCATTATCGACCATAAAAATGAAATTTTCACCAATGTATGGGGCAAATGGCACTACATGCTCTTCAAGAATGTTCCTTATATACTTGTCAGCATCATAGCTTCATTATCAACAACCACTAGGTCTGTGCGAGCAGTCAAAGATATTCCACCCTATACCATAATCGATCCTCCCCCGAAACCAGTAGTATTCAGGAAATTGCACTGAGCATATCTTTCATGTGGACGTCTGTATACAAGGGAACGTCGATCACAATGGTAGAGGCAGAATCTAGACTCATCGGTGAAGAGAACTCTTTCCCAATCGGCCTCTTCTCAATGGATATGCTCTCTCGCAAAATCCAAACGCGCCCTTCGATGGGCTGGGGTAAGAACTGGGCCTCTTGCCGCGACACGAGGCCTTAAATCATATTCTCTGAGGCGATTTCTTATTGTCTGAGTGCTAATTTGCACCTCATGAGTTTGCTAAAGCTGAATTTGAAGGAGGCGAGCGGTTGCAAACCGTTGTCTCAAGGAAGAAACTCTCAAGTAACGTTCTTGAATGGCAGTTGTTAACCTGTCCTGGTCTTCGGACAATCATACCTGCATGTCTCCCTGAATCGCTGCGACATTCTGGACACACTTGTATGGGAAACTCCAAACCTTTCTGCAATTCTTGTGTATGTCCACCTTTCTTCTCGCAAAACTACCGCTTGGGCACATTCCTCTTGGGTCAAATTGCGTGTTTCGCGTTGCATAGCGATCGAGTGTAGAAAATCAAACGAAAGAAAAACTATTGATCACTAGAATTGATCGAGACCAACTGATTTTAGAATAGAGCCAATACATTCAAAATCTGATAATATCATCTTTTTTTATTCCTGCTGGGAAAAAACATCTGTATTGAAGAAAACCGTTGAAAGTGGATAACATATGCATGCATAATTCTGATAAAAATTGAGAACACCTTGTTGTAGAATAAATTTGAGATTTCCATAATGTGCGTTAATTTTTTTGCGCAGTGTATTTAAAACTCACCCAACACTTTACTCTTCTCTATAACGCTATCCAGCGATTCGTAATACGAAAAATCGCTAACCGGCTCTGCCGGATTCTGCAACAAATGTCTAGTCGCCTGAATCTTCCTAATGGCGTTATCGCATTCGTTCTGTCCCGGTGCGGCCGACGTGCAAACGTTCACCAAGAAGTTGATGCTGTCGGTCACAGCCCTCGCTGCCGCCGCCAATTGATTCTTCCCGTTCGGCAGATTCGGATCGGCCGACAGCGATTTGGCAGTGGTCAACAACGTGCTGGAACTCGTCGATACGCTCTTCAGAGAGTGCACCATCTGCCCTTTAACCTCCACGTCCGTGGTCTGACCGGCCATCTCAAGCGAGACATTCAGCAGGTCGTGGAAGGCGGCGGAGAAGTCTTTAGAGCTCGAGGCCAGTTGAGTCGGGCTTCTGACCGACACGACCACGCTCGAACTGGCTTCGTTCAGATTCGCGGCGGCCGTATTGAGCTCTTGTTGAAGCTCCCCGTAACTTTTAGATGTTGGCGGAAGATTGTTCAGACTTATTATAGAAGTCCATTCGATTATGTTAGTTATGGCGTTATCAACGTCTTTCTGACCGGGTAGACAGCCGACAGTTCTATTTAAAGAGTCAGCAATGTCTGAAAGGAAAAAACTAACAATAAAGACATCTGAAACAGAGAAAGAAGTGTGAGAAACAGGCGAAAGCAGAAACAAAACCAACCTTCTACGATGATAATGATAAAAATAAGATGAAATGCATAAGCAACAATAGTGAAGAAAAACGAAGGAATAAAAGAGCATGCAAAGAAATCACACATTCATCTTACCTCGAGCAGCGTTTTGTAGACCATTAGTGATCCCCACAGTGTTCAAACTCCTCTGAGCCTCCTCGATCAACCTCGCCGAATGGCTCAGGACTTCCTTGTTCGAACCGATCAACTTCTTCTGCACGTCAACGTTGTTGGACGTCGCAGCCACGGTTCTAACCGAGCTGGTCAAAGCCCTCAAGCTCTCCGCGGTATCTCTGGCGGCCTGGGCGGTGTAAGGTTCGTTCCCTTGAGCCGCGGCGCTCATCAGCTGGGCTACGCCCTGATTGACGGCCTTGCTGCTGGCGGACATCAGTTGGGCGCCTTTCTCGGAGCTGTCGCCCGGCAGGGGTCTCAACGAGTGCATCTGCACCGCCCTCTCGAATTCCTTGAGCTCCTCCTGGAGGCTATCGATGAGTTGGGAGGCCGCCTGGAAGCCTAGACCCTGGCAGGCGGGTTTGGCCCGGGTTAGAGCGTCCCTCAGTTCGCTCAGGTCGGAATTGAATTGTTGACTGGTGATCGAGAGTCTTTCCGTGATCGCCTGATCTGATAGAGTTGGTAGAACTGAACGGGAGGATTGCACGAACCGCACTGCAGGCTGGGGAGATACAAAACAAAAAAAAACAGTTAAAGTTTTATCAAAGAATAAAAAGTAAAAACACTTACGTGTACGAAAACTTCAGCGACGTACATGAGCTCACTCTGGTTGAAGGCGTCTTGAGGACTGGAAGCGTTGGCCTTAATGGAATCAACCAACGGCGGTATATGCTCGGCCAATTCTTGGGTATCGCTGATCAAAGTTTCCCTAGTCGCCGAATTGGAATTATACTGATTGCTGGACTGAGCGGCCGTTATGCACTGCGTGGCCGAGGACACCGCCTTCCTAGCGCACACCTGAACCGTCTCGACCATCTTAGCCCTCAAAGCGGGCGTGGTAGCGGCCACGATGGTCACGTCCCTCAACTCCTCAGCCGTACGTCTCAGCGCGTCTTGGTAGGCCATATCCTGGGGATAATTCGCGCATTGTCTGGCAGCTTCCACCATCTTTGCTGTGGCGTCAGCCAACGTTTTCGCAGCCGCCAAAAGACGCCTTTGAATGTCGGAATCGGGCAGCCTCTCGGCTTCTCCCTTGATGCTCTGTATCAGCTGGGCTGTGGCCTGTCCCAGACGTCTGGCCTGTCTGACCATCTCGTTGGGATCCCCGGAAGCAGCCGTCAATTTATCGGTGGCGGTGTATATTTCCTCCACGCTGTACTCTTGCACGCTCTCCCTCGCTCGTTCCCTAGAGGCAAGTTTGATGTGGTTCAGCAGGTCGTTCAGGGTCCTGGATACTTCCGAAGCCGCCAGTCTCAGTTGACCGTTCAACTCTTCGTCCCTTGAGGTCTCGTTGCAGACCGCCACCAGATTCTCGACGGCCTTCGCTACTTCCCTCACCGCCATCGTGAGTTGTTCTTGGCACGCCGTCGATGTAAGGGTGGGCGCTACGACCTTGGCGCAAGCTACTAGTTGGGAGGTTGCAAGGGCGCATTGGGTAGCGGCGCCGATGACTCTGTTTTGAGTCTGTTGATCTTCGCAGGTCGAAGCTATGTTCTTGGCTTTGAGGACTAGGGCGGCCGTGGTGTTAGCCACCGCTTTGGCCAGTGATAAAAGCATGTCTTGGAGTTCTTTGTTTTCGATTGTGTCTTCGCCGATTGTCGCCAAAACTTGAGTGCTGGCTTCGCCGACCCTGGTTGCGGCGTTGAGAAGAGACTGCCTCGTCTGAAATTAAAAAACTTGTAAAAACTGACCAGGAAGATTATCATCTTCCTCACCTCTTTGGATTCGGGTTCGGCAGCTTTCAACAAATCGCTGAAAGCGAAGCACATCTTCCTGGTAGCGTCCAACAGTTTTTCCCCCATATTCCTATCCTCCATAAGCGCCGCGATCATCTTAACATCCTTGGTAACTTCAGGCAAGTTGCTACCGATGGTAGTTATCGCCGCCCCCACAGCCGTATGGTCTACCTCGTCCTGAGTACCCCCAGTCAGAGTGACCACTTGTGCCGTTGCAGCGTTCATGGCCGCGATCGACGAACCCACGTTTTGTTTCCTGGTGTCCAAGGTCACCTGTTTCCATTTCATGGACGAGGCGTCGGTGCCGAGTTCCGGTATTTGGGCCCTGGTTTCTAGCTCATACTCTGACTCTTTGATTCTCGTCTGGGTTTGCGTTATGGTGGACACCAGCGCTCTTTGCGGTTCCGTTAAGACCGACGTTACCTTCGTTTGTTGGGCCTAGAACATTGCGGAATGTTATTCTCCTCGGGTATGATCCGAACGGTTCAGATAGGTGGCAGAGAAAAATTTTGAAAAAAGTTTTGGTTGAACGTTCATGCTTCGGTTGGTGGTGGAAAGTTGGGTTATTTACAGGTTTTAGTTGTGTTAACTAGGTCTAGGTATGTACAAATTTCTATGTACCTACTCTGCCTGTGGTTCCATGTCGGATGCGTGAAATGATAAACAGGGAAATTATTAATTTGTTCAACATAAAAATTTATGGGGATATTTTCAGACTACAGGGTGAGTCTTTGACTCGTTCAAATATGTCAACAGTAGATTCTTGAGGTCAAATGAAACACTTTTTTCCCATACCATTTTTTCAGAATCGGATGGGTTTAAAAGGTAAAAGGATGGGTCATAAAAAAATGAAGAATTGGGTACTTGGGCTGAATGCAACTCTGTTCAAAATATACACAGATGTTTAGTGTCACTGATTTCGATAGCTTTGTGAAGGTAATTTGGTTTTTTCAGGGATGGCACAGCTCATTATGAAGACCTTAAATAGCTATATATTTTTATCTCAAGAATCGACCTTTAAAATATTTGTACGAGTCAAAGATTCACCCTGTATTTCTTCATTGCAAGGTTAGGTTTAGTTCTGTAGAATGAAAAATACCAATCAAAAGAGTTTTACCGGAATGAGCCACACTGGATCTCAGCAGCTTTTTTCTTTGTACTTTCGTTAAATGAATTTTTTTTAGTTTTGTTAGTCAATTCGATAATGTATAAATTCTCTTACCGTTGATGGGGCGTGTCCCAAATTCACCTGTCCCCCAACTGTCGGTATTTGCGGACTACTCATAACCCCAGTAACAAAAGTTTTCTCCCCTAATCAATACAAATAAAATAAATAAAAACAACAAAAAAATCAGGTAAAAAATACAAACAATCGTGAAGATACTGACCGTTGGTTCCAGCCCTGATGATCGCAGGTTTTGCCAGAGATTCCATGTTGATTTTACCCACTTTCGTCGTTTCGTTCTGTACTATAGTAGCTCTGTGAAAAAATTTGTTAAAATATCAAATTATCATACTGTATAACGTCAAACATACTTATGTGGTGCCACACTCTCCTCGAACATCGTAGACCCTTCGTCTCCTTCAATTCCAAAGTGATCCTTAGCTTGTTTCTGGAAATAATTAAAATTAAACTTAAGAAAAATATAAAACAAAAATTTTACCTTCTTCAAGATGATATCGATGTACCCGGAGATAATTTGCTGGATTTGTTCACCTTCAGTGGTTTGTACCGAGTAGTATTGATCGGAATAATCCCCGAAATCTAAGGTGAAAGTGTTCGGACTAGCACCCCAACGTCTGACCGTGGTCAACGGCCAAGTCTGCAGTATTTCCTTGGTCTTCTCATCCAGCCTCAACACTGAGTCTTTGGTCACCCCTAACAACCTGGGTACCAACTTATTCTTCCCCTTCATCTTCTCCTTGACCAGGAAGAAGGTGACACCGTATGTTTTCAACGCTCTAGCGTTTTTCGTGTACAGCACCTTCGCTTCCAGCTCGTCCAACCCTTGGTGCTTCTTGTGCTCGGCGAAGATCTTCTTTTCTATCCCCTTGACTTTGACGTAGGACTGGGGTAGGAATTCTTTCGGTCTGTAAGAAGAGAAATGACGTTATGGCTACCTGGGTGGACTAGGAACATACTCTATCGACTGAAAAGGGCAAATACTCACTCTAGAAAACCTGGCTTATGCTTGTTCTCGACGAAATCCCCAAACTGGATCTGGCACTGTATCCCGGCAAACTCGCAGGCCTTGGACTCCGTAATCGGATGGGTTCCGTTCAAAATGGCGTCCCTGGCTTGGACGTAGAGCAGGTTCAGCTGCACCGGATCATGCGAGTCGATGTTCTGATCGGAAAAGAAGAATTTCCTCCTCAGTATAACGGTCTCGTTCTCGTCTATCCCTTGTTCCCTCAGTGTTTTAGCCGGATCCAGCCACGGCACCTCGTCGTCGGTGTGCAGCTTCTTCCTCAGCTGTTCCATCTTGGCGTCCCTTTCGATCTTCTCCTCCTTCTTCCTTTTGAGGGTCAGCGTGCCGTAGTTTCGATTATCCAGGTTCTCCTGGTTGTCGGGGAGTTCCTGCAGGACCAGGGAGTATTCGTCGTGGTTCGTGATGCCAAGTTTCGTGCAGATGACCACCATCAGGTTGGCCACGATCTGGGAGTCGTCCACCAGCATCGTTTTCACGGATTCTGCAAGAAGGAAACTTGCGTTTATTACCGCTTGTATATTTCAGATGGGAAGTTGGCTTACCGTCCAACATTTTGACCCTCAAGGTCCTCAATTTTTTCCTGTATTCCAAGAGATCTCCATTTCTCAGTAGGTAGTATTCCAGTTGACGGGCTGGCTCTAACCATACTCCAGTTTTGCTGTCTTCATCGGTGAGGAATAGGCCGTAGTCTTTCGCTGTAAAAGAAGAGGAATTTTTCTTATTTCACCCTCCATACTGTAGCAAGAATCATGTAGCTTTGTATATCTCAAGTTTAACCATTAGTTCCTGCATTTCCTAGAAGGATCCTGATGATTACTCATATGAAAACGTAAACTTTAAAAGACGATCTAGTACACCTAAGCTGATTTAGGTGACACTTATCTAGGATTTCGTTTCGAACAACTTTTAGGGGACACTTAAACGCTTAGGGACCCCCTAAATTATAAGAGCCTTGGAAGGTATATTCTGCCCGAGTACAAATATTGATATAACGAACAAAAATTCGAGATGGCATTTTCAAATGAAACGAAATCAGACATTAGTAGCTCTCCATTTGACGTGGAAAACCGATTTCCCAAATCCCGTATTCATAATCCGCATAAGCCCTTTTATCTGCCGGATGATCTAAATTGCGAGCGAGGACCGAACTGGCACAGATAGAAGTGCCGGAGATCGTGAAACAATAAAACCGCGGTCTTGGGTTATCCATTCTCGGAGCCGTAAAGGTTATTTATTGAGGCTGGAGGTGTTATTTCCGCACCAAAGGCCCTAGAGCTGTGGGGAAGGCAGGTTTGCGGCCCGAATTCCCACTAGAGAAATTTTCCTCGAAGGGTCTGTGAAGATTTTCTTGTAATTTTTTGATATGTTTAAAGGGGATGCCTTCGAGATAAAATTTAAGGCGTTTGAACACCTGGATGCTGTATAATATGAACCTCAACGTATTATAAACTTGTTCTCCAAATGAAATGAGATAAATTAAAGGCTAATAACAGATTGAGGATGTACACTTACGTTGTCCCATGTTTGCTTCTGTACATTTTTCCCTGATGATCCTGCAGGCATCGTAAACCGTTGTGGAAGAATCGAAAACGATGGTTTTTGTGACATTTCCTTCGATGAGATTGATCCGCAGTGATAAGGACATGTTGAAGAATGTTCAAGTTCACTGAAACAAACAAATTTATCGTAAAAAAAAACATTGAGGAATATATGGGGTATTTTCCTAAATTTCAAAATATATGTCATTGAAATCCTTATAACTCAAATATATCGAAATATATTTTTTTAGAATTTTAACATATTGCGTTTTATCTGTATTCACTTACGAAAATTCTGATTTCAGAAGTGCTCTCTTATGAACATTGTACGTCATTTTCACAATCCGGCAACGCCCGTCGAATCAATAAAGGTCATGAAAGTTTTATGATCATCATAGACTTAATAAATATCAAGTTTGGTGATCACATTTGACAAGGAACACAAACAGTGCATAGAAATATCAAACAATGACACAAAATGTCATCGTTTTTGAGAATATATAGACACAGATTGCAGAAACAATTTTTTGAAATGTGTGGATATAGAATTCTATATCTTCTTGATCAGTTCCACTGTTGTCTAATTAACAAAAATTACTAGACTTTAGTGAAGGCATTCTACGTCACAAGCCTTTACATAATCGAAGTTTCGAAGGGTATATTTCTGAAATATCTTAATTTTGAAGCGAATCTTTTAAGTGTTGGATAACTAATAGAAAAGGGTTTCCATAAATAATTTTAAATTCGATTTTGGAGTTTTAGGAAACTTGCCCATTCTGAGAGAGGGGAGCATGCTCACCCTAGATTATCACAGTTTACGTTTTGAGCACGTATCAGGAGAAGTTTCCGTCGTTTATAATTACCCTTATCGATGAACTTACCCCCCGGTAGACCGTCGAAGCGGATGATCAGATTTCCCCCACGAATCGCGGTTTTATAAGCGGCAAAAACTCGACACAAGACTCCAATTCAATTACAATCCCCTCTCGGTGTCTTGCCATCAGCGTCCCTCTTCCGAAAAACCACATTCTTCACTTTTTCAGACCCCCGGCCCAAAACCAGCACCGCGTAGATAAACTCGGCTCATGAAAACGAATAAATTCGACGAAATTCATGAGATGAACCGAAAGGAGTCGTCGCGACGCTTTAAACCAAACTGGCGTCTGGCGCGGGACGCTTTGATGGGAATACGTAGGGACACTTTCGAATAAAAAGAAAAATATACCTTTATAAATAAATATGGAGCCCTGTTTTGAGTTGTCATCGAATCTTGTGAAAACGGCTGAAACGGTTTCGTTTATTTTAGCTTTGAAACCTTCCTCGTACTTTGAAGAAGGTTTCAACGAAAGAAAAATTCGGAAAAGTTGCTTGGGAACATCAAGAACACTGAACGGAAATCGAATTTCGCGCGCGAGTGTATTTTGGGTAGTCTATCCTCCACGAACAAATGATTCGACACTTGATGGCGGTTGACAAATGAACTCAATGAACAATCAGAATTTTAGTTATCAGTCGATTGTTCATTATGAGTCTGAGAGATAACCTGACTGCATCCTCAGGATTATTTTGTAGGGAGCCATTTAAAACAACCGGTTAACGCAATGAACAAAAATTAATGGAACGAATGGGGAATACCCTCCTGACGAAAATGATGTATTTTTTTATGAGATATCTTTGAAACGTCACATTTTGAAACAACCATTTCAACCGTTCCCCAAAAAAAGTATTTAAAAATGAAAAATAAAAATGGGTATTTAAAATTTAAAGCGTTTCGTTTCAATTGCACAAGTTGGCAACATCGAATGAAATATGCGTTGATAATAAAGGACAACAAATACACTATCTTGATGAGATAGACAAAGAAATGTCTATGAAGTCTGCGACGAATGAGGAAGATCGCAAAATTTTATGGGATTTTTATGACCGGTTGATGTTGAGGCTCGCCAGTTGGTACTCTGTAAATCAACAGCTGTTATTTTATAGACAAGCCATTGTTCTTTTTATTTTCTAGTAGGCGCTGTTGCCAAATCGTAAATTGGAAACGAAGCGATTCAAATTTCAAAACCTCATATTTGAAGAATGATTTTAAATAGTTTCCGCGGTGCATTTGTAAAATTCATAAATAAAACTCATAATTATTCAGTTTAAACTCGCATATGCTGTGATAACCCAAATTGAGGAAAATTCCCCATTATTAATGCTGTCGATTTTTATCAAAATAGGCAACATACAATAAATATTCCCTCATTTTGCGTTGACAAGCTTGTATCGATGTTAATGGTGGCATTGTTAAACATTGTATTTAATTATTTCTGTATTTTTATATCATATTCTGGCGTGAATGCAGGAGTCTCTAAAAGCTTGTTTACCCATCCAGGTATTGAACTCGCACAAAGCTGCTCGCTTGGAACTTTGGTTGAAATTCTTTCATACAAAAATGTTGAATAATCTCAAATTCTTTGAAAATCATCTTGAATCATCTAGTAATTTTTCCTGGAATGTTCAAAAGTAAACTCATTTCCATTAAAACGTTGTGTGTCGAACAAAGAATAAAGTTCAAGCACAGAACATTTAATACAGATTGCGTAGCCTACTCGACGACGATTTTTTAACGCTTTTCGACGTACGTCTAAAAACGACGCCACGCCGCGGTGTTACCACGAACTTCAAACGCCAAAAGTTTGTGCAATGAGACCGAATGCGAACGCGAGACAATTAAGAACTTTACCTACCACATCCCCCACGATTCAGTCGAGTCAAGTGATATATTATTCAGGCCCGATTAACCTGATTAAGCCACCGAGCAGCCAACTCCGTTCCCGAGCCATACCAACCCCCCCTCTCACTGCTAGGGGGCGCACCACCCCCATATTTCCGCCCCCAACCCCTCGGAACGGTGCCTGATTGAATTATGTGACACGTAGAGAGAGAGTTCTCCGTGTGGACTTATCAGTTTATTGACTCGCACGCGAGCGAGTTGCTTTCTTTATTCAATTGTGTCTTTCCCTGTATCGATAACAAGCCCGAACAGGCATAGGCGGCCGTGACGTCCCTAAAGGCGACACACACGGTCCGTTTCACGCGGGGATTTTGCGCAATATTATATCGCGAGACGTACAGGTCGGCAAGTTCAAGATTTTAAGGAAAAAGGACAGTGGTTATGCTGGTGGGGGATGTATGAAAGGGATGGATGATGAGGGTGCTATTAGGCAATTATGGGGTGAAAAGTTTCTGGGAGAAAAGAGAACAAGGAAGGCAAAAACACTTAATTAACCAAAAACGACTGGAAAGAGTAGAGGACAAAAAGATTTAATCAGTTTCTGTAGAATTTATCCAAAGCAAAAATCAATCTTTCAAAAACACTTGAATCATTTCAACCGAAATTGGAAGGAATCTCTCGGCAATGATTTCTTTCATCTAAACTAATGAACTCTAAACACAATTTGTCCCTTTGGCGTCAAGTAAAATCATTTCTGTGAGATATTTGAAAATGAGGAAAAAAATGTGCCTAATGAGATTAAATCATAAGGCAAGGCTCACGATGATAAGATGCGAAGATTGAAGCGAACTTTGCCCCAAGCATGAATCTACGACGATTTTCATGTAAAATGGCCTTTTTTTTCTTGTGGCGTGAATGAATCAATCTTCTGCAAGCTGTTCTGTACCTAGGAATACCATGAAAAGAAAATATTTCAGTATTTTTCGCCAGTGAAGAAATTAAAGAGAAATTTTCAGCCTACATTCCAATAAAAACAATTACACTACTGTTGACTTTTGGAGGACAAGAAAAAACCAACTGGGACTAAATCCAACACCCAAAACACTAATTTTCATGAAACCTCCGAAATTCCCAAACCAAACGTCCGTTCAAATTCATATCGATCAACGACGATACCAAAAACGAATCCACCAGATGGCGCTACCGAAACCCACTTACCTAAAAACTCCCATAAACAACACGTTCGTAAACATGTTTCAACACGCATCAATATCAACTCGACAGGTCGCCTATACTCAAATCGGTCGAGGGTGTTACTGATGAACGATGCACACGCGAAAACGAAACTTTCAAGCCGAAAATCCAAACCCACCGGGCCCGGCGTCTAAAGACACAACTTCCGTTTTAACGAAAAACGCCGCGGCCCACTATCGAGTTACACCGGGGGGATGAAAACACTCAATGGTGGCGCACCCCGATCGTACAGAGCCATCTGAGATGATGTCCGTGGGACGCCCGTCGGCTACGTCGCCTAGCAACGGGAGCGTCCGACCGTTCGGCGTCGCCGTTCGCGTCGCGACGCCTCCAATCGATACGCCACGCGGTTTGGCACGTGCTTGAACGTGACAGGGTAGGCGCACTTGACGTTTGCCCGAGTGAACTACTTTCCAGGACCGCTGATCGAGGAGAAAACCATGTGGCGACACGAGTCTGGATGCTCCAGTGTGGAGACCGTTAATGGTAGGTAAAAAAAATCGTATTTCCATCGAGGAGAAACCAAAAAGGATAAAGGAAAAGGGTACACAATTGTTCACCATTCTTGGTTCTGCTCCCACCGTGTTTGCACACCAGCCAAAAAATGGTACTCCCAGAAGTGGTAGAATCTAGGGGTTGAAGCTGAGGTTTACAGGTAAAAGTATGGAATGCTGAGATTTATTACTAAAATAGTTGTTCTTCTGAAAGTTATATCACATTTAGATCTACTTTGATTCTGCTAAGTCGCGGAAAATGCAAGGAAACTTACAACAAGTCTTTATGAGTTGCAGACTCCCCAATTGGTGCTTCCCAAAAAAATTCGAGTGAGAATTGGCTGCCGCCTTGGTTACTGCTAAATTTCAGTTTTAGAAATTTTCGAGTAATGGGCACAGCCATGTTGTAAAAACGTAAAATAATCGAGCTAGAGAATTCTTAGAGATAGAGGAGTTCCACTGTAAATACAGAAGCGAATACTGTTGAACTTCAACAGCAGAACTTTGTAAAGTTAATGCCTTTAATACCTGAACTGAATTTTGATGAATGCTTCAATAGCTATTTTCAACAATTTCAACAAGGATCTAGAACACACATGGCAGACCTTAGCTGCTCTGCGGATTTCTTCTCAAGATCGTGCCACAACATAAAACTAGTAAGAAAGAAAGTGATTTTCGAGCTGAACGATACTAACGCATCAAATTGAGATTTCCGCATTTATTGGATCATCCTTCATCAACACTCGAGTTATTTATATCGTCCGATGAGCTCAAACCGGGAAATTTTCAATCTCAGTGATATGTTTTATGGACAAGAAGGGCTTTCGGGAATTTACGAGATCCAGATTCGGAACAGCGCTGGGCTAAGAGTGAATCTCAGAGGTTGGAGGATCTTAAAGGCTGTATTTCGGTATTACCAAACGAATCTTGTTTTATTTACGACACTCCTAACTCCAGCCACTGGGATCATTAACTGAATATTTCTAAGGAGGATAGATAGGTACAGTGATCCTGAAACAACAACCAGATTCACTTTTTAGGGATGGTGGTTTTTTTTTTTGGGGGATGGGGGGTTGTTTATGGATTAAGAGACGATTGGATTTAATGTTCCCCCATAAAATCCATTTTAGAATCGAAAATTTCAGATACAGCTATATCTTCTTGATACTTTGGCTCGTCAATCAACAGTTTTCGAAATATTCAACTTTTCAGCTCATTATTTCCATTATTTAATATTTTTTTTTAATAAATATATGTATCAAAGTGTGACAATTACGAGGATGGTTCGAAAATCTTTCTTATATTGGATTCTCGAGGTTCATCATAGCAAAACAAGAAGAAGAATGATGTGGCAGTCCTGATTAGATCAGAAACATCTATGACCAAACGTCAATCATTAGAAAATGAAGATTTACTTCGTATTTTACTTGCTCCTACGAACTACGGACTCATCAGACGTAGATTATTGCCTTTTTCCCTGCCACGTCAACAACGAAACGGTGGAACACGTCATGTGCACTTTGAAACACGTAAGAAAGTCAACTTACTAACGTTCTGTATCTCTATTTCACCAACTCCGCTTTCAGGACTGCAGCGTAGGGCCGGAATGCAAAGTTAAGACGAAATTCGAATATACCGGAGGCCTGAAAAGTTTCACCTTAGACTTGCACAATTACTACAGGAACAAGATCGCCTCAGGGGAGGCTTTGGGCCAGAACGACGGCAATCTGCCCCAAGCAGCCGACATGATGGAACTGGTAATTTTAATCAGCACTTGTCTATATGGACCGATAGAGGAAGCATTCTGTTGAAGATAAATTGGAGGCAGCATTGTTGTTCCAATACTGCGAGCTAGTCATGAACGAGCGTTGTAGTTGGGGAGCCCAAGAAGGAAACTCGGAATTTACTCGAGCGAGATACCTTGTACCCTGTAGAGTATCTTTACGAAAAATTTGCCTTGTTTATAGGGGGAATTGTCTAGGACAGCCTGTCAGAATGGTAAAAAAACAACGATCATTCTACATCGAGCGTGTCAGATTAAGATATACGTGGTTAATTACATGTTGAAAAGTATACATTCTCCTAATCTGATAATTCAAGCGTGACGAATATGTATGGGAGAGCGCCAAAATTGCAAAAAAAAACGTGTACATTCTGGAGCTCGGTGGCTTTTTTCTTATCTAGAAGCTAATGATTCAAGAATAACGAAAAACATATAATCTGACACTTTCAGCAAGTCGAAACATCGAAAATAGGCCATAAAGGTAACAAAAATCAGTTTTTTTGAATTATCTTCTCTCCTGGGCTTCAAATTGTTTTCGCATTCATTATAAAAATTGTAGAGCATAACAGTTTCTACACATTTTGTCCGAAGCAATTTTTTCTACGTTTGAGCGTTCTCGAGATATATAGCGATGAATGTACATTAGACTGGGTTTCCACATTGACCTTGGCCTTTCGCATGTGTGGCTAAGCTTCTCGCCCTTATCGCCCTCTAACTCGAAAACGGTTAAGAGTATGTAAAATTGCTTCAGACAAAACTTTTATAGAATTTTATTACCTACAACTTTTATAGTGAATACAGAAACGATTTGAGGTACAGGAAGGGAGAAATTAAAAAAAAATGCCTTGTTATCATCTTCAAACTGTCAGATTAAAAAAACTCCCATGATAAGTGCCAGATTAATGGGTCAACACGTCTTCAACACCAGATTAACAATGTGTATAAAAATTTGACACGCTAGAGTATGTACAAGTAACGATTTTTTTTGGCATTTTCAAAGGACCACTGTGAACTTACGTCACAGCCAGTTTCTTGAAAAGTAGGTTTCTTTGGGTTCAATAAAAATATCCTCTATAAATCTGACACGCTCTAAACCATTTTTTTTACCACTTTCAACTCTTCTGTACGGCCAGCCCCACCACGCAAACTGTCAGATTAACATGAATTTATTATCAGAGACTAGAAGGGCATATACTGTCTTAATCTGACACGCTCGAGTTTGTACATCATAGAACCTTTTTTTCTTTCTACCAAATATTCTTCAAAATCCACTAGGTCCCACGACGCTCGGGTGAATCCCGCTTTAGCATCGTCGGCTCCCCAACTACTACGCAGTTCATGACTAGCTCGCATTATTGAAAGGACAAATCTATATCTCCAATTTGCCTTGCTCTATCGATTCTGGAGAAAGTAAAATATCGGATACTGGGAATCCAGTACATTTGGCATCACAAATAACTGGTACAGAATATTCCATCTTCCTTTTTCTCTGTTGAGGAAGCTAAATCAACCATTCGATCAAGAGTTGCCATCAAACTTTTATGATTTTCGAAATATCTCCGAACAATAGTATGCGACTGTCAGTTTTGTCCTTCTTACTACCCTCAACTGTCAACTGTCAAACTGTTTTTCCCTTGTTGGCAACACTGGACCGTCCGAACGGCGGCAAATTCGAATCTAGCGTGAATCTCCGACGCCTTCGGAGTCTGCGAGCGTCCGCGGCCCCAAATCCGTGCAGAATTAATCGACCCAGATCTCATTTTCCAGGTCTGGGATGAGGAATTGGCCTATTTCGCGCAGTGCTACGCGAACAAATGCATACTTCAATATGACAAGTGCAGGCAGAGCTCCGGTAAGGTATAACAATAAAATACACCGGCTCGTTTCGGCAGAGGCGGCGTCCGGATCATAACTCATCGAGGACGACGCGCTCATTGATTTTCCGATCGTCCGCTTTTTGCCCGACGACGTCCCGGCCGGCTTGATGTCCTGATTTATCGCGGGGGGGTTTCCCCCCAGTCGAACCCCGAGCGCCGGAACATAATCTAGGAGATTCCGGCCAGATCATTCGGTGGCCAATTTGAAATTATGATCGTTTGGGCGTTTTTAATAAACGACGAAAAACGATGCAAATTCCACACGAAGGTTTTACAGGGTGTTCCACGCAAAGTGTCCACAGTGAACATTATGTCATTTTTTTCTGAAACTTTGTGTATCCTTATGAATGAGGAGTGCTCCTCAATTTGAGTTATCACAGCATATGCAAGTTCAAACTGAATAATTATGAGTTTCCTTCATGAATTTTTCAAATGCACCGCGGAAACTATTCAAAATCATTCCTCAAATATGAGGTTTTGAAATTTAAATCGCCTCGTTTCTAGTTTACGATTTGGCAACAGCGCCTACTAGAAAATAGTACTCACTGGCGAGCCTTAACAGCAACCGGCCATAAAAATCCCATAAAATTTTACGACCTTCTTCGTTCGTCACAGACTTCATAGACAACCATCTTCGTCTATCTCATCAAGATAGTGTATTTGTTGTCCTTTATTATCGACGTACATTTCGGTCGATGTTGCCAACTTGTGCAATAGAAACGAAATACTTTAAATTTTAAATACCCATTTTATTTTTCATTTTTAAGTACCTCAAATAATTTTTTGGGAAACGGTTGAAATAGTTATTTCAAAATGTGACGTTTCAAAGATATTTCATAAAAAATACATCATTTTCGTCAGAAGGAGTATTCCCTACTGTAGGGATCTTCTTCGGTTCAGTGTTCAAGGGGACACTCTGCGTGAGCACTGCATCGAAACCAAGGAGTTACGCCCACAAGTGGCAGATCCAAGTATTAATCTGCCTTCTTCCTTCCCTTAACGGCAATCCCCAGCCGGAGAGAACATCGGACAACTGATCTTCTTCAGGGTTTCCGTCAAACCTAAATCAGTACAAGAAATAATCACCGAGATGCTGGAATCCGCATACTACAGCTCCAGCACCATGCCGCTAGAAGACGTGGAGAACTACAAAGACAACAAACAGTAAATCGAACGACTACCATCACCTAGATCCACTGAAAACCTTTCCTTCTTTCAGCACCAAGCAGTTCGCGCAGTTGGCGTGGTCCGGGACCAGCAGGTTAGGTTGTGGAGTCACCAAACGTGAGAACGCTTTGGTCCTTGAAATCCCCGACGCCTAAACCTTTTTTTTCAAGTGCTGGAAAACGTGACAGCCTTCTTCATGGTGTGCAACTACGGAAACGTCGAAGGGGAGATGGTTTACGAGGTTGGAGCTCCTTGTTCTAGATGTCCTGATGGTCGAAGGTGCGGCAAAAGGTATTTCGCACTGTGCGCTGCTAGGGAGTACGACAGGAGGACTTCTAGGGAGAAGGCGGAGGTCTTGAGGAGTCTAGGTCAGTTGTGAAACCTTGCTTTGGATGTGAGTACTAGAATGTAGTTCGTGGATATCGATTAACACGTCGTTAGAGCTATCTAGGAACCAGAATAGACAGTACCTATGCTCGCTCTCCGCACAGAATGACTCTTAAGATTATAGAACTTCGTTCTCAAGCCATTCATCGGTTCCTACTGAACTTGTTGCTGTAAGGCAACAAGTTCAGTCTTGCACCTCATTGCTTCTACCTCTTCGAAGCATCTTTGACTGTTCTCAGTACATGCCTGTTTCGAGGGTTGCTATTTGTGTATTGAGAACTGGCAAAACTAGTATTGCCAGGTGAAATCAGCCCTTTCCACTTTGAGTTTTAGATTATCAAAGGAGTTTCGACGTGGTCTACCTCAAGGATAGTGCCTCAATCAACTTCTGGAGATGAAGCACCATCCAAGGTCATTGTGTATGGCTAGGACACTGTATGAACACCAGATAAAAGATTTTCGACAAACATTTGGTTGCCTATGAGCTACATTCACGTTGGAATCCAAACAGTTCCAACTTTGAAGGGTCTAACCCTAAAAATCTGATGCTCACGTCGATTGGTGCCGTAAAATGCCTACAAAATTTATCCATATTGGCGAGAAAAAAAAGATCAATTAACAGATTGGATGTTTCAATGTGAAGAGAAGCAAAGAAAAGGTATTCCAGATGCGTTAAAAGCAAATAGTGCATTGTTTTATCGTGAAAACTGTGGCAATTCGATCGTTTGTTCTTTCCATTCTCGATTCCTAAATAGCAACCCAAGTAACAGCCTATGATTTTGATTTAAATACCATTTATGCTATTTGCAAACGCCCATTTTCATCGATCGAAGGTTTCTGCCATGTCTCATCTTGTTTCCTTCCAGAAACTATGTTAAATACTGACGAGGAACTCCAACAGCACAGCGAAAATAACACAATCCTTACGGAAGCGAGTCTTACTCCAGGTCAAGTCAACGTAACATCTTCTCAAAATATCACGTGGTCAACTACAAAAATGGAAGTAGCCATCTCAGACATACCGAGTTTTGAAACGTCTTACGCAGCAAACCTAGAAGTCGCTACCGATAAGGATGCCCAGATGATAGGAGATATTTCGAAGAAGCAGAAAGGCCCTATGGTTCTGTTGGAGAGGATGGTCAGTGAAGCGGTTACAGAAGATCCTCCAATAAACGAGATTGATGATGAAGATGTGCTTGTGAGGAGATGCATGGTTAAACGTAAGTGGGGACGTGTTAATTCTGCTGTTAGGATTTTTTTTTGGGTTACATTATCATCGTCAGGCATTAAACCTTGTTCTGGGGCGAACCCTTGATTTGTATACCCCCACCATCATGAGGAATGATTTTTTTATTCGAATTCCCGAAGAGTTTTCTTCTATTGCAGTTTTTTGGCTCACTGTTCAGCTGACCCGAAAGACAGGAATTTTTCGAAACAGACTTTAAAAAAATGTTAATGAATATTGTATTTCCAACAAAATTATACTTGTAATTACACCCAGTAAAGTATTTAACTTTTTAGGGAAAGACAGTTGGCCCGAACTAGAAAATCAAGATAGTGGATCGCGAAACAAACGAACATCAATACGTTTCATAAGCATTTTTACAGTTCTCCTTCATGGAATTTTAAAATTGAAATGTGAGTAACGAAGATCCACATAACTCGGTTTGGAAATTTCTCCTCCGACCCCCGTACATTCGACCATGAGACATACGGGTGCAGTACGATAAGTTTGAATCATAGTTTTAGAATTTTAGATTCAAGTTACCCTTGTTCCATATTTTCCCAATAAAATCTTGTTAATCGATAGGCGTAAATGTATTCGATCCCGTCTTTTTTCATATAAAAATGGAAATTATAAAAAAAACTATCTTCCGAACATCTGAGTGAAATACAAATGTAAGTGCTATGATAAATAGGAAGAGAAATTCATTCAAAAGGATGTAACCATTCGCAAGTATGTATCAACAACATGTAGTCAAGAGCAATAATCAATTTTCACTCCTGGTTTACCTTGTGGTGGAGGGTAAACAGAACACGCTACTTATCGAATATTTACATTAGGGTATCTCCATGAATACGCAGACTGAGCTATCATCAAGTAACTCTTCATTCCTTTTCAAAATGAGAAAGTTGACGAAGTGACGAAAAAAGTTATAAGACCAAATTATGCCACATTACTTTTCTCGTGACCCCTGTATGTACACACTGATTTGTACGGGGGCAGTTCGAAAAATGTCTGAACGAACTAGTAAAGATTCATGCTCATACAGAATCCCGCTTTTAATTTGAAAAAATGCACTTCTACCGAGTGATAGAAAAAATCGCGACAACCAAACATTCCATGCAGAGGAGGAATACTTACGGGGACAACATATCGCCGTGGAGTCTCGCAGGGTACAGGGCGCGTTCAGGAAGTGCCACAACTGCGTTCAAGGTGAAGACCAGCATCGTGCAACTGTCTGCCTCCTTCTGGAGCTGAGGGTGCACACCACCACGGGGTTCACCATCGGAATGATGCAATTTCGAGACAACAACGAACTATCAAGACCATCTCCGTCAAACCGTATCTCCCTTAGATATGGGGTAAAGATACGGAGCGTCGCGATTGGAGGCGACGGCGGCGGAGTGGGGGAACTCCGGACCAATGCGAATGTTGGCGCCAAAGCGTCGCCACGCTCGAATGTGGCCATTGCAAAACAACAAATAGACGGGGGTTATAATTCGATTTTGAAAAGTTTTAGCGTGTTTATGTAGCGGCGAAGGATAACGAACGCCCTTAAAGGGGGTGGCAGGGGGGTGGCGGATATTTTTCGGTAATGGGATGCGAGCCGGGGGGTGGGAATAATTGATACGTACGAATTGTATGTCATTCGGATGCTGGCCCTTGTCGAGTGGCGCGTGCGAGGGTATAAATAGATGCGTATCGATTGGATTTCGTACCCCTTGGCTTACGCGCTGTCATTAGAGGTTACGTAATGAAACGGATTTGCCTTGGGTCCGTTTTTACCGATGCGGCAGCGGATGTTTCGCTTTCGTTTCCGGAATTGAGAAGAAGACGACCGCCTAGAAGCCGCATTTGGCGATCAGAACATGCTAGTGCCAAGCGACAAGCTCGAGCTCTCTAGAATATAGATTTGAAGGGGTGAGAGCTAAACGCCTTTAACGTTCATTGGCAGCCGAAGATTCTTCGTGATTCACTCTAGAAACTTTCTCTAAGCTTTCTTCATCTATACTCTAGGCTAGGACTTAGGATCAGAAGTAACATATCACATGGCGAAACCCAAGCGCCACGTGTATCACTAAACCAAAACCATACTCAATTTCTCCCCTGTAAACCTCTAGATCAAAGGTGGTTGCATACATCTAAGTTCTGTCTAATACCGATGCTTGTAGTAAATCCGACTTTTTCATATTTGACTGGAGGTCGCCAAGTTCTTGAAAATTTCAGGATCTTGTCTTGAAATCAAGACAAGAATTAATTTCAGAATTTCAAGCTAAGACAAGGAATATTATGTCAATATCTAGATTTCTTGTCAAGAAAATAAAAAATCCTGGAACATCTTGTCTAAGAATACGCTAAAACGTGTTTATTTGTGAAAAAGATAAGGTACATAATTAGATAATGATAATCATGACGAAACTCCAATTGGAATCTAGATTTGCAATTTTTACTTTTAGGCATACACTTTTTTTAAGTTTGTGGAAACTTGGCATAATTTTGGATCATTCATTATTTTCGCCGTTGGTACATGTGTCCACCTGAATTTCGAAAGAATAACAGAGTTTCTTCATGTCAGTAGTACTTCACTAGTACCTACCACTATCTTGCATTGGTGAATACTGCTTCTTTTCCCTTTAACTGCCGCTTTAGCAGCTACGGTTTCAGATTCAGATTTATCATTTTCACAAGCTAGTCGAAGTAGCTTTAGTTTCACTACTCATTTTATATTTTTACTGAAACTTAGGTTTCTCCCTATTACTTGTTAGTGAATAATCTGAGTCAGAATCGGAGCCAAATAGCTCAGCAGACGTTCTGTTTACTGAAGAGTCAATGTCACTTATGTAAAATAAGACTACCACTTGTGATTATTGAGAATAGGTATAGAAAGAAGTTCAGTTCTAAGTCGATTGGAAGGGTGATGACGTAGAAGGTGGCAAGTTCAATTGACAGTGGCAGTGGCGTATCGATAGACAATAGTAGTAGGTAAAGATAAAAAGAAAATGTAGTTATGAAAACTTAAAATGGCTATATCTTTTTATCAGGGCCGATTTGGAAAAAATGGTATAGGAAAAAAGGGTTTCTTTTGGCCTCAAGAATCTACTGTTAAAATATTTGTACGTGTCAAAGACTCACACTGTATTGAAACGAAGAAATGCTTCTAGAATTTTTAAATTCGAAAGGAAAACTCCCTTATTGTGCAAAATATTCACGAGACCACTGTAAGACTTGAGACGAGAAGTGAAAGGTCTCGTCTCGTAGATGAAATATAACATTTGTCAGTCAAATATACATATTTCAAGCATTTAAAAGATGTATATGAGAAAGAATAAGCAATAGATGGAGTTATATAACTGGAGGGATAGAATGTCGAGCTTCTGACCATAATATTCCTTTACGACACTTTAGAGGAAAATCCATCTGGACGGACCTAAGCTATCCGATTGCAGCCCCATCCTTTCCACCCTCAAAGATGTGATTAGAGACCACCAAATGCGTCGCCCCAGAATGGCAGATAATTGGGCATCTGGACGTCAATTGGAGGTCGACGCCAGGACCTTCATGTATCCTCAAAACCTACACGCACACAAGCGTGCGCGCGGCCGGTTTCGAACGCACTTAATTAGCTGCAAACCCCCTAAAACCGCCCCCGACGACGCGATAATTTAAGGGCGGACGGTAATCACAACGTAAATAGACCCCGCGAGGACAAGTGAACCGTCAATGAGAGTTTCACAATGCGGCCGTAGATGAGTAACAACAGTATGATCTGCGATATGATAATATATAACGGGCGCGATGGCGTATAGGGGTTGAGAGTTTGGATAATTAATCGGGAGGCATCGGATGATTTTCGATGACGAGATGTTTTCCCGTACGAGAGACAATGGGGAGCGTAATTCGTATTCGAGTTTTTAACGGGGGTTGGGGGACCGATATAATAATGGCTTCAAGATGCGTCGATGTATTTATTGCTTCGAAGGGGTTGAAATATAATTCGGCGGTTCGAAGCTTCGTGGAAATTTCAACAGATGGCTGCGAAATATATACGTTTTTTTTCCGAAATCCTTTTTCATTTTGATAACAAGAGAAACCAGTTAACCGTTGTCATTATAGAAGCAACTGGGGTCTAAATTTTAGACTTCAACTTCTTGCTGAAACAGACGAAAGACAAATTCTCATAGAGCTTCTAGTCAGTTCTTTCAACATTCTTCATTCCTGGTCTTTGCTCATTTTCAAGACTTCAATGATATCAAAACTGAATGATGAACAAAAATTGCAGAAGCTTGGGACTATTTCCATAGTTCATGCATTTTTGAAGCCCTGTGCCAAGGTTTAAAATGAGTAAATCACCTGAAAAGATTCGATGGCAATTCGATTGTTATGAAAAAATTTTGAAAACGGGTCACACTTTTTGTAATATTTCTTCTAAGAGGGTATTTTTAGTAAAATCTTTACGATTTTCAATTTCTCAATCATGTAGAATCATAACACAGTTTACTGTTGGCACCTAAAATGTACACGGTGTTGAACAAATAGAATTCGTCAAAACTCAAGACTTCCAAATTGCAACCTATATTTCCTCTTGTGAAATTCGTAATTCCGATAACTAATTTTGACATTTTATGAATTATTGATGAGTTCTTAACAAACCAAAAAACATTATCATTCACAAAATGTCGAAGTTAGTTATCAAAACATATATTTTAGTTTGTTTCTGGAAGTCACAGAATAATCAAGTAGTTTCAAAGAGATCACTCACCTCTTTTTTACGTAAAATCGACTAAAACGATGAGAAATAGAGGTTGAATTCTGAAAATCTTGAGATTTGATTGATTCGATTTGTCGAACTTGATGATGTTCTCATGAACAACAAATGTACAGGGTAGGCAAAATTCGTTGTCTACTGAGGGGATCTCGAAAAGTATGAGAGCTAGAAGAAAACTGATGACACACTTCTGAGCTCTTTTTCGGAGAAACGAAGAATGGTGAAAACCGAATCCTACTACGATCCTTCGTTTTTGAGTTATTAGCAAAAAATGAGATTTTGACGATTTCGAGAAGTTCTCATACTTTATTTGTCTTTGAAGTTACAGATCTGAAACTTGAACCTTGTTAGTCACTTATACATTGAATCTACTGACGAAAGATTTTTTTCCAATTCAAGAAAGTTTGCATTTAAAAAATCGAAAGTTCGCCTAATGATTCGAAATGAAAAAACATTTTGAGCTCGTCAGTTGATTCTGCGTAGAAAAACTGGTTCTAGTTTCAGACCTGTAACTTCAAAAACAAAAAAGTTATGAGAGAACTTTTCGAAATCGTCAAAATCTCATTTTTGCAAATAATTAAAAAACGAAGGATCGTAGAAGGCTACGGTTTTCACCATTCTTTGTCTCTGAAAAAGAGCTTAGAAATGTGTCATCCATTTTCTTCTAGCTCTTATAGTTCCCGGGATCCGTAGACAACGAATTTTGCCCCCCCTGTACAAGTCGAAGACCAACCCTGTATAGCGTCGATTCGCGGAAGAAATCTTCGCAACGCCAACACAGATCGTACACACATACATCTCCGCCCCATTTCCTCCACCGTCCGTATCCCGGTCTCCCGACGACGACGACGTGGGGTGAATTCTCCCAGCTCCGGAGGGATGCTGTAAAAACGGGAACGTAAAGCTGGCTCCGGATTGTTACGCGCCGGGGACGCCAGTCAGACGGGCGCCGTCTTCGGCGATTTTTTCCGCAGGAATCTCCATGTGGCGTAGCGACGTCGGGGGCGGCGACGCCCCGTCGATGGACGCCACCCCGGCGCTTATCTCATCTCGGCTCCGGGTAGTCCTTATCGGCCAGATTACGGGGTGGTTTTTTTTGGACGCCCTCGAGGAAATTGAGGGTCAGTCGAGATGGTTTTTCATTTGTGAGATTTCGGTGGACACCTTCGCGGCGAATTTACCTACAGGGTGTCCCAAGTGAAACAAATTACCCTCAAATACAGGAAGAACTGATTTTTTTTTTATCTAAAACTTATATATTTTAGTTCTGTGATGACTGGATCATACATATAAAAATTGATACTTCTCCGAGTGTGAATTGCTCCATCAGTTTTAATTGACTCAATACTCACCAGGGATAGCCAGTTGACACTATAATAATCCATAAAGCTGTTAATGCCTAAAAAAGTATATTTTTAAGAATATTTTCCCGAAAGTTCAGTTTCGTGATAAACTACACGACTCACTGGTCATGAAGTAAAATATCTGTTGCAGGATTTGAGTGGATAATAAACGCGAGACTGTCTCAGCCTATAGTTTTCATAGCTTTGGCACAGATTCTTTGTTTGTACGAGAGTATAGAGATCACGGAACGATTGAAGCAGGACCTCCTTCAATGAATCACGTTTAGAAATAGACCAATCAGTCGGTGAATAATTTCAAATCTCTATTTTCGGATGTCGGACGTATTTAATTCATCAATGGGTACCTGGCATCTTCGTTACTTTCTATAGTGGCAATCAGCTTTTCCTGTCCCAATCTACACACTTGAGAGAGATAGTCATGAAATATATGTATTTTCATCCATCGAAAATCCTATTCATTCGTAAAGTCAAACCCCAATTTGGCTTAGATAATTCACGTTGTAGGTTAATCATCAATAATAATAAATTAAAAGAAAGATGTCCACCGAAATTGTGAAAATCGAAAAATTGGAGTATCGAGCCATCATTAAGTTCATACCTGTTTTTAGAAGGGTTAAGAGGTAAGCAGATTTACGAAGATATACTTAATACCCTTGGTGATCAATGTCCTTCATATGCGACCGTGAAAAATTGGACTGCAAGCTTCAAAAGAGGTAAATTTTCCATTGAAGATGATGACCGATCGGGAAGGCCAGTTTCTGTGTCAGTCCCCGAAAATATCGATGCAGTTCATGACATTATTTTATCAGACCGTCGAATTGGGCTAAAACGGTTATCTGAAGCACTGAATATTTCATACGAACGTGTTCATCATATAATTCACGTCAATTTGGACAAATTGCCGCAAAATGGATCCCCAAATGTTTGAATGTTGACCAAAAGCGTGTAAGGGTAGAAGCATCGCGTTCGATCTGTGCTCGATTTGAAAACGATGTAGACTTCTTAAGCCTAATTGTTTCTATGGATGAGACTTGGGTACATTTCTACGATCCAGAAACAAAGCAACAATCGATGGAATGGCGACACTCTGGTTCTCCAAGACCTAAAACGTTTCGTATCCAAAAATCTGCTGGAAAAGTTCTTCTTTCAGTTTTTTGGGATTGCCATGGAGTAACCATAATTGATGTTGTGGATGAGGGTAGAACAATAACCGGAGATTACTATTTGACATTACTGACCACTCTACAGGAAAAAATTAAAGAGGAAAGACGGGGAAAGATATCCAAAGGTGTTTTGTTTTTGCAGGACAACGCTCCTGCACACAAAGCTCATGTTGCCATGCAAAAATATCGTGATTTAGGGTTTGAATAACTAGAACACCCCCCTTATTCACCAGATTTGGCTCCATCCGACTATCATCTCTTTCCTCAACTGAAAAAAAGTTTAAAAGGTCGTGAATTTTCTCTCAACGAGGAGGTAATATAAGCTTTGAAGGTCTGAATTGAGAGGAGTATATGTTGAGTAATAATACATTTTGACATTGAAATTTTATTTGGTTCTATCGTAGGCTAAGAATTTTTAAATATATCCTCATACAGCTTCGAGAAATGCTTCTTGCACATTCCATTCAGAGTCTCCCACAACAGTCTCAGCATCATCGGAACTAGGAAAAGTTGGTTGAACCCAAAATTGATATATCCCATAGGAAGTGTGTTTTTTGTCTGCGTGTTTATGAGCAGTGTTGACAGAAGAAGTGTATTCAAGATGCAATGTGTTTACATGGGTTATTTACACTAGAAACATGAAGCGGCATATTCATAGAATACTAAAGTATGGCATCCACGATAGGATCCTCATATTGCACTCTGTTACAACCAAATATCATTCAATTTTATGAATTATTGAGATGACCAAATGACTGTATTTCGAAATATCTGGTTCTCTATTAGTAGCATCTTCAGTGTTATTGATTGAAACCGAAGAAGCTACTGTAATTCAAACTGTTCCTACCCTGTTTTGAAAAATCAATTCAGTCAGCTCGACCATGAATTTCCATAAAGCGGGAATCACACGTCCATTCGATACTCATGTTTATATTATAATCTTGACTTCCTGTCTGAATAAACTTTCCGAGAACACGTATAGTACAAATAGTCCGGACGCCAACTAAAATTGCAGGAGAGCTTGGTGATTTGCCAACAGGCCAGCCGCCTCTGATATGAAATACATTTACGTAATTGAAATTACGACCCGGGTTGTTGTCATATTTCACGCTTTTAACAATGAATTTATTTATAAGTGGAGACGAGGCAGATATCTGAAACTTCGAGCGGCATTGATGAAATTATTATATGCAAAATGTTCTTGTATAGGCGAAAGGCATTATTTTCTTTATCGCCATTCAATTTGGAAGGGCTACTGAACTGACAGGCGCCATTTTTCGCGAGTAGAAGTACTCAACGATTAGGATATGTTTCAAATTCGGTTCAGAAACTAAAAATTTCTTTTTCAAATGTGGAATTTGAACAGTTTTTTATCCAGTTCACAAAGTTATCTTGTGTAACCAGAAATTTATCTGCTTTTGGACCTGAAGAGTGCAGCGACCTCTCTTGGGTATAAATTCAATCAATTTATCATTTTTATTAATAGATCGGCAGCAGTAAAAGACGATTTCGATGACCGTTTTTTATTTGCAGCTTTGTAATTCAGATAAGACCACCGTGGTTTATCTGTTCCGGTTTGCTCATGCCGCAGAAAGGAAATAGACACTCATCGAGATAAGACAGAACTAACACATACATATGCACCTATTAAGTACAAGAGTCATCGTCTGGAGCTAACAAACCACACATTTTTCCAGTTTGGCTAACTAGGGTCACAATCACATCCAACTAACCCCTCGTTATTTTCTGTTCATCATTTGCCTATTGTACAGGGTTTGGCAAATTAGATACCCCTAAGATCACAGAAACTAAAAGAGGTACAGTAAAACGAATGCCTCGTGAATGGTGACAGCCATCTTCTCCTCCTACATATCCTTTTTTTCTTAAATTATTAGAGAAAATTGAGAATCTGACAATTTCGAAAACTTCTCGTAACTTCTTTGTCTCTTTCGAAGTATGGAAGTCACAACACGTAACCTGTAAGGAGGTAAGTATATCGATTGCACTCTGTCCAAATCTGCGACAACCTACAACATTTCAAATTGATGCCTGGCAACAACATACATTATTTACGATTATTTTCTGTAGCCCACGATTTTCAGAACCACATGGCGTGAAGTGGTACCTGTTCGATCGTATACATAACCTATATCACCTACGCGTATCGGTTCTTTTTTTGGTTCTATTACTGCCTTACACCATTCATTACTTTCGATCGACCTACGTGAGAAATACCTGAAGATAACGTAAACTTTTAACACTATTACCTCAGGTATCTGTCAGGTGCAGATGTACGTGACTTTTCACAAAGATAACGGAGAAACTGCAGGTCAAATGCACAAATTTAGGTTCGTGTACCGACCATAAACAACCCCAAATTCATTGAAAATTATTCTCTGCCTCCTCCTTCCAAATTTTTCATTCATTCATGCTGCGTGTCAAGACAAAATTATTAGCTGCAAAAAAATAACGAAGGACATCAATTGAAAACTAACAAAACTCAAATTTCGAATCTCGGATGACCCCTAGGACGAACTCATAAATAATTCTTGTTATCAAATAAAAGACTCGTCTTTTTTCGATAATATTTAATTGTCAGCGCAAAATTTTGATTGGTTATCAGAGTTCAGCCTGAAAGGCAATAAATTTAAAGCAGGTATACGAAAAATTTCGAAAATCCGCAGTTCAGTCTCAATGCACCATTATTGATTACATCGAAACGCCGTTTCTTCATCCCTGCCTACACCACTGCTTCATCCGAAGCCACCCCAGCGATCAACGACAGAATATAGAAGTTACAGAATTGGCTGAAATCAAAAAGGGTCTCACCAAATATTGATTCAAACGAAATCACGACGAAACAACTCATCGTTCAATTTAGCCGCGGATCCAATAAATGAATTAGTTTGTCAGATACTAATCAATAAACTGAGGAATCTTCAACGAGATATTATCAGGCATTCAATAAATAAACACAGAAATTGAACGAGCTGTCAGCTGTTCCATTAATTCCTATAACCATAAATAGACATAAACATTGTTAATATATTCCGCGGCCTTTTAGGAATAAATCTCAATAGTGGAACTTTATACAAAGACGAAAAATTGGCAAAAATTGAGGAGCTCCGCAAGCTCGGTTATTGACAAAATTAGAAGTGAAGTAACCCAGCACAGATGCAATTTTGAAACCCGATTTTCTCAGATTCAAGGGATTTGAAGGAAATGATTCCGATAGGAAAACGTGACGAAAATATCAAAATTTCGATTACTCACCTCTTTTAATAATTAAACTAACACATTATCATAAAAATACACATAAATGTTCGATTATTTGTGAAAACCAACACGCCCAGTTCACGGTGAATCTTTTACTAGATTATACGGCGACGTTGTCACGTTTCTTCGCACGGGATGTGATATCGGAGTGACTAACCAGCTCATTTTCAAGATATAATGCCATGTTTGCACATCATTACCAGATGTCTGGTCATATTTTTGGTAATAATGAAGGTCATTTATGGCAATCGTTCATATTTGCAATGGTAAATTGATAAGAGATAGTTAATTGTTGCCATTGGATCCTGTAGTCCGTAGATTTGGCAAGTCGGATATTTGCACTTTGGAGTGTTTGTGGCGCCCTTACTAGGGAATGCCTTGAACTAAATTCGGTAAGAGCAGTGGCGGAGGGCGGGTGAATTATGGAAATGGAGGTGCCTCAGTAAAATTATATTTTTCACCAACTTTCTCAGAAATTCACGACAATTCATGAAAACGACTGGTCATCAAAATTTGTTGTTAAGTGCGCTACGGAGTTTTGAAGGATTGATGTTCCGTATATTAAAATGTAATTGTACAAGCACATTTGGTAGATAGAAAATATAACATAAAAATGTGATAAACTAGTGCAATTTTAAATATAAAATAATTCTTTAGGAAACAAATTCGGGAGGTTCTCGCACAATTCACAACGCAAATATATAAATTCGATCATTTAGAAAATGATTGGGCGCATCCACCAAAAATTGTTATGGAATCCGAGTAAATTTGGTAGAAGGAATGAATCATGAATGAAATTCCTGAATATGTATCACATTTCTATACAGAGTTCATCTCTCAATAAAAATAACCGTAGATGGAAATGTGATACATATTCTATATTGTTGATAATTTCGAAAAAAGTAGGTAGTGTTTTTTCATTTTCATTCGTGTGTCTTCCCATCGAAAAATATTGGATAATTAAGATTCAGGACAATATTTCCTACGTTTCCGGTTGTTGGTTAACGATCGGGGAAGGGAACTTGGCATAAAAACAAATCGTAGGAGTCGAGCGATCAGGACGACGATAACAATAATTTACGGCACGGGGCATGCATCCATTTCTCGAGTAACGTAGCTGACAACCGGGGACACCCCTAGTTTCCACATGGCCGCTCCTGAAGGGCGCTAGTTTGTCAAAATAGAGCTAGATGACTGAAGACGTCGCCGGGGAAGAGAAACGGGGCAGTATCCGGATAGGATCTTTCCACGAAAATTGTATAATTGAACGTTTCATCACAAGGGTGTATACGAGGAAATTCTGCGTATCAACTGTTGGTAAAAGTCAAAGATGATGACATACAGGGTGATTTAACATCTCTCTGCTCGACCGGTCGCAACTGTTTGAAATTTTGGGCTAGGAGAATGATTCAAACTCTGGCGGAATGGACTCCAATTAGCGCATTAGCCAAACATATTTCTAACAATAATTTGACATCAGTGGCAGCCGCACGTTTGACGATATACAGTACAAAAATGTCAACATTTTGAGTACAGTTGAAGTTCTGTTTTGGATTATTTCGTGACTCTCTTTCGTATTCAATTCCTGAACCGAGTTCAGGTAGAATTCTCAGCTAACAACTTGTGATCGAAAAACCAGAAAGAGAAAGAGGCTGACAATAGGCCCTACCATAAAGTACAGACGAAAATTTACAATTCTCGTTCCAAATTTTTGTTTATTGACTTTTCCTTCCTGTCCTTCAAAACTGACCAAAATTCTTTTGTATCCTTCATAAAAACATCGAGTATTACACCCTCAAAACCCCCAGGTCTGGCTTCACTATCCAGGATTTCTAATTTCAAAGTAAATTTCAGTTCAACCTGATATCATTGAATTGAACTTTCCCTCTGAAACCTCAAAATTTCCAATCCACATTAAAGAAGTATTCGCATCACCATTTGCTTCATTCTGCTGGAACCATTTATGTTTTCCTTCATTTCAAAAAGTCGTCCACCCCTTCAAACTGCCCTCACCCCAGAAATCATGCATCGTTTAATCGTCTCGTGGAATCTGCATGATTCAGAATATAATTGAGATAAATATCGGTCGTGAATGAAGTTTCTGCACGTATTATAAAACAATTTCGATCTCGAAGACCTCCCCTGTCGACATGCTATATGGTCTCTCCTAACTGCACCACGATGAGCAATAAAGAATCGTGTCGTCGACTTTCGAATGAATGGCAACCATAAATAACCCATTAAGGGATGCGTTAAGGCCCTACACTGCCCAGGGCCGTACAGATTCAATTCGATAGATGTATTGTGCTCGGTTCATTACTTTTCTCGTTGGAATATTTTGCATATTTTCACATTTTCAAATCGTTCTGGATAAATTTTATATATGTACAGGGTCAGTGGCGGATTTGGCTTAAGGCCTAGGGTGGTCAGATATCAGGGGCGGCAAATCGTAACGAAAAGCTCCCTGCTGATTGAAAGAAATAATAAAAAGTCCCTATATATACAGAATGCGTGAAAATTATTTGACTAATATCATCATTCTACATGGCCACGGGCCTAGGGCAGACAAGCCCACCACAGGAAATCGCACACCAGAGAGCCCTTCAAAGGGAACTCGAATATAAAAAATTGAAAGACAAAAAAATAATATTTTCTCCTAAACCATCAGATATTGGAAAGTTTGGTATGAAAATATAGGTTTTCGAATACGCTGAATCTATTGCAAGCAATTTCGAAAGCCTATCTTCCTTCGTTTAGATTTTCACCTTGGAAATGGCATTTTTCAAAAATTGCAATTTTCAATCTGCGATATCTCCTGCTATATTCGTCTGATCCAATTGGGATTTCCGGTTAAATAATCAGCATTGCCTAGGCTTCCACCCTAGCACAAAAACTCGATTTCGAAAATCTGGATTTTTTGGGTCAAAAAATGAGCAAGGGGTTAGACCCACCTACAATGACCTATTTGCTACTTTGTCTGAAAATCAGGATGTTCTATTACTGTCCTAGGATATGGAGTGCATTGAAGTTGTTCTGTAGATTCTAGATAACCAAACAGTTGGTGATTCAATTGAGAATTGCACTCCAGAGGGCTCTTTGAAGTCAACTCGAAAATAAAAAGTGGAAACACGAAAAAAATTATTTTCTCCAAAACAGAGCCAGATATTTGAAATTCCGGTATGAAAATATAGGTTTTCGAACACGCTGAATCCATTGCGAGCAGTTTCGAAAGCTTATCTCCCTTCGTTCAGATTTTCATCTCGGAAATGGCATTTTTCAAATATTGCAATTTTCAATCTGCGATATCTCCTGTTATATTCGTCTGATTCAATTGAGATTTCCGGTTACATAATAGGCGTTGCCTAGGCTTCTTCCCTAGCACAAAAACTCGATTTCGAAAATCTCGATTTTTGGGTCAAAAATGAGCAAGAGGTTAGAGCCCCCTATAATGACCTATTTGCTACTCTGTCTAAAAATCAGGATGTTCTCTTACTATCTTAGAATATGGAGTGCATAGAATTTGTTTTGAAGATTCTAGAAAAACAAACAGTTGATGATTCAATTGAGAATTGCACTCCAGAGAGCTCTCCGAAGTCAACTCGAAAATGAAAAGTGGAAAAACAAAAAAAACTATTTTCTCCTGAACAGTGTCAGATATTGAAATGTTCGGTATGAAAATATAGGTTTTCGAACACGCTGAATCTATTGCAAGTAATTTCGAAAGCCTATCTCTATTCGTTTAGATTTTCGTCTTGGAAATGGCATTTTTCAAAAATTGCAAATTTCACTTGAGAATTCGTCAAGACCGAACGGCTGCATCGAGATCCATAATATCTTCAGATTTATAACTAGAAGAGTTGCTCTTTCAGAATTCGTATCACACTCAGATCTACGATAATTTTTCTATAAGAAAAACTACTCGAACGTCGACCTTCGTAAAATTCCCAAAAACATGAGGTCAGTTAAAACTTTCTCAAGACTAATCGGTTCTAAGGAGATGGATGAAATTCACAGATTTATTACTGAAAGAGTTGCTCTTTCAGAATACGTATCACATTTAGATCTACGATAATTTTCCTGGAAGAAAAACTACTCGAACTTTGACCGTCGAAAAATTCCCAAAAAGATGGCGTCAGTTAAAACTTCCTCAAGACCGAACGTTTCTGTCGAGATGGTTGAAATTCTCAGATTTATTACAGGAAGAGTTGCTCTTTCAGAATAAATATCACATTTAGACCTACGATAATTTTTCTGGTAGAAAAACTGCTCGAAGTGTCATATGTCAGATATTCGAAAATGTTGAGTTTGTGAAATGGGTAAAACATATTGTTCCAGTACCCTGACAATTGTCTACAAGTTATCAGTTACCCAGCTTAGTCAACATTTTTATGACTCCCATTCTGACAATATCATTTACTTACTTAAGTTTATAATGATAATCACCAGATAAATATCTCCTAATCACAGCTCTTACCTACTCATAATTGACGTTGAGTAATTTTAATGAACCTTTAATAGAAATTACCATTTCTATTCTTTGTGCTGGATTACTCAAAAGCTCAACATCGGAACTAATGAATCAGAAACTTTTCCCTACTCAGATCGCAACAAGAAATCAATCAAAAAATTGAGATTTCATCATCATGGTAGGGAGATGCATGGGCGAAAACATGGAAACAACCCCATGTATCATCCGGCCATATCTGAAGGTTGATGAATAGCCAAAATATGAAAATTCGTTATTCACGGCCCACTACGCCGTCCGGGATCCGGATGTGCGTCAGCACCGGAAACATCGATGACTCCGCCGCCAAAGAAACGAACAAAAGTTTCCTTTTCCTCTTTCGGGGTGGAAAGTCTAGGATAGATTGATATTGGACGATTTCTTTTATGGACTTGTTTACTGTTCTGAAAGAGAAACTGATGCCGTTGCTGATGCATACTAGGGGATTTTTCCCGAGTCTTTCCTGCATTCTCTGGATTAATTGTCAGTTATTGGTAAGAATGGCCGGGAGGAAAGATTATATTCTGTGAATTTGAGCCACACTTTCTGTGATACAGAGTTTTCGAGACATTTTTCTGTTGATTTTCTGATGAGATCATCAATTCAACTAGATCATGAAAAAATTATGAAAAATGAAAAAATAATAAGAAACAAGTTTGCCCTGTAACTTTTATTATACAGAGCGTACAGGGTGGGCAAAATTCGTTGTCTACTAAATTTTACTCCAACAAATCGAATTCACCATCACCCTACACTTGAGGTATAACATTAGGAAAACGGAAAAGACATACGGAGATCCGACACACCGGATTAATAGCGTCAGTGCGCTCAATTCGTAAGGCGTCGTCCCTACGTCTCGGTAATTATAACGAGTGGAATAGTTAATGTAATAAACAATCCACCCCGGCAATACCGTTAAGTAGTATACCCCTTATGATTTTAATACTTACTTTTAATGCGAACCTGCCCTCTTAAGGGTCGGAATCAGGAAAAAAGACGCCAGGAATTTCATGGAATTTTCTGAATATCGAGTAATGATTAGAATTATACTCCATTCACATTTATTTTATCAGTCGGTGGGCCATGAAATAATTTTCTCAAGTTTTTGTAACTAGAACGGAGTAAGGTTGGCACTCATGAAATGTTGTTAATGTCATAACGCCGTTGCCACAACTAATATCAATTTTTATTACGAAAATGCCGAAAGTGATTGAAAAAAGGGACAGGGTTTCAGGAAGTGCTATTTAGAATTCAGGTCCGCTCATTCAAATAGTTATACCCTGATATTCTAAACTCCACAATACGTCAGACGGTAGCGAACACATTCAATGTAAGAGAATTTATATAATGTTTCATCTGAATCTCAACGACTTATATTTTAGCTGAATGTTTCCAAAATCAGAAAGATTGTGAATGAAGAGGATGACAAAGAATTTCCTTCTATTGGGAGACCCAAAAAAGTGGTGGCATTTGAGAATTTTATGTTTGAGTGAATTAATGCGAAAAGCAAAGATTATAGAGTAGGAAGATGGGAAACGACCCTACTAATCTAGTACTAAAAACCGACTACACTTTGGGCCTGTGTTTCACATACTGAAAAATTAGATGGCGCTGAAATCGTAATGTCAAACAGTAAAATTACAGTTGTCTGCTTTGTAATTTAAGGGCGCGAAATTCGAATTTTATTCCTAGTATTGGATTGGAATATCGACTTAGTCGAGACCAGAAAAAAACATCCTGAGCGACAAAACAGTACCAGGGCTTTGTTTCGTGATCAGGATGTTTTTTTTATGTGAACATTGTTTTGAATCAATTAATATTAATGAAATACTCTGTTAGATTTGCTATATTTTTATTTGAAATTTATAAAAAATATGACAGAATTGAAGATTTTACAGGGTATATTTAAAGGTGAGGTTTTTTTTGACATATACAACTGGTGAGAATAATTGTGTCGAAATTCTCACCTTTAAAACACCTGTATACAAATAATACAGCTCTGAATAAAGGATACAAAAGTATATATTGAATATTATATATCAAAGTTCTTATTTCCATGCAATGAATTTTTTTGAGGCAATAGAATTTGTTGAATTTGTACAATCTTTATCAGAAATCTAAATGAACAAATAATCGATATAGGTACTATATATTTTGCATTCCAAGGAGTTGATTGTTAATTTCAGTTTTCGGATTTTTCTATCACTTCTGGGGAAAGACTTGGAAGTACTCTACAGAGTGTGGGAACTTCTTTCAGGTACACTTGAAAGAATATCTGAAAAAGGGGAAGTTCTTGTAATCTACTTTAAATAATAAAACAATTAATTCAATATATTGCATAAATTTTCTCATATATAAGATGATAATTCATTCAATTATTTTTGTCACAGATATCTAGGATGACTTACCATCAGTATTTGTCGTAACACTTTCAATCTGCTTGCTTTCCATTTAATGTGACCCCTCCATGAACGGAATGCTTCCTGCATATAAAAAAGATATGCATTCAATATATGATAAATGAGTAATGAATTCAGTTATGCATTGCAGATATCTAGGAAGACTTACCATCAGTATTCGATGTATCAGTTTCAAACTGCTCGCCCTCCATCGCATGTGGTTCCTTTGATGGCCCTTTCATGCATGGGATGCTTCCTGCATATAGCAACTTGAGTGGATGAAAAGATTCAAATTTACTTTAAGTAAAATGCAAAGATTATAGATTATAGAACCTAACACTAATCTTTGGTAGAATGTTCACTGCACATGGTGTAGCTTTTACTCAAGTCAATGTCTTGACGCCCGGAAAATTCTATCCACTTCAGAACACTGAAAATAAAAATCAATCAACATCCGAGTCACATGGTACGAGTTTCAATACTTACGATTCCATTTTCTTTGGTAAATTCAAAAAACTTATATTCGGAGAATCCCAAACGGCAGTTACAACAGTTCTTCACCATACAATATTTTCCATACGACATTTTGAGCAAAATCTTTGATTTTGAAGTTTTCACTATATACACAAAGAACATTGAAATAAGGTGACTAGAACGAGCGAGTTGAACGAGCGGTACGAAAATCAAAATTCAAAACGTAAACAAAACGGCCATGTTGAAATATCTCCATGAAATGCCAAATGGCCCTTGAATAAATATTTTAACCAGTCTCAGTATTTTAATACACAACGGAACCACCAGGCGGCGCTCACGCAAGTGTAGTCGCTTCGTTTCCCATCTTCCTTCTCTATAATCTTTGGCGAAAAGTTTACTACAGGATTTTCGATGAATGTCATCGTAGAATAAGTTCCCAATAAATACCTAATTATTATTATTATATCAATGTATTATGATAAACAGCCACAAATACGCGCCAGTTGTCATGTTAATTGTTTATTCATGTGAAATTTTTGTTCAAAGGTGAAGTTCATCTTGACTTGAAACTTCCTTTAATTCCCAACAAACTTTAGTATCGGGAGAAAGAAGTCAACTATGGGTCTTCTCAGTATTATTAAGTAGCGAAGTCGATATTGAAATATAGCTTCCTTTAATTCCTTTTACTTATATTGATGCAGGATGATTTTTGTTGAAGAATTTAACATTCTTGTAATTATCTGTTAATTCCTTCGGGCGATACCCATTCCCAACCACTGCATCATATGCATTTCATCTTCGGGTTAATATTTTTGAAATCATCTACAACTGATGTAACGTATTCAAACTTTAGCCAAAGAAGATAACGAACATTAACTCTCCTTAAGCCAATGCATATTATGATATTATAATGATCTCTTGTATTTTCCATGCAAATAACTGGATTTGGCACACCTTCAATCAGTTTTTTTAAACTTCAATTATGTTCGTTACATATTTTCCGAAGAGATTTGACATTGTGATAAAATACGTAATAACAGAAACTTTTACGTAGAACGGGCAACATAGCGTTGATTTAAAACCCAAAAATGTTTCGACAAACGTCATAACTCCACATTTTCGTACTATACAGAGGGAAATGTGTCAAATTTCAATGGCCAACCATGGAATAGAAGTGAATGGAGTTTACGTACACCAACTCGAAATATTCTGGGAATAGTTGCGAAAAAATTCAAGGTCATTCATATCATTTTTTTGAGTAGCCTCTGTTTAGATTTAGCCCCCTGAACATGGCACTTGAAAAGCAAACTGGCAGAAGTCAAATTGAGCAAAACTTCAATAAAGATTAGTAATACAGGATGTTTTTAGATGATGGTAATATGGCAGTGTGCGTCACTTTCGAACTTATTTGATATTCATCTCAAAACCTTTCAGCGAGGAATAATTCGAATCCAATTGCAATGTCCCAATCATTCATAAGGAATCTGTATTCGAAGATTATAGAGTTAATAACTCTTTAATCTTTGTCTGTATTTCAGAAAGGATGACGCCATCTCTGGTACTAATGTCATTTTCAATTACAAATATAAAATAGAAGTTATTGCCATCTGTCCAAGTTTCCACAAGAAAAGAATTAAGACACGTTTGCTATTATAAAATTTGATTTCAGCATCGATTTTTTCTCAGGACAAAATGCAAGTAAAAAAAATTGAATTCTTGATTCATTTTCGAATGAGAGTTCTGTAACCAACAGAAGGAATTCTTAACTTATTGCTTATTCCCATTATGCTCTGACGAACGATCATAATGATCTTGGGATGATAATGGGGTAGGTACTTCATGAATGGGTACCTTGAGATTCGAATACCTAGAACTGCAAGACCTCGTCAATAAGTCAGAAAAAGCTCTTGACATGTTCAAACATGTCGGTAAAACCGAAGGCAGACAGTTCGAAGGAACAATAAAAATGCCAGTGTTTCGGGCCCATGCAAATAAGCAAACCTGAGGAACACAATTGTACTCTATGGGGAATACCTTCTTTCGAAGGGTGCTGTGTAAATTCCTCAAAATTTATGGCTTTCTTGCGGATTTCATGAGTACTGGTCAAATTAGTCGATGTTTGTAGAAATGTACGTACGTCTTCGAACTCGATTTTCAAAGAATAGATGATGATAATTCAGTTGAATTCAGGTTTACAAAATTCCCTGAAAATATTTTATATAATGTTTTCATCTTTTTGAATGAAAAAGTGATCTTCTGAGTCTCTCTCTCTCATAACCTAACACTACATAGAAGCACAAAGAACTATACGAATTATCCTATTATTAATATTATTATTAATATTATATTAAATAGAATTTCCTACCAACTTGACTGAACTAGTTTCTGAGTTTTTCTGTACACAATTGTTCTTTATGGAGAATACCTCCTTTGGAAGGGTACTGTATAAATTTCTCAAAATTTATGAGTTTCTTGCGGATTTCACGCTGAGGCGTAGGTCTGTTGCCAAGCAACATGTTTTCAAGAACTATTATAAAATTATTTCTAGTATCAATATCCTTACGTTATTACTTATGATAATTAATAAGACATTGCGTATGAAACTTAATGCTTTTGTATTTTGTCAGGTTTTGAGTTCACTTTAATTCCGGATATTTGGAAAAATGCTCGGAAAATAACGAGCATTTCCATATGACTACCTCACATGTACCTAATACTAGATAGTAGTTGTATACAGACATATAGATTATCTATTGGTTGAAAAGGTTTCAAAACATATTAATTTGAATTCAGGTTCACAAAATTTCCTGAAAGTGATGCATTCTATATTAGAAACTGTTTCATCTTTCTGAATACCCGCAATGAAAGTGATCTCATAACCTAGCACTATAAAAAATCACAAAGAACTATACGCATTATCCTCTACTATCAATGAAAATAACCGACCAACTTGACTGAACTAATTTTTGCGTTTTTTTTCTTGGAGGACAATTCGAGAAACGATGGATATTATTTATTCTGAAGAATAAATAGAAAAAACATGGGATAAGAAAGTGACTAGAACGTAACATTTGGTTTACTTAAGAAGAGAATCAATTTAAAGAGATTAAAATTGAGTTTTCACTTGAAAACAATGCTGTTAGTGACACTATTCTATGGCCATTGAAAATCTTGATCGAAAACATGCCATCTATTTTTCCCTTGATCTTATGGTTACAGAACTGCCATTCAATCCCCGAACATCCCGAATTTTGCCCTGTACATTTTGGAATTTCTGAAAACATCGATTGAAGAGAACTCTGCAACGAACTCATAAAGCTTGACAAATTTACCATGCCAAAGAAGATATTGTTCGTCAAGTAAACCGAGTAGGTACTCGGTCAGGTAATTTCATTTGTGCAGGGCTCCGAAATACTGACATTTATGTTGGAGCTTCAAACTGTCCGTCCTTGATTTTACCCATTGAAGATCGAACAAGTCAAGATTTTGACGAGACCTAGAGTACCTAGAGTTCTAGGAATTTGAATGTTACCATAGTGACCATTAAGAAAGTACCCCATTATAATCTGAGATTATAACTTCAATTGGATAATCAGTGATTATCCAATTGAAGTTTCAAGATAATTTTTGAAATTAATCTGGAATTTCTGTTAGAATGAAAAAAACAACCTTGAAATAAAGGGTTACGTTAATCTGATAAAGAGACCAAACCGTAAACGACCGAATTTTAATTCACAGAGCAAATTTGTGAAAAAAATTGAACAATTTGTTTTCTTGTCTAGGTACCTACTCTTCATCATGTCGAATTGTATTTTGCTTAAAATTGTTTGTGAGTTTATTACAATGATATGAGATGATTTATAGAATGAAACCCTCAGGCTTAATTGAAGACTCATATTTATTATTTGAATACAGCCGTGTATAAGATTTTCTGTTTTTTCAATCATTAAAAAAATGAATGATTATGTTGTACACATTTCATTAGGAGGCATTTGTGAGACGCAGTATGAGATATATTATTCTATTCGATCTCCTTCCTCGAGAGGTACGAAAACTCCAATTTTTTTCAGTTTGTTACTCTGGGGTTTTTTGCAGTTTATCATCATATTCGATTTCGATAAGTGCTTTCTGAAAGTATGAAATTATTCTTTGTGGAACTAAGGTGATTTCATCCTCTGAAAAATTGCAATTAAAGGTGGAATCTAAATTCTCCCAATTTTTTTTTCAGTTTTTTTTCTCTTTCCGAAATAGTTTCCTTTCCTCAATATAACTTCTTCAACGTAAAACCTCATTAATGAGTTCAACTTAAACATACTGTTACTATGCAAGATTGAATTACCTTAACTTCATGTGTGTTGAATTTCTCGACAATTCAAATAAAATTTCAAAATTTTTCTCATCAAAATTGCGTACACACAAGTATACCTCAGTTGTAAATGTTAGAGAAGGATTTTCAGACTACTCATTAAATATGTAGATATCATACTTGAAATGAAGGGAATCTAGGTGAAAAATTTTATTTCATTCCACCGGACATAACATGAATCTGGTTAAATTTGACTGGATCATTATCGTGTTATCACATTTAGAAACGTAAAAGGGGATAATTTTAACATTTGATTTGAGTTTTTTATGAGAAACATGCACTAGATATTGAAGTACATATCTGAAATTTTGATGATTCTCAAAAATCCCAAAATAAAATCAATATAGGAATTATGGGATTGAAGTAATTCAATTTAATTTCGAACCTACTTAAAGTTTATGTTAAACATTAAACATATAAAGAATGTTTAACTAAATCTAATACTAATTATAATGAGATATTAATTATTGTGCTGCCTCTAAAATGACTAATGTGGGGGGGGTTAACAGTCGACAATTATTGGATTTTGGGCTGGTCTAGGTACACCAGGTATGGGTATATAAGCAGCTCCTGACTAGCCATCAAACAGATCATTCTCTCAGCTTGTTCGAGATAGTTCAACTGAAGATTTGTATTTGTCGTGTTGACTTGTGTTTTTTTTTTGCTTTCGTCGAATTATTTCATACCTATTCGTTCAGAATAAACATGGCAGAGTCTGTTGAAAATTTGGTAAGTAATTTTTTTTATTTCGATAATTTTTGGTTCTACCAGGATTTCAGTTGTCGAAGATTTTTATTCATTACTGTATTTTATTTCGAATTTTTGATATTGCGATCGAATATCAGTAAGAACATTTCGGTTCCTACATTGTTGTCTTGCAGTATAGCGAGAAAACACATTGAGTGGAAACTGTCAAAGCCTCATGAACGAAATTTTGTCGAAATTAAATTGCGAGTTCACTAAAAATGGTGAAGTATCTTTTGAGTGTAAGAGGTTGTCCTTTTCGTAATTTATATATATTTATATATAAGATTTTTTCGCATTTTCGAAGGCTGTACATTAATTCTCTCTCCATATGGTAGTATCATTATCGAGGAAATTCATTAAAACCTTGACTAAGATGTCATTTTGTTGTTGAATAATGTTTGATCATTTTTGCTCTTACGTCCATGAAAAAAATTTTGGAAAATTCATCAAGGTTTCTAAGCATTCAGTAAATTTTCGTCATGTCTTAACAGTTGTTTGGCTGATAATGTTCTTTCGTCAAGTTATTTACTGAATTTTATTTATTACAGAAAGAACAAATTGTCAATGAAGTCAATGAAGCAGAAGCAGAGTCACCCAGCGAGGAAGATGGGGAGGCCTGGGACTCCAGGTATGAACCTACAGTTCCTGGTGGGGAATTTACGGACCTTCACGCAGCAGTGGAGAAAAATGATTTGGAGGGAGTAATGACGCTACTCCAAAAAGGAGCCTACGTCAACATCCATGATGATTATGGATGTACTGCCTTGGATTTAGCACTCCAGTTGGGGCATTATCAAGTCATCAGACCTCTGGTGGAATACGGCAGCGAAACGTTCATTATTATGGACCACCTCCAGAGGTCTCCAAAGAGGGACGAATGCCTCAATGAGCTGCTAAAATCCGGGATCAGTATCAACTTGAAGGCTTGCTACGGACGTACGCTCCTTCAGAACATATTCCGGGACGAACCGAGAAACATCGAATTCATCGAAAAGTTGTTGGATTTAGGGGCCGATATCAACTGCTTTGACTATCGGAAAGATGGCCTTATCCACTCCATGGCAAACAGCCTGATGGGGAGGGAGGTTGGATTGCCCTTGCTGATGGTCATATTGAAGAGGGGTATACTAGTGGAGACCTTAAACTTGCGAGAGCAAACACCTCTTCAATTGGCCATCATAAACCGCAAGGACTTCATGATCCAGCCCCTACTGGAATATGGGGCTATTATTGGCGATCCAACCTACTGGTACCCTACTCTGTTGGATGAGGCATACGACAGACGGATGTATGGCTGTTTGAAGGAGATGATAAGGCATCTTATAGTCAAGGAACTTCGAGGTGGATTCGTGGAGGAAAAACTTAAGGTAAAGATGGCTTCACCTCTTTACCTTAAGTTTTACCGGTCGTGTTTCGATGAAATTCAAGGACTAAAACTGGAGAAAATCTCGAACACTCCATTAACGTTTTACGACTTGATTTTCAAATCCAGAAAAGTGTATATGTTCCTGAAGGAGAAAAAAATAGTGGAGGAATTGTCCAACAGCCTCATTGCTTCCTCCTACCACTGCACCATCATTTTGGGTTGGGAATATGCCAAAATGAGGAGGCACCTTGAAGACTCCGTACTTCAATTGGTGCCAGAGGTCTTCCTTCATCTTCCCTACCCATGGGTCCGGACAATGCTGGAGAAAGTTTATGATGTGACTCTGGAAAATTGGTTGAACTATTACTCTGCTTCATAAGTTCCAGTTCAACCTTGATGATTTGGTGAGTTGAGTTATCCCTTATTTTATTCTTATTTTTTTGTCAATTCTGCAGGAAGCAGCAACATTTCCACAATGTGTTTCTGCTAGAGAAGTAGATATCATCATAGCATGATTTTATTCTTTTTCGTTATAACTATCTATTTTCGTTCTATCTATATCATCTTATGATTATCGACAATATTGATTTTCACGTTTTATTTCAATTCTGAGTTATCATTTTGTTATTGAATATTGTTGTTTGCACGTCCATGAATTTTATTTTTATTTTAACGAGGCTTTGAAGCATTCTATGTCGATTTTTGCCATATACATATAGAAAGATTTGTTAATATTAATATTCTTCATTCTTCTTAATAGTTTAATGAATTTTATTCGTTACAGGAAGGACATGAAAAAAATATTGAGTAATAGCTCATTGGTGACGAAGAAAGGGGGGTTCGTGAAAACATTGAGTATCCATATGGGTACTAAAGAGGAGAATGTATTTCTACAGGAGACACATATACCAACCAAAATGGGATTGAAGGGAATATCAGTTCGAATCCACAAAGTGGGGAAATGGACATACCAGTACGTGGGGACCCTGAACTTGATTGAACAATCACCTCTTCAATTGGCCATTAGAAATAGCAAAGAGTACATGATTTAGCCTCTACTGGAAAATGGTGCTATAATAGGCAATCCAACTTGCCTACCCTACTCTGTTGGATGAAGCATTCGACAGAGGGATGTATGGCTGTTTGCGTGAGATGAAAATAATGGAAGAATTGTCCGAAAGCCGCACTGCTGCCTCCTCCTATCACTGCACCATTATTTTGGATTGGAAACGTGCCAAACTAAGGAAGCATCTTGAAGACTCCGTACTTCAAATTGTACCTGAGGTCTTCCTTCATCTTCCCTATCCATGGGTCCGGACAATGCTGGAGAAAGTTGTAAAGGTGGCTTTAGAAAATTGGTTCAACTATTACTCTGCTACATAACTTCCAGTTCAACCTTGATGATTTGGTGAGTTATCCCTTATTATTATTTTATTCTCTTATTACAATGTGTTTCTGCTGGATTATCGTATGATTTTATTCTTTTTTCTCCTGTAATAATATTTTACTTTATTTTCAGAAAAATTTTATAATGGACTACCTACCTTCAGAGCTTATTGAAGAGGGACGAATGTCTCGACGAGCTGCTCAAATCCAAGATCAGCATTAACACAAAGGGTTGTCTGAAAGAGATGAAAAGTCATTTGATATTCCAAGAAATTCTAAGTGAATTCGTTAGAGGGAAACACGAAAATGACCTCTCCGCCACAAGGAATTCATGATCCAGCCCCTACTGGAATATGGTGCTATTATTGGCGATCAAACCTTCAAGTACCCTACTCTGTTGGATGAAGCTTACGACAGAGGGATGTATGGCTGTTTGAAGGAGATGATAAGGCATCTTATAGTCAGGGAACTTCGAGGTGAATTCGTGGAGGAAAACCTTAAAGTAAAGATGGCATCACCTCTTCACGTTAAGTTATACCGGTCGTGTTTTGATGAAATTCAAGGATTAAAACTGGGGAAAATCTTGAATACTCCATTGACGTTTTATGACTTGATTTTCAAATCCAGAAAAGTGTATATGTTCCTGAAGGAGAAAAAAATAGTGGAGGAATTGTCCAACAGCCTCATTGCTTCCTCCTACCACTGCACCATCATTTTGGGTTGGGAATATGCCAAACTGAGGAGGCACCTTGAAGACTCCGTACTTCAATTGGTGCCAGAGGTCTTCCTTCATCTTCCCTACCCATGGGTCCGGACAATGCTGGAGAAAGTTTATGGGGTGACTCTAGAAAATTGGTTGAACTATTACTCTGCTTCATAAGTTCCAGTGTATATGTTCCTGAAGGAGAAAAAAATAGTGGAGGAATTGTCCAACAGCCTCATTGCTTCCTCCTACCACTGCACCATCATTTTGGGTTGGGAATATGCCAAACTGAGGAGGCACCTTGAAGACTCCGTACTTCAATTGGTGCCAGAGGTCTTCCCTCATCTTCCCTACCCATGGGTCCGGACAATGCTGGAGAAAGTTTATGGGGTGACTCTGGAAAATTGGTTGAACTATTACTCTGCTTCATAAGTTCCAGTGTATATGTTCCTGAAGGAGAAAAAAATAGTGGAGGAATTGTCCAACAGCCTCATTGCTTCCTACTATCACTGCACCATCATTTTGGGTTGGGAATATGCCAAACTGAGGAGGCACCTTGAAGACTCCGTACTTCAATTGGTGCCAGAGGTCTTCCTTCATCTTCCCTACCCATGGGTCCGGACAATGCTGGAGAAAGTTTATGGGGTGACTCTAGAAAATTGGTTGAACTATTACTCTGCTTCATAAGTTCCAGTGTATATGTTCCTGAAGGAGAAAAAAATAGTGGAGGAATTGTCCAACAGCCTCATTGCTTCCTACTATCACTGCACCATCATTTTGGGTTGGGAATATGCCAAACTGAGGAGGCACCTTGAAGACTCCGTACTTCAATTGGTGCCAGAGGTCTTCCTTCATCTTCCCTACCCATGGGCCCGGACAATGCTGGAGAAAGTTCATGGGGTGTCTCTGGAAAATTGGTTGAACTATTACTCTGCTTCATAAGTTCCGGTTCAACCTTGATGATTTGGTGAGTTATCCCTCATTTTTATTCTTATTTTCTTGTCAGTGCTGCAGGAAGCGGGAACATTTACACAATGTGTTCCTGCTGAAGAAGTAGATATCATCATAGCATGATTTTATTATTCTTCGTTCTATCTATCTATTCTATCTTTCTTCGTTCTATCCTATATCATCTTATGATTATCGACAATATTAATTTTCACGTTTCATTTCAATTCTGAATTATCATTTTGTTATTGAATATTGTTGTTTGCACGTCCATGAATTTTATTTTAATTTTAATTTTTTTTTCGTGATTTTTTGCTGACGAAATATTTTAGTCTTCAACTTTTCTGATATGAATGTACAAATCTGTTTCCTCATCTAATAAATTTCTCTTTTTTCAGCAAGGCGACGACTAACAGATCATTACAGGACACGGACATGAAGATGTCGAATTATGAAGAAAAATCGAGGTGACAGATGAGGCAGTCATCACTGAAAAGTACTGGAGGATACAAATCTTGGCAGTGAAGCTTGATAACTGGAGGAACCTCCATCTGGCCAAATGAATTAGAGAATTGATGTATTTGTATATATTTTGTTGAATAAATTGATGTATATTCTGTAAAAATGCCTTCTTTTTCACATCCACACATGAACAAAAAAACAAAGTACAATATAGTAATATGTACTTCCGTAGAAGAATCATATAAACTTCCAAATTTCTTGGAATTATTGATGTTAAACTGAGGTTTTCCAAAAAACAGAGTTGAAGAAAATATTCACTTATTGCTGCATATAATAATTGCGAAATGAAAGGCTTTCAGTGGATTATTCATCATTATATGAATTGCAAGGGATGGAGCCCGAGACCCAGCCCTGAGCGAGGCTAAACGCATTCTGTAGGCCCTCAGATACGAAGTCATTCATATTCGGTCCCGAATATCGCATTGTTATTCATAATTCACTGACATTCATGGCTCGGCACTTAAAGGACTCTGTCGAAATTACATAGTCGATCGGGTCCTTCTCCAACCCCTGGCATTCCTACATCTCGCGATATTATATATCATTTTTATTGTAGTTGTTTATGTGGATGGAGGTCGCTTTAAGTTTTATCGCATCCCCCCTTTTGTTCGGAATATTAGAGATAGGATCTCCTCGCACTACTTGATCGAGTTGATGTCGAGTCGAATTGCTGTCGCAATTCATTAATTTTCCTAGAGGGGGTGTTGAAGGGGGAATCTCTGCGACATATCGACTCCTAGGGGTACCTATGAATTTTCAAAACCTGAAAACTGTAAATTAACCACATTTTTCTCATGATTTATGCAGAGTGCTTCATAAACATATTGTCCACTGATTTCTCGATATTTCTGTAACGGCTTGAGATCTCTGACCAGAATTTGATTAAAATGTATACCTCATTAGTAGTAGAGCCGTGGAATTGCTATCCTACCAGTGAAAGTGCTGCATATAGTCGTGGCGGTGGAATTGCAAGAGCTACAACCATCGCACAAGATCGGCAAATACGGTAACCTGCACGACGAAATAACTTCTTCACGGGATCCCGTATTGACAGGTTGACAGAACAGTTTTCTGTCAAACAATATATACTCCATTCACTTTTATTTTAGCACTCGGTTGGCCATGGAAATTTGACACATTTCACTCTGTATAGTACGAAAATGTGGGGTTATGCAGATTGTCAAAACATTTTTGGGTTTTAAATCAACGCTATGTTGCCCGTTCTACGTGAAAGTTTCTGTTATTACGTATTTAATCACAATGTCGAATCTCTCCGGAAAATATGTGACGAACATAATTGAAGTTTATACAAACTGATTGAAGGCATACCAAATCCAGTTATTTGCATGAAAAATACAAGAGATCAGTGTAATATCATAATATGCACTAGCTTGAGGAGAGTTAATGTTCGTTATCTCCTTTGGCTAAAGTTTGAATACGTTATATCAGTTGTAGATTTCAAAAATATTAACCCGAAGATGAAATGCATATAATGCAGTGGTTGGGAATGGATATTTCCCGAAGGAATTAACAGATAATCACAAGAATATTAAATTCTTCAACAAAAATCATCTTGCATCAATGTAAGTGAAAGGAATTAAAGTTTCAAGTCAAGATGAACAAAACCTTTGAACAAAAATTTCACATGAATAAACAATTAACAGGACAACTGGCGCGTATTTGTGGCTGTTCATCCTAATACATTGACATAATAATAATAATAAGGTATTTATTGGTACCTTTAGACATTTACAATGTATAAGACAAGTCAAATGAAATATAGAAAATCAATTTTCGGGAACTTATTCTACAATGACATTCATCGAAAATCTTGTAGTAAACTTTTCGCATTAATTCACTCAAACATAAAATTCTCAAATGCCACCACTTTTTTGGGTCTCCCAATAGAAGGAAATTTTTTGTCATCCTCTTAATTCACAATCTTTCTTAATGTGGAAATATTCAGCTGAAATATAAGTCGTTTAGATTCAGATGAAACATTATATAAATTCACTTATTGAACATGTTTGCTACCATCTGACTTATTGTGGATTTTGGAATATCAGGGTATAACTATTTGAATGAGTGGACCTGAATTCTAAATAGCACTTCCTGAAATCCTGTCTCGTTTTTCCAATCACTTTCGGCATTTTCGTAATAAAAATTGATATTAGTTGTGGCAACGGCGTTATGACATTAACGACATTTCATGAGTGCCAACCTTACTCCGTTCTAGTTACAAAAACTTGAGGAAATTATTTCATGGCCAACCGAATGCTAAAATAAATGCGAATGGAGTATACCTAATCGCATAATTCTCACTGCTCCATTCACGGTCATCTCATCTCCACGTTGATACAATATTTCATCCCGAATTTCGAACAAATAACCGTTCCTTAGAACAGAACGGCGAAAACTCCACCGACCCAATAATTCAACCCCATTACCGGCACCCGCAAAAAACTTGGAGGCCTATAAATCATCCCATTTTTTCCTTCTCTCTCTTTTAACGGTACGCCGAAACAATTATCCGCCCGACAAACAGAAGAAGTTTTCGCAAAAAGTAGATGTCTTTTTGTGCCATCCCGATTATAACAATTTGTTATTTCGATGCAGGGAATTGAGTGGGAGAGACGATGCATTCCCGGGACGGAGAGGGGATGGTGGCGCCACGTTTGTCCCGAAAAATGGCGCCAGTCTTGGTTCGATCGGGGAAAACCGAAAAAATAGACACTGTGGAGGATGCTTGTAACAAATATATCGTCCTGCTTTTGGGGTATAGCTCTGGGAACGGAAAATAGTGAAGAAGAGAGCATATCGCTTGAGTCGACAGTATAAAATAATATACAAGGCAAGCCACGAAAATTCAATGGTGAAATTTTCATCCATTCCGTGGAATGAGGGCTGCAGATTCCAAGATTCCAAGAAATAATGAGGAAAACCATCAGCTTCATATGAAATCGGATGAAAAAATATCAACCGTTTATGTTCTGTAATTATTGGACAATGTGGAGCTTAAGGTTTCGGTTGGGACTTGATAAAGAGTGGTTATGCTTACTCCAAAGACAGGAGTGTAAAAGAAAATTGAAGTAAACTCCCCATAATCCCACAGAACATGCCATGAAATTGTATGGTTCAAAACCCCCGACAGCAGCTGATGCTCTGATGCGTCTGCTCCTCGGTCTTTCTTACAGAACTACACGTAACCAAAAGATGTATAGACATAAACCTGGAAAGGATGTGACGTTCTGATAATAACCTACTTTAAAAGCCTTGAAATTGTATGGCATCGATTCAAGACTGATGAGAGAATAAGCAAGGACAACAAGGGTTCTCTAATCTGGGTTTCTGGTCGTTTGGGAGTCAAAGACACACTTGCCACAACAACACAAACACAATTTACTGAACCAGAACCTCTATATGTGGTGAGTGTTTGACTCATACAAGTATTTTAAGAGTAGATTCTTGAGGTCAAAAGAAACACTTTTTTCCTATAGCATTTCTTCCGATTCAGCCCAGATAATCTAAATGACTTATATTTCAGCTGAATATTTCCACAATCAGAAAGATTGTGAATGAAGAGGATGATAAAGAATTTCCTTCTATTCGGAGACCCAAAAAAGTGGTGGCATTTGAGAATTTTATGTTTGAGTGAATTAATGCGAAAAGTTGACTACAGGATTTTCGATGAATGTCATCGTAGAATAAGTTCCCGAAAATTGATTTTTCTATTTTTCATTTGACTTGTCTTATACATTGTTAATGTCTTAAGGTAACAATAAACTCCTAATTATTATTATTATATCAATGTATTAAGATGAACAGCCACAAATACGCAGCAGTTGTCCTGTTAATTGTTTATTCATTTGAAATTTTTGTTCAAAGGTTTTGTTCATCTTGACTTGAACCTTCCTTTAATTCCTTTTACTTATATTGATGCAAGATATGATTTTTGTTGAAGAATTTAACATTCTTGTAATTATCTGTTGATTCCTTCGGTAGATACCAATTCCCAACCACTGAATCATATGCATTTCATCTTCGTGGTAATATTCTTGAAATCTACAACTGATGTTACGTATTCAAACATTAGCCAAAGAAGATAACGAACATTAACTCTCCTCAAACTAGTGCATATTATGATAATTTACTGATCTCATGTATTTTCCATGCAAATAACTGGATTTGGTATGCCTTCAATCAGTTTTTATAAACCTCAAGTATGATCGTCACATATTTTCCGAAGAGATTCGACATTGTGATGAAATACGTAATAACAGAAACTTTTACGTAGAACGGGCAACATAGCATTGATTTAAAACCCAAAAATGTTTTGACAAGCGTCATAACCCCACATTTTCGTACTATAGAGAGTGAAATGTGTCAAATTTCCATGGCCAAACGAATGCTAAAATAAGAGTGAAAACTATGAATTGATTTCCCTTTTTTCAGAATGTTGAAATAACTATTCCCTCTTCAGTTCAATTTGACGTCAGGCATGAGTAGCATGACCTATACTATAAGGTACGGTGAGCACTTGGAGTCCGGCTACCACGTAGTTATCGCGGCAAAAGTTGGAAATGAATGAAATCCGCTTCTTCCCGTACTGAAATCAGATAATCAGTAATCTAGCCAATTCTCCAATCGCGATTCTCCGTACAACAAACCAATCCATAAATTTTCCTTATCATACGCAATTTCCTCAGATCTGTCCGCGGCATAAACGCGCAATATACGAAATTGCAATTGCTTTTATCTACTTAGCCTGTTATTCCGAAAAACAACATAAACTACGATAGGGGTTGGGGCGGCTGTATGGGAGATACTTTCAATCAATCTGTGAGGGTGAGTAATGTTTCCAGTTTATATCTTTACCCACTGGCCATATATCTTCGAGATGGTTATGATACAAATTATTTTATGTACTCTTTCGCTGAGGTTTTGTCCCGACCCCTATATAGCGACAAGGCAGTTTCTGCACTCTAGACACCCCTTAAGATATTGCCGGATTATCTAGATGGGCTGTGAAATTCGATTCTGCATGGATTCATTGTGTTCAATCAATTCATCTTCGGTTTTATTGCGAGTGGGTGGAGGCAGAATCGGTTCGATTTGGATTGAATCAGCGAATTGTATGTTTATGCTTTCATTCCTTCTATAATTTTACAAGTAACACACTCTAGGTACCACTGTGCATCATTGTTGATGCACCAACATGAATTGATAAAGGTAGATTAGAATTCCAAACATTCTTACTCCAACTCTTATCCACATTAATATGGCAAATTTTCGTTTTAAACTGATGGTTGCGTTGCACTGCTATCATTGTCCGTCCCATAAGAGTTGTTTTTGAAGCTATGTCCTCTACAGATCGCCATCCAGTTCCAAAGTTCTAATCAACTCCAATATCTGGGATGACTTTAAGAAGGTTACTTCTTCAATTCTTGTCTGACGCATTTTTTGAGTTAGCCAACATGAGGAGGCATTCCATATGATCTGGAGGTTCATCCTCGTCTTAACAGAATTTGCGCTGGTCATTTCATGTTACACTCATTCTCATTAGGCGACGTTTAATCAAGTAGTTGGAAATTGCTGTTTTTCCTTCATAAATCTGAAAGAATTTAGGCATAGGGAGGTCTGAAAAGATTTTACAAAGAAAGTTCATAGTGGGAAACCTCAACGTGTAAATTTTCAGTACTCTGTAATCGTCTTAATAGGCCATCTATCGTGGGACACCCTGTATACCGTACGTCGATTCAAGACTTCGCAATTCACTTTTTTCGAAGCCTACAGCCTGTTTCTAGTTTCTGAATTATCGACAAACTATTCCTTCAGTCGTGGGATTCGATAGAGACAACTAAAAGTTGGTGTTTCAGAAGTAGATGAAATTTTTTCGAGGACAACATTCCTCCCCCCATTTCTCCAACATCTCAGCGCGCCATCGGATCCGCGCCATCTCCCGCAGTATAATAGTTTTATTTACTTTATTTATGGATGTTTTCGACTGCTCTCAGAAAATGACATTTGTCAAAATAACAAAGAGCCGCAGAGTGAAGCGTGGGAAAGTCCGGAACGACGTCATTGTTTTACTCTGCCCTTTCGTATTTTCGCAAAATGGAAGAAGAAAGGCCGTTACTTGGCTTGGGGTCGGTTGTTTACATGGCAGTTTTTGCGTGACTATACGGAAAATCGGCTATGTTATTTTTGGCGCTAAATAGGGGTAGCTCGGTTGACTGGGAGAAAATTGATATCGATGTTGGGGATTTCCGCATAATGCAGATGCTTCTTTACTCTCAGCCGCACTCTTTACCCCGTTAAGTTGAGTGATGTTATCATCACCAAGAAAATAGAGTAGAAGACTCAATAGGAGATCGAAAATACTAGGCTCCCTTTGGTATCTGCAATTTAAATAACAACGTTGACACAAAAGATGAAGTTTTTTAAATTGTCTTCTTTTGAACATTACTTATTACTATTTTATCTATCGATACGCCACTGCTAACGGACCCAGTTCTGTCAATTGAGCTTGACTTGCCACCTTCTACGTCATCACCCTTCCAATCGACCAATCGAACTGAATTGCAACTTCTTTCTATAATTACTCTTGATAATCACAAACTGGCAGTCTTATTTTACCATAAGTGACATTGACTCTTCAGTAAACAGAACGTCTGCTGAGCCATTTGGCTCCAATTCTGACTCAGAATATTCACTAACAAGCAATACACAGAAACGTAAGTTTTAGTAAAAATATAAAATGAAATTAAAGCCACTTCGACTGATGCGAGTGAATGAAATGAAAGGAAATGATAAATCTGAATCTAAAACAGTAGCTGTTAAGTATAAGGAAAAAGAAGCAGCATCATTCACCAATATGTAGGTACTAGTGGATATACTGACAGAAAGAAATTCTGTTATTCTTTCGAAATTCAGGTGGACACAAGTACTAATGCTGAAAATAAAAAATAAGCCAAAATTATCCCATGTTCTCATAAACTAAAAGTATGCCTAAAAGTAAAAATTGCAAAGCTAGATTCCAATTAGAGTATCAACAGAGTTTCAAATTAAAAATAATCAATTTATGTTAAAGTAGGTATTGAAACGATAAAGAGTTGAACCAAACAGGACTCTAGTAAGTATCCACTTCCATATCCTGTTCGCGATCCCATTGATGGGGACAAACAGTGTCTCAAATTAGGGAAATCAATTTTTGCAAGACCCTAAGATGACAAGATTAAAGGGAGAAGAACCCCTTATCGCTTGCCATGTGCATAGATAGGGTGTTTTCAGAGCGCAGAAGCGAAGCATGTAGTTCCCCTAACAGGAAATCTAGCAGGAATTCTCTCATTGTGTCACTGAACTTTAGTGTTGCAGGACTGCATGAGCCGAACGAATCGCAGACAAACCACGTGCTCTGCTCCAAGTCGCTCCAGTATTCGAAGATAACTGAATCTTATTTCTGTTTCAGGTGTTATACTGTGTTGCCCAAGAAATGTAGCCTAACGAAGGTAAACAAATTTTGTGTGTCCTAATTATATCAGCTATTTCGTCTGATCCTGTTTGCGAGTTGATTTCCGTCAGATATGTTTGATATTCTTGGTTGTTTGTTCAAGTTCAGCCAGGAATCAAACGTATTACAATGGAGATTGGCTGAACTTCGCCGAATCAAAATTATCAGAATTTTTTTCAGGAAAAAATTTAGTATTAGTATTTTATAATGACCATTATTTTTCATGCTTGCAAATTCGTGTTACTGTGGATTGAATTTTAGTTGAAAAAGTTCTAGGATCAGCACCTGTCAATTTCAAATTGTATTTATGAAAAATTTTAACACTACTTATATGAAGATGCAGCTTCAGGAAAATCTTTTCGATGGAGAATGAAGACTGAAGAAACACAAATATTTGAGTAGTTTTTTGGTACAAAAAGTAATATTTCTTGCAATTGTTCAATGTATTATATTCGTTTTTTATTTAGTGTATTATATGAATATGCCTATTTTCTTAAAAATGACATGTAATTTATTATCTCTGGAAGAAATTGTAGATACAGTTATTTTTCAAAGAGAGCAAGCTCTCCACTAATCCAAATATGTTTCTGAAATTTTATTTGTACTGTTTTCAGTACGATATAGATAATGTTCATTTCTGAGGTAGCAATTCATGGATTGTTTATTTGTTATTTACTAAAATTATTTTACTGTTGTTTTAGTTCTCTCGTCATTTTCGAAAAATATGAGAATTCTTAGGATTTTACACTTATATGTTCAACTTAGTGTATCGAAATATCGATATTGTATATTATTGTATATTATAATGAATTTCGTGTTACTCTCTTCATTTGTGAAGATAATTATGAACGAACATTTCTCTATACCATACCTTCTCTGTATCTGCGTGCATAGTATTGAAAATATATAAGATAACAAAATAAAAATTATTATAGAAATCAATATACACGTCTATTCATTGTTACAATGTTTTTTTTTGAATAAATGAAAATTCATATGAATGGTTGTGATCATTTCCTTTCAATCCCAGATTTTACATGTGAAGAAAAAACTCGATATAATAATTCACAATATTCACGCTGAGTTGAATAATTTGGTGATGGATAAGAAAATTATTGCATTTTTCTTGAAAATCACGAAGTGCACTCAATACAACTTCTCCAAGCTGAGTGAAAGTGTACTGTCACCTGCCAAATACAATCTTATCAATGAGTACGTCGTTTCCTGTAGGGGTGAAACTAGGGCGTCTAGGCGCCTCCGTCGCGGCGCCAATGATGCTGTATCTATAGCGATGCTGGGACAGAGATGTTGAGTCTAACAAACAGCAGGGCGTCAGGAGGACTGCTCTCTAGCTACTGATAATATTTCACTTATTCCACAATATATGAGTTTGCTACATCCAGCTGCCAAATCAGTTGGATGATGTTGAATAGGAAGATGATTGAAGATTTCTGGTTTGATATGATGAGATACTTGAAATAAACTTTTAAACTGTTGTGGATTTTTTTGTATGCCAATTTTCGATATTGCTCAAACATACGATGAGTAATAACGATACTGATAGATACTGAATAGGATCAGGGTCAGACTACATTGAACCTTAGAAAAAATGTAATAGACAATGGGAATTTATAAGACTACCTTTCGCACAATGGGAATTTGGATTTTTCAAAACATTCGTTTATCGAACCCAATTTGTATAGACAGTAGATTCGTTCAAGGAAAACAGAACTCAATGAGGGGTATTCTCGTAGTTTTTTTATGTTTTGCCTTCATGGCATCGGTACTTTCTAAGGGTAAGTCGAAACCATGTTTTATTGAGTTTATCTTAATTGATTCCTTTAGATATCCCAAAGTTTCGTCTAGAAAACAATGCCATTCCAAGGTCGTATGACATAAGAATAAAACCGAATATGAAGAATAATAGTTTTTATGGAGAAGTTAAAATTTTTGTGGAATTGCAACATCTCCTTCAAAACATATCTCTCAACATCAAGGATATAGTTGTCGACAGTTTAGTTCTTGACAACAGTGAGAACCAGACAAAATACTTTATCCATAAAAAAAATGAAATGCTGCTCGTATATTACAACGATCATTCTCTTATTGGCCCAGGAGAGCATTTGATTCATGTGAAGTACAAAGGGACTATGAGATCAGACAGCATTGGACTGTTCAAAAGTGTTATAGATTCTCAAGGAAAAAAATTGTACGTACCTACCTAATATTTCAATAATGATTCGAAACAGAATAAAGTACTTAATTTTCGCAGTGTATCTGCTGCTACCATGTTCTCAGCTCCTTATGCCAGGATGGTGTTTCCATGTTTTGATGAGCCTGCTTATAAAGCGAGATTCAATGTTCGCTTGGTCAAACCGGATGAAACATTCACAGCTCTGTCGAACATGGAGAAAATTGTGAGGATACTAGAATGGATTTCATGAGACTTACTTACTTTCCAATTAGTTTAAGTTGAACTATTGTTTCATCTCTTTCAGAATTCTTTCGAAGTCAAAGATGGCATAGCTGTGGATTTTCAGACAACACCTGAAATTTCTCCCTATATAGTGTGCTTCGTATTCACTCAATACAATTTCAAATCTTCTGAATACACCAGTATGGATGGTAGAGTGATACCACTGAGGTTTTTCATGTTGGATGAGTACTTAGACCAAGCACCATTTCTACTCGAGGTTGCCAAGCATGCTCTAGGGTTTTTCGAGAATTATACTAATATGACCTACCCAATTTCCAAACTAGGTCTGTACCAATAGGCTGAATATGTCTAATCAATCATATCAGAACTCATAATGTCGAAATTGGTATTTTCCAGACTTTATAGAGGTGAACCAATTTATTTTCGAAGGCATGGAGAACATAGGACTGGTGATTTTGACCCATAACTCGGTTTCTTTCAATGCCTCGTCGAACATTTCTAAGGTGAAGCATCTCAGAAATGCTGCTCAGTTGATAGTGCACGAAATATCTCATATGTGGTTTGGGGATATAGGTGAATAGAGTACCAGCTCTTTATGATCTGAAAGTTTAGAACAGAAATTTTTTATTTCAGTGACACCATTGTGGTACAATGATTTGTGGTTGGCCGAGGGTTTTGCAGAGCTCATGGAGATCAAAGGGCTTCATAATCAGTATCCCCTTTGGCAGTTGGTGAGATATGCTATAGATAATAAGATCAATTCTCGAAAGAAGAATGCTGAAGGTGTTTTTGTGCTTTTAGGAAGATATGGAAAGTGTTTTGCGACGTGAGGGCGTGTTTTATTCCGACAATACACCTATAATTAATTTCCCAGTAAACAATGGGGAAGTAGAAGAACAGTTTAGTGATATCACCTATTCAAAAGTGAGTGAACCTCGATTCATTCTTCGAAAAATTCCTTGTGGAGTACTCAATGAAATTCTGGCACAACGTTATATTAGAACACTCATATTACACTTTGTTTTTTTTTGTGGAAATCAGGGCAGCGCTGTACTCAGAATGCTGGAGATGGTAATGGGGGAAAACAAATTTAAAATGGGTGTCAGGAAATTCCTGAAGGACTTCTACATGAGTTCTGCAACGACTGGAAGTTTCATCAATGTAATGCAATCCTTTTTACCTACAACCAACCTTAGGGGTTTCCTAGAAACATGGTTAGACCAGGACAAATTTCCTCTGCTGACAGTTTCAAAGGACAACGGTTACGTCTTACGTCAAAGAAGCTTTGCGATAAGGTCGAATAGTACTTCGATTTTTGGGTACAATTTATTTTTTCAATACGAGCAATATTTGATTTCTGATTTTTTAGGAAAAAATGGACTATTCCAGTCACTTTTATAAGCAGTTGTAACAAAAGTGTTTCGTTGAATTGGTTTGATAGGGACGCCGATAGTTGTAAGTGAAAATGAGGAAGGTTTTAATTATTTTTCACTTCCATAATGTGAAAAACTACAAATACTGCATGCTTGATTCTCGCATCTAATCAAGGTACATTGTATTGGATGACTTGTTGGGAGTAGTTTGTAGATTACAAGTTGGTTCGGGAAATGAGTTCGAAATTGTCTAAAATGACTTGATAAACTACTACAGATGTTTTGCTTTGAAGATGGCATCTTTAGGGGAATGTGAAAGTTTTTAATCTGATTATGGATGGGTCACATCAATTCAATATTTGCATAATCCTTCCACTTTAAAATTTTTCGATGTCCTCATTCACTTAAGAAAAAAATATTTCAGTGAGAATACCAAGTTGTGGCGAGAGTTGGATAAAACTAAACCACAAAGCAAGGGGCCACTACCGCGTGCTCTACACCGAAGAACAATACGACCAACTGCTGAACAATTTTCATGTAACTACCCTAGCTCCAGCTATTTTCGTTATGAGTAATTTAACTTTTCAGGATTTAGTAGAGGTGGACCAGGCGAATTTGATACTGGAAACTGCCCAGCTTGTATCTGAAAAATTGATCCCATGTGAGATACCTTTGAAATTCATAGGAAAACTGAGGAAAAAGGATGGGCTATTACCTTCGATTGCATCCTTCAGAATTATCAGAGGAATGATGAATGCCTTAGCCGTAAATCGCTCTGTATACGATAAAATCAGGGTGGGAATATTCACCATTAAAATGGGCAAATTATGCTATTGAATTATTATTTTCAGAAATATTTCATTGACACCTTCAAGGACCTGTATGAAAAGCTTCAATGGAGAGTTGATAAAATGGACACTCCTGTTGTGAGGTGGGTGATGGAATGTAGTTAAATTTGCTGTATTTCACTCAACTAACAACAGTTGTACTGTTAGTACTTTTACGAGAAATATCTCGTTAAGTTTTCTTTGGATCACCCTGTACAATTTATTTCAGGTTGCTCCGCTCCAAATTGATTGAGAACCTGTGTTCGCCGGAAATTGCGTACGAAAAATGCCTCAGCGATGCTGAAAAGGTGAAAAAAGAACATGGAGAACTTCATCAAGATGTCTTTTTTGTTTGGAGAAGTAAGTTGACTTGTTGTTCCTTCGTTCTTTTACAATATTCATTATGCATACGCACTTTTCCATAAAATATGATCTTTCAGATTTGATTCAGAAGAAGAATGTTGTCGATGAAATCAATCCAGTGAAGAATTCAACCACCAAAAATAACATATTTCTTGATAATGCTACTCAGTTATTCGTCGAAAAATGTATGACTTGGGTGAAGTCCAATCTTTAATATGTTCTCTTATACGTAATGTATTTTTGTTACTTCGAAATGTATAAATGAATAAAGGGTTTTGCTTGTTTCTCTTCTCCCAAATAATCTCAAAGGCTTCTTAAGAAATTAATGATTTATCGATTGACAGCACTTGAGCTCCATGGAACCGACATTCAAAACTGCTCAGGTGAATCTATCATATTTTTTGAAAATCTACATATATATAATCACAGATGTAAGACAATCAAGATAAGCAAAAATAATTGAAGGGCTCTCTTATGCAAGAAAAGGCAGTATTTTCCTTTAACCTCTCTCTGAAGTTATATCTTTGGTATATAGTTGGGACTCCTATGCCACTTTTTAGAATTATAGCGTTTACAATTAAGCACAGTATTTATCGTACTAAATTCATCGAAAAGCTGTTCTAATCGATTGGCACTGTTCGTTATAAATTTTCAGCAGTAACTATGAACCCATTCAAAATTATTTCTACCTCTCTGCTTGTTTCTTATCTTCTCCAAATCCAATTTCTACTCCACCTACTGTATTCAAATGAAATGGAACGTCTGAAAATTCCGAAACATCTGCGCTATAAATCGAACTATTATAAAGGTTGGCTTATGCATAAATCTAAATCCGTAGAATTAACATAGAAAAGGAAGTTTGTACCTGGATAACGTCGATTTGAATAAAAAATTTTCATAGATTACTTGGCGTTCGGTAAGTCAAGGGTGTTTGTGTTAGAATGGTGATGGTGAAGGTATTGTGTTTAGGCCTTGTGCTCTGGTCAACGAATGGTAAGTGACTCTTTGTTTGAAGTTTTTCAAAATTTCAATAGATGAACTGTGTGTCTGAGGATATCTTGTTGGTTTTCAGGTAATTCTCTAATTACTTCTCCAACTGATAAGACCCAAGATGTCACTCAAACTCAAAAAAGGATAGGCGACCTACCCTGTTATGAATTTGAGCAGTTGACATGTCACATTCCAATCACGTTAATGGACATTTTAATAGTCGTATACTTATCGTAATCTTACCTCTACACATTGCTATCCTTCTGATCTCAAAATCCTAACACGTTGCTCAGCATATCACGCGTATCAGCACGCTGCGTCACGTTATTGTTACGTTTCGTATTCTCTCTGCGCGAAAAAGCATCGCGAACGTTTTCAACTGCAACAGACGTTTCGAGTTGAGTTATCCAATTTGGGTAATTTCATTCTTCGCCTTTTAAATGCCAAGGATAAGTTTGGGGTTGACAGGTTTTCCGGGAATCGATGAAATTTCTCTTCATGTGAAATCAGAAGGGAAAGTGAGTGAAAGAAATCAATGGAATTTGGTTATAAACATTGGTGGTCTAAAACTGATGATGTCCACTAATTGTTAGGATCTCTCATGGTTTTGATATGAACGTTCAAAACTTATGTCATGAGCTTGACCTTCACGATGAGGCAATGCAGTATTTCAGGCTTCTTATAGCTTCTGACGCCTGCCATAAACTGTTTAGAGGGATAACTCCTTTCCCAAAATCGCCACGTGCTCAGTAGCTTGAAAATTTTCTCAGTCTTGAATCATATTACACTTCACAAAAAAATTAACGCACATGGAAATCTCAAATTTATTCTACAACTGAAGGTGTTCTCAATGATAATTATTTTTATCAGAATTATGCATGCATATGTTATCCACTTTCAACGGTTTTCTTCAATACAGATGTTTTTTCCCAGCAGGAATAAAAAAGATGATATTATCAGATTTTGAATGTATTGGCTCCATTCTAAAATCAGTTGTTCTCGATCAATTCTAGTGATGAATAGTTTTTCTTTCGTTTGATTTTCTACACTCGATCGCTATGCAACGCGAAACACGCAATTTGACCCAAGAGGAATGTGCCCAAGCGGTAGTTTTGCGAGAAGAAGGGTGGTCATACACAAGAATTGCAGAAAGGTTTAGAGTTTCCCATACAAGTGTATCCAGAATGTTGCAGCGATTCAGAGAGACAGGTATGAATGTCCGAAGTCCAGGACAGGGTAGACCACGGGTAACAACTGCCATTCAAGAACGTTACTTGAGAGTTTCTTCGTTGAGACAACGGTTTGCAACCGCTCGCCTCCTTCAAATTCAGCTTGAGCAAACTCATGAGGGGCAAATTAGCACCCAGACAATAAGAAACCGTCTCAGAGAATATGATTTAAGGCCTAGCGTCGCGTCAAGAGGCCTAGCTCTTACCCCAGCCCATCGAAGGGCGCGTTTGGATTATGCGAGAGAGCATATCCATTGGGAAGAGGCCAATTGGGAAAGAGTTCTCTTCACAGATGAGTCTAGATTCTGCCTCTACCATTGTGATCGAAGTTTCCTTGTATACAGACGTCCACATGAAAGATATGCTCAGTGCAATTTCCTGAATACTACTGGTTTCGGGGGAAGATCGATTATGGTATGGGGTGGAATATCTTTGACTTCTCGAATGGAATGGCCAGCAAGAAGTCCAGATCTCAATCCGATTGAGCAGGTTTGGGACAACCTCAATAGAAGGCTGAGAAGTTCAGAAAATCATCCAGCTACTCTTAATGACTTAGGAATCCAACTCGGAGAAATCTGGGAAGGATTAGATCAGAACATTTTAAGATCACTCATTTTGAGTATGAACCGTCATTGCCGAGCTATAATCAACGCAAGGGGTGGAAATACCAAGTATTAAATCACTTATCAGCATTTCAGTATTTTGAAAATTGTTCATTTCTCTTCTTTCACATAAGATTCGGTGAAATCTTGAATTTTTCTTCCATTTAATGTGTCTTGTTTCGTTCAAAACCTTCCCGAGAGAACATAAAAATAAGTTATAAAGTCAATGTAGAGTTAACTTTCATTAAAATTGAGATTTTCAGAATGTGCGTTAATTTTTTTGCGCAGTGTATAATGATCTACTAAAACAACTTCTTATGTTCCCCTTTCAATATCACTTAGAGTTATCCGATATTGCTTGTTCCAGTACTAGCAAATTCAGGCCATTTCCGCCTGCAGAGGGATGTCTTTCCCACCTCCTACTCCCTCAAACTGGTGCCTGATATGGATGGCGACACCTTCGAGGGTGAAGTCACGATATTCTTGAGGAACGAACGGCCCATAAGCAACGTGACCTTGAATCTCAAGAAGCTGTTGATAGACAATATCACGTTGGACCAGGCCTATGGAACTACCAAGTTCATCGTGGATCACCCCAACGAAATCATTCAAGTGTTTTATGAAGGTAAAGAACAGATAGACCCTGGTGAACACGTGCTCAACATAAAATTCACTGGGACCTTCGGTCCTTATGTTGGATTCTACAAGCTGGAGACTGGAGATAATAAGTCGAGGTATGTAATTTGGTTAACCTTGTCTTGTAGCATCAAAACAATGGTTTCTACAACGAAAAGAAGAAGGTAGGTACAGCTAACTCCATGTAAGCTAGTTTTTGCTGAATATGACAGTAATGGAGTGAAGGTTCCAGGGGTCTATCTGATACTGGACTCTGAGACTTACGAGAACTGGCCAGATTTGAGCCTTTTAAGTGTAAGAACCAAATTTGGTGCAAAATATCTCTTGATTTCAAGCAGCCTTTCTTGCCTTAATAACCCGCCTGGACAACAACCATATAAGTCTTTTTGAAAGCAAGTACAATCTGAACCTTGGAAACCTATGACCTTGTTTACAGTTTTACCAGGGGCGTAGCTACCGCGGTATCAACGGTATCAGTGATACGGGGCCCCCAGGCTTTAGGGGCCCCCGAATGTCTGTAAGCAAAAAATTCCTAAAAATGTTATCCAAATCCTCTTACAGGTTTTACAATAGCATTTTTGAGAATAACTGCTAAGACAACCATTCATTTAAAAATCCTGTTCATTACACCGAATTGATCATTCAGATAGATACGAAAATCAAAAAAAAATCTTTTTTCCAGTTGAGCTGGCGCTCCAATTGCCACGACAATTTACTTATTTCGATTTTTGTATTCTTAGGGGATAGGGCGATATTTATCTACCAGGTGGTGGTGTGTAGTTATTTTGAATTCGGACTAGCCAACTCCGTGATTCCCCCGATTAAGGGAATGACAAAGTATACGTCGTATACGTGTTTTATTTCAACTCGTTCACGAGATTCATAGAAAAAGGTTCTTGCGTTGAACTGAAATCTCGCTTTTGTGCAGAGATTATTCTCTATAATCTTTGATTTTGTGATTAGTTAATAAGTTTGATTTGTGAAAAAAATGAAATGAAGGAAAAAGAGATAACCCCAATACGTTCGGAGTATTATAACCGGAGATACTTCCATTTTTGTCGAACGAAATGATGATAAAAAAGAAGCCGGAAAACTGTTTGCTAAATACAGTATGGATATTTCAGTTGATTTTTCTGATCCACTAATTGCTCTGAAAATATGCTTAAAATCTGAAATTCAGAAAATTCGTGCCATCAAAGAACTTTTAGAATTAGTCCTGATAAAATTCAGTAGCCTTGCATCCAGTTTTCCGGACGTTATTACTGCCTGCCTTTTATTTTTGACCCTCCCGGTTACTGCAACCGCTGGCTGAAAGGAGTTTTTCAAAATTAAAACTCATAAAAAATTATCTGAGGACTTCTATGGTACAGGAACGGCTATCACACATGTCGTTATTGTCAATAGAGGGGGAACAACTTAAAAAACTGAAATCGTCATCAGCTATGGCTGATTTGATAAATAGATTTGCTGAAATAAAGGCTAGAAAAGTGTATCTTTAATATTTTGTATTGTTTGTATATTATTTGTTTGTTTATCATTTTATGTTGTTTGTGTATTATTTTATATTGTTTGTATATTATTTCGCTCCCAGCACCAAGTTTGAGTTAGAACTTTTAATTATACATATAATCATTTCGATAGATATCGAACATTTTTTGCTACATTTATTTTAGTTCACCCTTCCTTAGGGCCCCTCAACACATTTTGATACAGGGCCCCTCTAAGGCAAGCTTCGCCACTGAGTTTTACCATGCCTTGTAATAAGTAAATCTTTTCTCAACTTTCTTTTAGGGTAATATTGGCCACGAAGTTTTCACCAAACCACGCTAGGTTAGCTTTCCCATGTTTTGACGAGCCATATTTCAAATCGACCTTCAATATACGCCTGGTAAAGCCAAATAATACCTGGCAAGCTCTCTCGAATATGAGAGAAATAGTAAGTTTTTTTTCGAGCTCCAAATATACATTCACTCGAGGATATTGAATAAGAAAAATGGTTTTTAGTGGAGAATAGTTCACAATATATACTAAGAATTTTCTCCACAGGGAAGATTCGATACACCAAATGGAATAGCTGTGGATTTTGAAAGCACGATACCAATGTCGACCTATCTGTTGGCTTGGACTTTAACAGATTACAACTACGACGAGATAGATTATGTTTCGGGCGACAGAGTGATCCCCCTTCGATTCTTCAACGCCCAGAAGAAGGATGTCCAATTACGAGAAGCGTTGAAAGTTACCAAGAAAGCCTTGGCGTTTTTCGAAAATTACACTGCATCACCATTTCCCTTGCCCAAACTGGGTAAGTTGCCCAAAATATACCTCGAGAAGTGACCTCAAACATTGTTCGATTCCAGATTCTATTGCCATACCGTTTTATATGAGTAGAGGGATGGAACATTATGGCTTGATTATGTATCAAGATCATGCTCTTTTCAAAAGAAGTCCCTTCATGTCCACACTCCAATATAGCATAGAGGCTGACTTATTGATTTGTCATGAGGTGTCACATATGTGGTTTGGAAATCTAGGTACTGAACTCTGACCTATTAATTCCAAATTTTCTCATTCCTGAAAATATTCCGTTTTTTCAGTCACCCATCCGTGGTACAATGATATTTGGCTCACAGAGGGTTTTGCTCGCTATATGCAATACAAAGCAGGTGAAGCTTTACTCGGAGAACCTTTTGTGGTAATCTTTCTCTCAACACTCTCAACTCTCAATAACTACAAAGAACTGATTTTCCCTTGCAGAAAAATATGTTTCAAGAAAGCAAGTACCTTTCGCTGTTTCAAATGAGTTGCTATGACGATGACGTCACGGAAACTGCCAGTTACCCCAGAACACTTGGAGAAATCAGAACGAAATATGGCCCAACTACCTATGACCAGGTAAAGGAAGAGCTTCTGTGTCTCTCCTGAAACTTATATGTTTCAATCATAAGCGAATACATTCTACTAGGATAATTTTTAGGGTGGGGCTCTCCTGTTGATGTTGGAAGACTTGATAGGTGAAGAGAAATTCAGAGAAGTTGTCAGGAAGCATTTGAAAGGACACGAGTTTGGATGTTCCACTACAGGGGAGTTTATAAATTTGATGGAGAGTGCTGCGCCTACTCTGAACATCCGAGATGTAATGGAGAGTTTCTTATTCCAAAATCAGTTACCAGCAGTTAACGTATCTATAGAAAATGATCATTTCGTTTTGACACAATCACCGTTATGCGAAGGAGGGCATAATTCAATTTTTGGGTGAGTTTTCAATCACATCTTTGTTGCTTAATATTTATCTGGGTGGAGATTATTGGATGTTTGGACTTTTTCTTGCACATCAAACAGCAGTTTGCCCATAGAAGCCCCAGCTCTTGAATACTGTACCAATTATCGAATTTTTATAGGTACAAATGGACATTCCCTATTAGATACATAACCAGCAGCAACTTGAATCCAAAATTAGCATGGTTTGATAGAGAAATGAGTCAAGGTAATCTCACCAAGAATGCTTCAAACCAAAATGTCGATTACCTCTCATTGATTTTCAGTGAAAATACCAATATCAAAGGATGATCGATGGATTCAAATAAACCACTTAAATAATGGTCTATATCGTCCAATATATTCCAAAGAACTTTATGAGGCGATTGTCAGTGATTTTCATGTAAGACTTATGACACCTTCTCGGATATCTTTGATATATTATATTCAAAAGTATCGATAATTTTCAGTTATTCTCTAGATTTTATCATCACTCTCAATTCTAGTGGCAGTTAAAATTATGGATGAATGATATTCGTTTTTATTTGCAGAAATTGAAGGCTACTGACATGGGACCTTTCATAGAGGACGCGTTCTTCATGTCCTCAATTGGCAAAATACAATGCGATATTCCACTCAAAGTAATAGGAGCTTTGAGGTCGATAAAAGAGATAGATTTTCTAACTTATACCTATGCCAGTAGGTCATTTTCCTTGTTTTCTCAAAATCTTGAATATGACACCACCGTTACGAAGATATTGAGGGTAAGAGGAAAGATAACATGAAAATTATTTGGCCTCATCCCACTATATATTAAATTCGAATAGTTTTCTTAACCATATTTCACATATTCAAATATTATAACATGATGTTCAACAAATGGGAAGAGTTCTGTGGTCTGACAATTTTCATATTAGTACATAAATACTGAGTAAGATAAAAAATTCTTGAAACAAAACATTTTCTTAGGCTTATTTCATCGATATATTTGTGGACCTTTACGATAAAATATCTTGGAAAGTGGGAGAGACTGACTCCAAAGATAAAAGGTGAGGAAAATATTGAATTTTTAGAAGTTATAGTTAGATGAAAGCTGTCAGATTTTTGAGATCATAGAATATCAAAAATGAAACTACAAAAACGGAATACCAATAAGCAAAAAGTTGAGAAGTATCAATAAAAGAGACGAATATCAAGGTACAGTTGAGAAGTAACTTGAAGAAGAAAATGTTTCTTGGTACTTCGTTGAATGCAGTTTCATTGAGATAAATACTATACCTACCTCTTATATGAAGAATTTTCTTTATTGGTCAGCTTTTCTCGATGTCTGATATGCCTTCTATTCTATTCAACTTACTTCGAAATTTTAGGCTTTTAAGGATGGCAGTTCTAGAATCTTTCTGCATAGGACATCCCAAATATGGTAAATGCTACAAAGATGTTGAATCTTTGAGAGTGCTCAATGAAACAGTTCATCATGATGTGGAGTATATATTTAAAGGTGAAATTATCAAAGAATTTGAGTTTTCCTCACTGTTCATGCTTAGAGACTTCAATTGAACTATATTTCAAGAGAATTATTATATTATATTATATTATGATTTTATTATAATGATTTTTATCCGAAATTGTTCAGTACCACTTCGAGGAAGTAATAGTTTTCAAACAAGAGTGATTTTCACGAAAAAACATGATAAATTATTGATTTAGTAGTTTGATAGTGAAATTTGAAAAATCCAGATACAAGCTTATAAAATAAGGGTTAAATTCATTTTCTTTATAATAATTTGTATTTTTTTACAGCTGTTCTCAGGGACTCGAGAAAATTGAATTCAACAATGATCAGAGAGAATATGAATTACGCAAGTTCTGGAATAGAAGAAAATCAAGGTGAACAAAAATGCTTAACTTGGATCAAACAGAATATCCCAAAACTCATCAGACAAAGGGGGTAGAGCCATGACTACTGCTCATATTTTTTATTCGATCGTTAAATTGTTTTTATGTTATATTTAGTAGCGTATATTACAAAATGCAATTACATTTTATATACATTGGAACTTTTTTATTTATAATTACATATTCAACTATTTCCTCTTACTACATTTCTGAAGAGTTTAACTGAAAGTGCCAAGAATCTAGCAAAATCGAAAAAATCCTTAGGTGGCAGCCTAATATAGACTGAGCACCCCTTATACATATTTGAAAATAATTAAATGTATATAAGCGTCATCTAGAAGCCTCATTCAAAATCAAATATATAGATTTCGTTTGAGCATCTGAAGTTTCTTTCTGCCTAATCCTAATAGATGTCTCAAATAGTTCGTACACCATATAATGACCAAGTCCTGAATTAAAAACTTGATCGTTGATTGAATATTGATAAGAATTCACGAGAATTAAGAGTGCAATATTTATTCAAATAGAAAATGGCTTGCCATCTATCCTGTAAACCCGAAAGTAACTTAGATGTATAAATAGATTTCTGTTCTGCAAATTCACCAACCCTATTTGTTAATTCATCTAGCCCTCTCATAGATGGCGCCTCTGTCATGACTGCTCAGAAAACTGAAAGAGGTATCTACAGAATTTAGGAAATCGATATCAATACATATATATTTTGTTTAACAGCAACCAGAAAGAAGAACTAGAATAAACATAGGTGTAGAAATGTAATTTTTCATTTCAAACGTAAAGCAGTCGTTGTTTTCCGTAATACTCCCTGTTAGTTTGACTACTTAATTCAAAAACTATACTTGTATATTATGATGATACTATTTGCAGTAATGAGTTTTCATCTACTGCTGTCATTCAGGATTCACTCAACTTTATCTATCGAAGAAACAACGAAATAAATTCTACTGAACGAAACACTGGAAGTGCCTTATAGAATTTAGCAATTAAAAAAATATTATCGAGGAAATGCTGAGGATTGTTCAGGATACAGATTCATTTGATTCTGAATTGTAAAGAACGCAAATAATCAGATATCAAATTCCATGGGAGTGGAAAAAAACTGGTAATTTTATCGACACCATTTCCTCTTAAGCACTAATTATGTACGAAAATCAGCAGTCCAATTAAGAAAAGCGAAGAAACGCACTAGGAAGTCCTGATACAAAAAATAATCCGTAATCTGCGTTAAAAGTACCATCAGAATTCTTCAACAAACGTCTATCGCTACTGTTGGCACACGTACCACTGGAGAGAAAGCACCTTGGAACTGGGAATACTCAAGTTCCACCTCTGTCTCAGACTAGAGTCATTTACCTTGGAGAAGTAAAAGTAAGAGTTTTCTTCCAACTAACGGGTGTTAAAGTGCTATATGTTCGGAATAATGTGACGATCTTATTCGGAAATTCCATCAAATCCAATAAGTGTTGTGCATTTTGAAGCGCTGAGAATCCTCGTTTTGTGATAATCAAAAATGTAAACCACACTGAGTGACTTAGAAGTGAACAAACGGAAGGGAATTGAATATAACTATATTTACAGGTGAGTAGATACTTCAACTGTGCGAAAGAAGTGATTAGTTCCTATTATTTGATATAAGAATGGTTGATAGAATTCGAATTGAATAGATCATTTCTTTATTCCAAATGAACTTATTATCAATGACGGAAATATTATTCTCGTCAATATAGGTATACGATGGAAAATTCAAAAATATACTGATACCCTTATACTCGGAGTGAGTCACATAGATTTCAAGAGAGGAATACAACAAATTTTATATTATAACCATCAAAAGAGGGACATACATATAATGAATGTAATACTGTATAATGGAACAATGTAATAAAGAAGCTTCTTGATATTCTCCATGGAAATTTGAATCAGATAACATCCTCAGTGGTTTTTATTGGTCTCATTGGACATTTGATTAAACTTCCCCAATGTTTCTTCTCCTCGTCAGATTTATTAGACGGCTCTCCAGGGTTGTCCTGTGCTCTAGAACAATAATAATCAATAAGAAATTGAAGGATCCTTGAGATACCCATCCCAAATGAATCGGAGAATCAAGGCCTCCCAATGATCTTGATCGCCTCTTTTCAAATTAGTCATCATTATCAGGAAAATCTTCAGCAGGAACTAACTAACTCAAAAAAAATTCTATTCGTGCTCAAAATATATCTTGAATTTTATCATAATAAATATTATCTGAGTACCTGGTTAAATTCTCGAAAATATCATATACTTACCGTACTTCCATGGGTGACAAAAAGGAGAAAAGAACAGCAAAGATGAATAACAACCAGAACAACTTCATGATTCTGATAATGTCCTCGTACAAAATAAATAAGGAGCAGCGTGAAATCCCTTTTATAAACGAAATTTTCAGCTTCACTGAAGTCCGATACGAAAGTCAATTGATCAAGACATTATCTCATTATGAAACGGTTAATAAGCTCATTTTCATTTGGAAATCGAAACATTTTCATCTGGAAATTTTATGCGTGTTAGATTTTACATTGGAGATTGATTCGCAGGTCAATCAAAATCTTGATCACATCTCAAGCTCGAATACATAAGTGATCATTCGAAATATATCACATTCTAAATTACTAAAATGACTTGAGAACTTATTATTATAAATCTGTAGTTTTCGAGATACACCTTGAATTTTTTTGAATTTATCGATTTATGTGCAATAATCAGAAACTTCTCGTTATTGCATTTTGAATAGGTCTAATTGTTTCTAGAACTGAGTCAGCTGATATGTTACGTCTGTGTGAAACGAAAAGATTTTTTCAGGACCGAGTGTTTACACTTAATTTTCTTTACCTGCCTAATTAAACGACTGAAACTTTTGTATGCCCCTTATTTGTTCGAAATCCGCGTAAAAACTTTTCCTCAATTCGCTCTTCCGTGTTTTTCTTTCCCATTCATCGAGCTGTCGCAATCAACATTTAGAATTTTCCTAATAAATCCAATGGAGAGGAAAATACTTCTTCATTTCCTCTGCTGAGGAAACTAATTTCGAAAAATGTCGACTTGATGAAGAAATACTGTGTGTGTTTCATGGGGAATTTTTTATGTTTGTCCGTCCGGTGAAAGAATTAAAAACCTTTGTTTCCCAGATTTGGTTCCCTCAAAGGAAATTGACAGCCTGTACATGGAAATCCGGCAATCTAACGAGATATGCATGCTCAATATACAGTCTTGAAACTCGTTTGTTTATTCATTTCATCGAAAGGTGTATCATTTTGAAGAAGATTATTCAAAATTAATATTGTTTTGAAAACTGCTTGAAATAATTTGTTGGAATATCAATAAAAAGTTCAACCCAACTCATAAAACTAAGTTATTTCATGAATATTTGAACGTTTTGTAAAATTAAAGTATTCTCCATATTTTCTAGGATAATGCGCCGTTTTCGAGTAATTTGATGTTCAAGAATTGAAAATTATCTGTGACATTTGAAAAACTGGGTAATTCGACTGAATACAACCCTGTTCAAAAGATCCATAGATGTGTGGTGTCATAGATTTAGCTAGTCATTCTGAAGGTAATTTTTTATCTCCAGGGGTGGCACAGCGCATTATGAAAACTTAAAATGCCTATATCTATTTATCAGGACTGAATCGGAAAAAATGGTAAAAGAAAAAAGTGTTTCTTTTGTCCTCAAGAATCTACTCTACTCTACTGAGCTCCTGCTCAGTCCAAATGTTCTCTAAAACTCTAGGTATTTTCCCTCCCATTAGTCTAGTTCTACCACCACTTGAATTTTCCTCTCGCATTTTCCTCTTAAACTCAATCAAGCGGAAAATTCCTTCGACCAGGCCCTAAGGGAGAAAACTGATATCGACAAATATGGAGCTAATGAAGAAACACCGCGTGTGAATAGGTGCGGACCCCGCGGTTCCCGTGGCGGTTGTTTTTCCAGAGAATCCTGCAGTAAATTACCTGTCAGGGGAAAACAGCGACCGGAAAACGCCATACATGTCGATCCCGCGGACACACGTTGAAGATTATTCGGAAAATGCACGGTTTTACGGTTGCGGCGTAAAAGGCCCGGGAGGGCCGTTGAATTTGAGACGATCGGAGATGGGTTATGCATATTCAACGCCGAGGGATGCTAGAGGGAGGTCTGCAGCAGGTCCCTGCATGGGACCGATTGAATTTGGACAATTTGCCAGGTGTGGATCGATGGTGAATCGTTTTCCGGGTCTCTGGCTCTGCTCCCGAGATTTGTGACTTTTAGGAGGTGAAATGTAGATAGTATACTGGCCTTCAACTGCTCTACTGGAGAAGGTACGAATGTTGGCCTGTGTTTCCATCAACAGAGACAGCTTTCGTACAAAGTTTATTACGAAATTTCAGTATGCAGACGACTGCGCACTTATCGCTAGCAGCTCAGAGGATCTACAGATAATGCTGGACACCTATAAACATATATACGAAGCTTTAGGCCTTATAGACTCAATATCGACAAAACCAAAATCCTAGTAAGTCCGCCAGAAAGCCTTCAAACTGAGTCTGAAACTCTAGAACAGGTCGAGCTTGGGATGCTTCATAAATATTAGGGCTAACCTAGACACGGAAATACACAACCGTATCAATTCGGCATCACGGGCATTCTGGAAGCTGCAGGTCAGAATGTTTCAAAATCACGACCTCAATCTGAAGACTAAGACAGCTCATTACAAAGCAGTGGTCCTCCCAACGCTTCTTTACGGAAGCGAAAGCTGGACGCCCTACAGGCGACACATTAAACAGCTTGAACAAACGCAACAACGTCATCTAAGACAGATAATGCACATCAGATGGTTGATGGTTCAACAAAGTTTCAAATACAGAAGTCTTGCAACACGGGAGTTGTACAACAATTGAGACTCAAGTAAAGAGGGCCGACTCAGATGGAGCGGCCACATTCTGAGGATGCAAGACGCAAGACTCCCCAAAATAGATCTGTATCTCTCTGTATTCACAGAGAGAGCCCGAAAACCAGGAGGCCAGTATAAGGGGTTTAAGAATACATTACATCAATCCCTTGAATCAGTTAATGCCAATTATAACTGGGAACAACTAGCGCTGGACAGGTCACAGTGGGAGTCTCTGATACACAGTTATTATGGAGACTCGAGAAGGATACAGCTGCGGCCAGATTTGGTTGGTGACTATCCATGCCCGGAGTGTGGAAGGATCTGTAGATCACGGTTGGGTTTTTTCAGTCACAGGAGCACACACAGTTGCAATTTGGCCTAAGAAATTATAAATCTGTTCGCATCTTTAGTTTTTTCTCTTTTCTGTTCTTTTCTTGTCTTTTTGTAGATTCATTCCCGGTAACGGGATACAGCAATGAATGTATGAGAGCTATGGAAACTTGTCCACCAAGGGCACTTAAGTCCCCTACAGATCTCATTCCTCTACATATAATGGTGAATGAAATGGTAAAGGCAAAAAGTGTTTCTTTTGACCTCAAGAATGTTGAATATTTGTACGTGTCAAAGACTCATCCTTTATAACTAAATGGGCATAAAAACTCTGTGTACCCCCGATACAATGGGGTTTTATAATCTGGCCAAGAGGAAAGTGAACCATTGAAAAAAAATACGGAAAATCTACAGTTGAACAAAGCATACGGGAGATTCGATGAATATGGTGTTTTTGCAACCATATTTTTCCACAAGAATACTCAGTCGAATATACGAAATGAATTCGATTCGATAAATGGGCAGAATGTAACCATAACACCGTTCAGATTTGTGTTCCGAGTAATCAAAACTATCCAACTGATATGTTCTTTTGCGATTGACAATGCGAATTGTTTTTATTGATTGAACGGGGCTAAATGAAATGAAAGGATGATAATGCTGCCAATTTCAGCGAATTCAACAGCAATCATCGAACATTCCGTTTTCAGAATGCACAGCAAATATAATAGATTACAATTTCCCATATTGCTGGCATGCGGTGAAAAATATCGAATTTAGTTCTCTTTACATCACATTCGAAAGACCAACAATCCTCTAATCTGCTCCGGTTAGCCTAGGTACATATTATATTATTCAACTTGCTTTTATGCTTTTGTTTTTACCTCTTCGATTATCATTGTCTGCGTGAATCCATTGAATCTAAATTTAACGTGTGTCCTGTGTCCATTTTCTACCTTGCTAAATGAGGGCTTTTTCATATACATACATAGATGGAAAACAGTGAACAATGTACTCAAATTTCCTTGATCATTATGCCATATTTTCTAAATAAGTCCAGTTTTAAGAAAGAGACTACAATAAAAACATTGTCTCCTTGATTTCAGAATCATGAGGACCACATTGTATGCAGTTGCCATCTTTTTCCTCCTCCAAGTCTACGGAGGCTATATTCCGCCAGGACCAAAGTACAGATGCCCCAAAGAAGGACTTCTGCTGCACCCTTGCTGGTGCACAAAAGAATCGGATGATGGACTGGAGGTTGCTTGTAATAATACGAATCTGGCCAGCATGAGTGTGGCGTTGAACAACTTGGCTACCTATGATATTCCTATCGAGAGACTCAGCATTCACAGATGCCATTTCAGTAAGTGGAAACTTCGCTACAAAGCTATAGTTTAGCATGTCCAGTGAAGAGATCTACGAAACTAGAAGAGTTAGAGTAGAAGAGATGGAACGTTTCCGAGCTCTTTCTCAAGGTAACAAAGAATTGTGAAAACCACTCTTTTCAACTTCGTCGAAATCTTGCTAATAACTCGAAAACGAAGCATCCTAGGAGGATATGGTTTTCACCATTCTTTGTTTCTCTGGAAAACAGCTCGAAACAAACTATCTGTTCTGCTTTAGCCCTTCTAGTTTCTCAGATCTCTTCACTTGACATCAATTTGGGACCATCTGTTCACAGCTATAGGAAACAAGTAGTCAGATGAGTAATAATTGTATTCCTAAATTGAAGCAACTTTTAGTAGATTGAATATTTGCTTTCATTGAATCCAGAATGGAATTCTATGAAGTTGATCGAATAATAATAAAGGTTAGGATGTCCCATTTCTAAGGGTTGCTACCGGTTCGAAAGACCTTTTTACAATGAAGTCTGATAATGTCCCCACTTTCAGGGCGCCTATTCGGTAGTCTGCTGTACAAACTGCAATTACGAGTGCTGGAGATTAAGGATACCCCGATAGAGACGATAGAAGAGCACACTTTCCTGGGAGTTAATGGCTCCTTGAAGGAGCTGCATCTGATCAACACGAGCCTGGTCGAGTTTCCCAAATTGGCATTCAAAGTAAGTAGCTATCGATTTCCTGAATGCGCAGAGTCGCACCCAGGTACATTATGACTAAGGTCTAAGAGGAAACGAATATACGAGGATATATTGAAAAATTCTTATCCTACTATAGAACTAAACAAAATTTAAACGTCAAAATATTTTATTACTCAACATATTCTCCTCTTTATTGGATACATTTATTACAGCGAACGTGCAACGTCTCTAGACCTTTCAAAAAAAAATGTTCCTTTTAAATTTACGACCTTTTAAATTTTTTTTCAGTTGAGGAAAGAGATGATAGCCGGATGGAGTCAAATCTGGTGCATAATGGGGTTTTCTAGTGATTCAAACTCTAAATCACGAATTTTTTGCATGGCAACATGAGATTTGTGTGCAGGGGCGTTGTCCTGCAAAAACAAAACACCTTTATTTAGCTTTCCGCGTCTTTTCTCTTTAATTTTTTTCTGTACAGTGGTCAGTAATGTCGAATAATGATCTCCGGTTATTGTTCTACCCTTATCCAAAAAATCAATCATGATTACTCCGGGCAATCCCAAAAAACTGAAGCAAGAACTTTCCCAGCTGATTTTTGGACACGAAACTTCTTAGGTCTTGGAGAACCAGAGTGTCGCCATTCCATCTATTTTGCTTTGTTTTTGGATCGTAGAAATGTACCCAAGTCTCATCCATAGTAACAATTCGGTTTAAGAAGTCTACATCGTTTTCAAATCGAGCACAGATCGAACGCGATGCTTCTACCCTTGCACGCTGTAGGTCAACATTCAAACATTTGGGGATCCATTTTGCAGCACTTTTTCTCATGTCCAAATTGATGTGAACTATATGATGAACGCGTTCGTATGAAATATTCAGTACTTCAGATATCCGTTTCAGCCCAATTCGACGGTCTGATAAAATCATGTCATGAACTGCATCGATATTTTCGGGAACTGACACAGAAACTGGCCTTCACGATCGGTCATCATCTTCAATGGAAAATTTACCTCTTTTGAAGCTTGCAGTACAATTTTTCACGGTCGCTTACGAAGGACATTGATCACCAATGGTACTGAGCATATCTTCGTAAATCAGCTTACCTCTTAACTCTTTTAAATACTGGTACTTGATGATGGCTCGATACTCCAATTTTTCGATTTTCACAAATTGGATGGACATCTTCTTTCTTCTAATTTATTGCGTACCTCTGATTTACTTTTTTACCTCAAACTTCACACTGACACTTCTGATGAGTTATTGTTCGTTGCTATGGTAACGCGATATTTTTTATGCATAGAACCGGTCTAGGCTAACTATATATCAATAGATCCTCGTATAAGTGTAGCCTAGCGGTTTATATTGAGGTCAACGAATTCGAAATAATCAATGTTTTTAAAGCTTCATTTTACCGCTAAAACGGATCAAAGCACTGCCATTGGTCTTAAACTAAACACCTTGATTTTCTGGCTTCAAAATGAAAATTCTTATTTTCGCTGTCATTTCGTTATCGTGAGAAATTTTGAAGTGAAGTGGAAAACACTGTATACTCACCTTAGCTATTAGGTAAACCATTTTTGAGTCAACTTCTTGATTCTACATTAATTCTCCGTACCTCCCTGACGATTTCGAGGAGGATATTATGCATACTGCGGGGCCTGATCGATGTTTTATCCAGTTTCCGCCTGCTATTGAACACGACAAACTGTTCTACAATATTTCAGAATATACCTTATCAATAACAGCGCTCTACTTCGGCATAAAGCGGCGTTCATAGATGCGCATATTGAATTCCACTACATACATAGGTACTTCGATTGATTGTCAATTATTGCATGCAAATGAACAACACTTCGCCTGCAGATCCATTTGCATAACTCGCAAATGGCAGCGGATTTCACTGGAAGCCTTCGGTAATTTGAATAGTGGATACTTTTGAGATGGAAATTCGTACGGATGAATGCTACCCTGTTATTGGGGAAGCTGAGAGCGATTGCAGCAGCGAAAAGGGCGAAGATGAAAGCAGATTCTGATCTTCAATCTGGAGAGATACACTTTCTGATGGAGAAGTTATTCATTACATATGAAAAAGAGTATGATGGGAGAGGAAAATTCAAAACGTATCTAAGCCCTGTAGGCTTTTCGATCTGATCATCTCAATTTTGACAGTTAGGTTAGGATTCAGAGCTTTCTCCTTCCTCCACTGAAAACATCAACTCACCCAGAAAATCCCAATCTTTTTCAGATCTTGGGTCAGTTGACCCTGCTCAACATAGACCAGCACAAAATGACCAACCTGCAGAAGGACGTCTTTTCGGAAAGCTCCATGACAGGCACCCTCCTGAGGCTGCATCTGAGCAACGGACTACTGGACACTCCACCACTTGAGTCCTTACAGCCTCTGAGGAAATTGAAGGTCTTGGATATGCACGGAAACAACATGGTCAACTTCCAGAGGAACCAGTTCAGAGGGCTAAGAGACGTGGAAAGCTTGGATTTGAGCTTTAACAAGATAAAGAAGATCGACGGTTCGCATATGGCAGATTTGACGAAGCTGGGATGGTTGAATATTTCTCATAATGATCTGAAAGAAATCACAAGGTATTAATCAAACATATCTTCCAGTTCTCATAGATGTTGCATAAAGGCTAATCAATTGTTGAGCAGTATGTACGTCACATTAATGAGCACAATTTTACAGGGGTGCTTTCGCTAGAAATACAGTCCTGAAGGTGCTGAATATGTCTCACAATGGCATAAGAAGGTTGGACTCTAACACTTTCAAAGGGATGAGATTCCTGCGTAGAATTTACCTCTCAGACAATAAGATCGCTGATGTTGGCAGGGGAACTTTTGGATCTTTAACCAGAATTGGAACAATTGATTTGGCCAGGAATTTGCTGACTAAGGTGGATTACCAGATGTTTTATCAACTGAATTATTTGGAGGTGAGTACTTATATTGCAAAATTTCACTTCGTCCATTCCTTTTTTTATATAAATATTCCTCTGAGACAAACAAACGTTAATCTGTAGAATTATCAACAATAATTGTTGACGGATGCTCTTAAGCTACGACTGATGTACCAGTTCTGGATCTCAAACGACGAACAAACATGAATTCCCCATTCTCTCAGTTACAAAGCTCGGATTTGCGTTAATCTCACTGCACTTCACGCCTATCCATGAGAGTTCAACCCTTCAGGACAGTGCGGATGTAGTTCGCAATGGATGGAAGTGTTGGGCGATTTGTTGAAGATGCAGAACGTGTAATATACTAATGGACGCGTCAAACAATAACCATTTGTCAAAAGTGCATGCAACTTTGCGGAAATGACATCTCTTTGCGACGTTCCAACGTGACGTGCTTAAATAAGACATTCATATTCGAAGTTTGATGGGGGGGTCGTCCGGCTTTTGGAAGAAGGACAGAATGAGGTCGGTTTCGAATCATTTCACCTTGAAAAAACACTTGAAAAGCTCAGAAATAAACTGCTCCACATGAGTTAGGGATATTGACTTGAATTGCAAAAAATTTAGTTAAAATAAGATTTTTGTGATGAAAATTCATATTGATATGATTTCAAGTTGCAAATTAATTTTAGCCTGTAGGTCTGCAGCGTATACAGGGTGGTTAAGAAAAATCGAGTAAAATAACGAAATTTTATTCCCAGAGAATTCAAGCATTTCAAGACTATCAATACAATGTATGGCCTCCACGGGCATCAATAACAGCTTGACATCTTCTTTGCGTACTACACACGAGGTTGTTGAACATTTCTTGAGGAATTTGGTTCCATAAACGGGACAGATGCTCTCTCAGATCATTTAAGGATTCTGGGGTAGGTTGATGATCATCTAATCTTCTTTGGGGCATATCCCATGCATGTTCTATGCAATTCAAATCTGGTGATTGCGGAGGTATTGGTAAATGTAATACCAAGCTCCTCGCGCGCATTCTCAACTATGGCTGCAAGGTGCGGTCTAGCGTTATCGTGAAGAAATTGAAAAGTTTCACATATAGCAGCCTGAAAATTTGGCACAACATTGTCAATGACATGCTCCCTATAGTGTAAGGCGGTCATATTTCCAGGACAAATGTGTAGATCTGTGCACCCGTTGAAACACATCCCGGCCCATACCATAACACTACTCCCTCGGAATAGATGGACTTCTTGGACATAGCGATGATTACAGGGTATGCGTGGGACTGTCCATACTCTTATTCTTCGAGAATCTGAAAATCGTCTATATCTGGATTCATCAGTGAAAAGAACACTACGCCATTGATCGTTCCAATTGATATGTTGCCTTGCCAATTCCAGTCTTTGACGCTTATGGTCACATGTTAATAGAACTCCTCTTTATGGACGTCTAGAACCTAGATTCACCTCTCTCAAACGTGTCTGATAGTTTTGATGGGAACTTGGACCCCATCTGCATTTTGAAGAGTATTCCGTAGCATTCTACACGTAGACGTAGGGTTTCTTCTCGCCGAAACGGTGATGAAACGGTGTTGTTTTTCGTCGCCCACCAAACCTTGGTCTTTCCAACACGGTACCTGTCTCCCTGAACCTATTCCAAAGTCGAGATATCACACTTTAGCTGACTTGGAGCCTTTCCGCTACAACAACCTGAGTTAGGCCACCCTGTAGCATTCCGATAGCCCTATTAGCCTCAGCGTTTGTCAATTTACGTCTTGACATTTTCAGATAACTCGTTTCAAATCGAAGCCTTTGATAAACTGGCTTCATTTCAAAATAAGAACATTCATGAAGCATATGCAAAGAACCAAACTTCAGAAAAAAGGCGACCAGATTGACGAAATGTCTCATACTGATTTTCATTGGATCGATTCAAGTTGTTATTGAGTTTTAAATGATTTTACAGCGATTTTCTCGGTACTTTTAAAAACGATTGAATACGATATCCCTAACTCTTGTGGAGTAGTTTAATTCCTGTAGAAATATTCTCGAGCTCTGGACAAATAGCTGCGATAGATCATGACCATTCACGCTCCTGGTTCTTCCAGTTGTCTGCTCACCCCTGTGACCCCGTAACCACCCCCGACATCTCATCATGGGCGATATTGATGGGAGAATCTCGCAGCATCTCGGCGACGTGCAAGCTGAATAAATTTCTTCTTTATTACAGATCATCGATCTCTCCCAGAATAACATTACCGAGGTCCAGAAACTGGCGTTCAAGGATGTTTATTTTGCTAAAATCGATCTCTCCAGGAATAATATCAGTACGATCGAGAATGGGGCCTTCGAGAACTGTGCAAATATATCTGTTCTGGACTTCTCGCATAATTCCATCAGCACTTTCGCGAGGAAAGTCTTCGACGAGACCACTTACGCGTCGGAGCTGAGGTTGTCCTACAACAAACTGACTACGCTGAACGAGGTGAGTGTTTGTGCTTCGAGATGAGAGCAGAACTGATTTTTCCGAGGAATGAGGAATTTTAGGAATGACATAGTAGGTCTTATTTTTGCATTTGAGGACTTTGAAATAGAGTTAAACGTCCAAGTTGGTCGTTTCAATACCAAAGAATTTATCTGCAATTTGGCGTATTTCTTAGACAACGAACTTCAGCAAAATTTTTGGATCTATTGAAAAATTCTTAGCCTACTATAGAACCAAACAAAATTTCAATGTCAAAATATTTTATTACTCAACATATTCTCCTCCTAATTGGATACATTTATTACAGCGAACCTGCAACGTCTCTAGACCTTTCGAAAAAAATATTTCTTCTTGCTCTGCAAACCAGACCTCCACAGCTTTTATTACCTCCTCGTTGGAAGAAAATTTACGATCTTTTAAACTCTTTTTCAGTTGAGGAAAGTGATGAAAGAGTTGAGGAAGAATGGAGCCAAATCTTGTGAATAAGGGGGGTATTTTAGTAATTCAAACCCTAAATTACGAATTTTTTGCATGGCAACATGAGATTTGTGTGCAGGGGCGTTGTCCTGCAAAAACAAAGCACCTTTGGATAGCTCTTCGCGTCTTTTCTCTTCAATTTTACTCCGTAGAGTGATTAGTAACGTCGAATAGTAATCTCCGGTTATTGTTCCACCCTTATCCAAAAAATCAATCATGATTACTCCATGGCAATCCCAAAAAACTGAAGCAAGAACCTTTCCTGCAGATTTTTGAACACGAAACTTCTTAGGTCTTGGAAAACCAGAGTGTCGCCATTCCATCGATTGTTGCTTTGTTTCTGGATCGTAGAAATGTAGCCAAGTCTCATCCATAGAAACAATTCGGTTTAAGAAGTCTACATCGTTTCCAAATCGAGCACAGATCGAACGCAATGCTTCAACCCTTGCACGCTTTTGGTCAACATTCAAACATTTGGGGATCCCAAATTGACGTGAACTATATGATGAACGCGTTCGTATGAAATACTCAGTTTTTCAGATATCCGTTTTAGCCCTAATTCGACGGTCTGACAAAATAATGTCATGAACTGCATCGATATTTTCGGGGACTGACACAGAAACTGGTCATCCCTATCGGTCATCATTTTCAATGAAAAATTTACCTCTTTTGAAGCTTGCAGTCCAATTTTTCACGGTCGCATACGAAGGATATTGATCAACAAGGGTATTGAGCATATCTTCCTAAATCTGCTTACCTCTTAACCCTTTTGAATTCAGGTACTTGATGATGGCTCGATACTTCAATTTTACGATTTCCACAATTTCGGTGGACATCTTCTTTCTTTTAACCCTTTCCAGCCCAATGATGCCATATGGCATCATTGGGTTAACAGTGTCCATTTCATTAAAACAGAAAGCTATTCCACAATGAGCTCTGTATCATTTGGATCTATCGTTCATTGGTAGATGACATTACCAAAATTTAAGTCAGTTACAGAAGTTTGATGAGAAGGAATTTCATTTATGTTCAGTCGGTTCGCCATAAGCTACGTGCATAAGGAATAATTTTTACTTTTTTTACTATTATTATCACCCAAAATTCGGGCATATCTTTGTAAACGGTAAGTACATATAGTAGTTTCTGTATATTCTGTTGAATTTTTCAGTTTTGTTCCATAAACTCAACCCCCTGATGGCCAAAACTTGTGTCAATATTTTACCCAAGAGTTGAAAAAAAAAATTTTTTTCCTCGCCGATATGTTTAGTTTACTTTTTGTACATAGTAATTGTTGAGAAATATTTTTTTCAATGGGCGGATCATAAATCGGGCTGGAAAGGGTTAATTTATTGCGTAACTCTGGTTTACTTTTTTAACCTCAAACTTCGCACTGACATTTCTTATGAGTTATTGTTCGTTGCTATGGTAACGCAATATTTTTTCTATGCAAGGAACTGGTGATGAGAGGTTTGTCTTCGTTCCTTTCAATCAAGTGGCAACGTTGTGCTAGAGAAATTACACATTTTCCTCAAGCTAATGATTCTTTCAAGGCGATAGCCCTTTCAACGAGTCGAACAAGGCACTGGTAAAGCTACAGCTCACAATATCCATCGATGTGTCACCCCGACGCCGAGTCTGTTTTAATCGAATGGAAAATCGGACCACCATCACGCCGAAATAATTCAATCCAACGGGACTATCTCTCATTTCGATCAAAGTCCGATTGGGCTTTGTGTGTGAAATGGCCCGTTTTTTGTTTAATGGAGATCGAAAACCCCCGGTCCGGAATGCGCCATTTTCCATCGGCTCGCGTTTTTTTTTCCGAAACGGTTTCGTTTGATGTGTCGATAACGAGGTTTTCGCGGATGTTTTATGCATGTCGCCGATGAGGTGGCGACGGGAAATGAACCTTTAAAAAAGTAACAGAGTTCGATAATTCGCGTAGTACGTACAGAGTATTCTATTGAGCCAAATTCAGCATATGACAAGTGCTTGTTTTCAATTTAATTCCCAAAAAACTGATCCTAGAAAAAATCTAATTGCATATTCGTGATGTACGACCTCAAATCAGTAAGTAAAATGACCCGGGTCGATATGGCTAAATGAATAATTTTTTTCGACGAGTAGCAGACGACCAAATACAAAAAAATTATTTTTCGAGCTATATCGATCAGGGTCCTCTTTTTTGACTAATTCGAGGTCGTAGATCACGAATATTCAATTAGATTTTTCCTAGGATCAGTATTTCGGGAAATTAATCACTTTAAGTGGAAAATTTCTGAAAAATTGGTCAACTTTGAGGAGCTGTAGCAGCCAGAAAAAAAGGCACTTGACATATTCTGATTTTTTTGGTGATAAACTGATCCTTCGCGAATAAAATAATACAACTTTCATAAACCTACCGCAAACAGTTTAGATTTTAGGATTTTTTCCGCGAAGGTCCAAAATTTCCGATTTTCCATTGAGCATAACTTGAAAACTAAACCTTTCAGCAAAATTATGTTTGCATATTCGTAATCTACGCCCTCGATTTAGTGAAAACTTCAATTTTGGTGGAAATCGGAGAGATGAAATTTTTTTCGAATTTTCCATACATATGTATGGAAAAATAGCGATTTTTTGAAAAAAATTTTTGGTCTCCGATCGAAACCGAATTTATACTGTCGACTAATTCGAGGGCGAAGAACACGAATATGCATACAGATATTTTTGAAAAAATTTATTTTTCAAGTTATGGTCGATGGAAAATTCGAGATTTTGGACCTTCGCGGAAAAAATTAGAAAATCCAAACTGTTCGGGGTAGATGAATGAAAGTTAAATTTTTCCATTTGCGAATGATCAATCTATCACCAAAAAATTCAGCATATAGCCAGTACTTTTTTTCTGGCTGGAACAGCTCCTCAAAGTTGACCAATTTTTCAAAAATTTTACACTAAAAGTGATTTTTTTTCGAAAATACTGATCCTACAAAAAATCTAATTGCATATTCGTGATCTATGATCTCGAATTATTCAGTAAAATGACCCGGGTCGATATAGCTAAATGAATAATTTTTTGTTCGGATTTTGGTGGTGAAGCGCGGGTAAACACAAAAAATAAGCATTTTTTCGAGATAAAATTCGAAAATTACCTGAGAGGTATAAAAAACCAGTAACGGGCGATGGAGAATACTTCCAATGATATGTTCGTTCATTTTGTTCTGGAAAAAATACATTTTCACCCATCAAAAATCGTCGCGGAGTAGGCTGTGCATACATACGGTCAATGACGTTGATTTCAAGCGTAATTTTTCAGCCAGTGCACTCTGCAATGGTATCAGCATTAACTATTTTCATCCTGGAGAACCAAAAAAGTATTGGATCCTCTCAGAATCCGTAACTTTGTGTAAGTACATGACGTTCTCCTGTTTCAGATCCCCCTTGCCAACATGACGGGACTGAAGATACTCAACGTGTCGCACAACGAACTCATAAAAATTCCCAAAGCCACTTTCCCAAAGTTGTACGAACTTCACACTATCGATCTATCCCATAACAACCTGACGGAAATATTCAACGCCGTGTTCCAGACTCTCTTCTCCCTGAGGCATCTGAACCTGAGCCACAATCGCATGATAATCATCAAGCCCAGTACTTTTGGACCGATTCCCACCTTGTTGGAGCTAGACCTGAGTTATAATCTTTTGTCGAAAATAGGTGAGAGTCGTGCCAATTGACCTCAATAACAGAAAAAACTTTCTCTCTTTGCCATTGTCATTTTCTATGATTTTCTTTTTCTTAGCTAGGGGTGCGTTCACGCGCTTGGATGGTATGAGGAGACTCCTGATGAAGGGTAATCAACTAGAGGAGATATTCACCCTTCCCCAGTCGGTATCCTACCTGGACCTCTCACACAATCAGCTTTCGGCTTTGCCAGAGAAACTATGGCCATCTATGAATTCCTTGCTGGAACTTGATTTGAGCTACAATAATTTGACGGATAATTTGAGCGGTGACAGTTTCAGCAGTCTTCTGACAGTACAGAGGCTCCATTTGAATCATAATGGGATCCAGACGCCACCATACGATGCTCTGAGAACTTTAAGTTCTTTGCAATACTTGTATTTGCAGGTAGGTCATGGTAGAACAATAATATTATAGAGAAAAGCCCTCATATCTCTAATACTAAAAACCGACTACATTTCGGACTATGTTTGCCACATTTGACGATGAGATGGCGCGGAAAGGATGGCCGTAGTTTTTCTGTTAGTCAGTTCAGTATCTTTTAAACCGGGTCGTCTCGGAAAAAATGGTAGGGGACAAAAGTGTTTCTTTCGACCTCAAAAATCTACTGTTAAAATATTAGTACGATTCCGATATTCACGCTGTATATCATCTCATATATGCATATTCGATAAATTGATCCATACCTATCAATTCAACAAACGAACCTTTTTAAATAAAAATGAAGAAGACAGTTTGACGTCTGGTATAAAAATAACTGAAGAAAGGGAAAGACCTTTTGCTATGGAATGTAAGAAAAGAATATTAATCAAAGCCTGCGAGTGGTAAAAGTTGAATAATCAAATGTCAAAGTATAAATTGGAAAAACTGGAGGGTTTTTGAAAAATTAATCAGTTGTTTATCTAGTCTGACCTCTTCAACCATGTCTTGTTGATGTTATATGGAAATGAGGTGTTTTTTGATGATTATCAATATTACAGTCTTTCAGCTGGAACACTCTGTATTCCTCATAGTTCAAGAACAATGGCTGCATTATTCAGCCCCTTCGAACACCCGATTCAGAGCGGTCCAAACCCGAGGGGAACAAAAATTAATTTACCGCCGAATTCCATGGCATCCCCACAGAATACCTGGCCCAAACCTCCCTCATCAGGGAAGATGGGTAAATTCCTAATAGAACCCTCAGTCCCTCTGACTTCATTGCCCGAATAAAGTGTCGTTTGTGGCCCGAAGCCACACGATCCGACACGCGGATCTCAATATTAATATAATAGTGTACATAAATTTGATGCTCAATTTAAATTCAAATTGAGCGGGACTCTTTTCTACATCCTCATCAGCATCGCCGTCGCGTAGATTCCCTAACAGCCACCTTCAGATGCGTTCATCACAGGAAATTGCCTTTGGGGGCTCTTCCACGTCGGCTCTCAGGTGGAGGAAGCTAATTTATATATTTGGGCGACCAGAAAATTCGATGTTCTTCCAAGGGAATTAACATAATGTTCGCGCGACAAAGAGTGGGGTAATGATTATTTGATGGGAGGAAGGGGGTGCGTTAAAGTGATCTTAGCTGAGAGGAATCGGTTACTTTGTGGTGTAATTCGATGATGCCTGAGCTTCGAGGGGATGAACTACGATTTCTTTTGCCACAATTTAGCGAATTTCATGTTATTAGTCACGTATTTGAATTTAAAAATATACTGCTCCACAAGAGTTAGGGATATCGTATTCAATCGTTTTTGAAAGTATGTAATCTTCGAGAAAATCGCTGTAAAATCATTTAAAACTCAATAACAACTTGAATCTATCCAATAAAAATCAGTATGAGACATTTCGTCAATCTGGTCGCCCTTTTTCTGAAGTTTGGTTCTTTGCATATGCTTCATGAATGTTCTTATTTTGAAATGAAGCCAGTTTATCAACGGCTTCGATTTGAAACAAGTTTTCTGAGAATGCCAAGACGTCAATTAACAAATGCTGAGGCTAATAGGGCTATCGGAATGCTACAGGGAGGCCTAACTCAGGTTGTTGTAGCGGAAAGGCTCCAAGTCAGTCAAAGTGTGTATCTCGCCTTTGGAATAGGTTCAGGGAGACAGGTTCCGTGTTGGAAAGATCAAGGCTTGGTGGGCGACGAAAAACAACACCAGCTCAGGATTGTTTAATCACCGTTTCGGCGAGAAGAAACCCTACATCTACGTGTAGAATGCTACGGAATACTCTTCATCAGACGATGTTTGAGAGGTGAATCTAGGTTCTAGACGTCCATTAAGAGGAGTTCCATTAACACGTGACCAGTAGCGTGAAAGACTGGAATGGGCAAAGCAACATATCCATTGGAACGATCAATGGCGTAGTGTCCTTTTCACTGATGAATCCAGATTTGGACGATTTTCAGATTCTCGAAGAATAAGTGTATGGACAATCCCACGCATACCCTGTAGTCGTCGCTATGTCCAAGAAGTCCATCCATCCGAGGGGGTAGTGTTATGGTATGGGCCGGGATATGTTTCAACGGGCGCACAGATCTACACATTTGTCCTGGGAATATGAAAGCCTTACACTATAGGGAGCATGTCATTGACAATGTTGTGCCAAATTTTCACGCTGCTATTGGTGAAGCTTTTCAATTTATAGACGATAACGTTAAACCGCACCGTGCAGTTGGGAATGCGCGCGAGGAGCTTGGTATTCATTCATTTACCAATACCTCCGCACTCACCAGATTTAAATTGCATAGAACATGCATGGGATATGCTCCAAAAAAGATTAGATAATCATCAACCTACCCCAGAATTCTTAAATGATCTGAGAGAGCTTCTGCTCCGTTTATGGAACTAAATTCCTCAAGAAATGTTCAACAACCTCGTGTGCAGTATGCAAAGAAGACGTCAAGCTATTATTGATGCCCGTGGAGGCCATACATTGTATTGATAGTCTTAAAATGCTTGAAATCATATTAATATGAATTTTCATCACAAAAATCTTATTTTAACTATACTTTTTTGCAATTTAAGTAAATATCCCTAACTTATGTGGAGCAGATTATTTGTACGAGTGGAAGTCTCACCCCGTATAGGATAGCACTAAGATTCAACGACAGAAATTTCAATGTGTTCTGTAGTTTATTTACTGAATGAACTACCTATTCCATAATGGACTCTCTGATGATAATCATATCGAACATTTTAACGTTTTGAAAGCTCTAAAAGGTGTTATCATTGATTTTCAGGACAATAACATCACAAAGTTGGGGAAAGCGGCCTTTGGGAACTTACCTGTAGTTTTCGAACTCAATTTGGCCAACAATGGTATTCGAAACGTGAGTGTCAGGGCTTTCGATGGGCTCCTACAGCTATTGACCCTTAACCTGACCAACAACAACATTACGCACATACCGAACGGAGCCTTTCATGGTGAGTTGAAGCCAAAAAGGGATATTTTCACATACAAGTCATTTTTGTTCGACAATCTGATCTCTTTTGATTTTATGCAAATCATTTACAATGTAAATGTAACAGTTTTTCAATTTTTGGTGGACCCAGCCTGTATTTTCACTGACATAATCCGATAAAATCCCGGTTCTTCCTCGGGGAAGAAAACATCGCCAGGAAACGGGAAAGGAGAATAACAATTGCCGCAGTCGGCTGCCCATTGAGAAAAATTATAACCCGGTTTATTGGGGCGAAAAACGAGGTCCTCCCCCGCCCTTAGAAGAGCGCATTACTCTGCAGAATGACCGTCTAATGTCTTGATTTACTGGTATTTGTCCGACGCTGGGAAAGCGGAGGTGGAAATCGTAGCGGGCTGATGGTCCGAAATTAAAGAAAGGGAGAGGAATGTAATCAACATGCCGTTCCGGCAGATGGCAGTGAATTTATGCCGGGAAAACGATTAGAAAATCACCCAATTGATTTTATAGTGGATGAGAGAAAAATATTGTGGACACAAGACGTAGCAATTGAGTGTTTTAGTATGTACGAGGATATATTGATATCTGGTTAGCCTAAACCAGTTCCACGCATAAAAAAAATATTTCGTTACCACAGCAACGAACAATAACTCATTGGAAGTGTCAGTGTGAAGTTTGAGGTTAAAAAAGTAAACCAGAGTTACGCAATAAATTAAAAGAAAGAAGATGTCCACCGAAATTGTGAAAATCGAAAAATTGGAGTATCGAGCCATCATCAAGTACCTGTATTTAAAAGGGTTAAGAGGGAAGCAGATTAACGAAGATATGCTTAATACCCTTGGTGATCAATGTCCTTCGTATGCGAACGTGAAAAATTGGACTGTAAGCTTCAAAAGAGGTGAATTTTCCATTGAAGATGATGACCGATCGGGAAGGCCATTTCTGTGTCAGTCCCCGAAAATATCGATGCAGTTCATGACATGATTTTATCAGACCGTCGAATTGGGCTAAAACGGATATCTGAAGCACTGAATATTTCATACGAATGAGTTCATCATATAGTTCACGTCAATTTGGACATGAAAAAATTGCTCCAAAATGGATCCCCAAATGTTTGAATGTTGACCAAAAGCGTGCAAGGGTAGAAGCATCGCGTTCGATCTGTGCTCGATTTGAAAACGATGTAGACTTCTTAAACCGAATTGTCACTATGTATGAGACTTGTGTACATTTCTACGATCCAGAAACAAAGCAACAATCGATGGAATGGCGACACTCTGGTTCTCTAAGACCTAAGAAGCTTCGTCTCAAAAAATCTGCTAAAACAGTTCTTGTTTCAGTTTTTTGGGATTGCCATGGAGTAATCATGATTGATTTCTTGGATAAGGGTAGAACAATAACCGGAGATTACTATTCGACATTACTGACCACTCTACGGGAAATAATTGAAGAGAAAAGACGCGGAAAGCTATCCAAAGATGTTTTGTTTTTGCAGGACAACGCCCTAGCACAAATATATCTTGTTGCAATGCAGAAAATACGTGATTAAGGGTTCGAATTACTAAAACACGCCCCTTATTCACCAGATTCGGTTCCATCCGACTATCATCTTCTTCCTCAACTGAAAAAAAAAAGTTTAAAAGTTTGTAAATTTTCTTCCAACGAGGAACTAATAAAAGCTGTGGAGGTCTGGTTTGCAGAGCAAGGAGAAACATTTTTTTTGAAACGTCTAGAGACGTTGCAAGTTTGCTGTAATAAATGTATCCAATTAAGAGGAGAATATGTTGAGTTCTATAGTAAACTAAGAATTTTTCAATGTATCCTCGTATAATATGCTTATGTGGAATTATTTCTGATCTTCCACACACAGTGAATCTTTAAAATCTGTTTCAACACCTGTTATTTCAGGTTTGGTTGCGCTGAGGGTTCTCGACCTGTCCCACAACAAGCTGGAAAAACTAGACAACAAAACGAACGGACTCCTAGACGACTGTCTATCCTTGGAACAGGTAAGTTCCACATTTAATCAGAATATATCGCCTCAATTTTCTCCTGGAATAGCTATACACGATGTTATAGAGGTGTTCCGCTGTTTGTTCAGCGTCGGACTTGATTCGACCATTCACGATACGACTTTCAGGTGAACCTGAGCCACAACAAAATAAGTTTTATAACGAGGAAAACTTTCCCGAGCGATCCTTATATACCGTACAAGCTGAGGGACATCGACCTGAGCTACAACGCCATGCCTATCATCACATTCGATCTGACGGTTGGGACGAAGAGGGTGGAGAAGTTAAATTTGTCGTACAACGCCATATCGGATGTTAGACGATGTGAGTATATTAATCAAAATCAAATTGATGAAAGCAGGGAGGAGAGTGGAATATTAATTTAGAAAAATGCAAATTTTTTTGAGGCGGCATGTTGAAATACTTTAGGAATAGTGATGCCTACGAGAGTCTTGTTTTCGAGAGTATCGTCTAGAGTCTCGTAAGTGTTCTCGTAAGTCTTGTGAATATTTATGGAGAGAAGGACAGAAAGAGAACGATCGCTGCTTTGAAAACACAGATTATTTGACCCCTGAAATATGTACTGTAATGAATCCCAGTTTTCTGAGGAAAATTGGAGTTCATTTTAGTGCATTCCTTTCGTTTTCATATATCTGCCTTCGAAAATATTTAATTCTCAAAGTGTTAAGTGTTAAGTGTGTTAACAGCATCAGTGCTATTAAAAATTAATTTTTTTTTGTTTTCCACGAGTGCCTGAAATAAAGGAGGTAGGTCCCCGTCTTTACCGTTTAGTTTCTCAATTAGACCTACACCGGTTACTTCTTGGACACTGCTGTACTGTATCGCTTTCTGTTATATTTTATCGTACTTAACCCTGTTTCGCGAGTCTGACTTTTCCCTTCGCTATCAGTCATGGCGCGTAAGCCCTTGGGGTGGAGAATAAGAGATACCGCTCGTCGTCAGTGAAATGCCGTAGTTGCGCTAAAATAGACCTTTTCTTCGCTATCAGTCATGGAGCGTAGCCCTCGAGGCAGCGAATAAAAGTCTCGAATAGATCCGCCCTGGTTGAGTTTCTTTTCATTTCTGGAGAAATACAATTAATTAAATCCCGATACCGTACAGCAAGTCCTTTCACTTCGCGAGGTCATCCTTAGTCACCACTGTGTTTGATGGAGTCATGATTACTGATTGATGATTACTGATTGCTGGGTGTGTTGGACGGACTAACCCAAACCTGCCACCGCGACCAACGGTCTATTGTAGCACAATGATGGAGTCATTGTAGATCAACCTAGCGATCGCAGCGACTCCTATTTTCCCTGTTTTTGAAGACAAATTTTTAGTACGGCGATCGTTCTCCTTCTCTCTACTCTCCATATGAATATTTTGGACAATAGAGTCTCGATAACGAGACTCTAGTCTTCAGATGTGTTTTCATCCTCTCTCTTTCCTTTTCCAGAAACGAAAATTGCCAAATTCCACGAATACATTGATAATACGTCCCATACGACACCGACCATTCCTCACAGTCAAGTTGATACCCTTCACTTCCACCCGTTTATCAGCACACCCCATCAAGTTCCACGTGAGGTTCGCATATCCACCCCCAATCCATCTCCGTCCCATCCAAGACCCAGGACTCGTATGCTGCAACGTGCGGCGTTTCTCTGATAAATACAATAAGGCCCCGAGCAGACGTGAGCGGGTGAAAACCCTCATCCCTTTCCCGTTTTTCAACCCCGGTAAATGAAATACGTACGCGGAATATGAAACAGTGCCGCTACATCCCTTAGTTAGGCAAAAAATAATGAACAAAACTATCTGTTGCTCCGAATTCTGGAGCGCCACGTCTGTAGATTATTCTCCGGGAAGAAATCCCGGATATGACGTCTGGAATCTCCGGAGAGTGCTGATAAATTGAGTTTTTGCAAGGTTGCATCCGGAGTTTTGAGCGATAGGGGGCGTATTGTCGAAGATGCGAGAAAATGCTTGGAATACACTTTTTTACGAAAATAATAGAATACAGTCCTTGTAGCTTTATTTGTGATAAAACAATTGGGTATAATTTGTGTTTTCGAGTTAATAACCTTACCAGATACGGTAGTGAATTCATTGTTTCTCTGAAAAAGAGAGATTTTCTTCTAGCTCTTATAGTTTTCGAGATCCCCTCAATAGACTACGAATTTTACCCACCTTGTACCTTCATCGCCATATTTCACAAAAACGTTTAGAAGTAGAAAAAACTATTCCGAACAAAATTTGTAGAAAATGTTGTGCCCTCCAACTTCACTAATGAATGAGAATACGATTTGAAGCCCAGAAGAGAAGATAATTCAAAAAAACTTATTTTCCTTCATGGCCAAATTTTATTGTTATCTGACCGAATTTACTTCTTGGGCTCCACAACTATAAGGCCGCAGTGGGATATAACCAAGATTTCTTAAATTTTGATCGATTAGACTCACTTCAACGTACACTGCGCAAAAAAAATTAACGCACATTATGGAAATCTCAAATTTATTCTACAACTGAAGGAGTTATCAATGATAATTATCAGAATTATGCATGCATATGTTATCCGACATATGTTCAACGGTTTTCTTCAATACAGATGTTTTTTCCCAGCAGGAATAAAAAAAGATGATATTATCAGATTTTGAATGTATTGGCTCCATTCTTAAATCAGTTGTTCTCGATCAATTCTAGTGATCAATAGTTTTTCTTTCGTTTGATTTTCTACACTCGATCGCTATGCAACGCGAAACACGCAATTTGACCCAAGAGGAATGTGCCCAAGCGGTAGTTTTGCGAGAAGAAGGGTGGACATACACAAGAATTGCAGAAAGGTTAGGAGTTTCCCATACAAGTGTGTCCAGAATGTTGCAGCGATTCAGGGAGACAGGTATGAATGCCCGAAGACCAGGACAGGGTAGACCACGGGTAACAACTGCCATTCAAGAACGTTATGTGAGAGTTTCTTCGTTGAGACAACGGTTTGCAACCGCTCGCCTCCTTCAAATTCAGCTTGAGCAAACTCATGAGGTGCAAATTAGCACTCAGACAATAAGAAATCGCCTCAGAGAATATGATTTAAGGCCTCGTGTCGCGGCAAGAGTCCCAGCTCTTACCCCAGCCCATCGAAGAGCGCGTTTGGATTTTGCGAGAGAGCATATCCATTGGGAAGAGGCCGATTGAGAAAGAGTTCTCTTCACAGATGAGTCTAGATTCTGCCTCTACCATTGTGATCGACGTTCCCTTGTATACAAACGTCCACATGAAAGATATGCTCAGTGCAATTTCCTGAATACTACTGGTTTCGGGGGAGGATCGATTATGGTATGGGGTGGAATATCTTTGACTGCTCGCACAGACCTAGTGGTCGTTGATAATGGAGTTATGAATGCTGATAAGTATAAAAGGAACATTCTTGAAGAGCATGTAGTGCCATTTGCCCCATACATTGGTGAAAATTTCATTTTTATGGACGATAATGACCCCATCGTGCTCGCATCCTTCAGGAGTACCTTTAAGAGGTTGAAGTCCCTCGAATGGAATGACCAGCAAGAAGTCCAGATCTCAATCCGATTGAGCAGGTTTGGGACAACCTCAATAGAAGGCTGAGAAGTTCAGAAAATCATCCAGCTACTCTTAATGACTTAGGAATCCAACTCGTAGAAATCTGGGAAGGATTAAATCAGAACATTTTAAGATCACTCATTTTGAGTATGAACCGTCGTTGCCGAGCTGTAATTAACGCAAGGGGTGGAAATACCAAGTATTAAATCACTTATCAGCATTTCAGTATTTTGAAAATTGTTCATTTCTCTTCTTTCACATAAGATTCGGTGAAATCCTGAATTTTTCTTCCATTCAATGTGTCTTGTTTCTTTCAAAACTTTCCCGAGAGAACATAAAAAATAGATTATAAAGTCAATGTAGAGTTAACTTTCATTAAAATTGAGATTTTCAGAATGTGCGTTAGTTTTTTGCGCAGTGTAGGTACACATGTATACATGAAATTGTTGTAATAAATTCAGTAATACTGGGTGTTCTATCTATCTATTATTATTCGTCTGATTCTCCCTAAGTACCCCTCAGAAGCTGTGTATCAGCTGTGTTTGTATGTAGCTGTGTCATCCGTTATCTTTCAGCTCTTATACAGTAGTTCTCGAGGTCCCCCCAGTGTACAACGAATTTTGACTACCCTGTACAGAATTCTCGTGTATTAAGCCAGTGCATTCAATCTTCTGATCTACTTGGATGGTGGATCTACTTTTATTAATTTTATTTTGTTGAAACGGGCCTCTGTGAGCCCCGTTCCAAGTCCAAGGACCCTCCCACATAACGTTCAACCCCTCTATACGTTGCGAATGCCCCCGTCCTGTTCCCTTTCCCGGGGATTTGTGTAATGCGGAAATTGTCGAGTTCTAAATCAGTTTTTATAGTCGCCAATTTATCGGTGTATCCGGACCGACTGTGCTACAAACAACGCTGCTCGACACGGCAAAAATGGAAGACTCAATCGTCGAAACGACTCCGGAACCAATGGAAAAACTCGAAGGGCAAACATCGCGATCCGAGATTCGGAAACCGGGATGGAAAATCGGCAAAAGAAACACGAACGACTTCGCTCCCGGGCCGAATTTATGTCGTCGGAAATTTCTACGCCCGCCGTCGCCTCGAACTACAAGCTGTCGCCGCCTAATTTTCGGTTTTGGTTTATTCGGGTACGTTCAACACGAACCGATCGAAATTTGGGAATTCAGCTTTCTTTGAAAGCTGAGGAATATTTCCGATGCGAAATTTCTCGTCCTATGTCAGTAGATTCTACGTATAAAAGTGCCTAAGAAGGTTCAAGTTTTAGATCTGTAACTTCAAAGACAAAATAAGTCATGAGAACTTTTCGAAATCGTCAAAATCTCATTTTTCTGCTACGATAATATCGTAGGAGGCTACGATTTTCACCATTCTTTTTATTCTCTGAAAAACAGCTAGGAAATATGCCATCTGTTTTCTTCTACGAGGATTTATTGAAAAATTCTTAGCCTACTATAAAACCAAACGAAATTTCAATGACAAAATATTTTATTACTCAACATATTTCCTTCTTAATTGGATACATTTATTACTGCGAGCCTGCAACGTCTCTAGACTTTTCAAAAAAAAATGTTTCTTCTTGCTCTGCAAACCAGACCTCCACAGTTTTTATTATCTCCTCGTTGGAAGTAAATTTACGATCGTTTGATCTTTTTTTTCAGTTGAGGAAAGAGATGATAGTCGGATAGAGCCAAATCTGGTGAATGAGGAGGATGTTCTAGTAATTCAAACCCTAAATTACGAATTTTTTGCATGGCAACATGAGATTCGTGTGCAGGGGGGTTGTCCTGCAAAATCAAAACACCTTTGGATGACTTTCTGCGTCTTTTCTTTTTAATTTTTTCCCGTAGAGTGGTCAGTTATGTCGAATAGCAATCTTGTTCTACTCTTATTCAAAAAATCAATCATGATTACTCCATGGCAATCCTAAAAAACTGAAGCAAGAACTTTTCCAGCAGATTTTTGGACACGAAACTTCTTAGGTCTTGGAGAAAAAGAGTGTCGCTATTCTATCGATTGTTGCTTGGATTCTGGATCTTAGAAATGTACCCAAGTCTAATCCATAGAAACATTTCGGTGTAAGAAGTCTACATCGTTTTCAAATCGAGCACAGACGAACGGGAAGCTTCTACCCTTGCACGATTTTGGTCAACTTTCAAACATTTCGGGATCCATTTTGCAACAATTCTTCTCATATCCAAATTGACGTGAACCATATGATGAACGCGTTAGTATGAAATATTCAGTGCTTCAGATATCCGTTTCAGCCCAATTCGACGGTCTGATAAAATCATGTCATGAACTGCATCGATATTTTCGGGGACTGACACAGAAACTGTCCTTCCCGATCGGTCATCATCTGCAATGGAAAATTAACCTCTTTTGAAGCTTGCAGGCCAATTTTTCACGGTCGCATACGGGGGTCATTGATCACCAAGGGTATTAAGCATATCTTCGTAAATCTGCTTACCTCTTAATCCTTTTAAATACAGGTATTTGATGATGGCTCGATACTCCAATTTTTCGATTTTCACAATTTCGGTGGACATCTTCTTTCGTTTAATTCATTGCGTAACTGTGGTTAACTTTTTTGACCTCAATCTTCACACTGACACTTCTGATGAGTTATTATTCGTTGCAATGGTAACGCAATGTTTTTTTATGCATAGAACTGGTCTAGGCTAACTAGATATCATCGATATAGTTCTCGAGATCCCCCCAGTAGACAACTAATTTTCCCCACCTTGTACACTTTAGTCACAGTTCATACATTATTGACATCTCTGTCGTGATAATGTAAATAATGTTTTCATCTTCTTCCTCAGGGGTCATAGGCAACCTGACCAGGTTGAGCGTCTTGGATCTGTCGAATAACAAACTAGCGGACCTGACGAGCGACAAGGACTTCTTCAAACTTCCGTCGAACATTAGCGAGATCTACTTATCGGATAATCGTCTTGGAAACTTGCCCTGGAAGTACCTGACCAACTTGACGAACCTCCAAGTCTTAGATCTGAGGAGGAATAACTTCAACACGATCAACAGGGATTTAACACATATGATAACCAGGGACGTTAGTGTTTTCTTCGAAGGTGAGAGAAGAAATTTGTTCAATGATTCTAGATGTTAGATCAACTTCTCAAGTGAGGCCAGGAGAAATTTTTAGACAGGATCTCCTGAAAAAAAAAATCTTAAAGCATGAAGTTATACATATTCTATACTCCATTCAAATTTATTTTAGCAGTCGGTTGGCCATGAAATAATTTTCTCAAGTTTTTGTAACTAGAATGAAGTAAGGTTGGCACTCATGAAATGTCGTTAATGTCATAACGTCGTTGCCACAACTAATATCAATTTTTATTACGAAAATGCCGAAAGTGATTGAAAAAAGAGACAGGGTTTCAGGAAGTGCTATTTAGAATTCAGGTCCGCTCATTCAAATAGTTATACCCTGATATTCTAAAATCCACAATACGTCAAATGGTAACGAACATATTCAATTTAAGAGAATTTATATAATGTTTCATCTGAATCTAAACGACTTCAGCTGAATATTTCCACAATCAGTTAGATTGTGAATGAAGAGGATGAAAAAGAATTTCCTTCTATTGGGAGACCCAAAAAAGTGGTGGCATTTGGGAATTTCATGTTTGAGTGAATTAATGCGAAAAGTTTACTACAGGATTTTCGATGAAGGTCATCGTAGAATAAGTTCCCGAAAATTGATTTTTCTTTTTTTCATTTGACATGTCCTATACATTGTAAATGTCTTAAGGTACCAATAAATACCTAATTATAATTATTATATCACTGTATTAAGATGAACAGCCACAAATACGCGCCAGTTGTCCTTTTAATTGTTTATTCATGTGAAATTTTTGTTCAAAGGTGAAGTTCATCTTGATTGAAACTTCCTTTAATTCTTTTTACTTATATTGATGCAAGATGATGTTTGTTGAAGAATTTAACATTCTTGTAATTATCTGTTTCCTTCGGGAGATACTCATTCCCAACCACTGCAGCTTATGCATTTCATCTTCGGGTTGATATTTTTGAAATCTACAACTGATGTAACGTATTGAAACTTTAGCCAAAGAAGATAACGAACATTAACTCTCCTCAAGCTAGTGCATATTATGATATTATACTGATCTCTTGTATTTTCCATGCAAATAACTGGATTTGGTATGCCTTCAATCAGTTTGTTTAAACTTCAATTATGATCGTCGCATATTTTCCGAAGAGATTCGACATTGTGATAAAATACGTAATAATAGAAACTTTCACGTAGAACGGGCAACATAGCGTTCATTTAAAACCCAAAAATGTTTCGATAAGCGTCATAACCCCACATTTTCGTACTATACAGAGTGAAATGTGTCAAATTTCCATGGCTAACCGAGTGCTAAAATAAAAGTGAATGGAGTATAGTAATAAATCTCGAAATTTCATCGACCCCGGTGAAACCACTCCCTCGCTGATTGCCAAAGAGCAGTCAAAACGGCCCTAAATATACCCCCGTATGGTTCACCCTGTGGTAACTAATTAACCATCCAAATTCTCGCCGAGAATTCCATCAATATCCCGAAAATTTTTCCGCCTATGGAAACCCCCTTAATATTCATACCCTCCGGCCTCATTCTCTCGGCAAATAATTAGACCGTCTAAGTTTCTACTCAACGCCAGAGTTCCCCGCCTTCGATGCTCTTTCTCCATACCCCCCGCTGCCTCCCAAGATCGATAAGAGCCAAGAGGGGACCGGAACCAGAGGCGACTTTGATTCATCTCGAAGGACGGCCCGGATCGATGAGTCCGAAGGATTCATCAACGGACAAGTTGGTGGAATCCGGGGATACTCTTAAAAGGATTAATTTTTTCGCGAAGTTAGATTAATCGCCATTCTTTCAACTTTGGCAGTTTCGGTTTTTTTTACCCGTTCTCGATCCGTGGCCGAGGGCCTAATTCAATACGGATATTTCTACTGATGAACTCCGAATTGGAACTTCGTCGGGGGTTAATCAAAGATCGGGTGATTTTCGAGGGAGAAAAAGAATTCTTGAACTTTCTTCCGTCCTATCAATAACTTTTTACTCAATCGTCCACTTACTGATGAGCATAGACATAGAGGAATGTACTGAGCATTCCCTTCACAGCTGTGCATGAAATATGGTCAGAAAAGTGAAAAACTGAACATCAGGCCAGCTGATTGTCTTTTTCTATCATTTTGGTTGGTCAACATATTCACGTGTATGTCAACAGAAAAGAGACAGGTATTGGCCTGAAGATCATTTCTCTCTTTCTATGAAATAGCCAATATTATGCTGGTATTTATGTAGAGTAGAGAGAAGAAGAACGATCGCTGCTTTGAGACCACAGATTATTTGTCTCCTAAAATATGTACCAATAGGTAGTTCATGTTTTTGCCAATAGCCGCGCTGGCGATCACAGGAGGGCGAAATTTTGATTTAAACTAGTTGAAGCAGACTGAGTGAACTGTCTTCCTCATGACAGTTGGTTAGAAAATTATTTTTTTCGATTCTTGATAAGAGAACAACATATGACCATGGTGAAATGTTGAAGCGTGAGCTAGTGTAAGAGATGTTTGGCATCGGAAAGAAAGGAGAAGAGATAAAATTTCAGAGGGCATTTTTGACAGAAAATTGGAAAAAACCTAACCTCAAAAATCTACTCGGAATCAATTTGTGAGTCAAGAGCACTTTTGCGATGAAGATATCAAAAAAGATGATGGATTCATTATAAAAGAAGTCGAAATTGTCATCCCTCGTGAGAAGTGGACTCTTCTGAATAAGAATATCTAACCAATAAAAGTAAATGGTTCAGAAGTGAATATTCTTGAAGATTTTTGTTGGCATAACAGAATATATGGTTTATAAGGGTTCTCAGCTGAGTATTGGAAACAGAATCTACTCTAATAAGAGCTAAATCTGAGATTACTACCTTTTGTTGTCTTGATATGTTCTACTCCTCACTGCGAATGTATATAATTTTGAAGATTACATCAAACCAACTAACATATATCCTGTTATCATTTTTTGATCAATGATTTCTTCAGAATTTCATTCTTTTTGTCATTCATTACGGATGATTTTATAATGTAGATTGTATTTTATTGCATATAATTCAGAAAATTCGTATTTATTATAGATTTGAAGAAATGTATTTGAAAAATCATCAGAGGAAACTACCATGACACATAGCCTTAAATAAACTGAAGGCTATTCATTTCAAATTAACGCTTAAATCTCCACACCTTATCGATCAACTTAGCGATCGCAGCGACTCTAATTTAAACCGTTTTTGGAGAAACATTTTTAGTACGGCCAGAGACAAATTTTGCCTCTGGTATGGCGATCGTTCTCCTTCTCTCTACTCTCCATACTGGTATTGATCAGTCCATTTCTCTTTGCCTATGCGGCTGAGCAATTAGGACGTCATTCGAGAGGCAAACAAACCATTTATGATCACAAAACATTGAATTGTACCTGTCAATATTAACCATAAGTGTCTAACGTATGTTCACGGACTTAAAAGAAGCAAATTCCAAAGAACTCTGACGCCCATAGCTATGTAACAAGAAACAGGAGTGTTTATATTTCTCCAGGACTACAGGACATCGTTTGGAGAAGATCAAACAGTCATTTTTGTATCTGGGTACAAAAATGTATAATCACCCACCAGCTGAGGTTAAATCACTGTCACAAATACGGTTTGAGATACCCATTTTCTTAAGGTTAACTGTCAGATTATTCATTACCATTCGAAAATTAGAGCAAAAACACATCTGATTCTATAGTTACTACTTCATCCGTTGTATCTTCATTATTTATATTCATTTACGCAATTTCAATGCCCTCAGATTGAGCAATAACCCTCTCCTTTCCGTACAGGCAATCCCCTACACTGCGACTGTTTCCTGAGGCCTCTGAAACGCTACTTCAACGACCGACTGACCCTGCCTCCCCAATATAAGGAATTGAGATGCACGCACCCGCCCTTCCTGGCCGAGAAATATTTCAACGAAGTGTTCGACACCCTTTTGAACTGCCCCTTTAACCTCAACAACTCCAGGGTCCTAGAGGAGATGCAGGAGGATTACGATATCACCCCCGATTTCCGATTCAGAAGGATAGAAATGTGAGTATTCAAAGACGGCAGTTAGTCCATGAGGACGTGGGATAGCACACTTAAAAGGGGTGTTTCGGTATTTTTCAGAGTATACCGAACCAGAGTGCACCTTCAAAATATCCATATAATAAAGGGAACCGAAAAAATAATCATTCCCCCCCCGTTTCATCAAAACCTCCCGCTACACACAAAATATCCAAGATATTGCCACTCGGTTTTTTGCTGCCAAACGATTCGGCGTAAGCTCGAACCCACTCCAATCTCCCAAATTGAGAGAGGAGCGGGTGAACGAAAGTAATAAAAAATGATGCATACCTACATCTCGCTATGAAGAATATTGAGTGGTAGGTACTCGAAATGAAAATGAAAAGGGCGCTCTCCCTATGAAATATTAAAACGAATGTGTGGCAAAGTTTTAAGGGGAAATTGAGCAGGGGGTAAGGAGTATCGTTGCCGATACACTACCCCTAAGAAACGTTGGGACTTGCTTTGTTAGCTAACTGGGTTTCAGAGCGTAGAAACCGAATTGTAGCCTATAAATCATCTTACTTATAATTCATCAGAGGCAATGCATCAAAGTACTTACCCCTTTGCTATCAGTTGTCGATGAACCAACGTGAAATACAGAAGGTGGACCAATGAATTCTGGCTACGTTACTTTGCCACGTTCCTGTTAGCGAGATAAATATTTTTCCTCTGAAATACATAACAGTTGGGAGAATATTAATGGTGGAATTTCCAGTGAACTTTTCAACGAGCCCACATATGGTACACATGGTGAATTTTGACTCGTACGAATATTTTAACAGTAGCTTCTTGGGGTAAAACAAAGAAACTTTTTTTCTATACCACTTTTTCCTAATCTGCCCTGATGAAAGATTTAGATATTTAAATTATTCATAATGAGCTATTTTATAGAGAACAAAATAACCTTCAGACTAACTAGCTAAGTCTATGACACCACACATCTGCGTATCTTTTAAAAAGAGTTTCATTCGGTCAATTCGGTACCCAATTTTTCGATTTATTGAAAAATTCTTAGCCTACTATGGAACCAAATAAAATTTCAGTGTCAAAATATTTTATCACCCAACATATTCTCCTCTGTATTGGATACATTTATAACAGCGAACCTGGAACGTCTCTAGACCATTAAAAAAAATGTTTCTTCTTGCTCTGCAAACCAGACCTTCACAGCTTTTATAACCTCCTCGTTGGAAAAAAATTTACGACCTTTTAAAGTTTTTTTCAATTGAGAAAAGAAATGATAGTCGGATGGAGCCAAATCTGGTGAATAAGGAGGGCGTTCTAGTAATTCAAACCCTAAATCACGAATTTTTTGCATGACAATATGAGATTTGTGTGCAGGGGCGTTTTCTTGCAAAAACAAAACACCTTTGGATAGCTTTCCGCGTCTTTCCCTTTAATTTTTTTCTATAGAGTGGTCAGTACCTAATGTTGAATAGTAATCTCCGGTTATTGTTCTAACCTTATCCAAAAAATCAAATATGATTACTCCATGGCAATCCCAAAAAACTGAAGCAAGAACTTTTCTAGCAGATTTTTGGACACGAAAGTTCTTAGGTCTTGTAGAACCAGAGTGTCGCCATTCCATCGATTGTTGATTTGTTTCTGGATCGTAGAAATGTACCCAAGTCTCATCTATAGTGACAATTCATGTTTTACGTCGTTTTCAAATCGAGCACAGATCAAACGCGATGCTTCTACCCTTGCACGCTTTTGGTCAACATTCAAACATTTGGCGATCCATTTTACATGAATCTACTGTTAAAATATATATACAAGTCGAAAACTCACCCTGTAAATGTATTCTGAGGTATTGATTGAAGAAATATTAATTTTATAGGAGCTTCATGCCCAACCCCGAACAATGAACCATAAAAGTCAAACAAATTTGAGCAAATGCAGTATCAACCCCTCGTTCCGAATAAAAACTCCCGAGCATATCAATCGCATTTGCGAATTCAATATTTGCAGATGTCTCAGCGTCCCTTAAAATTTAATAAACCACTCTCTTTCCGGGCAGTATACATCTTCCGTTTAGGGCAATATACGTAAGGAGTTTTGAGCTTTCCAATATCGTTCGGTAAACAGTAATGTTTGCTTCGCAGCGTATGTAAAAATAAGTGAAATCCCGAAGAGCACTAAAGATGCGCCATCTCCTGGAACAGCGACCATTCCAAAAACCTGGAATCCCGACTGCCATAAGCGCTTGGTCTTGTTCATCGAAAATCGAAAGGCAATATGCATGCAATATCAGCGGAATGGTGCTTGTGCCTTATTGGAATCGATATCTGCAGGAAGCGTTATGGAAAATAGTGAAAGCTGCGAGCTATGAGGAAGAAAAATTGGTAGTTTTTTCTGGGAATGGGGAAATATAAGCTTAATTCACTGTGTAATATCGAAAAATTGCGTATTTTATGATGGCATCTATAAAAAATGAGCTATCAGGGCATCTCAACGCAAAAATACTACCCCTGATATTTCTCATACTTCGATGATAAGAAAAATTTACTGTTTTACCAATCCATTTATCTTGGAAATGGCTAAATGATGTGTTATTATATAGTGAGGTATTATTCAAGCTCTTACAAGAAGAACTTCCACCTATATGGAACTCCACCACATTTCTTTAGTCAAGTTCCAGCTGAGTTTGAGCAAAACCGTCTATAGAAACATATATAGGGACTAGTATCTACCAGGGAAATTATCGTAGATCAAAACGTGGTACATATTCTGAAAGAGCAACTCTTCTAGTAAAATATATCGAAATTTCATCCAGCTCGGTGCAACTGTTCTGTCTTGAAGTAGTTTTAACTGACCCCATCTTTTTTGGAATTTCTCGAAGGCCAACTTGCGAGTAGTATTTCTTCCAGAAAAATCATGGTAGATCTAAATGTGATACATATTCTGAAAGAGCAACTCTTCTAGTCATAAATCTGAGAATTTCATTCATTTCGGCGCAACCGTTCGATCTTGAGGAAGTTTCAACTGATCTCATTTTTTTGGGAATTTCTCGAAGGTCAACTTTCGAGTATCTTTGCTTCCAGAAAAATCGTCGTAGATCTAAATGTGATACATTTCCTGAAAGAGCAACTTTTCTATTCGTAAATCTGAGAATTTCATTCATTTCGACAAAACCGTTCGAACTTGAGGAAGTTTCAACTGACCCCATTTTTTTGGGAATTTCTCGAACGTCAACTTTCGAGTAGTTTTTCTTCCAGAAAAACGATAGTAGCTCTAAATTTGACACATATTCTGAAAGAGCAACTCTTCTTGTTATGAATCTGAGAATTTCATCCATTTCGACAGAACCGTTAGGTATTGAGGAGGTTTTTACTGACCCCATCTTTTTGGGAATTTCACGAAGGTCAACTTTCGAGTATCTTTGCTTCCAGAAAAATCATCGCAGATCTAAATGTGATACATATTCTGAAAGAGTAACTCTGCTAGGAATAGATTTGAGTATTTCATCCATTTCGGCACAACCGTTCGGCCTTGAGGAAGTTTTAACTGACCCCATCTTCTTGGGAATTTTTCGATGGTCAGCTTTCGACACGTGTATCTCTGTCGAAGATCCAAATACAGCCGTCCAAACCTCATTTTATCGAAATCACAACCGTCCCTTCAACGAATTTTCCGTCAACTCTCCCCCAATAATCTCCCTTTCTCAGAAAACGAAGTCTAATCCCGGCGCTCCATAAATCCGGGATTCGAATCCGGTACCGGAACGCGGCTCTGTATCCGAAATACCGAATTAATGAGAGCGATTTGAATAAATTTGTCCTTTTTTCCGTGCTTACAAGCCGAACGAATGGAAACTCTTCATTTTCGTGGATCGATAAACGTTGTAACGTCCTTACTTGATCAGGTCGCGAGCTATTTGAAAATGTCGAAATTGTATTCGTTTAAATACTGAGATGACCAGATCGAAGAGGTGTACCAGGTACGTTTTGCTGTTTGTGTAGGATTTTGCATGGAGACAATCCGAAAACTTGTTGTTCGACGCTGAGGGTGATGACCTTCGATGTAAGAGGATTTTGGGAAGATGTGGTTTTGTTGAAACAGGACAGAAAACGAATGATTAATACTTGCGAAATGCAAATCTATAAAGAACGGAAAAAAATTACTATCTTCCTCATTAAGCAGGGTATCCTTTTTTTTTGGGGTTTTCCCTCCTATTACAGTCTCCTTTCAACTAAAATGAAAGTTGGGATTGCTAACAACTTGATTTAAACGTTCTGTTTTCTATATATTACTAATAGTATATAACTATGGAGAGTAGAGAAAAGGAGAACGATCGCCTTACAAAAATGTGTCTTCAAAAACGGGAGGAGTCGCTGCTATCGCTAAGTTGATCAATAAGGGGTAGGGATTTAAGCAACAATTTGAAATGAACAGCCTTCAGTTTATTCAAGGCTTTGTGTCATGGTAGTTTTATCTGATGATTTTTCAAATACATTTCTTCAAATCTATAATGAATACGAATTTTCTGAATTATATGCAATAAAATACAATCTACATTATAAAATCATTCGTAATGAATGACAAAATGAATGAATTCTGAAGAAATAATTGATCAAAAAATGATACCTACATATGTTTATCACTGTTTATTGAATACAGGATATGATAGTTGGTTTGATGTAATCTTCAAAATTATATACATTCGCAGTGAGCAGTAGAACATATCAAGACAACAAAAGGTAGCAATCTCAGATTTATCACTTATTAGAGTAGATTCTGTTTCTAATACTCAGCTGAGGACCCTTATAAACCATCTATTATGTCATGCCATCAAAATTCTTCAAAAATATCCACTTCTGAACAATGTAGTTTTATTGGTTATATATTCTTATTCAGAAGAGTCCACTTCTCACTAGGAATGATATTTTCGATTTCGTTTATAATGAATCCATCATCTTTTTTGATATCTTCATCGCAAAAGTGCTCTTGACACACAAATTGATTCCGAGTCGATTCTTGAGGTGAGGTTTTTTCCAATTTTCTCTCAAAAATGCACTCTGAAATTTTATCTCTTTTCCTTTTCTATCCGATGTCAAACCACTCTTACACTAGCGCACGCTTCAACATTTCACCATGGTCATATGTTATTCTCTTATCAAAAATCGAAAATAATAATATTCTAATCATCTGTCACCAGGAGGACAGTTCACTCAGCCAACTCCAACTAGTTGAAATCAAAATTTCGCCCTCCCATGATCGCCAGCGCTGCTATTGGCAAAAACGTGAATTACCTATTGGTGCATATTTTAGGAGACAAATAATCTGTGGTCTAAAAGCAGCCATCGTTCTCCTTCTGTCTACTTTCTATAGTATACAACGAATCTTGAACAGTCCACTGAGAGTAATTAATCACTAACTCCTTTTCTTTCACAGTAAGGACAACAAAATATCCTTGAGATGGAGGGTGATGAAGCGCGATGCCGACATAGCGGACACCTACGTGGTCATCAGAAACCTCAAACACGATTCCAACATACCGGAGAAACCGTTCTTCGAGAAGACGTTGGAGTATTTCAAACGTAGCGTGGACATCGAAATAGACGGGGAGCTGAACAAGCATCTGAACCACTCCTGCAACCTCCAGGTCTGCATCTTGGGATCCACCAGTCAACACATCATAAGGTCCTTCTACTCCAGTCAGTGCAAGGATATGTGCGATCTGAGTTATAGGGCTAATGTGGGTTACAGATGTGAAAATGTGATATTGTTAACGTATTTTATGCCTGTATTTATTTCTGCGTATGGTCTGTTGTAATAAAGTATCGTTGGATGGTATTATGTTTTCATTATGCTACCTATTCTCTTCTATTTTTCATTTCAAGTGCTGCACGAGTGATATTATGTCCTATTCTCTATCATGCTTCTCCCAGCTACCAAGGTAGTGCTTCTCAGAGGACTTTCAAAACTTGTAACTACGAGTTGTGTTCTCACACCCCCTCAGGCACTGAGCTGTTGATGATTATCCAATCAGTAAAGATGGCCCATAGCTCTAAAAAATTTCTTCTTTATAGCCTCTAGACCTCGGCTATCCCAAGCAGAAGGTTTGGGCTGCAAAGCCTTTGCTTACATCAAACTGCACTTTTATTCAGAGAGTGCAGAGTTAGGGTAAATTAATGGGCCAGATCTGAAATATATTCGGATACTCAAAATAGAAATTTAGTTACATCAAGAGCTAATACTAATGTTAACGTTTTAAAACCAATGACTTTCTTCTCTGCGGTAAACTCCTAGTGACTTTCAAGTAGAAAACTTTATTTTCTCTCCTCAAAACTTTTATGTTGACGTAGCCATAAGCAACGTTTCCTGTGTGAAATGCGTTAAGACTCACAATTATTATGAATTAAATCGAATCGAGTTAATTTCCAATTATGTTTTTCTCATCCTCCAGTATGAGGTCGCAATATACTCGTGGACAATTCAAATATTTGATCCAAAAAGTTCTTTGATGCTGCCGGTAGAGCCGGCAAATACATAGCATTTTCCATTAGGACAGTAGGATGTGTAAACTCGTAAACTACACAAAAATGAATTCATGTAGAATTTTCAGGTGAATGAAACACAGATCAAAATATTGGAAATTCAATGAACTAGGGTGATTTAACCTGTTGATTCTCGATGATGCTGCGAAAGTACCTGGCAAACAGGATGATGGTAGCAGTAGGAACTAATTTCCTTTCTCAGTAAACGGTGAATGATGATTCTGGTTCGTTTGAGATGTAAAAGTTTCACCATTTTCGAATAATGTTGATTGTTTTTTATTTCTGAGTGCTATGTGTACAGGGTGGGCAAATTTCGATGTTTTAGCACTACAGCTTTTAAACCAGAGGAGATAGACAAAATCTGATACCCCATTCTCGTTCTCTTTTTCTGAGAAACTTACAATAGTAGTAGTGATTTTTGGCCATTTTCTTTTGTTTTCGAGTTATAAGCAAAAATTGGAAAAATGGCGATATCGAAATAAATTTATATCTCCGCTACTATTGATGATAGAGCTGTGAAATTGAAACCTTATACAGGCACTTTTTTACGTAGAATCCAGTGGCGTGCTTGCCTTTTCAGCAGGATTTTTAATTACGAAGCTATGAACCAAAGTTATGTTTTTTTAAATGGGAACACTAGTTTTCTGTGCAATTTTTTGAAAGCTTAATTTTTACTGATTGCAAAAATATATAACATCATATGGTTTGTATCAATATAAATAATAGAAAATGGTCAAAAACCTTTGTTCTCAATATTTCTATGGTTTCAACTATTGACGAGCACAGAAAAATAGAGTTTCCTATAACAAAAGCAGTCTCCTTCCGGCAATGTCATTCTTTCTATGCTTTCTACCAATTTTCACAAAATTTGAATCAAGATATATTTCATAAATTTTCATAATAATGAAAGGACTCATAGAAGGAGACAGTGGTAATCATACGATGCTATATGTTTCTGTGCTCATCAAAAGTTGAAACCATAGAAATATTGAGAAAAAAGGTTTTTGACCATTTTCTATTATTTATATTGATACAAACCATATCATGTTATATATTTTTTAAATCAGTAAAAATCAAGCTTTCAAAAAATTGCACAGAAAACTAGTGTTCCCATTTAAAAAAACATAACTTTGGGTCATAGCTTCGTAATTAAAAATCCTGCTGAAAAAGCGAGCATGCCACTGGATTCTACGTAAAAAAGTGCCTGTATAAGGTTTCAATTTCAGAGCTCCATCATCAATAGTAGCGGAGATATATATTTATTTCGATATCGCCATTTTTCCAATTTTTGCTTATAACTCGAAAACAAAAGAAAGTGGCCAAAAATCACTACTACTATTGTAAGTTTCTCAGAAAAAGAGATCGAGAATGGGGTATCAGATTTTGTCTATCTCCTCTGGTTTAAAAACTCTAGTGCTAAAACATCGAAATTTGCCCACCCTGTACAATCTTAGACTAAATCAATAACTTTGCTACTGAAGAATGATGATAAGTGATGCTTTCGGATGTACAGAACAGTTTTTCAGATATTTATAAACTTTTTTCAATAAATAGAACCCAACTTCACTTTTCTACGAAACAGTTTCGATCGAAAGTATCACTTATCAGTAATCTTCAGCAGAAAATATCATTGAATTTTGTCTTGATTCGCATTTAAGGCACTCAAAAATCCAAGTAGAGCTTATCTCACAAACATTGCAATTTTTACCGGGGTAGAATTCTGATATTCGAAAGAGTTAAGGCCTGGTCTATCATCAGTTCCATAACTGCCAAAGTTTCACCGAACATCCGGGATGTAATAAATTTCGTAAATGATTCAATTTTTTCAATATCTCTTTTTCCTAACAATCACGTGCTCTGGTACATGATTCACATTGTTATTCATCTTTCCTTTCGTTTCAACAATGTATTTCTGACAAAACCGAGACTCGTACCAATATAATCTGCTTGCGATATACAGGGTGGGCAAAATTCGTTGTCTACCTCGAGAATGTGTCATCTGTTTTCTTCTAGCTGTTATGGTTCTCGAGATACCCTCAGTAGACAACGAATTTTGCCTACCCTGTTCACCTACCTAAAATTAGCGTCAACTGAAACTACGACAAGCAAACTTTTGGCAATATTCGAAGAGATGATCCCATTATTGATCGATCAAAAATTCCTTAGCGAAATTCGGCAAAATTCCCTGCTTCAACCAAACCCCTGTCGTCACATGAAGCCACCACACGCGGGGTCAAACATAAGACCGCTCGGCGCGAGGTAAACCTGCTCCTACCTAAGTCAAGCACGCTCAGTCCTTTCTCGTACTCGCACACCTGTGTATCTAAGCGCGACCGGAGCACTCGTAACGAAAGAGAAACTGCAGTCATTGTCGCCGTTGCCTAATCATGCACAAGAAATGACATAAGACAAGACCCGATTCAGCACACGTGTTCTGTTCCGGAATCTATCCAACTGTTTTCGAGTCATTTTGTTCCGTCGCCGTCGTTGGATCCTCGAGGATAGGAGATGATGGTGACATACGTTAATTTTTTGGTGTTCCTGCTGACCCTCGCGGTTATATGCTCCGCTAAAGGTAGGAAGAGTTTATTTAGACAATGGATATGATAATTCGGTACCTTTTACTTTTCAATGATCGAAGACGTAGGGTCATTTCAAGAATTGCACGCAGGCACTTTATCAGAGGTGGTTCGTTCATATGTGGGATGCCCCAAGGGTATATTTTTGCAATTCTGACATTCAGTAATACCAGGAATGTCTGACAATTGGAAAAAAAAACTGGAATGACATAAAAATGATGATCAATGTTCATGAAAATGAAGTTGTGAATCATTCAAAGGAGAACTGGCCATTACTTGCAAGTTTTGGAGTATTCACTTTCGTTTACCTGAGGAATTTTGCAAAATATTACTAAAAAAATCCGCAATTTTTTTGGTAAACTACTGGGAGTAACTCGATGAAATTTACTAAACAGTTTTATCATCTTAAGAGATACGTTGTTTTTCTATGGAAAGTGAAAGCTGGATATATCGATGAACCTTGGTGTATTTTCAAATGAGGATATAGAATTTTGTATCATCCAGAATCTTTATTTTCGATGAACGATCTCAGGAAACTTTGCAAACCTTCTGGACAAAACATTAACTATAGAAACGTATTTTTTAATTCTATTTTTGCCTTTCGATTTTCTTAATCATTAAACAATAATTTAAAAAGTTATGATATGAAATTTATATTGAATGTTTTGACATTACTTGGTAGTTTCGTTCTCACATTCATGGTTTCGTCACAGAACCTTCAACTACCTACTTGAGTGTTCTGTGCTAGGATCATAGCTTATTATTAACTATTGACTCTATGTGCTCTAAATTGCAATCTCATTCATGTCTCTTGGACATTTTAGTAGCTCTGTGACGAAATCATCGATGGTATGCACTAAACACAGAACAAATTCCATTGAACACAATGTCAATTTTGTATCATTCTTGGATTTGATTTTCGGCGCTTTTCGAAGGATTGTGAAATGGTAAAGGCAACCGAAAGAAACAAATAGAATTAAAAAAAAGATACGTTCCCAATGTGAGTGTTTTTTCGAGTATTCACAAAGTTTGCAAGCGTTTCTCAATTCGTCCATTCAACATTTGATTGAAACACATAGAATTTTCTATTCATCAAGGGTATCCGGAATAAACTTTTTAATTTCAATCATCATTTGGCTCAGGTGAAGGTGAATTTTAAATGGGAAGCACACCGATCGACCTTCACGTGATGAGTCGGTTGATTTTAATCTCGAAGACGACTCAAATCTCTCGAAACTCTCCATCATCAGCATCTATGTACTTTCTTCAAACAACTTGCCCGCGAAAACCACGTGTCTCTACCATCGACAAAGAGCTCATACACGACGAAAATCACCTTGAGTTATTCCAATTGCACATGCAATCACTATGGTTATGAAACGAATAATTCCATAGGTTCTAGCCTATCCTGCAGCATTCGCTAACTACGTTAAATATGTGGGTTTAGCAGCTACTGCAAGGTTACAGGCTGAACTTTAGACGTTCTCCACTTAAGAGGAGACATTTATAGGTATTGTTGTACAGGTTTTTTCTATGGTTGAAGGAGAACTCGGTTATTTTGAATACTTAATGGGATAACTGTAATTTTTGTCTTGTGGCAGTGGGTGGGTAATTAGCTTACGTGTTCCTCAAACTGTTGAAATTGAATCAGTAAAAAGACCGAGACGAAAAAGAAGTGTGTAAAAATATTTCCTGTGTATCATTTACCGAATGAATCCTTCTGAAAGCTTTACAAGGAAAACTCAAATCTTGAGCCGAATTGCCCTAGGAAGATTGAAACCAAGAACTTTCTCTGAAGAATCAACAATCAAACCTTTACCTACTGTTCTCTCCAAAATTTATTCCTCATCTCAAAAATTTTTATAGAAAAACTAGAATATGTACCTAATAAACGATTAAGAGATCTCAATCAAGCAATGAATTGGGAAAAGAATGGAACTCTATGCCGATACTCCTTGACTGTTAGCGAATATAAGGAGATAGACTAGGTGTCAAATGTAAGGGAGTAAATATAATAGTTGAACAAATAAGGAACTCATTTTATGAACACGTGCACTGTTAAAAACAACAAAACAACAGAAGGTATTCAGCAGTAAATATACTGCTCACCTTTATAGGCGGAAAATAATACCTGAAGAATATTTGTCGAGTATTCATAATACCAGAGCAACCGGATGTTTGAATGGAGTGAGGAGTTCCATAATTTATGGTTTTACCACATTTCAGCTAATTCAAGGTAATAATCCTGCCATTCCAGTGAAGCAACGAATGGCAAAGTACTCGAATGTGTGTTATGTTTATGAGAAACTTATCAACTGAAAAAATTCTTTACAAAACGCAATAAACTGTGAAGTATATTGTATCCATTTTGAAGAGGTATTCAATCGAATAGAAAATGCAGAATACCTATCCAACATGACCCACTTATAGCCAACATAAAATACGCATTGTTTCCCCAGCTCGGCGCATAACACAAAATTACACGGTTTGTTTAACCGTTTTTTCATCGCAAAAGAATTTAACACATTACCAACTCAATTCGATCCTCAATTACCTCTGATATTTTTTTAATCTCTCCATTCGTAGATGGAATTTTCCACTCACCTATTTCTTGAACATACTACTTAGTCCATCGAACGAAATTGAAGTGTATATTGTGTGCTAATACCAGAGGCTCTTAATATAAATTGGATATTCCCACAAAATTGAGTTTTAGACGTGTTTAACACGGCAAAGTTTAACGGGATAATGGAATATTTGAATTTGTAGTGAAGCCACATCGATATTGGAGTAGGTACTTCGGGTTCTGTTATTCGCTTTTAACAGGTTGGTATTAAGTGGGTTTAGCTGATGGAAATTGATTCAAAAGGATGAAGAATGAAGCCGAGTAACTTGACTGATAGGTTTAGGTCGAATTTTTAAGTTTCCGAATTAAGAATCGTATTGTTTTCCGCTAGACATACTTGTTTTCACAGAGACCTCAACGCGTGATTAAGCAAGAAACCTCGAAGACTTCTAAGATGTCTGTGACGTTGAAAACAGAACACCCAATAATAGTGCAGTGACTAAGGGTGAAAATCAAAACAAATATGTGTTGAACCCCCAAAATGTTTTATGCACTCAAAAACACGTCGTACCCAAACTTCATTAAAATATAGTACCTAGATATACTAAGAGATAAGAGCAGATCTGCCTAAAATTGGACAATGTTGTCGTTGAATTCAAGATCCGTATGATTTATTTGGTCATCTATAGGTGGTCTGCCTAGATTTATACACTAGCCTGTGGCTAGTGACTGACCAGAATTCCTTTCCCAACTTCTATTCGTAACATTCCTCTTCCTTGATTGATGTATGTTAGTCAATGAGTTGGTTATTATCCCATGGTATTTTCGTTGCTACTAAAATGAATTCGCAACTCATCGTGAAATGTTTAGTGTACCTCGCTTGTACCATTATTAAATCACCTTTTACGACATGCAGTTATTTCTCTGGATAGTCGATATTAATACCAGGGAGTTATATCTTCATCTTTCAGAACTATTCGAATTTGTATCGTAAACTGAAGAACTGTTACGTGGTAATGGAATGTCCTCAATTTGCCCGAAGACACAATATGTTATTGTTGTTTATTAATAAAGAACAATCATCTTGTTCAGGGTATGATCTGAGGACTGTGGCTCCTTCTGAATCCTTTATATACCTTGAATATTCACGGTCAAGAAAATTCAAGGTATATAAGGCATGAAATTTGTGCAGTGGTCATTTTGTGTTACCTTCTTCTACTTGGGGGACTGAGGCCTTGTGGTCCACTGTTGATATAGTTGGAGCTCCCTGCTCTTTTCTCTCAAGGACCAGGAGTTTTGACCTTAGGCTCAGAGAACGGTCCCTGGATGAGGAGTTTGTGGTCTATTCAGAGGAAACATTTCTGTCTAGCCACCTGACAGATGTCAATTATCAAAAATCAGGTGACTGAACCGAATTGCATCGCTCATTCTCACAGCACCGTGTTCCGAAATCACGGACATCTTCAGACACGTAAGAACTGACCTCTCCTGGAGTTCAGATGAATCTCCGACAATAACTGTTATTCCATTTAATAACTCCACCTGCCTTGCACAGCCTTAGGCCGCTTTTTTAGAGCTTCTAATTCGATAATTTTTCTGGCTTGTGTGAATTTGGGAGAGTGTGTAAACGCTATATCGTATAGCCTCCAACCATTCCATTAAATATTCGGCAAGATGGACAGGATTTCTACTAACGATCTTTTTTAGATTATTTATCACGGAAGATGAGATCATGCGATTTTATTTTTAGCTACGCAGGGACGTACTGCAAGAAGATCTTCTTGGTACTTTTGGCTGATTTTGGATAGAGTACGAGGATATACTGAAAAATTCTTAGCCTACTGTAAAACCGAACAAAATTTCAATGTCAAGACTAACAAGATATCAATACTCGTATTGACGAGAATGGGAAACTGACTCATAGTAACTGGCATATGAATTGCTAATTTTAATTATGAGGAACGACACGTTGGAGGCTCAGTTGCAATGCAGAATTATTTGTCATCCCTGAATCGCTGCAACATTCTGGACACACTTGTATAGGAAACTCCAAACCTTTCTGCAATTCTTGTGTATGTCCACCCTTCTTCTCGCAAAACTACCGCTTGGGCACATTCCTCTTGGGTCAAATTTCGTGTTTCGCATTGCATAGCGATCGAGTGTAGGAAATCAAAAGAAAGAAAAACTATTGATCACTAGAATTGATCGAGATCAACTGATTTTAGAATGGAGCCAATACATTCAAAATCTGATAATATCATCTTTTTTTATTCCTGCTGGGAAAAAACATCTGTATTGAAGAAAACCGTTGAAAGTGTATAACATATGCATGCATAATTCTGATAAAAATAATTATCATTGAGAACATCTTCAGTTGTAGAATAAATTTGAGTTTTCCATAATGTGCGTTAATTTTTTTGCGAAGTTTATTTCCCAAGAAAGACCAAAATTCAGGACCTTGAATGTATATATACATACTATACTATATAATTTATACTATCTATAGATAGTATAAATTAGTTCGGATCGTTTTTTATGGTTAAAATTACACTTATTCACAATAAAATGAACAACAGATTATTCACAGTATCCTTCATCGATGGCTCCTGATTTCCTTGTACCTTTCAGGACATATTCGAGATCTATAGCTCCTCGCAGCATAATCAATCAGCTCCAAAGATCGCACTGCATGTTCTAGCTAGCATTTCTTTCGCTATACAGAAAAAACCAATCAGGACACCACGAAAAAATCCGCTTGAACTCCTGAAACTCCGGCAACCGTTATCATCAGCCAGACTGGCCATTTTGCTAAAAGCTCTTGAATATTCAGCGCTCCGCAGACGTCGCCGTGGGCAGCATCGTCGTTTAGCCTACCAAGTTCATCGACTTCCTCCCAGACAAGTGCGAAATATTTAGCTAATAAGTCAGGAACACCTGGTCGAAGGACATGACGACATGGCCGGTTAAACACACATGGTTCATATTATGCGATCGTAAGCCATTAAAATGCCTGCGTAATTTGAGGACGTGCATCTTCATGGCAGAGAGTTGAGGCCAGCTTGCGCAGTACGCTGTGGACTGGTGAAAACGAAACCGATGTTTTATTGGCATCTATTTCCTGTTGTCTGAGTCGAAGGATATTCTAAGGAGTCTGTTTTTATCCCACCCTTGTCGGTGAGCTCAAACAATAACTCTTAAAAGCCAAATAGGAGAGCTTAAAAGTTCTTCCAAGTGGCAGTGGTCCAATTTTATTCTGTCGGGGTCGTCTGTCTGTTATTTCAGAAAGAAGGGACGTCAAGGGTAGGTTCAGGCTTCAAGAGTCGAAAGGCTGATTTGGTTCTTTGGTTTCAATTTGTTATGAATGTCCGAAGACCAGGACAGGGTAGACCGCGGGTAACAACTGCCATTCAAGAACGTTACTTTAGAGTTTCTTCGTTGAGACAACGGTTTGCAACCGCTCGCCTCCTTCAAATTCAGCTTGAGCAAACTCATGAGGTGCAAATTAACACTCAGACAATAAGAAATCTGCTCAAAGAATATGATTTAAGGCCTCGTGTCGCGGCAAGAGGTTCAGCTTGATAATGGAGCTATGAATGCTGATAAGTATATAAGGAACATACTTGAAGAGCATGTAGTGCCATTTGCCCCATACGTTGGTGAAAATTTCATTTTTATGGAAGATAATGCCAGACACCATCGTGCGCGCATCGTTCAGGAGTACCTTGAAGAGGTTGAAGTCTCTCGAATGGAATGGCCAGCAAGAAGTCCAGATCTCATTCCGATTGAGCAGGTTTGGGACAACCTCAATAGAAGGCTGAGAAGTTCAGGAAATCATCCAGCTACTCTTAATGACTTAGGAATCCAACTCGGAGAAATCTGGGAAGGATTAGATCAGAACATTTTAAGATCACTCATTTTGAGTATGAACCGTCGTTGCCGAGCTGTAATTAACACAAGGGGTGGAAATACCAAGTATTAAATCACTTATCAGCATTTCAGTATTTTGAAAATTGTTCATTTCTCTTCTTTCACATAAGATTCGGTGAAATCCTGAATTTTTCTTCCATTTAATGTGTCTTGTTTCGTTCAAAACCTTCCCGAGAGAACATAAAAAATAAGTAATAAAGTCAATGTAGAGTTAACTTTCATTAAAATTGAGATTTTCAGAATGTGCGTTGATTTTTTTGCGCAGTGTAGTTTCCTTAATGCTTTGGAACTTATGAACTTGTATTTATCATGACTCATAGAATATAGAAAGCACCTGTGGGCGAAAAAAATATCAGCGATTTGTCAACCGTTGCCTTGTCAGAACAGGAGTGTTGCAGGTTTCTTATTATGGGCATCCTGCCTACTAATCAAGAGCCCACCATAAATAATTTTCGTCCATTCACTTCTTACGGAACGACTAACGTTCTTTTCATCAGAGCACGCCCACGAAGTGGGCCCATTGTTTTTCCCGGCCAATTTCTCGAGCCGCTTATTTTTTTCATCCGACAAATAGCCCGTGATTTCTGGTCTACGAAATTAAGTACACGTATTATCTCGAGGATATTTCAATAACTCCTTTCTTCTGGGATAGTGATGGAAGTTTCGGATCTAACAGTTAGTGCCTGGAGTAATGAGAGCACAGGGTCGGACTTAAGCTGACAAATCTTGCTGATGAGACTAACTTCATATTTGGAGACAATGACATCATTAAAATAAAGATTGAATTCTTTCAACTATAGATACACATCAGCTAAGGTATTAAACAAAACGAATATAATTGTCAAACAAGTTAAACCAAGAAAAACAAATAAATTACTCTAAAGACGACATTCCAGAAATTCCCAAAAAATGGGTTCAGTTAAAACTTCCTCAAGATCGAACGGTTATGACGAGATGGATGAAATTTCCAGATTTGCAACTAGAAGAGTTGCTCTTTCAGAATATGTATCACGTTTAGATCTACGATGATTTTCCTGGAAGATAAATTACTCTAAAGATGACCTTCGAAAAATTCCCAAAAAGTTGGGTTCAGTTAAAACTTCCTCAAGACCGAACGGTTGTGGCGAAATGGATGAAGTTCTCAGATTTTATTCTAGATGAGTTGCCCTTTCAGAATATGTATTACGTTTAAATCTACGATAATTTTCCTGAAAAATAAATGACACTAAAGATGACCTTCGAAAAATTCCCAAAAGGTTGGGTCAGTTAGAACTTCCTCAAGATCGAACGGTTGCACCGGGGTGGATGAAATGTCATGTTTTATCACTAGAAAGGTTGCCTTTCCAGAGTATGTATCACGTACAAATCTACTATGATTTTTTCGCTAGATACAACCTAACTCGAAAGTTTTTCTGGAGATTAGAATGATGGAAGAATTTTGATGTAAATAATTACTTGCGGCGTCTTCGTTATATCAATATATAAGTGGACAATGTCCAATTTTTTCCAGAACAGGAACAATTTCTTCAGACTCCCAATATAAAGGTACCATAGAGTCGTATCAAGATCGCTGAACCCGTCGTTTTATGCATAAAATCAAAAGTCAAGAATCGAAGAAACCAGTTTGAGGTAATGGTTATCAACGAAACGTCTTGCTGGCGATATTTCACGCTCCGTTATGTTTATTTACACGTTTAGGATATTTGATTGCTCCTTGATTATACCCGGTGAAGAAACAAACTACAGGTGATTCCTACAAACGGCCTCGTCATTTCACACTTCCTCAAGAAGTCTCTCGCACTCGTAAATGCGGAATTTCATTAGTTTTTTCAAGTTGCTTAAGATTCCGGTATGATCGCTTATGCTTTACTTGCATACGTAATTTTCAATATTCATTTCGGAGAGGCTTCTTTGTTTACGACCTGTAACATATGAGACTGAACATCTGGGAGAGTAGGGAACTATTAATATACCCTGTAAAGTCAATTGTTTTTAGCTAATTAGTTTTTTCGTTGTCAGTATGGGAGATAATAGTTTCAGGCAAAAAATTTACTACATAAGCTATCAACTTTACTGGAGTTTGTTTCAATACCAAAGAATTTAACTACAATATGGTGTAGAAACAATTGAATTATATAGAAAATTGCGAATGTTCTTGGACAACGAACTTCAGCAAAATTTTAGGTGGTCGAGTTATTTTCCGGTGTATTCACCCACAAACATAACAGTTGGCTCTGAAACTGATTTGGAGGGTTAAATCACTGCTGTCGACATCAACTGCGAAGCTTTGGTGCACAAACCGCATATAGATATGGACCGATGCACATTTGCTAGATCTGACCACATAAAATTCAAATTCACTGTCAAAGAACGTTGAACATTGAATTAATTCAGGGCTCAAACCATTAATTATTGAAACCACTAATACAAAAATTAGAGGGTGTTTAATTGAGGTCATTCAGGAGAAAGTATAATGTATAGTTGATTGATGTGTGGGAAAGTTGCACTTGGTGCAACAATGAGTTCGAATTTGAATCGTATCAACATAAATTTGACATGAGTTCCAGTGAGGATATTCAAGGCAAATTACAAACGAAGGGGAGATACTTCTGTGATAAGTTTGAGGTGAAAAGTCCTATTATTATTAGACAGGGTAGACCACGGGTAACAACTGCCATTCAAGAACGTTACTTGAGGAGAGTTTCTTCGTTGAGACAACGGTTTGCAACCGCTCGCCTCCTTCAAATTCAGCTTGAGCAAACTCATGAGGTGCAAATTAGCACTCAGACAATAAGAAATCGCCTCGGGGAATATGATTTAAGGCCTTGTGTCGCGGCAAGAGGCCCAGCTCTTACCCCAGCCCATCGATGGGCGCGTTTGGATATTGCGAGAGAGCATATCCATTGGGAAGAGGCCGATTGGGGAAGAGATCTCTTCACAGAATCACAGATGAGTCTAGATTCTGCCTCTACCATTTTGATCGACGTTCCCTTGTATACAGACGTCCACATGAAAGATATGCTCAGTGCAATTTCCCGAATACTACTGGTTTCGGGGGAGGATCTATTATGGTATGGGGTGGAATATCTTTGACTGCTCGCACAGACCTAGTGGTCGTTGATAATGGAGCTATGAATGCTGATTAGTATATAACGAACATTCTTGAAGAGCATGTAGTGCCATTTGCCCCATACATTGGTGAAAATTTCATTTTTATGGACGATAATGCCAGACCCCATCGTGCGCGCATCGTTCAGGAGTACCTTGAAGAGGTTGAAGTCTCTCGAATGGAATGGCCAGCAAGAAGTCCAGATCTCAATCCCATTGAGCAGGTTTGGAACAACCTCAATACAAGGCTGTGAAGTTCAGAAAATCATCCAGCTACTCTTAATGACTTAGGAATCCAACTCGGAGAAATCTGGAAAGGATTAGATCAGAACATTTTAAGATCACTCGTTTTGAGTATGAACCGTCGTTGCCGAGCTGTAATTAACGCAAGGCGTGGAAATACCAAGTATTAAATCACTTATCAGCATTTCAGTATTTTGAAAATTGTTCATTTCTCTTCTTTCACATAAGATTCGGTGAAATCCTGAATTTTTCTTCCATTTAATGTGTCTTGTTCCGTTCAAAACCTTCCCGAGAGAACATAAAAAATAGGTAATAAAGGCAATATAGAGTTGACTTTCATCTTCATTTCATTCTCAAGATTGAGATTTGCAGAATGTGCGTTAATTTTTTTGCGCAGTTACGAGTCAAAGACTCACCCTGTATAAATGGGCATAAAAGCGTGATGGGAGGTGTTGAAATGATCGGTATCAAAACCTCATGAACGTAACAACACACCTCAGAATGAATAATTGGTTTTCATTGAGACTCGAATGGAAATCAACAGCACGCATAGCAGTTTCAGCAGTGAATGAATGCAATCTGCCAGCTCTCGATCGAAATCGATATTCAACAGCCATCGGCAATCGCCTTTTTACCAAATCGAATATTGTTTCTGGCTATTTCGTACGATTTTCAAAGCTGCATTATGAACTACTGGGCTCCATTCAGCGTATGGTTTTAATTGAAATGGAGTCGATGAAGCTCGATCCAAATATAGGTGTAATAATCTCTGGATGATGCAGATTCATAATTATCACCGAAGTTTATGGGTAGAGGTAGACAACGCCATTCAGCTCCCCTTGAAATTAATGATTTATATGAATAAACATCCTTATTATTGTTATCTCACGAAACAGGAGAATGATGCATCTTGGACAAATCATTTTATTCCTCATTCGAAACATCTTCTTTATTTCACGAAGGTTTCGCAACAATTACATCGTCAAGGTCTGAAACTTCGATAAATTCGCTTTCAGAGGTCAAACATTCCATCATCAACTCAACAAAACAATCACGTCTACTTTTAGACCCTTAGACGACTCGAATAATTGAATGTACAAAAACTATTCGAAAGAGAAATCCATTACCCATTACCATTTTCGAGACGGGGTATTTCTCATCCTACAACTGGCAGTCATATTAAATTCATTAACTGCCATTTACGGGCATTGAAGATCCCAATCGAGCCATGTCTAATCGTAATGAGAGGCCTAGAGATGAGCCGGGTGGGTTTAGAATCATCGCCACTTACAGAAAGGCTGACTGATGTATCCGATGTCGATGATTGAGGGATTTGAGGTGGATGGAGGGTTATGATCAGGTGAGATTGTATCTTCGATAGGCTGGGGGGTGTGGAAACAGATTATGTGAAACACGAACCTCCTCTTTGAATGTGATATAAGTTACGAGACCTATTCTAATTTTTTGATCATTTTATGACGATTGGTCAGAGAGGAAAATCATCGTTAAGCTGAAAATGATACATATCCTGAAAGAGCAATTCTTGCAATAATAAATCTCGAAATTTCATCTAGCTCGGTGCAACCGTTCGGTCTTGACGACTTTAAATGAACCCAAGGTCAAATTTTGAGACGCGTATCCTCCAGAAAAATCGTCGTAGAGCTAAAAGTGATACATATTCTGAAGAAACAGCTATTCAAGTGATAAATCTCGAAACTTCATCGACTGTTCATCGTTAGGTCTTGATGAATTTTCAATTGAACATAGCTTCTTGATTGGATACATTTATTACAGCGTACCAGCAACGTCTCTAGACCTCTAAAAAAATGTTTCTTCTTGCTCTGCAAACCCGATCTCCACAGCTTTTATTACCTCCTCATTGGAAGAGAATTAACGACGTTTCGAACTTTTTTTCAATTGAGGAAAGAGATGATAGTCGGATGGAGCCAATTCTGGTGAATAAGGGGGATGTTCTAGTAATTCAAACCCTTAATCACGAATTTTTTGCATAGCAACATGATATTTGTGTGCAGGGCCGTTGTCCTGCAGAAACAAAACAGCTTTAGATGGCTTTCCGCGTCTTTTCTCTTTAATTTTTTCCCGTAGAGTACTCAGTTATGTCGAATAGTAATCTCCGGTTATTGTTCTACCCTTATCCAAAAACTCAGTCCTGATTACTCCATGGCAATCCCAAAAAACTGAATCAAGAACATTTCCAGCACATTTTTGGACACGAAACTTTTAAGGTCTTGGAGAACCAGAGTGTAGCCATTCCATCGATGGTTGCTTTGTTTCTGGACCGTAGAAATGTACCCAAGTCTCATCCATAGTAACAATTCGGTTTAAGAAGTCTACATCGTTTTCAAATCGAGCCCAGATCGAACGCGATGCTTCTACCCTTGCACGCTTTTGGTCAACATTCAAACATTTGAGGATCCATTTTGCAGCAATTTTTCTCATGTCCAAATTGACGTGAACTATATGATGAACGCGTTCGTATGGAATATTCAGTGCTTCAGATATCCGTTTTAGCCCAATTCGACGGTCTGATAAAATCATGTCATGAACTGCATCGATATTTTCGGGGACTGACACAGAAACTGGCCTTCACGATCGGTCATCATCTTCAATGGAAAATTCACCTCTTTTGAAGCTTGCAGTCCAATTTCTGACGCATACGAAGGACGTTGATCACCAAGGGTATTAAGCATATCTTCGTAAATCTGCTTACCTCTTAACCCTTTTAAATACAGGTACTTGATGATGGCTCGATACTCCAATTTTCCGATTTTCACAATTTCGTTGGACATCTTCTTTCTTTTAATTTATTGCGTAACTCTGGTTAACTTTCTTGACCCCAAACTTCACACTGACAGTTCTAATGAGTTATTGTTCGTTGCTATGGTAACGCATTATTTTTTTCATGTATGGAACTGGTCTAGGCTAACTAGATATCAATACATCCTCGTAGACCTACGAAACCTTCAAATTTCCTTCATTCTCGATGAAAAAAAATGTCGGACCGATTAATACACGCGATTCTTGTTTCGCTGTTGGGGTTCATCGTCCACAGAATCGAATCGAATAATTGTGAATAACCGCCAGCAGCGAGTTTCCATTCAGCCTCAATGGATTTTTCCGGACCGGCGAAAAAAGATTTCCATTCCACACACAAAGCCCGGCGAGGTGGCCTTTAATGAATAATCGGATTTCCGTGAAAAAGGCCGAGCAGAGTGGTCGCGGACCGAATGAAATTAAAATTTCCGGCGAAAACCCACGGCGCGGCGCGAAAAGAAAAGAAAAACACCGAAACGGTCCGAAATATGCCCGATTTTAACGTCGTTTTCAGGGAAAATGTATACAATTTATTTCGTTCCGGGACAGGTTCGCCATAACTCAGTTGGCGAGGGACAAATTGCCAGGTCCGAGAGTTTTTTTGGCCGTGGTACAGGCTAGTATATGAAAACATTCGACAAAAAATTACGAATGGGGCGCTGAATGAAGAGAACAAATGCTGTGTAATTGGGGTGTGCATAAATTCATGCAACTGTTATTCCCGAAAAAGCTTCACTGAATCCCGACTGAAGTGATGGATGAAACGTGGATAATTTTGTTTGTGAAAATGTTATGTTACCTTCTATTCGAAGTTTTGTCTGTTCTAGGTTCTAGCCACTACTTTTTTAGCAGAATTCGGATATTAGTTCGCAAGAACTCTTCATCTCCATGAGTTCAGGACACAAACGAACATTTGAACCTTCGTATGATGTTAGGCACCTCTCACATGGTCTATCTAGAGTCTAGATGTCTAGACGAAAAAATTGTTCAAATTGGAGGAGCTGTATCAGCCAGAAAAGAGGCTGAATTTTTAAGTCATAGATTGTTTCTTTGCGAATGGCAAAAACCACATTTCATTCATCTATCACGAACAGTTTGGTTTTTATGATTTTTTCCGCGAAGATCCAAAATTTCCGATTTTCCATCGACCATAACTTGAGAAATAATTTTTTTTAAAAATATCTGTTTGCATATTCGTGTTCTACGCCCTCGAATTAGTCGACAGTATAATTTTGGTTTCGATCGGAGACCAAAAATTTTTTTCAAAAAATCGCAATTTTTCCATATGTATGGAAAATTCATGAAAATTTTTGATGTCTTCGATTTTCACCAAAATTGAAATATTCACTAAATCGAGGACGTAGATTACGAATATGCAAACAGAATTCTCCTGGAAGGATTATTTTTCAAGGTATGGTTGATGGAAAACCGGAAATTTTGGACCTTCGCGGAAAAAATCATAAAATCTGAACTGTGCGTGGTAGATGAATGAAAGTTGGTTTTTCCTATTCGCAAAGAACCAATCTATTACCAAAAAAATCAGCTTATGTCCAGTGCCTCTTTCCCGGCTGCTACAACTCTTTAAAGATGATCAATTTTTTTCCAATTTTACCACTAAAAGTGATTTTTTACTCGTTGTGTTTATGAATGAAATTCCGACAATCCTTGCAATTCTTCGAAATTTTCTTGGCAAAATGCATGCAATCGATTCAATGGTTAACCAATAGACCCATTGTTTCGAACGAAACAACCACTTCGCAGGCAATATTTACCATAACAGTTCCACGCGGTCCATATTTTACGTTCCCACACGTTCTATGAGTAATTCTCTCCGTACAGGTGTTCTAGATCTATAAATTAGAAGGTGTCGATTAAATCGACTTCAAGCCCCGTCTGCCCCTGCTCTCGGGGACCGTTAAGGTCGCAGGCCACGATTCCGAGCGCCATATTTTTTCATTTTCCATTTCCGATGCGTCTGAATTATGGACCGAACGTTGACAAGTGATCCTTTCTGGTCCTTCGCGAAGATTGCGGTTGGTTTACGGGCGCTGCAGCGGTTGGTTGGGTCGGATTTGCGATTTCTTCGGAACTTCTGCGAGGTGTTTAGTTGGTATTGCACAGTTCGAAGAAGCTGCCAGGAGGAGTCACGTTTCGTGTGCGCTAAAAAGTCGCGGTTAGGAAACCGATGGGCAATAATTATTGGGTGTTATGGATACGTGATATTCACGAACTTATAGCCTCGTTAACGAAGGGATTTTTTACGATAACGTGGTCGAAACACCGAATTGATCCCATTTCTCGTTTTCACCATGGCAAAAGTGCATTATTATTACCATTTCCATATTAATTTCTTCCTTTTTTTATTTTCGAAACGCTTTTATCTCATTCGTTTCTATTTTTCTACCTCTCAGGCGATTCTCGAATTCCTTATCGGAAAAATGACTGGTCTTTTGAGGCGATCCAAGTTGGTTGAAAATTTTCAATTTCTGTGAGTCAGCTCACATGATTTTGCATGCGCTTTTGATAATAGGTGGTGCAGATTAGCACATCCTGGTATATTTCCAATGGGATTCAATTTTTTGATCGTGTACTCTTAGCACACTCCTATAACATCAAGCCACACTTTTCTTCTTCGTCGAAATTATCAATATTCGATTTTTGTCCATTCACAAGAGTTTTTTCGATTCAAATCCACTGATACGGATCTGGCAGCTGAATGTGCTTCGGGAATTTCTGTTAGGAAATTGCAATAATTTCCTGATATTGGGAGAGAATTTAATGAGGCACCATTTAGGTATATAAAAAGCATAGTAAAGAGCATTTTATGCGAATTTATGAGGAGAAAAGGCTCTCAGAGAGCAAATTGATGGGAAATTTATTCGAATTTTGCGGTTCTTATACGGAGCTGGCCTTCCAAATTTCCACAAAGTGATGGCTTCCGTCTAGCCACCGCCAAGATCAGTTTCACGAGAGAATATGGGTCAGATCCTTGTTTCCTCACCCATAGTTCAGGTTATCTCTTCTAAGCTTTTATTCGGATGAGAACGCATCTCTATCAGATGAAACACTACCTACGCATTCAAATGTTAATACTTCTGAAGTTCTGAATGACGTTTGTGACCACCAATGATAAATACTAGCAGGGCACCCCTTTACATCACGCTGTATGCTGTTATATAACAGTACTTTTCTTTTCACGGTATCATTTGGCGGTTTCAGAATTGTAAAAGACTCATTGCTCATGTGTGTATCTATGTATCCTGATAATATTTACACCATGTTAGACTTGGACTACACCGCTATTCACACCTAAAGCCATGATTTATCACCTTGGCTTGGATGAGGTACATCATGATGAATTGGCTTGATGTGGAAAATGATTCTCGAATGGTTAGTTAGAGTTGGTTTGTGTTTGGATAAATGACAGGAACTTTATTAGTTAGGACAGTTTCTTTGGCTTTGACTGTCATCAATGCCTCGTAATGGCAGCTGTTTTTCTTGGTTTCAGAGAGGTAAGACTTTACTCCGTAATATTCAGTTGATATCGCTTTGAATTTCTTCGAAATTATTGTTTTTTACAGAGAAAAAACATGTTATATTATGAAAGGTTTTAGTTTTCTACTTCAATTGGAATTGAGAAATCTGAGACGCATCGAACAATGCTTGTGGATCATGGTGAAAATTATCCAATAGATGAATGATGAAGGAAATTTTAAGTATGCTGATTTCCGAACTATCGGTGCGATCATACTTATAATTTCTTAGGGCAAATTACGACTGTGTGCCCTCCTGTGACTGAAGAGACCCAACCGTGACCTACAGATCCTTCCATACTCCGGGCATGGATAGTCACCAATCAAATCTGGCCGCCGCTGTATCCTTCTCGAGTCTCCATTATAACTGTGCACCATAGATCTCCACTGTGACCTGTCTAACGATAGTTGTTCCCAGTTATGATTGGCATTAACTGATTTCAGGGATTGATGCAGTATATCCTTGAACCGCTTATACTGGCCTCCTGGTTTCCGAGCTCCCTCTGTGAATTGGCCATACAGAGCTATTTTGGGGAGTCTTGTGTCTTGCATTCTCACAATGTGGCCGCTCCATCTGAGTCGGGCCCTCGTTACTTGAGTCTCAATTGTTGTACAACACGCGCGTTTCAAGACTTCTGCATTCGAAACTTTGTGGAACCATCTGATGTGCATTAGCTGTCTTAGATGACGTTGTTGCGTTTGTTCAAGCTGTTTAATATGTCGCCTGTAGGGCGTCCAGCTTTCGCTTCCGTAAAGAAGCGTTGGGAGGACGACTGCTTTGTAAACAGCTGTCTTGGTCGTCAGATTGAGGTCGTGTTTTTGAAACACTCTGACTTTTAGCTTCCAGATTGCCCGTGATGTCGAATTGATACGGTTGTGTATTTTCGTGTCTAGGTTAGCCCTAGTATTTATGAAGCTTCCCAAGTATTTGAAACTTTGTGGAACCATCTGATGTGCATTATCTGTCTTAGATGACGTTGTTGCGTTTGTTCAAGCTGTTTAATATGTTGCCTGTAGGGCGTCCAGCTTTCGCTTCCGTAAAGAAGCGTTGGGAGGTCGACCGCTTTGTAAACAGCTGTCTTGGTCGTCAGATTGAGGTCGTGTTTTTGAAACACTCTGACTTTTAGCTTCCAGATTGCCCGTGATGTCGAATTGATACGGTTTTGTATTTCCGTGACTAGGTTAGCCCTAGTATTTATGAAGCTTCCCGAGTATTTGAAACTTTGTAGAACCATCTGATGTGCATTATTTGTCTTACATGACTTCAAATACGAAAAAAGTAGTGGCCTAGGATGCAATATTTCACTGAGTCCTCGACGGTGTAGACGTTTATATGTCTACCGAATCATTGTCACTACTGCTAATGAATTTTTCGAGTGAAATCGAAATGAGAATTCGTTTCTTGGGTTAAAAGTGCTAAAAAGAGCAAATTTTCGCTTTTCTATTCAGCGCACTGACAAAAAGCGAATTAATAATCCCCAGCGCTCCATTTCCAGCCTTGAGAACATAATCAGAAGCCGTTTTTCCGCCGGATATCATTAGTTTTTACTAACAACCAGAAAAATCTCGGACTCCAGCTCCGCTGGCAGACACATCATCGAAAGCTCCGTTCGAGGCACCGGTCTGGATCTTTAATTAATTTATATTCATAGCGACAGGGGCAACCATGCATATAATTAACAAGTAAACGTTGTTACAGCGCTCTTCAAACTGTAACTTTCGGTTTCAGGAGCGCCAACGTTTGACGAACAAATATGACGCGAAGACGTAAATTGCTGAATTTCGTGTTGATTGATCGAGTGGGTTGAGTGGTTTTCGAGTGGGTGTCACTTACAGGTATGACGGTCGTACGCGAGCAGTGGGCGAGTGCGTGGGAAATTTCGGCATGGAAATATTGATTTTTTCACGTTCGTGCAAGTTTTTTCCATGGGATATCGGCAGTTTCAAGATTGAGCTGTTTCAAATACGTATACAGTTGCTGGAAAGTCAGTTGAAATTTCAATCCTGCATTACTCACTTCAACAGTGATATTTCTAAATTTTAATGGACGTTCTTGCAACTTGTCATAGTCTCATTCAAAGAGCAATGAAGGCATAGGAAAAATACCGAACTGAGCAAACATTCCCAAAGTGAAAAGTGGCTCAATACATTCTTGTGATGAGGCATAGACAACTAGAAAGAAGGGAGGCCGGTGGGTTAGACGTTGCCGTTGTTATCATCAGAGTTACACGGAGCTCTATACAGATTTTATCGACAAGTTTAACAGTTTTCGATGTAGTTTCGATTTGCTTTCGATTCACACTGAAATTAAGATGTGTAGGATAGTGAACAAATCAGCATTTCATTTATTTGCGATCAGTTTCATGACGTTTTATCGCTCACCAGGTAGCTGTAGTGTTGTGAAATCACCACAGTAAAATTAAAATGATCTTAAGAATTAGTCATCCCTCGAATAGAGTTCCTATACTCCATTCACTTTTATTTTAGTAGTCGGTTGGCCATGGAAATTTGACACATTTCACTCTGTACAGTGCGAAAATGTAGGGTTATGACGCTTGTCAAAACATTTTTGGGATTTAAATCAAAGCTATGTGGCCCGTTCTACGTAAAAGTTTCTGTTATTATGTATTTTATCACAATGTCGAATCTCTTCGGAAAATATGTGACGAACATAATTGAAGTTTATACAAACTGATTGAAGTCATACCAAAAATAGTTATTTGCATGGAAAATACAAGAGATCAGTATAATATCATAATATGCACTAGCTTGAGGAGAGTTAATGTTCGTTATCTTCCTTGGCTAAAGTTTGAATGCGTTACATCAGTTGTAGATTTCAAAAATATTAACCCGAAGATGAAATGCATATGATGCAGTGGTTGGGAATGGGTATCGCCCGAAGGAATTAACAGATAATTACAAGAATGTTAAATTCTTCAACAAAAATCATCTTGCATCAATATAAGTAAAAGGAATTAAAAGTTTGAACAAAAATTTCAAATGAATAAACAATTAACAGGACAACTGGCCCGTATTTGTGGCTGTTCATCTTAATACATTGATATAATAATAATAATTAGGTATTTATTGGTACCTTAAGACATTTACAATGTATAGGACAAGTCAAATGAAAAATAGAAAAATAAATTTTCCGGAACTTATTCATTGTCTCTTTTATAAATTTCAGGATGGTTTTAGAGCTCCTCATGCAGTTTCTGAATCTTTTTTGAATTGAGTTGTGAATTTCAGGTCAATCTGATAAGATAGAACTAACTATGTATCACATTTTTCTGCTTTTGTTCTATTCATTCCAGATAAAATTTTCTGGTAACTTGGGGAAGACTCCCTGGATTTTCTTTTTCTTTGTGGAAATGATCAATTTTTGCAGTGCGAGATGCCCTTCAGTATGAAGTAATTCAACTTATTTCGTACATCTCTTACAATCCACTACAGGGGGAGAAATGGTTTTTACTGGGGTTTTCCCTAAGCAAAATTGGATGGCACCCCTTTACTCTAATCTCTGTTAAAAGTGTATCTTATACACGTGCCATAATTATTGTTTGATGTTAAAAATTGGAATGCTCTTCAACTTAAGAATATATGAAGCAGAAACTGCTGCTTGGAACCATCAGAGGTCAACACTCTGAAACAGATGAAAATGGTTTGTTCAGATTCTGCACACTATTTCCTTATCAAATTCGACCTAACCTAAGGAAATGCTTACTGAGAACAAATCGATTAACTCCTTGGTTGATGAAATGATCTGAGGTGCCTAGGGAGGTATCTAAATTCGTCAAATAATAATGGTGATGCTTCCTTGAAGAAAAAAACAGGTCACATCCATAATCGTGAATCGGATCCACCAATGCTCCATACCTACATGATTTTCATCTTTTCTCGGGGCGTTATAACAGGAAACCATGTGCCGTAAAGATTCCAATTTGTAGTTCGGCTTTTTGGGTCGGCGGCGGTCACCTCGCGGAAAAAAAAAACTCAATTATCATGCATACATAATCAATTCCGAACGTGAATTTTAATATGCCGCTAATCAATTACGTTTTGGCGTTGTGCCTCGGGACAAATGTGAGCGATGATACGCATATTCACCGTTATGATTTTCGGGCCTCGCCGATCGTGGTTGATACCATGCAGGTACCGATCGAATATGTTTTGAACCTTGGATGAATTTATAGGGGAAGAAGAGTTTTTTTATCAGAAGCGTTGCTTTGCCCTTCATCAGAGCTGTTTTGCAGTTCCAGAGCTTTAATGAACTAGAGTATCTGTGATGTCTTGATGGAGTTCACCTCCTCGCTTGTGCAAGTTTGTCGTCCAAAGCATTTTTGCGTTGGCTAGCAATGGTGAGGCATTCGTCAGTTTCTGCTAGACCATTGAGACGACATTTGCGTGTGTTGGAAAGCACTGTTGTCACTTTTCTCGGGCGTCTGTGTCAAAGAAGTCGATAAGAACTCAATCATCAGCTAGCGTCCGTAGCTTGGTGGTTAGGGTGTCGGCCCAGTATATTGCAACCGGAAGGTATACTCCATTCACATTTATTTCAGCAGTCGGTTGGCTATGAAATAATTTTCTCAAGTTTTTGTAACTAGAATGGAGTAAAGTTGGCACTCATGAAATGTCGTTAATGTCATAACGCCGTTGCCACAACTAATATCAATTTTTATTACCAAAATGCCGAAAGTGATTGAAAAAAGAGACAGGATGCTATTCAGAATTTAGGTCCGTTCATTCAAATAGTTATACCCTGATATTCTAAAATCTACAATACGTCAGACGGTAGCGAACATATTCAATGTAAGAGAATTTATATAAAGTTTCATCTGAATCTAAACGACTTATGTTTCAGCTGAATATTTCCACAATCAGAAAGATTTTGAATGAAGAGGATGACAAAGAATTTCCTTTTATTGGGTGACCCAAAAAATTGATGGCATTTCAGAATTTTATGTTTGAGTGAATTAATGCGAAAAGTTTACTACAGGATTTTCGATGAATGTCATCGTAGAATAGGTTCCCGAAAATTGATTTTTCTATTTTTCATTTGACTTGTCCTATACATTGTAAATGTCTTATGGTACCGATAAATATCTAATTATTATCATTATATCAATGTATTAAGATGAACAGCCACAAATACGAGCGAGTTGTCCTGTTAATTGTTTATTCATGTGAAACTTTGTTCAAAGGTAAAGTCTTGAATTGAAACTTCCTTTAATTTCTTTTACTTATATTGATGCAAGATGGTTTTTGTTGGAGAATTAAACATTCTTGTAATTATCTGTTAATTCCTTCGGGAGATACCTATTCTCAACCACTGCATCATTTGCATTTCATCTTCGGGTTAATATTTTTGAAATCTACAACTGATGTAACGTATTCAAACTTCAGCCGAAGAACATAAGGAACATCAACTCTCCCCAAGCTAGTGTATATTATGATATTATACTGATCTCTTGTATTTTCCATGCAAATAACAGGATTCGATATGCTTTCAATCACTTTGTATAAACTTCAATTATGTTCGTCACATATTTTCCGAAGAAATTTGACATTGTGATAAAATACGTAATAACAGAAACTTTTACGTAGAACGGGCAACATAGCGTTGATTTAAAACCCAAAAATGTTTTGACAAGCGTCATAACCCCACATTTTCGTACTATACAGAGTGAAATGTGTCTAATTTCCATGGCCAGCCGACTGCTAAAATGAAAGTGAATGGAGTATATACAGTTTTCAATAACGGATAAATTCATTTGGTATCAATTCTTCACCACTGCTGCAAAATTCAGCCAACTTTGACTAGTTCGAACCAAAATTTATTTCCGACCCAGAAATAATTGAAAGCAGTTTTTTGAATTCAATATCAGTTACAGTCTGTGTATAAATCAAAACTCGCCCTGTATATCCCCTTTCCTCCCTCCCCTGCGATCTACCTCGAACGATCCCATTGATCTGTCGAAGAAAAGCGTCGTTTGTCGTCAGCCGCATCGTGCATGTCCCAGTAATGGTATTCAGCATAGACAATCTATTCAGGAATAAATAAAGCAACAGTGGACACGTACGTCCTTCCAATCCATTCTTGGGGTACGGGGATAGTTGACATATGAGCAAAACTTGAAAAACCTGAAAACGATCGTTTCTCCTCAACAAAGAACGGAAAGGAGCGCGCCGGGCAAATAACTCGGCTCGACCGACCGAGGCCTGTTTGATATTTTAACGCTGATGCTGATCCGACCCATTGAAAATGCATTATTCAAGAAATGGACCCCGCCACGCAATCCGGGCCTTACGACATCCTGCGACAAAATTGTTTGGTGTTCTTTCATCTCGCGTTTTCATCTTACAGAATGAATCTCTTCAAAATAGGTGGTCATGAAGGACCGTTTCCTATCTCAACAGAAACATTTGAAGTTTAGCTTCTGTTCTGCTATGACGATGAGTAGGAAACTTGGAAACCAGCGTAAGCAGGATGGCAGGATGGTATAGGTACTATACTATAATTATCCTGATTCGCCGTAGGTACCAAAGTACCCCTCAGAAGCTCCGTGAGCTTGTACGAGTTAGGAGGGACAGTTGTGTTCTATGTAGGCTTTGTAACTGTGTCCTTACGCCACCTTAGCCAGAGCACTGTTCATTTTAAACCAACAGTGAATAGTGGCCCTTACCCGTATCGACATTTTTTTAGTACTGCAATCGTTCTCCTTCTCTCTACTCTCCATAATTTCATCGAACACTACATTTTTCACGAAAAATACTAACAAATCGCGAAACAGTACTTTTAAAAGATTGATAAACTAGAGCAACATGAGGATACTGTTTCTGAAGTCGCTGTCCTGAAGCAGATGTGCTTCAAATATAATCGTCTTCTATAAAAAAGTTTCAGAGGCACAGATTGGTTTGCAAAATCCTCTGTTGAAGGCTTAAGATTGCGTTCAGTACCTCCAAAGTAGGCGGTCTACGTCAATAACCTCCTAAAATCTTCAGAAAACCAAAGCAAGCATAATGAATTTCCTCGTGAAAAAATTCTCAGCTACTTCCCACAACACATAAGCACCTATCTTTCTCATTTCGAATCCAAAACATCCCGTATTCGTACCGCCAAGTGGATACTTATGCGTATGGATTAACCAGAGAGCGAAAAAAGCAGCAGAATCATCCGGAATAAGCATGAAGCACCTCTGAAACCCTCTCGGCACAAAAGGACCTCCCTCTGAAACGTAGCAACTCATAAATCGGCCCGCGCTGCTGCATAAAAGGGGCCTCTGGCCTGTTTTTGCGAGATTAGACGGCGCATAAAAACATCCATACACATTAGCCGGAACTCTTCCAACGAGGGTGCTCCATCAGGCTTCCACTGCTGCCTTTGATGAATGAAAGATGGAACTTGGGATGAATCCCGAGAGCTGCCGTTTAAACCGAACGGTGCGGGGTCTCTCATTAATGCTACGGGAGGATGCGAGCATTCTCGAATAAATTTTTCAGACAAGAAAAGCACCGCACATAAAGAAATTTCGTTTGAACAAGTCCCGGGTAAACGGTTCTCTTTGATTTTGGATATTTCTGCGGCGAGCTGTCTGCGATTGGTGGGGCTTGTTGAGTGTTTACTTTTTTCGCTCTCACAACTTCGGAGTGTCGTACTGAATCCCTTTGAGAACTATGAGATGGGAAATTCTCACTTTAAGTCTTCTACACCCTCGTTCTCGTGAAAGTATTATTGAACCTAAATATAGAGTCTTTGACTCGTACAAGTATTTTAACATTAGATTCTTGAGGTCAAAAGAAACACTTTTTCCTTTACCGTTTTTTCCCAATCGGCTCGGTTTAAAAGATACAGGCTGTCGAAAAACCATAAAAAAATGTTATTTTCAGTTTTATCTCGCAAACGGTTTTATCAAATGAAATGAATTTCGGAATATAGTTTTTCATCTATTCGATGAATCTTTTTCGAACACAAGATATCACCCACGTCTTCCAGTGAGATCCGTGTTGCCGTTTGATTTGTAAACAACCTTGTTTCATGACATATCTAATATCCCACGTATCCAGAAAAAAAAACTACACATCCACCAAGTGAAACACATGTACAGGACACTAGAAAGTATAAGGGCCATAAAAAAACGCGCTTTTACTCTCCTGAATTCGTTAATTTTTCCTGTCAATTCAAATGCTCTGGTCACGACAAACTCAACAGGAATTAATTGTTAAACTAACCGAAAAGACGCTACTCAATCTTATCAGTTTGTCCCTTCACTCATGAATGATAAGGTAAAAAACAAAGAAATCTGCAAGAAATCTTATTTTAAGCACTTGAAAATGAAAAATAAAAATGGATATTCAAAGTTTGAAGCGTTCTGTGAGAATTGCACAAGCTGTCAACATCGACTGAAATATGCCTTGATAAATGAAGGACAACAAATGCATTATCTGCATGAGATAGACAAAGATGGCTGTCTATGAAGTCTGCGACGAACGAGGAAGGTCGTAAAATTTTATGGGATTTTTATGGCCGGTTGCAGTTGAAGCTCGCCAGTAAGTACGCGCCTGTAGATCAACAGCTGTTATTTTATAAACAAGCTGATCGGAAATTGTTCTTTTCATTGTCTTGTATGCGCTGTTGCCAAATCGTAAACTCCGCACAAAGCGATTCAACTTTTAAAACCTCATATTTGAAGGATGATTTTGAATAGTTTTCGCGGTGAATTTGAAAAAATCATGAATGAAACTCATAATTATTCAGTTTAAACTTGCATATGCAGTGATAACCCAAATTGAGAAGAATTCCCCATTGTCCTAAGTTACTGGGCTGTTCAAAGTCACCCGAATCTACCGGTACTTTGGCTGAATACAACTCTGTTCGAAGGATTTACAGATGTGTAGTGTTGTAGCTAGGTATTCTCAGGTAATTTTCCTGGGGTGGCTCAGCTCATTATAAAAAATTAAAATGGCTATATGTTTTTATCAGGGCCGAATCGGAAAAATGGTATAGAAAGTGTCTTTCGACCTCAAGAAGCTACTGTTAAAATATTGGTGAGGGTCAAAGTCAATGTAATGAATAAAATTGAAGTGCCTATCTGTAATTTTCCAATATATATCATAACTCATAACTTTTAATGAGTTTTTTCAACTCTCTTCTGTCTGTCTGTCATTTCTTTGACTGTTGGAAAAATGATTCTGCAAGGAAGACTACATATCACTCAAACTCCCCACCATTCCACCGCCATCTGGGAATAAGTAGGCAAAATGAAGAAAATTCGTCTCATCATCATCATCAAAATGAACATTTCGTAGCAAATAGTTTGTCTATGGCAACTAGTCCCGAAATGAATTGATGTAATCTCAATGATCCCTCTGAATTGTTGAGCAGTGTATTCCTCGACGCCTCCAGAGTAGACAGGGGCGTACATAGGATCAGTCGTAACCCTACCCATCCCTCTTCTGTGTTATCTATCCTCAACCTTATTATCTACAAATAAACAACAACATTTTCTATCTCTTCATAGCATCGTCCAATTTTCCAGGTCCTACATTCGACATAGACCACTTAAGTGCTCCAACTTCCGTGTCGTCGCTTTGAAATTGGCAAGAAATGGTCGCCAAAACGCCGGCAGAGCATGACATATTTCTTGCGTTGGTGGACCGAGCTTGGGCCCTTGGAGAACGATGGCATTGCCAGGACCTTGACTGCATACAAATTAAATCTTCACTTGTATGGCGTTTCCGCCTCGCGCTTATAGAACTTCATGCATGAACCCACGGAAAAAACAACTAGCGTAAATTTCAACGGACTCTATTGTCTTTTGTTGATAGTTAAGGGTTCCACACGCGTTGCGATTGGATCGTCTGAGAGGACCATAATGATGATTCTTCATTATTTACATATTATGGTTCCGAGCGTCAGCTGATACAGCTTTCTGGAGGCCTTGAAGTTTTTTCTTCGTTTTTCTTATGGGAAGATTCGTAGGATACTTGAAACAAGCCTTCTAGATATACTCTCTTCCAGAAGAGAGTGATAGCTTTCTGTCTTTCAGATTTATTGAGAATCAATTCGAAGTGAATTTTAGGCTGTTTAATCTTCGTTGTGATTCACTAATGACAAGATGCTGTAGGAGTAGCTCTTTCTTCTCTGTGGTTTATGTCTTCAACGGTTAACTGTTCGAATTGTTCAAATATTTCAACGGTAGACTCTCAAATGAAACACTTTCTTCCATTCGAGATCCTTGGAACTCACAAATTCCCAAATTTCATCGAGAATTTTGAAGGGTAAAGTTCTGCACTGATGTGCTCTCGTTGTGTGTGCGGGCCTTTATCGAAGTGCGAGGACAAAGAGGCAAATTAGCCGCTTCTTTATCAACATCGAGGAGTCGTCAACGTCTGAGTGACGACTGACTTGGCAAACATTTAAGAATTATTTCGCTTTATTGTGCTTCACGGCTAAGAGAAAAGGGCAACATTCTGATTGTCCTCTTCGAACAAGACTGATTTTTCTGGTTGCTGTTTGCAGAAGGTTCTCATTCAATTATATTTCTCTCGAATCCGCTGTTTGTCCCAGTGACAGAGGGGGATAAGGCGGAATTTATGGAACGTAGTCTTTGTTCCTCAAACAGAGTGCATATGGAGAGCAGAGAGAAGAAGAACGATCGCCGTACTAAAAATGTGTCTACAAAAACGGGGAATATAGGAGTCGCTGCGATCGCTAGGTTGATCCATAAGTTATTCTAGGTTATGTGCATCGTAATTTTTTTTGATGATTTTTCAAATACGTTTCTTCAAATTTATAATAAATATGAATTTTCTGAATTGAATTCAATAAAATACAATTGACAGGATATGTTAGTTGGTTTGATGTAATCTTCAAAACTATATACATTCGCAGTGAGGAGTAGAACATATCAAGACAACAAAAGGCAGCAATCTCAGATTTATCACTTATTAGAGTAGATTATGTTTCCAATACTCAGCTGAGAACCGTTATAAACCATATATTATGTCATGCCAACAAAATTCTTCAGAATATCCATTTCTGAACCATGTTGTTTTATTGGTTAGATATTCTTATTCAGAAGAGTCCACTTCTCACGAGGGATGACAATTTCGATTTCGTTTATAATGAATCCATCATCTTTTTTGATATCTTCATCGCAAAAGTGCTCTTGACCCACAAATTGATTCCGAGTCGATTCTTGAGGTGAGGTTTTTTCCAATTTTCTGTTAAAAATGCCCTCTGAAATTTTATCTCTTCTCCTTTTCTTCCCAATGCCAAACCACTCTTACACTAGGGCACGCTTCAACATTTCACCATAATCATATGTAGTTCTCTTATCTAAAATCGGGAATAATAATATTCTAATCATCTGTCACCAGGAAGACAGTTCACTCAACCAACTTCAACTAGTTTAAATCGAAATTTCACCCTTCTGTGATCGCCAGCGCGGCTATTGGCGAAATTATGAACTACCTATTGGTACATATTTTAGGGGACATAATCTGTGGTTTTAAAGCAGCGATCGTTCTCCTTCTCTCTACTCTACATAACAGTGCATGTGTTTTATCGTTCCACAGCAAAAGATCCTTGACAATTCAAGTGCCATAGAAGCAGGTGATACTGAATTCGAATTTGCATTATTTTTCTATAAATGAAGGTATAGAGTCATTCGGGGCAACTGTGCGCACTTTTGCCTTTCAAGCCATACCCTGTTTCAAATGTTGAAGCTAGGAAAATTAAAACATATTCATAAGATAGAGAATTTTCTAATCTATAAGAAAACATCAAAAAGCAAACAAACAAAAACGTTTACTTTCCGCAAAAAAGATTTTAATAGAGATAGTCGGAGTGCGTTCACATGCCCCGTAATGCGGGTAAGTGTGCGCACCCTCACGGGGTGAGTGAACGCAGTGCTTAGTGAACCACACAATCAAAATAAATTACAAAATAATGTCATCAAAATTTTACAATATTAGAGAAATGCTGTTTATTGTCAATACAGAACCGCCTTTTTACAAGCAGTGCATTATTGTTCGTGCCACAATTCTTGGTGAACACAACACTTGATACATTCCCCTGTTGGTGGCTCTTCATATTTTTCTGAACAAATAGGACAATATTGATCGAGTCTTAACCATGAAAATCAACATGTTCATAATTTATTCCTCAATGAACTAATGCCCATATAATGAATCTATGCGCACACTTACCCGCGCACACTTTCCCCAGTAAGCCATAATTTGAATTGACGTTCTTATAGAGTTGAGCAGCTAAGAGAACCTAAAATTTTTCATTATATATTTAGATTAATATGCCCATGATCGAATAAAATATTGTTTAACACTGAGGGACTCGGAACTTGGACCTGGCAGAATTTGCAGAGATGCTAAAAATTAACAAGAAAACTAGTGAATTTGATTGATTGCAAATAAAAAGTTAAAGAAACGTGGCACGGCGCACTCCTATGAAAAACTAATATGGCGATTCTGCGCCCTTGCTTCACCCAAATGAACCCCTCTTTCATACATATACATTGCATAGTCGAGATATACGCACTGCGCACACTTACCCACTGCGCTCAGTTACCCCGAATGACTCTAATTTCGTTAATTTTTTATCGTTTTTGATTCCAATGAATGAAACGTGAATATATGAGTCTTCGTGCGATGAAAATCTCACATACGAAAAATACGTTCCACGAAGTGGAAAGACATCTTATTTCCGCATACCTTGTCTGCGTCACTCAACCCCTACCTCTCCCACCACCTCCGTCAATTCCCCCTCAGGCGAAAAAAACCGAAAGATCGTCGTCGAATACAAATTGAAGAACACGGGCCGAGTCCCCATAACGGATGTCAATATATTTCCCGCTGTCGTTCCGGAAAAACCTCGAAGAAAATTTTATAGGGCGTCGGAGTTCCCGCGTTTTCACCGACGAAACACAAACATTGCTCATTCCTGCGGGAGATGCGTGCAAACAAACAGGAATTGCTTTGTTGAGGGTCCTCTTCCATCTGCATCACCTCGGGCATCGACAAGAGCGAAGTGTGTAGATCTTGCTGAAGATATCATACTTTCGTTCTCTGGCGTTTATTTAATGCACCATCGATCCTCCTCTCACTCAAAAAGGCAATAGGGTCTTGTTTCGAACGGGTTCGGAGTCATTAAGGAGACAGGGGCGGAGTATGCAGGAGACATGCAATCGAAATGTCGAACCATAAAAATAAGGCGAACCACAGCTGAATCTGTGACTTCCTTCAGGAGATAAAGTGACTTCCTTCAGGGGTTAAAGAGGTTACTATTTCCATTTAAATTAGAAACAGTGCCTGCATACTAGGATATATTGAAAAATTCTTAGCCTACTATAGAACCAAGCAAAATTTAAATGTCAAAATATTTCATTACTCAACACATTCTCCTCTTAATTGGATACATTTATTACAGCAAACTTGCAACGTCTCTAGACCTTTCAAAAATGAAGTTTCTTCTTGCTCTGGAAACCAGACTTCCACAGCTTTTATTACCTCCTCGTTGGAAGAAAATTTACTTACCTTTAAACTTCTTTTCAGTTGAGGAAAGAGATGATAGTTGGATGGAGCCAAATCTGGTGAATAAAGGGGGTGTTCTAGTAATTCAAACCCTCAATCACGAATTTTTTGCATGGCAACATGAAATTTGTTTGCAGGGGCGTTGTCCTGCAAAAACAAAAACACCTTTGGAATAGTAATCTCCGGTTATTGTTCTAGCCTTACTGCCTTATCCAAAAAATCAATCACAATCCAAAAAAACTGAAGCAAGAACTTTTCCAGTAGATTTTTGAACACGTTCTTAGGTCTTAGAGAACCAGAATGTCGCTATTCCATCGATTGTTGCTTTGTTTCTGGATCCTAGAAATGTAACCAAATCATCCATAGTAACAATTCCGTTTAAGAAGTCTACATCGTTTTCAAATCGAGCACAGATCGAACGCGATGCTTCTACCCTTGCACGCTTTTGGTCAACATTCTAACGTTTGGGTATCCATTTTGCAGCAAATTTTCTCATGTCAAAATTGACGTGAACTATATGATGAACGCGTTCGTATGAAATATTCAGTGCTTCAGATATCCGTTTCAGCCCAATTCGACGGTCTGATAAAATCATGTCATGAACTGCATCGATATTTTCGGAGACTGACACAGAAACTGGCCATTCCGATCGGTCATCATCTTCAATGGAAAATTTAGCTCTTTTGAAGCTTGCAGTCCAATTTTTCACGGTCCATACGAAGGACATTGATCCCCAAGGGTATCAAGCATATCTTGGTATGTAGGCTTACTCCAATTTTTCGATTTTCACAATTTCGGTGGACATCTTCTTTCTTTTAATTTATTGCGTACCTCTGGTTTACTTTTTGACCTCAAACTTCACACTGACACTTCTAATGAGGTATTGTTCGTTGCTACGGTAACGCAATATTTTTGTTATGCATGGAACTGGTCTAGGCTAACTAGATATCAATACATCCTCGTATCATACATAAGGTGCCCACTAATTTCTTCATCTTTCACTTATGAAGTATCAATCGAATTTGTTGAGTTGTCTCTTTCTATCGTTTTCGCAAAACCCATCCATTTATTGTTTAACTAGTTAAGAAAGACATGCCTGTGTACCAATGAGTTAGACTGTTTTCGTAACAATAGTCTAGATAAGGCAGATGAAAATCGGTTTGACAGGATACATCTTATCTGATCGAGACCAGAGAAGCTCTAATAATGAGAATTCTTTGTTATACCATCCCGATCCAGCAAAACCAAGCAGATTATATTTCCCATCTAATCGCGGCACAGTGAAATGGTAATTGTTGCACGTCACTTGGAAACGCATTTCTCTTCCGCACACCACTGGCTCTTTCTCATGTGATCTTTACATCTAGATGCTGTGTACGTACTCACACAATTCACGAAGCTAACGTTCGTGTTACCTTATGCCATTCCATTAAATGGAATCACAAGCCACAATGACGATAGTTTCCCGTATGGTGGTATCGCTTTCAAGAGACTGCATCTCTGCCAGCGTTAGGTTGGTTCAAATGTCAAGACGTTATTCTCTCCGTATTGTCCCGCAGTTGTGATATCTCACTCGTTCCATGTTGATGCACTTGATACTCTAGAACAGAGGGTTTGTGGATTGAATTGTTCTTCTTTGGAAGTTTGAATGGGTTGTTCGAGTGCTAGTTGGAGAATTGTCTGATTGCATTCGGGATGGCTACAGCAGTGTGTAGCACTGATAAACTTTTAGCCTTTACCAGCTTTTATTTGCACTTACAGTAATTTCAGAAGACAAGCGAAACTCTGGCTTACCTGGAGTTATCTTTGGTTATGAAATATCCTGTAGGCAACAACTCATATATTTCATTATTCATCCCATTGACAACCATTATACAAATAAGGCTTGGATCCAGCTAGATATCATCTTTTTTCAATCTTCCCTCATAGAATATTTACAACAAAAGCTGTCTTTGATTCACTGAAATCACAGTGAACTAAAGACTCGCACTGTATGTGTACATAATAGAAACAAATTAACTGTGGAATCCCTGGATTGATGGCTTCGTACACATCATTTAACATAATGAATAAAGATAAAATTGATGAATAAAATTCATGTGACTTCAATGGTCTAGCAAATAATACCAAATGTATTCGTATGATGAAGACAAGATTCCATTGATCAGAGATGTGTAATTACTAATAATATCAGCTTGGCTTATTATTATTCATTATGGTAAATGAATCGAATCTACTATTTCTCGATGTAGACTATAAAACTTCAAATGGATCGCAATCACGTCTATCTGATGAAGTTTCTTTTACAATGTTGATTTTACGACTTGTAGCGAATTATCACTTCAATATATTTTCTCTTTATATCCACCGATATGAGAGGAATTTTTATTTCATCGCTTATCCAAGGTTGGTATTTTATGAACAAGAACGTGGGAGATTTCATTAGGAAAATGGAAAACTGTGAGTTGAGAGAATCTCTTTTTCAATTAAGTCAGAGATAAGTGAGATATACACCCAGAAAAAATTTCAAAGTAGCCGCAGAACCTATATTTAAAACAATTAATATAAATTTTTACATGGTTTTGATAGCCCCTGACATTCTAAGAATTATTAAATGATTATAGGGCAACAAGAAGACACAGAATGATAAATTATTTTAGTAGAAAATCACTGGCTTGTTGATACATCCATGAAAAACAATCTTTGGAGCTAACCACTGTTATGCCACTGCTTGAAAAAGCAGTATATCACCGATCGATAGGCGAACTGTCGTTCCATTGATGCTAGCTAGTCGCTTGAGATGTGTTACACTCCACTCTTCTGATGAGGGACAATACTCGCCCGAAACTAGTACACAGTTTGTGTTATGTTTCAGTCTTTCTAAGAATTCCTGCGCTGAGTCATGACTAGATCGCAGTGATGGAACAAAATCTTTTGATTTGTTCATTCAAATGACATTACAGGCTACCTGCGCACACTTATAGTGTTTACCCGCGCTCCACCAACGAAATAAGTCCGAAAAAAAAATTGTTCATTTAGCTATACCGAACTGGTCCATTTTACTGACTAACTCAAGGTCGTAGATCACGAATATGCAATTAGATTTTTTCCAGGATCGGTATTTTGGGGAATGAATCACTTTTAGTGGAAAATTTCGAAAAAATTGGTTAACTTTGAGGAGCTGTAGCAGCCAGAAAAAAGGCACTGGACATATGCTGAATTTTTTCGTCATAAAGTGATTCTTTGCGAATAGAAAAATCCATTCTGCATTCATCTACTGCGAACAGCTTAGATTTCATGATTTTTTCCGCGAAGGTCCAAAATCTCGAATTTTCTATGGACCATAACTTGAAAAATAAATTTTTTTAAAAATATCTGTTTGCATATTCGTCATCTACGCCCTCGAATTAGTAGATAGTATGAATTTTGTTTCGATCAGGGACAAAAAATTTTTTTCAAAAAATCGCAATTTTTCCATACATATGTATGGAAAATTCGAAAAATTTTCGATCTCTCCGATTTCCACCAGAATTTAAATATTCACTAAATCGAGGGCGTAGGTCACGAATATGCAAACAGATATTTTTAAAAAAATTTATTTTTCAAGTTATGGTCGATGGAAAATCGAAAATTTTGGACCTTCGCGGAAAAAATCATGAAATCTGATCTGTGCGCGGTAGTTGAATGAAAGTTGGATTTTTCTGCTCGCAAAGGATCAGTCTATAACCAAAAAAATCAGCATTTGTCCAGTGCTTCTTTTCTGACTACTACAGCTCCTCAAAGTTGAGCAATTTTTTCGAAATTTTCTACAGAAATCGATTTATTTCCCAAAATACTAATCCTAGAAAAAATCTAATTGCATATTCGTATTCCACGACCTCGATTTAGGTTATTCACGCCCTGAAATCCCGGATCTAATCACACCCCCGGGCCCATAACCTGTCGATCCTTTCTCACGTTAACCAACCCAATAACTCTTTTGCGGCAGCCGCATGAACCGCTGCGGTCCGTACGCGACCGGCATAACAAGGACGGACGACCGTTCTAGGAACATCTGAATAATTCAATTAAACGGCAAGAATTTCATAAATGGGAATATTTAGAATTGCTTCATCGGCAGCGTACGAGACCCGACTGGCAATTAGCGGCCACCTCGGGACTTATATGGGCGTTTGGACCCGGCCGATGCTGGGAAAGTGAGATGAATCATTATTACGGATGGGAAACGGACGCCGCAGTTCATTAGGACGGTGGAAAAAATTCAATTTGCGCGATATGTGATCGCGGGTTTGTGGAGAGGACCGGAGAACAGAACGAACGGTTCATTTGTAACTCTATCTGTAGGAGAGGGAGCTTCCTTGGTGATACCTGAGGGTTCGACTGGAAAAATTGGTAACACATCTCAACAAGATTCAACTTGTTACTTTTGTGATGCTCTGATGGGTCACGATGAGGTAATATTCGCCCTTATCTTGAAATATATGCATATGAGGCATGCTTCGTGTGAAACTCACTCCGATATACTCTTACTTTTGCTTCACCTCTTCGTTAAAAAGCAGCAGCATTCACTAATGCAAGAAAGTGCTAGGAGCTAGGTACTAGTGGTAGTACTCCCAGAAGGAAATTCTGTTATTCTTTCGAAGTTTAGGTGGACACGAAAATAATAATTAAGCATTATACGAGGATGTATTGATATCTAGTTAGCCTAGACCAGTTACATGAATAAAAAAATATTGCGTTAAAATAGCAACGAACAAAAACTCATTAGAAGTGTCAGTTTGATATATAAAAAGTAAACCAGAGTTACGCAATCGATTAAAAGAAAGAAGATGTCCACCGAAATTGTGAAAATCGACAAATTGGAGTATCGAGGCATCATCAAGTACCTGTGTTTAAAAGGGTTAAGAGGTTAGCAGATTTACGAAGATATGCTTAATACCCTTGGTGATCAATGTCCTTCGTATACGACCGTGAAAAATTGGACTGCAAGCTTCAAAAGAGGTAAATTTTCCATTGAAGATGATGACCGATCGGGAAGGCCAGTTTCTGTGTCAGTCCCCGAAAATATCGATGCAGTTCATGACATGATTTTATCTGAACGTCGAATTGGGCTAAAACGGATATCTGCAGCACTGAATATTTCATACGAACGCGTTCATCTTATAGTTCATGTCAATATGGACATGGGAAAAATTGCTGCAAAATGTATCCCCAAATGTTTGAATGTTGACCAAAAGCGTGCAAGGGTAGAAGCATCGCGTTAGATCTGTGCTCGATTTGAAAACGATGTAGACTTTTAACATCGAATTGTTACTATGAATGAGACTTGAGTACCTTTCTACGATCCAGAAACAAAGCAACAATCGATGGAATGGCGACACTCTGGTTCTCCAAGACCTTAGAAGTTTCGTGTCCAAAAATCTGATGGAAAAGTTCTTGCTTCAGTTTTTTGGGATTGCCATGGAGTAATCATGATCGATTTTTTTGGATAAGGGTAGAACAATAACCGGAGATTACTATTCGACATTACTGACCACTCTATCGGAAAAAAATCAAACAAAAAATACGCGGAAAGCTATCTAAAGGTGTTTTGTTTTTGCAGGACAACGCCCCAGCACACAAATCTCATGTTGCCATGCAAAAAATTCTTGATTTAGGGTTTGAATTACTAGAACACCTCCCTTATTCACCAGATCTGGCTCCATTCGACTATTATCTCTTTCCTCAACTGAAAAAAAGTTTAAAAGGTCGTTAATTTTCTTCCAACGAGGAGTTGATAAAAGCCGTGGAGGTCTGGTTTGCAGAGCAAGAAGAAAAATTCTCTTTGAAAGGTCTAGAGACGTTGCAGGTTCGCTGCAATAAATGTATCCACTTAAGAGGAGAATATGTTGAATAATAAAATATTTTGACATTGAAATGTTGTTTGGTTCAATAGTAGGCTAAGAATTTTTCAATGTATCCTCTTAGCTTGCTTCCATGAACATAAAAAAGTGTATACGTGAAAGTAAAAATTGCATATCTGAATTCCAATTGAAGTTTCAACAAGTCTAGTAAAAACATGTGTGCAATGAACAGAAATAGGCATTTCATGTCAAGATACGTTAGCTTTTTACAAATAAACACACACATTTCGTGTTTACTTGATAAGAAATCTTAGTATTGACATAAAACTTCTTGGCTTATCTGAAATGACTTATTGTCTTGATCTTGACTTGAAATGACGAAAATTTCTTGAAATTTTCAAGAACTAGGTGACCCCTAAATTGCGCCGTACCTTATCGACTAAAAAATTCCTTCTCTAGCCAGGGATCGAACTCAGTACCTCGCGGTACTAAGCCGACGCATCAACCACAAAGCCACACAACTCGAAAATACCGAAAAATACCTGAAGTCCGACCTTAACGTCGTTAAAATCGGTCGAAAAACTTTTCGGGCAAAACTTTCGAGGATCGGACCCGAAAACCGCGAGCATGCAGGGCGCTCGTTAGAGCCGTTTCTCGCTCTAAAGAAGCGGCAGTAAAACGTCGATCTCGGCTATGAACCTCCGGCTCGCTTTTTATTAAGACGTAAAGCTCACATGTTATTACCGGGACGTAATGGAAGAACCCCGCGTGAAAAACTACCGGCCCTGAGGTATCTCGTCAATTATACTGCGAATTCGAAAACGCGAAAGTGATGGACCGGATGCACTCCATCTTCGTGGCAATGCGCCGTTTTTTCATCTGGAAAAATATGACGGCTTGGAGATAGTTTTTGCGGTATCCGAAGCTCTCGGAAAAGCCTGTCTGTTCTGCTATATTTTCAATAAATGATAATACATCCACATCCGTTAAGTTGTAGAAGAAACCAAGAAGAAATACATGTGTATTGACAGGAATTCCTCTTCTTCAGTGTTTTGCCTTGCTTATTCCATATCAGACAACAATCCATCGGTTTAACACTTCTGGAAATCCTCGTGGACTTTTCTCTAAAGCAATCTTATCCCTCTAGGCATGATGAACAAATTGTAGCAAGCATCGTAGAAGCATGTGCTCGATTTGAAAACGATGTAGACTTCTCAAACCGAATTGTTACTATGGATGAGACTTGGGTACATTTCTACGATCCAGAAACAAAGCAACAATCGATGGAATGGCGACACTCTGGTTCTCCAAGACCTAAGAAGTTTCGTGTCCAAAAATCTGCTGGAAAAGTTCTTGTTTCAGTTTTTTGGGACTTCCATGGAGTAATCATGATTGATTTTTTGGATAAGGGTAGAACAATAACCGGAGATTACTATTCGACATTACTGATCACCCTAGGGGAGAAAATTAAAGAGAAAAGATGCGGAAAGCTATCCTAAGGTGTTTTGTTTTTGCAGGACAACGCCCCTGCACACAAATCTCATGTTGCCATGCAAAAATTCGTAATTTAGGGTTTGAATTACTAGAACACCCCCCTTATTCACCAGATTTGCCTCCATTCAACTATCATCTCTTCCCTCAACTGAAAAAAAGTTCGAAAGGTCGTAAATTTCCTTCCAACGAGGAGGTAATAAAAGCTGTGGAGGTCTGGTTTGCAGAGCAAGAAGAAACATTTTTTTCGAAAGGTCTAGAGACGTTGCATGTTCGCTGTAATAAATGTATCCAATTAAGAGGAGAATAGGTTGAGTAATGAAATAGTGCAGATGAGAATTGTAGCTAGGAAACACAATTATTGCTTGCTCACTTCTTTGAGAGAACAGATCATAACGCTGTAGATGTGGTTTGACAAACTGATCGATTTTCTTATCCTGACTGAAACGAACATATTCCTAGATATTCCTTTTAATAAGTTCATATATATTGGGTCTGGGAGAAGGAACATAAGATAAACAGATCTTTTATCCTTAATTGGCTCAGCTATCCTCAGAAGACAGAGTCTATGGTTTCGGCAATCCTGACTGAAGTGGCTGCCTCGCATAGCATACGTTTTTCGTTCTACAGACCATGGAAAATTCATCCGGGAGCAGGTCCATTTGCTACAGATGGTCCTTGTATCAACGCTCTATTAAGGAGGAATTGAGCTCAGTGTTAACACTTTTAGTGCTCTCTGATGGATGTATTCAACCAACGCTTTTCAATTCCCTTATCTCATTGGATAAAAACAAGTCTACCAGAAAAAAATTGTTTCGCTAAATTCATTACTTCATTCTCACCATGCATAAAGCAACTCCAGTAAGTTAAGTCTGTCCATTTCCAGGCTCCTATGTCCGCTCAGGTCCGAAGTGTGGTTTCGACGACTTCGAGTAAACTTTTTCATTGGTCCGCCGAAGGATAGCTCCCAAGAATTCATTAGAATAACTGTTACCTACTTACGTTCCTAATTTACGACTTAAAATTTACGATTCAATAAACGGAGATTGATAGTTGTTGTGCGTGTATATGACCGTAGAACGAATAGATTTTAAGAATGTGGTATTGTGTGATGTGGACAGATCGTTTACCCTTTTATGTTTCTACGAATAGACTGCTGATGCGACTAGGCGTTTTTCGGTTCGAGTTGTGCAAGAAGCACAAGAGAATGAAGAAATTTTAATTAAAGGCCTTCAAATGAGAGTGCTAGACTCACACGCTGCATGAAATATACGAGGATATATTGAAATATTCTTAGCCTACTATAGAACCAAACAAAATTTCAATGTCAAAATATTTTATTACCCAACATAGGTATTCTCCTCTTAATTGGATACATTTATTACGGCGAACTTGCAACGTCTCTAGACCTTTCAAAAAAAAAAGTTTTTTTTTGCTCTGCAAACCAGACCTCCACAGCATTTATTACCTCCTCGTTAGAAGAAAATTTACGACCTTTTGAACTTTTTTTCAGTTGAGGAAATAGATGATAGTCGGATGGAGCAAAATCTGGTGAATAAGGGGGGTGTTCTAGTAATTCAAACCTTAAATCACGAATTTTTTGCATGGCAACATCAGATTTGCGTTTTCCTGCGAAAACAAAACAACTTTGGAAAGCTTTCCGCGTCTTTTCTGATTATTTTGTTCCCGTAGAGTGGTCAGTAATGTCGAATAGTAAGCTTCGGTTATTGTTCTACCCTTACCCAAATAATCAATCATGATTACTCCATCGCAATCCCAAAAAACTGAACTTTTCCAGCAGATTTTTGGACACGAAACTTCTAAGGTCTTGGAGAACCAGAGTGTCGCCATTCCATCGATTGTTGCTTTGTTTCTGGATCGTGGAAATGCAACCAAGTCTCAACCATAGTAACAATTCGGTTTGAGAAGTCTATATCGTTTTCAAATCGAGCACAGATCGAACGCGATGCTTCTACCCTTGCACGCTTTTGGTTAACATTCAAACATTTGGAGATCCATTTTTCAGCAATTTTTCCCATGTCCAAATTGACGTGAACTATATGATGAACGCGTTCGTATGAAATATTCAGTGCTTGAACAATCCGATTTAGCCCAATTCATGTCATGAAGTGCATCGATATTTTCGGGGACTGACACAGAAACTGGCCTTCCCGATCAGTCATCATCTTCAATAGAAAATTTACCTGTTTTGAAACTTGCAGTCCAATTTTTCACGGTCGCATACGAAGGACATTGATCACCAAGGGTATCAAGCATATCTTCGTCAATCTGCTTACCTCTTAACCCTTTATAAATACAGGTACTTGATGATGGCTCGATACTCCATCTTTTTTCTTTTAATTCATTGTTTAGGTTTGGGACAAGGCACAATTAAAACCTGATCAACCATAACACGATTAGGCTTTCACACTAATAAATATACTTAAATACGATGGTTTGTTGAGAAAAACCAAGAAGTTCCTGGAAATCCCAACAATTTTTTTTGCTATGATATATAAAATTTGAATGATTCGAATACTGGACTAAAAGGTTAATTCTCAAATTTTTTGTGGCTCGAATTCACTCTAGCGCTCAGCCTCACCAAAAGTTGCAAATTGTATCCTCGAAGTGTTTATAACCCGACAATTTTTTTTTGCTTTCCCTCGTCAGGCCTATGCCAACCTCTGTTTTTCTACATTACGTGATTATTCAGTAAACGAGAAGGCTTATTGTGTTACCACTCATAACTTGGTTATCGTTTTTTTACTCGCTACCAGCGTTAGACCTTCGCTTAACAACTTAACTCTCCGCAATATATAATCAGAATCATGGGGTGCGAAGGTAGCGGGGTTGCCAGATAGCTTTAAACATTTTCCTGAGAATATCTCCATTATTTGAGTGTACTGAATATAAAAACTTTAATATAAGTAGGTTTTTTTGGTAATCGAATAATACAAACCTAGAGACGAATTTGTCCTATTCATAATACCAGAAAGTTTCCAAAAAACTTGAGAATCTTAATTCAGGTTCCGAAAAAAATCGTTCATATAATTTTTTTCCCAATTCATTGTGGATGTAAGGTCATGGCAACATGCATTTGAGCTTCTCTTAGTCCTACCAAAGAGAGAACTTCAAGTAGCTCCAAAATTAGAAGGGCCATGAACTTGATGGTGAAACTGCTTGGTTTTTCCAGCCGGACGATTAAAATATCCGGGAAATTTGGATGTTTTCACAATGACATCGACATATAGAAGTCTCTGGTGACCTAAGGAGTATAGAACTAGTTTTCCTTAACCTCAGGAGAGAATACTCTAGTTTTGCAACATGGCGGGAGAGACGGTTGGGTATATTTTCACTAAATTAGAACGTTCGGGTGATGTTTATGGCCTCGTCCTGACGGGGTATAATGTGCAGGTATGGATGCGAAACCGCTTGTAAGGATCTCCATCGACCTTTACCATAACCTGTTTCACCAGCTCCTTCAATGTTTCAATTCACGATAACAGATTTTCATTTTTGCAATTGGAGGATCTCTCTCGTGTATTTTGCTTGAACCCCCATTTAATATCTCCCTCAATTTTTTCATAAATTTTCGAGGAAATGCACCCAGAGGAAATTATTCATGAAAATTGCAGAAGGTGCTCTTTTTTCAAGGAGAACTAAGGTGCTGATTCTTTTTGGAGAGCGGTTGGTAATTTCGCGAATCAAGAATGCAGTAGATGGTCCTACCATTCTGAGGAGGAATCAGGAAAAAGACAAATGCCTAACGCTTTATTTCCTGCATCGATCAACTTTTTTCTCCGAGCTTATTCAGCACTATTTTCTTAATCGAATTCAACACAGCGATCATTCAAGCGTCACGTGGCACAGACCAAAAATTCGTCATTCGTCTCCAACTATTCAGTGCGAAATTGCTCGTTCATTTAAATGAGCATCGTAAAATGCATGAACAGATATTGAGCATGTATACTCCATTCACTTTTATTTGAGCAGTCGGGTGGTCATGGAAATTTGACACATTTCACTCTCTACAGTACGAAAATGTGGGGTTATGAAGCTTGTCAAAACATTTTTGGGTTTTAAATCAACACTATGTTGCCCGTTCTACGTGAAAGTTTCTGTTATTACGTATTTTATCACAATGTCGAATCTCTTCGGAAAATATGTGACGAACATAATTGAAGTTTATACAAACTGATTGAAGGCATACCAAATCCAGTTATTTGTATGGAAAATACAAGAGATCAGTATAATATCATAATAATGCACTAGCTTGAGGAGAGTTAATGTTCGTTATCTTCTTTGGCTGAAGTTTGAATACGTTTCATCAGTTGTAGATGTCAAAAATATTAAGCCGAAGATGAAATGCATATGTTGCAGTGGTTGGGAATGGGTATCTCCCGAAGGAATTATCAGATACGTACAAGAATGTTAAATTTTTCAACAAAAATCATCTTACATCAATATAAGTAAAAGGAATTAAAGGAAGTCAAGATGAACTTCACCTTTGAACAAAAATTTCACATGAATAAACAATTAACAGGATAACTGGCGCGTATTTGTGGTTGTTCATCTCAATACATTGATATAGACATTTACAATGTATAGGACAAGTCAAATGAAAAATAGAAAAATCAATTTTCGGGAATTTATTCTACGATGACATTCATCGAAAATCCTGAAGTAAACTTTTCGCATTAAATCACTCAAACATAAAATTCTCAAATGCCACCACTTTCTTGGGTCTCCCAATAGAAGGAAATTCTTTGTCATCCTCTTCATTCACAATCTTTCTGATTGTGGAAATATTCATCTGAAATATAAGTCGTTTAGATTCAGATGAAACATTATATAAATTCTCTTACATCGAATATGTTCGCCACCGTCTGACGTATTGTGGATTTTAGAATATTAGGGTATAACAATTTGAATGATCGGACCTGAATTCTAAATAGCACTTCCTGAAACCTTGTCTCTTTTTTCAATCACTTTCGGCATTTTCGTAATAAAAATTGCTATTAGTTGTAGCAACGGCGTTATGACATTAACGACATTTCATGAGTGCCAACCTTACTCCGTTCTAGTTACAAAAACTTGAGAAAATTATTTCATGGCCAACCGACTGCTAACATAAATGTGAATGGAGTATAGTTTTGATAACTGTTATTGATACCTACATTTTTCATTGCCTGTAATCACTGGCGGAATAATAAATATATGCCTCATCGCACTTGACACCAACCGAGGTTGAGCAACAATATTCCATAAGCACACAATTCCACCAACGTCTCCTCAAATTACATAACTCGTTAGTCACTGATTCGATTTGGAAGATGGCCATATTTTACGCCTCATCTTTTCAATTGCCTGGGATTAACGGTAAGCCGGCTGCTTATTCATTCAATCCTTTGTGCACTTTTCCACTAGTCTGTCCTCTGGCATATTGAGAAATGCAAGACACACGTGATTCTCTATTACCCGCTCATAATTGGATAACTGTTGAATCTACTAATTGTTGGGTCGTGGCCGTGACGTCAGAGTTGAAAGATTTCGAGGAAAGGTGCCACAATCAGACAATCATCGAAGTTGACAGTTGACAAGCATAAATTTTTACGAGCGTTGGAAATTGTGAATTCATCCTATTACGCAAGATTGAATAGTCGAGAGAGTTGAGAGATCAGATTGTTTAAGACACACTGAGCGAAGAATACGTCGTAAATTTCATAATTTTCACTTCGTTTATCGTTTCTCCCGCGCTGTGTGACTTTCGAAATGAAATGAGTAGAATTTCATGAATTCCTAGTCATTGTTAATACATAGAAGAATAATTTCAGTTTCTACAGAGATTTGAAACAAAATTTGACTTGTATAGTAATGGTTCTTCGACTTTGGATTGACTGATAAAACATATATTTGAGTTAGGAATGTTCTTAATATTAATTTTTTTTTCAGGTTTGTATTCCACGATCTAGGAGGAAAAAGGTTTGGTCCTAAGACTGATCTGGGAATTGGGTATGTTAGAGACCATTTGTATTTGTTAGTACAGATAGCTACTTGTAATCGCCGATTTTCAGTACTTATTGCTGCGTTGTAGATTACAATCCCAAACATTTCATATCACATGACATATCCTCATGTGTAAGGGAGCTAGAATCGACAAACGCAGTATTGGTAGCATATTCTCCTACCCGGCGATAGGTGGCGCAACCACTTATATCTCCTTGAAGGCAGCCTTCTTGAAAATGGCTTAACTCACCCAGCGTTGAAAATTTTCAGAAAGATTGGCTCAAATCTTTCAGTTTCAAAACGTGAGACGTGTCATACTTTATTCGAAAGGTTAATTGTTGGAGATTACACTCCAGAATATCAAGAGCACCTACAGAATATAACAATTGAATAACCGAATTCTCCCTGTAGGGGAGAAATGCAGATTTCCGAACTCTCCGACTGTAACGCAAAGAACGTTACAATAAGGAAAAAAAATCACGAAAAGCGTCATAGGAACAACGAGCCATGAAAGTCAACTTCCGGCTTGAAATCGTGTGCGCCGGGAAAACCTCGTTTTCCACATCGGGAACAACGAAAACTGGGAGAGCGTCGAAAGCCGTGAAGTTTACATATACACATTCGGAAGTTGTATCTGCATTCAACGGCTGCGATTAATACGAGGCGCTGCAGATGCATCCGGACTGAAAGCACACACACAGGACTGTCATATTGCAACATGCTACGGATTTTAGCGGTGGATCGCTTCATCCCTCGTTCAAGCGATCGCCAGTTTTCAGTTTTACCCCTTTCGGTTTTGTCAGCTTTCAGTTTATGAAGTGTCAGAAAGTTTCTATTTCAATGAATAATCATCACTTCAAACTTATGGCTGGTAATTGTTCAACGTTCCTGGAGTAACTGAAAAGGTATCCCTTTGAAGCACCTATTTTCTGCATTTACTGACAAAAAGGAAAGAATCAAATCTTCAAATAAACACAAAAGCCAGTAAAACGAAACAAATAATAATAATAAATACTCATTCGGTATCATCTATTAGACCACCATCAATCTAGCAACCCTACAAAGGGAAATAAGGAGATGAAACATTCTAAACATCATCCTAAAAGCTGAATAGAACCAACAGATATGCCACGACATCTTTGGCATCGAGCAATTGTCCCAGGAGATTGAGAAATGTCGAGGATATTTCCCGATCAAGACTGTCTCATCAGAACTTAGTCAAGTAAACTGTTCCACAAGAGTCAGGGATATCGTATTCAATCTTTAAAAGTCTGTAATCTTCGAGAAAATCGCTGTAAAATCATTTAAAACTCAAAAACAACTTGAATCGATCCAATAAAAATCAGTATGAGACATTTCGTCAATCTGGTCGCCTTTTTTCTGAAGTTTGGTTCTTTGCATATGCTTCATGAATGTTCTTATTTTGAAATGAAGTCAGTTTATCAAAGGCTTCGATTTGAAACGAGTTTTCTGAAAATGCCAAGGCGTAAATTAACAAACGCTGAGGCTAATAGGGCTATCGGAATGCTACAGGGTGGCCTAACTCAGGTTGTTGTAACGGAAAGGCTCCAAGTCAGCCAAAGGGTGATATCTCGACTTTGGAATAGGTTCAGGGAGACAGGTTCCGTGTTGGAAAGACCAAGGCTTGGTGGGCGACGAAAAACAACACCTGCTCAGGTTCGTTTCATCACCGTTTCGGCGAGAAGAAACCCTACATCTACGTGTAGAATGCTACGGAATACTCTTCAAAATGCAGATGGGGTCCAAGTTTCCATCGAAACCATCAGACGAAGTTTGAGAGAGGTGAATCAAGGTTCTAGACGTCCATTGAGAGGAGTTCCGTTAACACGTGAGCATAAGCGTCAAAGACTGGAATGGGCAAGGCCACATATCAATTGGAAAGGTCAATGGCGTAGTGTCCTTTTCACTGATGAATCCAGATATGGACGATTTTCAGATTATCGAAGAATAAGGGTATGGACAATCCCACGCTTACCCCGTAATCGTCGCTATGTCCAAGAAGTCCATCGATTCCGAGGGGGTAGTGTTATGGTATGTGCCGGGATATGTTTTAACGGGCGCACAGATCTACACATTTGTCCTGGGAATATGACCGCCTCACACTATAGGGAGCATGTCATTGACAATGTTGTGCCAAAGTTTCACGCTGCTATTGGCGAAACTTTTCAATTTCTGATGATAACGCTAGACCGTACCGTGCAGCCATAGTTGAAAATACGCGCGAGGAGCTTGGTGTTCCACATTTACCAATACCTCCGCACTCCCCAGATTTGTATTGCATAGAACATGCATGGGATATGCTCCAAAGAAGATTAGATAATCATCAACCTTCCCATAAGTGAAGGGAAAGACATACAACCTCACAAAGAACACACCCGAGACCTCACCAAATTATGTCGCACAGTTTCAAACCAAGAAATCCTCGAAGACGACCATCTGAGAATCATGACCCCGTGAAATGCCAACCTATGCATATCTCGAACCTGCATACGTCCCTATATAAGGATCATAAACTTTACTAACATACATTTGAGCCATCCCAACCGGTCATCCTCAACCACAATCTCCGGAATCATCTATCCAAGTTTGCGACCAGTTTTTCGCCGCATTCCTCGGCTCTAAAATGCCAATCGTGACGGAACGTAATTAACCAACATACACACAAATTACTGATTATCGGCATGGAGGGAACGGGCAAGATCGCTCGCCATCATCCAGCCACCAGCGGTCCCTGATTATTGGGTCAATTTTTGCCGAGGAACGAGCCTATATCAATTAGGCTCGGCTTATCGAAGACCATTGGGCGTGTAAGAGATACCGGGAACGGACAAGTCGCATACCAGATGCGTAACTCGGCAAGTGAAGATGTAAATCTTCGTGTCTTTATAACCGTTACGTCTGATTTAAGGAGGATGCGGACGCTCGGGGCCGATACCTCTCGAGATGGAGATGCTGCGCTGGAACAGGTAGCTTGTCTACCGAAAATCGAGGGGAGACAAAGATTCGTTTGAACGGAGGTGGTAACGGTGACTTGCAGGTTTTGCAAATGTGGTAGGTACACAGTGGCAACGAGAATGAGTCGGGAGATTTCGAATTAGGTATCAAGTTAATTATAGAGCTCTTCTTCCTGTGTCATTCCTGGTGGAGCCAGAAGAAGACTTAACAGAAATATGAAACTAGGTTTCACGAGACATAATTCTTATTATATGTGATAGCTTTAAAGGGAGTTGAATTTCAGTGCATCCTCAAGATCTATTGTGCTCTCTTTGGAACATTTTTTCTGTTGAGGAAAGATATGATAGACGAATGGAGCCAAAGCTGGTGAATAAGGGGGGTGTTCTAGTAATTCAAACCCTTAATCACGAATTTTCTGCAAGGCAACATGAGATTTGTGTGCAGGGGCGTTGTCCTGCAAAAACAAAACACCCGAGGATAGCTTTCCACGTCTTTTCTCTTTAATTTTTTCCTGTAGAATGGTCAGTAATGTCGAATAGTAATCTCCGGTTATTGTTCTTCCCGTATCCAAATTATGATTACTCCAAGGCAATCCCAAAAAAACTGAAGCAAGAACTTTACCAGTAGATTTTTGGACACGAAACATCTCAGGTCAGAACCAGAGTGTCGCCATTCCATCGATTGTTGCTTTGTTTCTGGATCGTAGAAATGTACCCAAGTCTCATCCATAGTAACAATTCGGTTTGAGAAGTCTGCATCGTTTTCAAATCGAGCACAGATCGAACGCGATGCTTCTACCCTTGCACGCTTTTGGTCAACATTCAAACATTTGATGGGGATTCACTTGCAGCAATTTTTCTCATGTCCAAATTGACGTGAACCATATTATGAACGCGCTCGTATGAAATACTCACCCCCGGTTTCATAAAGCTCGATCGGGGAATCAACGCTTGATTGACAGATAAACGTCAATTTGTTTTCAATCAATAATTCAGCCATAAGAATTCGGAATTCAATTCTCGAATCAAATTATGATCTATATACATCTATTCAATGATTCTAAATTGCTTCTTGTTCAATATATGTAGGAATGAAAAAGTTTTAGTGATTTCGTTTTTGAAATCCAGTGACTGTCAAATAGTTGATCGGGCAGTAAGAGTTTTATGAAACCCGCTGTCAGTGCTTCAGATATCCGTTTTAGCCCAATTCGACGGTCTGATAAAATCATGTCATGAACTGCATCGATATTTTCGGGGACTGACACAGAAACTGGCCTTCCTGATCGGTCATTATCTTCAATGGAAAATTTACCTCATTTGAAGCTTGCAGTCCAATTTTTCACGGTCGCATACGAAGGACATTGATCACCAAGGGTATTAAGCATATCTTCGTAAATCTGCTTACCTCTTAACCCTTCTAAATACAGGTACTTGATGATGGCTCGATACTCCAATTTTTCGATTTTCACAATTTCGGTGGACATCTTCTTTCTTTTAATTTATTGCGTAACACTGGTTTACTTTTTTTGACCTCAAACTTCACATTGACACTTCTAAGGAGTTAATGTTCGTTGCTATGGTAACGCAATATTTTTTTATGCATGGAACTGGTCTACGCTAACAAGATATCAATACATCCTCGTATATGCAGCTCGAAAGTAAAGCAGTAGTAACTTCTTTCAACGCAAGACGTTGAAAAAATTTGTCATATACGAAACATTTCCAGAAGGCTATATCTTCTTGAAGTTATGTTAATCATTCATTAGTTATCGACTCCAGCTTATTCTGCCAGTCCTTAGCACATTAAAGGCATGCATACCACTTCTAATCTAATCAATATTTCGTAGGGTTCTTTGTGATTTTTTAATCTAGTAGTAGTAGTTGTAGTGCTATTGATGAACTAGGGTTGTTGCTTCCGTTTTTTATCGAGCTGAATAGTCAAAACTTTTCTTCCACTTATCTGCTGCCTTCTTTGTCTTGTTTAAGTTATTGTCTTTCTGTTGCAAGCTGGATTTTTGGTAACAATATTGTGTTTCATGCTCTACTCAATGATTAATAATGATAATGCTCCAATTTTTTTATTTGTTCAAGTTTGGCTTCAACAACGTCAACCTGCATCACACTCAGTGAGGTCAAGGGTGTAAAATACATCGTACACTGTGGTTGTCATTAAACAGCGAGTATAAACATGAAATAATGCTGATTATTAATCCACATTACAACTGCTTATTAGTTTAACAAGGCAATCCGATGTAATTTGTCGAAAAACGTATTAGTATCAGTCAAACCTCAACAAGAAGCCAGTTATCAATTCTCGGATACTAATATAGGATCTATAGGGAGTTTAACGTCATCATCCTTTACAGCATTCCGATAGTAATTATCTGTTAATCACCCACATAAATTTCCCCCTCGAGCGTGTAGTGGGTGGTCTCGACAGTTTTCCCTGTGTGGACAAATCCACGTTTCCACGATGAAGCAATAAAACGGCAGCCCTCTCCAAACGGGGTAAAGTAGACTCCTTTATCTTTACGCCTTTCTGGGATTTCTTCGAGTAGAAACGAACGCCGTTTCTATACACTGGAAGATACATTGTTCGCAAACTATGAGCCTCTCGCTATATATAAGACCAAGGGCGACTTTTTATCGACGGCTGAGGTATGCTTTTGTGCCTGTGTGTTACCGCAAGGACAACGCGAGAGAGCGCAGACAAATATCTCTCGTTCCTTATGAGGAATATGGAACTACAGGGTGTTCCTCGTCGTTGCTTTTTTTTCCAACGCGTCTCACTGATACAAAATCGATTGAATTGAGAATTGAGACAATTTTGCTTTCTAGAAGGATGTGTATTTCGCTTCTCAAACAAAAAAATTTGTCTTCCGATCGATTTTCATCTTCAGTTTCGGAGATGGGGTCAGTTAAAAAATCGTCAAGACCGAACGGCTGCACCGAGCTACATGAAATCTCGAGATGTATTACAAGAGGAGTTACTTCTTTAGAATATGTATCACATTGAGACCTAGGATGATTTTTCTGGGAGATACGAGTGTTGAAAGTCAACCTTCAACTACCTACCAGGGCTGGTATTTGTGATTTCCCTTCTCTGTTCATTCTACAAAGTCATATTGCTAATTTCTTCATGTTTATTATCCAAGAATAGAATTGTCATCTGCTGCGATGAGCTACAGGTAGATGAACCCGTTAATGACGTTCAATAAATCACATTTTTGTTTACGAGGTGTGTAATAAAGGCTGCATGAGATCGTCCTGTAGCATAGTGATAGAGCTTTGCTGCTTCAGCACCTATGCATCTCCAGCCGTGAAAATGACCCCTCATCTCATGAAAAATCCACGCCCTATTCTGGATTATCTCGGCACAAGCAAAATTCTCACAGCCATCTCCGTCGAGTCCGAAAATGCCCTCGGACCAATCTTCTGCTCAATTTCCCTGGGAGACGTAGGAGAAATCAGAAATTTCTCGTTGGGTCCGGAAGAAAATTCGACGAATTCCCCTCGGAAAAACGCTGGAATTTTCATCGGATGCGAGGCGGGGAAAGAGGAAATCGAATCATTTTCCTCACTGACGTACCCACGGTCATTCATTAATCCACCTCGAGAATATTTGTTACTTTTCGATTCCCGTTCTCGATTGATCGAATCAAACGAGCCGGAAAATTCTCGGGAAAGTCGAAAACCGGATTTTTCACTCATTTGGTGGTTCGGAGAAAGTTTCTCATGAATATTCCCTTTTTGACAGACGCAGACGTTTATCGAAGGTTGGGAACTGAATCTGACTGTCAAAAGGCATTCGTAAATCCGTGGCCAATATATAGGTTGAATCTTTGACTCGTACAAATATTTCAATAGTAGATTCTTGACGTCAAAAGAAAATATTTTCTCCCCTACCATTTTTTCCAAATCGGCTCGGTTTAAAAGATACAGGCTGTTAAAACCATAGAAAAATTTTTATTTTTAGTTCTATCTCACAAACGGTTTTATCGAATGAAATGAATTTCGGAATAGGGTTTTTCATTTATTTGATGAATCTTTCTCGAACACAAGATAACCGTAGAATTGACGATCAGATTGGTGTATACTTTTCCCGAAAATACTCTGCTGACTTGGGATTTCCCCAGGGTTCAGTCTTGGGGCCACTGTTGTTTTTACGCTTCGTTAACGACTTGCTAAACCACATTTTAGCCTCCATCCTGATTTTGTTTGCTGATGATACTCATTGCTCTTTGTGAATTTATCATTCAGTGTTATGAAAACTTAAATGGCTATAATTTTTTATCAAGGCTGAATCAGAAAAAATGGTATAGGAAGAAAGTTTTTTGACTTCAAGAATCTAGTGTTAAAATATTTGATTTCTACGAGTCAAAGATGGTATATTCGAGGCAAAACTTTTAAGTCTTCGAACTGAATGATGTAGAATCTTTATTTTGATAATTTCTTTTACTATGTTGTCGCTCCAAAATAGTCTACCTATACTGTTGCCATTTTACGTAGGTAAAACGTATTTAGAAACTAAGTGTAAAAAATCCTTTGTTTGCTTCCTGTATTATTGCAAATCTTTCAGTTGTTGAGCAGTGTATGTTCTTCTTCAGTTGGTTGCATCTGCAAACTATCTCATAGTCGAACAGAAGAGGATTTTTTCATTGTCAGGTATTGGAAATTTATCATTTTCCCTGACAGAGCTGGGGAATACATATCGAAAACCTGGAATGGAACATTTCGTATTCATTGAAGATTCCAATGATTTATTTCTCAATTCACGAACAACAGCTTCTTTGATGATTTTCGAATCCAGTCCTTTTTCCACTGAGTTACGCCGAGAAAAATCCATTTCAGAGGTTTTATTAGAATTCTAAATAACCGACAAACTATAAACCATTTGAATTATGAATAAAATGTTCGAAATAATCACTATCCACATGTAATATGTATGAAGAAGAACAGTAGAGTCTTCTCGTAATAAGCGCCCGCGAAACACTTCCTGGAAATAATCCAGTTTGTACTTTGCTTCGAACTTCAATTAGCCACGGTCCATAAAAAGTGCTCCTCGCGTTCTGTCCAGCCAATAATCAAACTGTGCTACAAAATTCAAATGTGTGCAATCAGCTTCTGTTTCGCTCCGCGGAGCGTATAGTTTCGTGTAAAGAGTGGATTTCGATGCGGTCGAAGAGATTCGTCTTTGAATTGCAACAGGGAGGTACATATGTTCGTCTGGGGAATGCATCCGATGTTTGAATGGGGCTGTCGAACCCTGCTTTTAGTGGAAATGAAAGAAGAGATCAGTTTTCGGATAGTTGACCATTGGGAGAATAATTGCTGAAATTGAACTCATGCTAAAGTAGCAAAAAACTGCAGGCATTCTGCTTGAACACCACACAACTGTGCCACAGCCAGTACCCATATAAATCATGGGGAGACTCTCTCACTTAGACCATTCACTTATATTGAAAAGACAACACAAAGGATGAGGTAGCTCACTCAATACCATGTGCTTCCAGCTCTTCAATAATCATGTGATCCTTATCAATTGTGGGAAAGTGTACAAAGATATTTGGAAAAATTATTAGCCTACTATAGAACCAAACAAAATTTCGATGTCAGAATATTTTATTACTCAACATATTCTCCTCTTAATTGGATACATTCATTACAGCGTACCTGCAACGTCTCTAGACCTTTCAACTGGTCTAGGCTAACTTGATATCAATACAACCTCGTAAATTTTATCCTAGCAAAGCATGAGTAAAAATCAGTCCAGATGAATTTTCATTCAGCATCAGCATCGACCATCCAACAAAAGACCATCGGTCTTCCCGGACAACCCTACTCATTCCTCGAATGTTACCCCTGAAACGGGTTAAATGTTATGCAAATACCATTCGCAGCCCACCCAGATCCCAACATGTTGTCAATCCAAAGGGACAAATTGATTCGTCCGCACTAGAGCAGATTGGATTAATTAGTTCCAAGGATATCCGAGGGCGTCTGGGGGTGCTTCTGAGTGGGAGGAAGACGAATGGACGAACCTGAGATACGACCCACCACACAGTCGGGACATTGCTACCCCCGTGGCAATTTCCACTTGAAACGCCTGGTTCTGTTAAATTAGCGCATCGATAAATTGAATCGGCAGATCGCAGAAGTTCCATTAAGAAGTTGTGGGAGGCTCTGAGTGGTGTAACTTTGATGATTGAGGAAAAACTAGTCGAAATAATCAAGATCGATGTTGGAATGCCTTCTGGAAGGTGTCCGGAAGGAAGGTTGAGAATTTGTTGCTGTATTTTCACCTAAATAAAATAGACGACTAAGGACATTTACTTTATACTTATATCTGGTTAGCCTAGACCACTTCCATGCATAAAAAAAATATTGCGTTACCATAGCAACGAACAATAACTCCTTGGAAGTGTCAGTGTGAAGTTTGAGGTCAAAAAAGTAAACCAGAGTTACGCAATGAATTGAAAGAAAGAAGATGTCCACCGAAATTGGGAAAATCGAAAAATTGGAGTATCGAGCCATCATCAAATACCTGTATTTAAAAGGGTTAAGAGGTGAGCAGATTTACGAAGATATGCTTAATACCCTAGGTGATCAATGTCCTTCGTATGCGAGCGTGAAAAACTGGACTGCAAGCTTCAAAAGAGGTAAATTTTCCATTGAAGATGATGACCGATCGTACTCCGAGACCTAAGAAGTTTCGTGTCCAAAAATCTGCTGGAAAAGTTCTTGCAAAGTTTTTTGGGATTGCCATGGAGTAATCATGATTAATTTTTTTGGACAAGGGTAGAACAATAACCGGAGATAAGGTAATAAAGGCTGTGGAGGTCTGGTTTGCAGAGCAAGAAGAAACATTTTTTTTAAAAGATCTAGAGACGCAGGTTCGCTGTAATAAATGTACATATGTTGAGTAATGAATTATTTTGACATTGAAATTTTGTTTTGTTCTATAGAAGGGTAAGAATTTTTGAATATATCCTCGTTTATCATCTTCTTGGGGTATCCTCTGAATTTAGGAGCCTACTTCAGAATGAAACCAAGAACTCTTTTGAAGGATCACTAACTAATTCTTGATTGAAAATAGTGTACGTATTCCATGCAGACTGCCAAATGTCCTTGCCCCTCACATTCGAATTAAGGAAAGAGTTGAACCATGAGGCCTTACGCCAATTCAGTCACATTTTATCGAGGGATTCAAACTGCTAACTAGAGAATTCGCATAGACTAGAACCTACCCCAAACTTTCCAACTCTCCCACGTTAAACCCTAGCATACGTTTAAATATCCCCCAACCCCTTCTACGCCGTCTGAACCGTCATACTTTCCATAACATCGAAGGAGTGAGTGAACCCGACAATTGAGACTGGGAAGATTGTTGCGATTGTTTACAATTACTTTCACTTCATTAGGAGGGAAGGCGTAAGGGGCTTAGGCCCGGCGCACATTGGCCATTCAGCCGAAATTCGGCATAGTCTGGGCCGATCCAGTAAGTTTCGATGGTCTCATTATGGTTCTCGGTTCGTTGGGTTTCGTCTCGAGGGGGGGGGGGAGACGTCTACAAATTGGGGAGACTTGGAGGATGTTGCGACAGAGACGGGAGAAAGAATAATAGGGGGGATTTGTTGTTTCGGTGGAGGATTTATCTGGGTCGATTGAACAGTTCTGGTAGACTGATTGCGGGCTTGCTGGTTAAGACTGGAGGAATTTTCCAACTATAGAAAGGACAAGAAGAAAAAATCTCACTTTTCCTTGAAATATTCCAATGTTTTGTCTATAAGCCATAAGGTTAAATTTCGAGTCGCGTATCTTCCAGAAAAATCATCGTAAGTCTAAATGTGATACATATTCTGAAAAAGTAACTCTTCAATACTGCATTCACATTTATTTTAGCAGTCGGTTGGCCATGAAATAATTTTCTCAAGTTTTTGTAACTAGAACGGAGTAAGGTTGGCACTCATGAAATGTCGTTAATGTCATAACGCCGTTGCCACAACTGATAGCAATTTTTATTACGAAAATGCCGAAAGTGATTGAAAAAAGAGACAGTGTTTCAAGAAGTGCTATTTAGAATTCAGGTCCGCTCATTCAAATAGTTATACCCTGATATTCTAAAATCCACAATACGTCAGACGGTAGCGAACATATTCAATGTAAGAGAATTTATATAATGTTTCATCTGAATCTAAACGACTTATATTTCAGCTGAATATTTCCACAATCAGAAAGATTGTGAATGAAGAGGGTGATAAAGAATTTCCTTCTATTGGGAGACCCAAAAAAGTGGTGGCATTTGAGAATTTTATGTTTGAGTGAATTAATGCGAAAAGTTTACTACAGGATTTTCGATGAATGTCATCGTAGAATAAGTTCCCGAAAATTGATTTTTCTATTTTTCATTTTACTTGTCCTATGCATTGTAAATGTCTTAAGGGACCAATAAATACCTAAGTATTATTATTATCTCAATGCATTAAGATGAACATCCACAAATACGCGCCAGTTTTCTGCTAATTGTTTTTTCATGTGAAATTTTTGTTCAAAGGTGAAGTTCATCTTGACTTGAAACTTCCTTTAATTCCTTTTACTTATATTGATGCAAGATGTTTTTGTTGAAGAATTTAATATTCTTGTAATTATCTGTAAACTCCTTCGGGAGATACCCATTCCCAACTGCAACATATGCATTTTATCTTCGGGTTAATATTTTTGAAATCTACAACTGATGTAACGTATTCAAACTTTAGCCAAAGAAGATAACGAAGATTAACTCTCCTCAAGCTAGTGCATATTATGATATTATACTGATCTCTTGTATTTTCCATGAAAATAACTGGATTTGGTATCCCATCAATCAGTTTGTATAAACTTCAATTATGTTCGTCACATATTTTCCGAAGAGATTCGACATTGTGATAAAATACGTTATAACAGAAACTTTCACGTAAAACAGTCAACATAGCGTTGATTTAAAACCCAAAAATGTTTCGACAAGCGTCATAACCCCACATTTTCGTACTATACAGAGTGAAATGTGTCAAATTTCCATGGCCAACCGACTGCAAACGTAAAAGTGAATGGAGTATAGTAACAAATCTCGAATTTTCATCCATCTCGGTGCAACCGTTCGGTCTTGACGGATTTTTAAGCGACCAAATGTTTTTGGGAATTTTTTGAAGGTTAGCGTTCGAAATGCATATTCCCCAGGAGAATTAGTTGTCATAAATCTTAGTCTAAACTTCAGGAGGCTGTGGTAAGTCCGAACCCAACTCAGTTCTGTACGATTTTGTTGTTACTAAACGATTTGGAACTAATTACTCTAATTAGACGTATTCAGCCTGGTTTATATGACGAATCAAGACAGGGATCGAACAAACATGAAAAAAAAATCCAAGCGATGAGCACAAAGGAACAAAGATCAAATAATCTATCATCGTTTCTTCCTGAATCAACAAAGTGCACCATACATCGCTGGAGCAACGGATAAAGCTCTAACGATGCATATCTCCAATGAATACCTCTTGATATGGAAATGTGTACAAGCAGTGTTACAAATTGACGTGCCAGGTAATCACACGTACATATACCACGTGGATCGAAAAGATACGAGAATTCCCTCATTATCCCTTCCTGCGTAACAGTATTTCCACACACAGCTCTGATAACTCTTCATTGTACGACGTGAAAGCTGCCTAAAGATTCGTCGGTGCGCCGAGCCAACTGAAGATTTCAAGTCTTTTGTCCGAAACCACGGGATTATCTGACCTGTCCATCTACGTCATCGCGGAACAATGGCGGAGGAAGATCCAATCTCGAAATGTCTTTTGTTTCAGTACGGACGAGTGGCTTCGAAAAGAGCTGCGAATTGGGAGTTATTAATTCCGGTTTTTTAACGATGACCAGGCACTTTTGAAAAGTGTAACACGAAGATTACGGAGTTAGGAAGATAGGAAACGAAGCGAAGATGCGTGAGCGCCATCTCGTGTTTCAAATGTGTTACTAAGAACCCGAGACTGTTTGAAATATTGACACGAGGAGCATTTGCAGAAACTAATGATTTCAGATGGCCCTAGTTTCGAAAAAAATCCTCTCGCGTGACTCACTATTCATTCATTCATTCATCATTCATTGCTGTGTCCCGTTACAGAACAGACTTGTAATTTCTTAGGGCTAGTTGCGACTGTGTGCCCTCCTGTGACTGTAGAGACCCAACCGTGACCTGCAGATCCTTCCACACTCAGGGCATGGATAGTCACCAACCAGATCTGGCCGCCGCTGTATCCTTCTCGAGTCTCCTTTATAACTGTGTACCAAAGACCTCCACTGTGACCTGTCTAACGCTAGTTGATCCCAGTTATAATTGGCATTAATTAATTTTAGGGATTGATGCAGTATTTCCTTAAACCGCTTATACTGGCCTCCTGGTTTCCGGGCTCCCTCAGTGAATTCGCCATATAAAGCTATTTTGGGGAGTCTTGTGTCTTGCATCCTCAGAATGTGGCCGCTCCACCTGAGTCGGGCCCTCGTTACTTGAGTCTCAATTGTTGTACAACTCGCACGCTGCAAGACTTCTGCATTCGAAACTTTGTGGAATCATCTGATGTGCATTATCTGTCTTAGATGACGTTGTTGCTTTTGTCCAAGCTGTTTAATATGTCGCCTGTAGGGCGTCCAGCTTTCGCTTCCGTAAAGAAGCGTTGGGAGGACCACGGCTTTGTAAACAGCTGTCTTGGTCTTCAGATTGAGGTCGTGATTTTGAAACACTCTATCCTTTAGCTTCCAGAGTGCCCGTGATGCCCAATTGATACGGTTGTGTATTTCCGTGTCAAGGTTAGCCCTAGTATTTATGAAGCTTCCCAAGTATTTGAACTGCTCGACCTGTTCTAGAGTTTCATTCTGCAGGCTGATATCTGTTTGAAGGCTTTCTATCGCCTTTGTTCTTATAGAGGTTGATAACTAAGGCGTCTCTGAAGTCTTGTGGCACATCTCTCTGTTCCCAGATCTTGAGGAATAGTGTTAGGAGACTATTGACAATGTCTTCATCCAAGGCTTTGAATATCTCCGCTGGAATGCCGTCTAGACCAGGTGACTTATCATTTTTCATATTTTTAATCGCACTTATGATTTCTGACATTGAGATTTCGTCATCAAGCGATGTCATCGCACTATACGCGGGGAGCAGGTCTAAAATGGATCAATCCGAGTCGTTATTTTGATTCAAGACCTGTGAGTAATGCTCCTTCCATCTTTCGAGAATTTTTCTATCATCAGTTAGAATAGCTCCATTAGCATCTCTTATAGCAAAGATAGCTTTTCTGCTTGGACCATAAACAGTTTTAATAGCTTCGAAAAAACGTCTGTAATCATGGTTATCGGCGTAAGTTTGTATTTCCCTAGCTTTTTCTTTCCACCAGCTGTCTTTGATTTTTCTTATTTCTTGACGGACCTCGCGTTTTATGTTATTAAAACATTTTGGGGTGCAACATCGCCAGGCTTGTTAATTGCTGTTTTCATCGCTTTGTATTTTTCCTCCAGAAGAGCTGCGGTATGATGACTCACTGTTACAGATGACATAACAGACACACCGATTTCATTTTTCCCGGAGGAAACTCGGGTATGGTAACCTTCGCAATCCGATATTCTTGTAATCCTCCAGTCGGCATCCCCTAACACGCCAATTCCCATCCGTTCATCCCCCTATCTCTGCGCCCCGCTTATTGGATGATACAGAAAATATGATTCGATGAGAATCTAGGACGCGATGAAAACGGATCGCGGAAAACCCACCAGGAAAAACTTCGTCTCTGTACGTCTTCGGATATTCAATCTCTTCAGACCGCATAGATAATACTACTTCAAACCGGAAAATTGCCCCTCCGTCATAATTCATCTCATTTCGGCAGATCACGATGCTCGAATCTTTCGAGGCGTCCGTTCCCAGGCGCCACTGGGAGATCTGGAATCGGCGATGAGGTGGAAAACCGCATCTATGTGGATATTGCGGCGAAGTCGGAGTTGAGATTGGATTCCGTTCGATTTTAAATTCCCGGAAAATTACGGTATTTTTATCGCGATTGTTCCTCAGATTTGAAGAGTGGAAGTCCAATGGTTGTTCACGTAAAAGACCCAACTTATTTAATTCTTCTTCTTCTTCTACGAGCGTTGCTTCTACAGGGCTGAACTAATTGTCACACCCCAAGATATGCCGACAAATATACCATCAAAAGTCTACAGAGAGGAGTCTCTCTCACCATAAGAATAGTGGATGTTGCCCTCAAGTGCAGGGTAATTACAGATGGCAATTAGATTGATCCTAGAGAGTTTTAAGGAACTCTTTAGGAACTATTAGAAGTGTCCCCCCTGGAGACCTTGATTACTATGTAAGCCATAGGAGTAGGCGAAAGATATTCGAAGGAATACTCACTTATTCATTCATTCATTGCTGTATTCCGTTACCGAGAATAAATCTACAAGAATATTGAAAAAAATATCGGTTCTATCAAATCCTTATTTCCTAGGGCTACTTGGACTGTGTGCACTCCTGTGACTGAGAAGACCCAACCGTGACCTGCAGATCCTTCCACACTCAGGGCATGGATAGTCACCAACCAGATCTGGCCGCCGCTGTATCATTCTCGAGTCTCCATTATAGCTGTGAACCAAAGACTTTCACTGTGATCTAGTTGTTCCCAGTTATGATTGGCATCAACTGATTTTAGGTATTGATGCAGTATATCTTAAACCGCTTATACTGGCCTCCTGGTTTCCGAGCTCCCTCTGTGAATTCGGCATACAGAGCTATTTTGGGAAGTCTTGTATCTTCCATCCTCAGAATATGGCCGCTCCATCTGAGTCGAGCCCTTGTTACTTGAGTCTCAATTGTTGTACAACTCGCGCACTGTAAGACTTCAACATTGGAAACTTTGTGAAACCATCTGATGTGCATTATTTGTCTTAGATGACGTTGTTGCGTTTGTTTAAGCTGTTTAATTTGTCTCCTGTGCGGTGTCCAGCTTTCGCTTCCGTAAAGAAGCGTTGGGAGGACCACTGCTTTGTAAACAGCTGTCTTGGTCTTCAGATCGTGGTCGTGATTTTGGAACACTCTGTACTTTAGCTTCTAGAATGCCCTTGATGGCGAATTGATAATGTGTATTTAAGTGTCCAGGTTAGCTCTAGTATTTATTAAGCTTCCAAAGTATTTGAATTGCTCGACCTGTTTTAAAGTTTCATCCTCCTGGCTGATATCTGTTTGAAGGCTTTCTGGTGGACTTATTAGGATTTTGGTTTTGTCAATATTGAGTCTAAGGCCCAAAGCTTCTTATATTTCATTATAGGTGTGCAACATTATCTGTAGATCCTCTGAGCTGCTAGCGATAAGTATTCTGTTTTCGTTTGTTTTCCGCGAGTGCCTGAAATAAAGGAGGTAGGTCCCCGTCTTTACCGTTCAGTTTCTTCATTAGACCTACACCGGTTACTTCTTCGACACTGCTGTACTGTATCGCTTTCTGTTATCTTTTGCCGTACACTACCCTGTTTCGCGAGTCTGACTTTTCCCTTCGCTATCAGTCATGGTGCGTAAGCCCTTGGGGCAGAGAATCAGAGATACCGCTCGTCGTCAGTGAAATCCCGTAGTTGCGCTAAAAATAGACCTTTTCTTCGCTATCAGTCATGGAGCGTAGCCCTTGGGGTAGCGAATAAAAGTCTCGAATACATCCGGCCTGGTTGTTTTTCTTTTCATTTCTGGAGAAATACAATTAATTACATCCCGATACCGTATAGCAAGTCATTTCACTTCGCGAGGTCATCCTTAGTATCCATTTCGTCAGTTCTGGTTGGCGCATTTTATTGAACAACCTTTGATTTTTCACTGTTACCGGTATAAACTTTATTAAGTGCTTGTGATCGGATCGAATTTCCCGAATGTATGTTTGCTGATCGATTCGCTCATATTTCATACCTACACATATTTCCGTTGTATATATAATCAGTTTCCGGAGGTGTGAATAAACTGGTACATAATTTGATTTTGACTACTTCGTTATCGCTACCACCCTAAATAACAACGAACTTTGTCTCCGACTAGCAGCTACTCTGGTAGGTTTGCTATTCTTCCTAGTGAAAAGAATAGCTGGTGCTCGAGATAAGTTTCTCCGAGGAAACCACGTTACGAACAAATGGAAGTTCCGTGATAAACTTGGTACGGGTTTTCGCCCTGAGGCACTGCAGGTGCTAATTAAATTAGAGAGTACTTAGAAACTCTTCAGGAACCATTAGAAGTGTCCCTCTTGCAGATCTTAATGCTATGTAAGCCATAGGAGTAGGCGAAAGATATTCAAAATATATCCACATCTTGGAAACCCTTTGAGTCCAGAACTAAGCGAATGAAAGATTCGAATCCAACTCTTCCAGACCGCATAACGAGGTCCTGAAGGCGTTATTGAACGAACGGGAGGGCCTTTTCCGAGAAAAGACGCGTCGGGACGCATCACACGCCCGCTTGACGAACAGAAGGGAGGTCAATTTGAATGCGCTGGTGGCTTACTCGTTACGGTCGTCGGAAAACCCTTTTGTGGTTTTCGGACGGAAGGGAAAGAAAGAGGACGGACTGTGGGACGACGGTCAGTGGAAATTCCTGGAGAAATTTCCCAGACGGGTCGGTCTACTTTAGTCCTGGAAAAAGGGAAAATTTCTGTTGGACGGAATAGTTTGGATTTGAAACGAGAGGAATGTTTTCGTTGGGGAAAATTGTATTTTTGGGATATTTTGCAGGTACACGAAAGGATAGAACCTCCATATGCGGAAGGTAATGATTGAAAATGTTACGATCTAAATCAAACTAGCTAACACACATTCATTCAGAGAGCATTCCGTCGAAGAAAAGCCAGCGTTTCGGTCTTAAACGATCCCATCAGAGCAACACATCCCCCACCATCGAGGTGGTTTACACCTAGGAAAAATAATCGCTTATCTTCCAGAAACATCATCACAGATCGGAAAGTGATGCACAGTCAGAAGAAGCAACTCTTCTAGTAATGAATATGAGAACCACAGCGATCTCGAAGTAACCGTTCGGGCTTGAGGAGCTTTAAACTGAAATTTGCCAATTTTTGAAATTTTTGCATACCAGTATTCAGCTGTTTCTGCTTCTCATCCACAGAGCCTACAAATCTCATCTGATGACATTTCCATACCCCGTCAGCAGTCCCACTATCACCCGAAGCTCAGCTCGTGGCAGCTTCAGCAGCTTTCTGGTATAGGAAGCTGGGTTTATCAGAAACTGACAGTGGACTTTCTGTGACGAAGAGGAAAAAACCTCTGATCACAGTCCTTGCCTTTGTAAGTCAAAGCAAAGAATGTCTTGAACGAAAAGTTTTTAGGAGGAACTAGTAAGTACTAGTCCTTACTCTAGTATCTAGACAAGTGTCCGGATACTAGAGTTTATTGGAGCTCTAGAGGTGGAGAGTGAACTGCAGATGGCGCAGTGATGTGAATATCTCTGATGGGTGGCACAATAGACCTTAATAGGGCAGTAAACTGAAATCTCTTCTTGAATTGAACTGAACTAGTCTCACTGGTGCTCGAAATCTTCAAAAACTGACTAGATCCAATAATTCAAGACCAGAATGGACTTCAACCTCTCATAGCTGTGAATCTTGGCTTGTTTCTTCGTTATTATCAGTTGTTTATGTGTTCCAGCATGGTATTTCTAGGATTATCATAGGAAAGAACCCCTGCCCTATTTGTAAATTGATAGAGGTAATTATAATTGAAAAATGATGTACACACTCTCTCCTGATATGTTTAAAACTGAGCTTATCTTCCATCGAAGAGGATTTTCTTGAGAAAAATGCATGTCCTTCTCAATCTACATCGATTTTCTAACCTCCGTCATCTCGAAGTCTTCAAGATTCCGCAGCCGGCAAAAAAACCGCGCGACTGAAACTGCGCGGCGCACATTCGGCATCCCAAACCGACCGATAAACGACTGGGCGTGCTCATCTACTCCATGGGCGGATTAATACCGAAAAAAGAGCCCGTCGGACGGCATCCGCGGACACATAAACCTACAAATGGCGCAGTTTCCTCGGCCCGAAGAATGGGAATGACGCGATTAAGCCGGGACTACGGCCGGCGACAGCGTCGGAATTGATTCCGTTTTTGTTACTTTGTCGTCGGTTGTTTAACAGGAGAAAAGGGCAAAAAGTTTCATGAATTTTCAACAAGATCCGACGTCCAGCGCTGAATCCTAATTCGGGGACGCAACAAACCGGAATACGGAAATAAGGGATTTGGGCCGTATGAAAATGGGTTTTTCCCGTTTTATGTAGGGATGAGGCGGGTAATTGACAGGGGTTGTGTCGCGGGATGCTTCTAGACAGATCGCCAACGAACTAATCTTTTGAACAAGTGAATATTTTGGTTCTAACCTGCGAAACTGATCAGTGATGCCCACGAGACCAACGAGACGAGATTTGTCTTGACTCGTGGTCTCTAGTCCCGTCTAGTCTCATCTCGTGGGCTCTAGTCTCGTCTCGTGGACTCTCATCTCGTGGACTCTCATCTCGTGGGTTATGTCTCGTCTCGTGGTCTCTAGAGTCATCTCGTGGTCTCTAGAGTCATTTCGTGGGTTCTAGTCTCCTCTCGTAGGCTCTATACTCGTCTCGTAGGCTCTAGTCTCGTCTCATGGGCGCTTTAGTTTCGTCTCGTGGTCTCTAGAGTCATTTCGTGAGCTCTAGTCTCGTCTCGTGTGCTCTAGTCTCGTCTCGTGGACTCTGTCTCGTCTCGTCTCGTGGGCTCTAGTCTCATCTCGTGGGTTATGTCTCGTCTCGTGGTCTCTAGAGTCATCTCGTGGTCTCTAGAATCATTTCGTGAGCTCTAGTCTCGTTTCGTGGGCTCTAGTCTCGTCTAGTCTCATCTCGTGGGCTCTAGTCTCGTCTCGTGTGCTCTAGTCTCGTCTCGTCCCGTGGGCTCTAGTCTCATCTCGTAGGTTATGTCTCGTCTCGTGGTCTCTAGAGTCATTTCGTGGCCTCTCGTCTCGTCTCGTGTGCTCTAGTCTCGTCTCGTGGACTCTGTCTCGTCTCGTCTCGAGGGCTCTAGTCTCATCTCGTGGGTTATGTCTCGTCTCGTGGTCTCTAGAGTCATCTCGCGGTCTCTAGAATCATTTCGTGGGCTCTAGTCTCGTCTCGTGGGCTCTATAATCGTCTCGTGGGCTCCAGTCTCGTCTCGTGGGCTCTAGTCTCATCTCGTGGGCTCTAGTCTCGTCTCGTCTCGTCTCATGGGCTCCGTCTCGCTTCGTCTCGTGGACACTGTCTCGTCTCGTGAGAACTAGTTTCGTCTCGTGGGTTCTAGTTTCGTCTCTTCTCGTCTTGTGGCCTCTAGTGCTGTCTCGTCTCGTAGTGTCATCGTTCATTAACAATAACAAGCCAGTTACCGATAAATATTCTCTAGGGATTTTTTCGTGGCTTTCTCGTAATAATCACTTCTTCATCCCACTGGAAGTTTTCAGTCCGCATATTTCACATCCCCATAAATTTGGCCATCGAAAAGGGTTTGAAGAAACGGGGAATAACGAATGCCCCACGGTACAGTGACTGTTCCACCGTAATTGGTTCCTACTTTCAATTTATTCTTAATTAAACTTTAAACTTTCATTTACATCAGGTGGCGCAGTGTGAGGCAAGTTGCTATTGAAAGGGGGGCCGACAATAACTCCAGTTGAAAGTTTTCATCTGCTGAATTAATTGTGGGAAGTTTGATTAATTTCGAGGGTGAGGAAATTAATGACCAATGCGATGTTTTATACACGGAATGATTTAACTGTAATTAGGAAACGATTCAAGCCGAGTTTGAAGAACGAATGCCAAGGATTGAATCGAATATGAAAATGAAGAATAATATAAACAGAATAAATGAAGAGAATTTCTTGTAGATGTATTTAAACACCATTTTCAATTTCGCAACTTTATGAATAGAATTGACTGGTTTAATCCTCTAGAGATAAAGTTGTAGATAAAATGGACAATTATCTTATATAATCTTGTATTTTCGACCTCATCCTCCTGCCTAATACTAATTTGTTTCTGAAATAGTATACACAAGGAATGCACTTCCTCCAGCATCATAAAAGAACCGTCAATCAGAGGAGTAGATCTTGATAATTATCAGAGAAATCTTATTTGAATGTTAATGAAAGCGTGAAACCATAGGGAACTCCAAGAAGCAATCTTTTTATAACTGTTGCTCATCCTCATCTTAGTAACATTTTTAACAGTATATGTGCCAACCTACCACTTAAAATTTCTTCCTGGTGTAGTATAGGTCAGCAAGTAGATTGTAGAGTGCTTCTCATACAGTGGCGTCGTTATCGTATTTCTTATAGGAGTGATAGTTTTTATAAATTAAGTTTTACACGAAATAGAGGCAATTTGAGACATTTTTTCTTTCGTCAACTTTGTGAAGAAGGGGCATGCTTTCTCTGTCAATACATCAATTTACAAATTTAGAGATGAGCAAATCCCCAAAAGTCTCCTTTGTGAAAATTCTTAATATCCTAGGGGGAAAAATTACCATATAGACACTTATTTTACTCCCTGAGTTCTTACGATTGGATTGTTGAAAAACAACCAGTGCCTCACGATTCGCCACACCACTGTCTTCTAGCGGCATCAAAAGCCTTCCTCAATACATGTCCGAACGTAACTTTCGAGTTCAATTAATGGGTTTCTGTAACGAATTATTAGGCACGTTGACGTGCCTTTGTCAGACATAATTGTAGGATAACTGAACATCGGTTCATTCGGTGCTTCCATTTGAATATCTTTCGAATTATTGTAATTAAGTTTGATTGAGGACTGATTAACCAACACAATAACCACATTCAGCCTGAATTGTTTCCATTGGTAACTCTCTTGCTTCGGGCAACTCATTGAGGTAGATTGCATCTAAGTATAAGACGACACCAAAAATTTTATATGGATTCGTATTGTGTAAATTTGAATATGTTCGTTTATGGAAGACTTCAGAGATTCAGGTTGTGGAATAGAATAGTCTGAATCATTCAGGCCTAGTGAATTGTATTGTTAAAGTAAGTGGGTAACATTCGGCTGTCATCTAAGGTCTTTTGTGCCACCCATCAGGGCTCTTCTCACAACAGCGCATCTGAAGCCTGCCCTCCAGCTCCAGAGTTCAAATGAACTCCACCATCAGGAGGCTCTTCTTATAGTTGCATTTTCCTATACCACAGATGGGACAGAAGATATAGATAACAATAAATCAAACCAGCCTACTTACCCCCTTCCGGGACATTGAGGGAAAAACCGTCCCAACTAAGAAGAGTACATGGTGGACATCGTTTCGGACTCGGTCTACCTTGTCAGAGCAAGGGTAAGAATTGACTGAGATTGGTTGAGATAACGATCGATGAGTTGATGGCAGGTATGGATCAAAAACGTTTGAGGCTTTCAAGGCATGCCTAGGATGACATATGGGATCGTTGGAACAATTTAAAGACGAAGTAAGTACTTTCTTAAAGCCTTGGTACTGCAGCAAGCCACTTGGTGGAAGAGAGTAGGTTATATCCAGTAAAACCCATGAGGAGGGAATGAGGTGGATCTGGTGAATGTAAAGAAGAAGGAAGAAAGTTGAGGCAACTTCGGAGTTTATGGACCCAGAACTTATCTAGTAACGTTGGTTGAATGAAGTCGGATAGTTTGAGACTTTAGAAGTAGGCCGAAAAGATTTTTTTGGAAAAAGTCAAGGGGCAACATTTCTTCATCTCCAGAGGTAACGAGTTATCGGATGATTAGGCACATTGGTCCAGAAAAGAATTTCAAAACCCTTGCAAAGGAAACATAGCTAGGACTACCAAGAACGGTATTGGATCTGTACATTTAAAGGTCGTATTTTTGACCTGATGTCGTAGCATTGATCGAAAAACTATACCTAGAAGATAGAACCATTGAGAAGTCCTTTGTGATTTGTTTGGTTCTCTAAACCTTAACATGGGACTCCAGAAAGTGTATCATGCTTCTATATAATCTACCCACAAAAGGTCGAAGCTGGTAGGTGAGCTCATTTGTACGTCACAGAAGGTCAAACTTGTTGCAGTAGTCCTGTGTTTCATCAGAGGCTCGGGAATCTACAACCTGTGTTCCCGAAACCAGATTCTGTACCTTCACGCCATACTTTCTTGACTGGCTCACCTTAATCTATCAATAGGCCAGCGATTTCGTTTGAACACTAGTTGAATATGGAGTGGGATACGCTGGATTCGGCGTGGACGCTGTTAAATACATAAGAACGTTTTCTAACTCTTCTGGCACCGAAAGTTTCACCGAATTTCGTGATAACTTTGTACTCAATTCGATGTTGGCGTTCCAGCTGTGGTCTGGACGCGGCATAAAGACTCCGTGCCCAACAGAAGGCCGGTATCCAACCCTCACCCGCACCGTCCAGACCTAATCCCCATCGTCCATCAACCCCGATACGCTTGGACGTACCAGATTATCCCGAAACGTAACGCCGCGAGAAACGGGGGCGTCTGAGCGCGCGGCCTGAATAATCGGGTTCGGATAATCGGTCGGGGCGCGACCAACGAGCCGTGCGAGATAAAAGTCGGCCGGCCGCGGCGTCGGGGGTACGTAAAATGACGCGGATCGCCAGAAAATTCCCTGGTTCGCTAATCGCGGGCGCGCCGTCACGATCGTCGTTCGATTGTTTAGCCGATGTGGGGATAAGTGGGTCGAGCCATACTTTCGCCGGTCGTTCATAAAAACGTTGCTGTTTGACGCTTTGAACTTTGCACTTCTACTCGAAAGATCGAAGGAGGTATTGATATCTAGTTAGTTGATACCGTTTTTGTGGATTATGAAAATATTGCGATACCAAAGCAACCTTTAATATTCCATAAGAGGTGGCAGTGTCAAGTTTTACTTTAAAATGTCGAAACAGAGCTGTGTCCTGCCACCGGTTGTAGTATCTATCACTACAGTGTACTGATGAGGGACAATGATCCCGAAAACGGTCTACAGCTCTGTTTAGATGTTTTCAACATCTCTGGGAATTTCCTACGCTTGTTCATGACTACCTTGCATTATTAGAGCGACAATTCTACGGACAATTTCATTATGAAATACGAGGATGTATCGATATCTAGTTAGACTAGACATGTATAAAACAAATATTGCTTTATCATAGCAACGAACTCATAAGAAGTGTCAGTGTGAAGTTTAAGGTCAAAAAAGTAAACCGGAGTTACGCAATAAATTAAAAGAAGAAAGATGTCCACCGAAACTGTGAAAATCGAAAAATTGGAGTGTCCAGCCATTATCGAGTACCTACCTGTATTTAAAAGGGTTAAGAGGTAAGCAGATTTACGAAGATATGCTAAATATCATTGGTGATCAATGTCCTTCGTATGCGACCGTAAAAATTTTGACTGCAAGCTTCAAAAGAGGTAAATTTTCCATTGAAGTTGATGACCGATCGGGAAGGCCAGTTTCTGTGTCAGTCCCCGAAAATATCGATGCAGTTCATGACATGATTTTATCAGACCGTCGAATTGGGCTAAAACGGATATCTGACGCAATGACTATTTCATACGAACGCGTTCATCATACAGTTCACGTCAATTTGGACATGAGAAAAATTGCTGCGAAATGGATCCCCAAATGTTTGAACGTTGACCAAAAGCGGGCAAGGGTAGAAGCATCGCGTTCGATCTGTGGTCTATTTGAAAACGATGTAGACTTCTTAAACCGAAATGTTACCATGGATGAGACTTGGGTACATTTCTACGATCCAGAAACAAAGCAACAATCGATGGAATGGCGACACTCTGGTTCTCCAAGACCTAAGAAGTTTCGTGTCCAAACTGCTGGAAAAGTTCTTGCTTCAGTTTTTTGGAATTGCCATGAATAAATCATGAATAATTTGTTTGGATATAGGTAGAACAATGACCGGAGATTACTATTCGACCTTACTGATCACTCTACGGGAAAAAATTGAAGAGAAAAGACGCGGAAAACTATCCAAAGGTGTTTTGTTTTTGCAGGACAATGCCTCTGCACATAAATCTTGTGTTGCCATGCAAAAAATTCGTGATTTAGGGTTTGAATTACTAAAACACCTCCCTTATTCACCAGATTTGGCTCCATTCGACTATTATCCCTTTCCTCAAATGAAAAAACGTTCAAAAGGTCGTAAATTTTCTTCCAAGGAGGAGGTAATAAAAGCTGTGGAGGTCTGGTTTGCAGAGCAAGAAAGGTCTAGAGACGGTTCTGGTTCGCTGTAATAAATGTATCCAATTAAGAGGAGAATATGTAATAAAATATTTTGACATTGAAATTTCGTTTGGTTCTATAGTACCCTAAGAATTTTTCAATACATCCTCGTATAGCTATCCTATGACCTTTTAAAAGTCTCAAACACCCACGCGTTCTAGACTATATCTAGCAGTAATCAGCTGACCTGTATTAATCGCCTCACCTGACCTATCTCCACTTCGGCCGACCCTTGTAAACATCCGTCATAACCAGACTGCACGCGTAATCTCGGCGGCAAAGATCAAAGGTGACATTTAGACGTGGGTCAACCTGTGCAAACACGTCGCCCGAGCGCAAAACAAACATGCATCGGCCGTCCAAGTCTCGGATGAAGAGCGGGCGAGGACATCACGGCCTGTTGCGCATGATGTGCGTCGATAATGACGGCAATTTTTCAATATAATAGGCCGGTTTTGTCTGCCGTAACGAAACAAACAGCCGATAGATCGCCCGTCTGACACTTGGAGACGGCTTAACGCCCGCGGCCGCGCTCTGATTTATCCCCGTTATTAGCCGGGTTTCCTGAAAGGACGGAACGTTATTTCGCGTTATTTTCTTGTCGTCTTAGTCAGATGGCGAGGGTTTGGAGAGAGTCATCGATCATGCAGTTCGATTGTCGTGTGTAATTGCTGCTTATCCATAGAAACATAAGAGTATAAACGCGGATTGTTGTCGAGTGTGGAATCCAGAAGATGGTACACGAAGAGCTAAAGGTACAGGACGTTTCAGGAGGACAACCATATGCCTTAGGCTTCTGGTTTTACGGTCACCTTCATGTCCACAAGGCCAATTGCAAGGTCTGCAGAGCATGGCAAGCCAATTACTATGCCAAATGCCTATCGCCGTATCAGAACTTCTGGATTTACGAGGATATAAGTAAAAACTTCTTAGTCTAATATAGAACCAAGCAAAATTTCAATGTGGAGATATTTTATTACTCAACATAGTCTCCTCTTAATTGGATACATATATTACTCTCTAGACCTAAAGGCCAAAATGAAAACGTTTCTTCTTGCTCTGCAAACCAGACCTCCACAGCTTTTATCACCTCCTCGTTGGAAGAAAATTTAAGACCTTTTAAACTTTATTTCAGTTGAGGAAAGAGATGATAGTCAGATAGAGCCAAATCTGGTGCATAAGGGAGGTGTTCTAGTTATTCAAACCCTAAATCACTAATTTTTTGCATGGCAACAAGAGATTTGTGTGCAGGGGTGTTGTCCTGTTGCAAAACAAAACACCTTTGGATAGATTTCCGCGTCTTTTCTCTTAAATTTTTTTCCGTTGTGTGGTCAGTAATGTCGAATAATAATCTCCGGTTATTATTTTACCCTTATCCATCTGAAAAATCAATAATTATCATTCCATGGCAATCCCAAAAAACTGAAGCAAGAACTTTTCCAGCAGATTCTTGAACACGAATCTTCTTAGGTCTTGGAGAACCAGAGTGTCGCCATTCCATCGATTGTTGCTTTGTTTCTGGATCGTAGAAATGTACCCAAGTCTCATCTATACTAACAATTCGGCTTGAGAAGTCTACATCGTTTTCAAATCGAGCACAGATCGAAAGCGATGCTTCTACCCTTGCACGCTTTTGGTCAACATTCAAACATTTGGGGATCCATTTTGCAGCAATTCCTCTCATGTCCAAATTGACGTGAACTATATGATGAACCCGTTCGTATGAAATATTCAGTGCTTCAGATATCCGTTTTAGCCCAATTCGACGGTCTGATAAAATGATATCATGAACTGCATCGATATTTTCGGGGACTGACACAGAAACTGGCCTTCCCGATCGGTCATCATCTTCAATGGAAAATTTACCTCTTTTAAAGCTTGCAGTCCCATTTTTCACAGTCGCATACGAAGGACATTGATCACCAAGGGTATTAAGCATATTTTCGTGAATCTGCTTACCCCTTAACCTTATATTTATTGGATCTGTTTGAGATTTTGTACAAATACACTGCTCAATAATGTAAGATTCCATCAATATATTGCAGGAATATTCGCTGTGAGATGTTCAGTGCGGTAGAATACAGATTGTTCAGTTGATATTCTTGTTCTTATCCGAAAAGAATGGAAATCCTTATCGCGAATATGTTAGGAAATAGCTCAGAAAATGGAGCAATAAGGAACTGCTAAAAATCGATGTAAATCTGTTAAAACACGAAAATCCCACTTTCTCTCATCCACATCTTGCCATAATTCCACCTCCCATCTACGCTAAAACTCCGGCCGCTAATCTCATCTCAAATTGAAATTATCTTGTACCCGGTTAACTGCAACATTTTATCTCGGCACCGATTTTTCCACGTCACCTACCAACCGTCAACTCCAATCAATTTTCGCATAATTTCTCGGACAATTTCCCACGGCGCGCGTCTGCCAGAGCACGCTCATCCTTTAACTAACCGACCGCGTTTCGCTAAACCGCGATCGCTTTTTCCACCAAACATTTCAATTAGTCACATTGGCCAATTAGCCTTTCCTAAATTGGCGAGATTAAAGAGATATTACCGGCTTGGTGGACTCGTGCGAACATGAAGGAGGCTGGGGGTGTATTTAGACAGAAGGGAGAGAGCTATAGCTCTATTGCTGACAACAGACGCAGTCATAAAGCCATAAGGTTGATGACTTTACATCAATATATACCCCATTCACTTTTATTTTAGCACTCGGTTGTCCATGGAAATTTGACACATTTCACCCTGTATAGTACGAAAATGTGGTTATGACGCTTGTCAAAACATTTTTGGGTTTTAAATCAAAGCAATGTTGCCCGTTCTACGTAAAAGTTTCTGTTATTTCGTATTTTATCACAATGTCGATTCTGTTCGGAAAATATGTGACGAACATAATTGAAGTTTATACAAACTGATTGAAGGTATACCAAATCCAGTTTTTTGCATGGAAAATACAAGAGATCAGTATAATATCATAATATGCACTAGCTTGAGGAGGGTTAATGTTCGTCATCTTCTTTGGCTAAAGTTTGAATACGTTACATCAGTTGTAGATTTCAAAAATATCAACCCCAAGATGAAATGCAAATGATGCAGTGGTTGGGAATGGGTATCTCCCGAAGGAATTAACAGATAATCACAAGAATGTTAAATTCTTCAACAAAAATCATCTTGCATCAATATAAATGTAAAAGGAATTGAAGGTCAAGTCAAGATGAACTTCACCTTTAAACAAAAATTTCACATGAATAAACAATTAAGAGGACAACTGGCGCGTATTTGTGGCTGTTCATCTTAAAACATTGATATAATAATAATAATTAGGTATTTATTGGTACCTTAAGACATTTACAGTGTATAGGACAAGTCAAATGAAAAATAGAAAAATCAATTTTCGGGAACTTATTCTTCGATGACATTCATCGAAAATCCTGTAGTAATTTTTCGCATTAATTCACCCAAATTTAAAATTCTCAACTGCCACCACTTTTTTGGGTCTCCCAATAGAAGGAAATTCTTTGTCATCCTCTTCATTCACAATTTTTCTGATTGTGGAAATATTCAGCTGTAATACATATACGTCGTTTAGATTCAGATGAAACATTATATAAATTCTCTTACATTGAATATGTTCGCTACCGGCTGACGTATTGTGGATTTTAGAATATCAGGGTATAACTGAATGAGCGGGCCTGAATTCTAAATAGCTTTTCCTGAAACCCTGTCTCTTTTTTCAATCACTTTCAGCATTTTCGTAATAAGAATTGATTAGTTGTGGCAACGGCGTGATGACATTAACGACATTTCATGAGTGCCAACCTTACTCCGTTATAGTTACAAAAACTTGAGAAAATTATTTCATAGCCAACCGACTGCTAAAATAAATTTGAATGAGGTATAGAACGTCCACGCAACTTACGCAATTCCAAGTTTTTCTTTTGATGTTGGACAATACCTCTTGCTTATGCGTTGACGAGGGTGAGCATTCATGTACTTAATTAATCACGTCCATCTCAAACTTCCTGGTGCGTTTCTAGCTTGCGGACGTATTATTTCGTTGTGTACGCAGCAGTAATCTTCACTTTTGAGTCTCTGAATCGATTCTTTCATGCCCCGTGGTGATTATACCATGAGAAAATGAGCTTCTAGAAGACTATTTCGATTCGTGAAATAACGGTTTTTCATTGCAAAGTATCGAAACGAACGCTGCATATTATTTCGAACGTGGGTTAAGACCCAATTATTGAATATCATTCTTCCTTCAAACTAATTCATACTCTGCGATGGAATTCAAATTAGAGGAAATCGTCATGCTCCCCCAAATTGCTCAACCTATCTTACGGTTCCTAACGCGATCAACAAACTAATTAAATTGCATTCACAAAGGGGAACACAAATAGTTTACAGAAAGGGGCTCTCATCAACCCATTAGGTAGATTATAATCCATAATATGCCTTTGTCGAGTTTCCCCATTCAACGAAATTTCCATATTCCTCTGTATGTGAACTATTTACATAAACGGGATTTTTTTTCAGTGGGACCGAAGGTCAAGTGTTTCCCTGATAAGATGAGGGTGGAGGTGCCTATTGTACCATCCAACACGAAGCAGGTTTACTTGGAAGGGCTCAAGAACTACCCCGATCCAGCTTGTCGTCCACACACAGACTCTACTGGAAACCTAGCTGTGCTAGAGCTTGATCTTAGAGACGTGTACCGTTGCGCTGTCACAAGAGTAGTCAATGAAAAGACGGTAAGAGAATTTGACTGAGAATGATTTTATTAATGAAAGTTATACACGATATAAAGCTGCTGAAGCCCCTTCTTTATAAGATGTAGACATTGAAGTACAATAGTACGATCCTAGAACACAGGTATATTCAAATATTATATTATCATCAAAATATCTCTTCATATTTCCCTACTGAAAGCCTGAAACTTCATCTATGATCTGAAAGTTGGCAATATATTTAAGAATAGAAAAAGCGGAAGAGTATACTATATAGGTATCTGATAATTCCTCATCACATTCTCTTAGTTCACGATCAACAACTGCTCAAAATATTACCTATACAAAAATGTTCAGTAGCATCTCGACATTCTGCATTTTAATATACATCGCTGAAGACTATCCTTCACAGCCACCCAAGTGGAATTCAATATCATTTAACGAACCAAGAAATGTATACCCGCACCTGTCATTCAAAGGCAGTCACGAATACCGAATTTAATAAAGAGATGCCCTCTTGTTTCCGTGAAATCTCCATTAATCGATCAAGAACCCCATCAATGGACCATTGTGATCGGCGATGGACTTCATTAACGTCGGTATTTAGAACTTGATAGAGGTGGAGAGGAAAAACGATAAATCTTCGTTTTATAACATTTCCGGAAATATCGACTGCAGAATCGAGAAACAGAATTCGTTATTATGCAAGAGAAAAATTCCTGATGAACTCCTTATTGCGTTTTCATTAGAGCAGTTAACTTTGATTGGAGGACTCTCTGTTAATTTCATGCATTTTTTTCTAAAACTATTGTAAAAATTGTAATTGAAATGAACATAATTATGATTTTAGCCTTGCGGCTTTCACACTCCTCTCCAGAGGAAAATTCACTTATCCCAGATATCTCAGATATTGAAAGGATTAAGCTCTGCTGAAGCCCTTTCCAGGTTTTCGGGCCCGTGGTGGTGGTCATGTCCGGTTCGCTCCTCGGCTCCCTGCTGTAGGTTGGATTCCTGCTCCACTCGCACTTCCTGTCGGAGCAGACGGTGTTCCTCTACATTCCCCATGTACTTGCGTACAGTTCTCGCCGTTCCGAGCAGTACCGCCTTCTGCATGACTCTATAGATATTTTCGTCCAACTGAAGTCTCCTCAAGTTCTCTAGTAGCTTCTTCGGTATCAGGCCTGTAGATGAAATGACAATAGGGATGGTCTTGATATCTTTCAGCTTCCACTGTCCTCTGGTTTGTTCCTCGAGATCTCTGTACTTTGAAATTTTTTCAGTGTGCCTATCTAGAAGATTGTTATTATTTGGAATTGCCACGTCGATGAATAGTGCTCCGTCCTCATCCTTATTGAGCAATATGAGGTCTGGTCTATTCTAGGTTATTTTCCGGTCTGTGAGAACCGTGCGATCCCAGTAGAGCTTGTGATGTTCATTTTCCAACACACCATCCGGATGGTAATTGTAATAAGGAACCTTTTTCGAACTTAGCAGTGGGAGCTTGAGTGCCAATTTTTGATGAATAATCTTGGCAACAGCATCATGTCTATTTTTGTACTCCGTGCCCGCGAACTTCTGACATCCGCCGGTGATGTGCTGGATAGTTTCATGTGTCGCACAGCCATAACGACAGCTATCGTTCGCCACTGAGGCATCCTTGGCGATATATTTCATGTAATTTCTTGTTGGAATCACCTGATCCTGGATGGCGAGCATGAAACCCTCTGTCTCAGGAAACAACCTTCCGGAAGTCAACCAGTAGTTCGACGCAGATATGTCGATGTAATCATGGTTGACCTCGTTCTGGTGCCTTCCATGCAAAGGTTTGTCAATCAGTTTCTGCATTTTACTTTCTGCACAGTGTTCGACGGTTTCCAAGTGATCCTGTTGTAGCTTTAACTGTGTAGAACTATCAGCAACACAAACTACTCGATGGAGTTTTGACGCAGCAGCCTTGCTCTGGAAATATTTTCGAAGTCCTTCAATTTCCTGGGACATACGGTTGGACAAATCAACAATTCCTCTACCCCCAAGATGTCGTGGCAGCTCTGTACGTTCTATTGAGCTTTTGGGGTGATGTTTATTGTGTTTAGTCAGCATCGTCCTTATTTTTCTCTGTAAAGCTGCTAAATCCGTGGTCGTTCAAGAGATGATACATGAATAGCTCAGCACCGAGCAAGCGTAGGTGTTAATCGCTTTCATCAGTTCTCATTATTATTATTATAACAAATTCCAGAAACTGCTCTCGCTATTCACATTAAGAGCAATTCTTGAAACAAAGCTGACCGACAAATAATGGAAGGACGTATGTTAAACACTCGCCCTGTATTTGTTCCAATAAAGGCCTTCTATGTGGTGTTTAACGTGCCTTGTCATGTAGTCTCGCCTTCAAAATTCGAGGAGACAAATCGACCAATTAATCCAGCGCTTTTTCCTCGGTTAAAGATCAAACGCCGACGAATCCTAGTTGGCGATCTGAACATCATCAATTGTCGGATTAATAGCCTCTGGATCAACAGCGAAACAATCCGGGAAACCCAAGATGCCTAGCAGGAACGATCGGTCCAATTTGTCCCGGCCAAAGTACAATTCTTGTTGTCGTTCGATTAATTCCTCATTTGGGAAGTATTTTCTTTCAAGTCGCAGACCGAGCTCCCCGGGAAAATTCCCCAGAGCCGAAATTAATTTGTCGTCGAGTTTTGTTGATATTGTCGTCTTTGGCTGGGGGAGGGGTCTCCTCCTGGGAGGTTGGAAGTTAATGGGAGGAGAATAATTGAATGTCGTGAATCAAGTTGGAGGCACTGTTGTTGGTTTTATTAGATTGGCTTAGGTTCCATTTGGATCTGTCACGGAAAAACTTTTGGAATATAAGGGAAGAAATTAGGCTTCCGCCTGCAACCTTCAATTAAGCAATAAAAATTGCTTCTTCATCTTTATAATCACATCTCGAAATTACTTGAGAATAAATGATCAAGTATTTAAAAAAACTTCAAAGGACCCAACTCTTGAAACTATGTTTCAATTGCTGCAGCTGATCGTTTCACCGATGTGAAACAATATCAGGGGACTCCAAGTTGTCACCCTCGATATCAACGCAACCTCATCGTTTGTTGGCGCATAAGGACGCCTGACTTGAATATTAAAACGTTTTGTGAAATAAAAGTATTCTTCATAGTTTCTCGTATAATGCGCTGTTTTTGAGTAATTTGATGTTCAAAAATAAAAAAAATCTGTGATATTCGGAAAATTTGATACTTTAGCTGAGTGCAACTCTGTTTAAAAGATGCATAGGTGTGTAGTGTCACAGATTCAGCTGGTAATTCTGAAGGTAATTTTGACTTTCCAGGAGTAGCACTTCTTATTATGAAAACTTACAATGGCTTTATCTTTTTATCAGGACCGAATCAGAAAAAATGGTATGAGAAAAAAGTGGTTATTTCGATTTCAAGAATCTGCTGTCATTTAGGTACTTCAAAACACATAAAAATGTGGAAATACGAATTCAATAAGTTTTACCCTCTTATCAATGACAAAATCACCCTAAGCAACAAAAGTTATACCTATTTTTTGATTTGATTAAAAAATACTCGTTATATGACAAGGTAGAGAAAGAGAATAGATCTTACAATATGGCAAAGATATATTTTACTAATTCCTGACATCATTGACTTTCAGAAATTGATAGACCTCTTCTGAAATATAATGTAGTGACTAATGTTTCGTCCTTTCTCGACATCTTCAGCACTAAAAATCATTCTAAGAACCTCTTTTCGTTTTCAGGGAAAACAAATCTTCTACCAGACATTGGTGGTCGAAGGCGAGGAGAAAACGGAAGACGGTCAGTCGAAGAAGACCAGAGAAACGATCCACGTGAAATGCTCCATCTTATCCCTGAGAAACCACACCGTGTCGCGTAGGAGCGTCCTCCCTGCGGGATTCCAGGAACCCGAGTAAGTTCCCGGATTTTTACGGTCAGGCGGTGGATGAAGCGCTCATTGTTTCATTATGGCGTTGTTTGATAGTTGTTTCTGCGATCGTGGAACTTTTTTCCGAATCGTTGTTCTCGTACGTCGTAGATGTGATTTTATGGGGTGATTCGCCGGTAGTGTCTGAAGTTTCGCTGTATGAATGGATGGATCGGAAGTTTGCTGGAAAATTTGTTAGTCGTTTCGGTTATATTGGGAGAAATGGCTCGGAGCTTTAAAACACGAAGATTCGGGAAAATGAAAGAACTGGATTTTCAGTATACACTGCTCAACAATTGATGGGGATCATGCATAAATTCCTCTTTATTCGTGACATTCGTTGAGTTGTCTGGAACAACAGTACAAGGGAATTTTGTACCTCCAAGGGTGGCACAGCCCATCATGAAAACTCAAAATGGATATAGGTATCTTTTTATCAGGGACGAATCGGAAAAAATGGTATAGGAAAAAAGTGTTTTTTTGACCTCAAGAATCTAGTGATGAAGTACACTGCCCAAAAAAATTAACGCACATTCTGAAAATCTCAATTTTAATGAAAGTTAACTCTACATTGACTTTATAACTTATTTTTTATGTTTCCTCGGGAAGGTTTTGAACGAAACAAGACGCATAGAAGAAAAATTCAGGATTTCACCGAATCTTATGTGAAAGAAGAGAAATGAACAATTTTCAAAATACTGAAATGCTGATAAGTCATTTAATACTTGGTATTTCCACCCCTTGAGTTAATTACAGCTCGGCAACGACGGTTCATACTCAAAATGAGTGATCTTAAAATGTTCTGATCTAATCCTTCCCAGATTTCTCCGAGTGGGATTCCTAAGTCATTAAAAGTAGCTGGATGATTTTCTGAACTTCTCAGCCTTCTATTGAGGTTGTTCCATACCTGCTCAATCGGATTGAGATCTGGACTTCTTGCTAGCCATTCAATTCGAGAGACTTCAACCTCTTCAAGGTTCTCCTGAACGATGCGAGCACGATGGGGTCTGGCATTATCGTCCATAAAAATGAAATTTTCACCAATGTATGGGGCAAATGGCTCTACATGCTCTTCAAGAATGTTCTTATATACTTATCAGCATTCATAGCTCCATTATCAACGACCACTAGCTCTGTGCGAGCAGTCAAAGATATTCCACCCCATACCATAATCGATCCTCCCCCGAAACCAGTAGTATTCAGGAAATCGCACTGAGCATAACTTTCATGTGGACGTCTGTATACAAGGGAACGTCGATCACAATGGTAGAATCTAGACTCATCTGTGAAGAAAACTCTTTCCCAATCGGCCACTCCCCAATGGATATGCTCTCTCACAAAATCCAAACGCGCCCTTCGATGGGCTGGGGTAAGAGCTGAGCCTCCTGTCGCGACACGAGATCTTAAATCATATTCTCTGAGGCGATTTCTTATCGTCTGTGTGCTAATTTGCACCTCATGAGTTTGCTCAAGCTGAATTTGAAGGAGGCGAGCGGTTGCAAACCGTTTTCTCAACGAAGAAACTCTCAAGTACCGTTGAATGGCAGTTGTTACCCATGGTCTACCCTGTCCTGGTCTTCGGACATTCATACCTGTCTCCCTGAATCGGTGCAACATTCTGGACACACTTGTGTGGGAAACTTCAAACCTTTCTGCAATTCTTGTGTATGTCCACCCTTCTTCTCGCAAAACTACCGCTTGGGCACATTCCTCTTGAGTCAAATTGCGTGTTTCGCGTTGCATAGCTATCGAGTGTAGAAAATCAAACGAAAGAAAAACTATTGATCACTAGAATTGATCGAGAACAACTGATTTTAGAATGGAGCCAATACATTCAAAATCTGATAATATCATCTTTTTTTATTCATGCTGGGAAAAAACATCTGTATTGAAGAAAACCGTTGAAAGTGGATAAGATATACATGCATAATTCTGATAAAAATAATTATCATTGGGAACACCTTCAGTTGTAGAATAAATTTGAGGTTTCCATAATTTCTGGAATGTGTAAACAACTACTTCGAAAGGAGCGCCTTGGCAGTTCAGGCGAAATATACTGTCGAATTTGTCGTTCCTACCGGACAGGTATGCGAAGAAAGTCGCGAAATTTTCGATTGTGAACAACTGACGTTTCCTGTCGCTGTGACAGCGTTCTCGATGGGATCTCAACGACGCCGTCTGTAACATTTCCATTCATCAGGTGAAAATACGTCGTATTCGATTGAATTCACCGCCAATCACGGACAGGAAGCAATACCGAACAGGCCTGCTGATCGCGTAATTTTATGCAAATCACGAATGGGAAATATGACGACAGACGGCAGAAAAAATCTACCGCCCATCGAGTTTCCGATATCGCTGGCGTTGAAATTTTCGTCCTGTCCGGTCCCTGCTCGGAAAATGAGGTTGTCACTTATCTTCGCATGGGATTTAACATATGTGGATACAGAGTGATAGAGAGAACAGAACCCCTCCTACGGAATTTACTATGTATCACATTTAGATCTATGATTTTTTTCCTTGAAGATACGCGACTCGAAAGTTGACCTTCTCAAAAAGATGGGGTCAGTTAAAACTTACTCAAGACCGAACGGTTCTGTCCAAATGGATGAAATTTTCATATTTGATACTGGAAGAGTTGCTCTTTCAGAATATGTATCACATTTAGATCTACGATGATTTTTCTGGAAGAAATACTCCAAATTTGACCTTCGAGAAATTCCCAAAAATATTTGGTCAGTTGAAACTTCCTAAAGACCGAACCGTTCTGTCGAGATGAATGAAATTCTCAGATTTATAGCTAGAGGAATTGCTCTTTCAGAATATGTATCACATTTAGATCTACGATAATTTTTCTGGAAGAAAAACTACTCGAACGTTGACCTTCGAGAAATTCCCAAAAATATGGGAACAGTTGAAACTTCCTCAAGACCGAAAGGTTCAGTCGAGATGGATGAAATTCTCGGATTTATAACTAGAAGAGTTGCTCTTACAGAATATGTATCACATTTAGATCTACGGTAATTTTCCCGGAAGATAAATCACTCTAAAGAAGACCTTTGAAAAATTCCCAAAAAGTCGAGTTAAAATTCCTCAAGACCGAACAGTTGCGCCGGAGTGAATGAAATGTCGAGATTTATCACAGGAAGGGTTGCTTTTTTAGAGTATGTATCACGTTTGAATCAACCATGATTTTTCTGCTAGATACCTATTTCGAAAGTTGAAAAATGGAAAAATGAATGATTTTCTGTTAAACAGTATAAGATATCCGAAAGTTTAGGTTTTTGAACACGCTTAATCTATTGCGAGCAAATTCGAAAGCCTTTTTCTCCTAGTTGACTGCAAATTTCAAGCCCTTCGTGGAGAGCGTTATAATGAGAACAACTACGAAGGGATTCATGATAAAAAAAATTCTCATCTCAAACTCATTTTTTACTTCTTTTTTTCAGGGATTTGGAAATAACCAAGACAGTTACCGAGGTGGCCCCCGAACCCATCCTTGGGGTGGGCGTGAGACAGGCAGGTAAACTGGTTACCGGGGAACTTAACGTCTCCCCTGGCACCCCGCTTCAGATGGAGATCTTCCTCGACAAGGTTTCAGCTGCCATCTACGGCATCCTGGTCACACATATGCAGGTCACCGATACCAAATCCCAGGAGGAAACCATCATTTACAATGGGTGAGTATGACACACCTTACTTCAAGGTATCCATACGAGAGAAAAATGAAAATTCGCAGAACTCATTTTAAACTCAAGACTTCGTTGAAACCTCGAGTAAGAAAGTTTTCAGTCACTCAGTGACATGGAAAACAGAACTTCCAGTTTCCAAGAATTGATTAGAAAGAACTTGGAATATATTTAATATCCACTTAGTGCAGGGGGCAGATTGAATGGCCACCACGCTTCCCATACTTGCCACCTTTAGATTTTTTCCTCTGAAGATATTTAAAGTAGGTCGTGTATGAAACACAGACGCGAGATGTTGAAGAATTGACAGTGAAAATACGCACAGCATGCCGCAGGATTCAAGTTGAAGTTTCCAACATGTAATACACATTAGAAGCTTCATTCATTCATTGCTTAAAAAAAAAGAACAGACTTATAATTTCTTAGGGCTAATTGCGACTGTGTGCCCTCCTGTGACTGAAGAGACCCAACCGTGACCTACAGATCCTTCCACACTCCGGGTATGGAAAGTCACCAATCAGATCTGGCCGCCGCTGTATTCTTCACGAGTCTCCATTATAACCGTGAACCAAAGACCTCCACTGTGACCTGTCTAACGCTAGTTGTTCCCAGTTATGATTGGCATTAACTGATTTTAGGGATTGATGTAGTGTATCCTTAAACCGCTTATACTGGCCTCCTGGTTTCCTGGCTCCCTCTGCCAATTCGCCATACAGAGCTATTTTGGGGAGTCTTGTGTCTTGCATCCTCAGAATGTGGCCGCTCCATCTGAGTCGGGCCCTCGTTACTTGAGTCTCAATTGTTGTACAACTCGTGCGTTGCAACACTTCTGCATTTTAAACTTTGTGGAACCATCTGATGTGCATTATTTGTCTTAGATGACGTTGTTGCGTTTGTTCCAGTTGTTTAATATGTCGCCTGTAGGGCGTCCAGCTTTCGCTTCCGTAAAGAAGCTCAGGGAGAACGACTGCTTTGTAAACAGCTGTCTTGGTCTTCGGATTGAGGTCGTGATTTTGAAACACTCTGACCTTTAGCTTTCAGAATGCCTGTGATGCCGAATTGATACAGTTGTGTATTTCCGTGTCTAGGTTAGCCCTAGTATTCCAGAGTTAGTTAAGAAAGGGTTGGTTGTAGAGCCATTATGCTGCATTGGAAGCTAGGCAAGTCTGGCAAAGTTGTGGTGCTTCTGACTGCTGACGTCAGAAGCCAGAAGTCTAGTAGGAGTTGTTAATAAACGATTATGACACAGTTACGGTGAAGAAAATGACATAATGAATCTCAGATATCAGTTTCCTCATTGGATCCAAGAAAATATCTTTGAAACGAAAGAATGATATTCTGAATGCTCGGAACTGGGGTAGAGACGGAAACTAATCGATGTGGATCCGTCAATAAAATGTCGGTTTTCCCATAAAGCTTCTCTAAGCCCATTCCTTCCCCAACCTCCCATCGAAAAATCCCAATCTCACGAAGTCACCGCTCAATTATTCAACAAGTTTTCATTTCCGCCCCAAGCTCACCCCAGTCAGTCATTACCCATCTTCTCAACCGATGTTCTCACGTGACTGGACACGCTAGTGCTCGCATTTTCCCGAATGTTTCCACCTCGACTGCACGTCCTCGGCGACTAGACCCCAACTAACCCACCAGTGGCGTAGCGAGCTTAACTCGCGCCCGGGGCACAATACCTTTTCAGCGCCCCCCTCCCCCCACTCATTCGAAAACCATATAGGCATATAATATTATATTTTAAATATACTGGCAAATTGATGAATGCAAATGTATATGATCATCCAAAATTACTTCAAAAGATAGGTATTATTTAATTTTTATGTTTATAAAAAAATATTAAAAGAAACGCATTTTTGAAACAATGAAAAAGTTAATATTCATTATTTTCAAGGAGGAACACATTTAATTTCAATATGAATATAATCAGATACTTTCTAGAAAACGACTGAACATTTTATTTGTTGGTGTCTGAGAAGTATCTGTATAGAAAAATAGGCGATCCTTTAGTTTTAATTTTCCGGAATTTTTTTGACTGTAGGTACATATAAGCATATTAGAGTGTTGTTATTATTATCTTTCCAAATAACATTATTATCGTTTTAAAATAACAAGCTTAAGCTACGTAGCGTCAATGAAATAATAGAAATATATAAAAATAGTGTTCTGAAAGAAGGAATGTTTGGTCACTACAAATATTTATCATATCAATTATAACATAGTAGTAAGGCCATGGACTACCTTACAGGTAGATTCACCTTTACAGGCTGATTCGCCTTTCGTCCGATTCAGTAATGATTCTTATTTTCTTATATTGAAGACTAACGTCCAGTTTCATAATCGAATTTAATGTCACTTTAAGCTTAAAGCTTCCTTTACTGTAATTTTTAGTGGGGTTGAAGGGAGCTTTAAAATTAAAGGGACTTTAGGTTTTATTATGAAACCGGCCGTTAGTGAATTTTGAAGAATAGATGGAAGAAAGAAAAAAGGTTCTATAAGGCTTGCACTTTTAGCGGTGAAAAAAGCGTCTGCACGTTTTCGAAGATGTGAAAGAAAATTGTCAGGTGTACATACTCGAGCGTGTCTCTGATAATAAATTAATGTTAATTTGACAGTTTACGTGGTGGGGCTCCGTATGGAAGAGTTGAAAATGGTAAAAAAAAAAACAGAATTTCGAGCGTGTCAAATTTTAGGGAAATATGTTAATTGGACCCAAAGGAAGCTACTTTTCAAGAGGCTGATAATTTCGAAGGTCACAGTGGTCCTTTGAAAATGCAAAAAAAAATTGTTACTTCTACATACGTACTCGAACGTGTCAGATTTTCATACAGATATGAAAGGATAAAGGATTTACACAATCAAGGGGGGTTTTCTTAATCTGACAGTTTGAAAATGATAACAAGGCATTTTTTTAAATATCTTCCTTCCTGTACCTCTGATCGTTTCTGTATTCATTTTGGAAGTTGTAGATAATAAAATGCTGTACAACTTTTTTCTGAATCAATTTTACATACTCTTAACTGTTTTCGAGTTAGAGGGCGATAAGGGCGAAGAGCTTGGCCACACATGAGAAAGGCCAGAGTCATTGTAGAAACCCAGTCTTATGTACATTTATCGCCATATATCTCAAAAATGTTCAGATGTAGAAAAAATTGCTTCAGACAAAATTTTCAGAAAATGTTATGCACTACAACTTCTATAATGAATGCGAAAACAATTTGAAGCCCTGGAGAGGAGATAATTAAAAAAACCGATTTCTGTGATCTTTATGGCCAATTTTCATTGCTTCGGCATGCTCAAACTGTCAGATGATATTTTTTCTGTTATTGTTGAATTATTAGCTTAAAAATAAGAAAAAAAGCCACCGCGCTCGAGAATGAACATGCGATTTTTTTGTGCAAATTTGGCGCCCTCCCATACATTTTCGTCACGCATAAATTGTCAGATTAATAGAATATATACTTTTCAACATGTGATTAATCACACTTATATTAATCTGACACGCTCAAGTATGTACAATGATCGTTTTTTTTACTATCCCGAATGTCCGTCTTTGGTTACTCAACTATATCAAACGAATCAAGAAAGGAGACAATTTATGTAACCTCAAAGAGTAGTTGCCATAAGAGTGCTGATAGATACAGGTCGAGTTAGCCCTGCCAATTTTTATTGTGAATATATTATTGTAGTTTGATTTAGACCATCATTGTTCCTGTTTTCTTCATTATCTACGAATTAACAACTATTTCATAACACTGATTTGAAATATATTTTCCACAATTCAATTTTAAACCAGCAATTTTTTTGTTTTGCGAACCATTTGGCGCCCCTTTGTGAGTAGCGCCCGGGGCATGATGCCCCCCCTTGCCCCCCCCCTCACTACGCCACTGTAACCCACCCCCTTTCGCTCAAGACTCCCGCACCGCCGCCTTCATCGTTATTTTTCACCTTCCAGATGTTATCGTTGACGACGTCCCTTATGAAGAGACGTGGTTTCCTTTGTTTTAGGCGTCCCGAGGGACCGGGAAATTGGATTTCGGGGATCTCGGTCATGGAGAAGGCTTTTATGGGACGAAAGCAACGTCTCGAGGGGTAGATGGTGGGTGGGGACGTCACGGTGGGCTACGATATGGGATTTCGGTTTAGTTAAGGTTGAATACGAAAGTGGGGGTGGAATGTTGAGATGTTCAGGTGGTCCAGTCGTTGTGGAGGGTATCAGAACGAAAAAAATTCCACCCTTCATCGATATAATCACAGTTTTTCCAAAATCCTTCGTCCATATGTCAATTACTAGGTGTGGCATCCAGAAAATACTCGGCGATTTCTTTGCAAAAATTCGTTCACGTCAGTTTTACACGTGCTTCACTATCGCAATAGCATCTCCAGGTGGGTGAAGGTAAATTGAAGTGTTTGGTACCGAAACAACAATTTATAAGCAAACATTTGACTATACTCCTATGACTTTAGCCTTGCGGCTTTCACACTCCTCTCCAGAAGAACATTCACATATCCCAGATATCTCAGATATCAAAAGGATTAAGCTCTGTTGGAGCCCTTTCCAGGTTTTCGGGCTCGTGGTGGTGGTCGGGTTCAGGCCGCTTCTCGGCTTCTTGCTGTCGTTTGGATTCATGATCCACCCGCACTTCCTGTCGAAGCAGACGGTGTTCCTCTGCATTCCCTATGTACTTGCGTACAGTTCTCGCTCTATAGATATTTTCGTCCAACTGAAGTTTCCTCAAGTTCTCTGGTAGTTTCTTCGGTGTCAGGCCTGTAGATAAAATGACAATAGGGATGGTCTTGATATATTTCAGCTTTCACTGTCTCCTGGTTTGTTCCTCTAGATCTCTGTATTTTGAAATTTTTTCGGTGTGTCTATCTAGAAGATTGTTATTATTTGGAATCGCCACATCGATGAGTAGTGCTGTGTCCTCATCCTTATTTAGCAATATGAGGTCTGGTCTATTGTGAGTTATTTTCCGGTCTGTGAGAACCGTGCGATCCCAGTAGAGCTTGTGATGTTCGTTTTCCAATACAGCATCCGGATGGTAATTCTAATGAGGAAACTTTTTCGAACTTAGAAGTTGGTGTTTTAGTGCCAATTCTTAGTGAAGAATCTTGGCAACAGCGTCATGTCGACTCTGGTAGTCCGTGCCCGCGAACTTCTGACATCCCCTGGTGATGTGCTGGATAGTTTCATGTGTCGCACTGCCATAACGACAGCTATCGTCCTTCACTGAGGGATCCTTGGCGATATATTTCATGTATTATCATTTTTATTATTATTATTTGAACCGGGATCGTTGTGGCTCAATTAGCTTTTCTGGAACTGCGACCATCTAGATCTTTTGTTCTCTACCCTACTCTTTCATGGGAACCCAAGGAGGTCGTCAGTGGTGTTGATAAAACCGACAACATCCTTAAGGGCCTTGGCCGTTACCTCGTGAGTATCCAGGACCGGTTTCCCCATATGAGCGGTTCTTAGGTCCGCCAGCTCTTGACACTTGCATACCATGTGTTCAGCTGTTTCTACTTCTGCCCCACAGAGCCTACAAATTTCACCTGCTGACTTTCCCATCCGGTAGAAATGACATCTGTACCGGCAGTGCCCTGTCAGCAGTCCCACCATCACCCAAAGCTGAGCTCGTAACAGCTTCAGCAGTTTTCTGGTGTAGATCGTTGAATTCATCACGAATTTCTTTGACTGAGTAAGTCCAGGAGTGTTTCTCCAGAGGGTTATTCTGTTGTTCAACTCCCATTGTTGGACCCCCTTATATTGGTATTTTCCAAGCCCACAGAAAGGCTCAGGTCCAGCAGGTATCAACCTTGATGCCTTTTTTGCAAGTTCATAGTCTCATTTCCTTCAACAACACAATGCCTTGGTACCCATAGCAGAGTCACTTTGTTGTCTCTGCCCAGTTGCTTTATGGTATTACGGCACTCCCATCTCAGCAGAGATCTCTGGCAGTGTAATTCCAGGGACCTCATGCAGCGTGGCCTGGCTGTCTGTGGTGATATAGATATGCGCCCATTTGAGGTTCATTTTAAGACACTCCTGAGCGCATATGTAAACAGGCAGTGTCTTGGTCTGTGAAATAGAGAGTTCACTTCCCAGGGCTTTCTAGATCATCAGTTTAGGTCCATACACACCAATGCCGGTGCCCTTTCTGATTATGATCCATCAGAAAACCTCGGCTATGACTGTTACAAAGGGGCTTTCGAAATCGAAGACGATTGGCATGACATCCGATGGTTCGCCTAACATGTTTAAGTCCTGACTATACTCCTAAGAATCGGGAGGGGGTAATATCTGTTTCTGGCGATTTTGGGGCTGTATATTCTCAAAACTACCCCTTTAACCTCGTCCAGATTCCATAATCATCTCGAGAGAAAAATCCCAGCGATCTCTCTACGTCCAATCCGATTATTCAGCCAAAATCCAATCTCGCCCCACTCACTTTACCTCATTAAGCCACTCGAACTGCTAATAAAGAAAGTTAGATCGTCGGAAAGTTGCCGAAAACTTGGCGATCCGTGGACGTCTCGAAGAATCCGGAAGGTGAAGCCGGCAGATTCATATTATGATCAAAATTACGGCAGCCGGTTCGGGGGCCCTATGATGTCTTTAATTAGACGTCGTAAAAGTGAGGGATGGCCCCTGCATGGCTCGAGATGGTCGTTAAATTCTTCGTTTTCCGCAGACTTGTTTACTATGTGGTCGCGAAGTTTCTTCTGTGGGGGAGTTTACGAGAGGACGCAAAAAACTGAGGGATTTTTTCGCGATCGGGTGTTTTCTCTCGAAAGTTGGCTTTTGCGAGTTCTTCCAAAGCTAAATTCAACGTCTGCGTGAGACTATGTTTCTTTAACTTCCACTTTCATCTGGTTTCCCCAGTAAAATCTCCAACAAATCAAAATAAGAATGTACATTAACTAACCAACCATTTAGGGTAAAAACTAGTAGCAGTAGATTCTTGCAGTCAGAAGAAACACTTTTTTCTATACCATTTTTTCCGATTCTGCCCTGATCAAAAGATATAGCCATTTTTAATTTCCATAATGAGCTATGCCACCCCCAGAGAAACAAAATTCCCTTCAGAATAACAAGCTAAATCTATGACACACACGGATCTTAAAAACGGTGTTGCTTTCAGCCAAAGTTTCCAATCTTCAGAATAACACTGATATTTTTTTTTTGCATCAAGTTACTCGGCAACGGCGCATTTTAAGAGAAAATATGAAAAATACTTTTCTTTTGTAAATAAATTGATTTCTTGTCCAGACACTGAATGAAAGAAGCTTAGCATCATCAGTATAAAAAACAGAGTACTTCTGACAAGAAGAACTTTACTCATATCGTTGAGTAAGTGAAAACCTTCAATCCTTTAACCCCATGAAGTTCGTACAGTTGCAATCACAAGATTAATACGTTTAATAATATTATCAACCAGAGAAGTCCCTATTACCTACTCACTTCAGTATTGCTGGTATCGACCAAGGTCAGAGTGAAATTTTTTTAAATCAAAGTTTTGTTGAAAAAAAAATTGTTACAATTCTTGAATTCTTCATAAAATTTCATTGTTTTGTAAGGCATTTCTATTGAACACCTTCCTGGATCAACTTCAGAAAATTTAACGCCAATAATACAATAATAAACGATTGAAAGAAATCGATAGTGCACCGGCAACGTAGCACAGTGTTGACAACATAAACCGTCAGAAATCGCTCGGCTTGTGCGAATTCCTAGGTGGTCACCGTTGGCATGACATCATCTTATACTTTCTGGAAACAGACTATAGTGTGTGTAAGGATTTCTCGATAATTAATTCAACAATCCGATCCTTTTCAGGTGCTCCGTGGACCCTTACCTCTTCGAGAATTTCCAGACGGAGGACGGGGACTTCCTGACCGCCAAATTCAGGGCCTTCAAGTTCCCCGAGTCGACTTACGTCCAATTTAAGGGAACGGTGAACGTTTGCCTGAACAAGTGCCAAGGGGTGAGTTGACCGCGGTTCGTAAAAACGAATAACTGGCGTGTTTCCGGGGGACTACGCTTAAAGTTTGATGAAGGGGCGAGGGGGCGGCAAGGTTTGGCAGCAGTCCCGTTACTTTTTTCTTTTCGCCGTGGGATTTATCGGCTTGTTCGAGTATCGTGAATTTTTCATTCGGGATTTCTCCCGGCCACGAGAAGCAACTGTCTCGATTGGGTTGCCAACGAGGCGTGTCAGTGTCAAGCGGAATTTTGACAAGTTTGTTGGAAACCTCTTGGATTATTCGCTACAACTTTCACTCTAGAATGTTTGTCCTTCCACCTGCCAAATCTCAAAAGACTCAAAGCCAATTCAAATAATTTCCAGCTAGTTCGTAACTCTCACGAAGGAAAGTCTTAATTTGCCTGGGTTAAAATAGACTTTCCGACTCTTTCATTGGACTTTTTGATCTCTACAATGTTTGAAAACCGCGAAATCTCTCTAACAAACTCAATCTTTTCTCAGGTGGAGTGCAGCGACGGGCAGATAGGCTACGGTCGCAGAAGGAGATCCCTGCCCACCCTCCCAGCAGATCCCAACAAGATCTTCGAGATCACCATCACCTCCTTCATCAAGGTCAACTACGACGACGAATCCGAGAACTTCGAGGCGTTGATCAAGAACCAGACCAAGATCTTCGAGAAGGGCTCGGTCAGCAAGCTCCAAACGCGCAACATGGAAGACAGGCGGTTCTACGAGACGGTGCAGAATCAGGAACAGGCGGAGAACACACCGCTGCTGATCCAGAAGGAGCAAGAACAGTACATCACGGTTACCGATCATCTCTCGGACTCGGCCGTCTCGACACTCGGAAACGTCGTCGCTGTCCTGATTTGTCCCGCTTTGCTCCTGCTGAGAATTTGAGGGGGACACTTCGACGACGGCGTCAGTTTTTTTTTGAACGATCGGAAAGGTTGGCGTCGTCGCCTGTGCAATGATACTTTTGTATATTTCACGTAAGGTATAAAACGTCAGGATGGAATTACAGCGAGAGTGGGGCTTCAGGAACATGGTGGGGGTCTTCTTCTTGCTCCTCATTCCAATGAAACATTCATTCATCGGAAATTGACCTGGGATAAGTGAAGAGATACTCCGAGTCACATAGATGATAAACAGTAAATGAAATGGAGCAAGAGGAAGTCTTTCCATTAAAAAAAAATTAATATTCCCTCTCATAAAGATTACTTAAATCCACCGATGCTTCCTGAAGACCCACAAAAATAATCAAAGTCTGTGATAACTCCCCACATAGAGCGATACTTGGTATCATTTTTTCGGTATAAGTTCAAGAGCTCAATTTAACAATTAGCATTATACTTTTAATTCACTATCTAACTTAGGCTTCCTTACTGATTTCCCTCGAATTAGGTTAATGTAAATATTGCAAGGATAGAGTTTAGTTTTTCAATTTTTACCAGTGAATAGGATAAAATGATCTTCTGATACCACGCACCATGGTGTCAACCGGAACCGGAAAGATTATCCCCCTTCTTGATAGATAGGCACCCCCTTTGTTGACGAAAACTTACGAATTCCTCTCCATTTCACACGTATAAATCTCCTTCTGGACGTTTTCCATTCAAATTCAGAGATACCACGTCAATAGCTACGACGAAAAGATGAAAAATCCGATGATTTATAGGGAAAATTCGGGGATGAGCCGTTTGGATCCCCATTCGCGATTTGAGGATGATTTTTCACCCTGTCATTGTGTTTCAGAGTATTCATTTCTTAGCGCTGTTTTTATGGATAGTTCATACTGCCACTTTACACTGACCTCTCAGTTGTACTCGCTAGCTTGCGTAATGTATAATTGCTTTTTAATTATGAATTAACAATGTAACTAGTCTGTATCAATTACTGTAATAAATTTTATAGTAACGTAATGCCTTTTTATCCAGTCCTTAGTCTTTTCCTTTCCATCAAAAGTACTGGACAAGACGAATTATATGAAATTAATATCACAGGTAGACCTTGCATGAAAGGATTTCCCCAGAAACTCCATATGGAGAGCTTCAAGGGTAGAAGCATCGCGTTCGATCTGTGTTCAATTTGAAAGCGATGTAGACTTCTTAAATCGATTTGTTTCTATGAGACTTGGGTACATTTCTACGATCCAGAAACAAAGCAACAATCGATGGACACTCTGGTTCTCTAAGACTTACATAAGAAGTTTTGTGTCCAAAAATCTGCTGGAAAAGTTCTTGTTTCAGTTTTTTGGGATTGCCATGGAGTAATCATGATTGATTTTTTGTGTAAGGGTAGAACAATAACCGGAGATTACTATTCGACCACTCTACGGGAAAAAAATAAAGGGAAAAGACGTGGAAAGCTATCCAAAGGTGTTTTGTTTTTGCAAGAAAACGGCCCTGCACACAAATTTCATATTGCCATGTAAAAAATTCGTGATTTAGGGTTTGAATTATTAGAACACCCTCCGTATTCATCAGATTTGGCTCTATCTGACTATCATCTTTTTCCCCAACTAAAAAAAAGGTCAAAAGGTCGTAAATTTTCTTCCAACGAGGAGGTAATGAAGGCTGTGGAGGTCTGGTTTGCAGAGCAAGAAGAAAAATTGTTTTCAAAGGTATAGAGACGTTGCAGGTTCGCTGTAATAAATGTATCCAATAGTAATACATTGAAATTCTGTTTGGTTCTATAGTAGGCAAAGGATTTTTCAATATATCCTCGTATAATTTTTTCATTGAGGCTATCCACAGCTATCATTCTCTCCAGATAACCGAAACTCGTTCTTTTTCTGACCCATTCTCATAAGGTGTTTCTTGAGAATCTTGAGTCGACTTTGCCCTGAAAGGAATCCAGAGAAGAGGAGTAGCATCTTCTTGGTATAATCTGGATACTTATCTCAGCAGGATAAATCAGGAGCTCTTGGCGGCCATTCTAAAAATCTCCAGTATAGTTCACTTGTTGGATCTGACTGAGAATTATTCTCTTAAATTCAACGAGAATCAGTCTAGGAGTTTCTACAGATATTAATCGTCTGTTACTGAACATGAATTCTGGATCACACGGACGATGCTGCCTATCGTTGCCAGAATCGTCGGGTGTAACGTTCGGAATTCAATTTCCTAACCGTAACTTATGGATACAAAACGCCGTATGTCATGAGACACAGGTTAAGCGGAAATGTTCGCGTGTCCCTTCACCCCCCTCATCGTACCTTATCAGTTACAAATGGAACGCCATACCAACTATTGAATTTTCAATCCGATCGCTACGTTCGCATACGTGCGGGGTTTATTACAGTCAAGCACAGATGATCCGACAATTATGGCAGAAGTTCTAATTATGGATGCATAATTCCGGGATAAATGGATCCGCATCCTGACGTTTGAGGAATTCACGTTTAACTGGGATAGATTCAGCGCGATGAATTATGAATTTCAGCTTCTGAGTTCGGATGTGATTCGATTTGGTTTGAGTTCAGTTTGTCCTGAAGAAAACATAATTTCAAAATAGATTTTATAGAAATATACATTCTTATCGCCCATGTCACATAACGAACATTCTTTCAATACAACACCACAACCATATGAAGCCAATTTTGGCAATTTTCATTCAAGCGAAGGCCATTACTGAATTACTGATTACTGGGTGTGTTAGACGGATAAACCAAACCTGCCACTGCGACCAAGCGGTCTATTGTAGCACACAGGCAAGCTCATAGAGCTAGATCCCTCCCTCCAGTCCCATCCTGGAGATGATGATGAGGGGGAGTGATTCTTGAGTTCCTCTAGGATCATTTTCGGAGAACCAAATACTCAAATACTCCATGTCTAACCCTGTCTGCCGCCAGGCAGTCACAGAGGATATTCTCAGTTGTTTCGTCCTCCTCAAAGCAGAGTCTGCAAAGCGGGTCATTGACGATGCTAAGCTTTTTAAGGTGGGCTCTGAGTCTACAGTGTCCTGTGAAAGCCGCCATGATAGATCTCAGATTTGTTCTAGAAAATCCTAGCCAACGACTGGTGTATGGGCTGCGAGGCACTGAAATAACCCTATGCGAGTGACGGAGTCTAGGACGGTTGCGTCAGTACTCCAGGACCTTTTGCCTTATCCAGCTGTTGCTTCGGTCCCTGATTAAGGAATTGGAAATTCCTATACTGGGTTCCGGGCCAATAGGCGTTGATTTTGCGCCTTCTCTGGCTAAGGCATCCGATGCATCGTTGCCCCTGAAGCCAGAGTGTCCAGGTAACCAAATCAGTTGCAGTCTGTTTGAACTTCCCAATTTGGAGAGTTTAGATCTGCATTCAAACACCTGTGCCGAGTTGCATTTGTCTGCCGCGAGAGATTTAATCGCAGCTTGACTATCCGTTAGGATTTTCATTGATCTGCCCGCCCAACCAATGTTAAGCAAATGGCTTGCACACAGATCAATGGCCAAGATTTCTGCCTGGAAAGCTGTCGCCGACTTTCCCAGACTGGCACTGAGTTCAGTCAGAGGTCTACGACTGTAGACTCCGGCTCCAGATCCCTGACTGGTTCTGGAGCCATCAGTAAACCAGTCCTTGTAGAAAGAGTTTCTTGTGACAGAGCCATTCGTCTCTGCTTGGAATCAGAGAACTGAAGGTTCCATCCGTGCTGGTTCTAGTGATTATCTGATCAGTTCTCATGCCCATCACCTCGTCTGTTTCCAGTTGGACTGAAAGACGACAAAGCGAAGGCCATACTCAACTTGTCTGGTAGAATGGCCTCAGCAGCAACAGGGAGTATATAACCTTGCGCTCCTTAAGAAGAGGATGATCTGGATGCTCACTTCTTGGGCATAACTCAGGTGATTCTACACAGTATATGATAGACCTATTCCATTTGGATATAGGAGAGACGCTCTTATCTACATTAACTGATTGGATATATGTAAATGCAGTACGTTTTCCACATATTCTAGAGCATCCAAAACACGTAACCCATACCTAGCTCAGTTTGGGATAAATAAACCATGGGTAAATCTATATTCCCTCCAGAATTTACCCCGATTCGCGAACTATGCCTCCAGTTTTCAGTGCCGAGGCTCCAATAAAACTAGAAGGTTATAATTCTTCGGAAAGCAATTAGAATGAAGAGCTCCTTCTCGGCTGCTAATGGAACCGTAAATTTTCCGGCTAATCGTCCAGCCTCCTTATCTTCGTATCCGATTCAATGAGCTCGAGCCCATTTGATCCTTTATATCGGAATAAATATCGCAATAATGAGGCCGGGAGAAAGAAGGGAGATAGATGGGGGATTTTTGCATCCGAGCAGGGTCAGAGCTTCAGGATGAATGAACACAATGGTTCTAAAACAAAACATCGTTTCGATTGGATAAAAGAATATGAAACAATTGGAGTATTTGGAAACTATACCTACAAAGGAGGATGCCTACTATGTTTAATATTTATAACTTTATTTAATGTTAAAATGAGCAGTGATCAGTTTCTGTTGAATTTTCCTCGAAATCATTGCTCAACATCGATTATATCATTAGAAGTTGAAGTAGTATCGTCTACTACATCTGTTACATTCAAGCTCTTCACAGATAATCTTGACGAACGTTTACCTGCGAATGAAGTGTTCTTGAAAACCATTTCTGTTTGCTCAGTTTCAAATGTTTGCTGAAATGAAGGGACTTACCATCCATTTTGCATTTGCAAAGTTTCTTCAGAACCTCAGGAGAATCAGTTCTAGGTATGCCACCAATATATATCCAGCCTCTTTCTAACATATGCTTTGGCAACACCAGACCAATGGAACAAGCTAATACTATGTTTATAATCACAATTATGGATATAGTAACCAGAAGGCATACGTCCCAGCCAGAATTAAAATATTTCACCATGCTATTCCTTGACAAGATGAGAATCTTTCAAAGTATGACAGCTTGATACTCTATGATTGTGAGACTACACACAGAGATAACTTTTTGGAACGTTTGAGAGAAGAAAAATCCGTTTTTGATGGTTAGACGATTGAAATTCCCTCCTAGCCATGAATCTAATTGATGTTTTTCGTGAGTGTGCCAAATTGGTGGCATTTTTGAAAAGGAAGAACGAGGAACCTAGAAAATTGAAGACGTTTTTCAAGATTCAAGTATGCTTTTCATAAGAAACTGATGGCATGAACTTTATTGAATTGAAGGTAATAAATAACACCTTCAACGACAGTACATTTGAACTTACCGAAGTATCTATTCAGTAGAATAAATGTAACACCAATGTCTTTCAAATTTGAACACATTTTTTCATTAAAATATTAGACCACAGTTTTACTAACAAAGCCTTTCTTGGTCGGACGTGGTCTTCTAGTTTTCTGTGTTGTTTTACTGGGTTCTTCTTCACTTCCTTCACTATCTACTGCATCCGTTGAATCGGTAATCGTTGAACTCTTATCAGTATCTATGCTACTGGTGGTAGAATCTTGTTGACTTGTTGAATCGATTTCAACCGTTGTTTTTGAAGTTTCTTCTTCACTTCCTTCACTATCTACTTCATCTGTTGAATCGGTAGTCGTTGAACTCTTATCAATATTTATGCTACTCGTGGTAGAATCTGTTTCACTTGTTGAATCGATTTTTACCGTTGTTATTGAGGTATGGATAGTAGTACTTTGGTCTATTTGCTGACTGGTACTCTCAAGTGCTGAGGTCATAGTTGAGTCATCGATTGCTGTGGTACTTGATCGGGTATTGTCGGAATTTGTGGTACTCGTCGTGAAATTTATTGTAGTGACTGCTAAACTCGATGTTTGTACGAAGGGCAATGTTGTGTCAGCTCCATCTGATTCTGTTGTTGGAGTTGTGCTAGAATCAGATGGGGTTCCAGTTGATTTTCTTTTTGGAGTTGTGGGGGAATCAGATGGAGGTCCATTCGATTCTCTTGCTGGAGTTGTGGAGGCATGGGTTAAAGCTTTGATTTGTTCTCTTGTTGGAGTTGTGGGGGAATCAAATGGAGTTCCTTCTGATTCTCTGGCTGGAGTTGTGGGGGAATTAAATGGGGGTCCACTTGATTCTCTTGCTGGAGTTGTGGGGGAATCAAATGGGGGTCTTTTTGACTTTCTTGTTGGAGTTGTGGAAGGATAAAACGGAGTAGGTGTTTTCTTTGTCGATTCACTGCTGATTTGAGGAAGAGGAAGTTTATGTGTGCTTCTACTTGAGTCAATGGTAGGTCCTAGTGTTTCCTCTGAGGAAATGGTTGTGGCTTCCGTATCTTTCGGTGGATTTCTCTTCTTATGGTCTCCTGAAAATATACCAAAATACATCATTTTTCTTTGAAACACACGAACAACAACTTCTACCTTGCCCACAGTTGCAAAAAGCCATCTTGGTTTCGTCAGACATCTCTCCCAGATCCCCTATGTAATACCAACCCCCTTCCTTCATATGCTTGGGCAAAACAATACCTATGCAACACGCTAAAATTATATTCACTAATACAACAATTGGAACTGTTATCATTAGGCATATATCGCAGCTAGTAAACTTTTTTGGCATCCTCCTGCAGTACCAAATATCTTTTTAACGTTATCATCATATCATAGAATGATCTTGTGTCGTTCTGACTGCGAATGAAATTCTATGATAGTACTGAAATAGAAGAAGAAACTTCATTTTTCATATTCTTTTTCTCGACTGTGAAATCACCGGAATCTTTCCTAACTGACAGAAATATTTTAGGGTATTCGGGTCAACGGAATGGCCCCAGCACCACGACGCAATGAAAAAGAGCCGACGTCGCTTTCGAGAACGCTATTTATCACGTGACACACGCGGCGTAGTTCTCCCAGAGATAAGGATAATTCATTTTGACATTCTTTTGCGTTATTCAAGTGTCGCTTTTGATAACGCCGAACTCTGTTGATTGATAATATGAATCCGATTTGGGTTATGAGATATGGGGATGATTTGGGCTTGATATTTGTAAACGAAATATCGGTTTTCAAAGGGAAGCATCAGCAATTCTATGCTGCAGTGATGCTCTATATTCCATCGAATAATACCGCAAAACCACAAAAACTATGCGACACTTTCGGTGGTTTTTCTAATGCAAAAAATGGAACATAGACATAAAGCAATACCAGCATGAAATTCATAGACTTATAAGTCTATGATGAAATTGGCTATTTTATAGAATGAGAGAAATGATCGTCAGGCAAATACCTGCCTGTTTTCTGTTGACATAGTCCCTGTCAATTTTTTTGGCCGTATTTCATCACAGATGGAAAGAAAATGCACAGTCCATGTCTCTATGTTTATGAATGGAAGGAATTAATTTTCTTTGTCACTTTGTGACGGTCCATATTTTCATACATATTTCTATGTTATAGTGCTTGACCTTCTTGAATTGAAGATTATAATTCGTTGAAGAGGAAAACGTTTTATTTCGAGGATTATTGATTCTTAGAAATAAATAATTTATTTTTCCATCTCTTCTTGATTTTCCTAATGATGGGTGTCATAAATTAAAGGAATTTCCATATAGAGCTTCTGAAAATCAAGGAAATTGTTGAATAGACAACAATGTTTGTGTAACATAGAAATGAACGAAGAAGGACTTTGCTGAAATGAAGTAGCTACTTGAAGTTTCCCAGAAGAATAGTTTTCCATAGATTAATCTATGGTTCAGACTTCATATAATCTCACCCTGAATTTTGCTGAATGATAAAGTGGTGTTATCTTTTCAGCATGTTTTAACATAGAGGCCAGATAGCCTAACAATTCCCCAATTCCCTGGGTATATATTATCCGGATGAAATCGATTCAAACCGGACGTCACAGGGAACAAACGATATCTGTAGGCGTGGATTGATGAACCCAATTGCAATATGAATTGGCCATCTCGTAAATCCGTCATCGTTTAATGTAGCCCGGTCAGGAATTACCCGTGCAATATTTTAAAAACGAACGGAAGGGCCATTTCTACTCGAAATTCATCAAACGGCATTTTAATTTCCAAACTGCGGAATTTGAATATAGAATTCCGATGGGACGCGCGTATACGAAAATTGAAAACTGTGCATGTGAACCGTCGCTCGCTGCATAAATCAGAATTAATTTTCTGAACGATTCGATGAAATTGTTTTTGCCAGCGTTTTTTTAATGGATTGTATTATTTATTCTTTGGAAACGAATCGGCAACATTGACGGTATTATGAATGTGCGCAGATTCAGTTCTGATTAAAATGGTGTGATATAAATGAAATATGAAAATGGCTCTTTTCAAATACGCGTACATCATTTTAAATGCGTGTAGAGAGATTATGAATATCGATTTTTCAGTGAGGTATCTGGATGAATTATGTGGGGTAAGTACATAATTTCAACGGTTATTTTGCTATACCAACAATTTCCGACTGTTAATGAAACAACTTCCAATGTTCCTGTTAGCAGTAAAATTAGTCCTAATTGATTTCACATAGAAAGCTTAGCTGCTAGGGGGACTAAATCATCACAATTAGAAAGAATGCAATAATGCAAAAAGTCACCTAATAAATATGCAAATTTCGACTCAATAGCTCCAGTACAAACCAAATTTTGACAACAAAAAGACTAGATCGGTTTATATTCAGTCGTTCAGAGGCGTACAATAAGAATGAATAACAATCTAAGACGAAATGGCAGAGTTTTCCCACAAGATACTAATTTCGACGACGGAATAAATAAATGGAGCTTTTTCGTGAGGAACTCAGGCATCAAGCGTACGTCATAATGACGTACCACAAAAGTCAAAGTTGAAGTCTTTTTGACATCTAGATGACGGTCAAATGTCAGCGTCATTTTGACGTCAGTGTATGACGTTATTTTGACGCCTTATGAAAGGGATAACGTCTCAAGAGGAAGGCAATGAATATAATAAGAATTAATTCAGATGCATACCACCCGCCGATACGAATTCGACAGGAATTACGATCTGAATGAGCTAGCCAATATGCCAACATCAGGGTCACCAAATAAAGTACGCTCCATCGAAGAAAAGCAGTAGCTGACAATGGTTTCGGTCTCGTTTGACCTCGTCAGAGCAACATAGCTCCTTCCGTCTGAACATTACTGTCAGTATTTCAGAGACGATGCCTATTGGCCCAGTCGTTCGAGTTCTATTGTTATTCGATTGCGGGCCAGTAAAACCAGCAATATCGGAACAGGCCCCTTCTCCGATGAAGTAACGTTTGGAATTGACGGACCCTTATTCAATACTGGCACGCGCTACTGAGTACTATGCAGTAAAGTCACGTGAAGACGTCTTTATAACGTCACCTTCAATGACGTTCACAGTACGTCATTTTTGCGTCGATGACGTCCACCGTCAGGAAATCATGATCGCCGTCAGCCTGTAAATTGATCTTTTTCCAAGGTCTGAGTCCTTAGGAACTCTGCATGAACCTGAGGACCAAGACCTCATATGGAAATTCGTCCTATTGGCATATGGAGTTGGTCAAGTGATCGCCACCGCCATCGCCATCTAACATATGATGCGTCCACCCAACGTTCCTAAGAACTAAGACCCAAGAAAGAACTAAGACCCATGAGAAAACTAAGACTTGGGAAAAGAACCAATCAAATAAACCAATGGCATTCGTTTGATTAGTCTTAGTCTTTAATAACACTGCTACCATCAGTGGGCTTCTTAGGTCTTAGTTCTAAGTCCGTTTGTAACAGCCGAGAAGTCTCTGCAGAATTATCTACCAAATTTTGGTAAGAACACGGAGATTACAGTGCATTCTACCGAAAGAGAAAACTGTGAAGAATTCACGGCGCCTGAATTCTCGAGTAAATTCATTGAAGGAGGTGTTATCTCCACACTTACCTGAAGAGGAAATCTTTAAGCACTTGCAGTATCAACCTCAAAGAACCTCAAAACTTATAGTAAAGAAAATATATCAGTAGCACACAGCATGTTGCATCCAGAATTCTCTGCATCTCATTATATGCCCAAATATTCCCGATAAATTCATATTTTGAAGAGTTTTGAGGCAAATATGACATTGGATTAAAAGATCTTGACCCCTCACAACTACTCCTCGAACTATAGCCTCTCATGTGGTTGGAGTGGAACAATAATGTTCCATTCTCGATGGAAACTTAGTGTTAAACCAAAGATCCTGCAGAGAATTCTCCTCCTCATCTCTGACTAAGGTTTCATTCAAATAATAACATATTAAAATTATGCTTTTCGGTCCTGTTCAACTGCTGTCCCACAAGATCCCACCCCCATCCCAAATTTCAGTCTAGGATCAATATCGACACCCCTCCAAACCACCCCCTGCCGCCCTGTCCATTACCTGACCACCCGAACTTAATCCACATGCTAAGACACCCCGGCAGGCCTCGACTCTCAAACAAATTCATAACTCTTCGGTTTCGGGGGCATCGCGATCAACCCCCCAGCTCGGGCCAACCCCAACCGATAATTCGTACTGCTCGCCCTCCGATCCTGAACGATCCTCCACGATCTGTCCTTTCTCAACGTGCGGCGCTGGATCTGGCGCGCTGCAGCTTGGCCGATCCGATCTCAGTCTCATCTGGGAAACCGCCCGGTCCGATCCAGAAAAGCAGTCGCGTTTCCCGCGGACGCTGCAACACGCGAATTTTACGCCCTCGTGATCTGCTGGCACCTCATGGCCTGTTCGCTGATCTGAGACCACGGAGGATTTGCTGCAGGTAAATGATTCTGTTTGGTTTGTAGTAGTCGTTGGTGATTTCTTGGGCTACGGGTTTGATTTAGATGTTTTTCGGACTTTTCTGCTCGGTTGCTGCTGAAATTTCAGCTTACGTAGCTGATTTGAAGGGTTGAAACATGTTCAGCCAGAATTTCGGAGGTATTCCTTAACAACATTGCACATAACCAACCGAAACTTGCGAGAATCAGCTAGGACATATGATTTTGGACAACTAGATCAGCTTTTCCAGGCTTTATTTTCCTTTCACCACGAAGTCTATCTCATTACCTAATGTATATCACGTATTTTACAGCCTGAACTTGTTTCTGAATAAAAAAAAGTAAGCATCTCTTGCGTGAATTCGTCCAGTGAATAAACATGTCAACCTTGTTATTTTGCTTTTCAAATCAGCAGCAGAAAAATGTAACATAGTGCCATCTGGTACTGAAATGATATTCAAATGAATTTTTTGCTTTCTTTCCCATAAATTGTCTTTTTCCATAACATAGAGTAGGTCATCTGGCAGGGAGATCTCGAACCCATAAATTTTGTGTGAGCTTCTGTCCTTCTTTCTCTCTTTTAGCTAGCAAGCAAGTTCCCCAACCAAACTAAGTTTGTGGCTCTCTATGAGTTGTTTTCGTAGTTTTTCACAATGTTCCTTAACTTACATTGAAGGAACTCTAAGTGATAGCTTTCAATTAGTAGCAATGCAAGTTCCTGCAGTGAATGGACCAACATAGATGCACCTAGCCACTGCCGGGTTTTTTAAGCATGGATTCCTTATAGGTCGAGCCATATAGACCTTCTCAAGATTTTCCTTGAACTGTCGATTAATAGGTGAGTCGATTCCTTTGTGCTGAGTCAACCTCCTGATGATACATTTCTGTTGGTCACCTGTAACCACTTCATTGTAGTCACATGCAATCTTTCGAGCTGATATGAAATGAATTGCAGTCTTGTATCTTCTCCTAATAGAGAGAGGTCTGCACTAGACTCGTCTACTCTCAGTGATCTGAGTAGCTTAACTGCCCAGGAGTCAAATTCTTTTCGACATGGTCTCTGGAACATATATGAGTGCTGGAGATCTCTGCCACAAACATGGTTCTCAACCTATCTTAACAGATTCAAAGGTTAACGATCAGCCCTAGAATTGTGTTTTGTTTTGGAGCCCCGAGGTCCATCTAGATAGAGATCCTTGTATTGCCACGAAAGAATCATACTCATACTTCGCTGACCCCTAGTAGTGAATAGTATCTCAAATCACAGCTAGGTTGGGAAGAATGTATGTTGCTAACCTTGCTTCTCCTAGAAGTATTAACTGAAATGGAGAGCACCTTTATATATCTAAAGCGAAACTTTCCTCATATGATGAAAAGACAATCTGTACAGGGCCACCAAACAACACCGTTATATGTAGCCATCGGTTTGATCACCCTGACATAAATACATCAGAACGAACCCCTTTCTGTATACTACAATACATTCAAATCTGAGAGGCCAGCTGTAAACACTGTAACGTGCAGTCATAACCGATCCAGAACATGATTACGCAGAGATGTATTCATAAATGGTGTTTAAAAGGTGTAATATTTCAAAAATTTCGAGTATGTTGCACTTCGGACAATCCTGGTTGAAAATAGATATCACGTTATTCAGTTTGTTTACGGTGGTCTCTCTGATCTTAAAGCACTAGATTGTTGGGTTCCACCACATGTGGCTCAATTTGAACATGATGAATAGTCCGTTGGCTTTGTTATTGTCAACTGGTCAACTGACGATTCGGGGAACTTCCAGCATCATTGTATGCTTTTCCAGTTCCAAATCCAAATGTTTCCAAGAGCAAAGTGGAGAATGGGTCTGTTTCATGGTCTGGAAGATGAGCGTTTGACTCTTGTTCTTCTACGTTTGAAGCTTCCACGAGGCTTAACCGAGACCTTTTGTTGGCCATTGTTCACCCTGAGACACGCAGACAAAAATGCCACAAGTTGCCCTAGCTTTAAGAATGGTGGATGTTGTGTTTTCTAGATTTGTTATCCTAACTCCCGCACCAGTAAGTCCCATTTTCTTCAAACGTTTATTGAACAGGTGGTCTGTTATTGTACCAGTCAACAGACTCAGCTGTTTCCTCTCAAGGGCCTGCAATATTTGACCATAGGCTTGGAGGACGGTCTCTCAGTGACCTCGACTAACTGAGATGACTTCTAGTGCTCTATTCAGAGGAAAATTCTCTGTCTAGCAATCTGATAAAGAAGATCCTGTTAGATGAGCGTCTATTGCCGACCAGCAAATGCTGAGGGCATCTCCCTTTCAATTTCCATTTCAAATAGACACATCTTATTCGTATAGCCTCGACGAAATTCAACAGAATGAACAGACTAATAATAAATACATGAAACAACTGTACCTACTCAGTAAATTTGGCGACCAAATCAGCGGCGGAGAAATCAAACTTGCAGATTCGAGTCGGGTCCACGCTGTCTGGGCCCGGGGGGCCCTTCGCGACAGGCCCCCATAATGAATAACATAAATATTTAAGCCCCGAGAAGTCGCAAAGTTGAATTTCGGAGGGAGGCGTCGTATCGGGAAAAAAATTAGCCCTGGAAACGGTCCGGTAAGTGAATTCCGGAACTCTTCCTGCAGGACCGACCGGTCCTGGGGAATTTCGATGAATAATGGAAAGTACACAATCTCGCAGTCGAAGCGGGAAGGCGGAACGCAGGGCCCTGGGGCGGTTTTTCGGCGATTCCGGGATTTCTGAAAGTAATTATTTCGACGTTTTGATGCTCCGTGATCGCGAGGAAGTGGTTGATGTCTTCGGTAATCCGAGGGAGGATCTCGTGGTGTTATTATCGCGGTGTCGATATCTTGTTCTTCGTGTAGAATCTGTGATACGATTCTCTGTGATGTTTGAAGCGAAAATTCGATTGAGTATTGGAATTCCCAAGGCCTACTTAGTAGCAGTAATCTTGAAAATTCATCTGAGAGGCTTGATCTAGCGGACGTGGAAGAAGGAGCATGAACATTGACAAAGATATTGGATGTTTTCAGTGATCTGTGTAAATCTTGGAACATAAATACATGGAATGGACATTGACGTGCTATGAATGTATTTGTTGTGGTACAAACATTCGATGCTACTCTGTCTAGCGCGACACTAAGGCAGTGGCGTGAAATAAATAAATTTGTATAGCTCCTACCTTTTCGTATGGAAAATTGACGTGACAATGATGTCAGATTCAACTATCTCAATTGTGATTGGCGACACTAAGCAACTAACTCACTCCAGTCTTTGGGCAGTAACAAATGTTTATTTTCCTTTCCTTGTATCTATGTTTCAAGGTGTAAAGATCATGTGTTTATCTTTTTCTGCGTTTTTTGTGTGTTACAGTTCTTGCTTTGTTTGTGAGGAGATGGCTTGACCGATTTTAAACCTCCCCTGAAATTTCTCCAAAAATATGTGATTGTTATAAAGGGTGGTATACAGAGTGAGTCTTTGACTCTTACAAATATTTTAACAGTAGATACTTGAGGTCAAAAGAAACACTTTTTTCCCACACCATTTCTTCCGAATCGTCTCGGTTTAGAAGATGCTGTTGAATAACCATAAAAAATGCTATTTTTAGTTTTATCTCACAAACGCTTTCATCGAACGTATTTCGGAATATAGTTTTTCATTTATTTGATGAATCTTTTTCGAACACAAGATATCACTCACGTTTTCCCATTATGATTATTACGTACCATAAAAATACCAAAAATTCAAAAAACCCAACTCTTGAAACTAAGTTGGATGCTATCCAGTGAATATTTGAACGTTTTGTAGAATAAAAAATAAAAATATTCTTCATATTTTCTCGTATAATGTGCCATTTTCGAGTAATTTGATGTTCAAAAATCAAAAAAATCTGTAATATTTGAAAAATTGGGTACTTTGGCTAAATGCAACTATATTTAAAAGATCCACAGATGTGTAGTGTCATAGATTCAGCTTGTTATTTTGAAGGTGATTTTGTTTTTCCAGGGGTGGCGTAGCTTATTATGAAAACTTGAAATGGCTAATCTTTTTATCAAGGTCAAATCGGAAAAAATGGTATAGGAAAAAAGGTTGTCTTTGGATCTCAAGAACCTAATGTTAAACTATTTGTACGAGTCAAGGACTCACACTGTATACTATGTCTGGTATGGTTGGGAAACTCTCGGAAAATGGAATACCCTCGTTGTAAACGAAAATCATATTAAAAGATTCTCAACCAAAAACTTGAAAGGCAGACTATAAATTTAGAGCAACAATTTACGATGGCCAACTTTTGCCTACTACTGTTCTATAATAATTGAGAGAGAGAGTTCGGGAAGAAGGATTACCTGAAGTGAATGAAGCATCAAAATAGATGAGAGGCAAAGATTTCAGAATTGTGCTGCATGAATATGCATTAGGCATTAGAAGCATATAAAACAAAAAGTGAACAACCACATACTTCAAAAATCAAGTTAGTCAGCATTGTCTGACCTTGATTAATATTCTATCAACACAACTGACTGGGTTTTGATATTTCAATTTTGAAACCCATTTCAAAAATATTTTTTCTAATTTTGACATATAAACTGCCTCTTTAAAACTCATTGACGTCTTGAAACGTTTGACTTTTCGTAACCAGTTACACAAAGTAGAATATGTGACAAATTGAATAATTTCCGTCACTAGACGATTTTTAAGGAATCTCCGAGAGAAGCTTTAAAGACGTTTTTGGTACTTTTTATTTGAATTATCATCCTTTTCGAAATTAGAAATAATATTGTGTGAAACACGTTGGGAAACATTACGTCTTGTATTTCGCCCATTACGAAAAATTATGCTTCTACCAACTGATTGCACAAATAACTTCTATATTAATAGAAGAAAAGCATTGTCTGACTGAGCAACTCTTTTGAAATCTGAGAAAATATTCAAAGTGTACCGTTCAATTTGAAAAATTTGAGTACAATCGTACCAAAAATATGGCGTTCTAATTCGGTATCATTTTACTTACTTGCAAAGTCTCATAAATATCGACTTTTTCAGTCTGACTATTCACACTTCACCCCAACCCTGTACAATTCGCCACCAACGCAAATGTACAAGACGACATAAAATTCCTTTGATTCAGGCTTCGAATACGATCGAATAAATGAACTCCCATCCTCATTTGAGTAAACTCAATAACTCCGTATCGCTGATGCACGCCTACAATTCCTCCTGCAGGACTCACAAATTATTAATCAACCTGATTACTTCAATCTCGACTACACGAGAAAGTTTCCTCCGAAAGCGGAAAGCCCAGCCATCACCGTCGTCGTCGGAAAAGTTCATTAAAAAGAGGCGACGAAGTGAAGTCCGGGAATCAATAGGGCCCTAGCTCCGGGACCGCGCCGCCACCCATCATCATCATCCCCTCAGTTTTCTTTGGGATATATGAATGGCGGAAATTCACCTCGGGGGCCCGATGAGGATTTTATCAGAGACGGGTATGAGAGAATGCATGCAGTCGCGGATTTCGTATTCCCGGTGTATTCTTGATGAAGAGAGGCGGAATCCTTTGATTCCGGTAGGAATTACGAGGATGTATTGATATCTAGTTAGCCTAGACCAGTTCCATACATAGAAATAATATTGCGTTACCGTAGCAACGAACAATAACTGATTAGAAGTGTCAGTGTGAAGTATGAGGTCAAAAGAGTCAACCAGAGTTACGCAATGAATTAAAAGAAAGAAGATGTCCACCGAAATTGTGAAAATCGAAAAATTGGAGTATCGAGCCATCATCAAGTATCTGTCTTTAAAAGGGTTAAGAGGCAAGCAGATTTACGAAGATATGCTTAATACCCTTGGTGATCAATGTCCTTCGTATGCGACCGTGAAAAATTGGACTGCAAGCTTCAGAAGAGGTAAATTTTCCATTGAAGATGATGACCGATCGGAAAGGCCAGTTTCTGTGTCAGTTCCCCTAAATATCGATGCAGTTCATGACATGATTTTATCAGACCGTCGAATTAGGCTAAAACGGATATCTGAAGCATTGAATATTTCATACGAACGCGTTCATCATATAGTTCACGTCAATTTGGACATGAGAAAAATTGCTGCCAAATGGATCCCCAAATGTTTGACTGTTGACCAGAAGCATTCAAGGGTAGAAATATCGTGTTCGATCTGTGCTCGATTTGAAAACGATGTAGACTTCTAGACCGAATTGTTACTATGGATGAGACTTGGGCACATTTCTACGATCCAGAAACAAAGCAACAATCGATGGAATGGCGACACTCTGGTTCTCCAAGACCTAAGAAGTTTCGTGTCCAAAAATCTGCTGGAAAAGTTCTTGCTTCAGTTTTTTGGGATTGCCATGGAGTAATCATTGATTTTTCGGATAAGGGTAGAACGATAACTGGAGATTACTATTCGACATTGCTAACCACTCTACGGGAAAAAATTAAAGAGAAAAGACGCTGAAGCTATCCAAAGGTATTTTGTTTTTGCAGTACAACGCCCCTGCACACAAATCTCATGTTGCCATGTAAAAAATTCGTGATTTAGGGTTTGAATTACTAGAGCACCCCCCTTATTTGGCTCCATCCGGCTATAATGTCTTTCCTCAACTGAAAAGAAGTTTAAAAGGTCATGCATTTTCTTCCAACGATGAGGTAATAAAAGCTGTGAAGGTCTGGTTTGCAGAGCAAGAAGAAACATTTTGTTGAAAGGTCTAGAGACATTGCAGGTTCGCTGTAATAAATGTGTCCAATTAAGAGAAGAATATATTGGGAAATAAAATATTTATACATTGGAATTTAGGGCTTGAATTACTAGAACACCCCCCTTATCCACCAGATTCGGCTCCATCCGACTATCATCTCTTCGTTGTCCTTCGGATCTCACCGCTCCATCGTGGGAGGATTCGGGCAGAGATAGAGAGTAGTATAAGAAAAATTACGGCCGCTGCTTCAACCCGACCGTTTGAATAAAATTAATTGAAGAATTGGGCGGGTACGTTGCCTCGGATAGATCAAAGGAAGCGAGGGATGTGGAGCATGTAACGAGGAAAATGGAATTTGAATTTAAGTAGATGAACTTGTCCTCGGCTGTTCTTCGAAGCGGATTCTTCTATGAGGATGTTGACGTCTAGAGCATCATTCGGATTATGAATTTGATGAAACAGTCAATTTGAGAGATTTCTCGGACGTCGGAAGCACTTTTTCGGCCTGGAGTTAAATTTCGATGGGGTTAGTTGAAAATTCGTCAAGATCAAACGGTTGCACTGAGGTTGATGAAATTTCGAGGTTTATTACTAGAAGAATTGCTCTTTGTATGTAACACATTGGGGAGCCCAAGAGAAAAATTCGGGATTTACTCGAGCGTGACAGATTAATACAAGGGTAGTTATCTTGGACCATGTAGAGTACCTGTACCAAAAATTAGACCTGTATATTGTATATAGGGGAAATTGTCTAGGACAGCCTGTCAGAATAGTAAAAAAAAAAGATCATTGTACATACTCGAGCGTGTCAGATTAAGATATATGTGGTTAATTACATGTTGAAAAGTATATATTCTCTTGATCAGACAATTTGAGCCGATAAAAATGTGTGGGAGGGCGCCAAACTTGCAAAAACAGAAAACGTCACGTGTAGATTCTTGAGCGCTGTGGCTTGAAGCTAACGATTCAAGAATAATGGAAAAAATATAATCTGATAGTTTTACCAAGTCGAAACAATAAAAATTGGCCATAAAGGTCACAGTATTGAGTTTTTTTGAATTATCTCCTCTCCTGGGTTTCAAATTTGTTTCGCATTCATCATAAAAGTTGTAGAGCATAACATTTTCTACAAATTTTGTCCGAAGCAAGTTTTTCTAGGTTTGAACGTTTTCGAGATATATGACGATGAATGTACATTTGACTGGGTTTCTACATTGACCTTGGCCTTTCGCATGTGTGGCTGAGCTCCTCGCCCTTATCACCCTCTAACTCGAAAACGGTTAAGAGTATGTAAAATTGCTTCGGAAAGAAGTTGTATAGAATTTTATTATCTACGACTTTCATAAGGAATACAGAAACGATTAGAGGTACAGGAAGGAAGATATTAAAAAAAATGCCTTGTCATCATCTTCGAACTATCAGATTAAGAAAATCCACCTTGATAAGCGTCATATTAGTGGGTCTTCAACACGTCTGCAACACCGAGATCTGTATAAAAATCTGTGAAGCTCAATTATGTGCCGTTTTTTTTTGCATTTTCAACTCTTCCGTACGTCCAGCCGCACCACGCTAACTGTCAGATCAACATGAATTTATAATCAGAGATACGTAGGGCATATACAATATCTTAATCTGACACGCTCGAGTATGTGCACCTGACGTTTTTTTTACATCTTTGAAAACCTGCAGACGCTTTCCCCACCGCTGAAAGTGCATACATCATAGACCCATTTTTTCTTCCCACCATCTAATCTTCAAAATCCACTAGGTCTCCACGACGCTCGAGTAAATCCTGATTCAGCATCGTGGGCTCCCCAACGATTGTGTTGCTAAAAGAAGTCCAATCTCTCATCTTATGCAACCTTTGCCTGGGTGGTCTATTTTTAAACTGCAGAATTTTATGTTTGGTCCTATGTCATAACCATTTTATGGGTTTTCTCAGGTCATATGCCATCCCTTTTATCCCCTTTCAATAATGGATTATTGACTGGAGAATCATAGGCAAAGATTTTGGGACGAATCTAACACATATAGGGCAATACCAACATATTTCCACCACTCAACCTTCGATCAGTAAATAAATCCTCAGACCTCATACAATCCCTCAAATGCACGGAAGAAATATAAAGGCGCAAAACTTTACGACCCCGTTAACCCATAATCCTAAAATTATTTGAAAAACTCCAGCCGGTCGCTATACCGCGCCGCCTCCCCAGATTCATGAATCCGCTCCACTCTATCCCGTACATAACGATGTTTTGTTATCGTTGCAAACTCCCGTTCCGGCCCTAATTTGTTACCGTGGCCGAGTCGTATTCAAACTGACCTTCCTGGTCGGGGCATGTTTCATTGGTACAATTAACCGAACCGGGCTCGTGAACAGCCCCGTGTGTGCTCTCTACGAGGGCTGAGATATTCATGGGCCTTCATGTTGCACGTCCAGCGGTGATTAGACCCTGCGCCCTGCTTTTGAAGAGGCTGGATGCATGCAGCAGTTGCCGTTTGGAGCGCAACACCAGGGGGCCTTTCAGCGAAATAATTGCCTCTGGCACCGAGCCCTCGTGAGGTTGAAGCTTCGCCAGTCGGGGTTTCCTATTGACAAGGGCTCCAACTAACCTATTATTGAAAGGGTAGGTACGCGCGGTTTGAAAGGATGATTTCCTGCCTATTAGTGAGCTTATTTTAGAGTTTATTCATGTTTTGCTTCGAACGTGGCAGAACCAAGAAAATTAAAACCTCTAATTGCATTTTTATCGCAGTTCATTGCTGTATCCCGTTACCGGGAATAAATCTACAAAAAGACATAAAAAAACAAAAAAAAAAGAACTAAGACCTTAGGGCTAATTGCGACTGTGTGCCCTCCTGTGACTGAAGAGACCCAATCGTGACCTACAGATCCTTCCACACTCCGGGCATGGATATTCACCAACCAGATCTGGCCGCCGCTGTATTCTTCTCGAGTCTCCATGTGTACCAAAGACGTCCACTGAGTCCTGCCTAACGCTAGTTGTTTCCAGTTATGATTGGCAATAACTGATTTTAGGGATTGATGTAGTGTATCTTTAAACCGCTTATACTGGCCTTCTGGTTTCTGGGCTCCCTCTGTCAATTCGCCATAATGAGCTATTTTGGGGAGTCTTGTGTCTTCCATCCTCAGAATGTGGCCGCTCCACCTGAGTCGGGCCCTCTTTGCTTGAGTCTCAATTGTTGTACAACTCGCGCGTTGGAAGACTTCTGTATTTTAAACTTTGTGGAACCATCTGATGTGCATTATTTATCTCAGATGACGTTGTTGCGTCTGTTCAAGCTGTTTAATATGTCGCCTGTAGGGCGTCCAGCTTTCGCTTCCGTAAAAAAGGGTTGGGAGGACGACTCCTTTGTAAACAGCAGTCTTGGTCGTCAGATTGTGGTCGTGATTTTGAAACACTCTGTCCTTTAGCTTCCAGAATGCCCGTGATGCCGAATTAATACGGTTGTGTATTCCCGTGTCCAGGTTAGTCCTAGTATTTATGATGCTCCCAAGCATTTGAACTGTTCGACCTGTTCCAGAGTTTCATTCTCCAGGCTGATATGTGTTTAAAGGCTTTCTGGCGGACTTACTAGGATTTTGGTTTTGTCGATATTGAGTCTAAGACCTAAAGCTTCGTATATATGTATATAGGTGTCCAGCATTATCTGTAGATCCTCTGGGCTGCTAGCGATAAGTGCGCATATTGAAGTTCCGTGATAAACCTTAAACGGAGCCTGTAGTATATGAAGAAAAACTGCTCATCGGACCACGACCCTTCCAAAAAAACTCATTCTGGATAAGAATATCTTTATTGCTCCTACTGAATTCCGTTCCGAAAATTATTGCCCCTTAAATATTCCCAATTCCCGCATGACGTTCATCGATTCATATATGGAAATATTCAAATAAGGAGCAGTACATCATGGAAATATTTGGTAATCCTCTAAATTGACTGACACAGCCAGACGAGCCTGCAGATGATGTGAGGATGGCAGTGGGCGTATGTAGAAAATTGGAAAAGCGTTTATCTCACACAGTGATGGCGCTTAGAGGCGCTTTGTTGTTCGCCGGTTCAATATTAGAGAACATAATTAATTAGTGCCGTTGCACTTCCATCTGCGGTAATAATATTAGAGGAGCGTTTTAATTATGTATACCCAGGTACGCTATCAAACAGTTTTTGTATAGACAATTCGGAGAAAACATATAGAAATTACACTGCTCAAAAAGGATTCTTCCATTTGTTGTTAAGTAGAGATTCCAGGAAATTTTATCTGTCGTCTTTCTTCTATTGTGATTCCTCTATTACCGAACGTATATTTAAAGAAGTACAACCTTGTTCCTCCTGCAACATCCACCATGCGGCTCCTCTTGAAAAAAGCAACTTTTCTTGGGTCTCTGGAGATGAATTATTGCTTTGGTTCTTTCCCCAGCGAGATCCATCTCGACCATTACACCAAATTCCCCAATATCTTCGTCATGCTCAATTCCATTCATTCCCATCCTCGCTGCAGCCACTTTAGAGTTCGTTCAGGCCCATTCTTCGCCACAAAGAAGTCTGTTCCGCCTTTTAGCCGTCCTAAAATATTCCCAAACTTTGACTGCCTCCTCCATGAATATTTTTCCCGAAAAAAGGGAGGACGCGTCTTCCAGCTCCAGCTCGAATTAAAATCCACTCAGGTCCCCAAAAAACGACTGGGTCGGACAAGTTTGTTTGTATTCCCATCCGCTCCGGCGGCCTCAGCGTTCCCATCAGAAGGAACTGAGAGAAGTGTACGCACTCCTTTTTTAAATGGGGAAATATTAATGGAAGTTCTCGGAGAATCTGCCCGCGCGATGTAATGGAGAAATTAGGATTCGTTCTTGCGTGGCGATAAGAATAGGATCCGGTAGGAATACCCCCGGAATTGGACTTTTATTAGGAAATATTACCTTCCAATTAAATTTCCGGGACGTGAATGCAACGGAACGTTTGAATTGTGGGCGGTCGAATTCAATTTCAGAGCCGGAAGGTTTCTTTCAATCGGGAGTAATGCGATTTTTTTTTCCGCAGAGGCTGCCAAATTAATATGCTCGACTTACAGTTCATTTCGACGATGAAGGTGGAGGGTGTAATACCCTCCATGATACGCTGTATCATGAACCATGTTCAAGATACATGGTGAGTTTGATCTCTACAATATCTCTTTTGAGAGAAGATCTAACTGTATGAATGGCTACTTTCGATTCCTGTGTGCAAGGAACTCAGGTTCTTGCCCATTCATTTATAATTTGGTGAGGAGGTTACATTTCACTACAACCAATGTGCAGTCATCTACATCCTGCCCTACAGAATCTTAGAAGGCTTCAAGAAGGCTAATTCCTCATTCTTCCTATAATTTTCTCGTCTAAGACATTCCTTATGCAGGCTTGCAATGGCAGCATTCTGTAACCAAGTGAACAGGAGCTTTCTCCTCTTCCCCACAAAATCTACATTCGTCAGTTTCTGATATGCCCATTCTTATCATATGCTTCCTAAGACGGCAATGTGAGGAAGCCAGTGAGAAGGCTTAACTTATTCTTGCTCAGATCCAAATACTTATTGGATCTTGCAGTCTTATACGAGGATGTATTGATATCTAGTTAGCCTAGACCAGTTCCATACATAAAAAAATATTGCGTTTACATAGCAACGAACATTAACTCATTAGAAGTGTCAGTGTGAAGTTTGAGGTCAAAAAAGTGAACCAGAGTTACGCAATAAATTAAAAGACAGAAGATGTCCACCGAAATTGTGAAAATCGAAAAATTGGAGTATCGAGCCATCATCAAGTACCTGTATTTAAAAGGGTTAAGAGGTAAGCAGATTTACGAAGATATGCTTGATACTCTTGGTGATCAATGTGCTTCATATGCGACCGTGAAAAATTGGACTGCAAGCTTCAAAAGAGGTCAATTTTCCATTGGAGATGTTGACCGATCGGGAAGACCAGTTTCTGTGTCAGTCCCCGAAAATATCGATGCAGTTCATGATATGATTTTATCAGACCGTCGAATTGGGCTGAATCTTATTGAAAAGAGAAAGCTACTTGCTACCGGGAAAGTATGGTACAGATCTCTAAGACCCTGATAATCTGAAATCTGCATCCACTTTCACAGATACTTCAACCAATTAGAAAAAAATCAAGAATGGTATTTCATTGGAAGAATTTTTTATGATTTCAACCACCGTTCAAACTGTTTTCGTTTCTTTTGCGTTTTTTGGCCATCATATACATTTTCAAACTGTTCCGAATCGATTTCATAGCTCTCGAACAAACGAGCTTTCTCAACGTCTAAGCCGTCTAGCGAATACGATCATCTTTACGAATACGTATTATCTGGTTACCTAATCGACGAGTAGATACCCCCAGGGCACCCCACACACCCCCAGTTTCAATACATGCCGCTTAATTTCCATCTAGCAAGTTCGCAGGTCTTTATGGGACACGTCTCGAACACTCGGGACTAATTTCGTAGCCGGATTCCTGTTTACGTGAGAATTGTAAAGAGAAACACGCGACGGTGTCAGATTCCTCATGATTTTGTGCCGGTGCCATGAGAATGCGAATAATGTCGCTTCACGCTGGTAGAGTAGCATTGTTCACTGAACGTTTCCGACATCGAGTTGATCTGAGAGGTGCAAAATTTACGGGGATCAATGCTAGAATAGAGTGGAATGCTGCTAATTGAGGGAAACGAGAGTCTCAGCCTAAGAAATGTAAGGCCAAATAGCTGGAAATCTAAATGTGATACATATTCTGAAAGAGCAACTCTTCCAGTTATAAATCTGAGAGTTTCATTCATTTCGACACAACTGTTCGGTCTTGGGAAAGTTTTAACTGAACCAAACTTTTTGGGAATTTTTCGAAGGTCATCTTTACAGTAATTTATGTTCCAGGAAAATCATCGTAGATCTAAACGTGATACATATTCTGAAAGAGCAACTCTACTAGTAAGAATTCTGAGAATTTCATCCACTTCGGCACAACCGTTCGGTCTTGGGGAAGTTTTAACTGAACCAACCTTTTTGGGAATTTTTCGAAGGTCATCTTTACAGTACTTTATCTTTCAGGAGAATTATCGTAGATCTAAACGTGATACATATTTTGAAAGAGCAACTCTTCTAGTAAGAATTCTGAGAATTTCATCCATTTCGGCACAACCGTTCGTTCTTGAGGAAGTTTTCACTGAACCCAACTTTTTGGGAATTTTTCGAAGGTTATCTTTAGAGTCGTTTATCTTCCAGGAAAATTATCGTAGATCTAAATGTGATACATATTCTGAAAAAGCAACTCTTCTAGTAATAAATCTGAGAATGTCATCCATCTCGGCACAAAAGTTCGGTCTTGAAGAAGTTTCAACTGACCCCATCTTTTTGGAAACTTTTGGAATGTCAATTTTAGGGTAGTTTCTCTTCCAGAAAAATTATCGTAGATCTGAATGTGATACACATTCTGAAAAAGCAACTCTTCTAGTACTAAATCTGAGATTTTTATGTGAAATGTGAACGTCTACTGAAAATGGTCATTAGTCCTCTTGGTCTCTGGGTGCAAGGCAGAACCAACATAAGATTATGTAATTGAACGGTTTCTGAAATGAATAATCACATTCGAAATTTCAATATGCACTTTCTCCCTGAGGATCATGCATATGGTTAGGTCACTCTTGTCTCATGTACCAAACTCCGCCTTTCTCGCCTCTCAAAATAAAAAAACCATCAAAATTAAATCGCCGTCGTATGCGATGGGAGGCCACTCGAATGTAATTCTATGTGGCACATATATGCTGTATGAGCTGTCATTCCTACACGTCATATGTCACCGCGGGACACGATAGTACATGATAAACGCGGGATAAAGCTGACGCGGAGGTCGCAGTTGAAATTTTACGAGGGAATAAAATTCGCCGGGTCCCGGACTATGAAAAAATTTATCGCTCCTGCCGGAACGCCATCTAGGGACGTGAGTTATTCCCCGAAATGACCTGCTCCGTTTTTTTCGGACAGGCGGACGCGATAAGCCGATCTGCACTGGGCTGGGGGGATGAATTAAATATCTACATCGAAGATATCTCCTTTCGAATTTCGGACGAGACGTGACATCCAGCAGCCTTACGTTACACATGTCGAGGGATTTCATGTCATATTGTGGTAAAATCGATCAGTTGCAATATGGGGAGGAGTTGGCGTCAACGAAACAGTTGATCACTTAACGATCAATAAAAGAACTGCCAGCGACAGAGACGGAAACGATTTCATAAAATCTTATCACAACCAAATACAGGAGTTTCAATGGAATAGGCAAGCACAACAAGGTCTCTTTGGTCTGTGTTCCAGGTCTTCCTGGAATAAAAAAAAAGAGGTAGCCAAGACACTCTCTAAAAAGTGAGCATAAACGCCGCTTACTGGCTGAGAGCCTTTCTGTGGTATAGGAAATGGATAAATCCAAAAATTCCTCCGGAAATACGAGGATATATTGAAAAATTCTTAGCCTACTATAGAACCAAACAAAATTTCATTGTCAAAATATTTTATTACTCAACATATTCCCCTCTTCATTGGATACGTTCATTACAGCGAACCTGCAACGTCCCTAGACCTTTCAAAAATAATGTTTCTTCTTGCTCTGCAAACCAGACCTCCATAGCTTTTATTACCTTCTCGTTGGAAGAAAATTTACGACCTCTCAAACTTTTTTCAGTTGAGGAAAGAGATGACAGTCGGATAAAGCCAAATCTGGTGAATAAGGAGGGTGTTCTAGTAGAATTTTTTGCATGGCAATATGAGTTTTGTGTGCAGGGGCGTTGTCCTGCAAAAACAAAACACCTTTGGATAGCTTTTCGCGTCTTTTCTCTTTAATATTTTCCTGTAGAGTGGTCGGTAATGTCGAATAGTGATCTCCGGTTATTGTTCTACCCTTATCCAAAACATCAATCATGATTACTCCATGGCAATCCCAAAAAGCTGAAGCAAGAACTTTTCCAGTAGATTTTTGGACACGAAACTCTTGATGAACCAGAGTCTTGTCATTCCATCGATTGTTGCTTTGTTTCTGGATCGTAGAAATGTACCCAAGTCTCATCCATAGTAACAATTCGCTTTAAGAAGTCTACATCGTTTTCAAATCGAGCACAGATCGAACGCGATGCTTCTACCCTTGCACGCTTTCGGTCAACATTCAAACATTTGGGAATCCATTTTACAGCAATTTTTCTCATGTCCAAATTGACGTGAAATTGACGCGTTCGTATGGAGTACTCAGTGCTTCATATACCCTTTTCAATAAGATTCAGTCATTACATAACCTACGAGGATGTATTGATATCTAGTTAGCCTAGACCATGCATAAAAAATTTTACGTTACCATAGCAACGAACAATAACTCATTAGAAGTATCAGTGTGAAGTTTGAGGTCAAAAAAGTGAACTAGAGTTGAGCAATAAATTAAAGGAAAGACGATGTCCACTGAAATTGGAAAATCAGCGTCAGTCTTTTCCTCGCCTACCCCCAGGCTAAGAAAATATTTGTTCACAAAAATTCCCCGTGTGAATTCAGCTCCTCATCCACCTCGAGTTCCATCTGATCCGATCCTGCTAGAAAGGGATAAATCGAGCATCCAAATATGGCACAGGACATTCAGCTATTGCCATGCATATATTGCCTGAAGTATCGGCTCGGCTCATGTAAATACTTACATTATCAAACGAAGCACGTTGTACAGGACCCTTGTTATGTCGAGATGTCCATTTGTCTGGACGTATCGAACGGCATAGCTTATATTCGTCAATTCCTTCTCTCTCGGATGGATATTATTCGCGTCTCGTCGAGAAGGGTTTTATGAGGGCAAATACCCCATTCTTCTTCGTACAGAATTTTTTCTGGACAGGCAGAAAAATACATCATAACCTTCCCGGTAACTACCTAATAATTATTAGTTATTCTATAAAGGGTGAGTCTTTGCCTCGTACGAATATTTTAACAGTAGATTTCTGAGGTCAAAAGAAACACTTTTTTCCTTAACCATTTTTTCCCAATCGGCTAGGTTCGAAAGATGCAGGCTGTTGAAAAATCATAGAAAAATGTTATTCTTGGTTGTATCTCATAAACGGTTAGATACTTAGATGAGGAAAGAGAAGAGAAAAAGATTCTAATAAATAGGGTGTACCATTTGAAATAAAGAAGCAGCATTGAAAAAAGATCAATTCAGCCAGATAGATCAGAATCGTAAAACCTAGAACCCAAAGTCTCAGAACAATCCTATGATCAGTTCTCCGTAAACGTCTGATAGGCCACCATGTATACTGCACTATACTTTACCCTATTTCACTATATTCTATACTTCTCTATCCTACCATTTTACACTACTCTTCTGTACTTTACTCAACTCCAGTAATTGATTACTGGAAAAGGACTCAAGGTCCTTTTCCAGTAATCAAAATCGGTTGGGGCACTCTAAAGATTATATTGTATAGACAGACACTCCAATAAGGATATAAAGATTTCCTTATTGGTAGAGATAACTGAGATCAGGCGAATATTCTAAACCGTGTAAACATCGTTAATTCAACATCTACAAAACAGCCAAGTTGAGTATAGTGCCACAGGGATAACAAAGAACTTATCCCACAACAAATCCGGACCGGAATCGTACTACACCCCCGACACACCACCCCCAACCCTCCTAGACTCCGGGTCCGGGAGTCCGGGCTTTTGTCCGCAGCCCTCCATCCTTCGGACGAGGCCGTTCCGCCAGAACAAACACGCACAGAAGGCGAAATCGTAACTCGGTCTATGTTTCGGCTAATTAGATTCGCCGGTCGCACTTATCATCTAATCGAGGGGGTGGTTAATTAATTCGGGGAAGGGGTGGAAATCCCCGGAACGGAGCCAGGACCCCGCCGCCCGGAGTTATATTGCCATCATGTATATTTGATTCGGAGCAGCCGGAGTTGGAGCCAGTTACTTAGGGGTGTCAAAGAATTTTGATTCGGTTACTTTCCAGTGCTCAAGGTTCCTTGACTCCATAAATAAAATGAATGAGGGAGGGATGAATCACAAGATGAGAATATGAATTGAGGGAACAAGGTACAAGTTGGTATTTTGAATAGGTTCCAGTTATACGGAGTACTTAACATGGCAACAACGCACATCAACTTGGCAACGCACAATTTTCTGAGATATTTGGCTTCGAAAGTGGATGGTTCTCACAATTTATTACAATAATCTAAATGACAGTGAGCCATACAATGATTTCCAAGAAATATATACAGCTGATGACCCAGTTCAAGATGAGGAAAACAGAAATGCAACAATTAATCTGTCACGGTGGTCAGAAATTCAAACTCAACACAGTGTAATTAATTATATTCAGTCAAAATATCAGGTATTGAAGAAAGGAAGAAATCAATATCGGTCACTTTGATTGCTTCTGAGACAATAAGAGATGTAAGGGGTTTACACAAAATTTACAGTAACCGGTTGTCTCGGAAAGATCCAAGTCCTGTAATCGGTTAATTCAGCGATGGGTTTGATTCCGAGCACTTTCAGTGATTTTCAGTGTACACGACAATCAGAATTGAAGCTAATCAATAAACGGGACGAGTTTGATTCAGGTGAAACACAATTCAACAATTTACAGGATAACGGGGTAGTTTATCGTGGTCTCTCCGTGGCAACCTGGCGTGTACACCCAAGTGTACACGCCAAGCATTACCAGCAAAAAGACTTCGGGACTTCTGCCGATTGGTTTCCGTCACCAGAGAGCCAGGCGACAGAAGTCTACGGTAAACGGGAAATCTAATCGGAACACAACAGAGGTAGGACGGGATAGGTTACTGCGGTCTTTCCGTGGCAACCTTGGGTGTACACGCCAAGCATTACCAGCGGAACGACTTCGAGACTTCCGTTGGTTGGTCTTGATTCGCCAAAGAGCCAGGCGACAGAAGTCTATGGGAAAACGAAAACGGAACACGACAGGGGTAGGATGGGATAGGCTACTGTGGTCTTTCCCTGGCAACCTTGAATGTACACGCCAAGCATTACCAGCGGAACGACTTCGAGACTTTTGTCGATTTCGGTATTCTCGAATATTCTCCCCAGAAGAAATATTCTCGGTGGCGTTTATCTCCTTATCGGTAAAAAAAACTAAAATTCAGGGAAACGGGCATTTAAAACGAGGCTTGATTTTTATATAAAACAATCAAATATCGTTACAAGGTTTGGTTGAGTTATACATAACTCATATGAAAATTAATGAAACCTTTATCTGCGGCATTTATTTCGATGAAAAATGCTTTTACAGCATAGTTTTCTATCCAATATTTTGCGAGATCTAACAGGTTAAAGAAATATAGGATCGTTATAAGTGATAGCATCATAGGTTGTAGGGAATTTTGAGTGAAAATTTTCGTTATATGCTTATAAGTTTTTTGATGCTGAATATCGAGTATTCTTTCTTTTCTATAACTAGTAGATCGATAAATTGACTCCAGACTCAGGCATTGTCGTTATACCATCTGTGTTTTATTTATTGTCGAAGAAAGTTGCTCAATTCGAAAGACCTCCAGATCGCCTACCACCCAACGCCATACAAACCAGAAAGGGGCAGATTTCTTCAGCCCTACATCTCCCTCATTTCCCTCAAAAAAACGAGAATAATCTCCGCCCGTTCGAGACCCTCCATCTCCGAAGCAGAGACCATTGAAAGTCGCATCGTACAAGAGAAAGGCGGTAATTTATAATACCTCCGATAGGGCCGACATATCACTTCTGCCAGAGTGGCTGCAATTCCAGTTCTCTTCAGCGGTATTAAAATACTTCTCTGCGTCGCTCTTTTCAACGGAGCTGGAAAATTCCGCAAGCATATTTCAAGTTTTCCGCGAAATATTTCTCGTGGGCGAAGCTCGGGAGTCTAGAGGGCTTTTCTTCGGTGTGACAGTCCTGGAGCGAAGTTATTGAGCCTGTTGCCATATGTGTGAAAAGATACAACTATCCACGGGAAGACAGTCGAGGTAGTTGTCCATTCGAACAATTATTCTCATCACTTTTACTCATTAATGCATAACAGAATGATGATAAGTTTCAAAAATACTAGAGGGGAGACGTAATGATAGTTTCCAGAACAGTCAGAGCAATTTCAGAGCAGTTACAAATCGGAGGGTCAGTCGTTGAGTAATATAGCAAAAGAAACTTTCTATTAGTGCATAAAGAAATCTATATTCATCTGCCCTCAGATTCAGACAAGTTTTTTATGAAAATTTGATAATTTACTAGTTTTTTTGGTTTTGTTTCAAGTTAGCAATTAATAATAAATAATAAATTCAATCATCGGGACAATAAAGCAACGATAGTACATGTCTCTTAAGCCAATATTGTACACGACACCAGATCACACCTGTACGATGTGTAAATATTCCCTCCCCAACTGAAAAACCCATCTCCTATACTCCTGTGCAAACCGCACACACTTTTCAAGCGCAGAGTAAATTCCGTTCGCTTCGGCGATCGAAAAAGCCAACGATTACCATGCTAACGACTGTGAAGAGCCGCCTAACATTCCGCCATGCTTTATGATTCCCATTTCGGGCCAGAACATGTGTCCTAAATGAACTGAAAATCGGCCGGGATGCCCAAACGGCCCTCTCTTAATGGTCCTCCACATCGGATGGTATATATGTGACACTGTACGCGCTTTTAGAGCGCGTCATGCATATATATCCTGAGAAATTAAGTGGGGCAAGAGAATGGAGTGAGGCGTTAATTCCTTTCCGAAGGGCTACCTGTTTTTGTGCGCCACGCGGTGGTTCGGAGAACGCTATCCAGAATGGAAGCCACTCCAAATTTGAGGAAGGTAAGCGGAGTCTGACAGGAACAATGCTCGGGAAGGTTCTAGTTGAATTTGTTCGGAATAATTTACACACTGCTGGCTGCTTTCGCGATTATTCGTGTTGGATTTGCATTGAGAGAATGGAATTATTCGATGCACAAAGGGAATTTTTCAGTTGGGGTGTTACGTACAAATAACCGCGGCATAAATGTGTTAATTTTCGACGAAATCGTATGAGAGCGTTTGTAGGATTCGGAGTTATTAGGACCAACGCTTTTCGATCCATTTTTCATGGCTAAAGCAGCATTTCTCCTTTTTACACCTTGGTGTTGCCACTGAGTATACTCCTGGACCATTTCTAACAGAAGCGGCCATATAACTGCACTCGCCAAGCATTACCAGCAAAAAGACTTCGAGACCTCTGCCGATTGGTTTCCGTCACCAGAGAGCCAGGCGACAGAAGTATAAGGTAAACGGGAAATCTAATCGGAACATAACAGAGGTAGGACGGGATAGGTTACTGTGGTCTTTCCGTGGCAACCTTGGGTGTACACGCCAAGCATTACCAGCGGAACGACATCGAGACTTCCGTTGGTTGGTCTTGATTCGCCAAAGAGCCAGGCGACAGAAGTCTATGGGAAAACGAAAACGGAACACGACAGGGGTAGGATGGGATAGGCTACTGTGGTCTTTCCCTGGCAACCTTGAATGTACACGCCAAGCATTACCAGCGGAACGACTTCGAGACTTCCGTTGGTTGGTCTTGATTCGCCAAAGAGCCAGGCGACAGAAGTCTATGGGAAAACGAAAACGGAACACGACAGGGGTAGGATGGGATAGGCTACTGTGGTCTTTCCCTGGCAACCTTGAATGTACACGCCAAGCATTACCAGCGGAACGACTTCGAGACTTCCGTTGGTTGGTCTTGATTCGCCAAAGAGCCAGGCGACAGAAGTCTATGGGAAAACGAAAACGGAACACGACAGGGGTAGGATGGGATAGGCTACTGTGGTCTTTCCCTGGCAACCTTGAATGTACACGCCAAGCATTACCAGCGGAACGACTTCGAGACTTTTGTCGATTTCGGTATTCTCGAATATTCTCCCCAGAAGAAATATTCTCGGTGGCGTTTATCTCCTTATCGGTAAAAGAAACTAAAATTCAGGGAAACGGGCATTTAAAACGAGGCTTGATTTTTATATAAAACAATCAAATATCGTTACAAGGTTTGGTTGAGTTATACATGCTCGGGAAGGTTCTAGTTGAATTTGTTCGGAATAATTTACACTCTGCTTGCTGCTTTCATGGTTATTCGTGTTGGATTTGAATTGAGAGAATGGAATTATTCGATGCACAAAGGGAATTTTTCAGTTGGGGTGTTACGTACAAATAACCGCGGCATAAATGTGTTAATTTTCGACGAAATCGTATGAGAACGTTTGTAGGATTCGGAGTTATTAGGACCAACGCTTTTCGATCCATTTTTCATGCCTAAAGCAGCATTTCTCCTTTTTACACCTTGGTGTTGCCACTGAGTATACTCCTGGACCATTTCTAACAGAAGCGGCCATATAACTGCACTCTATTTCACGTCTCCATCCTCTCATAAATCCTCCACGACGATTATCACCTTCCCAGGCGACCTTAAATCACCATTTGCAGGTAACGCTGAAGGATGTCTCTCGCCTAACAAAATCAGAAAATATGCCCCCAGACAGCGAACTTTAATAAATACTAGTATTGCGCATCATCTCAGCATCTACCAACTCCCGATATGAAGCGGGATGGGCAACCGTTAAATCCGTATTAAAATATCGTGATTAGGGGTAGTCGTTTATTCCCTATTCCTGAAAGTATCGTAAATCAAGGAGAATGTGGGGTGTGAGATAAAAGGAAAAATATAGTGCTTACGTCTACGTCTTCCTTGGGCGAGATGCTTGGAGGGTTTTTTATGGGTCTTGTACGAAACTTCCGGGATAGGTTAGAGATGGATCTGGTGAGATACTCATCTTTTGTTGTTTTAGGTTGGAGCTAGAAACATTCATCAAGGAACGAATAGAAAAATTCTGTCCGGATTTTTCTCGGGAGCCACCAAGGAAATTGAATCATTCAATGAGTCCTGTGACTAACATCTAGTTTTACAATCAATTCTAAAGTCCCTTGATTCAAAAGCTTTTTTCACTCCCCCTTTTTCAGTAAAAGAGGCTTTGAATTTGACAGAGTTAGACATGAAACCATTGGTTCTCTCAAGTTGGATCTAGAGGAGCTCATGAGATACTATCCCTCTCTTTTCTGAAGAAGATGTGAAATTTATTCAGATCTATTGGAGAACGCTATTTCTCCAGCCCTCGTGCAAATATTGGAGAATGCAGAAGACCATCAAACGATAATTTTCCAACAAGATGGCGCATCACCTCATTCAATTCGGCTGGTGCTTCTGTTCTTATATGAAAATATTCCTCACGCCTGTATTAGAAGAAGGGGACATATTGGGTGGTCACCTGATCTGGCTTCACTGGACTTTTTCTATGGAATCACCTGAAATCTCCAAGCCTGAGTCACCGGATCATTAATGAATGCCGTCAACTTACACCAGAAATCTTGGGTAATGTACGTGAATGTTTACAGCAAAACTTATGGCATGGAAGTGATTGGTGTCCATTTCCAGCATTTAAATAAATTAATCACAAAAGTAAATACTCTTTGACCATTTCACCTGTCATTTCGTTATCGATGGAAATTTTGGAGAGAAATTCTAGGATCAGATAGTACTCGATAAGATCCTCAACATGAGGTATCGCAACATCTCTCATCCTATTCAAAATTCAGGGGTTGTGGAGCAGTTGTGCCCCCTCTAATAAGAAATTGAAGGGTCCGAGCGATTTTACACATTTCCCTTTTGAAGCTAGAAAATCGAGGCGTTAAGTTTTCATTGGACCACACTGTATAGTCATCGGTGTTTATCCAAACAGCAAGCTGGCCTCCCCGACCAAGTTGTACGTACCGTATACAGGTGGCGATTCAAAATCGATGCAATCCTCTCAACCGTCGCCGATCAATCACCCAAAAAAACGGAAGAGCCGATTTCAATGAGCCGCTATATTTCACGAATCATTGCTCCCCCCAACTCCACCCCCTCCTCCAGAACGCAGAACGGCCATCGAATGGCGCCGTAAATCTTCCCTCCCCAACTTTTACAATTTTGTTGCCAACTTTCTAATTCAACCACATTTGGCAAATTGATTTATGACTCGGGCATGCAGAGCTCCGCTGGCAAATGTCCAGTTACCCCCCAACCTTGGCCCCCCCGCGTTTTTCACCACGGAGTTTCGCCGATAATGGATGGGACCTATTTCTGGGTGGTTCGAAAAAGCGCCACAACGCAGAAAGACCTTATATTATTTGTGTGTGTATTTGTTCTAGACGAAACTACCACCGATTCAACTACGATCGCTGCATGAATTTCGAAATGGTTTCAGGAAACAGCCTGTGGTCCATCAGCTGGAAACCAGCATCCTTGCAAGGCGTTCCCCACTGACCCAGGTTCGGCGTAATACACGATTATTATTTCAGAAAGTTAACGGCGTTTACGAAGTTTCGTTATAAATAGAATACCCCCTGGCTGGGCTAGCAAAAGATAGTGGCAAGTTATGGGGGAACTTTCCACAATTTTGCCGGCAACTTCCAAGTACGTTCCAGACGGTTTAAGCCTGTACTTATTCATATCATATCATATATCTCTTCTTGATGCAGAAACGGGCACTTTCCTTGGCGTGGAAGGCATCTTATGAGTCTTTCAATTAAGCTTCTACATAGAATGAAAGGTTATACGGTCTCAATCGCAATTGTAGGTCACCTGAAAAATAAATCCAGTACTTTTTGGGGATTTCAACACTTCACTCGACATGTTTGGGATTGTGCGATTTAGGTTTTGTTCTATGATCTTGAAGGTAGCTTCATAATGCCTCTCTTATGGAAGTTTTTGTCCCTATTGGCGAAAAACTCTCGGGATCGAGTTTCGCAATCTTCTGTTGATGCCAATTTCTTATCACTAAGGAAGTTTCACAATGCAAGAAAAGCAGGGTGAACGGTTGGTTCCAGGTGCGGACTATATGGTAGATGCATCAAAATTTCCTATGCAAACATCGAGCTTCTTTTTAAATTCAATTCTGTACAAATGGTTTGAAAGTATTTTATGGTTGATCCTTAGCTCCTTGGCGATGGTACGACTTGACATGCCTGTAAACTTTCAATATTTCTGTGATTTTATGGATATTTTCTACGACAGGCTTACCCATGCGAGGTGTATCTTCAACGTCAAAAATGCCTGAACAGAAACCAAAATTGCACGTAATAGGCTGTTACAGTTTTTGGACCATAAAAACCTTACATACTTTCAGTCGGTAATCTAAGCTAACCTTATATTATTTGACATTCAAACGGCAGTACTCTAAAAACTCCATTGTGAAAGAAAGCTAACCTAACCTAACCTTATATTATTTGACATTCAAACGGCAATAGAGAACTCTAACGATTTGTCTAAATCAGCTAAGTATTCGCTGTCGTGGGGCACACAAGCTTTTCCCCTCATTGATTCGCATACTGTTTTGGTCGAGTATTGTGTTTATGCATGTTTTTGGAAAAAACGTTCTTCCCTACGTTAGATTAGAGTGATTAGACTATAACTTTCTAAGGAATGCCTCTTTACACTGATAATAAAAAGCTTTGTGTGCCCCACGGCAATGAAGGGTCAGCTGATTTTGACAAATCGTTAGAGTACCCTATACTCCAAAAACTCCATTGTGAAAAAAAGCTAACCTAACCTAACCTAACTTTATATTATTTGACATTCAAACGGCAATACTCTAAAAACTCCATTGTGAAGAAACCTGTCCTGAATAACTGTGTGAATGAGAAACGTTCACGATGGTTCTTTAAACTAATTGCCTTCTGTAAACCCACAGAAGAACGCCAACAAATCGAATTCCCCAACCCCTCCCGTTGACATAACCTCGAATTGACGAATTTCGTCGCTACAATCATCAAATTGCCCCCTTCAGTTTCCCTGTCGTTTTAGCGACAAAGGTGGCGAACAAAGACTGTTTGTGAAATATATTCTGTTCGAAATTTCCCGTTTTCCTTTGAAACATCCGAGGGCTGCGGCTGGGGGGGGGGGCGACGACGATAAAAAAGCCACTTCTATTCGGCGCCCATTCGGAGATAATAACAGCGAGCCCAGATCCCCTGGAAAATGATATGTTTTAAATGGGAATCTCTCCGCTTTCCAGAATGATCAGAGAGGGGATTTCCTCATCCTTTTCTCTCTAGGGTTCATTAACGGACGCACTGGCGTATATTCGTGAAAGAATGAGCTACTTCGATTGGTTTTTTCTTGTCGATGCCTAGTTTGGAGATGTGCGCCACGAATCAAACATACAGGGGTGGGTACGTGGTCCATAATTTTGTTTCTATCCAAGCTATCGTCCGATAATTAGAACATATACGCTGTCATGTTCTCTACACTATAGGAATACTCTAACCTCTAGCACCACCCCATCTAGATTTTCTCAATTTAGGTCGCCTAACCTTGAATCACTCTGTAGAGGTACCGAAAATTACAGATGCATTATCATGCAGTTTTTATTGAGCTTTCAAATGGCAAAACTCACACAAGAACTCTCTAGTCTGAATAGAAAAGTTAATAATCCGAAACGCGATCATTCCTGCTTGAAAAAATTCACCATGGCATCCTGATCCTGCAGGTTTATCACCGATCCTGCCTCCCACCCCAACTACTATTCGTGAGCTCAGGTGAAACTCGGCTGCGAAGTTTAATTTCACGATTTGAACTTTCAATTAGTCTGTCAAGTTAGACAGTGTTGCGAAATAAGCCAGGGACTACAGAAGAGCGGAAGCAACTTATTCATATACAATTGAAATGGCCGTGTCGTTTCTGTTCGAATGCCATATTCTTCGGACTATGTGCTACGTGATTAATTTCGACGGTGATTCAAGTCTCGATTTCTAGAGAATTAATTAAGAATAACGTTCAGAGGAGAATGTTTTTGGCGCTTGAATTGCTCCTTGATTATTATATTCCCCTGTCAGGTAGTCAATTAGGGTTGACAATCGGACCTATTCTGTATGTTCAGATGAAATAGAGATGGTACGAGTCGAATAGAAATGTACGACTGGGACTGGGGCAATTCTATTCGACGTATATCAACTCTTTTCCATCTAAACTTAGAGCTGTTTGTAAATGCATTCAACTAGACTAGACGAATTGTTTCCACTGCTCCTTCTAAAACGAAGAAGCTTCATCCTAAAAATACAATTTTAAAACAAGATGTGAGATGCAGGGGTGTAGCCTACTTGGTTACTCTGTAAGCTTCAGTATGTTTATTTTTATTGATATCTAGTTAGCCTAGACCAGTTCCATGCATACAAAAAATATTGCGTTTCAATAGCAAAGAACGATAACTCATAAGAAGTGTCAGTGTGAAGTTCGAGGTCAAAAAAGTAAACCAGAGTTACGCAATAAATTGATCAATGTGCTTCGTATGCGACCGTGAAAAATTGGACTGCAAGCTTCAAATGAGGTAAATTTTCAATTAAAGATGATGACCGATCGGGAAGGCCAGTTTCTGTGTCAGTCCCCGAAAATATCGATGCAGTTCATGTCATGATTTCCTCAGACCGTCGAATTGGGCTAAAACGGATATCCCCAAATGTTTGAATGTTGAACGAAAGCGTGCAAGGGTAGAAGCATCGCGTTCGATCTGTGCTCGATTTGAAAACGATGTAGACTTATTAAACCGAATTGTTAATATGGATGAGAGTTGTGTACATTTCTACGATCCAGAAACAAAGCAATAATCGATGGAATGGCGAAACTCTGGTTCTCCAAGACCTAAGAAGTTTCATGTCCAAAAATCTGCTGGAAAAGTTCTTGCTTGAGTTTTTTGGCATTGCCATGGAGTAATCATATGATTGATTTTTTGGATAAGGGTAGAAGAATAACCGTAGATTACTATTCGACATTATTGACCACTCTACGGGAAAAAATCAAAGAGAAAAGACGAGGAAAGCTATCCAAAGGTGTTTTGTTTTTGCAGGACAACGCCCCTGCACACAAATCTTATGTTGCCATGCAAAAAATTCGTGATTTAGGGTTTGAATTTCTAGAACACCCCCCTTAATCACCAGATTTGGCTCCATTCGACTTTCATCTCTTTCCTCAACTGAAGAAATGTTTAAAAGGCAGTTAATTTTCTTCCAACGAGGAGGTAATAAAAGCTGAGGAGGTCTGGTTTGCAGAGCATAGAGAAACATTTTTTTGAAAGGTCTAGAGACTTTGTAGGTTCACTATAATGAATGTATCCAATTAAGAGGAGGATATATTGAGTAATAAAATATTTTGACATTGTAATTTTGTTTGGTTTTATAGTATGCTAAGAATGTTCCAATATATCCTCGTATATACGACGTACTGATCTGAACCTTGGTGGTTATACTTTGAAAAAAAGTCTTCTAGTCGACGAAAGTTCAGTCCATCGTAAACTAAAGGAGTCCATCGATCATAAGGTGGACTCCACGGTCGTAATCAAAGTGATAAGATTTCACGGTCGGCTGCAAACCTCAGGAAGCTCGGCTGCTGCAGACTATCCTCCAACACAGCGGACTTAATGCGTTCTCCAAAGGGACCCTGCTCCATCTGTCGGAAGGATATATACCTCGTCGGTTTAAAAGGAAAAACGAATTATATTTCACGATAATATCTTCACTCGTTATTCTTTTCGTGCCTTACGAACGGAACGTATTCTGTTTCGGAATGATAAATAAATAGGCTTCTGGGGGCGCGTGGGACCTGTTAATCTCAGAGGAGAACCCTGCGGAATATTTCTTCCTGATTATGATTCTCAGTGAATTTTTTAAGGCCGGCGTATACCCGCCATTTTCCGAGATTTTTACGCGTTTCGTGAAATATTGCCGTCGTAATCTCCCTCGTTCCAAATGAAGATAAACGTGGAATTCATTTCGAAGATTACCTTTAACGAATTTTTTTAATTTTATATCTCCATTACCAACCATCGTTCACCATATTCATTACTTACAAAAATTGCAACATGATAGAATATATTGAACAAATAACGTCAGTGTTGTAGTCTAGAAATTCATCTGAAAGTTAAATTAAATATCACTCTAGCATTCCTTGAAAAAAATTACCCTAAGCAAGATAAACTTGTGTACTAAGCTCCATTCGATTGAAATTTTTATCGTCACTATACAAGGTTCTCTTTAAAACATGAACAAAATCCCTGAACTGAATAAATGGATTCTGAATCAGGAGATAACCTATCCTTACCTAATCTACCATACATAACCTTGCCCACCATAACCTAACCTATCTAAGCCTAACCTAACCTAACCTATCTAAGCCAAACCTACCATAACCTAACCTACTTAAACCAAACCTAACCGAACCTACCCTTACCTAATCTACCCCACCTAACCTTGCCCACCATAACCTAACCTCTCTAAGCCTAACCTACCCTACCCTACCCTGATCTAACCATTCAAAATAAAAGACTAAAATACTACGAGAAAATAATTTATTCAGGTCCATCGTAAGAACTACACTAGATGCGCTTTCTGCGCCATACTGTAAAAAACACCGTTCTGATTTTTGAGTAACTCCTTCGGGCTTCCAAATTCCACCAATTCCCCCTCCTCCATCACCAACACCTTATCGTAATGTAACACGTGTCTCAGTCTATGGGAAATCGATATCACTGTACACTCCCGGAAATGTTTCTCGATGGTATCGTGTATCAAAGCCTCCATTTCCTCGTCCATGTTGGCCGTAGCCTCATCCAATATGATGATCTTGTGCTTGTCCAACAACGCCCTGGCGATGCAGATGAGCTGCCTCTGACCGATGCTCAAATGAGCTCCGCAATCCCTGACCACGTACTCCAAATCGGTGACGTGCTGGTCCAGATTAACCTCCCTGACTGCCTTCCAAATCTCGGAGTCCGTGTACCTTTCGTATGGGTCTAAATTTGATCTCATGGAACCTGTGAACAGTATCGGATCCTGGGGAATGATGGTTAAGTTTTCTCTGAGTTTCTCCAGCTGGAGGGTTTGAGTATCCATGGAATCTATGAAGATGCTACCCTCAATGGGATACATTCTGAATAATGCCACGATGATTGAGGACTTGCCAGCCCCTGTTCTACCTACTATGGCTGCTCTTTCTTTTCGTTCAATGCGAAAACTGACGTCTTTAAGTACATTCTTGCCTTTTTGTCCGTACGACAGGCAGACTTTGCGGAATTCTATAGTGGGGGTGAAAGGCCATTTTTCGACCAGATGGCCGTTTTTGGGTTCTTGCTTTATGTCGGTATATTCTAGGGCTCTTTCGAAACACGTCATCTCACTCTCAAGTTGCACCCAGTGGGTTAGGCAGGATTCTAAGCAGTAAGTTAATACAGAAACTTGGGTAAGAGAGAGCCCCACTTTTCCTGCAGCATCTGAAAGAGTTACATAGGAATAAATTTGAATGAAAACACTTAGAATTTTTGGTCATAAACAAATATAAAGCTAAAGTTGTTTCTACACGAAACATCCATACACAAATCATCGTAATATTACTACCGGTATTTTACAGTTCTATCAGTTTATCATGGTTATATCCCCTACTTTCAGAGGGATGCTTTTTCTAAAAGTTCAATAGACGTATAAGAAGAGCTGAACAAGTCTAATGTACATAAATTGTCGAAAAATCTCACTTCGAGCTCTTTGTCTGTACCTGGCTTAACGAAAAGAAAATTCCCCACGATGATAGCCATGAAAATAGATGATACCATCTTGAGGATCAGAGAAAAACCTGTCGTAAAAATGAACATTGTATGGTGCGCCGAAGTGAAGAGATCCTGATGGCTGTCGAACTCGTCTTTCAAGATTTGATGGTTTCTCCAAGCCCTCACTGTAGCAATTCCTTCCAGGGTCGCATTCAGGTGGCCCACCATCGGACTCCTCGCTGTTGGAACATAGGAATTCAATCGAGGTCAACAATAAATATCGAATCTTCAATCTTACTTGAACTATTTAGGCGCCTCAGATTTCTACCAACAGGAAGTAGAACATGTCCGAGCAAAACGAAGAGAACGATGAACACTATGGACGATACAAGAAAAACGTCGCTGATGGATGAGATTAAAGTTGCAGTAGATACTACTGTAACGAAAATCTGGAATGGAAATTGGATAAGAAATAATTGGGCAGTATTAGGATATGTATGTTCAGCCTACCATTATGAAATCATTCGTTGAATACACCAGTTCCTCGTCTATGTAGTAAACATCCTTGGAGAATCTGTTGAGTATGTTTCCAATCAGATTTGTGTCAAAGAATTCCATAGTGGAACCAAGGACCGATTCGATCATAGACTTGTGGAGTCTCATTGAAATCTTACTGGCAAAATAGAAATGTATAACCAGGGACATCAACCAGAACGCTGAGCCAACGATGGTGATTGTTGTGTACACGTTGAAAGCCACAGCTCTCTTATTGGTGAGAGTATCCAGTTCCTCGGTACTCCTGCTACTGTTTTTTGATAGGACATTCAGGTGCTCGTCCATATCAACCCTGAAAAATATTTGTTGTATTGGTAATGGTAAAGGAGTTGCTCAATCGTCTTTGAGCGTTTGAATACCCACCATTGGCTAAGAAGCTCCTTTCCATAAGTCATAGCACTGCCTCCAGAGATCAGCAAGATAACAATGACACCGTAGAAGAGGTATCCACCACCGAATAGTATATATTTCTGGTAAACATCGATGGGAACCTTACCAGAATTCTTGTTTTCGTGGTATATGTTGATTCTTCGGTCCTCAATTTCCAGAAGCTCACTTTCTTCATCCTTATCACTCGTAGTGCCGTTGCATATAACACTGTAGGTGGAATTCCTGTTGCTCGATAATCTTCTGTTGTTGATCTTCAGGACTTCTTGAGGAATTGAGCGTAAATTACCACTGTAGGTTACAGTGCCAGCATGCATCACGATCACGTTGTCAGCTTCTTCGATGAATCTCTTATGGTGCGTTGCTAAGACGCAGATCCTTCCTTGGAGGTAGAGTTTCAGGGAGGTGAAAATATGTCGCCTAACGTTGGGGTCCAGGGAAGACAAACAGTCGTCCAACAAATAAATATCACTCTCTTTATAAAGAGCTCTGGCCAAGTTCACCCTAGCTTGTTGACCTTTGCTCAGATTAATCCCACAATCTCCAATGATCGTCTTATCACCAAACTCCAACAGTTTCAAGTCGAAGTCCAAAGCGCAGATATCCAAAATTCTGTTATATTTCTCCTCCTCGTATTTCTCACCGAACAGAATGTTCTGCTTGATCGTGGACGGAAACAACCACGGGAATTGAGACGCGTAGCTGGTTTTGCCTTCCACAAACAGTGACCCTCTAGAAACTTCGTACTCCTTCAGTATGGTCTTTAACAATATGGACTTTCCGCTTCCCACGTGACCCACGATGACGTTCAATCCGGGTTCCATCTCCAACTTGATGTTGTTCAAAACGTGGTTGCCTTGGATCTCGACGTCAACGTTGTAGAAGATGATCTTCGGTGTTTTGGGGTTCTTGATGATGGATGTTGCTTCGTTGCCGGTGGTTTCTTGGGCGTTGAAGAAGGCGTCATACCTCTCGAGTGAGGCTATGGTCTCGCCCACTTGGCTGATTGAGATTGGTAAGACTCGGATTATGGTTTCTTCGAGATGGTCGTAGGAGGAGTACAGGTAGAATACTAGTTCTGCCGACAGGGTGTTGCCCATCCAGACGTAGGAAGATATGAGCATGTAGAAGGAGAGGACTGATACGAATTTTCCGAGTAGGAAGGATACGTCCTTGAAGATCAGGACCTGCCTTAACTTCTTCATTTCCTCCCTGAAACATAAGGAATAGAAGTTTTTCAGCATTTATATGAAACAATCCTGTCATATTCTTGAATAGGTTTATGATTCCTCATATAAATAGCTCACCTTCTTGCTGCTGTTATCCTTTTGCAAAAAAATTTCTCCCAAGTGTACATCTTGATGATCCTTATTGAGGCCAGTATTTCTTGTGTGAGTTGTAAACGTTCATCGGATTTTTTGTTGCTGTAGGTGCGTTTAACTTTTATTACCCTTGCAATATATACTGAAATAACATTATACATTAGTAGAAGTATCCTCATCTAGTGGTTTATGGAAAGTTCTTTAAGAATCTTTAGAGAATCATTTATAAGATTCGATTCAGTCTGTGATATGTTTTATTTTGAACCTGTATGTTGGAATCAATTATAGATTCTGAATATTTTAAATGATAATCAAGATGATGGCAGCTGAATTTTTCTGAATATTTACCTTGTATCGGAAGAGTGGTGAATAGCATCGCAAATCCGACGAAAGTGGCAGCACCTGTCCTCACATAAAACAGATATACTATGATCATGATCTGTATGACCCCCACGCACCAATCGCTTCCAAAGCTGATGATGTACCCGAAGACGTTGATGTCCTTCGATATCAAGGACACAATCTTCCCGATGGTGATGTCAGACAGGGCTTTTTGAGACAGTCTCAGGGATTTCCTATAGACTAAAGAGCATAGGGCGGTCTGAAACTCTATCCTGAGCTCCTCTTTGATCATGGCGTAGTTTTGCTCGTAAACGTAGTGGATAATGGAGAGAGCCACGTAGGAGACGCCGAAGAAACAGGCGCCGTTCCAGTTGACTTCGGTCTGATTCGGAGAGAAAAAGAGGACAAACTTGCCCAGCAGAAGCGGACTGACGACCCTGCAGGAAATTAGACATGCAAGAGTTTGAGAAGGGTTATGATGGTTGTATATCAAACAGTTCTTCATTCAAATGTGGAAACATGTGGGAGTATTTCATTCAGCCTAACATGGAATTGTTAGAATTGAGACAAGCAACCTACTATGTTTGTACAACGGAAATGATGAGAGTAATTCACTTAATGGCAACAAATTTGAAAATTCAAGCAAACACTGGGAAACGTAAGTGAAACATTAAACTACCGTCTGTCATGTTTCCCTGAGAATTAGAGCACTTTATTGAAGTACTGCTCAGGAAACGAAGGTTATACTAAGGCTTAAAATTTGAACAATTCAATCTAGTTACAGCGAACAGAAATTCTGCATATTCGGCCATAAACATGTCTTCGTCAATCTATGGTCTCTCGCAGACTAGTTCCACAGAAAATATTCAGCCATTCATGTTTAAGCTTGTTGTCAAACAGCGAATTCGAATCCGAATATTTTCTCAAACATGCATCTCATTGTGACAGAAGTTTCTTACACATAAACAGCCATGACAATCAGCTGCATTATGCTGAGGTAGATATATTTTTTGGCACAGAACCAGACGAGTAGCTTCATCGTCGACAAATGCTTCTCTTTATTCTTCAAACGTTCGGCAATCCTCTCCAGTTTATTACCCAAATGTTTCGACCTGAGTTTACGATGAACATAGAACAAATGATCCTCTTCTATATCCTCCTTCTCCCCGATGCTGAGGATTTTGTTTATGTAACTGAAAAAATCACAGAACGTCATGAAGGATATACAACGTCTGCGACTAACAAATTGTTACTCACAAAAATGTTATAAGGCTAAGAGTGTTGGCATTTTCCTTGGGATTCCTCCTTCGTTTGATGAATATTCCTGAATCCATGGCTGCCTTATTTTCTACCAGTATTGTAATGAGGAAGTTTATATCTGATAATCATCATAAAATAGCTCTCACGCTATCAGTAATACATACGCTATCTGTAACAGAAGGAATGTCGGAGCTTTAGGTATTACTTATGAGCCTATTTCAACATCCTCTTAATCTATATGATATTGTTTCGATTCTCAATTTGATTTTGAAAATAGAGCCCCTATCATCCATGCTTTTTTTAATACATAAATCAATAAATCCAGTTTGAAAATGATCCTCCTAGCTTTTTGCTTGGATTCACTCAGTTTTTGTGAATGAAATTTTAAGATATCACATGATTGAGGTTAATACAGCTATGATTTTTCATTGAACCACTGACACGTGTATTAGTAATAAAGAAAATCTAAATTTCATTCTCAATTGGAATATAGGAAAGCCAAACAATGAATTCGGGATCAAATTGAATATAATTCAAACAACTTTTTACTTAGACTTAATTGAGATTAAGATTAATATACAGTTCATACCTGGACGGTTTTCCTGAGCTCCAAATACACAAAAATCCACCAACCGCTTGTTTCAGTGGCACCAGAATATCGCACAATACCTCATTGGCCTGGACATTCAATCCACTACAAGAAACAGCCCTGAACACCAGTTTAAAGTCTCCAATTATCCAGAGGCCTAACCTTCCCAACTAATCATCCTATAAAGCACCTCCACAACTATCACTCAAGGAAAAACAGCGGTTTGGAACGGCGTTAAAAAAATTCGAAAACGTATTGGCGAAAATCGTTCGCCGTCGTTCACGAAAACGTCGGTCATGCGAGATCTTCAATAAGGCAACAAAGAAGATAAGATGTACAACAATTACTCGGATTAAATTTTGTTAAGTACACCGCTCATGTGTTACGTTTGTTTTGGATTGAGCGACTTAAACAGGATGGGGCCATTTATGTAGTCAGTGGCCGTCAGAGTAGGTGCTAAAATACAGAGGTGCCTTGAATCCACTATCACTATTAGTAACATTTCGGCTTGAACAGATAAGTCGGAGATATTCCTTCTTTGAACAAGATATCGATAGAACGAGAGGGAACTGAGTAATGATTCTTGTCAAGACTGTCTTCGAATACGCATTTCTGGGTACCTACTTAGTTCCTCAGTTGGTAAATACGATTCAACTGACTTTTACTCAGCAGAAAACAGAAAGATCGAACTGGCATGTACCTATGTTAGCCACCTTCCAGAAAAAAAAATAGAAGACTAACGTTTTCTACTCACTGGAGCTATGAGAACCTGCCCAACTACAAGAAAGGCAGGGAAGATCATTCTGCAGGTTTCACACCTGGTCATCTTGTTATAGATCCAGAGAAAGAGTCAGACAGCCTTAGACCAAGTATACTCCATTCACTTTTATTTTAGCACTCGGTTGGCCATGGAAATTTGACACATTTCACTCTGTATAGTACGAAACATAGACATAGAGACATGGACTGAGCAATGCCAGCATGAAATTGGCTATTTATTAGAAAGAGAGATAAGCTCGTCGGGACATTACCTTTCTCTTTTTTGTTCACATAGAGGTGAGTGTAGACCAATCAAAATTCTAGAAAAAGACAACTGCATTCCCGACGTGTTTTTCTCTCTGTCACTTTTTTTTGACCGTATGTCATGCATAGATATAAAGGGAAGGCACAGTCCATGTCTCTATGTCTATGGTACGAAAATGTGGAGTTATGAAGATTGTCAAAACATTTTTGGGTTTTAAATCAACGCCATGCTGCCCGTTCTACGTAAAAGTTTCTGTTATTACGTATTTTATCACAATGTCGAATCTCTTCGGAAAATATGTGACGAACATAATTGAAGTTTATACAAACTGATTGAAGGCATACCAAATCCAGTTATTTGCATGGAAAATACAAGAGATCAGTATAATATCATAATATGCACTAACTTGAGGAGAGTTAATGTTCGTTATCTTCTTTGGCTAAACTTTTAATACGTTACATCAGTTGTAGATTTCAAAAATATTAACCCGAAGATGAAATGCATATGATGCAGTAGTTGGGAATGGGTATCTCCCTAAGGAATTAAGAGATAATTACAAGAATATTAAATTCTTCAACAAAAATAATCTTGCATCAATGTAAGTAAAAAGAATTAAAGGAAGTTTCAAGTCAAGATGAACTTCACCATTGAACAAAAATTTCACATGAATAAACAATTAACAGGATAACTGGCGCGTATTTGTGGCTGTTCATCTTAATACATTGGTATAATAATAATAATTAGGTATTTATTGGTAACTAAAGACATTTACAATGTATAGATAGGACGAGTCAAATCAAAAATAGAAAAATCAATTTTCGGGAACTTATTCTACGATGACATTAATCGAAAATCCTGTAGTAAACTTTTCGCATTGATTCACTCAAACATAAAATTTTCAAATGCCACCACTTTTTTGGGTCTCCCAATAGAAGGAAATTCTTCGTCATCCTCTTCATTCACAATCTTTCTGATTGTGGAAATATTCAGCTGAAACATAAGTCGTTTAGATTCAGATGAAACATTATATAAATTCTCTTACATTGAATATGTTCGCTACCATCTGACGTATTGTGGATTTTAGAGTATCAGGGTATAACTATTTGAATGAGCGGACCTGAATTCTAAATAGCACTTCCTGAAACCCTGTCACTTTTTTCAATCACTTTCGGCATTTTCGTAATAAAAATTGATATTAGTTGTGGCAACTGCGTTATGACATTAACGACATTTCATGAGTGCCAATTATTACTCCGTTAAGTTACAAAAACATGAGGAAATTATTTCATGGCCAAGCGACTGCTAAAAGAAATCTGAATAGAGTATACATCCTATCACCGAATCTTCTCAATGACTAAATGATTGAAAACAAGCATCAGAAAATCATTTCCTCTACTAATATCCTCGAAAGAAACCATCAAATATTAAACATGTTGCGATCAAAGAACTGAACTCTCATGTTTAAGATACTATAGGACTATAGAAAAACTCGAAGTTATAGGCAAGAATAACAAGATCTGTTCAGTCTCGGTCAATGGTCACTCAGAAATCAAGAGAAACGTTTTCATTTCACACTTGACAGGAACACTAACTCCTCTCAATAGACCAAAATGTGTCAGATTCTGTGGAGAGAAGTTCTTGAAACTATCTCAGATGTCTGGAACTCTAGAACTGGACGACAAGCTGTAAACAACTAAAACAGCACTGATGGATGTACCATAGACCCTAAGGTCGCTCCCCTTAAAATCTACAATCAATATATACATCGTCTCCTGACATGAAACACTTTACCATCCATAACTGACCAAGACTAAAGAGAAAATTGGCATTCCAACATCAGTCAAATCGCGTAATCAGTCTATAAGAGCCCAGTCAAAATTCCCATTCGGCATGACACAAAAAGAAAACCAGAAACATTTTTCAATGATGAGAAAAACTCTCACAAGGAATCGCATTTCGTTTATGATTAATCTACGGGCGAGGTATAATGTCCCGAGTAATAATCATCAAGCTTTCTACCCTCGTTCAGAATCCTGAGCGAGATTGGACATGATATTTCATCTCGATGTAACAGGATAACAATCTGTTCTCAGTCAAACGGACCACAAAGCGGGTGACGTTCTAATGGATTTTGGTGATATTAACGGACTGTTGATAATAGTCTGGCTTCTGTCCACAAAGCTCGGCAGCTTTGCCCGACTGTGATACCTAGATCTCTGGATTGAAATACACGTACTGCTAAGCTGCAAATAACCAAAAGCAAATATGGAAATCGCGCTAATATAAGAGATTTCCCGAGAAAAATGCAAATATGAATTGAATCAGTTTCAGCCCTTGATGGTAGATATTCATACATTGTTTCATTGTTATATCTGCTACTGATGAAGGAGCCAAGATCTTCCATAGATAATCTGACTCTATCAGAGATATTCCAATCAGAATCTTCATCAAATACGTTCGAGATGAATGAACTGGGTTAATATAATAGATAATTGAAATTCGAACAAGAAAATCCCAACAGTAGTAACAAACAGTAGTTGCAAATAAACTGCTCCACATGAGTTAGGGATATTGACTTAAATTGCACAAAAATATGGTTAAAATAAGATTTTTGAAATGAAAATTCTTATTAATATGATTTCAAGCTGCAAATTAATTTTAGCCTGTAGGTCTGCAGCGTTTACAGGGTGGTTAAGAAGAATCGAGCAAAATAACGAAATTTTATTCCCAGAGAATTCAAGCATTTTACGACTATCAATCAATACAATGTATGGCCTCCAAGGGCATCAATAACAGCTTGATATCTTCTTTGCATACTGGACACAAGGTTGTTGAACATTCCTTGAGGAATTTGGTTCCATAAACGGAGCAGAAGCTCTCTCAGATCATTTAAGGATTCTGGGGTAGGTTGATGATTATCTTATCTTCTTTGGAGCATATCCCATGCATGTTCTATGCAATTCAAATCTGGTGAGTGCGGAGGTATTGGTAAATGGAATACCAAGCTCCTCGCGCGCATTCTCAACTATGGCTGAACGGTGCGGTCTAACGTTATCGTCTAGAAATTGAAAAGTTTCACCAATAGCAGCGTGAAAATTTGGCACAACATTGTCAATGATATGCTCCCTATAGTGTAAGGCGGTCATATTCCCAGGACAAATGTGTAGATCTGTGCGCCTGTTGAAACATATCCCGGCCCGTACCATAACACTACCCACTCGGAATGGATGGACTTCTTGGACATAGCGACGATTACGGGGTATGCGTGGGATTGTCCATACCCTTATTCTTCGAGAATCTGAAAATCGTCCATATCTGGATTCATCAGTGAAAAGGACACTACGCCATTGATCGTTCCAATTGATATGCTGCCTTGCCCATTCCAATCTTTGACGCTTATGGTCACGTGTTAATGGAACTCCTCTTAATGGACGTCTAGAACCTAGATTCACCTTTCTCAAACGTCGTCTGATGGTTTCGATGGAAACTTGGACCCCATCTGCATTTTGAAGAGTATTCCGTAGCATTCTACACGTAGATGTAGGGTTTCTTCTCGCCGAAACGGTGATGAAACGATCCTGAGCAGGTGTTGTTTTTCGTCGCCCACCTAGCCTTGGTCTTTCCAACACGAAACCTGTCTCCTTGAACCTATTCCAAAGTCGAGATATCACACTTCGGCTGACTTGGAGCCTTCCGCTACAACAACCTGAGTTATGCCACCCTGTAGCATTCCGATAGCCCTATCAGCCTCAGCGTTTGTTAATTTACGTCTTGGCATTTTCAGAAAACTCGTTTCGAATCGAAGCCGTTGATAAACCGGCTTCATTTCAAAATAAGAATATTCATGAAGCATAATATGCAGAGTATTGCAGAGAAGCAAACTTCAGAAAAATGGCGACCAGATTGACGAAATGTCTCATACTGATTTTCATCGGATCGATTCAAGTTGTTATTGAGTTTTAAATGATTTTACAGCGATTTTCTCGAAGATTACAACTTTTAAAAACGTTTGAATACGATATCCCTAACTCTTGTGGAGCAGAATAGAATTCTGGATGGAACATGAAGTTTTTTTTTTATTTGGGAACACAAAATCCCTAATTTCGAATCAGGAATCAGCAGACACCAACCAGTCATTCCATCGATAATGAATCTCATTCGTACCTGTAATGAAACCAATTGATAGATCACTCAGAGAGCCTCCTTGGCCTCAATATCAGAACCCATCGTTTTCACCAGCTTCCCAACCTGCAAAAAGCAGGAGATTGATGATAGTAAAAAGGTCAGAATTAATATGTTGTGTGCATGTCAGTCCGGAGAATAGATATTGTCCTTTACCCTACAAGAACGAGGCTATCCTGGAATCTGAACCGGGTTCTTACTGCGATGATTAAAGAATAAAGTGCGGTCTTCGTGCAGGTCCGGAATCAAAGGGATCTCAACCAGTGTGAGGTTTGAATATGGTTCGTTGTCAAGTCTACGCAGGAGTTGAAGCGAAATTAACAGAGTTCAGAAAGTATGTAGATGAAATTGTCGCTAATAAAGCCATCTCGTTATGGGAATTCTGAAACTTTGATTATTATCAACGTCTGACTCAAATGAAGTGGACAATAAAGTTTTCTAATATGTATTAATGAATGAGTATCATGTCTGAATCATTCAATACTGTTCGTAATCATACTGAATCTTTAACTTTTTCTTATGTGTGGTGTCTCCATGGAACAATCCTGTCCAAGGGAGATAGAGAGGTCTCACAATCCCCACTATTGTCCCTCTGGACAGCTCAGAGCCATTAGTGTACGAAGTGGAACCTTCAGGATCAAGAAGCCTATTGACCATAGATCAGGAACACTTACCTCACTGACTATTAAGTCAGATCACATAAATGGTCCTTCATTCTGTTTGAGGAATGCCAAAGGACCATGATGTTGGAGAATGATCTCCCACAGCTACAGTTTGTTGAAAAGATGTGTATTTCTGCAATAACGTTATCTGAAACATTTAGGATTTTAAGGGTCTAATAAAGCCTCCTCCCACTAGTAGTAGTTAGTGAATTATTGTCCTGAAACTTTCCAAATTTTGGTAGACAAACATTGTATCCCACGGTTCTTGCCTTATATTCCCTTCAGAAAGGCAACTTCCAGTCTACCAACATAGAAAATTATTAATTTCGCAAAGAACAACAACGAAGATCCTCTTAAAACATCCTGGAGGCTTCGAAAACAATTTCAGGTCGAACGGCCGAAGTCCAACCCTGGAAACGACCGTCGGCACTTACATTGATAAATTAATTGAAAGTTTGGCTTCATTCAAGAAGAACAACAACAGCTGAAAGATAACAAAAACGGCGGAGACGAGGGTATAAAATTTTATGTAAGGGAGCCAGCCTGAAAAACCGATACCAAACTGAAGTATAAGGAAGTTATCTTGCCGACGTGGCCGTCTGTATCGGTAAAGAACGCTGGGAGCATTCTGGAAGATTAATAACGGTTGCATTATACGCCTGGAGATGTGGTTCACCAGGGTTGCTGCCGATGCTGGTTTTTTCCTTATCTTACGTTTAATAGAGGCGATGAGCTCTGACCTAATCTAGAATCTACTGAGTTAGACGAATCTTTTTTCTTCGTCCGAATAAATTTCAAACAAGGCTGGTATAGTCTTTGATAACTTAGAGAATGTAAAGGGTGGCGGAATTGGTGGTACCTGAACTACAACTACACCGACCCTTCATTTCGTTTTAGGTTATGTGTCATCGTAGTGTTTTCTGATGATTTTTCAAATACATTTCTCGAAATCAAGAATAAATATAAATTTTCTGAATTACCTATATGCAATAAAATACAATTCACATTATGAGAATTCAGTTTTATTCATTCATAATAAATGACGAAGTCAATGAAATTCAAAAGAGATCACTGATCAAAAAAAATGATACCTATATCCAGTTTTGAACCATATAGTTTTATTGGTTAGATATTCTTATTCAGAAGAGTCCACTTCTTACGAGGGATGACAATTTCGATTTAGTTTATAATGAATCCATCATCTTTTTTGATATCTTCATCGCAAAAGTGCTCTTGACACCCAAATTGTATCCGAGTCGATACTTGAGGTAAGGTTTTTCCAATTTTCTCTCAAAAATGCACTCTGAAGTTTTATCTCTTCTCTTTTTCTTTCCAATGCCAAACCACTCATACACTAGCGCACGCTTCAACATTTCACCATGGTCTTATGTTGTCCTCTTATAAAAAATCGAAAATAATAACATTCTAACTAATCATCTGTCACCAGGAAGACAGTTCTCTCTGCCAACTTCAGCTAGTTTAAATCAAAATTTCGCCATCCCGTGGTCGCCAGCGCGGCTATTGGCAAGAACATGAACTACTTATTGGTACATATTTAAGGGGACAAATAATCTGTGGTCTCGAAGCAGCGATAGTTCTCCTTCCCTCTACTCTCATAGTTTTCGAGAAGCATTCAAAACTCTATGATCCCTATGACACTGAAGTAATTCAAATTCGTTTCCACATGAAACATAGTTAATCTATGACATAAAAATTCCCAGCGTCGTCAAAATTCCTGTTCAACATGTATCTGAAAATAATCCTGATCAGCAGATTGTGTTGGGAAATTTTAGATGAGAACTCCATCTTGAAGGGCGAATGTAGCAACCTGAATCAATTCAGGAAGAACATAAGGAAGTTATACAAGGGGATGAAGCTCAAGCATTACGAGATCTACTTCAGGTACTCCCTGAATAAGTTCATCAAGGTTTACGATCAATATTCCTACAAGGTTTTCTTCAATATGGACGCGACCAAAGTTATTTATATGTTTCTTCTGGACTGCGATTCATATATGCAAGGTAATTTATGTTTGAAACTGTTACTGTTTTATCTAACTGGGTACCACTCCTGCATTTCTCATACATATTCTGATCCTGAAGGCAATAATAATTTTGACCATATGAAAATGAGCTTATGAGGAGAAATGACATCTTCTTGATGGGTAGTAAAAAAGTATTTGAATAGACCGTTTGGTGTTTAAGGTACAAGATATTTCTTGAGTTGTCTGGACGCAAAAGATCTACAGGAAGAAGAATACGAAAATAGGAGCAAATACGACGTGGAAATGATGGAACCCGATATAGTCTGCATGGACGATGACGTAGAAATACCCATAGAAAAAGAACCAACCACAAGTGAAATAATTAAACACGCTATAAGGCATATCGAACAAGACGAATGTTTCAACATGGATATGTTGCTGAGATATCGGATGATTTCAGCTCTCAAAGAAGGTAGTACACATCTTCACATGCTTGGGATCTACTCTATATTGCTGGATTTTTTTTATATCAATTGATTTTCTTCTGGGAAATCTAGCATCTAACAATGTCATGAAACAAATGGCTGGCATGAAAAGCCCCAATATAAAATCAACGGAAGGAACTTTTATTTCTCCAAATCCATCGGTATATCTAACCTTACAAAAGACATCCGGTGTTTCGTGCTCAGCGCACTATACCGGCTACATAATAGCAGCATTCTGATCGGTGGTAATCTGCCATCCTCTAGATTCTAGATGACGCATTGTCCGATCCTAATTGTTGTCCACGATCAAGGTTTCTGCGGATTAGGTCGATCTATTGTGTTGCGTGTCAGGCCAAACGAACGCATTGCGACCACAGGAAAACGCATTACTCCGCCATACATCAGCACGAATGGTCGTTGTCGAGCTTTCACCGCAGAGTTCTGATACAACCGACAATTATTCATCCCCCAACAGAAAACTTTGAGAAATTGGGAGATAGGGATGTAGCTGATACGTAATTTTGTGAAACTTTTCAATCAAAAAGTCAGTGCTGACTGCATCGAAGGATACTCTACAAGTTTCTGTACAGAACCGAACGTCAGAATGCATACAGGGATGGTTGCTCAACCGAGACGGCTGTGTATCAGCTGACTGAAATTATCCAGAAGCCTCTGAGCAACAAGGAAATCGCAATGGCATTCCTAGACACATCTAGAGCCTTTGACAACACAACACATGTGTCTGTGAGAGAGGCACTTGGCTAGTAGTGAATAGTACCATCATAAAATGGATATGTGAGGTGCTGACGATGTGGACAACTGAGACATTGGTGGGCAGTCAATCCATCTCTGTCAAAACCACTAGCGGAACACCACAGGGGGAGTTAAATCTCCCCTCCTATGGAGGTCCCTTTAGTCTGTGTTCGAGGAGGTCAACACACTGGTCAGACAGGGAACACTGACTGGCCCAAAGCCTTTCTGTAGTATAGGAAACTGCACCTATAGGAAAGAGTTTCTGATGGAGAAGGAAGAAACCAAAAGAAAAACACTGTGGACAAATCTTCCAGGAATGAAAGGTCACCAGGTCATTCTCGCCTGAGAATGAGCTTATCAGAATCTGATGATTGTAGATTCTATGAGAAAGAGGAGGAAACTCCTGTTCTGATCTGAAGTAGACCTGTGAATACCCAGAATTGCTGTTTTTTCCAATAAACCCTCTTAACACGCGTTGCTTCAAAGTTTACAAAGGTTTTTCGACCGGTTCCTCTCCGTTCAGCGAAATCCCGTACTATATTTCACAGTTATTGGAGTCTGCAAAGTCGTTTGCTATCCCTTCATCTCTCTCCCTACACAAATAAGCATCAATTATTCCAAGTTTACTCGCGCACGTGTTTGTATGTGTCTCTGCGACAAGAGCAGTAGACGATTATTCCTGTAGGGTAACTTGGTACGTGTTTACTCCTTGTTAGGGCTCACATGAATAGAGTATAAATGGTGCTAAAGGGATGCAGGGAGGCCCGGAGGGTATAAATCGAAAACTAATGGGACTGCAGACTCGCTGGAAGGATGCGGAGATTTTCCTCTCGAGGTACATCGCCCGAGTTGAGAAATATCAATTTGGAATGAACGAATTGTTGATCCAGAACGTGAATATCCATGGACGTGGAAATTTCCGTGCATTTCTGGCACACGTGGACGTAAAATACTCGATAAAATTTGCTTGACGGTGAACCATGAGACGTTTTTATAACCTTTATAAGTTCATCAAGATGTTACGCATAATATTTATAGACTGAAAACTTCAATACTTTCAACGAGCAGTTGATATTTCTGCTAGACCTATTCCCAGTAGGTCAGCAGTGTCCTTTGAGGAAGCCAGTGAGGAGGAGTAGTCAATTTTCGACACGCGTATTTCCCAGAAGAATCATCGTAGATCTAAGTGTTACATATTCTGAAAGAGCAACTCTTCTAGTATTAAATCTGAGAATTTCATTCATCTCGGCACATCCGTTCGGTCTTGAGGAAGTTTTAACTGACCACATCTTTTTGGGAATGTTTCGAAGGTCAACTTGCGAGTAGTTTTTCTTCCGGAAAAATTATCGTAGATCTAAATGTTATACATATTCTGAAAGAGCAACTCTTCTAGTAACAAATTTGAGAATTTCATCCATCTCGGTACAACCGTTCGATCTTGAGGAAGTTTTAACTGACCCCTTTTTTTTTGGAATTTTCGAAGGCCAACGTTCAAGTAGTTTTTCTTCCAGAAAAATTATCGTAGATCTAAATGTGATACATATTCTGAAAGAGCAACTCTTCTAGTTATAAATCTGAGAATTTCATTCATTTCGGCACAACTGATCGGTCTTGAGGAAGTTTCAATTGACCCCATCTTTTTGGGAATTTCTCGAAGGGAACTTTCGAGTAGTTTTTCTTCCAGAAAAATAACCTTAGATCTAAATGTGATACATATTCTGAAAGAGCAACTCTTTTATTAACAAATTTGAGAATTTCGTCCATTTCGGCCCAACCGTTCGATCTTGAGAAGGTTTTGACTGAACCCATCTTTTTGGGAATTTTCGAAGGCCAACGTTCGAATAGTTTTTCTTACAAAAAAATTATCGTAGATCTAAATATGATACATATTCTGAAAGAGCAACTATTCTTGTTATATATCTGAGAATTTCATTCATTTTGGCACAACTGTTCGGTCTTGAGGAAGTTTCAAATGAAAGAGCAACTCTTCTTGTAAAAAATCTCGAAATTTTATCGAACTCAGTACAGTGGTGGTTCCGGGAGTGATGTTGGGGTTGAGGCATAAGTTTATATTTGAAATTCTCTTCGGTCCTCAAAAAAGATCCATCCATACTCTAAATTTTCAGGACTGTCGGAAACAGAAACTAAAAAAAATCTCGCAGAAACGCCGGTGCATAAATGAATAAAACCTGCACGAATTAAACTTTAATAATTGTAAATTCGAACTTGTCTGTCGGGCGCGCGGTGCAAATATTGCTCCCCCTTTCTGCGGCGTACGCAATAAACTTTTAAGCCGATCATCGCATTAATTTTATCTACCGCGCCCGCGCCCCATCCCCCATTCCGTCCTCTATTTTGTCGGATTTACAGCGGAATAATGCCCCTCTGGTCGGTCTGATGCGGACACTAAAACGTTCCGGAAGGCAACTGCGCCTTGCTTTATGGGCGACGTCATTATCTCCCATAAGTTCGCCAAATTCTGCGAGGTGAACCAAAATATATTTTCTGGAACGATTATCTATGAAAGTATACGTATAACAGAGCGGAGAACTTGTAGAACACCAAAGGGAATGTAGTAGAAGTTCAGGTTTTCCTGTTCTGGTGCTTGAACAAATCGAACAACTTTGGTTTATCGGTCAGGAATCTTTCTATGGTCTAGGATGATGCATCTTCAAGATAGAGTTTCAGAAGAAGGGAAAAAAAAACTTCTTCAATGGTTGTAATCATTCCTAATCATCATGGAAGTGAAAAAATAGGGCTATAAGCCTTTACTGGGGTCCTTACAGGAATTGCCATCCAAGAAGCACCTGTTAGAAATGGGTCTAGTAGAAACTGGCACGTGCAGATTCTAGGTATAAGTTGGCCCTTTCTTTGGAAAGACATTTCAGTGGTTCAATACTGATACAGCGTACACAGAAGTTTCCTCTCTGGATATTCTCCAGTGTGCAGACAAGAACAGCATACAGTTCAGCCTGCACTATGGAACAGTTTTTTCCTATGAGAGGGACTGATTGAAACGTAGTCTCATAATGCCCACCTTAGACCCTATGGACAGCACAGTGCCATCGTTGATCCAAGTGGGACCTTATTACCCTCAAGGGTTCGACGAAGTAGAAGCTGATGCCCAAGGATGTCAGGAATGTCCAGTTCATTTCCTTCTAGAAGGGACAGGATTCGACAACAGATTTCTCACTTCACAAGGGCACAAAAAGAAGTCTGATTTGAAATCCATAAGCTGATTTTTTCCAAGAAATATATTCCGTGTGAATGTCTTCTTCAGACTAAGGTCAGCGAGATCTTTTTGTCGCTTTGAGACTCTATGACCAAGTCTGATCTTGAAAACGTTGCTCTTTTCATCTCGTTTCTTTTGAAACCCCGGCAATCAAAATCTGCTTTCGTTTTTCGCTTACTACCCCTTCGTTTTCTCTCATTCTCAGCATTAGACAAGGGCCTTCATCCCTTAAACCGAAATAACTACTCTATAAGGGAGTTATTGCTCCTATCCGATACACCGGCTTGGGTACAGGCCCCATGTCGATGAACGGTTATTGCTGATTCAGACGTTATTCATGCAAAATTGCTGATTTATCGACCCCTCCCAGATTGAATACGCGCCGAAGGGGATGGCGGTTTTCGACGCCCTGCGTTTGACCGATAGCTGCCATTGCGGCCAGCTCAAAGAGTCGAGGGAGTAATGATCAGAGCTCGAGACGTCAATTTCTCAAAATTACAGCCAGAAATTCACGAAATCAAAGTGGATGTGTCATTCAGGTTCTTGGTGAACATGACATCGAATCGTAGCATCTTCAGGCAAGGTAGTTAAGTATTAACATTGTGTGTTCTACTTCTAGAATACTCAAATATACTACGAAGGTTCATGGTTCTGATTATACTTGCATATACCTCGTGAAAATATGGCGAATATCGAGAAAACCTGGTGTGGTCATCCATTAATTCATCAAAGCGTATCAAAGCTTCAGACAACTTAGCTCTCCGAGACAGTTTTACCACGAGTCGAATCATTGAACAGGGGCTTGGGACAGAAGGAAGACCTACTCTGTCATACCGATTAGTGCTTTCAAAAACCGTCAAAATTCGAAGAATTATGGTTCAATCCAGGTATACAAGGTCGTAGAAGGTTAAGAATCTGCTATGGTTAGCAATGTGATATTGAATTTGCTGTCGCTCCTTGTAGAACTATGGATTTTCCCCAAGAAGCTAAGGTTTATGTTTTGGAGGAGACTGTCTACTGCCCAGACAGCTCGGGCAAGGCACCACGAATCTCTCTGCCTGTGCAAGTGCAGAAGTTCTCTTAACAATAGTTCAGCAAGTTCATCAGCTTCCTCATTTCTTTCAATATCAATAAGAGAGTAACCTTAACAACAACTCTGTCGCAGTGCTTAGTATTTTTGGCTTTTCCATGTAAGCAGAGAACTCTAGATGTGCAATCCAGGTTCAGCGTGGCCTTGCTGTCCAGATGTGTGGCCGTTTGATGTTCCTCTTGACACACTCTATTCTATACTATACTACATTATCCTGATTCTCCGTAGGTACCGAAGTACCCCTCAGAAGCTCCATGAACTTGTACAAGTTCAGAGAACCAGTTGTGTTCTGTGTAGGCTTTGTTACTGCGTCCTTACGCCACCTTAGGCACAGCACTGTTAATTTTAATCCAACAGTGAATGGTGGCCAGTACCCTTATCGACTAGCAAATTTCTTCCCTAGCCCGGGATCGAACTCAGTACCTTGCGGTTGCAATATACTGAGCCGACGCTCTAACCATCAAGCTACAGACGCTATGAAAGAAACTGTATCTAAGATCTCTGCTTGTGAGTAGAAATTCACGGAAGAAACATCCTGAACACAGTTTTATGGTAAATGAAAAGTGGTCAGTCAGTGTTTGAGTGACCAAATGATGTTTCCTCACGGCTGTTTTTAGGAGAAGATTCAATCTTCCAGTTGATGGATGCAGGAACCCGATACCATCTACATGTTTGTCTGCGTGTGTCATCCCTCATCTCGTTCTCTGCAATCCACGTATCCCCATCGAAAGACCTCGAATACCACCAATGATCTCTCTAGATCGACGTTGCTTGGTTTCACCACGTCGAAATTATCGTAACACGCCCGGGCGTTAACGAAGCGTTTGCGAGAGGTGCCGGAGATGCGCTACCCCGCATCTCCAGGAAACCCAGCTTTCTGGGCTCCCCCGACTCGACTCACAATATTCGGTCGTTAGGGTTATTCGCGAATCCGTCGGCTGAGGCAGTTTCCATCCGGCAGCTGAGGATTTCGGATAATCCGCCTTTATCTGTCGGCGTAATGCTAATTTAATCCGTTCAAAAGACCGACATCAAAGGGACCGCGGTAGAGACGTTACAGCGCGAGTATATGGCAGTATTGCGGGGCTTGTTCGAACCTCCTTCGACGTTCTTAATGAAAAACACTGCACAGGCTATTCTTCTGATGAGAGGGAATCCTCGCTGTGGCAATTTATGTCTCACGGGTAAGTCTCTCCAGCTAAAAGCTGATGAAGAATGGTCCAGAAGGCGTCCTTTCAGCCTGGTGGAGGAACTGCACGTACAAGAAGACATCCTGAGGAGCAACAATCAATGTCCACCTTCCAGTAGTCCAGTTCGCTCGTGCAAATTGCTTTATTGGCTGTAATTTCCACAGCACTGATCATATGCTCCCTTACAATCGCTCATAAGCCAAATAACTTCATCAGGCCTCGTATCTCGGGTTGTAAAACGAAACGAAGAACCCCCTCACGGCCCAATAACCGGGGGAAACTTCTCCGTTACAAGAACCGAACCCTGTTCCCCGAAATCAAAACAATGGATCATTATGTTACTTCCCGAGTTTGTTAGCTAAACTGACAGGCTTCATTTATGCGAGCTACCATCGCATTAATTGCAATATACAAGACCCAGGTTATGAGTCGGGGGGGGGGGGGGCAGGGTCTAAATATTTACAGGCTTGTCAATAATTGGACGGCGTAGTTTGTAAGGCGAGCGCTGATGCAAGCCGGAATGGGCTTATTGAATTTGGCGGACAAAGGGACGCCCGCGGGGCGTCGGCGAGGCGGGCGGGGGCTGCTGATGCGAGTCATTTCGTTCCGGGGGTGGGGAGGAGAACAATAAGTCGATTCGGGGTGAGAGGCATAGAGCGGGAATTATTTGATGGGTCGCGATTAGCTGCCGAAATTGTGCGTACAATTGCCATAGAATTTTCAGTGTCTCAATACGTTTCAATACAGAGTGAGCCTTTGACTGGTACAGAGTAGTAGTAGTAGATTCCTGAGGTCAAAAGAAATACCTATACTACCTATACATTCAAATTTATTTTAGCAGTCGGTTGGCCATGAAATAATTTTCTCAAGTTTTTGTAACTAGAACGAAGTTAGGTTGGCACTCATGAAATGTCGTTAATGTCATAACGCCGTTGCCACAACTAATATCCATTTTTATTACGAAAATGCCGGAAGTGATTGGAAAAAGAGACAGGGTTTCAGGAAGTGCTATTTAGAATTCAGGTCCGCTCATTCAAATTGTTATACCCTGATATTCTAAAATCCACAATACGTCAGACGATAGCGAACATATTCAATGTAAGAGAATTTATATAATGTTTCATCTGAATCTAAACGACTTATATTTCAGCTAGATATTTCCACAATCAGAAAGAATGAAGAGGATGATAAAGAATTTCCTTATATTGGGAGACCCAAAAAAGTGGTGGCATTTGAGAATTTTATGTTTGACTGAATTAATGCGAAAAGTTTACTACAGGATTTTCGATAAATGTCATCAGAGAATTAGTTCCCTAAAATGGATTTTTTTATTTTTCATTTGACTTGTCCTATACAATGTAAATGTCTTAAAGTACTAATGAATACCTAATTATTATTATTACATCGACGTATTTAGATGAATAGCCACAAATACGCGCAAGTTGCCCTGTTACTTGTTTATTCATGTGAAATTTTTGTACAAAGGTGAAGTTCGTCTCGAATTGAAACTTCCTTTAATTCCTTTTATTTATATAGATGATTTTTGTTGAAGAATTTAACATTCGTGTAATTATCTGTCAATTTCTTCGGGAGATACGCATTCCCAACCACTGCATCATATGCATTTCATCTTCGGGTTAATATTTTTGAAATCTACAAAGGATGTAAGTCAAAGAAGATAGCGAACATTAACTCTCCTCAAGCTAGTGGATATTATGATATTATACTGATATCTTGTATTTTCCATGCAAATAACTGGATTTGGTATGCCTTCAATCAGTTTGTATAAACTAAACAATTATGTTCGTCACATATTTTCCGAAAAGATTCGACATTGTGATAAAATACATAATAAGAGAAACTTTTACGTAGAATGGGCAACATAGCGTTGATTTAAAGCCCAAAAATGTTTTGACAAGCTTCATAACCCCACATTTTCGTACTATACAGAGTGAAGTGTGTCAAATTTCCATAGCCAACCGACTGTTAAAATAAAAGTGAATGAAGTATACTTTGTTTCTGAAACATTTTTTCCGAATCGGCTCGGTTTAAAAGATACAGGCTGTTGAAAAATCATGATTTTTACTTCAATCTCATAAATGGTTTCATCGAATGAAATGAATTCCGGAATATACTCTTTCTTTTATCTGATAATCTTCTTCGAACACAAGATATCACCCACGTCTTCCATTTTTCTCATTATGACCATTACGTGCCATAAAAATACCAATAATTCAAAGAACCCAACTCTTCAAACTAAGATGCAGGAAACTGCAGCAGCTGATCGTTCCACCGATGTTAAACAATATCAGGGGATTCCAAGTTGTCACCCTCGACAACTTCATCGATTGTTTGCGCATAAAAACGCCTGAAGTGAATATTTGAACGTTTTGTAAAATAAAAGGATTCCCCATATTTTCTCGTAAAGCACCGTTTTGGAATAAATTGATGTTTGTTGACCTCAAATATTTCACCGGTATCGTAAATAGCTTGCGACATACTCGTAACAAGACACAACTAGTGGCATCTATATTTTAGCCGTCATCAGAACAGTAAGAAATTGAATAATTTTTGTTTGTTACACAGCCTGAAAAGTTTAATAGGTGCGTGGTGTTATTTAGTTTTATTGCTTTCGTCGATTAATATGGTTTCACAAGCGAGGAGCCTTATTAATAATAGTTGTACAAGTTTCAAGAAAACATCTGTTGAATAGACCAAAAGGGAGTGCAGGAGACTTCACCCATGCTATGGTTGGGACACATAATCACTGGTCAAAGTTTTCCGCACTGAGCTTAGATAATAGTTTGCTTCAAAAAAAGAAAATTGAATAATAGAAATAAATATAAAAAAATTCAAAGGTTGGCTTCAGAGTGAAAAAGGGTTCAACTTTCCCGGACCCATATATGTGTAATTTGAAAAATTGGGTGGGTATTCTATTTAAAAGATTCACAACGTAGTGTCACATATCAACTAGTAATTCTGAAGATAATTTTGTTTTCCAGGGTCATTATGAAAACTTAAAATGGCTATATCTATTTATCAGGGAGGAATTGGAGAATGGTACGAGAAAAAAGTGTTTCTTTTGACCTCAATAATCTACTGTTAAAACGCTAGCGACTGCCAGTTCTATTTCCAGAATGACAGTTTATGACTTGTTCTTCTATGTCATTCTCAATCATATCGTACAATTCTTTGAAGCTATTTATTGACATACGAAAAAATATATGCAAACGTTCTTCATCTTCCTGCAAGAGTTAATACCATTGAACAGCTACAAAAAGCTTCAGATTCTCATCAACCACCTCCAAATACTCCCCAAGAACTCGGACTGCTTTACCGCAACTCCGGAAAGAAATTCATCAAAGCTACTTGTTGTTACGCTGTGGTTGATATTCTAGAAGGCCATACTGATTACTGAAATTTATTTTTAAATTTCCCGAAAAAAAAACTTATTACTACGAATACTTAAAATGAATTTCCACCTGGAACTGTGAAAAATAATGCTTCAGACTTTCAGATTTCTCAAATTACAAAAATTGGTGAAAACAAGTGAGAACTTGCCCAACTTTTGCGGAACATTATATTTCTCCATTTTTTCACTCATTCTCTAGCGAACTCTAAATTCCATTATTCCACATTTCGAATTCCCCATCAACATTTGCCGAGCATTATTCGCGAATAACTATAATCGAATCAAGAACCCATCACGTACGTTGATTACGTTAAATTTGCGATTTTAATGAGACTGCAACATCGACATAACGATCGGGCAATCATGATAATTCGTCAGTTTCGATAATTAGTACGGAATTGGGGTTTTCGCTGTTCCGGCTCGTCCCTCGAATTCAAATAATCGCATTAGTCCCACTCTCTCGTATTGATTCCCATCGTTTCCCCCGTGTCACACCCCTACGGGTGAGGTTTACCTGTTGACTGCCGTTCCGCACTTTTTAATTTGCAGCATCCGTTGGTAATCGTCATTGTCCGCGGTTGTGAGATGCGGACGCTCTGAATTTTTTCAGAAATCGATGTAAAACGATGAGGCTCTGAACGCCTTCGTTCTTCCGATGGACGTTAAAGAAATCAAAACGATTTTCAGATTGAAAATGTATGAGTGATTTAGGAGCGTTTGGTTTTTAATTCTCCAAAGAAAAAAACAGTAGATAATTGAAAGGAGCTATTAAATTTTTATTGGGGATTAAAAACCAATCCTTGCTAGCCATTTTTTAAAGTTTATTTCATATTGTAAACGATGCCCTCGTCGGCGTTTTAGGTGATCCATAGGAAATATCCAATTTTGAGTTACTTTTCTCAAACATATCGATAACACAGGTGCTGTGGTCCTCTAGCGCTTGAATCGATGCTGTTTTATCGAAATAAACAAGATATTTGACAGAACACTGAAAAACCAGTAAATCACCCTGAAAATTTTGGGATTGAAATTCATCTGCTCATAAGGTTTTTCCTTGCAGGATTCGATCTGGAAAAAGACTCGCTCATTACTTTCCCATCGTCTGACATCAAGTTCGAAAAGTTGCTGGCCCTCCAGAGGAAAGCAGATAAGAGGAAAAGCACAAAATAGGAAGACCTAAGAAAATCATGTGAGTTTTGTCTTTATCTATCTACGTTAGGATTGATTTGTGATCATCACATTTTCCATTATGTTCGAAAAAAAAGGGAATTCTTGAGAACTGAGACCTAAAAATAGGGGTGAATCTCTGTCTTATATATTAATTCGTAGGAAGGTTGCATCCCACCATTAACTTATGTGGGAGGGAATCCTTTATTCGACGAATTGCATAAAAGACGAACTGAGTATTCTGCTGACATATGATCCATGACCAGACCATCTCAAAGGCTCATCACTATAAATCCAAATTCGACTTAAGTTTGATCTAAATTGGGAACAAGTGTATTCATCTCACATCAACTGGCGAAGGTTTCTAGGAGAGATTGACATACATAATTCTGTGAGTTCCTCCTGATTCTTAGATAGAATCGATGTATCATCACCTACAAATATAATAACTTTTATTCTAATATAGTGTTGAAGGCCATTTATGAAAAGTATAAATAGGAGTGGTCCTAAATCGGACCCTTGGGGAACACCAAGATCAACCCCATATTCATCAGATAAAACATCCTTAATACAACTTCTGTGTGTCACATAGTCCTCAATCCAGTCCTGGAACACGAAGTTGTACAATTTACCTACAGAAACCCAGGTAAAAAGGACGTGAAAGATCGGAGAACAAGCCCACTACAATCAATCCCCTATCCAACGAAAACTGAATCGAATGAACAAAATCCAGAACAGCAGATTGAGTTGATCGACCGATTCTGAAACCGTGTCGATCATGTGTGAGGTACGTTAGGAAAAAATTCCAGAACAGACTGAATCATTCATGAGTTAGACAATATGATCCAGTGTATGTTCAGGAATTAGTTTCACCACCACCAGTACTTTTTTGGTTTTTCAAGGCACTAATCACACACTTTTTACATCATAGCCATCCTCAGGGTGAATATAAAATGTCTACCACTGTAATACTGCTAGTAGTGCGATAAGAGCAAAATAAAAACACCCTGAAGGAAGATCCCAGGAATAGAACATCCCAAAGAGTCCAAGAAGTCTTTGGATCTCATTAAGAATATAGGACGACTCCTCACTGGCTTCTACACAGGACATAAGGAAGCAAACAGCAAACCTGATATGGCAGTGCCGAAGGAAACTCAATAAAATAGGCAAAAACAACAAGGTCTCTTTAGTCTGGGATCCAGATCACTCTAGAATCAAAGGACACGAGGAAACCAACACACTCGCCAGAAGGAGAGCACGAACGCCACCTATGCACCTATAGGAAAGAGTTTGCGGAGAAGGAAGAGACCAAAAGAGAAACACTCTGGAGAAATCTTCCTGGATCATTCCAAAAAATTCCTCTGGAATGTAAAACTACAAGATGCGAGGAGTATTTGGATCTGAGTAAGAATAAGTTGCTCCTCGCAGGACATTATCGCCTTAGAAAGAATATGATGAGAATAAACTTCTCAGAAACTGACGAGTGTAGATTCTGTAGGAAAGAGGAGTAAACTCTAGATTACAGAATGCCTCGCCATTGAAAGCCTGTGCAAGAAGAGTCTTGGACAAGAAAAATATGGGAGGAATGAGGTTTCCTTGAAGCCATCTCAGATACTGGAGTTCGTTGGAACTCTAGAGCTGGACGGCGAGCTATAGAGGGACCTTGTGAGAACACAGGGGACACATGAACCTTAAGGTCGCAGTGAAATGTAACCCCCTACAGAACTATAAGCAATATAGCCTGCCTGAAGCCTTCTCAGAGTTCATTGGGATTCTATAGCTAAAGGTCGAGCTATAGATGGTGCAGCTGTGAGGAAAGCTCCGAAGAAGAACAAAACAGATCTTTGGGTGTCGGTGAAACGTATTGATTACTGATTAGGTACTGATTGCTGGGTGTGTTGGACGGATAAACACAAACCTGCCACTGCGACCAAGCTAGAGAGCTAGATCTCTCCCTCCAGTCCCATCCTGCCCAAAAAGGAGATGACGTAGGAGGGGGAGTGATTCTTGAGTTCCTCTAGGATCATCTTCGGAGAACCAAATACTTCAAGTCTAACCCTGTCAGCCGCCGGGCAGTCACAGAGGATATGCTTAATTGTTTCGTCCTCCTCTAAGCAGAGTCTGCAGAGCGGGTCATTGACGATGCTAAACTTTTTAAGGTGGGCTCTGAGTCTACAGTTTCCTGTGAAAACCGCCATTATAGATCTGAGATTTGTTCTAGAAAATCGTAGCCAACGACTGGTGTATGGGCTGCGAGGCACTGAAATAACCCTATGCGAGTGACGCAGTCCAGGACGGTTGCGCCAGTACTCCAGGACCTTTTGCCTTATCCAGCTGTTGCTTCGGTCCCTGATTAAGGAATTGGAAATTCCTATACTGGGTTCCGGGCCAATAAGCGTTGATGTTGCGCCTTCTCTGGCTAGGGCATCCGATGCATCGTTGCCCCTGAAGCCAGAGTGTCCAGGTACCCAAATCAGTTGCAGTCTGTTTAAACTTCCCAATTTGGAGAGTTCTGCACTCAAATACCTGTGCCGAGTTGCATTGGCGGTAAAACGTAAACCCCTCACCAAACTATAACCACATCCCTCTCCCCCACCAATTTCCAGTTCCAGAACCTACACAAATCCCCCGATATATATATATAGTCATGACTAATCGTCCTAATTCCGATCTTTCGCTCCCCAGTCGGCCGTTTGGGCAGAAATATATGCGCCCGCGGGCACCAGGCATCCCCGGTTCTCGCATAAACGGGGACGCACCACGGGCGGCAACTCAATTTATTCGGTCTGGATGTCGAATAAGAGTCCAATTAGAAGGGAACTATTAGCGGCAATTAGGGCCCGCTCATGGCTCCCGTCTAATTGTGTTTCGACGCAGAGACCGCCGATCGGACGGGGAAGTCCCAATAGAGTTTCGAGTATCTGCTAATCCTCTTCGGAGGAATACACCTCAGACGCTTTGTGGATCTGATGGAAGGGCGATTCGGAGAGGGTCATCTGAAGAGCTTTCGACAACCTCGTGGCAATTTCATTGTGCCTACGATAGCTTTGATAAGGTCTTTGATCTGCATTATGACATATACGAAGGACTGGAGAGAATGATCCAGACCTCTGGAGAATATACTCTACAAGGACATAGTTTTTTAGACCTGAAGCGCCTCAGAGCTTCCTCTGTACAAAGTTTATCATGGAACTTCAATATACAAACGACTGCGCACTTATCGCTAGCAGCTCAGAGGATCTACAGATAATGTTGGACACCTATAAACATATATACGAAGCTTTAGGCCTTAGGCTCAATATCGACAGAACCAAAATCCTGGTAAGTCGGCCAGAAAGCCTTCAAACAGGTATCAGCCTGGAGGATGAAACTTTAGAACAGGTCGAGCAGTTCAAATATTTGAGAAGCTCCATGAATACTAGGGCTAACCTAGACAGAGAAATACACAACCTTATCAATTTGGCATCACGGGCATTCTGGAAGATAAAGGTCAGAGTGTCACGACCTCAATCTGAAGACCAAGACAGCTGTTTACAAAGCAGTGGTCCTCCCAACGCTTCTTCACGGAAGCGAAAGCTGGACGCCCTACAGGCGACATAACAGCTTGAACAAAAGCAACAACGTCATCTAAGACAAATAATGCACATCAGATGGTTCCACAAAGTTTCAAATGCAGAAGTCTTGCAAGGCGCGAGTTGTATAATAATTGAGACTCAAGTAACGAGGGCCCCACTCAGATGAAGCGGCCACATTCTGAGGATGCAAGACACAAGACTCCCCAAAATAGCTCTGTATGGCGAATTCGCAGAGGGAGCTCGGAAACCAGGAGGCCAGTACAAGCGGTTCAAGGATTTACTGTATCAATCCCTAAAATCAGTTATTGACAATCATAACTGTGAACAACTTGCGTTGGCAGATCACACTTTGATCCACAGTTATAATGGAGACTCGAGAAGAATACAGCGACGGCCAGATCTGGTTGGTGACTATCCATGCCCGGAGTGTGGAAGGATCTGTAGGTCACGGTTGGGTCTCTTCAGCCACAGGAGGGCACACAGTGGCAATTAGACCTAAGAAAGTTTGATCGCACCGATAGTTTTGTTTTTGAGTCTCTTGTAGATTTAGTCTCGGTAAGGGGATACAGCAATGAATGAATTAATTAATGAAGGTATGCTATTGTGCCCCCAATGAGACCTGCTCTCCTCACTGCGCTATCTATAGAGCTCATTCTCCAACTCCAGAGCTCCAACGAACATCAGTATCCAGAAGGGTTTCACTGAGGCTAAATCCTAGTTCGCTCTAATATTTTCTCTTCCAAGGCATTCTTTGCGTTGTCTTACGATGGCACTTTATAAGTTGAACAGGAATTTCCTCTTCTTCCTCACAGAATCTACAGTCTGATAAACCCATTCTCATCATACGCTTTCTGGACAAATCCTGCAGCAGTTGAACAAGACATTCGTCAGAAACTTCTTTGTTAGATGAGTTAGGAAATTTTCCTCAGGGGGTTGGAGTTTGTGAACGGTATTGGATCCAACAATGGCAATTCGAAGTTGGATTTCACTAACTGTTCAATCTTGGAGGAATAGCTTCCTGAAGAATTGAAGATATCCTTCCAGTAAAAATCGGCAGAATTTTGAAAAGCATTTCTTATCAAATTCAGGCTTGGGGAAAGGGCTGTTGTGTTGTGTGCCTGCTCACTGATTCACCTTCAAGAAACATATTCCTGAACGTTAGATCCTCATCCACCGCGACTTGATATTTGCCGAAATTCCACACGGATCAGTGTGGGGTCTACCTGCCTTCTCGGCTCGTTGGTTAACATATCCAAGGAAATTCCAGGCCGAGCTCATTAGTTCCTAGCGCGGCGTTTTACTGCGCGAAATATGTCGCGAACAAAGGGCCGTAATTGAATGCGATGACGAGAGGTAATCAGATTCCCTTTCACACCATAACGCCATGGTGGGTCCATTATGCCCGCGTCCGTCTGCGTGCATTTATGTACGCGGCCGCCATGACGCTCCGTCCGTATGGTCCTCTTCGTTTGGCGCGCGGGATAATTGACTTTGTCGGTTGGTTATGTTTTTTTGAGTCGTTTGTGGGACGCGTTTCGTTCGGGGCGATGTTTCGACCGGAGTTATCGAGTTACCTGCTTGTGGCGTGGACGTTATCGAGAAAAGCCGTCAGGTGTATCACATATGGATGAACTCTATGGTCGGTTACTTGAATTGTATGGCTGAATATGCTCACATGGGTATTCGGAAATCTTACAGGGCGTTTCATGGGCAGAGGGAAATATTCAAACAGTCAGGCGTTTTTGTTCCAGTTACTAGCGACGCCTTGCGGGCACAAAAACTCCTCATCTGTCAATCATTACAACAATAATAATATCATCGTCGGACGCTCCGAAAGTTTTCCTCACAAACTTAAAGCATCTTTAATATCACCGCATTTATGTGCTCTGGAGCAACTCTGAGTGAAGTGTTTTATATTCTCGATGAGCGAAATGAGGACCACTAAGCTCGTACGGAAGGAAAGTTAGTTCCCTGTTTCTCTTACCTTTGTAGCCCCCTTTCTGCTATTTGACCAGTGGAGATTTGCCTAGTTGTCTTCTTAAGCCGGTTTGACAATAATAATCATCTGCGAACCAATTATGTACAAAGAACATTCTACAAAAACAAACAGTTTGAAGTGAACATGGCATTCATTCACCTGAAGGTTGAGCAATGTTTTGCTGAGCTAATCCCAAAGAGCAAAGAATCAATGAAAGGCACTATTATATTTTATAATGGCCAAAAAGTGAAAACAACGCTCGTTGAGGCAAAACCAGGAGTGTGTTCCTCTATCTATGTATTATAAAAGATGAAGGTTTTGATACTTCAGATGCATAAGACTAATATTAAAACAACGAATGTAACGATCTGAATCAAACAAATCACCACACACTTATGCACTGTATCTTCATTGATTCATTCATTCATTCATTGCTGTATCCCATAACCGGGAATTAATCTACAAAAAGACATAAAAAAAGAACAGACTTCAAATTTCTTTGGGCTAATTGCGACTGTGTGCCCTCCTGTGACTGAAGAAACCCAACCGTGAGCTACAGATCCTTCCACACTCCGGGCATGGATAGTCACCAACCAGATCTGGCCGCCGCTGAATTCTTCTCGAGTCTCCATTATATCTGTGACCTGTCTAACGCTAGTTATGATTGGCATTAATTTTAGGGATTGATGTAATGTATCCTTAAACCGCTTATACTGGCCTCCTGGTTTCCGATCTCCCTCTGTGAATTCCCCCTATTTTGGGGAGTCTTGTGTCTTGCATCCTCAGAATGTGACCGCTCCATCTGAGTCGGGCCCTCGTTACTTGAGTCTCAATTGTTGTACAACTCGCGCGTTGCAAGACTTCTGCATTCGAAACATCGTGGAACCATCTGATGTGCATTATCTGTCTTAGATGACGTTATTGCGTTTGTTCAAGCTGTTTGATATGTCGCCTGTAGGGCATCCAGCTTTCGCTTCCGTAAAGAAGCGTTGGGAGGACGACTGCTTTGTAAACAGCTGTCTTGGTCTTCAGATTGAGGTCGTGATTTTGAAACACTCTGTCCTTCAGCTTCCAGAATGCCCGTGATGCCGAATTGATATGGTTGTGTATTTCGGTGTCTAGGTTAGCCATAGTATTTATGAAGCTTCCCAAATATTCGAACTGCTCGAACTGTTCCAGAGTTTCATTCTCTAGGCTGATATGTGTTTGAAGGCTTTCTGGCGGACTTACCAGGATTTTGGCTTTGTCGATATTGAGTCTAAGGCCTAAAGCTTCGTATATATGTTTATAGGTGTCCAGTGTATCTACTCCATTGTGAATATGGAAAGGAACACACTCGGGAAAGGTTTGAATCTTGTGTTTTTTCACGAGAATCATCCAGGCTTCTAGGGTATGAGGGCGAAAAACCAATATCATTCATAAATAATCTTTCTCTCCCCGGCACTCCCGCTGCTGTCTCCGCTGGATTCATCGGGGGTCATCAATTAGATTGTCCCCTTTCGCGTCCGCTGAAGCGACTCCATACAGATGACGCAAAAACTTATGTGTTGCCATATTTATCCGACGGGTCTCCCAGGTCGTCCGTCGTCCTGAAAGGATATTCCCGTCAAGGACCGCGTCTGATTAGGTCCATTTTTCAGCTTTCATCCGTTCCTTTCGCGGGAGAATGACGGCACTTTGGGAGTGAAAGGAGATAATGGCATTTTTTTTTCGATGTTTCGGCGCTAAACGATCGGCTCATTTCTGCGATTGATTTCGGGGAAGCCTTGGGGGGACTGATTCTCACATAAAACAATGGGGGGGCTTGCGGTTGACGTCGCGGCAAGGCGGCCATTGGGGGTTTGTGGGGGAGGGCAATAAATGAGCCATTAGTGTGGGGGAGAACTTTTTCCTTGATTCCTCTGATAGGGTTCATAATTTTGGATGATGATGCATATGAATCAGAATGTTGATGGTAGTTGATGGGCTGCTGTTTTATTTTGAGCAGGTGTGTTCCTCAGGGGCCAGTTTTGGGATCCATTATTTTCCGTATACAGAAAATGTATCGTTGATTTTAGGAGTAAAAACCGCTTTACCGTGTTTTCTCACCAATGGACTGGCTAGTCAGATTCTTCAAGTATCAGGATGAGTTTCGAGTCGTTTATCTCTCAATAAAAGTATCCGCAGATAGAAATGTGATACATATTCTGCAAGAGCAACTCTTCTAGTAATAAATCTGAGAATTTCATCAATCTCGGCGCAACTGTTCGATCTTGACGAATTTTTAACTGAACCCATCTTTTTCAGGGTTTTTCGCAGGTCAGCTTTTGAGTCGTTTATCTGTCAATAAATGTAACTGTAGATGGAAATGTAATACATATTCTGAAAGAGCAACTCTTCTAGTAATAAATCTGAGAATTTCATCAATCTCGGCGCAACTGTTCGATCTTGACGAATTTTTAACTGAACCCATCTTTTTCAGGGTTTTTCGAAGGTCAGCTTTTGAGTCGTTTATCTGTCAATAAAAGTAACTGTAGATGGAAATGTGATACATAATACATATCCTGAAAGAGCAACTCTTCTAGTAATAAATCTGAGAATTTCATCTATCTTGGCGCACCTGTTCGGTCTTGACGAATTTTCAATTGAACCCATCTTTTTCAGGAATTTTCGAAGGTCAGCTTTCAAGTCGTTTATCTCTCAAAAGAAGTAACTACTTATGGGTCACTTGTAGGTTTTTATATCGATGGGCTGCTGTTTTATTTTGAGCAGGGGTGTCCCACAGGGGCCAGTTTTGGGATCCATAATCTTCCGTATACAGAAAATGTATCGTTGATTTCAGAAGTAGAAAGCGCTTTACTGTGTTTCCTCACCATTGGACAGGATAGTCAGATTCTTCAAAAATCATCAGCATTTAATGAGTGTTACGCATTCAGTGCCCAGAAAACTACCAATAAGGGTTCTTTCTAGCTCCCTTGACAACAGCCAATGACTGATTACTCCCTGGCTTGCACCTTCAACAGTCGGCATTGCCGGCCTCTGAGTATCTCAAGATATTCGACGATCTTCGTACTTCCGTGGAATAAATTGGACGCGCCGCGGCGCCCCACGTCTCCGGTAGCGTCGTCGGGGAGAAAGTCGATGCGGAGGGCGTGCGAAGTCGGCAGCTTTCAAACGGATCACGTCAGAATGACACGCGAAAACAAGACGACGCCTTGCGCCGATCTTTCCTCATTTCCAGCGCCCTGATTTATCTACATTCTCGAATCCGAGATAATTCCAATTGTATTCAATCTTATCTCGCTGCCCTAGACAACGGCAAGTGGAACGTGCCTATTTTCTCGGAGATAACTCCCGCCGAAAAATGGAGTGGGGCAAAGTGAAAATGGATTAGAGGAAGCCAATCTTCCTTCCGAGGATGTACCCTGAAACTACTGGAGGTAACTCGATGAAGTTTCATGCGATAATCGAGTACCATTCAACAGAGCTTCTCTGGGAGACTTCACTTTTATTTTAGCAATCGGTTGGCCATGGAAATTTGACACATTTCACTCTGTATAGTACGAAAATGTGGGGTTATGAAGCTTGTCAGAACATTTTTGGGTTTTAAATCAACGCTATGTTGCCCGTTCTACGTAAAAGTTTCTGTTATTACGCATTTTATCACAATGTCGAATCTCTTCGGAAAATATGTGACGAACATAATTGAAGTTTATACAAACTGATTGAAGGCATACCAAATCCAGTTATTTGCATGGAAAATACAAGAGATCAGTATAATATCATAATATGCACTAGCTTGAGGAGAGTTAATGTTCGTTATCTTCATTGGCTAAAGTTTGAAATCGTTACGTCAGTTGTAGATTTCAAAAATATTAACCCGAAGATGAAATACATATGTTGCAGTGGTTGGGAATGGGTATCTCCCGAAGGAATTAACAGATAATTACAAGAATGTTAAATTCTTCAACAAAAATCATCTTGCATCAATATAAGTAAAAAGGATTAAAGGAAGTTTCAAGTCAAGATGAACTTCACTGTTGAACAAAAATTTCACATGAATAAACAATTAACAGAACAACTGGCACGTATTTGTGGCTGTTCATCTCAATACTTTGATATAATAATAATAATTAGGTATTTATTGGTACCTTAAGACATTTACAATGTATAGGACAAGTCAAATGAAAAATAGAAAAATCAATTTTCGGGAACTTATTCTACGATGACATTCATCGAAAATCCTGTAGTAAACTTTTCGCTTTAATTCACTGAAACATAAAATTCTCAAATGCCACCACTTTTTTGGGTCTCCCAATAGAAGGAAATTCTTTGTGATCCTCTTCATTCACAATCTTTCTGATTGTGGAAATATTCAGCTGAAATATAAGTCGTTTTGATTCAGATGAAACATTTTATAAATTCTCTTACATTGAATATGTTCGCTACCGTCTGACGCATTGTGGATTTCAGAATACAGGGTATAACTATTCGAATAAGCGGACCTGAATTCTAACTAGCACTTCCTGAAACCCTGTCTCTTTTTCCAATCACTTTCGGCATTTTCGTAATATTAATTGATATTAGTTGTGGCAACGGCGTTATGACATTAACGACATTTCATGAGTGCCAACCTTACTCCGTTCTAGTTACAAAAACTTGAGAAAATTATTTCATGACCAACGGACTGCTAAAATAAATCTGAATGGAGTGTAAATAAACGGATCCTTTTAATTATGCAGTGTTTGATCGTTATCTGTCATTTAGATCCAGTATCTAAAGCCTATTACAATGAATCGAATTCAAAGGCAAAGAACTCGATAAAATCGAGAAAAAACATAAATACAACTCAAAACATCTCAGATAACAACGAAAGCCATTAATAAGGAAAATTTATACCTGATCCCTATCAATTTATTGGTGATGAGTGTATTTCATGGAAGATTTCAGAAAGACCACCAAGATGCAGTGAGTTTTTATGAGTTATGCTCATTTTGGGAGTCATGTAGCGACTCCCTGTACTTTTTTGACGCAGTAAGAACTGCTTTCGAGAAGCTGAGGTCGCTTTAACTACAAACAGCCCTTTGAAAGCATGTTAGTAGGTTAAAGATTCGAATGAGTTATAGTTTCTTGATAATTTCGATTTGTGGAAGTAAATTTGAATAATTTAATTTGAAAAAAGAAACTTCGTGTGGGATCTTGAACGTTTCAATGCGTTCATTTCGAATAATACATTAATGAAATGTAGGGTGAATCTCAAGCGCCCCACACTTCATTTCCTCAACCCTTACACGGAGTATAAACAGAAGTAACGAAGCGATATTTTTGTCTGCCACATCCTCCGGAACGTCGTCCCACATTTATCTCACGCAATGCGTGGGTTGTAAGGCTCGGGGCCGGAGTTAAATGAAATTTGGTTCACCCCGTCCCCCTTGAAGGATTCGAGGTTCGGCATAACGTTTGTTGATCAGTTGATAACGCTGAATCGCGTTATTGTTCTACCTTCCGTTAATTAACCTGATAGAGAGGCCCTTCCGAGTGGGCAGGGAGGAGTGAGAGTCAGTTATTTACGTACTGGGTGTCCCCACGAAAGATATACGGGGTGACCAACAAAAATCCAGAAACATAACTGAACCCATCTTTTTAGGGATTTTTCGAAGGTCAACTTTCGAGTTGCGTATCTTCCAGAAACATCATCCTAGATCTGAATACGATACATATTCTGAAAGAGCAACTCTTCTAGTAATGAATCTGAGAATTTCATCCATCTCGGTGCAGCCGTTCGGTCTTGACGAATTTTTAACTGAACCCATCATTTTCAGGATTTTTCAAGGGTCGGCTTTCGAGTCGTTTGTCTATCAATAAAAGTAACCGTAGATGAAAATGTTATACATCTTCTGAAAGAGCAACTCTTCTGGTAATAAATCTGAGAATTTCATCCATTTGGGCTCAACCGTTCGGTCTTGACAACTTTTTAACTTCCTCCATCTTTTTGGGAAAAAAAATTTCGACACGCGTATCTGCCAGAAAAATCATCGAAGATCTAAACGTGATACATATTCTAAAGTAGCCGTTCTCAGGTCTCAAAATTTCTTCGAACTCAGCTTTCGAATCCTCACAAATATTTTTCAGACAACCAAGATCCAACATCACAGGACAACTTCATTCGGTATAATCCGCCCTCAGCCCTCGTGCGTTCAAGTTCGGGACGTCCCACTCGATCAAATGCCGTTTTCGGAATACAAAACGAATCCTCGGATTAGTTATGACTCGAACAAGCAACAATAACGACCGGTTTTGATGTGTGGAACACCGTACATCTATTATGTAGTAGGTATTCCTTTTTCGTGTGTAACTGCGAATCCGTTGCGACGTGGACTCGGGGCTTTACGCCTCCTGAAATCGTAATGGAGGGTGCTTGCGTGGGACGCAAATGCGTCCAGCAAACAGGACGATGCCCGGGGGTCTTGGATATATCCTCGTCCTTCTTCATCGCACGAGAAATGGCTCGCGATCTGAGTGGCTTTCGCAGCAATCTTGCGTTAATTACTGCGAAGAGGATTGTTTGTTGAGAGGGGGGTCCCTATGGATGTATGTCAAATGGATAGGACCCCCAAGGGTTTTTTAGAATCGTGCTGTTGGGATGATAAGATTGAGAGAATGAGGTAAGATTTTTTCCAATCGATCCATCACAAAAATAAGGAAGTGGGACCTCACACAGGCTTTCTGGGACAAGCTGTATATATGGAAATGAGTTTTCTCGAAAATACGTTATGATTTATGAAGCTTTTGTACGAGACTTCTTTATCTACACTGTGAGGTAAGAAAGATAAAAGGGGGGTAGTTGTAATCAATCGCTCTGTACTTTTAAAGGGTGAAAATTGAAGGAGTTTCTTACTCATTTCTTCTAAGTGACAGAATGAATGAGAAGTCAGAAGCTGCGCATTCTTTGTTACTTCAAAATGGTTGAAATCGTCACCTCATCTCAATATAAGTTAACTCTGAACACTGTCTTTGTTGAATTGATTCAGTTTTCATTTTTTGTAACGTGGTTACCTCGGAGAAAACTTATCTCGAGCGCCAGCTATTCTTTTCACTAGGAAGAATAGCAAACCTACCAGAGTAGCTGCTAGTCGGAGACAGAGTTCGTTGTTATCTAGGGTGGTAGCGATAACGAAGTAGTCAAAATCAAATTATGTACTAGTTTATTCACACCTTCGGAAACTGATTATATGTACAAGGGAAATATGTGTAGGTATGAAATATGAGCGAATCTATCAGCAAACATACATTCGGGAAATTCTATCCGGTCACGGGCACTTTATAAAGTTTATACCGGGTACAGTGAAAAATCAAAGGTTGTTCAATAAAATGCGTCAACCAGAACTGACGAAATGGATACTAAGGATGATCTCGCGAAGTGAAATGACTTGCTATACGGTATCGGGATGTACTTGTATTTCTCCAGAAATGAAAGAAACACAACCAGGGCGGATCTATTCGAGACTTTTACTCGCTACCCCAAGGGCTTTGATAGCGAAGAAAAGGTCTATTTCCAGCGCAACCACGGGATTTCACTGACGACGAGCGGTATCTCTTATTCTCTACCCCAAGGGCTTACGCGCCATGACTGATAGAAAAGAAGAGATTTCGGATTCAACACTTATGACGCGGAACGCGGACAGGGGGGTTGATGGGACTTTCCCTTCAGTATCCCAAGGGCTTACGCGCCATGACTGATAGCGAAGAGAAAAGTCAGACTCGCGAAACAGGGTAAAGTACGATAAAATATAACAGAAAGCGATACAGTACAGCAGTGTCGAAGTCAAAGAAGTAACCTGTGTAGGTCTAACAAAGAAACTGAACGGTAAAGACGGGGACCTACCTCCTTTGTTTAAGGCAATCGCGGAAAACAAACGAAAACTAAAAAATCAATTCCTAAGAGCCCTAACTTCGTAATACAGAATTTATTCTAAATTCGCTGAACGGCTTGTCGCGCACACAATTGAAATCGAATCGCAGAGAATAGTACGGAGCGTAAACTAACTAAAGAGACTGAAGTAAAAGAGCAGAAATCAAAAAGTAAAAGTCAAAGAGTCGAAAGTAAGTGTTTTGTACTAATTAGTACAAAACACCTACTTCTCTCACCTACGTGTCGCCACTGATAATAAAAATGGAAAAGTAATCAGACATCATTAGGTACCACACAAAAAATTGTCCGAAAATTTTACGAAAATAAACGAATAATATTCTTTTATTGGCTTATAACTTATCTTATTCAATTTCTGACATTTTTGTGACTGTAATATTATATTTTTACTATTTTTGCTTGTTCGACTGAGACTTTGGAATTTTTCTGTGTCTGGTTGGCTACGATTTTCGATTTTTGTTTTTATGAAAACCGTTTCTTTTCTCAGAAAACTCGAGGAAACGATAGAACGTCACGGCGTGTCATCGTCTTGTTGATGACATCTACTGCGCTGGAGGAATCTTTACGCTGGGTGGTTGTGGAAATAAGAGCCCTACCTTGGATACTGCTTGGAAGCGAGGCGCCCCCACGATGAAGGGGGATCTGCTGGGCGACTGCCCTGTGCAAAATCAAAAAGACATCTATTTCCTGGAGACCAACATCAAATCAGAGGTGAGAGGTCATCCTTAGGTACAAGAGCCGTATAATTCTGTTGTATCCATGATTATAGTAGGTTTTAATTAGAGATAAAACTGCTCACTGTTATTGAGGACAACACATATACATACTATCGAGTATTCCAAAGAAGAAACATTATGTATATCAAGTAATTCGAAGAAAAAAAATTTCCTTCCAAGTCACCCTTAAATTCGAGAACATCTCATGTGATTTACAGCTAGTATAATAGACATTCGTCCAGTTACAGGAAAGTCCATTAAAATTTGATACTTAATTAAAATCTAATTTCCTTTCAAAAATTACAGTTTTAAATTTTGATAGGGCATCAAATCTTAATTGACTTTCCCGAAAGTGGGCCATTATTCTCAGTAAATTTGAGTATTTAAAAAGTTTCATTATATTCGAAGTTATTTCGAAGTTTTTGCCCAATTTAGTTGGTTTACATCTTAAATCATGTTCAATATCAAGGGAAAAGTCAATTTCTGGTCGATTTTTTCCAGAGTGCGAATCTAGCCAATCTTTTCGCTCCAACAAATGACACAAGGACGACAGAAATGTTCAAATATAAGCCGAGACCGAAGTTAAAACAGAAACTTTATCCTACATTAGAGGTATGTACAAATTATCGTTCTATTTGGGAAAGCCAGCATGATATGTTTAGGATACAGGGTGAGTCTTTGACTCGCAAAAATTTTTTAACAGTAGATTCTTGAGGTCAAAAAAAACACTTTTTTTCTCGGCCATTTTTTCTGATTCGACCCTGATAAAAAGATATAGCCGTTTTAAGTTTCATATTGAGTTGTGCCAACCCTGGAAAAACAAGAGTACCTTCAGAATAAGTAGCTGAATCTGTGGTACTGAATATTCACGTCAGGCTTTTTAATACGCCAACTATCGATGAAGTTGTCGAGGGTGACAACTTGGAGTCCCCTGATCTTGTTTAACATCGGTGAAACGATCAGAAATTGCACGAAACTCAGTTTCAAGAGTTGGATTCTTTGAATTTTTGGTTTTTTATGGTACCTAACGGTAATGAGAACACTTGAAGACGTGGATGATATCTTGTGTTCCAAAAATATTCATCAAATAAATGAAAAAAAGCAATATTCCGAAATTCATTCGATAAAACCGTTTGTGAGATAGAACAAAAAATGTTTTTAATGGTTTTTCAAGAGCCTGTTACAGAAAAAAGTTTTTCTTTTTACCTCAAGAATCTACTGTCGAAATATTTGTACGAATCAAAGACTCACCCTGTATAATTTTCCCGAGACTACCCAGTTAAGAGCATCTATTAAATTCAACCAGTCTACAGACTTTTATTGACGTTTGTCTTCGCAGTTCTTCGTACAGAATAAATCGACGAGTGACAGTCAAAATAAAGACCCCAAGTGTAGGACCGAATCTGGAAGCGAAAAAATCTCCAAAAGCAATGAAGAGGCCGGACCTAGCGCTTCGAGTCCATCTGAGAGTAGGCGGAACAGCCTGGACCTTTACAGGGAAGCTGCCTCCATCTTGGGGTTGACCTGTCAACAGACTGACGACTGCGAGTGCCTGGAATGTCAGGTAGGTCCAAAAAGTCGACTATTTCCACTCGCATAGTTTCAGTTGAAGAACATCAGGATTCTGAATAATGCCCATTTAAATTCTCTGATTTTTTCCAGTGTCACTACTTCGACTTCGACGAGGATACGGACTTTTCCTCTACCGGCGGGGAGTATCTGATAACTTCCGGAGTTTCCGGGACCTCGTCCACGTGCTGCATCCAATAACCAAGCATCGTCGGCAGTCCCTTCGCCATTTTGTAAATTCGAGATTTCTACGACTACGTCTCTATTGGTCAAAAGAACTTTTATCGATGTCGACCGAACAAAAAATGTCTGTGGGGTTGATTGGAGCCTCTATGCGCTGTCTGATTTATGTGATACGTCGTTTTTTCGAGGCCTACTTGTACCTATTTCAGTGAAAAATATATCCTGATTCTTCGCCATTCTGTTACCCGGAACACGATCCAATTGAATTCTGCTCAATGAGATATTCTTTTCGAAGGTTCGTTCTGTAAGGATCACCCAAAGTTGAGTGAGACTCCAGTTAAATTATTGTGCCATTAAAAATAAATTTCACGAAAATAAGATTTTTGTTAATATGTGAGTACCTACGTAAAAATTGGAAATTGGGGAAAATTTGTCCTGACGTCGAAAAACATTTCAGATGTCTTGAAAAATCACAAAATATAACTGACAATGGAATTATATGATTTTCACTGACATGAGTTGTTAAACCAGTACACGTGTTTTGCTGTAACAATAATATCTTCAGATGGGTGAAGGTAAACTGTAATCTTGTCGTGGTTTAACAGCTCATATTAGTGAAAATCATAAAATTCTGTTTTTAGGTGGATTTTTGGGCAAATCAATTCAATACTCAAAATAAAAATCTGTTTCGGTACAAAAAACTGAAGATTCCCTTTAGTTTCTAAGTTTAACCTCTTTTATTGAATACAGTGAAGATCAGTCAATGTTTTGAAAATCTGGGTGGCTAAATAATTTCGAAATTGCATGAATTTCCCTGCGGTGTATTCGACTGTTAACTATTCAAAAAGGGCAAAAGGAAATACTAATGAATTCTGAAACCGAAAATTGGATCAGACGAATCTCTTACCCGTTCATCAACAATTGAACACCCTGTGCACGTAAGTGTCAAGTGACTTCCCATCTATAAAACTTCAAGTAAAGCACGACACTCGATGGTATTCAAAGATTTTATAGCACAATACTATCTCGAGTAATCTATTCTATATGGTTGAAGATGTATGTTCATGAAAATATGAAATATTTATGTTAAATTTTGAAGGATTCTTATACCAGTTGATATTCTGATTTTATGAATGTAATATATGAACTGAATAAATCATTCTGAATGTTGAGGTAATCATTATCCCCATCTTTTTCCAGAGCTCATAGGATGAATTGTTTCAAGATAAATTCTTGACTCAATTTTCATTGTTGCAAAAATCAGACAGATACGTTTTGCAGTACACCTACACATTTATTTCTAAAATAGTTACAAAATATACATAACAAATTCAAAGGCATCGTTCGAAGTATACAGTTTATTCGTTACTAAAAAAAAGTCAGAAGATAAAAACAATGCTGTCTGTCAGATCCAAGGTACAATAAATATCCCATTTTGAAGGATGCAATCCTTCAATTGTACAAAAATGAAATTAAATTTCATATGGCAGAATAACAATCGTGCCACATTATTTAGCATCAAGGTATTTCGAGGAAAACTTCACTGAACTCCTTTTTTATTTTCAAGTATACGAAATCATTGTTATCTTAAAGTAAAAAAAAACAATATTCAGTTTTAATAAACCATTGATGGTCTCATAAAATTTTCTAGGCCATTATTATTATATTTTGGTGAAGAATTCCATTATTTTGCTTAATAAAGCCAAACACTATACAGAGTGTTTCATAAACATTGCGAGCAAATTCAGGATATCAATCTCTGAGTTATTTGCAGTCGTTTCCCAGCCATCTATGATGAGAAGACTGTCACTTATATCCTAGCTGAAGGCTGCCATTTTCAAGAATTCTTGTAATTCGAAAAGTTCTTCGACTGCTCGATTTTTTTTTAATAACAAACAGTTTTAATTTCTTCACTGTAAAGTGGTGTATCCTGAAAAAACTTTTACCAATTTGGAATACCTTCAACGATCTGTATCTTGTAAACGAAACATTTTTGGACAAAGGCCTTAAAAGGAGCATTCCTACTACAAACAGAGAACAATATCGTGAATATGGAACACCCTGTATACAACGATGTATGCATTAAATTTTTTCCCACATCTCTTCAACACAAGTAAAACCATTAGGGTCGATCTGACGTACTGAATAAATTCACGAATACAACACCACAAAACATAACCAAACGCTCAAATTCTCCTGTGCTCTCACAAAAATGTGCATATCTACCTGAGGATTCCGATAAGCTCTCGTAAAAACGGAAAATACGAACATAACACACTTAACAAATTTGATATTATCGGAATGCTTCAAATTCATATTTATTTTTTTTTCAGACACATAGACAGTTATAAGTATACATAAGTACATTTGATTCAATATTTTTAAAGCTATTAAGTAGACAGTTCTGTTGTACACATCAATTCTTTTTCTAGATCATGTGAGAAGCCAACAAACACTGAACAAACTGCGTTTAGTGCCAGATCATCGGTACCTCACTCAAGTTTATTTTAATAATTGTTACAAATATAATTATTATTTATTGGAAAAGAAAAAACATCTCTTCAAATCGAAGAAATTAAGGCTTCATCAAATTTGGTTATTTAGGTACCAATTCACTTCGAAATAATGACACTTAAGTACTTTTTCTGACAATTATTTTCTTTTTTTTATGTGCTTAATCGCAGTCGTTATAAATTGGTTCTTAATGATGTGCCATTCCTATTGTTCAGTTTGTTGACGTGTACTCAGTTGGAAAATATACTAGGTCGGCAAGAATATATCGTCAAGTTCAGTTCAAATAGGTACATCAATTATATATAACGATTCCCAGAGAGTGTGTTAACTTTTTTGCTATCTCACAAACTTCACGACTGAAATTTCAAAAGAAATCAATAAGAAATTATTCCTTCAGTGAATACCTGAAATACGGAAATTCTTGCCAACTCTAGAACTTACAGGGTGAATGAAAAGTTTTTCGACTTATGAACTTGGAGATTAAAATGATTAACCTTCTTAATTTCAACAAAGGAACTGTTTTTGCAATTGGTTCTATGGTCCAAATAATTTTCGATTAGTTCTTTCATCCACCCTGGTGATTTGAAAAGGAACAATAAAACATACTCTTCCAAAAATAATCTATTTTCTGCTCAGACTTTGGGAGCGCGAACTCCAATCACCATAGGATTCATTCTTGACTTAAAGGATGTTGCATACGCTCCCCTGCATGGCCTCGTTGATGAACATTGGAGTACCAGCGCTCAGACCTCCATCAGATTTCTCCTGTTCCTTTCGTTCGAAATAATCCGAACAGTCGAAATAGTGACTCTGACATTCGTAGCATCTGTGAATTGCAAACAAGAGGACGATATATTGGATCAAACTCAAAATTTTATAGATGTAACACTTACCTACAGTCGTCAGACATTTTGCAGGTTAGGCCAAACTGTTTAGCAACAGCTTTGTAGAATTCCTTGCTCGAGGTATGTACGATAACTGGTCCATTTGTTGGAGTAGAAGCCGTATTATCTTCTTCTTCGAGACAGTTATAGTCGGAGCACTACAATTTTACTGAATGAAAATATAGTATGTGGAAATACAAAATAATTTTTCAAAAATGAGCTGATGGACAACATGGAAAAATATCTAACAAGAATACATATTCCTTTTCTCTAGAGATCATGGTCTATTTACCAGAACAATATAATATATGGTATATGCTAGTTTCAGTATCATTGTAAATATACATATTGTATATAGAGCGGAATAGTAATCTTGTGACTTATCTCTACAATGCTCTATTTTGCTTTGTGCTTTCCCGTCCTTCAAAATGTTTCCAAGACATGCAAGTGGTATCTAGTTATCAAAATAGGTTCACATTCAGTGGAAATAAATATACCTTTTCCTCTAAGACATAGTCATATGGGGGTGGCGGACTACAAGGCACATCATCGTCGTTTCCAGCAATTTCCGCAGCCTCCAAGATATCCTCAGGTAAATCATCGCCAGGAATACTGGACTCATTGTCAGATTCTATAGAGAGGTTGTCTGAGCTGCGTATCGAAAGGTTAGACATTGTGGGTTTTGTATCTAAAGGCGCCAGCTTTGTTTTTTCAAGATGTCCAGTAAAATTCTCAATATACTTCGGCTTTTGGATATGGAATCAGTCTTGTCTGCAATAATTTGATTTCAACTCCTGGTTACGAAAATAAAGGAATCAAAGCTATCAGAAAAATCGGAAAAATGAATCATTTAGATAAGTAGATTGTTCTGCATTCACCAAGAAGGCAAATTTACTTTTCATTATTTCATGTGTACTTAGGTACATTTAGAGTCCATAGATATTGAAAAATATTCATTCGATTTCAGGTATATGAAATTTTATATTTTGTGAGTACGCAAAATATACATATGATTCAGAAATTTTTCCTAATCTGCAACAAATCTTGCATGGGTCATCATTAAAACGAAGAAATCTGAGTAATTATTTTTGCAGTGTTCTATTCGCCCTCATTACTCCACTTCCTGACCCTTAAAATACGTATCGAATTTCTGTCTATTAAAGTGACAGATAACATCACACTTTGCAGGAAAATTTATTTCATCATCATTAAGATTTCCTAAACCGAAATAAAGGAGGCACATCACGAACTCTTTGATGTTCTCTCATTTTATTTATCTCTATTTCCAACTTTTGCTTCCAAAACAATGAGCAGAAAAATAGTCCTGTATTTTTTACATTTAAAATTTTCCCGATATTGAAATATTTCCAGATAATAGAAAAAAAATATTGTTTAATGACTCACCTTTGATCTGCAATATGAAGAAACACTCGAAGAAAATGTAATAGTAGCAAAAATGTATGTTTACCTTTATCCCACAGGATATCAACTAGAATTTCTTGGATGAACGGGGTTGTAGTGTGCACTATCGATTATATAAAAATCCTTGCGCCTTGATTCAGGAGTCGTCCCTATTATCGGTATGGTGGCGCTGTTAATCTAGATATATTTCAAGTATTCTATTCTGTTCTTCTCCTTCACTATTTCTTGTGATTTCAAAGTATCTTGGAGAAAAAATCCAGGGAGGAAATCAAACGGCAATAATCAGTAATCATCAAAAACATCCATATTTTTCTAGCCACCCCATAGATGTCCCCTTAATCATCCATCACAGTATTCTAGAAATATAGCAGCGCTCTCTATTATAGGCTTCCATTTGTTGCAGTATTTTAGAAGAAGGAAACTTCCTTACAGTTCGCTTCTTTTTTTATGTGCGCCATCTATTGATTGATTTCATTAGCAAACCTCATTCGAAAAGATCACTTTACGCTGCATCTCAGTTTCGAATACTTATTGATAGATGGCACTTTCTTGGCACAACAACAGATTCAATCCGCTAGATGGCACTTCACCAAAATTTATGGAAAAATAGGTTTCAAAATCGAAAATGTAATGAGCCAACCTATTAATGTACTTCGTCAAGAAAATCAAACATTTCCATAACTGAAATAAAAAAAAAATTGTTGTTCTGCTCACGTTGAACGTCAAATTTCTGTGTACTTGTAAGTAGTGACAGGACGAAGTGACGGACAGGACACGTAAACAGTAGAATCGATATTAGGATGAAATCGGAACTTAATTAGGAAATTTTAATTTTATCATTATGATTTTGTAAATAGTGCCCATCTAGTGTAATAGTACAATGGCTAGTCCCAGGACTCGTCGGATTTTACAGGAATTAAAACCTCGTGATGAAAACGATAAATGTTTCGAGTGTGGTACCCATAACCCCCAATGGGTCTCTGTAACATATGGAATATGGATATGTTTAGAATGTTCAGGGAAACACCGAAGCTTAGGAGTCCATCTATCGTTTGTTCGGTCCGTTACCATGGACAAATGGAAAGATATAGAACTTGAGAAAATGAAAGTTGGAGGTAATAGAAATGCAAGGGTTTTTCTTGAAGCTCAACCAGATTACGATGATACTATGCCAATTACGCAGAAGTATAACACTAAGGCTGCCGCGCTTTATCGAGATAAAATTTCTGCTCTTGCTCAAGGTAAAAGTTGGGATATTAAGAAGTCCCCTGCTCAGAATTACTCTCCAGGCCTTGTAACATCAACATCAAGCCCAAACTTACGTAAAAGTGACTCGAACAATTCTGTATCTAATGTTTATCAAAATTCATACGACACTTATCAAGGGGGATACCAAAACTCCAATTCCAGTGATATTAAAGATCAGAAAGATGCGTTCTTCTCTAGAATCCAAGCAGAAAATGCTAATAGAAGAAGTGATTTACCGCCTTCTCAAGGAGGAAAATATAGTGGATTTGGTTATACAATGGAAGCTCCTCCCAGAAGCCAGTCTCAAGAGTTTGTTGATACTGCAATTTCCTCTTTAGCCAGTGGTTGGTCTTTCCTATCTTCATCTGCAACTAAAATAGCAAGTAGAGCAACAGAAAACGCTGTTAAATATGGAGGTTTAGCAACTCAAAAAGTAGTCGATATTGGCACACATGTTGGTGAGAAAGTGAGAGAAGGCAGTTTGCTGGAGGATATGGGAACTCAAGTCAATAGATTAGCGCACAAAATGGGAGAACTCGGTAAAAATAGTTGGAAAGATGTCTCAGGTAATGATACAAATAATGATTTTTATGCAGGAAATTATGGTCAAGTCAACGGCAGCAATGTCTCGTCACCCGGTGAGAATTCTTCCCTTTTCGGTAGCGGTAACTTGAAGGATGACAATTGGAGTTGCGGTAGTCAACAAGGATCCAAAGCTTCTAGCCCGAAGAGCGGAGAATGGGATGGGTGGAAGTACCAAAATGAAGAACATCAAAGTTATCAGTCTGGTTTCGGAGAGTTCCAAAGTAATGTGAAATCCCCTTCGGAGTCCCAGAAATCTTTGAAGAGTGACAAAAATAAGGAAAAGGAGAAGAAGAAGGGTCAATGGAATGATCAATGGGGGGACGATGAACTATGGGAGAGCTTGAATAAGTGAATTTACTTCGTCTGAAATTATTGCATTTATTAGAATTATTCCAAATCTGTGTAATTAATAGACAATATATAACTTATATGTGAACATCAATTTTATATGTTTATGATTATTTACCTACATTTCATATTTTCTACCAACAAATCATGTAGGTTCTTATGTTGGTTATGATTCTGAAGAAATAATTTATATCGTTAGTTATTTGAATAAATCGAAAGAGAAATTTATTGTTTTGATGAAATCATTATTTTATTCTTGTGTCAACTATTTTTAATAATGTATAAATTGAAGAAAAATGAGATTATAGCTGAATAAATACTGAAATTGAGTGGACTTTTTCACATTTCTCACCTTCCTTCACACTTTTTACTAGGAACTAGAAGTTAATACAATTTTTCCCAACATATGCGGTTCTACGAAGGGGGTAATTATCCCCCACACAGCATTTGTTCCTGTTCAAATTTTGCATTGTATTGATATTTATTCAATTCATTAATTATTCATCTATTATCTCCTTCAGGAATTCAGTCCTCGTTACACCCCCCTCCTCCCAAAAATTCGGTCTTTATTACACTCTATTATTAAATGATTTTTTGAAAATTTTTTAGAACAGCTAGTTATCTTTTCCCTTCATTAATTCTCCATGTGAGCATAATTCCCATCAGAATAAAAATGTCCACTTCTTCCCCCTATGGTCTCCTGAAAAATTAATCTAGATGACCTTCGTCCAAAATTCATAAATGAATGAACCAATTTTCAAGAGTAACCCGCAACTGTAAACCTTCGAGGGCCACCCTGTTTAGGGGGCACGACGCACGCGCATCCTACCCTCTTTTGCGCTAGTTACCATTATCAATTTTTGGTGAAAACCAGATTTCAATGCCCTGCTGCGAACGAGATAAGAAAAAAAAACAACAAATGACGATGACGTCGATTTATCCGTGAACGCATCTTGAAATTGTGCTCAAAAATGAGGAGGCAAACGCCTCAGTGAAAATTTATGGCGGCAATCCCAACGAACATAAAAAAATTCTAGAATCCTAGCAGGCATGTTGCGTTTGAAATGAACTGAGAATGTTAATCACGGATCACATAAATGGTAAGTTTTATTGGAGTTGAATCTTACACATATCCTTACAATTTGTTCATGTGCGTTTCATTTATTTGCTGCATGAAAAGTATTGATTTCGCAGGCAAGGTATTGTATGTGTTTTTCAGCTTGTCTTCGCTTGCTACGTCGTGTTTATAACATACAGAAGAACTGTGAATACGGAATACATGAGAATCTCATATTAATATGAATTATTTTCAGTAGACATACATCAAAAATGCAATTTGAAATTCCCTACCTTTTCATAAAATATCTTGAACTTGAATTCTATGAAATATATAGCTGATATTACCATTATAATTAGATAATAGGACTACCATACAGGTTATAGGTATATCTGTCTATATAGCGAGTATAGAGGTTCTTTTTCAATCCTATTTATTTCATCAATTATTGTTGTTTTTGTTTAGTCTGAACAAATGTTCATATCACAATCGGAATTTCATTGAAATTTATATGAAAACAAACAACATGTGAAGAGTCAAAAATTTTATTCACTGATGCTATCAAATAGTTGATACAATTAAATATGATCCGGTAAAAAATACCGTCTATATTATAAAATTCAAATTTTTGGTTTACCTACGTATATAAAATTACAAATAAAAGTTTAAAAAGAATGTACAAGAAAGTAAAATACAGTTGAAACACAACTGAGACAATTTCACACGTCAATTTTAATAAGGTTTAAGTTTCAATCGATATCTGAATTCTTTTTTAATAAAATATTTACAGTTTTTTTCTGAATCAATAAGACCCAGCATTTTCATTTGTTCAAATATTTCATAGGGCAAAGGGTCCTCCACGCACGTAGCATACGTGCCTGGAAAACAATAACCTATAAAAATTTGCGGTTTATCAACGGTACCCTTAGCTAATATTTCTTAGAGAATCTTACCTGTTCTCATTATAGGATGAAACCAATTCCTCGAAGGTGTGTCCACATCGACCACCCTATAAAAGCAAGAACCAATGGTTGAAGTGAAAATCATATACAGAGATGACTTTATTTATATGAACAATTTTCACTTCATCAACTATATCTGTAATACTCACCCACCAAACTTCATAGTAGTATATTGCTGAACTCTGTCGGGGTTTGATCTTAATTTTAGAAAACTGTCACAGTTTTCACATCCCTCTTTCATAAAATGTCTAACCGACTGAAAAATATTAAGAATAAATGGGCATTTTCGAAAGAGAAAGCGGAAATGAACCTATACCTTGATCATTAAACATCCCAAACAAGCTCTGACGTTTTTCCTGGACATTTTTAAAATAGACAACACACGACAAACAATAAAACAGGAGTGAGTGAAGATACACATTTGCTAATTCAACGCCAAGTACTCAAGCAGATGAAAAAAAATCATCATATGCCATAGTTTTGATAAGAACTGTTAAATTTGTTTTTATGGGGAAATATTATAATTTGCGAAATCTTTGAGATTTCGAAGAATTTCTTGAATACTTTTCGTAGTCTGAATATAATATTTACGTTTTTGTAAATTGGAATTCAATTGTTATCGAGCAACACACGTTAAAAAAATTACACTTTACACCAGTGGTCAAATACAAATAAAAACTCAACTTGCTATTTAGAAATACCAAATTTATTTCATTTATATCACATTTTAACAAAATTATAAAACTGAGTAATTATAGACAAGAAACTGCTCATACATATTCGAAACATAAAAGAATTCAAAAATTGAGATCAATACATAAGGCCTCGATTTTGAACTTATTGGGATCGATCTCTATTGCCACAAAACAATCCTAGTCTTCGCATTTGTCTCATTTTCTCTCTAGGTAAGGAACCGGCGACAGATAAAGCATACATTCCAGGACAACAAACACCTAAACAAAAAAAAAGGTTGAAAAGATGCAACAAAGCATTTCATGCTGATTCACTATTTCTTGTTAAGTTATTATTGATGAATAGATTTGGATAACAGAAAAAGAAATAACTTTTAAACATTTACGAGACCAACAAGGGAATGAAGATATCTATCGGCTTTCTCTTTCTTGGAAAGTGGACATTAAAAGTCGATTACATTTGCGATATTGTAAAGAAACTACTCACCAATCCTCAACCATTTACCAACCCAACTCTCAGAAGGTTGCATCATGGCAGCCATCCTATAAAAACAAATCAGATGATTAGTTAAATCTATTTCCTAAAACGCTGAATAAAAAATACTTACCCAGTAAAAGATTTGCTGGTGTACAAGTATACATTGTCCGAATCTTTTCGCATTCTCAAGAATTCTTCACAGTTGTCGCATCCGTCTCTCAGAAATTGCTCGAAGGACTGGCAAAAATAAATCAATCAGTATACGATTCGATTATAGAAAAAAAATATCTCACCTTGATCAGTGAACAAGCTAAGCAAGCCCTGAGTCTTCTCAAGTCAACAGGAATTGTATCCAAAGACATTTTGAATAATAAGACACTCACACAAATAAGTTATAGGTAGACTACGAACGTCTACAGTAACGGGACTGACACCTGAATAGTAATAGTACCTAGGTACTTAGAATTTATACTTAAGTCCACCCCTACCTGATATTTAGGGTTTCTTCTTCTTATTTTAAAATGGGCATACCAATTTACATAATTTAAACTGCCCTTATCGAGTTTTGATGGTAAAATTGTTTTCATTTTGTTATTATTTTTATTCTATGTTCATTATTTTTTAATATTTCTTTCAATTTATGATTTGTTATAGCTGCTGGCGGGGTAACAATGCTAAGTACTTTCGCCGGTATCATTGTTGTAATGGTGATGTTCCTACTTTACATAAGGAACAGAAGATCATGGTGGAGCTCTGTGAGTGGGATGAGCTGTTGTGAAGAAAATTGCCCTCCAGTTTCTTTGAGACCTGTACCGCCTCCATCAGTGCCTTGTTCTTCCACAAGGCAGCCTCCAACCAAAGAATTAGGTATGTCTATGGTGAATAAGAAAAAATTTGCCCTCTTGTTTAAGCCTTCTGAGGAGTTTCAGAACAGTGACTTATGCAAGGAGGTGCAATTGCGAATGAGAATGGATATATAATCTTTTAAAACTTCGTAGAAGATCTATGTGACGCTCTGAAAAAAATACAACAAACTCCTTCTGTTTGCCTTCATACATTTTTTTCACTACTAATGCTCAAAGTTTAATGATGAAAGTTGTAGTTAGGGTTTTTTATTTTTTTCATTCTGAGACATCCTATGGAGCTTTCCGAGTTTCTTATGAAGGAATAATTTTGACGATTCACGTGCAAATTTCGAAATCATCAATTCTCCGAGAAATTAAATGAGACGTATGGTAAACATTATAGGTACCCAATATGTTTGGCTACTATTATCATAAGTGAAGTTATTCCTGAAGTTTCCGCTGCTTGTTTGCGGAAATTTCGATTTTGTAGAACGTTTATCACCTAAGGAAAAAAATATCTGATAGGAAATCTAGTGTCAACTAGAATAATACGTTATAACTTGGCATAATTTGTAATTCGGGTGCTTAAATCAAGTGGATGGATTTACTTTTTTGGTCTTCTTGTTGTCGACAAAAAAGTGAGTAAATATGGCTATATATTCATCCTTCCAAATGCACTTTATCGTGGAGGCAATTACATACAGGATGTCCCACGGTGGAAGGTATAGAAAGCGAAAACGCAATGAACGATTGTTCTGAAAGTTTTGTTGCTCGCGATATACGAAACTATTCTGTCAATCCAAAATATTTTCAGCTCGCTATGAATTGACCTCAAGTTTGATTTTTCGAATGGAATATTCTGTTTTCGAATTTATCTCTGAAGATACATTCCAAATTGCTCAAAAATATTCAACTTACTTGAGAAGTCATTAACGTATGTTGTTTCTAAAATTGTATGTATACGTGTACAGGGTGGGCAAAATTCGTTGACTACTGAGAGGATCTCGAGAACTATAGCAGCTACAAGAAGACGGATAACACATCTCCGAGCCCATTTTCGGAGAAGCAAAGAATGGTGAAAGCTGCAGCCTCATACGGTACTTCGTTTTTGAGTTTGACAATTTCGTAAAGTTCTCATAACTTTTTTGTCTTTGGAGTTACAAATCTGAAACTTGAACCTTCTACAGGCACTTTTTTACGTAGAATCCACTGATGAGCTCAAAATATGTTTTCATTTCAAATCATTAGGTCAACTCTAATAATTTATTTAATTGCAAACTTTTATTGAGTTTGTTTTCTTTTTGAATTGCAAAAAAGTCGTTTGTCTGTAGATTCTACGTATGAAAGTGCCTAAGAAGGTTTAAGTTTCAGATCTGTAACTTCAAAGACAAAAAAGTTATGTGACCTTTTCGGAATCGCCAAAATCTCGATTTTTGTTTATAACTCGAAATCTAAAAATGATAGGCTGATTCTGTTTTCAGATTTGGATTAGTCAGGAAAAAATAGTTCTAGAATGAGTCATCCATTTTCTCTAGCTGCTATAGTTTTCTAGATCCCCTCAGTAGACAACGAATTTTGCCCACCCTGTACATACAGGGAATGGATCGTATGATCTATCATCGAAAAATTATTTTCTGATAACTTGACTCATTCTGAACAAATAAGGTCTCTTGTAATTCATTGCTAAAAGTAACGGTTTTTGAGAAAAAAATTATCAATAGGTTAACGTAAGTCATATAGGCTTTGAACTTAAATTTACCGTGGCTTAGCTACTGACACTTTGTTACACAAACAAATCGACAATCCTTTGAATCACTCTTGTTGAACATAACATGTTTCAGTAAATACTTGGCAAGAAAAAGTCATTTTATCCATTTGGATGAGAAAAGCATTTGGACGGTTAGTTTTTTCAATGAATTCCAATTGAATATCTTTAAAAATGTAAAGTTTAGTATGAATATCTTGATATGTACCTATTATCATAGACAATGCCGAAGACAACTCAGAAGAGCAAAGCTCAGATCTCACAATCTGTCGACAGTCTTCTAAATGTGTACAGTTTTCGCTATAGAATATTTTGGTATTTTCCAGTGAAAAATTCCTTCGACATGGCTGACACAAATTCGGATTCTGAAATGTGCACATCTAAACTGAAAGAAGCGCCGAACCTCCAATCTAAAGAAAGCGTCGGACCCTTTTTCTCACCCGAACAAGATCTCATATCGCTGGTTGAGAAAGGTAGGGTGGGCATAAGCAGCAACAGCTCCTGTTGCAGCTCAAACACCAGTTCTGTAGGGGAGAAACATGAGGAGATCTCTAGTGAAATGAATGTCACGCATGTAGACGATATAAATATGAGGTAATTTGTCACTCAGTTCAGTTTATCCTCTTTCTCTACCTTGCAAAGATCCTCACAATGAAATGGGTATTGTAACTTTTCTGGTATTCATTGTAGAACATCGTCCGATATGAGGGAAACCAGAATAGATAATCAGGGAGTGGATTACAAGAAATTCCAAACATCACCGAGTTTGGAGGACATGGATGTCAAAAGAAACAAACACGTAAGCATCTTAAATTTTGATCTCACTCAAATCTGTTTCTTTGTTTTGAATTTTTAGTGCATTGTGGTGATGAACAATGATGTAGAAATATCGAATTTACCAACAACTTCCATCTCGGATCACAATTTGATTCAGCATCATGTCGATTCTCCTCCAGTCAGTTACAAGTATGGCCATCTAGAGATAGCTCTTCAGTATGATGCACCAATGAGAAAAATGACTGTACACGTATTACAAGCTAGGGATTTACCAAGTAGAGATCGTGGCCAACCAACGAATACCCAGGTATTATTGCCATGTCACTGGTATAAGTTTACCATTACAATTCTCCCAAAACTGTTGGTGCAGTTGGTTCTTGGTATTCCTTTCAGGTTCGTCTCATATTACTCCCGAGCAAGAAGCAAAAGTTCAAGACCAAAATCAGAACCGGAGAAAATCCCCAATATATGGAGAGCTTCCTCCTGCATAGGATCAATCCAGGTATGTCCCACTACCCCCCTAAAATTCCCAAGTTATAAATTACCCACATCTGATTTTAGAGGACGTAAATTCGATGGGTTTGAGGTTCCGCTTATATGGATGTGAAAGGATGAGGAAAGAGAGGTTGATTGGCGAGGCTATAGTTAGCTTCGCCAATATCAACCTGGAACTGGACAACAACTTTTGGCTTAATCTAGAACCACGCTGTAATACCTCGGTAAATTTGCAGCAACTCGTAGAATATGGACATTTGTAATTGTTTTCGGTTTCAGCTCAGCAGCACTGGATGTGGCGATGTCATGAGCTTGACTAGATCTGACAGCACTGGATCCACCCATTCTTTGTCCATGCAACATGGTGGTGTTCCAGAACTTCTGCTAGGCCTCTCTTACAACGCTACCACAGGAAGATTGAGGGTTGAAGTGGTTAAGGGATCGCATTTCAGGTGATAATATTTTATATACGAGGATATGTTGGAGAATTCTTAGCCTACTATAAAACCGAACAAAATTTCAATGTCAGAATATTTGATTACTCAACATATTTTTCTCTTAATTGGATACATTTATTACAGCGAACCTGCAAAATCTCTAGACCTTTGAAACAAAATGTTTCTTCTTCTCAAAATTGGATAGAAACATCACTACTTTTCAATTTGTTCAACAATAGTACTCATTATTATTCATTTTTCAACAGAGACCCCTTTTATTACAGAAACTTCTCAGTGAACAAAGCACCAGACACATTTGTCAAACTGAATTTGGTCAGCAGCACAGGACATGAACTAGCACACAGCAAAACAACTGTGAGAAGAGGTCAACCTAATCCACTCTTCAAGGAAACTTTTATTTTTCAGGTAAATTTCTTGAAAAAATCACCTATTAGTGCATCACTTCTCTTAGTATTAGTATAACTTTAATTTCCCCTTAATGTGTCATAAATTCGGCTTCTTAGTACTAATAATTTTGGGGATTTGTTCAGATTACGCTGTTGGAACTCAGCGAACAGCCTGTACTCGAATAAATTCGCGTGTTGCAGATCGATAGCATCAAAAATTCATAATACGTTTCGTAAATAGCACGAGAGAAGAGTGTGTTCAACTCAAACGACAGAAATAATAATGGGAGTTACTTATTTCCAGGACAACATTTACGTTCACTTGCGGCAGTTCGTTTTAGTGCGAGTAAGGTTAAATCACCTTAAAAAAACTTGGTTCATCGCCTTACCACGGCAGCCTTGACTTGCTACGTACTGTGCCTCACCCCAAGAACACGACGCACTTCAAGTGGCCGATGAATCACTAGTCATCCTATGAGAATCGTTTGAAAATAGATCGTAAACTTCGGTGGTGGCCCACAGCTATTTGACATATCGCAGTTTCTTCATATCTTGCAACGAATTCGAAAACTTGATACTTCTTTTTGATTACAGAAGGCCCCCAGTCAGGGCTGTATCTAACTTTTAGGCTTTTGACCTCATTAAATAAAATGAGTCTATCGAAGTTTACCAAAACAAATCTAGACTCATCTGTTAATAAACACCGACTATTAAAAAAATCTTCTACTGTCCGAATTCTATGATCCTCGGCCCACTTCCCAATCAAACTGAGTTGCTGTGCTCGCCTGTGCTTTCAAACTGGGAACGAATAAGAATGAATTTATACCTGATTTATTCAATTGTTGATCATTTTATTTGTAAAAAAGGCAGATGAACAATTTTCAGACATTCATGATACGACGATCAAAATAAAGGACAAATTACGAGGATATATTGAAAAACTCTTAGTCTACTATAGAACCAAACCAAATTTCTATGTCAAAATATTTTATTACTCAACATATTCTCCTCTTAATTGAATACATTTATTACAGCGAACCTGCAATGTCTCTAGACCTTTCGAAAAAAATGTTTCTTCTTACTGTGCAAACCAGACCTCCACAGGTTTTATTACCTCTTCGTTGGAAGAAAATTTACGACCGTAAAACACCTTAGGATAGCTCTTTTCTCCTTTATATTTACCCGTAGAGGGGTCAGTTATGTCGAATAGTAATCTCGGTTATTGTTCTACCTATATCCAAGAAATCCATCATGATTACTCCATGGCAATACCAAAAAACTGAAGCAAGAACTTTTCCAGCAGATTTTTGGACACGAAACTTCTTAGGTTTTGGAGAACCAGAGTGTCGCCACTCTATCGATTGTTGCTTTGTTTCTGGATCGTAGAAATATACCCAAGTTCCACCCATAGTAACAATTCGGTTCAAGAAGTCTACATCGTTCTCAAATCGAGCACAGATCGATCGCGATGCTTCTACCCTTGCACGCTTTTGGTTAACATTCAAACATTTGGAGATCCATTTTTAAGCAATTTTTCCCATGTCCAAATTGACGTGAACTATATTTGATGAACGCGTTCGTATGAAATATTCAGTGCTTCAGATATCCGTCTTAGCCCAATTCGACGGTCTGATAAAATCATGTCATGAACTGCATCGATATTTTCGAGGACTGACACAGAAACTGGCCTTCCCGATCGGTCATCATCTTCAATGAACAATTTTCCTCTTTTGAAGCTTGCAGCATTGAAGCACATTGATCACCAAGGGAATTAAGCATATCTTCGTAAATCTGCTTAGCTTTTAACTCTTAAATACAGGTACTTGATGATGGCTCGATACTACAATTTTTCGATTTTCACAATGTTGGTAGACATCTTCTTTCTTTTAATTTATTGCGTAACTCCGGTTTACTTTTTTGACCTCAAACTTCACACTGACACTTCTAATGAGTTATTGTTCGTTGCTATGGTAACGCAATATTTATTTTTATGCGTGGAACTGGTCTAGGCTAACTAGATATCAATACACCCTCGTAGATCATGAAATAAACTAGGAGGTGTTGCAGTTGAGTGATTTTCGTTGTAATCTTTCTTCTTCCAGGTAGCACTATTTCAGCTGGCAGACGTGACTCTAATGATATCAGTTTACAATCGCAAGAGGATGGCCAAAAAGAAGGAAATGGTTGGCTGGTTCAGTCTGGGCTTGAACTCCAGCGGAGCCGAGGAGTTGGCTCATTGGATGGACATGAAGGAATTTCAACAGCAACAGATTCTACGATGGCACGTGCTGGTCCAATCATAGCCTAGAGCAACTCCACATATCTCACCGAGGAATGATTTTCTATTCAGCATATTCTAGTATTTTTTTCGGGGACATTTGGATCTTCGCTTTACCCCCTTTTCGAGCATTCTTTCCAGGAAAGGTTTGTTGTTCAAGGTTTTGTTGGTATGCCCAACTTGATGGTGATTTTTGTGATATATTTCTATGTCTTGCAAGGGTTCCACTCGAGAGTCTTTTTTAAATGTCGTGACTCTTGGAAAAAATATCAAAACATTGATGATTTTGACAGGATTAAGTTTTTTTATTATACCTACTGATTTATTGTAACAGTTTCTATTTTTTTACATTTGTTTTTATCTCATATAATTCCGATGGAAATAAACATATAACACAGTTTTTCCTTTAGTTCTAGGTGAGCAAAATAATTTTTCTTACGTCGAATTCCATATTTAATATCTACCCCCAGATTGAAGGTTTCACAGGGTACATACTTTTAGTCGATAAATTTTCCATGATCACCCGTACCAAGCGAAAGATCAGTGCCTAGTTGTAAACTCGTCAAACAAAAACACTGTGAGAAATTTCATGGATTTTTGAACATTGAAAGATGCGAACCCTTGCTCGTATTTTATATCTTTACTCTTCGGAAGTACTTAACGCTAAGAATTTGAAGGTATTTAAAAGTTTTTGGATATCTTGTGAAAAACACTGAAATTATTTTATAGCAGATATTTGGAAATGGATTATTGTATTATCTGGTTTATCCAGACTAAAGCTGAGCGTAAGAAATTGTTAGACTGTTCAAGAAAATTCGGAATATATATACAATTCAACTCTTGACTGACTGGTCTCAGTATATATTCACTCGCTTTAGTTACTTAGTTTCAGCGATCTTAAAAAGCTGGATTAACGATAAGCACCCAGTTGAGATGAAATCATAGAAGGAACCAGTTTCGACCTGTAGAAATATCTGTCCATTTCTACAGGCGGAACTGGTTGTTTAACTGGAAAAAGAGCGAATGTATCTACTTATACACACAAAGTATGTATTCATATTGAATTTCTGTATATTATTGATGTTACAAGATTTTATAAAATTTTATACTTCAAATTTTATATTGATTAACCATTTCAAAAATTGATCATAATAAGACGCCTTGTTTTTAAGTCTTATTACTTTGTAGAGCAATTTTTGAACTTGGGATTTATTGAGCCAAGAGCATTTATTGTCGTTTTATGAGCTGATGCGTGACTAAGAGGTGTATTGATGTATAAAACTTGATCAAAAAGTCCTTTATATCGCTGTTTGTTCGAAGTCCCCACCAGCTCTGAAAGTATATATGGAAGTTACTGTAAGTTTCCATGATTGTGATATGCAACATTCACCAAATTCGAATCAAAAAAGGAATGAATGTTTTGCTTTATATAAAGCGGATATTTTCCATTATATCTTCATGAATTTCACTTGTCAATTTCATGTGTTCATATGATATGAAAGCAGCCCGAATGTCACAAAGATGACGTTGGTACGTATGTGATTCGTATTATTATATAAAAAGATTCCCTTATTCATTACTGGAACCTCATGACGGTTCTTATAGATGTGGATGGTAAAGTGGACGAACGAAGGAAAAAAATTGGATTTAATGTTCCTCATTCAGTATTCTAAATCGAACCATTCAAATCACGAATTTCATGCAAATGCTAAGCAGATTTATATAATCTTTGCTTAAATTAGAGTAGCTTTTTTATGATTCCGATAGGAATATATAATAACGATTTATCATCAGGATAATAATCCAATTTTCTTCTTACTCATAGATTGCAAAATTATTCTCGCACAAGATTGGTCTCAGGAACTGACAAAATAAAGAATGTCAAAATATAGAACTGTTTTATTTCTCTCAAAACCCAATCCATGGAATATTTCCCGTTTCATGAAATACACGGTGAGTCTAGTACAAATTTTTTAACAGAGGATTCTTGAGGTCCAAAGAAACGCTTTTCTTCCTAATCATTTTTTCCGAGTCGGCTCAGTTTGAAAGATACAGGCTGTTGAAAAACCATAAAAAATAATATTTTTAATTAATCTCACAAACGGTTTTATCGAATGACTTGAATTTCGGAATATAGTTTTTCATTTATTCGATGAATAAACACAAGATATCACCCACGTCGTCCAGTTTTTGCATTATGACCATAACATATAAAAATACAAAAAGTTCAAAGAACCCAACTCTCGAAACTAAGTTGGACACTACCTAATGAATATTTGAACGTTTTGTAAGATAAAAGTATTCCTCATATTTTTTCGTTATGCGCTGTTTTCGAGTAAGTTCAAAAATAAAAATAAAATTTTCACCCTTGTACAAGTCATGACAAAATTTGAATAAAGTGTCTTATTCCCAGAGAGTAGAAGAGCCTGTAGAAAGTGCTTAACGTTTTTATATACATTTTTTCGAAAATAAAAAAGTTATGGCACATTTTCTAAATCGATAAAATATCAAAATTTAGTTATATCTTCAAGAGAAATCAAGATATCGTGAAACTTTTTCCAAAAATGGACTTTTCACGAAAATCGAGCCCAGGACTCCTTTAAAAATTTTCACCTTTCTAGTCAAGAGTAGCAGAAATAGTCAAAATCAATGTGAGATACCTGGTACATAGCAGATTTCAGCAATTGATACAATAGTTACAAGAAAAGATAAACATTTAGTTGTGAATTTTCAGAAAGTACAGGGTGGGTAAAATTCATTGACCACTGAGGGGATCTCGAGAACTAGAATAACTAGAAGATAACCGTAGCCTCCTACGATTCTTCATTTTTGAGTTATTAGCAAAAAATGAGATTTTGAGGATTTCGAAAATTTAATATAACTTTTTTGTCTTTGAAGGTACAGATCTGAAACTTGATCATTCTGCAAGCCCTGGTTAGAATCCACTGAAGAGCTCAAAATATTTTTTAATTTCGAATCATCAGGCGAACTCTCGTTTTTTTAAATGATAACTTCTATTGAATTTGTTTCTTTTGAATCGGAAAAATCTTTTGCCAGTAGATTCTACGTCAAAAAGTGCGAAAGAAAGTTCAAGTTTCAGATCTGTAACTAGAAAGGAAGAAAAGTTATGAGAACTTTTCGAAATCGTCAAAATCTCAATTTTTGCTAATAACTCGAAAATTAAGAATCGTAGAAGGTACCGGTATCACCATTTTTTTTTTGTCTAAAAAAGAGCTTGATTATATGTCATCCGTTTTCTTCCAGCTGCTATAGTCCTCGAGATCTCCTCAGTAGACGACGAATTTTGCCCACCCTGTACATGCCATATCAGTTAAAGATTGTCTAGCGTAGTCCAAAATGCAAATGGGGGAGGTCATCGAAGTTCGAGGGCATAGATTTTCCGCGTCGTCTGTCAGAGTCGCGAAAAACAATTTAAACAATTAGTCGAATATGGAAATAACCTCGTGAATCACCAAGAAGACCATCACCAATTGAATCGAGGCGAATCCACGTCCGCTACGCAGCAAAATTCCAAGAAATTGTAAACAGCAAAATGCATCATTATATAAATTACCGGCGTGAAAAAAGGAGGACCTTCCGAGCGGGCAAATATTTGTCATGTTCAGACGTGAAATATGAACTCGCAACTATTCCAGCTAGAGATTATTTACACACTTCTAATAAATTCGTCCGAAATTATCCCGCGCAGAACGGGATTTTTGCCAATGATTAACGACAGTTCTGAAACAGATGTTTCATTGCACTTTGCAGCCTACAAGGTCGATGCTTTCGAAATAGAAGCGTTTTCGGATTTTTTGGCGCGTTCACAAGGATCGCTGCATGCGCCAAATATAACGGTTTTTTTTCTCGCTCCGGGGTATAATATTTAGAATGAGATTCCAGCAGCTTTGAACTCAGAGTCGTTATCCCCGTGGGTCAACTAACGATTCTTCCGAATTTCTTTCCAATACGGATGGAGGCGTATGCAGTTTATGGCTGCAATCTATTTCATTATCCCTAGCAGCGATTTTAAACTTTTTTTCTGTTGAGGAAAGTGATGATAGTCGGATGGAGCCAAATCTGGTGAATAAGGGGGGTGTTCTAGTAATTCAAACCCTAAATCACGAATATTTTGCATGACAACATGAGATTAGTGTGCAGGGGCGTTGTCCTGCAAAAACAAAACACCTTTGAATAGCTTTCCGCGTCTTTTCCCTTTAATTTTTTCCCGTAGAGTGGTCAGTAATGTCGAATAGTAATCTCCGGTTATTGTTCTACTCTTATACAAAAAATCAATCATGGTTACTCCTTGGCAATCCCAAAAAAATGAAGCGAGAACTTTTCCAGCAGATTATTGGACACGAAACTTCTTAGGTCTTGAAGAATCAGAGTGTCGCCATTCCTTCGATTGTTGCTTTGTTTCTGGATCGTAGAAATGTACCCAAATCTCATCCATAGTAAAAATTCGGTTCAAGAAGTCTACATCGTTTTCAAATCGAGCACAGATCGAACGCGATGCTTCTACCCTTGCACTCTTTCGATCAACATTCAAACATTTGGGGATCCATCTTGCAGCAATTTTTCTCATGTCCAAATTGACGTGAACTATATGATGAACACGTTCGTATGAAATATTCAGTGCTTCAGATATCCGTTTTTGCCCAATTCGACGGTCTGATAAAATCATGTCATGAACTGTATCGATATTTTCGGGGACTGACACAGAAACTAGCCTTCTCGATCAGTCATCATCTTAATCGAAAATTTACCTCCTTTGAGGCTTGCAGTCCAATTTTTCACGGTCGCATACGAAGGACATTGATCACCAAGGGTATTAAGTATATCTTCGTAAATCTGCTTACCTCTTAACCCTTTTAAATACAGGTACTTGATGATGGCTCGATACTCCAATTTTTCGATGTTCACAATTTCGGTGGGCATCTTCTTTCTTTTAATTTATTGCGTAACTCTGGTTTACTTTTTTGACCTCAAACTTCACACTGACACTTCTAATGAGTTATTGTTCGTTGTTATGGTAACGCAATAATTTTTTCATGCATGGAACTGGTCTAGGCTAACTAGATATCAATTTTCCCTTAAATATTGTCGAAACTATTCATTCAATCCCTGTATATAGCTTCACATTTGAGGAAGAGAATAAAAACGTAAATACGTGTTTTTTTGAGATAATTCCTTGTTTAATATATCATAAGAAAGCAGTGAGTACCATGTGGAAGGAGTGGTAGGTAACTGTTGTCACACTAATTGGCAAAAATAAATCGTTTTTCGAGTGAAAAAGATCGTATTGAACCATTATGGTGATAGTGTCAGATAAAATGAAGAAATTCATAATTTCAAATGATTTGCATTCTGAAAAAAACCCCATAACAAGTCCATCGGTTACCTACAAAGGCATCTCTACAAGTTTTAATGCAACCGGGATGGTTGAAAATTTGCTGAAACTAAGGACGTGTCGAATAGGTGTTTCTGATTTGAATAATCGATTCCTCTCCGAAGGGTAAAGAGCATGGGACGAATTTCAACTTTTTCATAATTAAACATATTTCAGTTCGCATCGCGTGTTTGGGGCTATTTAAAAAATATTCCCAAGGATTTATCCTCAACCTGAATGGCTTGAATGTTGGCTGACATCGAAATTAAGAGCTATTGTGGGTTGTGAATTCCCGAAATGTTATGCCAAATTGTTGTAGATACAAGTGGTGATATATTTTTTACTGCAATCGCCGGTTCAAGTGGCTGGAACAAGCAGTTCATGAATTAATTATTGAAGTTTGATATACACGACTAAACTTATGAGTTCAGTATTCTTTAGAAGCATTTGGCATTGGCACATAAATTTAAGGAATATTAGTTTCGAGACGATCAATTGTCATTCTTGTTTTTCTGTTTCAGAAAAGATCGAGGAGTTTCATAGAAAACACTTTCAAATTGAAAATATCAACATTTCTTGGTATGAATAACAGAATTTAAAGTCCCAGTAAAGCTAGTTCTTGGTTGGAATACTTTCGATGAGACAATTCATGAAATTTTGAGACAAATTGATAATAATTCTTCCAGTTTTTCTCTACTGCTGGGTCTCATGTAAGATACACTGGTTAGCTGAGAAGACTGAGACATCCGTTACTGATGATTTGAAAGTGGTTTTCTTCCTGTATATCAATCCAATCTTTTCCATAATTTGTGGAGCCTCAATATTGGCAGCTATTCAAGTTCAACAAAAATCAAATCGAATTTAATGAGACCTTTCTTGCTCTGAATCACGTCCATGGGGAGGCAATATCCTTGAGTGAATGTGCGTATATCACGTGGAATTTCCAGTTCGAGTGTTACAGTGACTCATAAAACATTGAAATGCGTGACCTTCGTACCGAAAATAACATAAACATGGGGATGTGCTATAACCATAAGCAAAACTCGGTAATTGACGCTTTGTATTTACGCGTAAAACGCTGACAGAGTGCAACCGAAACAGACGACTGGAGATGAGACACCTCTTTATAATTTCCCAAAGTAAGGTTGTAAAGTCTACCGAAAATAGACAGGAGCGCTGCTCCAAATGAATCTTTTCGCTCGACCTTGACAATTCAGATACTTCATCAGTCCCAATTGTTTCCGTTCGGTTTTCGGTAGAAATGCAAATTGTTCGTGGCTTAAAATGGGACCGAGGCCTTGGGCTTTAAGTTCAATTACACTTGTAGGAGACAAGATTTCCGCATTTTTGAATCCAGTTCAGCTGTCAGTGAGAAAAACCTAATTAGTCAACAAAGCACCTGACCCATGAGCCACACCAGAAAGTTGATACACTGTCAGGCAAAATTCCATAAGATTTAGACTTATGCAGTAAAAATTTTTAAGGACAGTACTCTATAGCTATGCTGGGAAGAACGTAGACGATTAGTATAGCTACCATTTTTCAACCAAATCATCGAATTTCTGCAGTGGTTTCCGAGGAAAAGCTTGAAGGCCAGATGTTACCTAGATTGGTAGTTGCTGCAATCTCAGAGTTATTCTGCTGGCTCTTCGAGTGCTATTTTGGACGTATATCTCTTCAATCTACAATCTAGCTATGCCTAAAGCACAAAACTTTACCAGGAATGGGTTAGTTTATTTGTTTCAGCTCAATGTTAGAATTGCTAGGTCCATACTGAGGAGAGCTATAATTTTCGAAAGTTCATTGTTATTCTTAAGAACTGAAATTCAATAGATATCTGCTGGATGAAAACTGAAGACAAGAAATGAATTTTAACTTGCATAGTTCCAAGCAAGGTTTGCAAAATGGTGCATGCGCCGGTTGAAGTGATAAAATAATATGTTGTGTTTCCCACGTGTAATGTTCTTAATTCTGTAATGAGCTAAACCTAGGAGAAATTCCATCGCCGTCGTAGACAATCTAAAATGTTTAAAAATGTGCCAGTGTTTCCACCCTTTTATGCCGTTTTTCTTGGAAACGTTGATGTTCGAAGCATCAAGCCAGTACCTCTTTTGGTTTCAGAAAATGAAGTTTTTAGCTGAAAATTTATGTTTTGCTGGATGTTAGGGGTCGTGAGATGTTTTACGACATATGGATGTTTGCGTACAAGGAATCATCTGCAGCATTTTGTGGCATATTCACTAATCCACCAAATGAAAGTTTGACCCTCTATTTTGTGGCCAATTCCATAGATGGCATCTATTCACCTCGTATGGGTTCCAACAAAATGCTTCAAATATGAATCAAAAATAGATTTTTCACTTCAGTTTTATGCTTGGACAAAATAAATCAAAATTCTGTTTGATAACGTTGGAATCAAGCTTTGCTACAGATATACAACGAGAGTTTGTAACCTCCTAGCACCGCTAGTTTATGGATAAAACGATGAAAAGGATGAAATATAACTGGAGGATATAAGCAACTGTTAGAGTTTACAAGAATTGGAGTACTTCTTCGCAACAAAGAATCCATTTCATTTGTTCGGTCCCACAATTCATGTGAGAATGATTTGTATGAAATTATCCGGCCATAACTAAACAACTGTTCCATTTTCACATACCGCGTAAATCAGAACAGTTATTTCACTATTCAGATAGCAATTCCGAGTGCACATAACCTTCATGTCATGTAGTAACACCCACTAACCATCCGAAATGACCTCGTTCTTCGGGCGTTCCATCAGACGTATAGTTCATCTTCGGGCATCATTTTGTCCAACAATAACAGATTCCGTTCTTGTTCTCCCATTTTATTGCGTCCTTTACGACCTACGGTGAAAATTGAAACGTCCAATGGTGCCCCTCATTCCGTTCAAAGCTACTTCCATACATTTATAATACTGTTATTGATATTATACGAGCCTGCCTGACCTCAGGGATAAGTGTTTAACTCTGTTCGTTATGTATGTACCAACTTTCTCGTATTGCGCGTTAGTTCTTGTCTTAATAAGCGAGAAGGCGCCAAATGAAATATGAATCTTAAGTGTGAAGGACCTTGGGAGCTCAATTCAGTACCAGGAAATATCAGTCGATAAACGTTTCTTGAATAAATTTTCAGAGTCCAGCTGCTATCACATGTAATTTGTACACAAACACTGATTGGCAAAGGAGTAGAAACAGAGAAATAGAAAGGACGTACCTACAACAATTTTTTGATACTCTTCTGGTAGTTCATTTATTTACGAGGTTTTTGAATTCGAGTCCTGTAACTTCAAACAGAAAATTAGGGGCTCCAAGTGATATATGGTTTAGCTGTGCATCAATTTTTCGCACATGAATACTATTAACCCAAAAGGGGCAACAATATTTAGCCTTCGAAAAAACCTAGATCTACCGTTCGAAGAGTAATTGCACCAGCACCCTATAAAGTACCAGCTAGCTTATGCAGGATATTATTCCTCGTTTTCACATAATGGGTGTGTTCATAAACTTACTCCGAGAGTAGAGTATGAGTATGGTCATGCTCAGAGAGCATACTCTGAGGAACTAAAAGTACGTTTGTGAACGCTTCGGGTAATCAGAGCTTACTCAGAGCTTGCTCTGAGTAAGTTTGTGAACGCAACCTAGGTAGGAGATGAAGTGATTAAATCTTCCGATTATTCCTCATAATTTTTTTCTATTTCTATCAATAAAAAAGAGGTAGATGAAGAGGGTATATAGCTTCATTTCACAGTATGCAAAAATTATTACTAATTGATGAATTCATTCAATTCTAAAACATTCAGGAATATGGGAAGTGGCAGTGGAATCCCCTAATTTAAAAAAAAGCGGTTAATGATAAAATTGCGGAAAACTTTTTATGTGAGATTGGAATGGTTTTTCGCATGATAGCAGGATATAGTTAGGAACCGAATGAAGAAACTTGGAAGATAATTTCAGTCAATACTACCCCATTTTACGAGGAAAACATAATTTAGCCAGCCTTTCAATTTTTCCTCAGACTACTCACACACACATAAATTATGAACTAGTTCCGAAAATGTGTTCGGCCATTAAACTTTTGATAAGTTGAACTTGAAGTTATGTTTCGGCTATAAAGTCCACATATATACGGTATCCACAAAAATCGGTACGGGTAATGAGCTTTCTTTTACACAGTCAAATATCTCTCGATATAAAGCACGATATATGTCAAAAATCCTGTAATACGTGCTTCTGTTCCTTCAGATTTTTTTGTGCCACATCTTTCGTTCCAAACTCATCGAAAATTCGGCTAAAAATGGAGTCAGAGTTTTGGAAAAAAAATGGGTGCCTATTACAGGCATGTTTCACTTTGAACACCCCGTATATCCTTTATTGGGGGTCAAATACTTTATGCTACGTTCCAGATAGCTCATTATTGGAAATAACGAACCGGGAGCTCAGATCAGAGCGCAGAAAAAACAGATGAAAGCACGTAGATCGTAGATCTGCACAGTGCACAGTGCGAAATTATCCTCCAAGCCATTAAATTCTCTCTTCTCTCGAACAGCCACAATGGCTCTCTCCCCCGTTCCTTAATGCCCATTGGAATCCTCGAATTATGTATCTTTCCATCGGAAAAAATCCAAAGTATGTCATTGCGGCAATTATCTGTTGGCGCTTATTTTTTGCGCGCGCTATATTCCGTAGGTATTTTAGCGCTCGCAGCGAACGAGTTTTTAAGCTGCATCAGACCGAGCACGTTTCGATGAAGTTCCAAAAAGGTAATAAAATTTCCGTGTCTTGAAGTTGTTAGAGAAAACAAACACGAAGACGGCGAGGAAAATAAAGCCGGTAATTGGTGGCGTGAGATCAAATGTTTTGGTTGACCACGATCTGTCACGCATCTGGATCTGCCAAAATTGGGGAGGACTCTTAATTATGTGACAGAATTGAAACGCAATTTTCTACCTTCAATAATAAACTTATTCAGCCCTAAAAAATTATAATCCCTCTTGAGGAAGTCTTGAGGAAGATTCAACTGAACTCTTCTTTTTGGAAAATTTTCGATGCTCAACTTGCGAGTACTTTTTCTTCCAGGATAATTCTCGTAGATCTAAACGTGATACATATTCTGAAAGAGCAACTCTTCTAATAATAAATCTGAGAATTTCATCCATCTCGACACAACCGTTCGGTCTTGAGGAAGTTTCAACTGACCCCATCTCTTTGGGAATTTTTCGATGGTCAACTTGCGAGTAGTTTTTCTTCCAGAAAATTCATCGTAGATCTAAATATGATACATATTCTGAAAGAGCAACTCTTCTAGTAATAAATCTGAGAATTTCATTCATTTCGACACAACCGTTCGGTCTTGAGGAAGTTTCAACTGACCCCATCTCTTTGGGAATTTTTCGATGGTCAACTTGCGAGTAGTTTTTCTTCCAGAAAATTCATCGTAGATCTAAATATGATACATATTCTGAAAGAGCAACTCTTCTAATAATAAATCTGAGAATTTCATTCATTTCGACACAACCGTTCGGTCTTGAGGAAGTTTCAACTGACCCCATCTCTTTGGGAATTTTTCGATGGTCAACTTGCGAGTAGTTTTTCTTCCAGAAAATTCATCGTAGATCTAAATATGATACATATTCTGAAAGAGCAACTCTTCTAATAATAAATCTGAGAATTTCATTCATTTCGATACAACCGTTCGGTCTTGAGGAAGTTTCAACTGACCCCATCTCTTTGGGAATTTTTCGATGGTCAACTTGCGAGTAGTTTTTCATCAAGGAAAATCATCGTAGATCTAAATATGATACATATTCTGAAAGAGCAACTCGTCTAGTAATAAATCTGAGAATTTCATCCAATTCGGCACAATCGTTCGGTATTGAGGAAGTTTCAACTAACCTCATCTTTTTGGGAATTTTTCGATGGGCAACTTGCAAGTAGTTTTTCTTCCAGGAAAATCATCGTAGATCTAAATATGATACATATTCTGAAAGAGCAACTCGTCTTGTAATATATCTGAGAACTTCATCCATTTCGGCACAACCGTTCGGTCTTAAGGAAGTTTCAACTGACCCCATCTTTTTGGGAATTTTTCGATGGTCAACTTGCGAGTAGTTTTTCTTCCAGGAAAATCATCGTAGATATAAATATGATACATATTCTGAAAGAGAAACTCGTCTAGTATTAAATCTGTTCATCTGGGTTCTGCATTGTCAAAAGGAAAGTACGATTTTTGACAAACATCAAAATCCAGAATGTTCTATTCATATTTGTGAAACCGTTAACAATCAAAGAGCACCTCCTCCACATCTAAATATCAAATTTTATATTAAAAAAAATGCTGGATCAATTAAAGGTCACATTACCTGTTCAATAACTTATATAACTCACCTAGTGATCAAGAACCGATTTCGCAAGCAGATCATTGAATGGGTCAGTAGATTATAAATAATTATGACTCATTGTTATCCATCATTTATGCGGTGTTCTATTCAAACAATTTCCTTTTAGATACGCGATAATGTGCCGCGATTGTTGGCTATTGTGTAAACAGCTGATATATCAAATATAATATCTCAATTTTCTTAAGAAATCAGCAGTTTTTATGAAATATACTCGTTATGATATTCTTCTGTTCGGGCATTGTCTGAGAAATGAATTATGAGCGACTCATTGCTCGAAAGGTCAGATACGTACTCGATCGAATTGATAGGTATTCTTCAAGTTTTTTTTCTCTAATTGAGTTGAATTCAATTGGGGTTTTTATAAAATGAGATTAGATTTTTATACTTTTCGATAACTGGAAGGTTCTATTTACTCTGTTGTCTTGTTGATTGCGGATAAAAACGCAACATGCAGGTTGAATTTTTCATCCAATTAATATGATCTGAATACATCTGATGATGTACGTGATGAGACATAAAGAGTAGACCGAAAATAAGGTAGAGTTGACTGGAGTTGATAGAGTCAACTTTCGCATTCTCTGTTTCTGGTAGCCTCAACAAACATAATATTGGTTGGATCATTTTCTCTAGTCTAGTAGCTTTACCTTTCTGACTCATCCTGTAGTTTACCGTTTCTCCGCATTGTATAAAGTATAAGCACATACAATACAAATAGCTTCAAATTGTCTAGAACCAAGCGCATTCACCAATTTGTAACTGCCATCAATAACCTGTGTAGTGCGGAGAACGATATCGACTATAATATGTAATTACAAATTGCTTTCATGAATTATTTCTGAGCTGTAGAATGCATTCAATTATTTCAATATCTTTCAGACGATTCCCGGTAATGAATAATAATTCCACAGACGGGGGAAATTAGTAGGCAAAATTGTGTGCTATTATAACGAATATTTTCATTTATGTGTTCGTCTTATCCATTAGGTACATTTGCAGAGTTCCAGAGATAGGGGGTAATTTTGGTAATGACTTTTACGAGAGTGCACACAGGAACAATTATTGTGTAAGTCTTTTTTTGGTACTTTGAATTATGTATGTATTGAAGACGGTGTATTATTGATTTCAAATTATGTGGTTGGCGTAATGATGAGCTGCTCCGTTATTAATTCATGTATTATAATGAATTGCACCTTTTCTATGCAGTAGACTGAGGGAAAATAAGCTACTATCACTCAATAAAATCAAGGATTCAAGTTTCACACCTTGATCATTATGAATTTCGAAACTACATGTTTGCTAATTCCACTCAAGTGACATTTGGATTTTGGTCATCGAATTCTATTGATTTCCGAGGATAAATCTGTTTTCATTGTGAAATACTGAAACTGCAAATACTTTGAGGTAATAATGAGAAGTCGGGTTTAATTGAAAAAATCTTTTATTGACTAAATAATATGTCATGAAGTATAACAGCAACTACAATACAAAATTTACACACTATATAATAACTTCATTATAGGGATAATATAATACATGGGACTTAAAAATGCATGATTTATGGTACATCGAGAAAAATGCAAAAATATTGCTAAGTTTGTAATCTCTCAAAGTTGATCCCCCCAGGTCAACAAAACGTCGAAACACCCCTTGAAACTTCGTGAAATGTGGGATAAAATGTCTGTTGAAAAATCGCCACAAGGTTCCACGACAAATTTCAAGACCCATTATTGCGCATCTTAAGGGTAGTCTATACCCTAGTTATGAGCATTCCCCATGAGCAATTTCATACAATATATACATGATACACGTTCGTTTATACAGAGATATGGAGGTGACTCAAGTTGAATGATATCACAACTGCGTTAGAGGCCTCCACTTTACCAAACTTTGATTGTACCTTTTTAAAAATCTCCAGACTCTGCTTAAACTCGGTGCTTGAACATCGGGTACAAATATTTAGCATGCCTCTTATAAAATTTTAAATTCGAAAACTCTTAAATAGATTACGGACAGTTCGATCTAACGATTATTAAACAATAGTCTTACAGAATAATCCTAGGACAGTGAAAGCACATGTATATGACGTTCGGAGTACTGAGTAACGTAGTTCAAATGGTAAACCGCTAATGTGAACTTGAAAGCACGAGAATAGTTGAATTGATCCAGTTTAATTTGTACTTAATGTTGAACACATCGTTAGCCAGTTACTCAACGTCCGGATATTGATATATATTTATAAAAATAATATGTATAGATATATATAATATGGACAAAGTCTAGCACGAATCAGAATCAGCAGTCTGCTCGTATATGAAAGATTATGTAGTTTGGAAATCGTTCTTCAATAATTCGAATCATTCGTTGTTTGTGAATTTAGAGTTTTGAGGTATTTCAGCAGAATTATCTTCTCGGGTAACAAAGGAAATGGACCTGAAAAAAATCTCCCTACATAATGATCCCTGTTTCTTTCTCTGAACAAACTTACAAATAAATGGGGTTGGCGATATCGGAATGGGGCATTATCAGAGCCTCGTGTTTTCGTCGGAAAAGGGACAGAAACGAAATCGGTGATCTTCGTTAATATTAGCTGACTAAAAGTTTCAGGGGACTTTCTTGGATAGCCGTTGGCACTGCTGACTCTGCCGAATGTGTGTATAAAAGGATATCGATGTCGTATGCATCCTATCTGTATATTTCCCAGATAAAGTTCTAGGGTTCTAGATTGTGCGTGAATGAATACAAATCTTTATTTATTGAAAGGTTTGCTCGGACACGGTTCGAATGAAGAAACAGGCAATTTTCGTGTGCCACATTTATCTGAAACATTTTTAGCAGATACTTCCATTTTCTTCGCTATTCCCAGATGGACTTGGAACTTTGAAACCGAGATAATCAATTAAGCTTTTCGAATGATCAAATAAGAGAAAGGGAAATACCAATATTACAGGAATTTTGTGGATAACAGAAGTTATATTTACGCAGTAAACTCATAGGAGGTAACGAAAGGGGTTGGAGTTTCCAGAACCCTTCAGGATCAATGGATCTGGTTCAGAAATCCTGAAGGATTCTCGATCCTCCACTGAAATCGGCAGTGAGACGAAAACTGGCATGCACGATCTACGAATCGTACCTTAAACAACAATTCCAAAAAACTCCGCGGTTTGGAAAGTTTAAACTTTAAAAACCACCGCCTCATCTTGTTACTGAACCGGACAGAACTGGTGAAGGTGCAGCAAACAATGATTTCATGTCAACTAAAGCATTGGTCATCGAAATAGATGGATCACAGCCTGACTTTGTGTTCCGCCACTGTTTTGCCTCAGGCGGAAATCTGAAGGGATTTGTCGAAGATTTATCTCGACATATTTTTGTTTCGAGCTAGGCACTAAGAATCTTGCTCTGAATACGCATATTATGTTGACTAAAATGAATCGATAAATACGAAAAATAAACAAAATGAGATCATAATACAATAAAATATATATCATTAGGTAATATATAGAATACACATCCGATGCTTCCCCAACAGCCTGCATAAATCAGAATGTATCACAATGTGAAGCTACATCAACAATTCCACAGTTAACATCGTATTGCAAAAACTTCCGTATGATCGGAATTATCACTTCTTCAATTCGTAATTCGTCGTAAAAATCTCAAGTTACAAGTGCGACTAGCAAAAAATATATTTCTCGATAACATTTGGAACTTGAGGTTCAAATTGCCAATGTTGCATCGGACTTGGACTGCACGCGGTGCGACACGACGGTCTACAAAATGGTTGTGAAAAACTGGGCCATTAACAGTCTTGAGGTCTCTCTTCAACAATCGAACATGTTCGTATTCCAGTGACTACCGACTAGGGTGGAGAATATTGGAATATCTTGGGGACATGTGAAATCTAGGTGAGATCCTGAACTGTTCGACGCTGTGTCCAGGCCTTCGATGTCTGCCAGGGCCTCCAGATTGATGCCGTCTATCTGTAGCAGATCGTCGATTTTGTCTAGGTCGTCCAACGTTGTGGTGTGTTGTTGGCCGAGCCTGTCCTCTGGTTCCTCTTTGACCAGGCAAGAATGTAAGGGCGCGAAGGTATCGTCGTAGATTGTGGCACTTTCAGGGGAATCTGGAGTATCGCAAGACGGACTGGTAGGCACCTTGGCCATGAAACTGATGGGAGGCAGTGGTCTCATGTCCTGATTGACTGACGTCATCGGTGGCGGACTCAAAATCCTCTGTGATTCCCCGGCGCTCAACCTGACCTTCAACTTGGAGACCACCGTGTCCGGCAGGTTGGATCTCCTGTTGTATATGCGTTCTTTGAAGCCCGAACTGTTGTTATTCGTGTCGTTCCTGTTGGCTTTTGAGTTCTTTCTCGATGTCTTTTTGGTGACGGATGATTTGGGCGACGGTTTGGTCTGTTTCTTTCTCGGACGATACTTGTAGTCTGGATATTCTTGCTGGTGGAGCTGTCTCAACCTCTCCGCTTCTTCGATGAAGGGATGCCTTTCCTCGTCGTTGAGCAGCTTCCAACGGCGACCCAGTTTCTTGGATATTTCGGCGTTGTGCATGTCTGGGGAGACTTCGCAGATCTTCCTACGTTCTATCTGCGACCACACCATGAACGCGTTCATCGGTCTCTTGATGTGGTTCGGGTTGTTTTTCTTGGTCTGAAACAAGAGGAAAAAAACTGTTAGTCAAGGGTTCATCCTTCGAGATGGGAGTGTTATGTGCGTCTGGTTTTATGCGTCAATCAAATGAACAGGAGGTATTGGACTTTCCAAGGACAATCTACTCATTGCTTGAAGATTTTGAAGTGCAAGTTTTACATAGAAACCATCAAGTTTATATTATATTGTAAAAATTGAAAATGAGTGTATGGTCTTGAAGTAAAGTATGTACTTAGAAGTTATCCAGCAGTACCTCGTGTTTGCGCAGTGTCTAACTTCTTCCTTTCAGGTTATTATCTGAATGCCTTACTATAATAATCCAAGAACAATGCATGATTCGAAAAAACAACATTAGAAATCTTATTCGTGAGATACTTGCATAAATGTGGGAAAGAAAGTCATGATTAGTTGGAGTGATTGGCTTCGCTATTGACAGCAAACTGATTGAGCACATTTCAGCGACGTTATGTAGGTACTGAGCGAAATTGTAGTTCATTCGTCTTTCGAATGGAATTAAATAGTTATTCTGTTAAAAAGTGCGGTAAATGATAGCACTTAAACCCGCAACATTTGACCCGCCTATTGGGTCCTACTGGAAGCAGCCTATATACTACTCATTTCAAATGGCACACCCAGTACATATAGGGTGGGTCTTTGACTAGTGAAAATATTTCTACAGTAAATTCTTGAGGTCAAAGGAAACACTTTTTTCCTTTACCATTTTTCTCGAATCGGGTCGGTTTAAAAGATACAGGCTGTTGAAAACCCATAAAAAATGTTGTTTTTAGTTCTATCTCTCAAACGGTTCTATCGAATTAAATGAATTTAGTAATATAATTTTTCATTTATTGGATTAATCTTTTTCTAGCACAAGATATCACCCACGTCTTCCAGTTTTCTCATTATGACCATTATGTACCATAAAATATCGAAAATTCAAAGAACCCAAATCTTGAAACTAAGTAGGACACTATCTGATGAATATTTGAACGTTTTGTAAAATAAAAGTATCTTTTTTTCATATTTTCTCGTATAATGCGCCGTTTTCGAATGATTTGATGTTCAGAAACTAAAAAGTACGTATGAAATTTGAAAGATTGGGTAATTTATTGGCTGAATACAATTCTGTTTGTAAGATCCACAGATGCGTAGTGTCACAGATTTAGCTAGTTATTCCAGAAGGTAAGTTTGCTTTTCCATGGCTGATACAGCTCATTATGAAAACTTAAAATGGCTATATCTTGTTATCAGGTCTGAAACTAAAAACACGGTATAGGAAAAGTGTTTCTTTTGACCTCAAGAATCTACTGTTGAAATATCTGTTCGAATCAAAGACTCACCCTGTATATCTGCGCATCTTTAGATAGCTGATTTGTTGACAGTTTTTACAGTATGCCATACCTTGGGTGAAAACTGAAAGGTTCATGAGTATTTACTCAATTGAGTCCCAAATTAACCCTTTTCGAAGTAAAAAACGCAACATCAGCTTGTAGACCTTTTGCCACCTATTCATACACATAGAGGTCATAGTTTTACGTATTGAGTGCTGAAAGAACTAAGAATTCTTGAAATTTTCGAAAGGAAATAGTCTTCTGAAGAGAAAGCATAAACTGATTCAACATCCTTAACTCTTAACAAGTTTATTTCAATGCTATCAAAACTTGACGAGTTCATGATGTAGGATGAAACTGATTTTGGAGAAACTGTCATCGTAGAGAGGTCGATAACTCGAACATCGATACCCTGGAAAACAAACGTTTCCGCTCATCCACAGCTCGAATTATTAATTTCCGAGAACGTCAGTCATATCCATTGAGCGAATTACTTCAAGTGCGAAAAATCCTTGAAGTGAGGTGAGTTTCTGAATAACATCCGGGCTTGCGCAAACAGCGCTCTAGGATCGGTCGTGAAAGGACACCAACCTTATTTGGACGGTATTGTTTGTCCTTGCTCTACCCCTTTTCAGAACGGTTGAGGTATGGTAACGTCATTCGTGTAATTAAGCAGATACTTCCTTGTCCGCTCCATACAGATTTATGGCGAACTTTAATCGAATTTAAATTAGTTATTTTCCGTTACGGTATCGACAGACGGGCAGGCTCGAACATCGGAAGGAATTATTCGGTTTTGAAGTTCTAATGGAGTCGCTTCCAGTAACGAGGGAGAAAAAATTGGGTTAACATTCGCATTAGTGACACCGACTGGATCCTGCCTCGGAATTCGAATCGGGGAATATGGAGTTGTCCGTTTTTGGCATTGTTAAATTATGATTCTAGTCTTTTCGTTCGTTTTCGACGTTAGAATTTACAAAAATCGTCGATATACAGGGTGAATTTTTGAGTCGTACAAAAATTTTATCAGTAGATTCTTCATGTCAGAAAAAACACTTTTTTCCTATACCATTTTTCGCGATTCGGCCCTGATAAAAAGATATAGCCATTTTAAGTTTTCATAATGATCTATGCCAGCCCTGGAGAAACAGAATTCCCTTCCAGAATAAAAAGCTGAATCTATGACCCTACATATCTGTGGATTATTCATACAGAGTTGCATTCAAAGTACCCAATTTTCCGAATATCACAGATAATTTTTCATTTTTGAACATCAAATTGCTCTAAAACGGCACATTATACGAGAAAGTACGAAGAATACTTTTATTTTACAAAACTTTCAAATTCATTCATTCATTGATAGCGTCCAAATTAGTTTCAAGGGTTGGGTTCTTTGCCTAGACCAGTTCTATGCATATAAAAATATTGCGTTACCATAGCAACGAACAATAACCCAATAGAAGTGTCAGTGTGAAGTTTGAGGTCAAAAAAGGGAAGCAGAGTTACGCAATAAATTGAAAGAAAGAAGATGTCCACCGAAATTGTGAAAATCGAAAAATTGGAGTATCGAGCCATCATCAAGTACCTGTATTTAAAAGGGTTGAGAGGTAAGAAGATTTACGAAGATATGCTTAATACCCTTGGTGATCAATGTCCTTCGTTTGCGACCGTGAAAAATTGGACTGCAAGCTTCAAAACAGGTAAATTTTCCATTGAAGATGATGACCTAGGCCAGTTTTTGTGTCAGTCCCCGAAAATATCGATGCAGTTCATGACATGATTTTATCAGACCGTCGAATTGGGCGAAAACGGATATCTGAAGCACTGAATATTTCATACGAACGAGTTCATCAAATAGTTCACGTCAATTTGGACATGAGAAAAATTGCTGCAAAATGGATCCCCAAATGTTGACCAAAAGCGTGCAAGGGTAGAAGCATCGCGTTCGATCTGTGCTCGATTTGAAAACGATGTAGACTTCTCAAACCGAATTGTTACTATGGATGAGATTTGGGTACATTTCAACGATCCAGAAACAAAGCAACAATCGATGGAATGACGACGCTTTAGTTCTTCAAGACCTAAGATGTTTCGTGTCCAAAAATCTGCTGGAAAAGTTCTTGCTTCAGTATTTTGGGATTACCATGGAGTTATCATGATTGATTTTTTGGATAAGGGTAGAACAATAACCGGAGATTACTATTCGATATTTCTGACCACTCTTCGGGAAAAAATTAAAGAGAAAAGACGCGGAAAGTTATCCAAAGTTGTTTTGTTTTTCCAGGACAATGCCCCTGCACACATATCTCATGTTGCCATGCAAAAATTCGTGATTTGGGGTTTGAATTACTCGAACACCCATCTCATTCACCAGATTTGGCTCCATCCGACTATCATATCTTTCCTCAACTGAAAGAGTACATTTCAAGTGTTTCTTTTGACCTCAAGAATCTACTGTTGAAATATTTGTACGAGACAAAGATCCACCCTGTATATAGGAAAATTTGCATGTTTGGTTTTCGATAATGAACTGGCGCTCTTATAAAATCAGACCTCGGCAACTTCCGGTTATACCGGAAACAGCTTACTACTTTCTCAATTCAGATTCGCATTTTTAGAAAGCTGATGTGATGGCTATTTAGTACCCCTAAATAACTTGAGTTATTGAGATTCTTATGAAAAAAATGGCGAAAACGGGGGGCAACTTTTTTGATTTTTCCACTAGGCAGATTTTTCCCAAAAAATCTTTGCCCAGCGGATCTTGTTGCTCTCAAAGTGGAGTATTGTTCAACCAGAAACTACCCCTTTCTGCTATCGTTCAAATATCGAAACGCAATCTGTAGAAACCACACCACAAACTCGTCAAAACTCGATATTATATTATTTCTCCATGTCCCACCGAATCCTTTTCCGCTGCAAAAACTCGAAGATAAACATTCCTGAGCGCGCCGGGCCCTTCAGAATTCAAACATCTGTATTTCCAAGAGGGAAAGAAGGCAATTTCCCTCTTTCCATTTCCTCTCGACGAAAATCTTCGACCGATCCCTCCACCAGAAGAGAGAAAAACCTATTTGGCCAAGGATCTCCCTGTTCTCGGCCCGGAGACGTGGGGAGGAATGAAAATTGCGGATATTAAAAAATCCGGACTGCGAAATCGCAGATATTTTTTTATAAAGTGCCGGCGCTCGGAATTGATTCGCCATTATCGGACCAGTTGTGAGGTTCGGGAGGGAACGTTTTTACGTGGGAGCGCTGTTGTGTGTATTTTTTCGATACTTCATTCGTTTGAGGCTCGTGGATTTGACGAAAGAATTGAGCGTCTACCGTCTTAGGCTCCTATTTTGACACTAAACAGTCCCACCAGCAATCGAGGGTAGAAAATCGATTAATAAAACGTGAAAAAATCAAAATTAAGAGAGTGCTGTTGCTATACAAAGGTCTAGAATCGGATTCATCTCAACTCTAGCTGTAACATATTCTCCTCTCAATTGGATACATTTATTACAGCGAACCTGCAACATCTCTAGAACTTAAAAAAAAAAGTTTCTTCTTGCTCTGCAAACCAGACCTCCACAGCTTTTATTACCTTGGTGGACATCTTCTTTCTTTTAATTTATCAAGTAACTTTGGTTCACGTTTTTGACCGCAAACTTCACACTGACACTTCTAATGAGTTATTGTTCGTTGCTATGGTAACGCAATATTTTTTCTACGCATGGAACTGGTCTATGCTAACTAGATATCAATACATCCTCGTATTGTCAAAAATCAACATTTTTGCAATTGATCACAGATATTTCAGGAAGAACATCGTCGTCCAGGAAAAACTGTAAGAAAGTAATGAAATAATACATGAATTTAAGGGAAAAGCGTCGACCTGTAGACTTGACTTTTTAGACCTTTGATGGATGTACGAAAACTTTCATAGGTCCTGGCATAAAAATTCACCGGCATATAGACAGGTCGTAAAAAAAATCCCTTAATCACGACTTGACGTGAACCAACCGTGCATCATCACATCAAAAGCACAGATAAGATTAATTCTTCGTCGGGAACCGACCATAAAACCCTTCAGTCTAATGAAATAGCGTCGAGAGCCGTCAACAAACAACTTCTCTGCTCGCATTCCAAACAAATAAAATTCATCTTGTTTCCTCCTTATCCATAAACGATTCCTTCGATCTCCACTTCAGCCCCCAATTGTATTCAGAGCGACGGTCGCTTCAACATCGACAGTGTGTACATTTCATCTCCTTTTGTGTTCGCGTAGGCAGACCCGATGTTTTCTTGTATTATATACAACTTCCTGTACCTAGAGCCGTGTCGGCGTATTTGATCGTTGAATAAATAACGCGAGACACGGAATCGGGGATATAAATTTCGATGGCGTACACTTTTAGATGCGAAAACAAACATCTTCCTCGACAGTTTTCAGCCCTCGTAAGTCAAAATCAGGGAATTGTTCCGTCTTTTTGAATCTTGGAAACTGCACCCCCCCCCTTAATCAATGATAATTATTATGTTGTAATGATAATAATAGATTCGGCGTGTTCGTTCACCTGTTTTAAATTATTTTTTTTGATTTTCCATTTTTCATTTTCGAGTTCACTTTGAACGTCTCTCTGGAGTGCAATTCTCTATCAAATCAATCAACTGTTTTTGGTTTTCTAGAATCTTCAAAACAAATTCTATGCACTCCATATCCTAGGACAGTAATAGAACATATAACCACCATATTTTTTTAGATAGAGTAGCAAATAGGTCCTTTTAGGGGGGTCTAACCCTTTGCTCATTTTTGACCAAAAAATCGAAATTTTCACAATCGAGTTTTTGTGCTAGGGTGGAAGCCTAGGCAACGCTGATTAAGTAGCAGGAAATCCCAATTGGATCAGACGAATACTGCAGGAAATATCGCAGATTGAAAATTGCAATTTTTTAAAAATGCCACTTCCGAGATGAAAATCTAAACGAACGGAGATAGGCTTTCGAAACTGCTCGCAATAGATTCAGCGTGTTCGAAAACCTATATTTTTATACCAAACTTTCCAATATCTGACACGGTTTAGTTAGGAGAAAATAATTTTTGTTTCTATTTTCCATATTTCATTTTCGAATTCAATTTGGAGGGCTGTCTTCAGTGCAATTCTATTTCGAATCATCAACTGCATGGGTTTTTCGAATCTATAAAACAGTTTCTATGTACTCCATATCGAAGGGCAGTAAAAGGAAACCCTGATTTTAAGACAAGTGGTGCATTGTTCGTGTTCAGTGCGTGGATGGGTGACCGTTCCAGTTATGAATTGAAAAAGCTTCAGTCCTTTCCTCATTTTTCCATGCCGATATGATATTATCATTCACAAACTCAATTTTGAAACGAAAGCGAGCGTCCCTTCAGTGAGATCCCATCAAGTCCAAATTGAACATTTCAGGAACGCTCCCGAGAAGTCAATGAAAGCGGGAAAAAATAAAGGCGCACTGGGTATCAATTTAATCTCATCTACGTTCGAAGTTTACCGTCTGTATATTCTTAATTACAATCTTTATGGCTCTTCCGAGTCCCGACAATTTTCACTTTGTCTTTGAGGTTTCCCTACAAATTCCTTAATTTATTTCTGAATATCAATTCCGACTTAATGAAGCCGCCTATACCGGCTAAAGGGTAACAGGAAAAGTTTCCGAATCTCTGGGAAAATACGTGCCGAGTCTCCTCTCTTATTAGTTCTTGTTTGCGCCAACTCTGATTTTCCGATTAGATTTGGATATCCGAAACGCACCAGGTTTGCACATTAGCGATCGTTGAACTTTTCCGTTTCGAGTGTGTTCCTTCCTTAATCGATGTAAATGCGCGTATTTACATACGAGCAAGTAGGTTTCGAAAAAAAAAATGCAAAGTGGATGTATTTCACAGCAGTGCGTGGGGTATAAATACTCGTACGCACTGTTTCGGATTGTAAATTCGACGATAAAATCTCGCACGTTTCATTGATGCGTGACAAAGTCAGGTTGAGAAAAAATTATACTTCAGTGCGTTTTTATCCACTTTTCCGCACTTTATGCCTGGCCATTGTCGTAAAGTGATTTTTTCCCGCACTGGTGCCACAGTTTAAATATACTGGTTCACAAAAGTAAATGAATTTTACATTTTCTCACTTATGTAACTCATTCTTCTGCTTAATTTTTCATAAGTGTCACATTTGGGGAAAAAATTTTATTTTTACAAAATCGGCTCACTCAGAAAGTTAAAATTGAGTTCAGTTAATCAAGTACAGCCATTGCATACTTTCGATCAGATTATTGAAGTGTCCTTTTTCGATTTGTCTCCAGAGTTGCAATAAAAGCTATTCGAGTTCATGAGGTATATACAGAGTGACTCTTTGATTCGTACGAATATTTTAACAGTAGATTCTTGAGGTCAAAAGAAACACTTTGTACCTTTACCATTTTCTCCGAATAGACTCGGTTTGAAAGTTACAGGCTGTTGAAAAACTACAAAAAAAATGTTATTTTTAGTTCTCACAAACGATTTTATCGAATGAAATAAATTTCAGAATATAGTTTTTCACAAGATATCACCCTCGTCTTCCAATTTTCTCATTAAGACCATTACGTACCATAAAAATACCAATAATTCAAAGAACCCAACTCTTGCAACGTTTCATGCATGTTATTGCTGCAGCTGATCGTTTCACCGATGTTAAACAATATCAGGGGATTCCAAGTTGTCACCCTGGACAAAAACGGCATCTTCATTAATTGTTGGCGCCTAAAAATGCCTGACGTGAATACTTCCTCTTATAATACGCCGTTTTCGAGCAATTTGAGGTTCAAAAATTAAAAAGTATTTGTAAAATTTGAAAAATTGTTGATTTGGCGCATACAGGTTTGTTCAAAAGTTCCACAGTGTAGTGTCACAGATTCAGCTATTTATTCCGAAGGTAATTTTGTTTTTCCAGGGATGGCAAGACTCATTATGAAAACTCAAAATGGCTATATCTTTTTATCAGGATTCTGATAACCCTGTATATGAGCCATCGAAGGTTCACTCTGTACGTGTAATTATTAATGCAAAGTAAAATGGAATTGTCCTGGTGAGCAAAACGTTAAACATAAATTGATGAATAATTTTGACTTCAAAGGCTCAAAATTGAGAATGCAGGGTTAATCTAAACACTCTTTCGATCGATGTCTAGGATATAGAATAAAATGCATCGAACGACCAGCTAGCTACTAATCACACACCACACTTATCGAAATCGGTCGGTATGTAAAATGTTGTCAGATCTCCGGTAGCTATAATGGATTCGAAAACATGTTTTAAACATCGAGGCACGTCCATCAGAATGAATATTTCACAACTGTAACTAATTTCCTTCATGACGATGAACCAACACAACAGTGCCCAGCTTTTCCGTTGATTTATCGATTCAATGTTTAACGTTCCTCGATCTTATCTTTGGCATAAACGTTTTATATGGTGGCCTTCGCGGGTCCTATTTCGTGTTGAAATTTTAATGCGATAATCTCGTCCGAGATTAAAAATGCATTTATCTGCATTTCTCGCATTTCACGTGGTCGCAACCAACGAGAGATAATGCCTTACGATTTTGGACTTTATCGTCACGGCAGTAAATTCATCTGCAACCCCATAAAATCCGTTCGGAGAATGTGTATTTGTTTGCCCGGGACCGATATCGGGACGTAAAGATTTCTAGTTGATAAGGTTTATTAACCACTTCGTCAACCCTTGCGGTTTATAGATCTCCAAACAATGAATCAAATGATTGAATTTCCATCAGTAATATTTGATATGATCCGAGTGAAAAGGAATATAAATAGAAAAAAATCAAATTACTGAAAATTTCACATTAGGACTTCACCTAAATTACTTTTGTTTTAACCAAAGTTGAACTTCTTTTCTGACCGAAAAAAAGGCCCCTCCAGGACACAGGTTCTAATCTCTCTGCTGTCATAAAACTTCCTAGTAAAACCTGCAGTGAAGTGATCAATTAGAATTCATCCTCTTCATCCTAGAGATTAAGAAAAACAACCGATATGTCGAATTTACAGTTTTTTCAGGAACTTTTGTATCGAAAAACGTTTCATGTTTACCTTACAAAGGTTCTGAGAAATCGAACTTTGCTTTTTGCATATAGCCATGCATCTATGATACAAATTGAACCGCAAATAAGATCTCTTGAGGTTGAAATCAATTCTTACAATTTTTTTTCATTTCATGCCCGGTAGAAAATAGGATCACCTCTGTTTTGTTCTCTACACTATCGTGTGAATTCTTCGATTCTGAATCTGGCATACTTCCATGCAAAATTTACCGCCACTTGTACGAGTATGAATTTGTTAGTTTGGAACTGAAGAAGGCACTTGAATCATGGAAATAATAGATGTATATTTAAAAAGGAAGAAGTGTTTCTTTTGACCTCAAGAATCTACTGTCAAAATATTCGTACGAGTCAAAGAGTTACCCTAAATAAATTTCATATAATTATTCTCCCCATCGAAATTCACAAATAAATTTCGTGTACCTACTGTTCAAAATATCTGGTTACTAGGATCCAAAGTCATTGGAGTTATGATTGTTGTCATCAAGATTTTTTCAGAAGGTCCATGAAATTTGGTACAAGATTAGCTCCCAAGGAATTGCCTTCCCACCTCTCCTATTGACTTCAATCAAGTTATTCCAGGTGATATAAATGGAGGAATGATTGTTTTGTCTAGATTTGTTGATTTCCAAGATTTTTATATGCAATTTTCAACATTGTTTCATCGGAGTATCCCTCTGTGAAGTTATTCATGTAGGGCGTCAAACCTGCAACGTCTTCAGGGGATGATACCCATGGTTTTCTTGCAGATATGCAGTAATGCGATCTCGGGGAAGGATCTTGTACGGTTTCAACTGGGGCTTCTTGCATCAATGAAGCGGTAAAAAGAATCACTTAGTGGCGTATGCAAATCTGGCGGATTCCATGTAAAATACATAAGCCCATTAGAATACATGATTTGTGCAGCTTGAGCTGCACGTATTTCGTGTTCAACGATCTCTCAGACACAAGGACTTCCTTCGGAATTTAAAGTTTCAAGACGGCGAACGTTATTAGGGTATTATATCCTTCGTATTTACGTGATGCGCGCCGCCGTTCGGTTATAAATGGAAATGCTATTTAACTGTGTGTTTTTCGAAAACTTACCTTGGGGACGGCTGAATTATTGATGCCGAATTATTTTCGGAGACGGGCTTCCGTTCATCGAGAGGTCGTCGACGATTGCGAGGAACGACACGTTGTTTTGATTAATGAAACAATTAGAAGGCTAGTTGTCGGTTTCGTTTTGCCTTCGTTCTGTTCATCCTTTTCAACGATGACGCGAAAAATAAATCATAACTTGCTTGCTAAGCTTAAACCCACGGTTTCGCATACGTTAAATTATTGTAGAAGTGTAGCCACATAGACCTAGGCAAAATACATACACACTTCGCTTCAGAGTGTAGCTATAGCTAAATTTGGAATGAATTTCAATTGAGCCCTTTTGTAGCTATTGTAAACCGCACCCGACACAAAAAAATCAGGTCCCATTACGGCCAGTTAGGTCGTAAAAACTAAATGGATATTCTAACTCCTGGAACGTTTTTATCATTCAGTGCCGTGTACCGTTGATGAGGAAAAATAACAGACGATATGAGGTTTTATATTGTATTCAGTATTACGACCTTTTTATGCGTTAAACCGGATGTGATGGCTAGTCAGTCGCGCTCGTTAAAAATTGACTCATAGGAATTATTATCTTGTCGAAAAAAAATGTTTCTCGACCCGTTATGCGGGAGTAAATGGAAATCCGAAAGACATTCTACTTTTATTAACTACGAGTCCTGTTTATTATCTATTATTTCCGACATTAAAGTCGCTTACTGACAGGTGGAGACGTCCGAACGATGATTTGTTTCGTTTTGGTGATATTTGGAGGAACTTTGATTTACGATAGGGACATTCTGTTGGGGATTAGGAGGTGTGTGACCTCCCGTATGGTCTTTCCAATATGGAAAATTGCCTTACGGTCGATTCCGTCAGTATTAAAAGCGATTATGGATTTCATGGGGTTCGAACCTAATCGGCTAAGGAACTCAGGCGATGCAGATCGCAGATGAGAGTAGTTTTTGGGTCCTGGTCAGATCTGGGCCTTGAAAGCCATAAGAATCTGATCTGGCAGTAAATGTTACCTAGCCGCATGTTCCCTCAATTGAAGAATTCACAGTGACGCCAAGTGGATGAAGGATCTCCTTGTTTGATGCACTTGATTCTCTATCATCATTCTAGTTATTAACTATAAACTTATTTCACCAATACATTATTAGGTGGGTAAAGGTAGCACGTACAATGATTAAATATACTAAGTGATACAAGAAACAGAACGAACAGTATGTAGAGTCTTAGGATTGGGTACGTAATCGACCAAAATTTGAGAACTAATGAGGTTTGGTTGATTTCCTCTAGAGTTAACTCATCTCAAGCCACTCAAATCGAAGTACAAGGATGTATTGATATCTAGTAAGCCTAGACTAGTTCCATGCATGAAAAAAAAATTGCGTTACCATAGCAACGAACAGTAACTCATTAGAAGTGTCAGTGTGAAGTTTAAGGTCAAAAAAGTAAACCAGAGCTACGCAATAAATTAAGAGAAAGAAGATGTCCACCGAAATTGTGAAAATCCAAAAATTGGAGTATCGAGCCATCATCAAGTACCTGTATTTAGAAGGGTTTAGAGGTAAGCAGATTCACGAAGATATGATTAATACCCTTGGTGATCAATGTCCTTCGTATGCGACCGTGAAAAATTGGACTGCAAGCTTCAAAAGAGGTCAATTTTCCATTGTAGATGATGACCGATTGGGAAGGCCAGTTTCTGTGTCAGTCCCCGAAAATATCGATGCAGTTCATGACATGATTTTATCAGACCGTCGAATTGGGCTAAAACGGATATCTGAAGCACTGAATATTTCATACGAATGCGTTCATCATGTGGTTCACGTCAATTTGGACATGAGAAAAATTGCTGCAAAATTGATCCCCAAATGTTTGAATGTTGACCAAAAGCGTGCAAGGGTAGAAGCATCGCATTCGATCTGTGCTCGATTTGAAAACGATGTAGACTTCTCAAACCGAATTGTTACTATGGATGAGACTTGGGTACATTTCTACAATCCAGAAACAAAGCAACAATCGGTAGGAATGCGACACTCTGGTTCTCCAAGACCTAAGAAGTTTCGTGTCCAAAAATCTGCTGGAAAAGTTCTTGCTTCAGTTTTTTGGAATTGCCATGAAGTAATCATGATTGATATTTTGGATAAGGGTAGAACAATAACCGGAGATTACTATTCGACAATACTGACCACTCTACCGGACAAAAATTAAAGAGAAAAGGCGCGGAAAGCTATCCAAAGGTGTTTTGTTTTCGCAGGACAACGCCCCTGTACACAAATCTCATGTTGCCATGCAAAAAATTCGTGATTTAGGGTTTGAATGACTAGAACACCCCCCTTTTTCACCAGATATGGCTCCATCCGACTATCATCTCTTACCTCAACTGAAAAAAAGTTTAAAAGGTCGTAAATTTTGTTTGGTTCTATAGTAGGCGAAGAATTTTTCAATATGTTCTCGTACATATTTCGATTTCGTTGAATCTGATCACAGAGTTTTCAACTACACTTGATATTCATATCAAGGTCTCAATTTAGGTGAAAAACACACACATCAGCGATGAAAATTAACAACATCCATCAGGCATCAAACTGTGATTGACTTACGTTCATTTAAAACCCTAATTGATACTTTTTTAATACAAAGCTTTAAAATTTTCCAATTCTCGATCAAAGTTGTCTCATTTTGGAAATGATGAATGAAAACTCCCTTTATCTAGCTCGCAGGATGCCCAAACCCACAGTTTGATCATATCGCTGGAGTAACGGACTGCAACATTCAAGTTGACAACACCGATAGAATGCTCTAGGTGCTCTAATTGGTACTTAGCAACGCTACCGGATCACATGTACTTGACTCACCGGTATTTTCCGAATTTGCGTTTCAAAGAAATTCAGCGAACGCAGCACTATCAGTATAATTCGAATGGAAATTGCCGCGATGATATTTTCGCAAGGTTGCTGCGCGTTTTTTCTTTCGGATGATAATTCGTTTGGGGAAATTCGAAACATGTTTTTTAACGAGGAAGAAAATCGATTGTTCGAACTGACAGTTCATCGAATTTTTTCAATCATCGCGTCACTTTTCGTTTATCGATGGTTCACCGTAATGTTTTCCGGGAAACTGCGATTCTTCGAAAATGTCAATAAGTTATCTTTTCTCTTTTCATATCATGAAGTCTAGATTATGGACTAATAAGAGCTCTGTTGACTAACCCTGTTACTACTGCTCGATTCAAAACACATCTACAATTCATTCAACAAAACTGAACCTTTAAACCAAAGATCTGTTTTCCTGGACTGGGTCAACAAATAAAAATCAAATGTAATTGCAACCGTAGATTAAATCGGGTAATATTAAAACTAAATTGAGCTGTAAAACTTGAAGATACGAGACTACTCCTCATTCAACTCAACTCAAGTCCATTACACTAATCGAATGATACACTTATATGTTGATTTTTAGATGTTTAAAAACATCTGAAGGACCCACAGTGTAGCGAAACGCGATATATTTTAATATGCCGATAAATAGAATCCAGCAACGTATAAATGTGTATTATACCTATCGACTATCGTGAAATTCAATCTACGATGGGTATTTCCTCTTTCGTGATAAGGTCAATGAAATAGAACGAGAAATCATTGGCGAGACCTCAACAAGATGAGACAAGTTGAAACTCATGCCTGTGTTCCCTCTCGGAAATCGCCTGATAAATATTTGATTGTTGTTCCAGAGAGACTGGCCAGTATCATTACTAGTTATTAATTCCACATGCATATCTTATATGCATATAATAATCATTGTTTATAACTGAACATTATTTGTAAATAATCGGGCATTCGAACCACGTTAAAGTCTGATAAATCGAAGGATCGAATACAAGGTCTTCGATGAGGTTCACTACTTTTATTCTAATCAGATTGTAGTTCAGTACAACCTCGAATAACTAGACGAGAGTATGAGTTTAGGAGCCTGAGATTCAGAAGCATCAAATAGTCATAAAATTATCCTACACTGAAAAAATGGGAAGAAGAGATTCCTTTCGAATTGAAAGCAAACACATAATTTATACATAGATATCTCTTATGTTTTGCAAATTGTAGGCAAAGGGAAAAGCAAGAAATCAATTTTACTCTTGTAGACTATTTTCATAAAGCGATTTTTCAATGACATCTTATTTAGGTTCAAGTATCTAATAGCCTCGCATTCACCCATATGATTGTTGATGTTTACGCCGAAGGTGCAGAAATATTGCATTATTCATTTATTTCATAAATTATCTACATGTTAACGTACCTCAACTAACGAAATACAGATAGCAATTCTATGATTTCCTTGAACATCTTATTGAATATTAATAGAGGAAAATGCATATCTCGGACGGATGAATATAAATGACAGGTTATGTTTATGATTCCTTAGATGGACGAAGAACCTATGTCAAAGTCACAGGCCCAGGGTGTGTAATTAGGAATTAAGCCAATGGCGATTTCGAAATTGTTGCATAAAAGATGCATTATATTTAGTCGAGCAAAACAATTCTTCGTTTTTATCCAATGAAATAAATGTTGTAGTGAAATCTAAATCGACTATTTTCTGTTCTGAACTATATGTGGCAGATGCAGTTTGAAATTTGATCCTGTTCCACACCAGCTGAGCGATCGTCAACGAGGACTAGTATTTTATAAAATATTCCATGTGCATTCCAACAAACCACTCGAATGACCTCCAGAAATTGCTGTTCAAACAATATCCCATTATCGTGAACTTAGACTCGATAATGAATTGGATAGTAACACTTCTGAAAAAATAAACAAACCATAAATTAGTTGGATCGTTTATCCCCTTGGAATATGTGCAATTGATACTTGGATTCATGAAGTGGTCTCGTGGAATTCAGATATTATTATCGCCAATTACGATTAGTCATAATGAGATAGTTCGGCTTCTAAAAAATTATGAAATTTTGTCGGAAAGAATGAAGCAACACCGATTCATGCCTTTTCTAATGAAATCTGAACGAGAGGTTCTGCGACTTTGTCGTTTCGCAGAGAATGTGTGCATTGCAGCCATAATGCTCATAAATACTGTGACTCACCTCCGATTCTTTAAATCTTGCTGTCCTTACCGATTCACTGTCGAATTTTTTCTGTCTGCAACTTGCGGGTTCAACGTTCCAGGGATCCACGGTTATATGTCCCTGTTTTGAATATATCGTTGCCTTAGTTCACAATTGCGCTGCATTTTCGTTTAGAACCAAGATGAAATTAATTGGTCCCTTTTGTCATATCGACGGTTAAAGTAACACGACTACCGTATCACCGTTTGTATCGTCAGGTAGATTTTCGAATTCAGATAGGGTGGTGTGGCTTCTAGAGATTGGCGCCTGTGAAAGTCTTTCGGATCGGATGGCTGTTATCTTGGGTTTCACGAAAAAACCCGTGTTTGCCTTGTGGGACGCCTCAAACATAAATATTTATTGAACATATTTGAATTACCCATGTCACCTTGCTTTTTGTTTTGTTGACGGAGATCTATAAATATTTACGTTGCAAGTCGGAGAAGACGTTGACTTGTTGCATTTCTCCCTAGCAGAAGGTCGTTCTGGATCAAATTTCGACAGAAAAGAGCCTTGAAAAGCAATTTTTAACTACCCCACCGAAAAAACAAAGTATCTTGATGCGGTTTCGAGCGAAACGAATTCAAACAATCGGAAAATTATTATTAAAACTCATTCAAAATTGCTGCTTCTGCGTAAAGTTGTATTTATAAGATTGAATATCTCTACTGCTGATATTATTATACAGGGTGAGCTTTTGACTTGTACAAATATTTCAACAGTAGATTCTTGAGGTCAAAATAATCGCTTTTTCCTTTCCCATTTTTTCCGATTTGACCCTGATAAAAATACAGGGTGTTCTACAAGCTCTATAACAAACTTTGACAGATGGTATCTGTGCTTATTCTGAACTTTTTTTTTTCTATGAACATATATCCGATTCGTTTTCGTTTAGAAGATACAAGCATTTGAAAAATCATATTCTTATGTTCGAATCATAATAATAAATGAAAATTTCGAGACTATAAAAATTGCTCAAAATGTCCACCTTCGGCTTGAAGGCAAGCTTCACATTGACGAACTAAAGATGCCATTACTCGGCGAATCAGATTTGGTTTCGGTGCATCTTGAATTCTATCAAGTAATTGTTGATGATACTGGATTCTTCTTCTGCTTCTTATGTCCCCATAATTAAAAATCTAAGGGATTAAGATCAGGTGAAAGAGGTGGCCATGTATTGATCCTCCTTGACCTATCCATTTATTCAATCAACTGTTGTCTCCCTCTATTTGGTAGTGCTGATACCACATATTCCAAACAATGTTGAGCTCTAAGCCATCAATGAAGTCAAAAAGGTTGTGCTCCGAAAATTTTTTATACAAATCTGCATTCAAACGATCATTTATAACATGTACTGGCATAAAAGCATTTTTAAAAATCCCACCCCAAACGTTTACACTGAAAAGTTGCTGAAATCGTCTTTGTCTAATGTTATATGGATTCTGCAGTGCCCATAGAGTCATTCGGGGTAACTGAGCGCAGTGGGTAAGTGTGCGCAGTGCGTATATCTCGACTATGCAATGTATGAAAGAGGGCTTCATTTGGGTGAAGCAAGGGCGCAGAATCCCCAGATTAGTTTTTCATAGGAGTGCGCCGTGCCACGTTTCTTTAACTTTTTATTTGCAATCAATCAAATTCACTAGTTTTCTTGTTAATTTTTAGCATCTCTGCACATTCTGCCAGGTCCAAGTTCCGAATCCCTCAGTGTTAAACAATATTTTATTGGATCATAGGCATATTAATCTAAATATATAATAAAAAATTTTAGGTTCTCTTAGCTGCTCAACTCTATAAGAACGTCAATTCAAATTTTGGCTTACTGGGGAAAGTGTGCGCGGGTAAGTGTGCGCATAGATTCATTATATGGGCATTAGTTCAGTGAGGAATAAATTATGACATTGTTGATTTTCTTGGTTAAGACTCGATCAATATTGTCCTATTTGTTCAGAAAAATATGAAGAGCCACCAACAGGGGAATGTATCAAGTGTTGTGTTCATCAAGAATTGTGGCACGAACAATAATGCACTGCTTGTAAAAAGGCGCTTCTGTATTGACAAAAAACAGCATTTCTCTAATATTGTAACATTTTGATTATTTTGTAATTTGTTTTGATTGTGTGGTTCACTTAGCACTGCGTTCACTTACCCCGAGGGGGAGAGCACACTTACCCGCAATACGGGGCATGTGAACGCAATCTGACTTTCTCTTCAAATTCTTTTTTGCGGAAAGAAAACGTTTTTGTTTGTTTGCTTTTTGATGTTTTCTTATAGATTAGAAAATTCTCTATCTTATGAATATGTTTTAATTTTCCTAGCTTCAACATTTGAAACAGGGTATGGCTTGAAAGGCAAAAGTGCGCACAGTTGCCCCGAATGACTCTACATGTCCATTATGAATGAATGAATGAAATTTTTCAAATGTTTGTAACTCCTAAACGAAAAGGAATCGGACCTACGTTCATAGGAAGAAGAATGTTCGAAAGAAGCACAGCTACCTTCTGTCATAGTGCTTGTATAACACTCTGTATATAGCCTCATCAAATTTTTATAATAAGCTGTGCCACACTTGGAAGAACGGAATTACCTTCAGAATAACAAGCTCAATCTGTGACACTACATTCCGAAATGCATTCCATTCGATAAAACCGTTTGTGCGCTTTATGCGAGAAAATATAATATGACGCATACTTTTTTTTCACGAAACGTTGAAATATTCACGTCAGGCGTTTTTATGCTCCAACAATTAATAAAGTTGCAGTTAGTGATAACTTGGAGTCCCCGATATCGTTTAACGTCGGTGAAACGATCAGCTGCAGAAATTTTATGAATGAAACGTTGAAATTTTCAGTGATTTTGAACACATAAAAGGTTGTATGTTCTATTTTAATAGAAGCAAAGTGTCCAGCTTTGTCCATAGGACGTTGGTACGTTCCGGGTCCATTCGGCCTGTCGTCATCGCAGAAACGCCAGGGTTTTCTCGCCGGACAAAAAATGCGAGACCCGAAATAGCCCTCGGATCCGCGGGACGCGCGTCGGGGGCAAAAAAACGAGTCGGGCATCCTCTCGTATATCTGTCAAACCTGGGACAGTTGAGGTCCGTCGGACTTATCGACCGGTCCACATAAATAAACGAAGAGAGACCGACCTGAGTCGCGGCCGATCGACGATCGCTGATACCGAACGGACGACGGGCTTACATTCATTTACGGACCGACCCTGCCGGTCCGCGAGGCCGGTACGGCGTTATTGTAGGAAAGATACAAATAGATATAATAAACCACAATGTCGGCCTCGCCGCAAAATAAAAAGTCACGCTTTTTACGCCGATCTAGTAGTCCATGAACCGCATGACCTGCCGAGATCTCGACGCACGACTTCGCCAGAGACGGACGGACGGACGGATCGGCGGTCCCTTCGATCTGGAGGAGCAAGAATCTGATATTTCAAGGTTGATTTCACCACGAGCCTCTGCAGACTTCAACGCCAAGAAGAATTGCTCGAAAACCCTCAATTTTTCGACTCAGAATGCATCCAATCATATTTTTTAGACGACGATCACTTGATTGACTCTATCAGCCAATAGGGCGACCTCCATCTTAGGTCTTAGACCCTAAACTAACGCAGAATTCCTAAGACCTAAGAGAGCAACAATCTCATTGGCACTTGGCGTTCACATAATCGCCTTTTGCCTATAAATCGATATTTTTCCAAGGTCTTAGTTCTTAAGAACTCTACATGAACCAAAGGACCAAGATCTCATATGGAGATTCGTCCTATTTGCACATGGCGTTGATCAACTAATCGCCATCTAACAAATATGATGCGTCCACGCAACGTTGCTAAGTACTAAGACCTAAGAAAGAACTAAGACCTATGGGAGAACTAAGACCTGGGAAAACAACCAATCAAATAAACCAATGGTATTCGTGTCATCGGTCTTAGTCCTTAATAACACTGCTACCATGAGTAGGGTTCTTAGGTCTTGATTCTTAGAAAGAAGTCCATAAACCCACCATAAGAACTAAGAATAAAGATAACTTTGACCTAGGATCGCCATCTGCTAAAGGAGTGAATCTCTGTTAGTTCTTAATCTAAGGTTAGGTTAGGTCTTTTTCCAATGTCTTAGTTCTTAGGAACTCTGCATGAATCTAAGGACCAAGACCCCATATGGAGATTCGTCCTATTGGCACAGAGCGTTGATCAACTGATCGCCATCTAACGAATATGATGCGTCCACGCAACGTTGCTAAGTACTAAGACCTAAGAAAGAACTAAGACCTATGGGAGAACTAAGACCTGGGAAAACAACCAATCAAATAAACCAATGGCATTCGTTTCATCGGTCTTAGTCCTTAATAACACTGCTACCATCATTAGGGTTCTTAGGTCTTGGTTCTTAGAAAGAATTGTATAAACCCACCATAAGAACTAAGAATAAGATAACTCTGACCTAGGATCGCCATCTGCTAAAGGAGTGAATTTCTGTTAGTTCTCAATCTTAGGTTAGTCTTAGAAAGACCGAATGAACTCGCCTTACAGTCTTGAATCTTATGAATTCAAGAAAGAACCAATCTTACTGACAGGTTACGTTCACGTTATAGCTATTTGCCTATCAGATCGTTTTTTTCTTGAGGTCTTAATTACGATTCATAAATTCAGAATTATTCTTAGTTCTTAATCTTAGGTCTCAGGAAACACAACCGATATTTATAAAACGTTTCTCCAAGAATCATTCCTAGAAATGTGGTAAACTCGAGCTGAGAACCAAATATAGGCGTATGTTCCATGCAAACGAATATTCATTAATGAATTCTTCAAATGTATCTCTTCTTGCTACTGGGGATTCTTCAAGATCCGTGGCTAAGAACCAAGACCTAAGAAATTGTTTCACATCACAGTATTAGAGAATATATGCAAACCTAAGATAGTAAGTAACCTTTCTTAGTTCTGAGTGCTTAAACTCACCACGTTATTTGTAAAATTCTTCAGTTCTTCGTTTTAATTGGGAAACCCTGTATATTCCGAATATGGATATATGAATATTTTGGAAGGAGCGTGCTAACACACTATCTCTAATGAGCCATTTCTCTAAACAAACTTGCCTAACGAATAAAATCAAAAGAGTTTTTATTTTCTTTCCTTGTGTTTCATAAGTTAGAATGAAAATCCCATAATGAGTTTCAAGTGAATTTAAGGTGCGTTCTTATGAAAGTAATTGTCGAAATTACTGTTTCATTCTAATGTGGCGATTATATGGACCAAAATTAAACATCCTGGGATTCTGGCGAATTATAGAAACACCCAGTGGGATTATAATAACAATAAAAGTTATCAAGCTTGGAAAAAAGAGAATATTCTAGAATCAACAGGAGCAGGTAAAATTTGGGTGGTATGCCCATGTGGATGCAAATGCATCTACCCTTTCTGTGGTGTAAAATAAAACCTGTTCCCTCAGGGTTATAAAAATTATTCAGCAACACCCTTTCCAGATCTTCATTCGAATAAGGATAATTTGTCAAAGATTGTATCACTCAGTGACAATACTACCACTAGTATTATCTGTTCAAATCTTCATGCGAAATTAATCAATTATATTCCTACACCAACATACATTGTATAATATTATAACATGTAATGTTTTTTATGACTTCGTTGAGGTCTCTTATGTATAATTTCACGGGAAACAAGCCAAAATGCGAGAATTCCAGAATACAATGATGCATCAATTTATTACATCGATATAAACCGATCCAAAATTCAACCTGTCCCAAAATAAAGCTCGGTAATACCGAAAAGTATGCATCTACCGCGAAGCGAGAACAACCATGAATTGAAGCAAACAAATTCACAGAAACCCTACAGATGACCTCCGCGACTCGTATCTAAATCATTTTCCTTCGATTTCGACGTAGCTGACGACTCATTATCACATCCCACATTCTGTTCGCAGTAAAAAAAACACGATAAAGAAACCGCCAAGTCCCTACGAATCGCAAGAACGGCCAATTTATCAGTAGATCAAAGGGACCGCGCCAGTAACGAGTAATCCGCGTGTATTTGACATCTTTCCTGGAAAAAATTGATGCTACGTTTCCCTATAAACCGGGCATTTTACAGAATTGTCGGTTTAACGTTTCAAAGTTGGAAAGAGTGGGCTATGAAGTTATATTTCCGAGAGAATATCCAGGAATAGTAGGACGATATAATGACCTTTCTAATTTACCTTCAGAAAACTAAACGTAGAGGTTCTTTAGTGGCGTTATATCTATATTTTTCTACGCCATGGAGAATCCTGAACATTTCATATTCGAAGTTACCATTATCAGAAGCTGTGTAATAAATTTGATTCCCTTTTTTAATTTTTCAATGAATGAAATATCACATGTGCAAGAAGGCCACCCAAATATCGGTGAACGAGCTCCCAAAAATAGAGAACCATTCATTTTCGTGTCAACAAAAACATAATTACGAACAATAATGAGTGGGTACTTACAGAAAGCATTATAGGCCCAAAGTAATCTTTAGGGGTTTTATACCTGTATCACCCTGCAATACCAGAAACGCTGGTTTCTAATCTTCTGGACGTGCGGCTTACCGAGACACCACATAAAACCAGTTCTTTTCGAAAAACGTCCAAGATGACGGAGATAATACAAGAAGAAAAGGAAATGAACTGTAACACGCCGACAAAGGGCTGAAAGACCAGTTAACGAAGTTAATTGAACCTGTACTATTTCAGATAGTAAAAACAAACGGAAATGAACGTAGAACAAATTGAAGAGCTCAGAGAAAGGTGGGATTGTGGTTAGATTTTCAATAGAGACTAGGGAATTGTTCAGAAATACTTTCTTACGTTTCTGGAGAGTTTTCATATTTTTCTTTTACTCTGCGAGTATCAATTCAATTCCTGTACAAACAGGATGATTTAAAGTCAATTTGTGATGGAATAATAGGAGTAGAAATGAGATGCCCCTCAGGAAACTTCTCTAATTCAAGTAATCTGTTGCATCTCAGTCCTACTGATAGCAGTGGATAGTATGGATACTTGGAATAACAATTTATGTGTGGTTTTCCATAATGCATTCCCAATTTTTGCTTGTTTTGACCCTTACTGCAAAATCAAATATTGCGTGGACGATAAGGTATCTGATTCAGAATTTTAATGGAGTACAGACCTGACCCCTGCAGTTGTAAAGTCGTGCCGTTGTTTCGTTGTTTCTCTCCGAGAGCATGTACACCATAACACACTTGATTTATTTCGAAAACCAGTTTCCAACTACGATGCTTTAAGTGCTGTTATTAGATACTTTATTTTCTTCGTTTCATTGCAAAGATTATGATCCATATGATGATAATTATGAGATATCGAATGCTCCTTACAGTTTCGCAACCAGACTATCCGTTTTTATGGTGGAAAAACAGGAATATCGGATGATTTTCTCTCTAAACGCCTATTATCCCACATCCGACGATCAGTTAGTGAACCTTGAGGTTCAACTTTACGGCCAGGAAGTTCTACGAGGCATTCACACGCATATTTCGTTCTTGGAATTATCGAAAGATGTTGGGTTCGGTTCTGGTGGACCAGTTATTCGACAGAATCGAAAAACATTGTTCCAAAGATATGTCTTTACCTACCAACCAAACCAGGAACTGATAAGATTTTAATTCTAGTTTTGTATTTAAAAATTAAATACTTATAGGGTCAATCAATTCTAGTTCTCGTATTTTAAGTCACAGTTCTCGTATCGCTTATTTTTTATCTCTAATACGATAGTGAGACGTAAATTAGACCATGTTGATTTTTGACAAGTGTTAATTTGTTTCCAAACATCAACAAGAGCAATCAAGAAATATTGACCGATATAATTGTGGGAATGTAAATAGAGACGTTGTCAGAATAATTGTGGACATTGAAAGTATCGGACGATGTTGACTCACACAAACGAAACCGTCAACTGCCTTCACAACCAAAGAAAGCATGGATGGAATTGACAAAACTGGGAAGTCTTGGTCTAACCTTGAAGAGGTTGTTGTTGCACGTCTCTCGCTCTGCGTAAGATGCAGCTGAGGAGCGCATAATTGGGATGTAAAATTAGCCAATTATGACCTCCATGCCATTTTGTTTCTCGCTGTCCACTAGATGGATCTAGGTTGAAGAAATGGCAAATCGTTTCCTCGAATAGAATCAGTTGCTGGTATACCAGGGAGACTCTTCAACTCAAACAGAATAATATTCCAAGAAACAATCGTGTAGGTTCATTTCCATCGTTTAATTTATGTAAACAGGCATCGCGATCGGTATTGTTCTTATCTAAGCTCGTTTCGCAGCAGATGTATAACTACTTCCTTATTATCAACCCATTTCGTTATCAATAATCGGGACTGAACACACTGAATACCCCTTATCAACGTTAACCGTATCGTTTTTTCCACTACGTCTCGAATTAAAATCACATCTCCGCCTTATGAACACGTGTGCATCGTCTATTCTTTTTTCAACCAAAGCATTTTCGAATTTCCGCAATTACTTATCGTGAAATTTATCTGTGTTTATGTTGGGCTGACCTCGAACGTGCTAATGCCAGTTGCCTCCGATATTTGCCAAGATATTCCTGCATGCACATCCACGCCGGGATCCTTGAACTTGATCGGGTAGGAGATAGAGGAGAACGTTCCAAGTTTCGTCAGTAAACTTTCTGGGAAATTTGTCTGATGCTGCGACGGCCGCAACGGACGTATACTATGCTCACTGAATTTTCCAGAAATCGTACACCTGTGCCAAACGTTTGATCTGATGCTGTCTCTGGGGTTTTCCGAATCGCTGACGAAAATAAACTGTCCTCTCTCTACGCGATCTTTGGCTCTTGGTTATGCCAGCGACATCGATTTTACGTTGATGGTTCCGATGGAAATGAACCCACTGACCTACCTTTGAAATCGTGTAGGACGAACACACGTCAGAATTTGACGTCCAAATGATCCTATTGCATCGGAATTGAATCCGAATCGCAAGACTCAATACGTGGATGATTTTTCAAGAACCTTATTCAGAGTGACTTTCGACTCGTACAAATCTTTTAATACAAGATTCTTGAGGTCAAAAGAAACACTATTTTCCCATACCATTTTTTCCTATTCGGCCCTGGTAGAAAGATATAGCCATTCTGAGTTTTCATAATAAGCTATGCCACCCATGAAGAATAACAAGTTAAATCTATGACACTACACATCTGTGGATCTGTGGATCAGTTGCTGTTAACGTCGAAGGTGACAACTTGGAGTCCCCTGCTATTGTTTAACATCGATGAAACGATCAGCTGCAGCATTTGCATGCATGAAACGTTGAAATAATCATTAGATAGCTTCAAACTCAGTTTCAAGAGTTGGATTCTTTGAATCTTTGATGTATTTTCATGGTACGTAATGGTCATCATGATGAGAATGCCTTGTATAAGGAAGTCCTATTTCATCTATGTTTAGTGCCCCAGGACAATACTGGGACAAGATGAAAATGTGTGAGGTCTGTAATGATCTCGGGCTAAATCGACCCGGATCATTTTTTTATATAGATTCGAGATCCTAGATTACGAATATGTAATCAGTTTTCCTCCAAGATCAATATTTTCTGAAATAAATTATTTTTTGTGAAAAATTCCAAAAAATTTGGTCAACTTTGAAGGGCTCTAGCAGCTAGAAAAATCGCACTGGACGAATTCTGATTCTTTTGTTTATAGATGGGTCCTTTACGAATGAAAAGGTCCAATTTTTATCGACCAATCGCAAACAGTTCAAACTTTATGATTTTTTCACCGAAGGTCTAAAATTTCGAACTTTTCAGCGACCATAACATAAAAAATAATCCTTTCAGCAAAAATCCGTTTGCATATTCGTAATCTACGCCCTCGATTTAGTTAGTAGTTGAATTTTTGTGGCCATCGGAGAAAATTGATTTTTCGGCAAAATTTCCATACATATGCATGGAAAAATTGCGATTTTTCGTAAAAAAATTTTTTTGCTCCGATCAAAATCAAATTTATACTGTTGACTAATTCGAGGGCGTAGATTACGAATATGCAAACAGAATTTTGCTGAAAGGATTAGTTTTAAAGTTATGGTCGATGGAAATTTCGATATTTTGGACCTACGCTGAAAAAATCATAAAATCTAAAATGTTCGCGGTAGGTGAATAAAAATTCGACCTTTCCATTCGTAAAGGATCAATCTATGAAAAAAATCAGCAATATGTGTAATTTGTTCCTTCCTACATGATTGTATTGGTGCCCAACCAACTCTCCATACCTGACTGATCGACCTGGTGCTAAACATCCAATTGCCGAAAAGAATTGGTCACATTAGAGGAATAGTGGTCATTACATGGAAGTAATCCAGCAATTCCATTATTGACCAGGATGCGACTAATTCCGGATGAAATATTCAAGCTTTCAAATGCGTTTTCCTGATGTAACGACCTCATAAAATATGGAAAAACACGATTGGTCCTCGAAATAGACCAGCAGCAACATCGGCAACGGTAGCCGATAGCAGTAAGGAAATTGAAATCAGCTCTAATATGGCCACCGACAATAATCCACCACTCAAGGCTACTGCTCCATGCGGAATAGTGAAGTAATAGTGAAGGTAGGAATTGTATTTTTTACGAGAACGAATATTACACACCTAATTTTGCAAATAACAATTTCATTTCAAGTCACTACGTGAAACTGAACATGAGTCAGGAACCTTGAAAGTTTACGGGCAGCAGAGCAGCTGATTTCTCCGGGATTTTGTTATTATAAATCGCGTTAAGCTGGGCGCACACGTGGCTAAACAATTACCGGGAAATCGTGAGTGTTTTTTTTTTGTCGAAGACCCACTCGCCACGAACAATAATCGATTATGATTGTTTTTATGTCGGGGACTGGAGTTGTATACGTTGACCTTCGAGAAATTGGGTCTGCCTTGAATATTCATCGGTTAAGTTTACGAAATTTCCAATTAGGGCCAGGTTCAACCTCATGATACGCGAATGTACACACAATTAACAATTTTCATTCCTTTCTCGGGAGTCTTGAATCGATTTCAGGTCATACCTTTTCGTTTATAGCACATCGGACATAGCTGAGATATTTTTCGATATTTCAATACAATATAGGAAAAATAATTTAGGTCCTGGTTTTCAATATGTAATCAGAGTGAACTGAGATGGAGTACTAGATTCAAAAATGAAGAAATCAGTACAAGTAGAATAATTCAACAGTAGATTCTTGAGGTCAAAAGAAACACTTTTTTCCTTGACCATTTTTTCCGAATCGGCTCGAATCGACAGATACAGTTTGTTGAAAAACCACAAGATATCACCCACATTTTCCAGTTCTCATTATGACCATTACGTACCATAAAAATACCAAAAATTCGAAGCACCCAACTCTTGAAACTAAATTGGAAGCTATCTGATGAATATTTCAAAGTTTCATGCATGCAATTGCAGCAGCTGATCGTTTCACCGATGTTGAACAATATCAGGGGACTCCAAGTTGTCACCCTCGACAATAACGGCAACTTCATCAATTGTTGGCGCATAAAAAAGCCTGGCGTGAATATTAGAACGTTTTGTGAAATAAAAGTATTTTTTCAAGATTCGCTTCAACGTGAAATCATTGATGAAATTATGGCATTTGAAATTGAACTATCCATGAAATGAGGTGCCCCCTTTGCCACACTTTTTCATCTTGAACCAGTATTGTCCTGGCGCACTAAACATAGGTGAAATAGGACTTCCTTTTCCTTATACAAGGCATTCTCATCATGATGACCATTACGTACCATGAAAATATATCAAAGATTCAAAGAAATCAACTCTTGAAACTGAGTTGGAAGCTATCTAATGAATATTTCAACGTTTCATGCATGCAATTTCTGCAGCTGATCGTTTCACCGATGTTGAACAATATCAGGGTACTCCAAGTTGTCACCCTCGACAATATCGGTAACTTCATCAATTGTTGGCGCTTAAAAACGCCTGACGTGAATATTTGAAACTAAGTTGGACGCTATCTATTAAATTTTTGAACGTTTTGTAAAATAAAAGTAATCTTCATATTTTCTCGTATAATGCGCCGTTTTCGGGTAATTTGATGTTCAAAAATCAAAAACTATCTGACATTTGAAAAATTGGCTGAATACAAATCTGTTCAACAGATCTACAGATGTGTAGTGTCACAGATTTTACCTAGTTATTCTGAGGGTAATTTTGTTTTTCCAGGGGTGGCACAGCTCATTGTGAAAACATAAAGGGCTATCCAAAGAATCTACTGTTAAAATATTTGTTCCTTATCAGAAACACAAGAACTTTTCAACGTTTCATCAGACAAACAACCTCTTGTAGGGAAATTAAATCTTTTAAACAGAACAATCTATATAGAGATCCTGATGATCACGAACCCATCTACCCAACCCTGGTTTGGAGAAACATGGGCAATGGTTTCTAGACAAGCCAGCACTGAAACCAACACGAAAGCGTGCCCATGATGGGTACGAGATTAACGGATCAAAAGGCGATCGTGCCAGTCGATCACGCAATCAAGTGTGCGCCCGGCCTTAGCCTAGCATTTACATACAACACAGCATGGTTGCGAAAAAATTCGTTCTGCTGCAATAGATACGGACCATAACGCCAGTATTTGAAGTTAATGGGAGATCAATACCGGTATTGCGTACGCCTGTATGTGCAAGAAAGTAGGTTGGGTAAAATCGCAAATGTCACAAGCGATGAAATTGGAATATGCCTGCGTACGACAGGAACGGCGGCACGCTTGGTTCAAGTCATGCGATTGACTTATCTCTGGATTCGATGTGGTGTGACATTCTGGAAGTGATGGCATAGCTTTGATCCACGTGAACGATGGGGAAATGTATGCAAATCGTTTTTTCTTGCTTCTTCGCGTATTATTTCAATGAATAGGAGGGAAAGAAATATCACATAGTTTTTATGGAAACGATTGTGGATTGTAGTGTGCACTCAAAGATCTTGTGTTCTCTCATCAGAACTGTTCTCGGAGCTATATGAATTTACTTCAAGAGCCTATACAGGGCGAGTGTTTGTATCGTACAAATATTTCAACACTAGATTCTTGAGGCCAAAAGAAACACTTTTTTCCTATACCATTTTTTCCGATTCGGCACTGATAAAAAGATATAGCCATTTCAAGTTTTCATAATGATCTATGCCACCCCTGGAGAAGCAAGGATCCCTTCAGAATAACAAGCTAAATCTATGACACTACACATCTGTGGATCTTTTGAACAGAGTTGCATTCAGTCAAAATACCCAATTTTCCGAATATATTTTTGATCATATAACATGAAAACGGCGCAAAGATTGACGTCGGTTTCCGGGACACCCTGTAAGTACAAGTAGAATAGTTGAGAAGCCGAAGAGGGAAATTCGGGATTTACTCGAGCTTGTCAGATTAATATAAGGGGACATACCTTGGACCCTGTAGAGTACCTCTAAAAAAAATTAGACCCGTATATAGAGGGAATTGTCTAGGACGGCCTGTCAGAATAGTGAAAAAAAAAAGATCATTGTACATACTCGAGCGTGTCAGATTAAGATATATGTGGTTAATTACATGTTGAAAAGTATATATTCTCTTAATCTGACAATTTAAGCGTGTCGAAAATGTGTGGGAGGGCGCCAAAGTTGCAAAAAAAAACGTCACGTGTACATTCTCGAACGCTGTGGCGTTTTTTCTTATTTTGAAGCTAATGATTCAAGAATAACGGAAAAAATATAATCTGACAGTTTTAGCAGGCCGAAACAATAAAAATTGGCCATGAAGGTAACAAAAATCAGTTTTTTTGAATTATCTCCTTCCCTGGGCTTCAAATCTTTTTCGCATTCATTATAAAAGTTGTAGAGCATAACATTCTCTACAAATTTTGTCCCAAGCAATTTTTTCTACGTTCAAACGTTTTTGAGATATATGGCGATTAATGCGAGGTGTTTAGCGATACATGCTGAAGCGAAAATTCACTCGTTGGAAAATAGTACATTCTAAGGTTCAGTCACAGACAACACTAAAATTTTCGTGACTAATTTCGAGATTGTCATCATAGAAATACCTTGTCATTTTGACAATTGTAGATTAGACTGGGATTCTACATTGACCTTGCCCTTTCGTATGTGTGGCTAAGCTTCTCGCCCTTATTGCCCTCTAACTCGAGAACGGTTAAGAGTATGTAAATATGCTTCAGACAAAAGTTGTGTAGAATTTTATTATCTACAACTTTCATAATGAATACAAAAACGATTAGAGGTACAGGGAGGGAAATATTCCAAAAAAAGGGATTTTTATCATCTTCTAAGTGTCAGATTGAGAAAACCCACCTGATTAGTATCAGATTAATGGGTCAACACGTCTACAACACCCAGATTAACCACCTGTATGAAAATATGACTCGAGTATGTACAAGTAACGATTTTTTTTACATTTTCAAAGGACCGCTGTGACCTTGCGTCACGTCCAAATTGTCAGTCCCTTGAAAAGTAGCTTCCTTTGGGTCCAATTGACATATCCTCCAAAAATCTGACTCGCTAGAATTGAAAATTTCCGAGATGGTTTCGGATCACCCTGTAGAGTGAACGAATGAAATATAACTTCTATTTTTTTTTTATTTTGATTCAGAATATTCCGAAGTTTATGGAGATGATGAACCATCGTGAGAAATCCAACACGTTTTCGATGATCAATTTTAAACTCAATCGCTTTCCGAATAAGGCAACTTCACGAATCATCCAAAAACGGCATTCAGCGTCGGTTTCCTCGTTCTATAATCCCACCGAAACGAAACGGAGGCAACTTCCTATTCGGATCAAGGCGAGAGATCGCACAATACGCATTCAAATTCGAAAAAAATAAACACCACACGTGGTCGTGTCGCAGAATCAAGGAAGCATGTCACGATTTCTCGTATTATAAAAATGAGCTTTGATTACACTAATTCTGAGTCGAAGTCGGCGGGATATTTATACCGAATTGGCACCATTACTGCCAAGGTGAGACGGTTTCAAATCTCAACCATCAATTCAGCGGGAAAAACGGAGAACAGAGGCGAATTATCTAGACCCACCGACGGGTCTACTCTGTTCCTTAATTATATGCTCGGTTTGCCTTTTATTGAGATCCTATCGAGAGGTTCCCTGACCCGACGTAAGGGAGACGACCGCCGAATTGGTCGATGCCAAAGAGCCATACAGCTTTCAATTCTACACAAGTCTACCATCTTTGGGAAATACGACTTTATCCATATTTAATCCCCCAATTTTATATTCTCATGAGAGTCTTTAGAGAAATCTAGAAAATCAGTCAAAAATTTTAGTTTAAGGATCAGATCTCTGGAATCAATCGCTTCTTATTTCACACAACGGTTCATCGTTTCAAAATCGTAAGGAAAATTATGAATCTCGCCATTCCAAACAGAATTGATGACAGTTCGCCTCCCGTACTATCGAAATGCAATTCACCTACAAGGTCAGTGCTCTTACTTCCATATCTCAATACTTCCAGGTACCAAACACCGTTCAAGCACGAAATACGCCTTAAAAATATCCCATTTCTCAATGAGAACGTAATACGCACCGAATCGAAATTACAGGGTGTCCCAACCGAGCGGAAACGTCCACCTGCTGTCCAATATACACAGGCCTGTCGAAACGCAATAGTTTCTGCGACAGAGCGTAGACGCAAATTCCTTACCTTTGTGAGGATTATATCTACAAGTTATCCCTGCTACAATGGAGCTTTATATGGGCCATCAGGATACACTTTAACTATGAAGTTTGTGGGCTAAGGTCGCTCAGGTGTTTGGTTAGAACAGTTGGATTCTTCGATAGTTTTTCTTTCGTTTGATTTTCTACACTCGATGGCTATGCAACGCGAAACACGCAATTTGACCCAAGCGGTCGGTAGTTTTGCGAGAAGAAGGGTGAACATACACAAGAATTGCAGAAAGGTTTGGAGTTTCCCATACAAGTGTGTCCAGAATATTGCAGCGATTCAGGGAGACAGGCATGAATGTCCGAAGACCAGGACAGGGTAGACCACGGGTAACAACTGCCATTCAAGAACCTTACTTGAGAGTTTCTTCGTTGAGAAAACGGTTTGCAACCGCTCGCCACTTTCAAATTCAGCTTGAGCAAACTCATGAGGTGCAAATTAGCACTCAGACAATAAGAAATCGCTTCAGAGAATATGATTTAAGGCCTCGTGTCGCGGCAAGAGACCCAGCTCTTACCCCAGCCCATCGAAGGGCGCGTTTGGATTTTGCAAGAGAGCATATCCATTGGGAAGAAGCCGATTGAGAAAGAGTTCTCTTCACAGATGAGTCTAGATTCTGCCTCTACCATTGTGATCGACGTTCCCTTGTATATAGACGTCCACATGAAAGATATGCTCAGTGCAATTTCCTGAATACTACTGGTTTCGAGGGAGGATCGATTATGGTATGGGCTGGAATATCTTTGACTGCTCGCACAGACGTTGATAATGGAGCTATGAATGCTGATAAGTATAAAAGGAACATTCTTGAAGAGCATGTAGTGCCATTTGCCCCATACATTGGTGAAAATTTCATTTTGTGGACGATAATGCCAGACCCAATCGTGCGCGCATCGTTCAGGAGTACCTTGAAGAGGTTGTAGTCTCTCGAACGGAATGGCCAGCAAGAAGTCCAGATCTCAATCCGATTGAACAGGTTTGGGACAACCTCAATAGAAGGCTGAGGAGTTCAGAAAATCATCCAGCTACTCTTAATGACTTAGGAATCCAACTCGGAGAAATCTGGGAAGGATTGATCAGAACAATTTAAGATCACTCATTTTGAGTATGAACCGTCGTTGCCGAGCTGCAATTAACGCAAGGGGTGGAAATACCAAGTATTAAATCACTTATCAGCATTTCAGTATTTTGAAAATTGTTCATTTCTCTTCTTTCACATAAGATTCGGTGAAATCCTGAATTTTTTTTCCATTTAATGTGTCTTGTTTCGTTCAAAACCTTCCCGAGAGAACATAAAAAATAAGTTATAATATAAGTCAATGTAGAGCTAACTTTCAGTAAAATTGAGATTTTCAGAATGTGCGTTAATTTTTTTGCGCAGTGTAGTTTTACATGTGTTTTTCGAACACAAGATATCACCCAAATCTTCCAGTTTTCTCATTATGACCATTACGTACCTTTAAAATACCAAAAATTCAAAGCATCCAACTCTTGAAATTAAGTTGGAAGCTATCTAATGAATATTTCTAAGTTTCATGCATGAAAATCCTGCAGCTGATCGTTTCACCGATGTTAAACAATATCAGGGGACTCCAAGTTGTCATCCTCGGCAATAACGGTATCTTCATCAATTGTTGGCGCATAAAAACGCCTGGCGTGAATATTTGAAAATTGAAATAAAAGTATTTTTTCAAGATTCGCTTCAACGCAAAATCATTGATGAAATTATGGCATTTGAAATAGAGCTATCCATGAAATGAGAAATGAGGTGCCCCCTTTGCCATTTATGATTCTGTAAAGGGTTTCCATCCTGATGCTTGAAAACTTCTCCGATTGCAGACGTGATCCTGTGTAAGATCGGTTGTGTACCTACGTTTTATCGAAGGTTGAAACCTGTTTCCACCGGTGCAGTACCAGACCAGAACCTGGCTGGCTGGCTGGCATTGCGGAAGCCCATTCGTGCACCCTCGATAACAGAGGATAAATCATTGCCGCCGCAGCAATCGCGGCTTTAAATTTGCATGAAATCGAGCAGTCATCGAAAGACCGATGAAATGAGACTGTTATCAAGGTTAATGAACCAACTGGACGACAGACCGGGTCGCTGCTATTCGTTGTTTTTTCTCTCTAATCGCCGGCAGTAAAATAACAAACATTATGTCGAAAACCGGAAAAATGAAACGATAAAACGCTGGATTCGACATATAATGCGGCAATTATTACGGACATAATACAGGCCTTGTGTTTGCGACGCGACGCGCTGCTGGCGCTACCGGCGACGCTGCAAAAATTTTCGAATTTTGATTGAATGCCATTAATAATGATGATTTTTCCAATATTCCAGCAAGGAAGACCGTTGAAAGATGGTTCTCGGTATGAACAAAATTTCAACCAGTTTCCTAAAGTGTTTACTGAAAAAAAAATTCGGTCAGTTGGCTGATTCTTTTCGAAATCTTCAAAATCTCATTTTTTGCTGAAAACTCAAAAACGAAGAATCGTAGGAGGCTACGGTTTTCACCGTTCTTTATTTCCCTGAAAAATAAATCGAAAATGTCATCCGTTTTCTTCTAGCTCTTATAGTCCTCGAGATTCCTTCAGTAGAGAACGTCTACTGAGAGGATCTGGAGAACTAGAGCGGCTAGAAAAAAACGGATGGCACATTCTCGAACTCTTTTTTCATGACTAATCCAAATCTGAAAACGGAACCGTTCTATGACTTCTAGATTTTGAATTATCAACAAAAATTGGGATTTTGCCGATTTCGAAGAGTTCTCATAACTTTTTTCTGTTATAAGTTACAGATCTGAAACTTGAACCTTCTTAGTACTTTCATACGTAGATTCTACTGACAAAACCTTGTTTTTTCAATTCAAAAATAATAAATTCGATGAAAGTTTGCACTGAAAAAAACGTAAATTCGCCTAATATTTCGAAATGAAGAAATATTTGGTGCTCCTCAATGGATTCTACGTAAAAAAGGGCCTGTAGAAGGTTCAAGTTTCAGATCTGTAACTTCAAAGACAAAAAAGTAATGAGAACTTCTCGAAATCGACAAAATTTCATTTTTTGCTAATAACTCAAAAAAGGTTTTCACCATTCTTTGTCTCTCTGAAAAAGAGCTCGAGAATGTGTCATCCGTTTTCTTCTGGCTGCCATAGTTCTTGAGATTCCCTCAACGACTTTTGCCCTGCCTGTACATCAGACTGGGTTTCTACAATGACCTTGGCCTTTCGCATGTGTGGCTAAGCTCCTCACCCTTATCGCCTTCTAACTCGAAAACGGTTAAGGGTATGTAAAACTGCTTCAGACAAAAATTGTATAGAATTTCATTATCTACAACTTTCGTAATGAATTCAGAAACGATTAAAGGTACAGGAAGGGAGATATTTGAACAAAACGCCTTGTTATCATCTTCAAATTGTCAGATCAAGAAAACCCTTCTGATTAGTGTCAAATTAATGGGTCAACATGTCCACAACACCGATATTAACCATCTGTATGAAAATCTGACCCGCTCGAGTATTTATTTTACATCTTTGAAAACCTGCTGAAAATGCATAGTTTATAGAAACTCTTTTCTTTCTGCCATTTAATCTTCAAAATCCACCAGGTCTGTACGACCCTCGAGTAAATCCCAAATTAGCATCGTGAGCTCCTCAACTATTAGTTCATCATTGACATCTTATCCGGAAAATTCTGTAAATCAGGTATAAGCCAAGCCCAAGTTATGACAGTTAAAAAAATGACGTTTCCAGGCAAGGCTGCATTTATAATATCATAAAAGCTGAAACGAATCGCTTTTAATGAATGCAATTAATTCTTATTGCTCTATGAAGAACACGACAAAGAGGAAGTTCAACGAAAGATCAGATTAAACAAATTTAGTACAGATATCTTGGGAAGGAAGAGTTTCGACTTGATATTATTTGTCATCGGAGTCTAGACGGATGACTGCCCATCGACGTCTGAACGCATTAAACCGAGCCTGTTGCGATATGTTGCCGAAGGTAACGTCAACGTCAGCGGCAACCGGCAGTGACTTGCAAGAACATGTCTGGAGAGACCCAACAGTCACAGCCACCTAACGTTACAAGGTCCCCGATGAAATCAACTCCTGTAATAGGATTCATTCCTTCATCGTCTCCTTTTCGAATGAAAAGATCCAATCAGCATTTGAGTACATCCTTTATGCCGCACGAAGGGGACAATTTACTGGTTGCAACAAAAATGCGTGTACGTGGGAGAGATTGAAAAATCGTCCGTTTACAACGTCCTCGTACAGTTATTGGTTACTACCTTCTGGGGTATTCTTTTATGGTGCGACCTCCGCAAATGTCAAAGCGGACGACGTTTGCGGTCTCCAGACCATGAAAATGAATACTTCCTGTCTAGAAAGCCTCGATTTCGATTACAAGAAACGACATCTTTCATAACGTTCCACTGGAAAGCTCCGGATTGGAATTCCAAGTTACGATTTGGTGTTTCGGGGTTTGCAGACATTATTTCTAATTCATCTCCTATTGAAAAACTCTACGAAAGATACTGAGACGATTGCAAGGGGCCGTTTTTTACTGCATGTTTTATTATCTACAGGGTTGTCCAGTTTGAAGGGTGGAAAATCCTCGAGACGAACGAGGATAGAAAAATAATATGAATTTGCTTCAAGAATCATATTCGGGAAGTCAGCCCCTATGCCTACACATATAATTGAAGAAAATATACAGAAAAGTAAAAACTGCATAGCGATTTATTTCCCAAAATACTGATCCTACAAAAAATCTAATAGCATATTCGTGATCTACGACCTCGAATTAGTCAGTTAAATGACCCGGGTCGATATAGCTAAATGAGTAATTTTTTGTTGGGTGGTGAAGCGCGGAGGTAAGACAAGTAGCAGATGAAATTATTCCAAATCCGAAATTTTTTTATTTTTCGAACTATATCGACCCAGGTCATTTTTTCTACTAATTCGAGGTCGTAGAGTACGAATATGGAATTATATTTTTCCTTGAATGGGTATTTTGGAAAATGAATCACTTTTAGTGAAAAATTTCGAAAAAATTGGTCAACTTTGAAGAGCTATAGCAGCCGGAAAAGAGGCATTGGACATATGCTGATTTTTTTAAGTGATATAATGATACTTTGCTAATGGAAAAATCCAACTTTCATTCACCTACCGCAAACAGTTTAGATTTTATGATTTTTTCCGCGAAGGTCCAAAATTTCCAATTTTCCTTCGACCATTATTTGAAAACTAATCCTTTCAGAAAAATTCTGTTTGCATTTTCGTGATGTACGCCCTCTATTTAGTAAATACTTCAATTCTGGTGGAAATTGAAAAGATTGAAAATTTTTCAAATTTTCCATACATATGTATGGAAAAATTGCGATTTTCCGAAAAAAAATTTTTGGTCTCCGATCGAAACCAAATTTATATTGTCGACTAATTCGAGGGCGTAGATAACGAATATGCAAACAGATATTTTTTAAAAATTTTATTTTCAAAGTTATGGTCGATGGAAAATTGGAAATTTTGGACCTTCGCGGAAAAAATCATAAAATCAAAACTGTTCGCGGTAGATGGATGAAAATTGCAATTTTCTATTCACGAAAGATCAATCTACCATCAAAAAAATCAGCATATGTCTAATTCTCTTTTTCTGGCTGCTTCAGCTCCGCAAAGTTGACCATCGGTGATTCGCCACCCAACAACAATCTGTCTGTCGTTGGAGCTCGTTCTCACGGAAAGAGACCCTAGATCGACGTTTTCTCTGAACTAAATATTTAACGACTCCGCCGATACTTCTGAGATGCAGGTTCCTGGACGTGTCGCCCTTGAGAGAGCTATCACATGACGCATTCGTCGATACACGCGGTCCGTGGTAGCCGGTTTTACCGAGAAAAACGTTCAAACACCTGGCAATACTGAAAATAATTCAGCATTACGCGGTTTCACTTAGTCATAAGGCCATAAATCCGACGTAGAGCCGATACTACGAAAGGAGAAAAAGAAAAGAGGCATTACGACCGAGATAAGGCCATTTTTCGAATGGCCAGTTAGTCATGCGCTCGATGTAGCGAGACCGAACAGGCAAAAGGCGATTAAATCAGAGGGGGACGTTGCCCCATTCGAGAACCTAACTGTTGAGGCTTCAGCCTCACAGAGTTCCAGAAATATACTGCTCCACAAAAGTTCAGGAATCAACTTTGATTGAGAAATTTTCAACTGAACCCAACTTTTTGGGAATTTTTCGAGGGTCAACTTTCGACTCGCGTATCTTCTAGAAAAACCATCGTACATCTAAATAAGATACATATTCTGAAAGAGCAACTCTTCTAGTAATAAATCTCGAAATTTCATCGACCTTGGTCCAACCGTTCGATCTTGACGAATTTTTTAGTGGCCCCATCACAAGGCAAGTTCTTGTCGTTGGGGCGAGTTAAAATTTTACGTTCTCACAATGAGCATTGATTCAAAATCTGAAAATTCGTTTTGCAATCATTCCTAGATGTAGGCTCAGTGCCGATGAAGCCAATGGGGGTGTTTTTATGATCGAGGTGAAAGATTTCTTTCGAGTAGTTTCCTGGCACTTCAAGAGCTTCAGAAGAACTTCAACAATCCAGTTTTCGAGGAAGGATTACAGTGGGTAGACAGGCGATTTTCACCATTGGCGATAAACAACCAAATCATCATAAGTTTTCCGAGACCAGGTGTAGGAAAAGGGTAAGACAGATAGACGTTATATCGTGTGAAATTTACACCGTAAGCTGTTCGTCCATTAACCATGACCACTTTCCAGGCAACATCGATGTTAATTACATCGAGATTTCTCGGTAACGACACCGTCCAAATTGAAAATAATAAAAGCGGAGAAGAGCGACACTAAAAATCCCATAAAACGAGATAATAATCAAAGGTACACTGGCACAATAGATTCGTGTCATTAGGAAATAGTCGAAAATGTCACAATCAGCTGTACGCGAGGTCGAACACTGGTTTGATCTCAGAATTTATTCATCCGAGTCCAATCGACGAAGATTTATGATGAAATCGGTGCAACGCTTAGAGGTTATTACTGATTCGGAAGCTAGAGACCAGAAGCTGCGAAAAGAGATTCTTCAAATGAAGAGATCTTGAGGAAGTTTCAACTGACCCCCATCTTTTTAGGAATTTTTCGAAGGTAAACTTTGCACACGCGTATCTTGCGAAAAATTCATCGCAGATTTGAATGTGATACATATTCTGAAAGAGCAACTCTTCTAGTATTAAATCTGAGAATTTCATCCATCTCGGCGCAACCGTTTGGTCTTGAGAAAGTTTTAACTGAACCCTGAACCCAACTTTTTGGGAATTTTTCGAGATCATCTTTAGAGTGATTTATCTTCCAGGAAAATCATCGTATATCTAAACGTGATACATATTCTGAAAGAGCCACTCTTCAAGTAATAAATCTAAGAATTTCATCCCATTCCGCGCAACCGTTCGGTCTTGAGGAAGTTTCAACTGACCCCATATTTTTGGGAATTTTTCGAAGGTCAACGTTCGGGTAGTTTTTCTTCCAGAAAAATCACCGTAGATCTAAACGTGATACATATTCTAAAAGAGCAACTCTTCTAGTAATAAATCCGAGAATTTCATCCATCTCGGCGCAACCGTTCGGTCTCGAGGAAGTTTTAACTGACCCCATATTTTTGGGAATTTTTCGAAGGTCAACTTTCGAGTCGCATATCTTCCAGGAAAATTATCGTAGATCTAAATGTGATACATATTCTGAAAAGGCAACTCTTCTAGTAATAAATCTGAGAATTTCATCCATCACGGCGCAACCGTTCGGTCTTGACGCACGTTTAACTGACCCCATCTTCCACGGAATTTTTCGACAGGCGTATTTCCGCCCTTGGATCAAGTAGAGCCACATGAACACCCTGTACATCCGCCCAACGAACTGTCATGTCCGCCCCCTCCCCCCCTCACGCAGCAGTACGATTTATGTTACGAATTTCCCAGCGTCTCCTGAAAATTCCCACAAGCCCCCATATAATCGAAGATGGAGCCGCAGAAAGCCAACAGGTGATCATACCGATCGTCCGATTGCCCTATTGCCCCCTCGTATATTGCCCTCAACAGGTACATCGTTCAGATTCTCCCTCAGGCCTTGAAATATAAGAACCCGATAACATTTATCCAGCCTTCGTGACTTGTACAACAGAGTCAATCATTGATAGCGTGATTATCATTAGACGTGGAGAGATAGCAGAGGATAATAACCCTACGTAGGCCATACGATGATTGGTGCATTTCGAACGAAACGATATCTAATCCTTCATCTCTGGACGATGAGGAAATTTCGAAGAAAAATGTAACGTACAACGCAACGCTGTGATTTTAAACGTTTACGTTATCGTTCAAGCTGGTGTGAAATATGCACCACCTTCCAACATAATTTGAAATATCTGATAGCATAGGTCGACCCTTTTTTATCGGTACATCAAGAAAGGTATACATTCTATGAACACCAATATCTCCCCTTCCATATAGATGTCATTAAGATATTTCCATTTTTAATATCAATGCAAATACGGACCTGTTCCATAACTGAATATACACTATCATATTGCCTTTTTTACAGGTTTTGAAATTACAAAAATTTACAGTTTCATATTGAGCCTATTTATTGGAAAATGGGCTCCAATTTATGCATATTCTGTTGAAAACTTTATAGAATGTGCGGTAGTTTCATGGGGCATAAATACTACCTAAATTTCTCATCTGATGAGAACTCAATGTTGAAATGTATCGAATAGGTGAGCAGGGGACTAACCTGGCAGTAGATTAGAATGATTAGAGTTGTATCATCATTGAGAAAAACCTCGAGCTTTCGAAATCCCACGATTGTTTTTTAGAAAATAAGAAATTCACCAAAACAGATAACTTATCTCTTATTTCGTCTGAGCCAGGCTAGTTCCACCAATCGATAGGTCAACGAATTACTGTGTACGATCGTACTTTTATAAATAGCGATAAAGCTACTATTGAACTTGAATCGGTTGCAATTTTTGCGCAATCAATAAAAATAGCAGCGTATCGTTTCGAATGCTGCTTCAATAACCTAATCAGAAAACGCAGAAAGCACAGATAATTATGTTCAATGTTCACTATTCAATGGAAAACTCTCAATTATACGTTGAATTAAATTCAATAAAAAACGTCTTTTCGAAATTAACACGTATCGAATAGTTTTAAGAGCTCTGAACGTCTGGTAAACCTAAAATAAGCGACAGCCAATGCAAGCGTTGAATAAATTCATTATTTTTGAACTCTCGAGTTCAAGAGCTGCAACGAAAACAAATAACAGCAATAACAAACATTCCACAAGGGTAACTTGTGTATTTTGAATCTTCGATTGACGTATACGACGCACAGACTTGTGATTTATGCAGTTATGTCGAGATGAAAGATTTTGAAAACACATCATTTTCGGAATTTGATTGAAATCAAACTTGATCTTTTGAGAGCAGAAACAACATCCAGCTTTCAGAACGAACCTAACACCTGCGTTTCATCTTGAAAAAGGGCCTTGAAAAGGACCATCCGAAGACAGGTTATAAGGATACCAGGTAAAATCCACCTGATTACAGAATAGAGAGGAACATTGTTAAACCCTCTATTTCGTAGTTTAAAAAGGGAGTCTCGGAATAGGCGATTGTTAATTCAGAGAAAAAGGTGAATATTCTAGGAACTTCCATCATTTCTAGGAAGGTATTATAACGGGAACCAGTTTTTGTACTTGTAGGTGTAAAAACGAGTGAAACGTGTAAAAAAGTTGTAGTTTTTATTATTCTAAGCTATAATCATGACGCTCACTTTCCTTCATTTTCGAAATGGACTCAAAATAATGAAAAGAAAGAGAAGGGTGAAGCCTAAGGTAAAACGGAAATAGGTACTTTGATAAATCTACTGTTTCTCATTAGCACATAAAAGTTGATTTTTTTACTGAACATGGAATTTCAAGGATCGAAATTGTACATCCGATTATTCAAAAAAAGCTCTGGGTGAAAGATGTCACAAATTCTTTCGCGTTAATTTCAAAAGTATCAAATGTTCAGTAATTGTACCTCATTGAGGGATACTTTTTTTTTCACTTTTTAGAGAAACGAACATTACAAATTTCTTTTCGTGTAGAAGAGAACAAGTTTGGTCGAAATTTAAGTTAAATTAAAAATCCTTTGCGAACACTAGAAATATTGATCCAATACTTTTAGTATTCTGTATGGATTATTATTGATATGCACTCTCATATTAAGTGAATTTGGGGAATTTATCAAAAAAAAATAATAGCTAAGTTCTTTTAGAATGAAAATTTTAATAAAACGTGTTTTTGAGGGCCATTTGGGATATTTACCTATATCTATACAAATTTGTATCATTGGTAATTTGCGATGAATTTATTTCTGATATAAACTTCCAAGTCTTTTCTTGTAGTCGAAAATGACGTTAGAATTCAATAGTTTTGAAAGATGATTCAGATAATTTTCGCCTCCTAAGCAACCATAAATTCTCCTTCGCTGGATGAAAGATGAGGAATAGTTTAGAAATAGTGGGAGCATGAAAATTGTCCGCATATCATAAGCAGCTAATTAATCAGCAATCAGAGACGTACCCTGCATGTCGACAATAATCAACATCTCGCACAGTCAAACGCACATAATCCAGAACGCATGAGCAACACTGTCACACATGGGAAAATAGTGAAAATTGACAAAAACACAACACCTACCTGAGTGGCATCAGAGTAGGGGGTGGCCGAATTTTTGTCGACTAATTGGGATCCAAAAACGACGTTATTGCTGTTGTTCGAGTTCGATGCATCCATATTTTGTTGGGGCACCATAACTGTTAGAGAAAAATCTCCACTGAAACACAGTCACTCGACTTTTTGTGTCTTATTCAATTGAACCGTATATTTAATCCACTAATTCATACGAATAGCTCGCGAATCAACAACGCAACTGACACTTGGAGCTGGTTGTGTTTGTGTTGTGTTCGTATGTAGCCTTAGCTCAGCTGTTTCAGTCCCCACCAGCGTCGTAGCAGTGTAGGGAGGGCTTGCGCGGGAGCTATCTCTCAGCTGATCTAGGATAGCAGTTGTTTACGTTTTTATTATTATGGATTCAGGACTGAACGAGAGATTACTCAGGTCTCGACAACCAGCCTAGACCGACTGTCGGTGGTAACTGATTTCCCACGAGGAAAATCCGCGAGCCGGAAAAACCGTCGATTTTTCCGTTTCGATCTATGTCTATGTCCAATGTTTGTTTACCTACAGAAACGTGTGAACACTGATCTTATCCTTGTTCACTCCACTCACTCCAACAACACGTCAAGTTATTGAACGAAAAGCGAATGCAAGATGTGCTGTGCTAGCCTGGAGGAGTGGGGGCAATGAAAACAAACCCCCACCATTCCCTGGCAGTTGCCGGAGTCCTCCGTTAGGGGCAGCATCTATCAAAGACCTAAGGGCATAAGTTGATATCGGAAAATTAATGAAACCGACGGTTTCGTTTGTCGAAAAGCTGATTTCACGGATTTTCCGGGAAAGCCGGCTTGGTGCTAATGGGAAATTGCAGCGTTTCCGAGATTTCAGTATCGATTGGTCAATTTCCCTTGCATCCTGCGTTCTAATTGGGCCCGATGTTGACCTTGGAGCATCAACTAGTAATTGCTCTTCATTCGATTCCCCGGCAGCGTTTCATTTCACTCTTCGACACACAATTTACGCTCGGTGTGCTATGCATAAATCTTTATGATGTCGAGAAATACGAGAACTTATGACACAAATGTTCCACTTCGAAATCAGCACTGAAAGAATAATGCTGAATACGAACAATACGCATTTAAAGCTACAATATTCCACACCCGACGGTTTTCCAATTAACATTTCTTCAAAATGCTACCCTCGAATTGTAACCATGAAATTGGATGGATTGTTTCCTTTACCTGGAAAGATGTACGTCTGATACGGCCTGATTTTTATGTCTCCACAAGTTTCACAACCTACATCGATCACAAATCGAAAGTTTTTTCATTCTGAATCGCATAAACACAACAGGAGATATGGCAGATTAAAAATGGTACGATGAAAATCTAAACGAAGGGAGATAGGCTTTCGCAATTGCTCGCAATGGATTCGGCGTGTTCGAAAACCTATATTTTGATACCAAACTTTCCGATATCTAACACTGTATATGGGAAAATAACTTTTTTTGTTTTTCCATTTTCGAGTTCACTTTGAACTGCTCTCTTGAGTGCAATTATCTATCGAATCATCAACTGTTATGGTTTTCTCGAATCTACAAAACAACTTTTAAGCACTCCATATCCTAGGATAATAATAGGACACCTTGATTCTTAGACAGAGGAGAAAATAGGTCTTTTGAGGGGGGTCTAACCCCTTGCTCATTTTTGACCCAAAAAATCGAGATTTTCGAAATCGAGTTTTTGTGCTAGGGTGGAAGCCTTGGCAATGCTGATTATGAAACCGGAAATCTCAATTGAATCGGAGAAATATAACAGGAGATATCAGATTGAAATTTGCAATTTTTGAAAAATGCCATTTCAACGATGAAAATCTAAACAAAGGGTGATAGGCTTTCGGTATTGCTCGCAATAGATTCTGCGTGTTCGAAAACCTATATTTTGATACCAAACTTTTCGATATCTAACACTGTATACGGGAAAATAATTTTTTTGTTTTTCCATTTTCGAGTTCACTTTGAAGGACTCAATTAAGTGCAATTCTCTATTGAAGCATGATCTGTTTGGTTTTCTAGAATCTTCAAAACAAATTCTATTCACTCCATATCCAAAAACAGTAATAGAACATCCTGATTTCCAGACAGAGTAGGAAATAGGTCATTTTAGGGGGTCTAACCCCTTACTCATTTTTGATCCAAAAAATCGAGATTTTCGAAATCGATTTTTTGTCCTAGGGTAACAGCTTAGGCAACGCTGATTATAGAACCGAAAATCCCAATTGGATCAAATGAATATAACAGGAGATATGACAGATTGAAAATTGCAATTTTTGAAAAATGCCATTTCAACGATGAAAATCTAAACAAAGGAAGATAGGTTCACGAAATTGCTCGCAATAGATTCTGCATATCTGAGAAACTATATTTCCATACCAAACCTTCGGATACTTATCTGATTATATGAGTTTTGGTTTTCTGTTTTTTCCAGTTCACTTTCTGAACTGGAAATAGACAATAATTGAGCATTGAACGATTGAATACCACAATTTGAAACCTTGCGCTTAATCAAAAATCGAATAAATCAAACCACAGGTACGTAGATGAGACTAACATCGAATTAAAAACATTCAGTCAGTAATGCTCGACACGAAAATGCCTTTATGCAGTGATTCAATTCCCATTCAAGGAATGTACTCGCGCATCTTTCGAGATTCAGACTGGCATCTGCCGTCTCTCCCTCGTAAAATCAAACAATCCTAAAGTATCTAATTCATCACCCTGACACTCTGAAAAATCGACAATTCCTCTAGAACATCCTCGCTTTCAATAGGCTCCAGTATCGCCAGAAACGTTTCAAAAATCACTTTGGAGGAAGAGATAAGCCCCAAATCATCATCGGGCCTCGGAATGGAAATGACGATCTTGACACATTTAAAATTTAATTAGTCGTCAATGTTGTTGAACCTGTGTTCCCGGTGCTTTATCTTGTGACACGAGAAACCGTTTCTGATACGGACTACGACTCCCGGCGATGAACTCCGCAAATGAATCATGAAAAATTGATGGCAACAACTCCTAAAATATTCCTGCGATACGGTTAAGGAAATAGAGGCGCGTGGAGAAGAAAACACGCTTATAAATATAAATCCGAAATGAGATAAGTTGAGGGTACCGAAAAAAGTTCGGACTTTCGGATTATACGATTTGGATTTTGCGAAAATGGATGGGAACTGAAGTGGAACGGGGATCGGGACTCGGATTACCAAAGTTCGTTTCAATTTGAGCATAGAATTTTCGGTTGGGGGTAGTTTGCCGCCTAATACCGTTGGGAATATTGCTTGGAACATACAGGGTGTCTGGATTCAACGTGGTCTAGACGTACAAACATGGAAAAACACTATATCAGGTCACGTTCCACTATGTTAATTATCCACAATCTGCTCGATGATTTCGGAGCTGTAGGCGTCTCAATTTGATCTAAATAGTGAAAAAATATAATTGCAAATGAATTGAAAACTCGATAAGTATACAGAATGAATAGTAAAAATATTTTAACAGTAGATTCTTAAGGTCAAAAGAAACACTATTTTCCTATACCATTTTCTCCGGTTCGGCCCTGATAAAAAGATATTTTAACTTTTCTTAATGAACTATGCCATCTCTGGGAAACAAAATTCCCTTCAAAATAACACTATGACACTACAGATCTGTGGATCTTTCGAACATAGTTGGATTCAGCCAAAGTACCCAATTTTTCGAATTTCACAGATATTTTTTCATTTTTGAACACAAATTACTCGAAAACGGTGCATTATATGAAAAAATATGAAGAATTCTTTTATTTTACAAAACGTTCAAATATTCAAGTAAGGCGTTTCGCCAACAATCGATGGAGTTGTCGATGGTGACAACTTGGAGTCCCCTGATCTTGTTTAACATCGGTGAAACGATCAGTAATTATTATAAATATGAAGAATACTTTTATTCTACAACATGTTTAATTATTATTAGATCCGACTAAGTTTCAGGAGTTGGGTTCTTTGAATTTTTCAAATCAAATAAATAAAAAACTATAATCCGAAATTCGTATCATTCGATAGAACCGTTTGTGAGATAGATCTGAAAATATTTTTTTCCGCGAAAAGAGTATTGAGAAAAATGAAGTTTTACAAATAAATAATGTGAACAGGATGACTTCATGGTTTTTTAACCAAGAAATGTCATTGGAGAAGTGAATAAACGAGCCCCATATTATTTTGCCTCAGAACTTTGGAATTTGATCTGAAAGATTTTCATATCTTCAATAAAATAGTTACCTTGATCACAAAAAAGTTGAATAATGTTTAATATCAAGGTACAATATGTCGAAAAGTCAAGCAGCCTACTTCATAATGACATTTACTTCAATTTTTTCAATTTTCTAATTAAGAAAATACGAAAATGAACCATAATTGTAACAAATAATAAAAAACAAACTACATGATATAAGATGAAGTCGATTATTCTGCCATATTTTCAGAGGGCTGTAACTTGGAAGTAAAGGGTTTTTTTGCATCAATTCACAGTTATACGTGCTTCTCTACTACGATGCCTCCATTCCCTTCCAAGTATTTTGACCCTTTTCACATTCAAATTCCTAGATTAAACAAAACTTATCAACTGTAAAGGATCATACGAGTCGAGTAGGTACGGATTTCATGGAAAATGTGCGATAATAAATAGTAAACAGCTCGATCATACACTTATCAGTAATCAAATTACATTCGTTCCGAGATCGTGCTAGCCAGTATGGCGCCAGGGCAGTACTAGACGAATTTTCATGCAGCTATTGCACTTGGGTGATCCACAGATCAAGGATTTCAGAACTTTCTGTGAGAAACTCATCCAAGCTTATCTTACAAAATCTGATACAAAATATTTTCCCCTGATACTTGTTCAGAAACCTATGGAGGTTACACAGAAAAAGGTTTTTCCTGCTCTATTCACTTTACCAACGAGGTAATGCCCAGTTAAATGGACTATGCTGAAAAAAACTGAATCATCTGTTGGCGTGGCCACTGATTTCTCCATCTTTCTTCCATCAATGTACAGGGTGGGCACAAAATTCGTTGTCTACTGAAGGGATCTCGAGAACTATAAGTGCTAGAAGAAAACGGATGACTTTTCGAGCTCTCTTTCAGAGAAATAATCAAAGAATGGTGAAAATCGTAACCCCTACGATTCTTCGTTTTTGAGTTATTAGCAAAAAATGAGATTTTGACGATTTCGAAAAGTTCTCATAACTTTTTTGTCTTTGAAGTTACAGATGTGAAACTTGAACCTTCTTAGATACTTTTATACGTAGAATCTACTGACGATAGATTTTTTCCAATTCAAACATAACAAATTCAATAAAAGTTTGCACTTAAAAAAACGAGATGAAACAATTTTTTTAGCTCGTCAGTGGATTCTACGTAAAAACGTGCCTGTAGAAGGTTCAAGTTTCATTTTTTGCTAATAACTCGAAAACGAATAATTGTAGGAGGCTACGGTTTTCACCATTCCTTGTTTCTTCAAAAAATAGCTCGGAAATGTGTCATCCGTTCTTATAGTTCTCGAGGTCCCCTCAGTAGGCAAAGAATTTTGCCCACCCTGTATACAAGATTGTTGTAATAAATTCATTAATAGTAGAAGATGTTCAACACCCACTGTTTTCTATGTCTCTTATATAAACCACATGTCTCTCTTATAAACCACCTGGAGGTGATTAGTAAAAGTTCATCAATTTGATTCATTTTCAATCGGGGTGAAATTTGTACAGGGTATTCCAAATTGCTCGGTTTTGGCTGTTTCTGGTACTTTTGGACCGAAGAATTGACAATCACGAGAAGGAGATTCATAGACTCCATTACCTGAAGCTTCTTTCGATACATTCTTGATCTTCTTACATTTTACGTGTGGAAGATGTGTTGGAAAATTATTTTTCTTCATTTACCCTTATTGGGTGTAATGGAACAGGAGTTGTCTCAATGTAAACATCTTGAGCACAACCTCATTTCGTTGTCGAAGTACCATTTCCATCAATCCTACCCTTTCCAATGAAAAATCTCCGGATTAAGTTTGAAACTTTTCACTGACCCCTCCTTCCGAAAGGGAAAGATGTTAATGGATTTTTGCAACTTTTGAGATATACAGTTGGACAACGAAACATCTCTCGTTCGAACACGAACGAGCAAACACAAAGCGACCGTGAAGATTCGATTAAATCGCCCCAAATCAAGAACGCACAACAGCACGATAATGACCGAATAAAAGAATATATTTGTTTTCAACCAACATCTCAAACCCGCCGGACGACTGAGCCAAGCTCACGACCCATTGTCCGTGAAAATTTTTTGCCCCCGCTTGAATACATTGACTTCGGGGAAAAACCCTCGCTCACCTTTTCCCATCGTATTAATTTTCTTAGGGAAGATCCCTTAGGTAGGTCCGTTGGTCGTCGGACATTTAATTTATTTCGATCCGTTTCACACACATAAAACTCAAACCTAATTGTCATATTACATTTCGCATTATTCAAATGGGCTGCGGGGACCGACAATGGGTTTTTCGCTTGGCTTCATCCTTTTCAACCGCAAGTAACCCGATAGTACGCCGGGCGAATCTGCCGTTTGTTGTTCTGTACAGATTGAATCCGGAGATATTTAAATTCGACCGGGTTGATTAGAATACGTAGAGGTGCATTTTTTACGCGGGTCGTTGCTACGCGTTCTCCGACGACGTGACGTAGGCGGTGATTTGGCATACGTAAAACGTACAGAGAGCTGTGCACCGGAGCGTCCCAGAAAAAATTGACATCGAGAAGGATAAATATGGAATTTTTAAGGATAATATCCTGCGAATATATTGCTCGATGATGAGTACTTACATCCAATAAAGACCAAGCCTTTAACACGATGCCATGTGGAAGGGAAGAATTTCAAAGTTATTACCAATAAATGATATACAGGGTGGGCAAAATTGGTTGTCTACTGAGGGTATCTCGGGAACTATAAGAGCTAGAAGAAAACGGATGACACATTTCCAAGCCCTTTTACAGAGAAACAAAGAATGGTGAAAACCGTAGACTCCTACGATTCTTCGTTTTTAAGTTATTAGCAAAAAATGAGATTTTGACGATTTTGAAAAGTTCACATAACTTTTTTGTCTTTGAAGTAACAGATTTGAAACTTGAATCTTCTACAGGCACTTTTTTACGTAGAATCCACTGATGAGCTCAAAATTTTTTTTCATGTCGTAACATTAGGCCTTATTTTAAATGCAAACGTTTATTGAATTTGTTATTTGTGAATTGGAAAAAATCTATCGTCAGTAGATTCTACGTATTGAAGTGTCTGAGAAGGTTCAAGTTTCAGATCTGTAACTACAGAGACAATAAAGTTATGAGAACTTTTCGAAATTGTCAAAATCTCATTTTTCTGCTCATAACTCAAAAACTAAGAATTGTAGGAGGCTACGGTTTTTACCATTCTTTGTTTCTCGGAAATGTGTCATCCGTTTTCTTCCAGCTCTTATAGTTCTCGAGATCCCCTCAGTAGACAACGAATTTTGCCCACCCTGTATGGATAGTTCAAAATCCACGATAGGGACTGGCGATGGAATTATTTGGGCAAGCACACCAAGTGTGCAGGGTATCCCAAATTTCCCGATTATGGCTTGTACTTCCAGACTAGATAGGTGAAGAAAACCTGAATTTAAATTTTTTCACGCCGCAGAGATTCTCATTTCGATTTATAAAAATATTAGTGGAATTCCTCGTTTTTGGCTTGATGGAGGAAGCTCATTAATAAAAGTGTTCGAGGAATATGATTCTTGAGTGGTTATATCATTAGCCGGCTAGATCCAATCCTATTATTCCAAATGTCACTCACCAGAACCTTCATTTGAATTTCTTGCATGTGGGGAATATCAAAAACAACACGTGTCTGCTGATGAATTATGTCATTATCTGCCCTGAATGGACTGAATGTCACTCGTGTTCTATGACTATCTATCTCTCTCGGGGAAAATCCAATCTTCGAGCGAAGAATTGATCATGCACTTAGAATCTGAATCATATTTTCAAAATGCTTCGATAATAATCATAACTTATATGTATACAAACAAGGTTAACATTGGGGTTTTTCATCGAACAACCACGTTTAGGTAAATGTTGAAATGATGAAAAATTTTGTCATCTACTCGAATGATCCTTTCTTGGAGCCTGGGATATAGGTACTAAATCATTCTCATGACTTTCAAAGTATGCTAAACCGAAATATGAAGAGTGTTTTATTTTATGACAGGCCTATGCTTAGATTGACTGATTAAGTTATTGTGAAATTGATTAAATTTCTCCATACACCTTAGGATACTTCAGCAGAGTAATTGTAGGTTGATTCAAAAGCCATAATCACTAAAATCTAGTTGTTCTACGAGTCTACAAATTGTTTCTAGCAATGGTTTAAGGTCTCTCTCTAATACTCGGTGTTTTATTTCTAATTTTACGACTTCATCACGATTGAAATAATGCCTCTTGAGGTAATTTTTTCAGAATGAAACAGAATACCTACATATCCTTTCTGCAGTATAAAAAAACGCCGTGTAAAATTTAGTTGGATTGTTCACTGAAGTGAACATACATGTGAATTGAATGAAACGTGGCTGATACTCGAATAATTATTAATCTACCATTCAAAATATTTCAAAACGATTCAATTTTATCGCATTTCTACATAGCAACCATTTTTTGTTTGATCTGGTTATGATTTCATTCATTGTTGCTACCGGTGATATGAATTCTTCGAATGAATATTCTTATTGTGAAATTGTTCCATATATCAATGCTTCTAAGCGTAGAGGAAATTATGGTGAAGTTGCAATACAATATTTATCAGATTGTCAGAGAAAAAACATAAGGAGCTCAATGAAAACAATAACAAGAGTTTACTATTCACTTAAAAGAAGAAAAGGCTACTGCTAAGACTCAAAAAATATTCAATTCGATCTAATTTTTCCTTAAAACCCATTTTATGTTGTTCTGAAGTATATTATTTTAACTGCTTTTCCTAATTCGGCAAGTGGGACATGAACCTAATACCGAAATGTGTTTATGCCATTCCTCTTGTGTACGTGATGCACAATAAGGTTGAAATTCGTGGTTATATTGATCCGATGATTTTCCATTCCAAGAATGGTGGGGTTCAGATAGGGTGACTTGACGCAGATATCTAATATTGACAGAATTAATGCGATATCTGGCAATTAACTTATCTCAATAATTTAGGCGTCGACGTAAACAATATTTAATGCTCTAGTAACATTTCAGTTACGATTTCACTGGAATTTGTAGAAGTTGTAAATAGTTCTTTTTTATCCACAAGATATTTATGTTCAGAACGGCCTAATTATCTCGTTAGCGAGGTTAATTACATACATGTAGAATACATAGCGACATTATTGAACTGATTTGTGAAAGTCATTACATATTTCACGGTAACAGAGTATCTGATCAAATTTCAAGAAAAATTAGGGAAGTGAACAGTTCAAATTCATAACAAGGGTGGGCAACATACATACAACGAACTGGCTCAAAGCTGCTTGGGTCCCAGACAATCATAATAATTGGTCGAAATATGAAGAAAACTTCAAACCTGCATATGTCCCACAATCCGGACAGCCTGTATAATGGAGTAAATGAATTCAATCCTGAAGAGCATCAGTAGTATCTCAGGCTATTGTACCTCTATCAGATAAAGTGTGGGAGATCTGTGTAGTGCGAATTCTTTACATTGTAATAATGAGAATTGATGAATGGTTCTTCCAAGATTTGGCTTCTATCGGAATTTCGAACGGTACGCGAATTTAATCGGCTGTATCGAATCGATCGTAAAACAAGAACAAAACAATTCCGTGAGTTAGATGCAATTAATTTGTTTTGCTGTCCGAATGCTGTTATCGAAAACGTGGTTATCTCGACAAAAGCTCAGTTTTCTACTACGTATCCGATATCTGCAATAACAATATTATTTCCTCATAAGTCATCAAGCGAAATAATCGTGATGAATATTGAAATTGATTAGGTGTTTCACCCTTGATTCCGGGCGGTCTTTGGAATTAATATTCTTAATATGGTTTCGATGTACCTACTCGACAATATGGGAGAGTGTATTAAGCCAGGGTCGGGCCCTGCACATTTATAAATATGATATAAAACACAAGAATTCATCGTTGGTGATGTTGAATCGCGCACGAAAAAAGAACAGGTATACAGGGTGAGTCAAACTCACAAATATTTCAACAGTAGATTCTTGAGGTCAAAAGAAACAATTTTGTCCTTAACCATTTTTTTCCGAATCGGCTCAGTTTAAGAGATTAAATGAGTTTCGGAATATAGTTTTTCATTTATTTGATGGATCTTTTTTGAACACAAGATATCACCCACGTCTTCCAGTTTTCTCATTATGACCATTACGTACCATAAAAATACCAAAAATTCAAGGAACCCAACTCTTGAAACTAAGCTTCTTGCAATTGCTGCAGCTTATCGTTTCACCGATGTTAAACGATATCAGGGGACTCCAAGTTGTCACCCTCGACAACTTCATCGATTGTTGGCGCATAAAAACGCCTGAATATTTGAATATTTTCTCGTATGATGCGTCGTTTCTGAGTAATTTGATGCTCAAAAATAAAAATATCTGTGATCTTCAGAAAATTGGTCGAATGCAACTCTGTTTGAAAGATAAACAGATGTGTGGTGTCATAGATTTATTTAGCTTGTTATTCTGAAGGGAGTTTTGTTTCTTCAGGGGTTGTATGGCTCATTGTGAAAACTTAAAATACTCTATATCTTTTTATCAGGATCAAATCGGAATTTCAGCATGGTATGGTCCGGATTTCTTCGGTTATTTGCTGCTTGAATTGGTGCAGGGTGTGTGGACGATGTTTAAGGACCTTATCTTCAAGGTAGCCGCAAGGAAAAAGTCACAGATGCTCCAGTCAGATCACTCTAGGTCCCTTCTCAGGAAGACCAGTCGCCCACGGATCATATGTCCCAACAGCTGTTGAAATTCAAAGTTTGTTGTGTTCTTTTAAAAAAATTTCCAATTCGTTGTTGCATAAACGTAAAAGTGTACGAATGACAAAGCCCCCAATGCATTCTAGTCCAACTCATGGTACTGACTAAAAACTATAGACCCTAAGGAACACAAAGAGCCCTTCAGTAACTACCAGATCCCACTACAGCCCCTGCAATGATTCCCCGAATCTCGTCAATTGGCTTTGCCACAAACTGTAGTTCTCTACGACCATTTGAGATTTTTCTCGTGTTACTTCAGAAGTTTCATTGTTGGAAATATTTGCCATTGAGATCTGGCAGCCGAAAACTATCGAGTACGTCCCTGATAGCCAAACGAGAAAGCGCATTTAGTGAATACACTTCGATAAGACGTGATGTGGAAATAATGATTTCACAAAATAACATTGATATAGACGTATGTACTCGATGATAAAGTTCAAAATAGGATTCCATAAATCGATAAGAGCGGAAAAAATGGACCGTGCATATCGCGACAGAACACTCTAGCTAGACACTGCGTCAACTGGATATTCTAATTACGTTCGACCTTGGAGAGGAAAATTGAGGATATGGATAGGGTGACTCACTTGAGAATTCTCCCCCCAAGGCTCGGACGATTTTCGTGTCGTAAAAGTGGCGATTTCCAGCCAGCGAGGCGATAAGGAGAGCACGGTGTATTTTTCATAAAGTTTGATAGGTTTAGACGAGTTTTCATGATGGCCGTTATCGAAAATTAAAATATACTTGTTTCGCTCGCGTGGTATTTTCACTTGCTTACATCGATTTAAGAACACCGAGGTTTAAATGGACGAAGTTCTGTTTGTAGAAGAGTCTAAGGGGCGGTATATCCACCTTCTATACAGGGTGAGTCGTTGACTCGAACAAATACACTGCTCAAGAAAATTAACGCACATTATGGAAATCTCAAATTCATTCTACAACTGAAAGTGTTCTCAATGATAATTATTTTTATCAGAATTATGCATGCATATGTTATCCACTTTCAACGGTTTTCTTCAATTCAGATGTTTTTTCCCAGCAGGAATAAAAAAAGATGATATTATCAGATTTTGAATATATTGGCTCCGTTCTAAAAACAGTTGTTCTCGATCAATTCTAGTGATCAATAGTTTTTCTTTCGTTTGATTTTCTACACTCGATCGCTATGTAACGCGAAACACGTAATTTGACCCAAGAGGAATGTGCCCAAGTGGTAGTTTTGCGAGAAGAAGGGTGGACATGCACAAGAATTGCAGAAAGGTTTGGAGTTTCCCATACAAGTGTGTCCAGAATGTTCCAGCGATTCAGGGAGACATGTATGAATGTGCGAAGACCAGGACAGGGTAGACCACGAGTAACAACTGCCATTCAAGAACGTTACTTGAGAGTTTTTTCGTTGAGACAACGGTTTGCAACCGCTCGCCTCCTTCAATTCAGCTTGAGCAAACTCATGATGTGCAAATTAGCACTCAGACAATACGAAATCACCTCAGAGAATATGATATAAGGCCTCGTGTCGCGGCAAGAGGCTCAGCTCTTACCCCAGCCCATCGAAGGGCGCGTTTGGATTTTGCGAGAGAGCACATCCATTGGGAAGGCCGATTAGGAAAGAGTTCTCTTCACAGATGAGTCTAGATTCTACCATTTTGATCGACGTTCCCTTGTATACAGACGTCCACATGAAAGATATGCTCAGTGCAATTTCCTGAATACTACTGGTTTCGGGGGATGATCGATTATGGTATGGGGTTGAATATCTTTGATTGTCTGCACAGACCTAGTGGTCGTTGATAGTGGAGCTATGAATGCTGATGAGTATATAAGAAACATTCTTGAAGAGCATGTAGTGCCATTTGCCCCATACATTGGTGAAAATTCCATTTTTATGGACGATAATGCCAGACCCCATCGTGCGCGCATCGTTCAGGAGTACCTTAAAGAAATCTGGGAAGGATTAGATCAGAACATTTTAAGATCACTCATTTTGAGTATGAACCGTCGTTGCCGAGCTGTAATTAACGCAAGGGGTGGAAATACCAAGTATTAAATCACTTATCAGCATTTCAGTATTTCGAAAATTGTTCATTTCTCTTCTTTCACATAAGATTCGGCGAAATCCTGAATTTTTCTTCCATTTAATGTGTCTTGTTTCGTTCAAAACCTTCCCGAGAATACATAAAAAATAAGTTATAAAGTCAATGTGGTTAATTTTCATGAAAATTGAGATTCTCAGAATGTGCGTTAAGTTTTTTGCGCAGTGTAGTTCAACATACCTATGTTTCTGAATTTCTAGGGGCCGATGATGAGGGAAAATACACAAGTTCTCATCGAGCGAATCATCTCCAAAATGTCACCAATCCTTTCGATCAGAAAACCCTGAATAGAATAATACCACCAACCCCAACCTCAGTCTCCAAGAGATCCATGATATCCAGACTGCGGATTATGCAGAAGAATTATGTGCTACGGTTTTCGAAGGGTGAGAATTCTGGGATTATTTTTGTCAACAAACAATGGCTGCATGTCCCCGAAACCGTTAATACTCCTGATCCAAATTGAACATTTCGGTGAAACTGCCACCAAAACATAAAAATATGCCATTCAATCGTCTCTTGTGTTTGCCACAACCAGTAGCTCGCAGGGGGGAGGGGGGGAACCCATTACGAGTTGCCTTACCAACTGAAAGAGGGTAGAGGGGTCGTCGAAGAAAGAATGGTGTCTATTTTGGTACCCCATGAATTAGAACACCCCACGTGACTGCATTGTTCGCCGTCAATTGGGTGTAACTAATGTGCCCTATGTTATGCAAATGAAATTTCAACAAGTTCGGATGTTTGAAGGATCTTGTCGTACATGTGGAAGGAAGGGTTGTCTCTGATATAGGTGAGACAAGTCAACTCTGATTGAGAGTAAACCCAGAAGGGTAGCATTGAAAAATATTTGTTGTTTCATTATAAATTAGTTGAAGGAGCAGAAGAAATCTATATTTTTCTATTTATAGCATGTTATTATCAGTAAAAGGATTTTTTTGAATCGTACGAGGATATATTGAAAAATTCTTAGCCTTAGCAACAAAATTGCAGAGTCAAAATATTTTATTACTCAACATATTCTCCTCTTTATTGGATACATTTATTAGAGCGAACCTGCAACGTCTCTAGACCTTTCAAAAAAATGTTTCTTCTTGCTCTGCAAACCCGACCACCACAGCTTTCATTACCTCCTCGTTGGAAGGAAATGTAAGACCTTTTAAACTTTTTTTCAGTTGAGGAAAGAGATTATAGTCGGATGAAGCCAAATCTGGTGAATAAGAGGGGTGTTCTAGTAATGCAAACCATAAATCACGAATTTTTTGCATGGCAACATGAGATTTGTGTGCAGAGGCGTTGTCCTGCAAAAACAAATCACCTTTGGATAACTTTCCGTGTCTTTTCTCTTCGATTTTTTCCCGTAGAGTGGTCAGTAATGTTGAATAGTAATCTCGGATATTGTCCTACATTATACAAAAAATCAATCATGATTACTCCATGGCAATCCCAAAATACTGAATCAAGAACTTTTCCAGCAGATTTTTGGACACGAAACTTCTTTGGTCTTGGAGAACCAGAGTGTCGCCATTCCATCGTAAAAATGTACCCAAGTCTCATCCATAGTAACAATTCGGTTCGAGAAGTCTACATCTTTTTCAAATCGAGCACAGATCGAACGCGATGCTTCTTCCCTTGCACGGCCTTGGTCAACATTCAAACATTTGGGGATCCATTTTGCAGCAATTTTTCTCATGTCCAAATAGACGTGAACTATATGATGAACGCGTTCGTATGAAATATTCAGTGCTTCAGATATCCGTTTTAGCCCAATTCGACGGTCTGATAAAATCATGTCATGAACTGCATCGATATTTTAGGGGACTGACACAGAAACTGGCCTAGGTCATCATCTTCAATGGAAAATTCACCAGTTTTGAAGTTTGCAGGCTCGATACTTCACACTGACACTTCTAATGAATTATTGTTTGTTGCTATGATAACGCAATATTTTTTTTATGCATGGAACTGGTCTAGACTAACCAGATATCAATACACCCTCGTATTTATGGTCAATTTCTTCCTGTCTCTCTCTCCTTGGCACTGAAGTGATTGACTGGCATGGTGCAAAGAACTAGTACCTTGAATATAAATTAATCTTTAGTGACCAATGATTCTGTTCGGCATTCATGATGGCACTGCAAGACAAGCACCTCAATTGATCAATAAACTGGAGCTCTTCCTCTATGTTAATGTCAGACTGGCGCTACTGATGACCAATTCCTTTTGCTCTGTGGCGTGGACATGTGGTCGTTTCACCAAATTAGTGAAAGAAACTTTTCGTTGAAACCAATAATTCCGTTGAACGCGATGCTTATCTGTACAAAGCCGAACTAACAGTCCCATGTTTTTTCATTATCGTGTCGAACATGCCTCCAGCCCTTGTCGACAAAAATAAGTGTAATAAATAGGTGCACGTTCAAATTCCCAGGTCAGATGTTGGTACCCAATTATTTTTATCCGGTATCCTTGTACGTGTAGGAGTTTTCAGCATGACTCCACGACTATTTCATTACAGAACCGTGTAGATAAAATCTTTTACGCGCACCTACCTGAAAAAGGATTGACAGGAAGCTAAATGCCTCATTCTAGATCATTAAGACCGCGTGGTGCGTTTTCCCGAGGACTGTGGGTAATTTTTCATAATTTCGCTGAGCCATCCCCGTCACGGTCTTTCGCTACGAATTTTATCAATTACCCAAGATCCGATCTCGTATAATCAACACCTATCCGGACCCAAAAGATATCTTATCGGCCATCTGCTTTGTTTCTAGGCGCATGGAATAGGAAAATTCGGGTTATTGAAAATGAGCTCACGCAATTTTTGGGATTTTTTCTGGTAATGATCGGTTACGCGTTCGGGTATTCATGCTTCGATTATTCAGAATTATGTTGGTGAGGGCTGTAATTTTTTTTCGGATACGCCTAGAAATATCGGTTTATTCGGATTTCTACTATTGTGTGGGTTGTTTTCCGTCGATCTCCGAATTTATTAGGCGGAAAAGTATACGTTATTTACGTAGATATCGATGACTGTGATGATACTGCTGCCTGGAGAACGTTAAGAATTAATATACAATATACCTCTATTTTTTATTAATCGGGAGGGTTTATACCTTCAGTTATGAAAAACTTGTAACTTTCTATCGGATATTGTCCCAATTAACTTGAACAAGCTTTGAAAAAGGCTTCTGAGTTCTTCCACAGAATATTATCCATACAGAGTGAGAATATTTCTCAACAAGGCAGATTCATCAGAACTTCATCGAGCAGTTGGTGATATTTCTAGCTCAGAAATCGCCAAAAACTTTGCAGAAAGCAAAATAAAGAAACTGATAAGCAACAGAAGACACCAGAACGAGGTCGACCAATCCAACTTTCTTTCATCTACCGTGAACAGTTCAGATTTTATGATTTTTTCCCGCGAAGGTTCAAAATTTCGAATTTTCCATTGACCATAACTTGTAAAATAAATTTTTTCAAAAATATCTGTTCGCATATTCGTGTTCTACGCCCTCGAATTAGTCGACAGTATGAATTTGGTTTCGATCGGAGACCAAAAATATTTTTTTAAAAAATCGCAATTTTTCCATACATATGCATGGAAAATTTGAAATTTTTTTCGATCTTCCCGATTTACACTAAAATTGAAGTATTTACAGAATCGAGGGCGTAGATTACGAATATGCAAACAGAATTTTGCTGAAAGGATTAGTTTTCAAGTTATGGTCGATGAAACATTCGAAATTTTGGACCTTGGCGGAAAAAATCATAAAATCTAAACTATTCACGACAGGTCCATGAAAGTTGGATCTCTAACATCGCAAAGAATCAATCTATCATTAAAAAATCAGCTTATGTCCAGTGCCTCTTTTCTGGCTGCTACAGCTCCTCAAATTTGACCAATTTTTTCGAAATTTTGACTAAAAACCACTTATTTCCCAAAATACTCATCCTAGGGCAAAACTAATTGCATATTCATAATTCACGACCTCGAATTCGTCAAAAGAATGACCGCGGTCTATATAGTCCGAAAAATAATTTTTTTTCTATTTAGAATAATTTCGTCTTTTACTTGTGTTTACCAGCGCTTTATAAAATACATCGCCAAGGATGCCTCAGTGTCGGACGATAGCTGTCGTTATGGCTGTGCGACACTTGAAACCATCCAGCACATGATGCTGTTGACAAGATTTTACACCAAGAATTGGCAATGAAAGTTGGTAAAACTTCTAAAGTCGAAAAAGGTTTCGCATTACAATTACCATTCAGATTTTTTATTGGAAAATGATCATCACAAAAGCTACTGGGATATTCTTGTTCTCATAGTCCGGAACGTAACTCACAATAGTCCTGACCGTGGAAATTCCAAATAAGAACAACCACCTTCTAGATGAGCACAATTTCGAAATACAGAGATCTCGAGGAACCAAACAGGAGACAGGAGACAATGGAAATTGAAAGATATCCAGATCATCCCTTTTGTCATTTCATCTACAGGCCTGATGCCGAAGGAACTACAGAATCATACAGAAAGCGGTACTGCTAGGGACATCGAGGACGGTGTGCAAGTTTCTGGGAAATGCAGAAGAACATGGAAAAATACACCATCCACTGCGTAGTGGACGGGAGATCAGGAACCCAAGGGACACCAAGGAGACGAGGTAGAGACAGGACCCGATCACTATATGAGCTTAATCCTTTTGATATCCGAGGTAATATTCCAGTGGGATGAGGGAATGTTGCTAAAGTCATAATTCTTCAATGAATCTTTAGTAACGAACCTGAATAGTGAATACTACCACGGATCAGCTGTTTTCTTGGAATTCTTTCGGTATTTAGAGCAGACAATCTAATCCCTCCTAGGAATGAATGGACCACTGAAAAGAGCGTCACCAAAGTTGAGGTTATAATTAATTTCATACGTCACGGTTTCGCCAAACTGACAGCTGCGAGGCTACAACGTAGAATTCGCAGCTTCTTTCGGAGTTCCAAATGAAAACGACAAGACAATCCGGAACTTTCTGGTAAACTATCAGGAAAGCATTGAATCCTCGTTCGACGGTGACAGAATGGATGCGAAACCAATTAAATCGAGCCCTCCAGACCTCCCATAAAGAAATCGACGTCCCTTATTCTGTGTCTGGCTCGGTTTAAATTAATTCATGGCGAATTGAAGGCGATAAATAACGATTTCATGAAATGAGATATTCCGCCTCTGTTTCGGGAAACCGGGCTAGGACCAGGAGGAAATGGAAACGCGGAATTCTGGGAATTCTTCCCGGCTCTTATATTGGCGGACCGGGGGCCGAATGAAGAGATATTTAGAACTAATTTCGACGGATTTCCCCGTTTTCTGTCGCCCCGGCCGCATTGAGAGGATGTTTTCCGAATACGAAACACCGATATCGGCTTTTGCGCCCACGTTTTTCCGTATACAGTGGGCCTTTAGAGGGTACGGGTGGACGTAGACGGACTGGGCGTCTGGTTAGATCAGGTTTCATCTTGTTCGATTCCCAGAGTTTTTTTACTTCATTTTTTTCCCATCATTGGCCACTGATGGAGTAAGGTAAATAATATACTCTATTCACTTTTATTTTAGCAGTCGGTTGGTCATGGAAATTTGACACATTTCACTCTGTATAGTACGAAAATGTGGGGTTATTACGCTTGTCAAAACATTTTTGGGTTTTGAATCAACGCTATGTTGCCCGTTCTACGTTTCTGTTATTACGTATTTTATCACAATGTCGAATCTCTTCGGAAAATATGTGACGAACATAATTGAAGTTTAAACAAACTGATTGAAGGCATACCAAATCCAGTTATTTGCATGGAAAATACAAGAGATCAGTGTTATATCATAATATGCACTAGCTTGAGGAAAGTTAATGTTCGTTATCTTCTTTGGCTAAAGTAGAATACGTTTCATCAGTTGTAGATTTCAAAAATATTAACCCGAAGTTGAAATGCATATGATGCAGTGGTTGGGAATGGGTATCTCCTGAAGGAATTAACAGATAATTACAAAAATGTTAAATTCTTCAACAAAAATCATCTTGCATCAATGGAAGTGAAAGGAATTGAAGGAAGTTTCAAGTCAAGATGAACTTCACCTTTGAACTAAAATTTCACATGAGTAAACAATTAGCAGGACAACTGGCTCGTATTTGTGGCTGTTCATCTTAATGCATTGATATAATAATAATAATTAGGTATTTATTGGTACCTTAAGACATTTACAATGTATAGGACAAGTCAAATGAAAAATAGAAAAATTAATTTTCGGGAACTCATTCTATAATTCTATTCAATTCACTTTATAAAGGGGACTAAGTAATCAGCTTCAGTCATTCATAATAAATGACGAAATCAATGAAATTCGAAAGAAATCACTGATGTTTATCATTGTTTATTGAGAACAGGAATTGTTAGTTGGTTTAACGTAATCTTCAAAATCATATACATTCGCAGTGAGTAGTAGAACATATCAAGACAACAAAAGGTAGCAATCTAAGATTTATCACTTATAGAGTAGATTCTGTTTCCAATACTCAGCTGAGAACCGTTATAAACCATATATTATGTCATGCCATCAAAATTCTTCAAGAATATCCACTTCTGAACCATGTAGATTTATTGGTTAGATATTCTCATTCAGAAGAGTCCACTTCTCACGAGGGATGACAATTTCGATTTCGTTTATAATGAATCCATCATCTTTTTTGATATCTTCATCGCAAAAGTGCTCTTGACACCCGAATTGATTCCGAGTCGATTCTTCAGTTAAAGTTTTTTCCAATTTTCTCTCAAAAATGCACTGTGAAATTTTATCTCTTCTCCTTTTCTTTCCGATGCCAAACCACTCTTACACTAGGGCACGCTACAACATTTCACCATAATCATATGTTGTTCTCTTATCAAAAATCGAAAATAATAATATTCTAATCATCTGTCACCAAGAAGACAGTTCATTCAGCCAACTTCAACTAGTTTAAATCAAAATTTCGCCATCCTGTGATCGCCAGCGCTGCTATTGGCAAAAACATGAACTACCTATTGGTACATACTTTAGGGGACAAATAATCTATGGTCTCAAAGCAGCGCTCGTTCTCCTTCTCTCTACTCTCCATGCATAGGAGTTTCCTCCTCTCTACCACAGAATCGACACTCCTGATAAACACATTCTCATCATATGCTTCCTGAGGCGACAATGTCCTTTAAGAAATCCAGTGAGGAGGCGTAACTTATTTTTAATCAGATCCAAAAACTTCCTGGATCCTGCAGTTTTAAAATTCCGAATGAAGAGTGTTTCTTTCTCCTTTTCCTGAAAAAAAACTGTTTCTTGTTGGTAAATCCATCATCGCATTTTCCTCCCTTCTGGGATTACTGATGATATTATGTATTCATTTTTCAAGGTGTTTGACAGTTGAGTGATATTTACATGTGGATAAAATTACTAATCTCTTCTCGATGGCCACCACCTTTGTTACATCCGAAACCCTCTGGTCTATCAAGCAAAAAAGCTCATTCATATTTAGAAATATTTATTACCCCACTGAAACCGTTGGTTATTGAGCATCGCATAAAAAATCCCCCAATCTAAATAGCCTCGGAACTTTTAAAATCCACCCCGTTTGAGCCTAATGTATCGTTGGTAATGTTTAATTACGACCCTGTGAACCTCGCAACCCCCTTCACGTATGAACGGTTTCATATGTATCTCGAATATTGGGAAAAAAATGATTTTGCATAGTAATATCCTTAATCTCCGAGGCATTGTACTTTTTTCTACGCGATGCTCGTAAAGTACACTTTCGGAGAATGCAAGAGCAAGATACCTGACGCTAGGTCTCTCGTATAAAATACGGGTATAATCCTATGCTGTCAGTCTGTCAGCGCTCCTTGGGTTTGCGTTTTGAAATGTGGTTTATTCCTCGACGGAGTTTCAACTTGGGCTGATTTGAATAATTCCGAACAATGGAATAGGCCTCAGACTAGCATACGTTCGATATTCTATGAAACCAGTATATTTACCCATAAGATAACCATATATTATTCATGTTGATGATCTAACAGACGTATTCGTATTCTTGTTCCTTCCATGCTTGAACGGTCGCCTTTATCTGTAACTTCATCGGGAAGGCCATCTTTTATGGGCAGTCTTAAAAGTAGCTTCTGGTGTTTGACCGTTATAAATATGGTTCATTATGGGCTTATATCATTTGGGAACTACAGCGCCAATACAAATGAAGGCAGTAGCTCTTAAAGGAAGATACGTATGATAAAACATGTAGAGAAATTAATTCAGCTAAAGTACTTTCACAGTGGGGAATTTCAACGACAACTTTTGGAGTTCATTCTGGTGTACATTGCAGAACAGATTCGAAGGTAACATTTGAGCTGGCAGTTTTGTCTAATAATTTAGTAGATTCGATTGTTTATGATCACATAATATCAGTAAAATAAACCTGGGAGGAAAGTATATCTATTTTTCGAAGTATGATTTATTCCAAAAAAACAGCATCCTTTTATCGAACTTTGGATATTTGGACCTCAAGAATCTACTGTTAAAATATTTGTCCGAGTCAAGTAGATACACTGCGCAATACTCTAAATACTGCGCATACTCTAAATTGACTTTATAACTTATTTTTTATGTTTTCTCGGGAAGGTTTTGAACGATACAAGACACATTAAATGGAAGAAAAATTCAGGATTTCACCGAATCTTATGTGAAAGAAGAGAAATGAACAATTTTCACAATACTGAAATGCTGATAAGTGATTTAATACTTTGGTATTTCCACCCCTTGCGTTAATTACAGCTCGGCAACGACGGTTCATACTCAAAATGAGTGATCTTGAAATGTTCGGATCTAATCCTTCCCGGATTTCTCCGAGTTGGATTCCTAAGTCATTAAGAGTAGCTGGATGATTTTCTGAACTTCTCAGCCTTCTATTGAGGTTGTCCCAAACCTGCTCAATCGGATTGAGATCTGGACTTCTTGCTGGCCATTCCATTCGAGAGACTCTTCAAGGTATACTCCTGAACGATGCGCGCACGATGGGGTCTGGCATTATCGTCCATAAAAATTAAATTTTCACCAATGTATGGGGCAAATGGCACTACATGCTCTTCAAGAATGTTCCTTATATACTTATCAGCATTCATAGCTCCATTATCAACGACCACTAGGTCTGTGCGAGCAGTCAAAGATATTCCACCCCATACCATAATCGATCCTCCCCCGAAATCAGTAGTATTCAGGAAATTGCACTGAGCATATCTTTCATGTGGACGTCTGTATACAAGGGAACGTCGATCACAATGGTAAAGGCAGAATCTAGACTCATCTGTGAAGAGAACTCTTTCCCAATCGGCCTCTTCCCAATGGATATGCTCTCTCGCAAAATCCAAACGCGCCCTTCGATGGGCTGGGGTAAGAGCTGGGCCTCTTGCCGCAACACGAGGCTTTAAATCATATATATATATTCTCTGAGGCGATTTCTTATTGTCTGAGTGCTAATTTGCACCTCATGAGTTTGCTCAAGCTGAATTTGAAGGAGGCGAGCGGTTGCAAACCGTTGTCTCAACGAAGAAACTCTCAAGTAACGTTCTTGAATGGCAGTTGTTACCCGTGGTCTACCCTGTCCTGGTCTTCGGACATTCATACCTGTCTCCCTGAATCGCTGCAACATTCTGGACACACTTGTATGGGAAACTCCAAACCTTTCTGCAATCCTCGTGTATGTCCACCCTTCTTCTCGCAAAACTACCGCTTGGGCACATTCCCCTTGGGTCAAATTGCGTGTTTCGCGTTGCATAGCGATCGAGTGTAGAAAATCAAACGAAAGAAAAACTATTGATCACTAGAATTGATCGAGAACAACTGATTTTAGAATGGAGCCAATACATTCAAAATCTGATAATATCATCTTTTTTTATTCCTGCTGGGAAAAAACATCTGTATTGAAGAAAACCGTTGAAAGTGGATAGCATATGCATGCATAATGCTGATAAAAATAATTATCATTGAGAACACCTTCATTTGTAGAATGAATTTGAGATTTCCTTAATGTGCGTTAATTTTTTTTTTGGGCAGTGTATAATTCAGATCTAAGTTTCAGTGTAATACGTCTTGAGAAGTTTTTATAGTATCAAACCTTCTTTCAAATTGATGAAATCAACTTACAGAACAAAAACATCTTCATACGCATCTGTTGTCAAAGGCATATACATCATCGTGTCGATTGACGAAAGAGTATTATTCAACCAACAGACGATCACAAATTCAAGCTGCATAAACAAAAATCCTGCAAGCGTTCATCAACAAATCCCTGCCTGGTTACCAAAACGATCGAATTAGATAAGATAAATTTTTCGTTCTCTACCAGCGTTGAAAGTTTTCCAACAACATATTTATGACTTTAGACATACCTGGAGTGAATTTAGGATCCAATTAGATAAATATTCGCCTGTTGCGATATGGTCCGCAATCCTTGAATAAATTCCTTGACGGTTGGCTTAAAAATTTATTTTGACAGTATTATGAATCGGCATCTATTGAAGTAGATTGATGGATGGCCAGTTTTTTCATACGGGAATAAACGAAGTTTGGGTCGAAAATTCAGATTGTGTGAACGGATCATCGGCCAGGTCTTGGACATGTTAATTTTGTGACTTTCGATCTGATTTGCATCGCTTGTTTCACACGGTTTTGGCCTTGCGCAATGATCAATAGCTGTTTAATTATGGAATTTAGCAATTAATACAATGTCATCAATGTTCTCTTCATCAGAATATTTTTTTCGAGACGTTCTTAAATTTTTTGGGTAGTTTGTGGTTTGAAGTTCCCCTGTCTATTATATTTCTATGGTTTATCAACTGTCCATATTCTAGAGCTACACTGTTGATACCAGTCATGATATCACTCAAAATGATTCCGCACATGAGATTGCATGAGCTCACGTGACGTAAAATCAGTCTGTTTCCGCCTCAACACAAGGATTTCCCCGAAAATGATCGAGGAAAAATTCATTATCGACCAGATTGGCCCTGAAGAGCAAACAGAGGTGGGAACATCTCCAACAACTAATTTATTTCCTCTTTTCTTCGCTTCAGATGAGCCTTAGGGAGAGATGGGAGCTCTTGACCATATTTATTTTCTGGCCACCATTCGATTGATGATTCAGTCTACAAACTAAACGTTTCTGACCGCCTAATCGAATTTTCGAGCATGTCATATCGGTTGTGCATCACGTGACGGGATGGGGTTTCGGAAAATCAACAAGACAAAGTCGAAGTTTTGATGGAACAACAACTGAACAAATATATGCTTTTTATTTGACCGGCATGTGTGTACTTTCGACATTGAGAGATTATGTTATGTTACAGTTTGATCACAGTTACATACGCACTGAGTCGGAGGAGTTTCATTTCATTAAGTCACGAAAATATGACAGAAAAACGAGAAGGAATTAGTCTTCTGTGTCAATTGATAGAATAAACATAGAAGTTGACGTATCTATACTTTGATACCTGAAGTTTGATCATCGATGAGTTTGATGCTGGGTTATTTTATGGGTATATTGTGTAATTTCAAATTGGGTATTTTGAAATTCCTGATCTGGTTATTTGATCAATAGTTTTCGATTCAACGTTAAATAACTATTCAGAATACGAAAATGGAAAATGATATTTCAAAGATTTGCATGAATTTTTATGACAATCAATCAATTCGGACCATAGATAGTTTTTAAGGTCTATGTTGATGGAAGTATTTCGAATATTCGTTTTATTTCAGTAATAGTGAAATTTCTGTTTTATCCCTGGCTAGCAGCATGTAGAATTCATTCGTACGAATTTAGACGGATGAAATGAAGATGTTTGATCATTCACAGCCACTGTGAAATTCGTTATAGCTAACTTTTAATGTAAGTACAAGTTCTCCTTTCTGATACATTTCTATACGATTGAGATTAATTTGTATTCAAAATCGACTGCTCTTCAAAAGTTAAGAATATTGAAGTTAATCGTGTTCTTCTTAGAAAACCTCAATTTCCTTTGGAAATACCTTAATTTAGAGTTTTTAGGTTAGACTAATAGAATTTCAAAGAATTCATGTATGCACACAGCGAAAGTTGACCTTCGAAAAATTCCCTAAAAGTTGGGGTCAGTTAAAACGTCCTCAAGACCGAACGGTTGTGCCGAAATGGATGAAATTCTTAAATTTATCGCTAGAAGAGCTGCTTTTTCAGAATATGCATAGACATAGAGACATGGACTGAGCAAAGTCAGCATGAAATTATTGAAATTGGCATTTTTATAGAAAGAGAGAAATGATCGTCGGGAATTTACCTGTCTCTTTTTTGTTCACATAGAGGTGAGTGTGGACCAATCAAAATTCTAGAAAAAGACAACTGCATTCCCGACGTGCGTTTCTCTCTGTCACTTTTTTTGACCGTATTTCATGCATAGATATAAAGGGAAAGCACAGTCCATGTCTATATGTCTATGAGAATATGTAATTCATTTAGATCTATGATGATTTTCCTGAAAGATACGGGACTGGAAATTTGAGCTTCGAAAAATTCCTAAAAAGTTGGGTTGAGATGGATGAAATTCTCAGATTTATTACTAGAAGAGTTGCTCTTTCAGAATATGTATAACATTTAGATTTATGATGATTTTCCTGGAAGATATGCGACTGTAAAATTGACCTTCGAAAAGTTCCCAAAAAGTTGGGTTCACTTAAAACTTCCTCAAGATCGAACGGTTGCGCCGAGATTAATGAAATTCTCAGATTTGTTACAAGAAGAGTTGCTCTTCCAGAATATGTAACTCATTTAGATCTACAAAATTTTTTTTGGAAGATATGCGACTGTAAAATTGTCCTTCGAAAAGTTCTCAAAAAGTTGGGTTCACTTAAAACTTCCTCAAGATCGAACGGTTGCGCCGAGATGAATGAAATTCTCAGATTTGTTACAAGAAGAGTTGCTCTTCCAGAATATGTAACTCATTTAGATCTACAAAATTTTTTTTGAAAGATATGCGACTGTAAAATTGTCCTTCGAAAAGTTCTCAAAAAGTTGGGTTCACTTAAAACTTCCTCAAGTTCGAACGGTTGCGCCGAGATGAATGAAATTTTCAGATTTATTACTAGAAGAGTTGCTCTTTCAGGATATGTACCACATTTAGATCTACGATAATTTTCCTGGAAGATACGCGACTGGAAAGTTGACCTTCGAAAAATTCCCAAAAAGTTGGATTCACTTAAGACTTCCTCAAGACCGAACTATTGCATTAGGGTCGATGAAATTTCGAGATTTATTACTAAAAGAGTTGCTCTTTCGGAAAATGTTTCACCTCAAGATCTACGGTGATATTTCTGGGAGATACGTGTGCACTTCTGACGAGCTGTTTATAAACACAGATATTCATTTTAATTTTCCCAAATCTTCTTGTTCCACTTCACGAAATTTGGTCTCGTCGCTCTAGCGAATTAGGGTTGATACCGATTCGAATTGAATCCGAGATTGGGCAATTTCCTCTCCGACAATTCCGCCGGCTACCGTTTAAATTGAACGGTATTTCACCGCGCCACCCTGTATCCTTTTTCCGCCCTAGGGTCGCAATTAAAACGGATCAAATGACCCAGCGCTCGGTATCGGGAACGATATAGAAACAATAAGAGAGACCGTAGGAAAATGCTCAAAAGGTTATAACGAGGGTTTAGTCAAGGGTTTATGGCTACGGCCCAGAGAGACAAAACTACAATCTCCACATTGAAAGGGATTCGACTGAGTAGTTTGGGCTATTCCGTGAGCGGCGTGTGCTTGTGAAGGGCGAGGTGGGTGGAAGAAGAGAATGGCTTTCAATCTGGTGTACTCTGGCCATAAATAATTCTTTGTCCGACGATAGAATAAATGGAGATGCCGGACGAACCCCGAAAACCAACAAAACTCGTATGCTGCGGAAGACCTTCGAATATTGAATGGTTTTGTCGTTGCGCTAGGTGGAAATGAATTATGCATCGGCTCCGATCAAATTTGGAGATCTCTGCTTTGCTCCCTCGATGGCGTCGAATTGGAAATTTGACATCTTCATCCTAATCTTCGATGTTTCTCATGACAACCAAAAACCCGCGCTTCACCATCGAAATTATCCCAAGTCCGACTAAAAATAATTATTCATTTATCTATATCGAACCGGGTCGTTTTATTGACTAACTCGGTGTTGTAGATCACCAATATGCAATTAGATTTTTTTCAGGATCATTATTTTGGGAAATGAATCACTTTTAGTGCAAAATTTCGAAAAAATTGGTCGACTTTGAGGAGCTCTAGCAGCCAGAAAAAAGGCACTGGACATATGCTGAATTTTTTCGTCATAAATTGGTCCTTTGCGAATAGAAAAATCCACTTTTCATTCATCTACTGCGAACAGTTCAGATTTTATGATTTTTTCCGCGTAGGTCCACAATCTCGAATATTCCATCGACCATAACTTGGAAAATAAATTTTTTTAAAAATATCTGTTTGCATATTCCTTATCTGCACCCTCGAATTAGTCGACAGTATAAATTTTGTTTTGATCGGAGACCAAAATTTTTTTTCGAAAATTTTTCGATCTTCCCGATTTCCACCAAAATTGGACTATTCACTAAATCGAGGGCGTAGATCACGAATATGCAAACAGAATTTTGCTGAAAGGTTTAGTTTTCGAGTTGTGGTCGATGGAAAATTGGAAATTTTGGACCTTTGCGGAAAAAATTATAAAATCTAAACTGTTCACGGTTTGTGAATAAAAAATGGATTTTTAAATTCGCAAAGGATCAGTCTATCATCAAAAAAATCAGTATACGTCTAGTGCCTTCGTTATAGCTGCTACAACTCCTCAAAGTCGACCAACTTTTTCGAAATTTTCCACTAAAAAGGATTTATTTACCAAAATAGTGATCCTAAGGGAAATCCAATAGTATATTCGTGATCTACGACCTCGAATTATTCAGTAAAATGACCCGGGTAGATATAGCTAAATGAATAATTTTTCGGTGGACAAAAATTTTTTTATCGTTCGAACTATATCGAGCCAGGTCAATTTTTTGACTAATTCGAGGTAATAGATTGAAGATGGGTCTTAAAATTCGCCTTAATAGTCTAATAGTACACAAAACTCAATTTTTTTTTAAATGAAGTGGGTTTTCAATGAAAAAACTATCTGATTTTTGACTGCAATCAACATTTTCAAACTTTACGGACAAAAATTGATATTTTAATTTGCCAACAGAGATAACAGAGGTTGGTGGAGCTTCTGTCATTATATTTTCAACATTGTTGATTAACTATGGAATTCTGATCTTTAATCATCCACTTCCTTTTTTTATTTGAAAAATACCTGTTTCACAAAAAGCGACCACCATCTCGAAACAGTAGACTTGGAAACACTGATGATCTTCACATCTACAGCAACATTGGGATACTCGAGAAGTCCCTGAAACATTTATCTATAAAATATTTCCACTCGCCTTCTATTTTCTCCCCATTTCTGAATCAGGATTCAATGCTCAATTCTAAAGGCGATAAAAATAATTTGCTGATAATTTTAATATCTACATGTGCAATACAGAACGCCAATTTGACAGTAGAGACAGGACTAGAGTATCAACCTTCAAAATCAGCCTACTTTTCGACGAGTTTTGTGATTGCACGGTGTGTTTTTCAGTCTCGTACATAGTGATTATGGAAAAATCTTATTATAACCCGGATAATGTGAGGAAATGTGTTGAAAACATAAAGATTTAATGAGAATGAAGTCATTAGATACGGAATGTGAACTGCTCGATGCAGCCGTTCGGTATTGACGATTATTGATTCCATGTTTTAGGAAATTTTTCGATAGTCACCGGTAGAGTAGTTTTTCTCTCAATAAAAGTAACCGTAGATGGAAATGTGATAAATGTTCTGAAAGAGCAACTCTTCTACACTCCATTCACTTTTATTTTAGCACTCGGTTGGCCATGGAAATTTGACACAATTCACTCTGTAAAGTACGAAAATTTGGGGTTATGACGCTTGTCAAAATATTTTTGGGTTTTAAATCAACGCTATGTTGCCCGTTCTACGTAAAAGATTCTGTTGTTACGTATTTTATCACAATGTCGAATGTCTTCGGAAAATATGTGACGATCATAACTGAGGTTTATACAAACTGATTGAAGGCATACCAAATCCAGTTATTTGCATGGAAAATACAAGAGATCAGTATAATATCATAATATGCACTAGCTTGAGGAGAGTTAATGTTCGTTATCTTCTTTGGCTAAAGTTTGATTACGTTACATCAGTTGTAGATTTCAAAATATTAACCCGAAGATGAAATGCATATGATGCAGTGGTTGGGAACGGTTTCTCCCGAAGGAATTAACAGATAATTACAAGACTGTTAAATTCTTCAACCAAAATTATCTTGCATCAATATAAGTAAAAGGAATTGAAGGAAGTTTCAAGTCAAGATGAACTTCACCTTTGAACAAAAATTTCACATGAATAAACAATTAACGACAATTAACAGGCGCGTATTTGTGGCTGTTCATCTTAAAACATTGATATAATAATAATAATTAGGTATTTATTGGTATCTCAAGACATTTACAATGTGTATGACAAGTCAAATGAAAAATAGAAAAATCAATTTTCGGGAACTCATTCTACGATGACATTCATCGAAAATCCTGAGGTGAACTTTTCGCATTAATTCACTCAAACATAAAATTCTCAAATGCCACCACTTTTTTGGGTCTCTCAATAGAAGGAAATTCTTTGTCATCCTCTTCATTCACAATCTTTCTGATTGTGGGAATATTCAGCTGAAATATAAGTCGTCTAGATTCAGATGAAACATTCTATAAATTCTCTTACATTGAATATGTTCGCTACCGTCTGACGTATTGTGGATTTTAGAATATCAGGGTATAACTATTTGAATGATCGGACCTGAATTCTAAATAGCACTTCCTGAAACCATGTCTCTTTTTTCAAACACTTTCGGCATTTTCGTAATAAAAATTGATATTAGTTGTGGCAACGGCGTTATGACATTAACGACATTTCATGAGTGCCAACCTTACTCCGTTCTAGTTACAAAAACTTGAGCAAATTATTTCATGGCCAACCGACTGCTAAAATAAATGTGAATGGAGTATAGTAATAAATCTGAAAATTTCATGGAGCTCGATTTATGGGAATCGAATTTCATCCGTAGAAAGCCAAGCAGCTGATTCGGTTCTGGAAAACGGGGACGACCCAAACTGGCTGGTTTCTTTTCCTCATGTGTCAATATAAATATTTTGTAAGGGCTGATGAGAACTGCCAACCGGGGCATATGCGGTGGTTCCCTTTCTCACGAACGTTAAGGTTAAATATAAAAATTTTATTACTCCTAACACGCCATGAATTATAACATGCGTCGCACCGTTGATGCTGTCAGAAGTAGATCTAAATGGCCAGAGTCTCGTCGTAAATCGGAGGCAGATGCCAGCATACACATATACCTGGAGATTTCCTGGAGAAACGCTTCTCGCCTGTCGAAAATTGCACCCCTCTCACGGTTTCGCGCAAACTTATTTGGAGATTTTTATTGCCCGAAACTAATTCAGTGTTCAAACACCGCCGAAATCATTCTTTACACTTATTCGACTTTAACGATTAGGGTACTGGAGTTTACGAGAGTTTCGTATTCTGAGGCAACAGCGAATTCTCGATTCTTTTCATACGCGAATTTTATTGCTTCGGTTCGGCATTCATGTACCTACTTTTTCTGTTTCCTTCCTCGGACAGTCATTATTGTTCGAAGTGACCTTTTGTCTCTCAGTCGAATGCAACACGACATAAGTTTAAACTCGAGAATCGAACGAGAAACACTGAAGAATCTTATACGAGGATTGTATTGAAACATTCTTAGCCTACTATAGAACCAAACAAAATTTCAATGTCAAAATGTTCGATTACTCAGCATATTCTCCTCTAAATTCGATACATTTATTACAGCGAACCTGCAACGTCTCTAGACCTTTCGAAAAAAATTTCTTTTTTTGCTCTGCAAACCAGACCTCCACAGGTTTTATTACCTCCTCGTTGGAAGAAAATTTACGACCTTTTAAACTTTTCTTCAGTTAAGGAAAGAGATGACAGTCGGATTGAGCCAAATCTGGTGTATAAGGGATGTGTTCTAGTAATTCAAACCCTAAATAACGAATTTTTGCACGGCAACGAGAGATTCGTGTCCAGGGGTGTTGTCCTGCAAAAACAAAACACCTTTGGATAGCTTTCCGGGTCTTTTCTCTTTAATTTTTTCCCGTAGAGTGGTCAGTAATGTCGAATAGTAATCTCCGGTTATTGTTCTACCCTCATCCGAAAAATCAATCATGATTACTCCATGGCAATCCCAAAAAACTGAAGCAAGAACTTTTCCAGCAGATTTTCGGACACGAAACTTCTTAGGTCTTGGAGAACCAGAGTGTCGCCATTCCATCGATTGTTGCTTTGTTTCTGGATCATAGACATGTACCCAAGCCTCATCCACAGTAACAATTCGGTTTAAGAAGCCTACATCGTTTTCAAATCGAGCACAGACCGAACGTCATGCTTCTACCCTTACACGCTTTTGGTCAACATTCAAACATTTGGGGATCCATTTTGCAGCAATTTTTCTCATGTCCACATTGACGTGAACTACATGAAGAACGCGTTCGTATGAAATATTCAGTGCATCAGATATCCGTTTAAGCCCAATTCGACGGTCTGATAAAATCATGTCATGAACTGCATAGATATTTTCGGGAACTGACACAGAAACTGGCCTTTCCGATCGGTCATCGTCTCCAATGGAATATTTACCTCTTTTGAATCTTGCAGTCCAATTTTTCACGGTCGCATACGAAGGGCATTGATCACCAAGGGTATTGAGCATATCTTCGTAAATCTCCTTACCTCTTAACCCTTTTAAATACAGGTACTTGATGATGAGTCGATACTCAAATTTTTCGATTTTCACAATTTCGGTGGACATCTTCTTACTTTTAATTTATTGCGTATATAGAATATAGTGAGAAGGGGTAACAGTTCACTGCGACCTTAAGATCTATTGTGCCCCCTAACAGAGCTGTTTTCATCGCGCCCTTTACATCTCGCCTTCCAGATCCAGAGATCTGATGAAATCCAATATCTGAGACGGCTTCAACGAGGATAATTCCCCACTCCTACAAGTTTCTCGTCCAAAGCACTCTTTCCTTTGGCTTGCAATGGCAAAGCATTCCGTAACCAGGTGAATAGGAGTTTCCTCCTCCTCCCCACAGAATCTACACTCGTCAGTGTCCGACAAACCCATTCTCAACAGATGCTTCTTTAGGCGACAATGTCCTGTGAGAAAGCCAGTATGTAGGTGTAGTTGGTTCTTACTGAGATCCAGATATTTTTTGGATCTAGCAGTTTCAAAGTTCCGAAGGAACTTTTTGGAGTGATCCATTCCTGGGAGATTCCGCCAGAGTTTTTCCCTTTCGGCTTTCTCCTTCTCCATAAACTCCTAAACGCCAGTGAGTGGCGTTTGTGCGCTCTCTCTGGCAAGTTTATTGGCCTTCTCGTTTCCTACGATTCCCGAGTGACCGGGAACCCAGATTAGAGAGACCTTATTCTTCTTGCCTACATCATTGAGTTTATTCGGGCACTCCCAAATCAGCTTTGAATCAATGACGTAGGAGCTCAGTGCCTTTACGGCAGCTTGACTATCTGTATGAATAGCTATATCACACTTCTGATAGTTTCTTTCTAGATTTACATCTAGGCATCTTTCGATTGCTAGTATTTCCGTTTGAGGGACGCTTGTACAGGAGCCTAACGATAGTGCACACTTGGTACTTGCTCCATAAATCCCAGCGCCAGCTCCCAGCGGTTTTAGAACCATCTGTATACCATTTTAATGTATTTTCTTTAAGATTGTAGTCGGTGTACTCCCGTTCCCAATCTCTTCTTTTACTTAGCATTGTACTGAAATTTTTCTCAATGCTTACTTTCTTGATCATTAAGTCACTAGGAAGGTTTGCAGATGAGATGTAGTCGTTCAGGGAGGACCAAACTCTCTGCAATTTATTGCTTAACTCTGGTTCACTTTTTTTGACATCAAACTTCACACTGACACTTCTAATGAGATATTTTTCGTTGCTCTGTTAACGCAATATTTTTTTTATGCGTGGAACTGGTCTAGGCTAACTAGATATCAATACATCCTCGTATTATAAGAGAATTTCTGATTTTCGCTCCAGATCAGGAAGTATTATTCGTTATTTTCGAATGAACTAAAGTAATAATCGTCAAGCAGGCAACCCTGGACTCCTCTGGCGAACCCCGTACGGAGTCAGAGGTAAACGATCTAAATTGCAGACAGGGGTAGACGGCCTAGCTCCGGCAAGCCCGGAATTCAAGCATGTGATCGGCCCACTCTTTCAAGTGTGCATATATATGGAAATAATTGCGGATTTGTAATTGGCCTGCAAGCGGTTAGTGACATCGGAGGTGAATACACCTCTCTCTCTACCTGTCGTCTAGCTGAAAAATGTGACGTATGAAATTTTTAACGATGAATTCTCATTTCGCTGAGCACTCTCATATCCTGCACGCAATTATGGAATCATCGGATGGAAACTGGATGTAATTAGGGGGAAATGGAAGGCTGGATGTCGTTCGAATAAAAACGCATCGGGTTTTTATCGATTCGTGGGGAAATTCGCGGTTCGAGGTTGGCATTGCTGGTAGTTTGGCAAATATCAGTATCAACAACATCAGACTCTGTAGATGACTGAGTTGAAAATCAAACCCTCAACTAGCATAGCCAATGAACAAAGGTTAGATGTCAGATCTTTCGTTGGTCTAATGATATTTCCAATAGCTTCCATATACCAGAAGTGTATCCTTCTTCTCTTAAGAAGTGGTGAATTGTAGTGAGTGTTTTCAGTGGATTATCTTCAAAAGAGAAACATAACTGATGTATATAAGATCCAAAATCCTTCATATAAGCATTGAAGAATTGATTAAAATCTCCCATTAGGAGGGAGATGGTTTCATGAGTCTTCCAAAGAGCAACATCTTTGTTGTCGCAAGTGAATGTTGTGAAGCAAGAAGTTTTTCAATTGAAATATTGGCAGCATAAAGCCAAAGGAGACCTTTTTGGCTGAGTAATCTGTGTCAGTTGTTCAACATTGAAGACGCAGCAACCTTAGTCCACAACAGGAAAGATGATCAGATGATCGTCACGTTTGATCTTCACCTAGTTATGCCTCCAATTCTTTGTCTTCATATTTTTTTGTTTCTCCACAGAGAGGATTGTCTTCATCTTTGAAATAACTATTCTTGAACCATCGAAAACATTTCCTAGATGACCTAGCAGTTGGAGCATTGTCATTACAAACATATATGAGCATTGGAGCATTCTATGAGCAACTGCAATTTCAGCAAATGCTGTCAAGTTAAAACACAATTAGACATGTTTAAAATACAGGATGAGTCTTCGACTTGTATAAATATTTCGACAGTGGATTCTTGAGGTCGAAAGAAACACTTTTTTCCTCTATCATTTTTTCCGAATCGGCACGGTTTAAAAGATACAGGCTGTTGAAAAACCATAAAAAATGTTATTTCTAGTTCTATCTCACAAACGGTTTTATCGACTGAACGGAATTTCGGAATATAGTTTTATATTTATTTGATGAATCTTTTTCGAATACAAGATATCACCCACGTCTTCCAGTTTTCTCATTAAAACTATTACGTATCAAAATACCAAAAATTCAAAGAACCCAACTCTTCAAACTAAGATGCAGGAAACTGCTGCAGCTGATTGTTTCACCGATGTTAAACAATATCAGGGGATTCCAAGTTGTCACACTCGACAACTTCATCGATTGTTGGCGCATAAAAACGACTGAAGTGAATATTTGAACGTTTTGCAAAATAAAAGTATTCTTCATATGTTCTCGTACATACGCCGTTTTCGAGTAATTGAAAAGTATCTGTGAAATTTGGAAAATTGGCTGAATACAATTCAGTTTATAAGATCCAAAGATGTGTAGTGTCACAGATTTAGTGAAGGTGATTTTGTTTCTCCAGGGATGGCACAGCTCATTATGAAAAATTAAAATGGCTATATCTTTTTATCAGGGCCGAATCGAAGAAAATGGTAGAGGAGTTTCATCTGATCTCAAAAATCTTCTGCTAAAATATTTGTACAAGTCCAACACTCACCCTGCAGTAGACAACAAGGATTTTGTACGAAATTTGAAGCGATATCAACTGATGATTTTGGACTGATGTCTGATGACATTTTGAAACCACCAAAATTTGCAGCCACCATGAGACTCCTAATTGCTAATAAAAAACTTCAAGGTGGAGTAAACGATTGACAAATCGGACAGTTCCACAGCCACGCAGACGGAATCAAATCGTGACACGAAGTTGCAGCGCGAAGAGACCAACAAATTACGAACCTCAACCTGTCCCCCCGTGCAGATGAGATCGCCGCGAAGAACGGCAAAAGCGGGCCCATCCAGCATCAGCAACGTTTAAGTGGTAAACGTTGACACACATACAATTTAGTCAGATAAGGCGGCCAATTTACCATTGTACCCCGGCAATCACGATCCATATTCGAATGTTTCGCAATCAGTCTCGGCTCCATTTTGAGCATAATGGCGGATTAGAATCTGGCATCCATCGTCTCAAATCGATCCTAGTTAGTTTCGTTTCTCACGTATCGGTCGCTCTGTCCCCCATTGTTCGGCGCTTTTGAGGCGGCCAGCGCTTTCGAACATCATCGAAGGTACGTGATCCATGAAGAGGAAGCGAGCTGACTATCCGCGTGGTACCATTGTATTCTGTGTGTTACGAATTATCGTCGAGACGTAAAGTCTACATGAACGCAGCATTTAGGTCCCCCCATACGTGCGCATCTGAAACGAAAACTTTCCGTTAGTTTCGGAGGTCCATTGTGCGGGAGGATGCTGCGGGAGATTAGAGATGATATAGAAGATGAGGCTGTCGGGATTTGTGGGGTTTTCATTCGGAGATTCCTGTGGAAATGTTGATGCTCGACAAGTGCGGTTTTTCTCTTTTTTTTTTCATCATTTTTGATGATTTATACAGGGTTGGGATGAAGTACCGAACTAAGTTATAGTTATTTATTGGAAATTCCAAACAAGCGTCAATTTTCATAAGTAAAAAAGTCGGTTGGCTCTTGTTTGTTGACATCTAGGAACGGAGAAAACCCAGCAGACGTTGTACGACCATAGAGAAGGAATATTTAGTAATGGGAAATTCTCCTCAATTTGGGTTATCACAGCATATGCAAGTTTAAACTGAATAATTATGAGTTTCAGTCATGAATTTTTCAAATGCACCGCGGAAACTATTAAAAATCATTCTTCAAATATGAGGTTTCAAAATTCAAATCGCTTCGTTTCTAGTTTACGATTTGGCAACAACGCCTAATAGAAAAAAAAAGAACAATGGCTTGTTCATAAAATAACAGCAGTTGATAAGGCGCGTACTCACTGGCGAGCCTCAACTGCAACCTGCCATAAGAATCCCATAAAATGTTACGACCTTCCTCGTTCGTCGCAGACTTAATAGAAAGCCATCTTTGTCTATCTCATCGAGATAGTGTATTTGTTGTCCTTTATTATCAACGCATATTTCAGTCGATGTTGCCAACTTGTGCAATAGAAACGAAACGCTTCAAATTTCAAATACCCATTTTTATTTTTCATTTTATTACTTTAAATAATTTTTTTGGGAAACGGTTGAAATGGTTATTTCAAAATGTGACGTTTCAAAGATATTTCATAAAAAATACATCATTTTCGTCAGAAGGAGTGTTTCCTATAGTAAAATTGGAGATAAAAAATTAAGTAAATCAACTTTGTCTCTCTTTGCATCCCCGTAACCGCAACCCTCTAACGGGGCTGAGCAAAACCCCTTAATTTTGATGAGGGATAAGGGGTGTTGCGATACCTCATGTTGAAGATCTTATCGAGTAGTATCTGATCCTGAATTCTGAAATTTCGCTTCAAAAGTTCCATCGAAAACGAAATGACAGGTAAAATAGAGGGAGTACTCACTTTTGTGATTAGTTTATTTAAATGCTGGAAATGGGCATCATTCACTTCCATGCAGGAATATAAGTTTTGCTGAAAACGTTCACGTACATTACTCAAGATTTTACAGCATTCATTAATGATCATCATCCAGTGATCAGGCTGAGTAGCGTAAATCTTGGTTTTCAGGTGATCCCATAGAAAAAAGTCCAGTGGAGCCAGATCAGGTGATCTGGGTGGCCATTCAATATCTCCTTCATCCAATCCAAGAGTGAGTAAAATTTTCTTCTTTCATGACTCATAGTGTCATATTTTGGTGGTTTCAAAGAGGTTAGAGATCAATCCATAATATTCAGTTTATATCGCTTTGAATTTCATGCAAAAATCTTGCTTTTCCTGTGTTGAATATGAGAGATTATAGGTCAACTGAACAACATGGTTTGCTGCTTCAATTGCAGGAAAAAAGCCATCTGAAATGCACCGAATGCCTTGATGACAGCTTTGGTGACAGTGCTCCAACTGATAAACGATGTGGGAAAGCATTCGAAGTTTCAAGAATGGTGAAAAAAAAGGCTAAAATTGAGAAATAAGGCAAAAGTATACCTAAGTTTGTCAGAGTGTGAAAACTACAATGACAAAATATGCATTGTATAATAAAACTAATGAACCATTAGTAAACTAAGTCAATTTCAAAACATATCTAAAATTCTAAAGATTCATATTTATATTACGGTCGAATGTAGAGAGCAGAAATTAATTTCCAACATATTCTTAACTCAAATATCAACAATATCAAAAGAATGTCACTCAACCTACAAATCATCAATTCTGAATGCATATCCCACTGATTGATTGCCATCTATGCCCTATGAATACCCCGCACGAATGTGGAGAGCTTCTTGCCTGGAAGCTGAAGAAAAAATGGCCATGAACAACACATCCACCCAGAACATCTGTGCTTACATTATTATAATAAATGATCTGAGCATCTCTGGCTACCTGAAACAGGTTTCGAGCAAAGGGCTCTTAAGCTGTCTAATTCGAACACTCGTGAAAAAAACTAATATTCCACTTGAAAAACGTGGAAGTGGCTCTGAATCTATTTTGATCTAATAACCTGCATGTCCTCACGATAAACGCATAACGGATGTGTGGAGAAATGGGATAGTTCCAGAAAGATATAATGCTCAACGAAAAACCACTCGTATTTGTGAACGTGTAAGGAATTCTGAGCTCATAGTCGATGTGACGCGTCAAGGTAGAGGACGTACAATTTGTCTACTGACAATTTCGAGGTATTTTCGAAATTTATCTACGAACTCCTAAAGTATTTTCATCCATACGAAAATAGAATTTCGTTCACAATGATTTTTGAACTTCCAGAATTCAAGTGCAATGGAAGAACTCAAGATTCATCAATACCAATTGATGAATGACTCCCTGTGTCGTGGTCCATGTATGAAGAATCACTGTTAATTTTGTTCTTAGTTGAGTATGATCGTCAATATGTTTTGACAATTCCATTGGGAACAATAAAAAATTAATTAACCAATATCTTGTTTCGAGACTGGCAGTCATAAAAGCTGATGTCTTGTAGTAGGGACACTCTATATGACTACAATTCCTGAAAACTGTTTTTAACCGTGAATTATACAAATCCAGATTGCTCTATTCGTACTCTACGCTTTTCGACTACATGAAAAAGTCTGATTTCCTTAGAACCCCCAAGCAAACTATTGAATCGTTCACCTACACGAATCTAAAATCCATTTGTTTCCAAGTGGGCAGCGTATCACTCCTAATGTCTTGTTCAAGCTGCCATTCATCATCGGTTTAAATTACGCGTCAAAAAAAAAAGTTTTAAAGGTAACCGAGAAAATTCCAGATAGGTTCACGAATGTGTCGAGTTCAGTTATTATGTTGCTTTCCGTGATTCATTTCCAATATTCATAATGTACCCTGCGACCCAGTTCACTTTCCCAGAAATGGATTATGAGTCACGGTGTCTATGCACCCATTTGTAGGTGCAATTTGTCAGCGAAAATATAAACTATTGTGTTGCATAGTTCGCGGTCATGCAGCTTTGAACTCGACTTGTTGAGTATCTCGGAAAAGATCTGTTTTAAATGACCGTTGATTTATAATGCGGTCGAACTTTTAGTTTTGCGGAAAAACAAACAGAAGTGGAACAGTTGAATATGATCCTGTTGGCATCGAATGGATTGCGCTGAAACTTTATGAGATCCAAAACAATGAATTATAAATTAGTTTTATTTTACTTCACTCGCGTTCATGAGGTAGTTAGAATAATTAAAAAAGAATCTATTAAATGATGGGAGATTAGTTGTACGAGGATGTATTGATATCTATTTAGCCTAGATAAGTTCCATGCATAAGAAAATATTGCGTTACCATAGCAACGATCAATAGCTCATTAGAAGTGTCAGTGTGAAGTTTGAGGACAAAAAAGTAAACCATAGTTACGCAATAAATTTAAAGAAAGTAGATGTCCACTGAAATTGCGGAAATCGAAAAATTGGAGTATCGAGCCATCATCAAGTACCTGTATTTAAAAGGGTTAAGAGGTAAGAGGATTTACGAAGATATGCTTAATACCCTTGGTGATCAATGTCCTTCGTATGCGACCGTGAGAAATTGGACTGCAAGCTTCAAAAGTTGTAAATTTTCCATTGAAGGTGATGACCGATCGGAAAGGCCAGTTTCTGTGTCAGTCCCCGAAAATATCGATGCACTTTGATTTTATCAGACTGTCGAATTGGGCTGAAACCGATATCTGAACCACTGAATATTTGATACGAACGAGTTCATCATATAGTTCACGTCAATTTGGACATGAGAAAAATTGCTGCAAAATGGATCCCCAAATGTTTGAATGTTGAGCAAAAGCGTGCAAAGGTAGAAGCATCGCGTTCGATCTGTGCTCGATTTAAACCGAATTGTTACTATGGATGAGACTTGGGTACATTTCTACGATCTAGAAACAAAGCAACAATCGATGGAATGGCGACACTCTGGTTCTCCAAGACCTAAGAAGTTTCGCGTCCAAAAATCTGCTGGAAAAGTTCCTGCTTCAGTTTTTTGGGATTGCCATGGAGTAATCATGATTGATTTTTTGGATAAGGGTAGAACAATAACCGGAGATTACTATTCGACATTACTAACCACTCTACGGAAACAAATTAAAGAGAAAAGACGCGGAAAGCTATCCAAAGGTGTTTTGTTTTTGCAACGCCCCTACACTCAAATCTCATGTTGCCATGCAAAAATTCGTGATTCAGGGTTTGAATTACTAGAACACCCCCCTCCATTGGCTCCATCCGACTATCATCTCTTTCCTCAACTGAAAAAAAGTTTAAAAGGTAGTAAATTTTCTTCCAACGATGAGGTTACAGAAGCTGTGGAGGTCTGGTTTGCAGAGCAAGAAAAAACATTTTTTATGAAAGGTCTTGAGACGTTGCAGGTTCGCTGTGATAAATGTATCCAATTAGAAGGAGAATATGTTGAGTAATCAAACACTTTGACATTGAAATTTTGTTTGGTTCTATAGAAGGCTAAGAATTTTTCAATTTATCCTCGTATATAGATATCGTTCGTAAATTATCCTTCCTTATGAATAACAAACAAATGTTAGGACTAGAGCAAGAAAAAGCATTTCATAGTCTTCTTCATTAATTGTTTTCCATAGAATCAATAAAGAAACTAAAGGTTCCAGTGAATATCCACCGATAGTTGCCTCTCTATAATGAAAAACGCTATAATTACGTATCATTCACACCCACATATGCATCCGAGCAGCCCCGGATAGAGCCCGGGTTACAAGTTTAATGACTAATGACACAGCATGTTTGGGTTGAGAAACCTTGCATGTCGAAAGAACCAATCCTCTCGAGACCGTGCAAGACCAGACGAAGTCGCAGGACCAAAAGCACCAGGCGTAGTCGAAAAATTAAGAGAACCGCTCTACTACCTGCGGTTTGGTTCCACCCTTACGTCTATCTGGATTCTGGTCCCCCGGGTCTGTTTTGGTTTCTGAAATATCTCGAAACGATGATTTTCACATCTCGAGTTCATTAGGTCCGTATGGTGAGACTTCCAAATTGATGCTGTTAACATGCTGCCAACAATTTCCTTGGATCTGTTAGGGGAATCAGTTTTGTTCGATTGGACAGTGATCGATAAGTTCAGTTCGTAACCTGTATCGAAAAAATATTGAGTTTTGTTGAATAGATTCTGGGATTGAGGTTTTTTTTAATTCTAAGTGGCGATCTTCAAGAAAAATTGTTTGACATCCTTTTTCCTCGAAAATCGGAGTTTACAGACAATTGTCCAAATGATAATTATCTCGTTGCTAGAAAAAGTTGATCACTTTTGTAGGATCACTTTCTATCAGTCATTTCTCAGACATTTTTTTCTGTCTGGCTTGTTTTTATAGAGATAAATCAACAATTGTTCAACTAATTTTTTCTGACGCAACTTTGAGAGCCAAATATTCCAGAGAAGAAAGTATCAAAGTATTGATATAGTTGAGCAATCAGAATTCTGTCCAAATTCCTACGATAGATTGCTCAATTTGTTGAAACATGGACGTGAACACCACCGAATGTATTGGGCTAGGTGAATCGTCCAACATTTATGTACAGTGTGGCCCAAATTCGATGTCCAGTGAGGGGATCTCGGAAACTAGAGTAGCTAGATCAACACCGATGACACATGTCCTAGTTTTTTTCAGAGAATCAAAGAATGGTGGAAACTGTAGCCTCCTACCATGCTACGTTTTTTAGTTATTAGCAAAAATTGAGATTTTGACGATTCTGAAAAGTTCTTATAACTTTTTTGTCTTTGAAGTTACAGATCTGAAACTTGAACCTTCTACAGGCACTTTTTTACGTAGAATCCACTGACGAGCCCAAAAATTTTTTCATTTTGAATCATAAGGCAAACTTTCGTTTTTTTTAATACAAACTTTTATTGAATTAGTTATTTTTCAATTGGAAAAAGACCTTTTGTCAGTAGATTATACGTATAAAGGTGCCTAAGAAGGTTGAAATTTTAGATATCTAACTTCAAAGACAAAAAAGTTATGAGAACTTTTCGAAATCGTCAAAATTCTATTTTTTGCTAATATCTCAAAAATGAAGGATCGTAGGAGGCTACGGTTTTCACTATTCTTTGCTTCTCTGAAGAAGAAACCTGTCATTGGTTTTGTTCTAGCTATTCTAGTATCAGAGATCACCTCACTGGACAAGTTTGGGTCAGCCTGCACACAATTTTTCGATGGAGAATTCCTAATTTATTTCGAATGGAGTTGATGAAAAAAATTGGTATTCAGCTCGTATAATAATGTAGGGATTAATGATCTCGAGTATTAACGTTTAAACACGTCTATCAATAATCGCTCTCAATAATGAAGAAGTTGACTAAACAACTAATAATAAGGTACCTTTAGAATAATCCATATTTACTACACATTTTTGAAAAACGTTTTTTTAATGTAATTCCTAAATTGCACCCCCTCAAAATAAGTAGATCATTGTCGAACTATACAATACAACTCATATCTCATTACTTCAAATAATGATCCTAAAATTCTAAAGCTTTTCATCTTTCTTCCCCGAAGATTTTCAACTCATTGTTCGATTCACCAACGCGGCAAATTTTTTTCACCAACATCCACTATCTCCGAACCGTCATCCCCCTTCTTCCGATAAATCGAAAACGATAAGAATGGGGGTTTCGACAACATCCCTATTCAGAGCCCTTCGAGCACACAACTACCCTCTATACGTGAAAAAATAGAACGCGGTTCGAGAATGCGAACCCACGTCAAAATTTCGTCGGAAACACCATTCAACCAGTACGTCCCTGTCCGAAATTCGGCCTACCTGCCTCAGTTCGGGTCTGGGGAGAGGAGAGATGCCCACATTCAACAAATTCGAGACAGGTATTGACCCTCCGCGGTCATTCGAAACGAGAAAACAGCTTTTGGGCTGAGATGGATCATCTGATTTCGTATTATTATTCCGATGTTGTACCGTAGGGTTAATAATAGAACTGTGACCGAAATATGAAAGCCGAGATATTTGTTGAAAAATGTTCCTATTGATTGGTATGGGTTAGACGCGGAGCTAGGTAGATGATGAAATGTCGGTCAACTCGTGAACCGGTGAACAGAAACTTTCGTGGATTCAACAGATTCTCAATCTAATACCTAAACTCTAAATATTTAGGGGGTGGGCATTCTTCCTTCAACTATAGGTACCACTAGGCCAACACAAACTCTGGTGCAGTCAATACACGATGTTTGGAATGAGGTACCACACGAAAAACTGACTTAAAGCTATTCAAGATGAAAAAGTCTTTCTACTCTTTCTTTAAATACAAATCAATCTAGAATATGTCATGATTTCTGTGGAAAACCCCTTCATATCATGAAACACCACCAACCAATCCATGAGAACTGGAACGAACACATAATAACACATGATTCCATTATCCCAATTGAAGTCATCAAGTGCTCCATGCCACGTCATTCAGAACTTCCCCGTTTGACGTTTCGGGGTGCTTTTCAAGTGACATTCTTCACTTCGCCATAGGTCCATTCATTCTAGCTGAATTCTTTTCAGTAATCGCACTTAGCAGTGTACCTATAAGCGGAGAAACCAGTTCTTTCAATTGATTATGTGTCATTGCCCTTCATGAATTATTTTTCCCATGCTGTATATCCAGTGCTGGACAAAACGTACGTACGGTCCTTCCAGCGCTAAACTAATAGGGCTCTCTCCGATGAATTCATTCGTTTTGAAAAGGCACAGCTGACGAGCCCTGATAAAGAAGAGGCGATAGTAAAAATTTCGATCAAAAGAATTTCCAAGTATGCTCGACGCAGGGCCGTAGGAAAGGATTGGTCAGGGGGTAGTATTGCGTATCTGTCTCAAAATGAAGGCAAACTTGCTTTTTATTCTGAGACAATACGTAGTTGACATAGAACCAAGATATGAGTGACTTTTAGATTTTGCTCTCGCTGGTAGTTTCAGTCTAGTAAGGTTATTGACGTATCTGAAGCTTTTACGGTTTAAAAGCGAAAAAATACAGCGTTCCATTCGAGGATGTATTGATATCTAGTTAGCCTAGACCAGTTCCATGGGTAAAAAAAATATTGCGTTACCATAGCAACGAACAATAACTCCATTAGAAGTGTCAGTGTGAAGTTTGAGGTTAAAAAAGCAAACCAGAGTTACGCAATGAATTAAAAGAAAGAAGATGTCAACCGAAATTGTGAAAATCGAAAAATTGGAGTATCGAGCCATCATAGAGTATTTAAAAGGGTTAAGAGGTAAGCAGATATACGAAGATATGCTTAATACCTTTGGTGATCAATGTCCTTCGTATGCGACCGTGAAAAATTGGACTGCAAGCTTCAAAAGAGGTAAATTTTCCATTGAAGATGATGATCGATCGGGAAGGCCAGTTTCTGTGTCAATCCCCGAAAATATCGATGCAGTTCATGACATGATTTTATCAGACCGTCGAATTGGACTAAGACGGATATCTGAAGTACTGAATATTTCATACGAACGCGTTCATCATATAGTTCACGTCAATTTGGACATGAGAAAAATTGCTGCAAAATGGATCCCCAAATGTTTGAATGTTGACCAAAAGCGTGCAAGGGTAGAAGCATCGCGTTCGATCTGTGCTCGATTTGAAAACGATGTAGACTTCTTAAATCGAATTGTTACTATGGATGAGACTTGGGTACATTTCTACGATCCAGAAACAAAGCAACAATCGATGGAATGGCGACACTCTGGTTCTCCTAGACCTAAAAAGTTTCGTGTCCAAAAATCTGCTGGAAAAGTTCAAGCTTCAGTTTTTTGGGATTTCTATGGAGTAATCATGATTGATTTTTTGGATAAGGGTAGAACGATAACCGGAAATTACTATTCGATATTACTGACCACTCTACGGGAAAAAATTAAAGAGAGAAGACGCGAAAAGCTATTCAAAGGTGTTTTGTTTTTGCAGGACAACGCCCTTGAACTCAAATCTCATGTTGCCATGCAAAAAATTCGTGACTTAGGATTCGAATTACTAGAACACCCCCCGTATTCACCAGATTTGGCTCCATCCGACTATAATATCTTTCCTCAACTGAAAAAAAGTTTAAAAAGTAGTAAATTTTCTTCAAACGAGGAGGTAATAAAAGCTGTGGAGGTCTGGTTTGCAGAGCAAGAAAAAACATTTTTTTTTTTAAGCCTAGAGGCTTTGCAGGTTAGCTGTAATAAATGTATCCAATTAAAAGGAGAATATGTTGAATAATACAATATTTTGATGTTGAAATTTTGTTTGTTTCTATAGTAGGCTAAGAATTTTTCAATATATCCTCGTATAACAACTGTAGTACGGTATCAGGATCATTGTCACTCATCAGTACATTGCAGTGTTTGAATATTTGAACACTACACTGTACGGATGAGAGGACAATGATCCGGAAAGCGGTCTGCAGTCGTGTTTAGGTGTTTCAACTTCTCTGGAACGACAGTTGTGGTCTCCAGTCTGATATCTTCGATATTCAGCATTGTTCAACGATAATTTCCCTGTTTTTTTTTCCTCTGAAAGAGCGGCTTCGAGATTATACGGACCGCCTACGCCACTGTCCCTCCACCACATCGTTCCTCGTTCCTGAAGGGATATTCATGCTTCGAGGTTGCCCAGGTGTTCGTGATGAATTGTTTTCACCGTTGCCTCGTAATGACTCCTTTCCAAGTAACGCATTGGCCTCGGCTAAATGATATTTTTCAATAAATAAACGCGCAATCGACTCCGGTATTGCCCGAATTGGCCTGACGATGAATAACTATCTGTTGATCCCTCCACCTGGACCCGGATCGGTTTCCGCGACAATGCCGCCGTCCGCGGTAATTGGTGCAGACCGTTTCCGGTTTTAATTAGAGTCCGGGGGATTTCGTTTCCCGACCGGGATTGTTCTCGAATATTATGCAAAGTTCGCCGGATCCGTTCGATGCGTGAGTCGATTCTTGTTATCGCGAACAATAAAACTTTTTAATCAGTCTAGGCTGAAAATGAGCAGAACCAGCGATTTTTTTTTCCGACCTCTGTTAGTTGGGGAGCCGAAGAGGGAAATTCGGGATTTACTCGAGCGTGTCAGATTAATATAAGGGGACATCCTTGGACCCTGTAGAGTACCTCTACCAAAAATTAGACCTGTATATAGGGGGAATAGTCTAGGACATCCTGTCAGAATAGTAAAAAAAAAACGATCATTGTACATACTCGAGCGAGTCAGATTAAGATATATGTGGTTAATTACATGTTGAAAAGTATATATTCTCTTAATCTGACAATTTAAGCGTGTCGAAAATGTGTGGGAGGGCACCAATGTGCAAAAAAAAACGTCACGTGTACATTTCCGAGCGCGGTGGCGTTTTTTTATTTTGAAGCTAATGCCTCAAGAATAACGAAAAAAATATAATCTGACAGTTTTAGCAAGCCGAAACAATAAAAATTGACCATAAACGTCACAAAAATCAGTTTTTTTGAATTATCTCCTTCCCTGGGCTTCAAATCTTTTTCGCATTCATTATAAAAGTTGTAAAGCATAACGTTTCCTACAAATTTTGTCCTAAGCAATTTTTTCTACGTTCAAACGTTTTTGAGATATATTGCGATTAATGCGAGGTGTTTAGCGATACATGCTGAAGCGAAAATTCACTCGTTGGAAAATAGTACATTCTAAAGTACAGTCACAGACAACACTAAAATTTTCGTGACTAATTTCGAAATTGTCATCATAGAAATACCTTGTTATTTTGACAATTGTAGATTAGACTGGGATTCTACATTGACCTTGCCCTTTCGCATGTGTGGCTAAGCTTCTCGCCCTTATCGCCCTCTAACTTGAGAACGGTTAAGAGTATGTAAAAGTGCTTCAGACAAAAGTTGTGTAGAATTTTATTATCCACAACTTTCATAATGAATACAAAAACGATTAAAGGTACAGGTAGGGAAATATTCGAAAAAAAAAGGATTTTTATCATCTTCAAAGTGTCAGATTAAGAAACCCCCCCCCTGATTTGTGTCAGATTAATGGGTCAACACGTTTACAACACCGAGATTAATCATATGTATGAAAATCTGACACGCTCGAGTATGTACAAGTAACGATTATTTTTTACATATTTAAAGAACCGCTGTGACCTTGCGTCACGTCCAAATTGTCAGTCCCTTGAAAATTAGTTTCCTTTGGGTCTAATTAACATATCCTCCAAAAATCTGACACGCTGTAAAAAAATTTTTTTTTTACCATTTTCAACTCTTCCGTACGGTCAGTCCCACCGCGCAAACTGTCAGATAAGCATAAATTCATTATCAGAGACACGTAGGGCATACACAGTACCTTAATCTGACACGCTCGAGTATGTATACCTGACGATTTTTCTTTACATCTTTGAGACCCTGCAGACGCTTTCCCCACCGCTAAAAGTGCATACATCATAGAACCTTTTTTTCTTTCTACCATCTAATCTTCAAAATCCACTATGTCTCCACGACGCTTGAGTAAATCACAACTATGTGAATGGGAGCTGAAAGGATCCCAAAAATCTGTGTTTCGAGCTACCAAAAATGCTCTCACCCTTCGCTTCGTAAGATTTGTCTCTCCGGATCGTGGTTTCTTATCTGTTTTCGGGAATCTGTTAAAAGATCTGACAATTTTAACGATTTTTTCGCATTTATCTGTTTGCCACTGGTAATTGCAACATTTGGTGGTGGGAAACGTTTGTCGGACATAACTCTAAAGAATATTAACCGTAGACACGTGTTTCGGGCTTTGGGCCCTCATCAGTAGGGTGAAAAAGGAGAGGATGGGTACATCAATAAAACCAATACCTAAATTCGAAACTTTGTTGTAATTGTACCTAATAAACTGTTTGTTGGGTTTGCTGAGAATTCATAAACAACATAAAATGTGTAAATTATTCATGGGAACATCGAATTTCAGTTTACATCTGTGGTTTCTGGAAGTCACAGGCAATCAAGTGGTTCTAAATTGCTGTTTTCCCTTATTTCCTTGATAACTCTGGAAGTTTTCTTCGAGGTATATTATTTAGGTGACTCCTATTTTTTCACGTAGAATCGACTTTGGAAATGAAAAATATGGGTTGTGAATTGAAAATTTCGAATTGTAATGCATTCGATACACATGATGTTTTCAAAGGTCAGGCTTTCTTTCTACTGAAGGTGGAAGTTATCAAAATAATTCAGTTTAACAAAAACTGCCTAACTTGAAACAGATTATACGATTTTAACAATGTTTTTAAACCACTACACGTGTTTCGCTATCACAATAGCATCTTCAGGTGGGTGAAGGTATATTTGACCACCTACACGTGTCGTGGTTTAAAAAAGGTTTGTGCCATTCCAAATAAGAAAGTAGTAGGTTATTTCCGATATAACTGGAAGCTGAGTAGATCTGGTAATATTTTAGGGAGAATATGCAAATTTTCATCATAAAATTGTGATTATTCTCTGTAAACGTCTGAAAGGCAATTCATCATGGGACACCCTGCATATTCCCTACAAATTAGGTGCACCAAAGTTGTCTTTCTCTCCCAGTTAGCCACTGATGTTGAGTTTTATAATGTGTAGGAAAAAGGCATTCGTCAGAGAAAAGTACTGTCAGTAATAATTGAACATATCGTGGCACCTATCAGAGTCGACCACACATCCATATTGCGCCACATTTCCAGAAGCCGCATAGCACGATATCGAAGCCACAATGTGACAGATTGTAGGTGACACACGTGACGATGAGCCTGTAGAATTCCAATAACCCTAATGAGTAAATAGCGCCTCTGGATCCGACGTTCATAGTGATATAATTCGACCGACAAAATTATCAAAGTCAATACCGATAGAGAGAGTACATCCAGAGTTCAAGGGATTGCGGTTCGAAGGATGAGTAATGGGAACTAGTTTTCGACTAGGTGACTTGATGGGCGTCGCGGTAGAAAATTCGAAGTTGATCGAGGTCGACTGGCGGGTCTGTTCCTTGCCAGACACGAGGCAGAAGAATGGGATTCGTTTAACACAAATGGGGCATTATCGAGAATCGAATCCGAGGATCTAACAACCAATCAGTCAAAATTCAGTGGACAAAACCAAAATTGTAAAGAGTTCCTCTATGGTATGAACAGAGCTAAATTCCTAGGCCTGATGGTTGACATCAGATTACGATGTCATAGCTAATATCTTAGTAAAAAAATCTATGCTTCCTATTACGCTATTAATAGACTTGGAGTTCACTTCCACTCGATGCTTGACTATAGTATGGTATACAAGGTGGGCAAAATTCGTTGTCTGCTGAGGGGATCTCCAGAACTACAGCAGCTAAAAGAAAGCGTATGGCATATTCTCGAGCTCTTTTTCCTGACTATCCAAATCTGAAATCAAAAGCGGCCTATCATTTTTAGATTTTGAGTTATAAAAAAAAATTGAGATTCCGACAATTTAGAAAAGTTCTCATAATTTTTTTGTCTTTGAAGTTACAGATCTGAAACTTGAACCTTCTTAGGCACTTCTATACGTAGAATATACCGACAAAAGATTTTTTCCCAATGATTCGAAGTGAAAAATTTTTGTAGCTCGACAGTGGATTCTACGTAAAAGAGTGCCTGTGGAAGATTCAAGTTTCAGATCTGTAACTTCAAATACAAAAAAGTTATGAGAACTTTTCGAAATCGTCAAAATGTAATTTTCTGCTAATTACTCAAAATCTGAAAGGAATAAGCCAGTTCTGCTTTCAGATTTGGATTAGACTGAAAAAAAAAGCTACAGAATGTGACATCCGTTTTCCTTTAGCTGCTATAGTTCTCGAGATATCCTCAGTGGACAACGACTTTTGCCCAGCCTGTACATTATACAGGGTCAGTCTTTGATTCGAACAAATATTTTAACAGTAGATTCTTGAGGTCAGCCCTGACAAAAATACAATCATTTCAAGTTTTCATAATGAGTTGTCTCACCCCTAGAAAAACAAAATTACCTTCAGCTAGATCTGTGACATTACACATCAGAGGGTCTTTTATACTGAGTTGTATTCAGCTGAAGTACCCAATTTTTCAAATTTCTCAGATACTCTTCAATTTTTGAACATCAAATTACTCGAAAATGGCGAATTATACTAAAAAACATGGAGAATACTTTTATCTTCCAAAACGTTCAAATATTCATCAGATAACGACCAACTTAGTTTCAAAAGTTGGGTTCTTTGAATTTTTGGTATTTTTATAGTACGTAATGGTCATAATGAGAAAATTGGAAGACGTGGATGATATCTTGTTTTCGAAAAAGATTCATCAAATAAATGAAAAACCCTATTCCGAAATTCATTTCATTCGATAAAACCGTTTGTGAGATAAACTAAAAATAACAAATTTTATGGTTTTTCAACATCCTGTATCTTTTAAACCGAGCCGATTCGAAAAAAATGGTAAAGGAAAAAAGTGCTTCTTTTGACCTCAAGAATCTTCTATCGAAATATTTGTACGAGTCAAAGACTCACCTTGTATAATCATTCGTCATAAAACATATTGAGATCTAGGGTGCTTCTTTCTGCACAAAAACGTATTTAGCGAATGATATTCGCAATAAATATCAGATCGTCTAGTAGATGGAATAAAAGTGAAAGTCTAAACCGCCCCTTGTACCGATTCCAGGATCAACAGCCCCGAAATAACAATATGCAGATACAAGCAAATTCTCCGCATTCTTTTATCGTGTTTCGTTCCCATGTCCCTCCATACGTCCTGTTCGACTACCATCAAATTACCCCCATAAATTTCCAACCGCCCCCCCATAAACATATAAATCTTCCGGAGAAGTGTATACTTTTATTTAATTGGAGAAGTCAATTAGGGGTGGAATGGGCCCGAATTATTCCACCCTTAAATTGCACCCGTTCCAAGTCGTCGCGTACAGAAATGACCGGTGTGAAAAACATTTTCGCACCTGTATATTACTATACGGGACACTCTGACTTTTATTTCGGCAAATTCACGTGTCCTGTATCGGCATCTGGCTGCAGCAGGTGTCACTGGAATTGGGTACGATTGCGTTGGTTATGGGCTTGTCATTTTTATCTGGCGAAAATGTTCGTTTTTCATCTAGCTGTAGCATTCGTTTGGCATTCGAAAAACTGAAATATGGTTTACGAGGATATATTGAAAAATTCTTAGCCTACTATAGAATCAAACAATGTCATTTCAATGTCAAAATATTTTATTACTGAACATATTCACCTCTTAATTGGATACATTTATTACAGCGAACCTGCAACGTCTCTAGACCTTTCAAAAAAAATGTTTCTTCTTGCTCTGCAAACCAGACCTCCACAGATTTCATTACCTCCTCGTTGGAAGAAAATTTACGACCTTTCAAACTTTTTTTCAGTTGAGGAAAGAGGTGATAGTCGGATGGAGCCAAATCTGGTGAATAAGGGGGGTGTTCTAGTAATTCAAACCCTAAATCACGAATTTTCTGCATAGCAATGAGATTTGTGTGCAGGGGCGTTGTCCTGCTAAAACAAAACACCTTCGGATAGCTTTCCGCGTCTTTTCTCCTTAATTTTTTCCCGTAGAGTGGTCAGTAATGTCGAATAGTAATCTCCGGTTATTGTTCTACCCTTATCCAAAAAATCAATCATGATTACCCCATGGCAATCCCAAAAACCTGAAGCAAGAACTTTTCCAGCAGATTTTAGGACACGAAACTTCTTAGGTCTTGGAGAACCAGAGTGTCTCCATTCTATCGATTTTTGCTTTGTTTCTGGATCGTAGAAATGTACCCAAGTCACAACCAAAGTAATAGTTCGGTTTAAGAAGGCTACATCGTTTTCAGATCGAGCACAGATCGAACGCGATGCTTCTACCCTTGCACGTTTTTGGTCAACATTCAAACATTTGGGGATCCTTTTTGCAGCAATTTTTCTCATATCCAAATTGACGTGAACTATATGATGAACGCGTTCCTATGAAATATTCAGTGCTTCAGATATCCGTTTCAACCCAATTCGACGATCTGACAAAATCAAGTCATGAACTACATCGATATTTTCGGGGACTGACACAGAAACTGGCCTTCCCGATCGGTCAACATCAATCAATGGAAAATTGACCTCTTTTGAAGCTTGCAGCCCAATTTTGAAATTTCACAATTTCAGTGGACATCTTCTTTCTTTTAATTTATTGCGTAACTCTGGTTTACTTTTTTGACCTCAAACTTCACACTGACACTTCTAATGAGTTATTGTTCGTTGCTCTGTTAACGCAATATTTTTTTTATGCATGGAACTGGTCTAGGCTAGCTAGATATCAATACATCCAGAACCATGCGGACTTCATCGCTTACATTTATGTTCAAGGGATGAAAATGGTTCTCTCGATCGTCCAGCCTCAGAGAGTCATCGCAAATCACGATCTATATTTAACCGAATGCATCGTAAATCCGTACTTCTGCCGCATTTTTTCAGCTCAATTATAGCGCGGAATGGAATAGTTCCCCGGAATAACTGCGAGTTTTTCATTCGAATCCTGCGATACGAACCGGTCGCAGCCAGCTCAAGGATTTCCTCCATGAATATAATATGGGCGCGTATATCGAAATAATCGATTCACTTTGATTCAATCAATTTAACCATCAGTAATCGGTCCCCGCATCTGCTCGCGGTGCGAACGTGACTCATTTATGCGATTCCCTCTAAATTAATTTGTAATTTGTACGAATTGTAGGTACACGGTTTTTTTTCTACGCTGCTGCGGCTGGGTTTCCTGGTACGCAATTAAGGAAACGAACGAGCAGGCTGGGGCGAGGAGATGCCGAGATTTTTTCGTGCAGTGGGCCCGTTACAGTTCACCAACTTTCGATTGAACATTTCGATTAATCAGAGTTGGTAAAAAGGATCGGATTCATCTGAAATAATGAGCGTTCGAATGAAATGGTGATACATGAGTGAACCAGGTGCTGTGGAGTTGTGTGGTAGCTCTGTCTCAGGAATTTTGTCACTGGATAATCTGGAGTCTCTTCAGCCTCTCCACAGCATTCGTCAGTTTCAGCTAGACCCATTATCATTAGGTGCTTCCTGAGTGTAAGGAGCAAATTTGGAAATTTTTCGAAGGTCAAATTTCCAGTCGCATATCTTTCAGAAAAATTATCGTAGATCTAAATGTGATACATATTCTGAAGAAACAATTCTTCCCGTGATAAATCTGAGAATTTCATCAATTTCGGCACAACCGTTCGGTCTTGAGGAAGTTTCAACTGACCCCATCTTTTTGGGAATTTTTCGAAGGTCAACTTTCGAGTCGTTTATCGTCCAAGAAGTCATCGTAGATTCAAATGTTATACATATTCTGAAGAAGCAACTCTTTCAGTAATAAATCTGAGAATTTCATCCATTTTGGTACAACCGTTCGGTCTTGAGGAAGTTTCAACTGACCCCATCTTTTTGGCAATTTTTCGATGGTCAACTTGCGAGTAGGTTTTCTTCCAGTAAAATTATCGTAGATCTAAACGTGATACATATTCTGAAAGAGCAACTCTTCTAGTAATAAATCTGAGAATTTCATCCATTTCGGCACAACCGTTCGGTCTTCAGGAAGTTTTAACTGAACCCAACTTTTCAGGAATTTTTCGAAGGTCATCGAAGATTATCTTCCAGGAAAATTATCGTAGATCGAAACTTGATACTTATTCCGAAAGAGCAACTCTTCTAGTAATCAATCTGAAAACTTCATCCCTTTCGGCACAACCGTTCGATCTGGACGAATTCTCAAGTGAAATTTGCACTTTTTGAAAAATTCCAATTCCAAGATGAGCATCTAAACGAAGGGAGATAGGGAGATGGCAAACTTTCAGGTATCTGACACTGTTTAGTTTTGTTGAAAAGATAACATATTTTAATATGGAAACCTATTTCCATCTATTGCATTGTGAATTGAAAATAATTAATGAAATCTTGTTGAGACTCCAATTGGAATCTTGATTTCCAATTTTTACTTTCAGGCAAACACTTTTTGTGTGTTTATGAAAACATGGTATAACTTTGGCTTGCTTATTATTTTCACCATTGGTACTTGTGCCCATCTGAATTTCCATAGAATTTCTTACTGTCAGTATTGCCACTAGTACCTACCACTATCTTGCATTGGTCAATGTTGCTGTTTTTTTCTTTTACTGCTGCTTTCGCAACTACGGTTTCAGATTCAGATTCATAATTTCCACTGGCTTTAGTTTCACTGATCATTTTATATGTTTACTAAAACTCACGTTTCACTTTAATGCATTTTAGTCAATATTTTCAGTCAGAATCAAAGCCGAATAGCTCAACAGACATTTGGTTTACTGAAGAGTCAATGACAGTTATGGTAAATTAGGACTTCCACTTTGTGATAATCAAGAGTAGGTATAGAATCAAATTGCAAATCAGTGCAAAGGTGATTGGAAGGGTGATAACGTAGAAGGTGGCAATGTCAAGGTGATTTGACAGGACTGGATACGTGAGCATTTACGTTTGGTCAACTCCAATGAACGCAGTTTTGTTTGAAGGGAAAGATGTCGAGGACATTCGGAAAAGTTGCATTAATTCTCAAGAGATATTCATTGAGGGGGAGTTTTAAAGGGAACTTTTTAGAATGTTCAGCTTTAGGTAGAATCAGAAACCTTCTTCATGGAAAAGGATTTCCGAAAGCCATAACTGTTATTCTTGCCTAGTTTATTGAGTTTACCACCTTGCACTTAGTCAAACCATTGAACCATCCAGGTACATAATGTTTCAATTCCACCAAACGTTAGACAAAAAGCTTCCTGTCCGCTCTTCTGATGTAATGACCAGTCTAATGTAATCTAATGTAAAGAGCTTTTCTGGGTTAGGCCGAAAATTTCAAAAACACCTTCGGAACGACCCATTGTTCGATCTTGGCACTAATTGAAAGAGGAAATTCCATCCCGGACGATTTCCCTCAAGAAACGCCGCATACGTTCCACCTTGTTTAAGTGTAGTTTCACGGTCGAGGAGATACGTTGTGGCCCCACGATATTACATTTCATGCTTTCGACTTGTTGTCACTTCTGAAGAATGGACATGGATGGATCGAAAAACGGTGGTGGGTGCAGCTGTCTTTGCCGAGGAAGTGTACAGCCAGAGGAAATAATTAGAACAATGGTTATCGTAGGATGTCGGGAATTTTTACGTCTACCTGGTGGTTTGGGATCATTCGGCTGCTTCCTGTAGACGCTCCATTTAGGAACATTCAGTCGTTTCCGAAATATTTCAAACCCTCCCGTCTGATATGTACCTAATTGGTAATAATGTGATAAAAGATTAGGAAAGCACTGAAGAACTGCTCAAATTAGTAATCGGAGCATTCATCCCTTCATATAGTGGACTCCTTTTTAACGTATTCATAGTTGGACAAGATATTTCATGTTTTCTAGACAAGAAATCTTGATATTGACTTGAAATATCTTGTCTTCTCTTGAAATTCTTAAATTACTTCTTGTAATCAAGACGAGATCTTGAAATTTTTAAGAACTTGAAAAGTTATTGGCACAATTTCCCATGTGGAACCACCAGCAAACTCCAACCTCTCAACCAAAATGAATTTTGTATTCTTAATTACAGTTATGTAAAGGAAATCTTCATTTCAGAGCGTCCCACTCACGAATAATGAAGTACTGCGAAACTTTATCAGTCAACGACAGCATATTCGAACGGTGGGCGGAGCTTTGGTTTATTCATCGAAATCCCCATTTTATCATGCAATCTCTCTTTGATATAAAGGTAGTATTGCCTTATAGTATAAATACTAATTATATCTGGGCTAAGACTCGGCTAAGGTAATTCGACACAGGATGCGGGCGTCCTCTGCACCTTAATGATGTATGACCATTCTGTTCTTAAGATACGAATGGAAAAACAGGACCGCACACTGGAGATTTCGTTGATCTTCTATCGTCCAAATGAATCGCACCGAACCAATTGAAGATCTGTAGCAGCTTTCTAAGGCTTTGGTGGTTATTTGGACCAATTTTTTCAAAATTTCATGAACTAAAGCATCGAAAGTGTGTGAAAGTTCTTTGAGTTTCGAAAAACAGAGTGAAGTTTTCACCCTGAACACTTTGAATGACGATTAATATGTCCTGCCTTGGAATTAGAAATAAACTGCTCCACATGAGTTAGGGATATTGACTTAAATTGCAAAAAAATATAGTTAAAATGAGATTTTTGTGATGAAAATTCATATTAATATGATCTCAAGTTGCAAATTAATTTTAGCCTGTAGGTCTGCAGCGTATACAGGGTGGTTAAGAAAAACCGAGTAAAATAACGAAATTTTATTCCCAGAGAATTCAAGCATTTTAAGACTATCAATACAATGTAGGGCCTCCACGGGCTTCAATAACAGCTTGACATCTTCTTTGCATACTACACACGAGGTTGTTGAACATTTCTTGAGGAATTTGGTTCCATAAACGGGGCAGAAGCTCTCTCAGATCATTTAAGGATTCTGGGGTAGGTTGATGATTATCTAATCTTCTTTGGAGCATATCCCATGCATGTTCTATGCAATTCAAATCTTTTGAGTGCGGAGGTATTGGTAAATGTGGAATACCAAGCTCCTCGCGCGCATTCTCAACTATAGCTGCACGGTGCGGTCTAGCGTTATCGTCTAGAAATTGAAAAGTTTCACCAATAGCAGCGTGAAAATTTGGCACAACATTGTCAATGACATGCTCCCTATAGTGTGGGGCTTTCATATTCCCAGGACAAATGTGTAGATCTGTGCGCCCGTTGAAACATATCCCGGCCCATAACCATAACACTAACCCCTCGGAATGGATGGACTTCTAGACATAGCGACGATTACGGGGTATGCGTAATATTGTCCATATCCTTATTCTTCGAGAATCTGGAAATCCATATCTGGATTCATCAGTGAAAAGGACACTACGTCATTGATCGTTTCAATTGATATGTTGCCTTGTCTATTCCAGTCTTTGACACTTAGGCCTGCCGCAGACATGCAACTTTTCAGTTGCGCAACAGTTTGATTGCAAGCGGTTCGAGGGCGCACACAAAGGCAATCGCTGCAACTTTTTAGTTGCATGTGTGCGGGGCCCCATATAAATGCATTGTACTCACTTCTGCAACTAAACAGTTGCAAAACTGAAAAGTTGCATGTCTGCGGCAGGCCTTATGGTCACTTGTTAATGGAACTCCTCTTAATGGACGTCTAGAACCTAGATTCACCTCTCTCAAACGTCGTCTGATGGTTTCGATGGAAACTTGGACCCCATCTGCATTTTGAAGAGTATTCCGTAGCATTCTACACGTAGATGTAGGGTTCCTTCTCGCCGAAACGCTGCATGATGAAACGATCCTGAGCAGGTGTTGTTTTTCGTCGCCCACCAAGCCTTGGTCTTTCCAACACGGAACCTATCTCCCTGAACCTATTCCAAAGTCGAGATATCACACTTTGGCTGACTAGGAGCTTTTCCGCTTCAACAACCTGAGTTAGGCCAGCCTGTAGCATTCCGATAGCCCTATTATCCTTAGCTTTTGTTAATTTACGTCGTGGCGTTTTCAAAAAACTCGTTTCAAATCGAAGCCTTTGATAAACTGACTTCATTTCAAAATAAGAACATTCATGAAGCATATGCAAAGAAGCAAACTTCAGAAAAAAGGCAACCAGATAGACGAAATATCTCATACTGATTTTATTGGATCGATTCAAGTTGTTAATGAGTTTTAAATGATTTTACAGCGATTTTCTCGAAGATTACATACTTTTAAAAACGATTGAATACGATATCCCTGACTCTTGTGGAGCAGTTTAATTGCTACCTCTCTGACTCGATCTCAGCATGTGTCAATACCCTCTCAATTCTCAATAAATTCCGTCGATAAGTTTGGCTTTGATGATGGTCCCAGTATTTCATAAATTTCGAAAATCACCTAGTAGCCTTCTGGGAAGGGTCAGAAATTAGTTTTTTATAGTCAATCCGTACACACCAGGTCCTAAACACCCTGTATAGGATCAGTTAGTGAATTCTTTACCCCCTAACATTGTTTCTCTTCAGATACTCGCCTTGAATACGAAGCCATCCTCCATTTCATAATTCACTCCATTCTTTCATTCGCCACCGCACAAGTAGGTAATAAACATCTCGAAACGAGGCCTTTCAGCTGTTATCAACACATTGTGGATATTACCAACCTCCCAACAACTGCTACCTCGTCTCCGTTCCACGCCAAAATTGTCAAGAGTAAATTCGGTACCATGTCGAAAAAATGTATTTAAAGTGGGCTATCAAGAGCGCTCCACCACCTGCCGATATTCAGATGTTGCGTCGCCTTGGGAACGGCAGATTGTCCTGTATTAATGTATAATTTATTTTTCAATTATGAGACGCATAATCGGCGCCATTATCTCATTGGAATTTGCCGGAACCTTGGCTCCAGCTTTGACAAATATTCCGAATGAAATATTATAAACATTTCAACAAGATGAAGCCTGAGGACGGCTGGCGAATGCTAGCCGAAACGTTGTATGAAACTACAAAAATACAATCCATTTTCCACTAATGGCCGGGTCGTTAAATGGTTGACATTTGAGGTTGATTCAAAACCTACTTCGATCATTCAGTGAATGGTCCAAGACACCCCAAATACAGGACTGTCCAATATAAACCAACGGGGTGACTAACACATGCAAACGATCTCATTAAACGGATGTTTATTGCTCCTTCAGTCGATTTTTTATCGGGTAATTTCATGCATACCAGAATCGGAGAATTTATTTCGGGCTTCTCTCACACCTCCTTCCGAAAGTCAATTATAATCCACTTAATAGAGTATACACTCCGATGATAAATAGAGGGATTTTAATAGCACTTGTCCCATGTTTTGTTTGTTCAATAATGATGAAATATGAAAGTGAAGTTTGAACTGAAAAAATGTCGTTGTTTCAATATAACTAGAGGCCAAATGGAAGACTCAAAAAAGGTGCAAAAATCGAAGAATTTAAGTCAGGAGGTACGTACAAGTATCTACTGAAGTCAAGAAAGGGGCTATTTCATTCATTATCCTATTTCTGTGAAGTCTCAATCATGAATACACAAGGATGTGAAAACTTTGATGACTTAGTATCTACAAATCGAACAAACTAGATGGATCAATCAGACATAGATGAAGAGGCATTGTGGAAGAGGAATTGTCGATTTATCCAAACTACAATAAAAAAATATAATATTCAAAACTTTGAATAACGGTCTTCCACAAGGATCAGTTTTACTACTTCTTCTGAGTAATTTATATAAGCTGATGATATTGCCCTCATATTTGAAAGGTTTAAGAGTTAAGCAGATATACGAAGATATGCTTAATACCCTTGGTGATCAATGTCCTTCGTATGCGACCGTGAAAAATTGGACTGCAAGCTTCAAAAGAGGTCAATTTTCCATTGAAGATGTTAACCGAGGCCAGTTTCTGTGTCAGTCCCCGAAAATATCGCTACAGTTCATGACTTGATTTTGTCAGATCGTCGAATTGGGTTGAAACGGATATCTGAAACATTCAATATTTCATACGAACGCGTTCATCATATAGTTCACGCCAATTTGGACATGAGAAAAATTGCTGCAAAATGAATCCCCAAATGTTTGAATGTTGACCAAAAGCGTGCAAGGGAAGAAGCATCGCGTTCGATCTGTGCTCGATTTGAAAACGATGTAGACTTCTTAAAGCGAATTGTTACTATGGATGAGACTTGGGTACATTTCTACGATCCAGAAACAAAGCAACAATCGATGGAATGGCGACACTCTGGTTCTCCAAGGCCAGTGTCCAAAAATCTGCTGGAAAAGTTCTTGCTTCAGTTTTTTCGGATTGTCATGGAGTAATCATGATTGATTTTTTGGATAAGAGTGGAACAATAACCGGAGATTACTATTCGACATTACTGACCACTCTACGGGAAAAAATTAAAGAGAAATGACGCGGAAAGCTATCCAAAGGTGTTTTGTTTTTGCAGGACAACGCCCCTGCACACAAATCTCATGTTGCCATGCAAGAAATTCGTGAATTAGGGTTTGAATTACTAGGACAGCCTCCTTATTCACCAGATTTGGCTCCATCCGACTATCATCTCTTTCCTCAACTGAAAAAAAGTTTAAAAGGTTGTAAATTTTCTTCCAAAGAAGAGGTAATAAAAGCTTTGGAGTTCAGGTTTACACAGCAAGAAGAAACATCTTTTTTGAAAGGTCTAGAGACGTTGGAACATAAATACATGGAATGGCCATTGAAGGAAGCTTTAAAATTGAAGTATTTTTCGGTCATTTTCTTGAAAATGAACTCATGCAGTTTTTCGACAACACGTTGCAAAATTATCCGGTCATTTTGATGCAATTACTTACGATTATTATCCGAGAAAATCATCGATCAATATCTCATTTAAACAAAACACCGTGAAAATTTTTCCGTACCCAGTTTCGAAGGTTTACGCCGAACTGTTTGAAGATCGGATCTAGAAAAATCACCGACTGGAAATGGATAAACCATGGTCGAACGCCGCCGTCCATTTCATAATTTCAATTTGTTAAAATAGTCGAGAATTAATTATTCCCATGCATAAACATGTACATCAATATCTCGTCGAAAACACGTAATTATAACACAACGGACTGACAGATAAAAATGTTGAGTCCGACAATTTACATCTTGTTCTATTATTTGGGCACGATATCGATCTGGTATGAATGTTTTAATGCCGTCTGAAATGATGCCCGAACAATGCTTTCTATTTAAATAACTGGTTCACGAGCGCGCCGTACTGGGATGACGTAAAACGGATATCCCATCAGAATTAATTAACAGAACATATTCAGATTTTTTTCCGATTAAATGAAAGGGGACTTATTGGCGTGGATCGAATCCGCTATGCGGCCCTAGTCGGGAGGAGCTGTGGCCAGCCCTGTCTTGACCCATGGTAATAGTTCTAGCGATAATTGTTATAGTTCACCATCAATCTTCTCCTGCGTTGCTGAAGATTGGTTACAACCGTAACAAATTGGCTCATCTCGAGCTTTCCCCACTCTGTCTTGCCCGGTTTGACATGACGACCGAGGAAGTCACGACTTGGAATTTTTTCGGGATCTCGACGAGCCATTATTCGGAATAGGAAAAACGGAACCTTGAAGACGCGATGATTAACCCCTGTCCTACTTACGGTAGGGTCGATGTCAATTGGACGATGCTAATGATTATGAAATGTTTGGGAAAAACTCGGAAAGGGCTTAATTCCATCGACATTCGACATTTTTCGGATTTCGACACGCGCATCTCCCAGAAAAATCATCGTAGAGCTGAAAAGGATACATATTCTGAAATAGCAACTCTTCTAGTGATAAATCTGATCATTTCATCCATCTCGGCGCAACCGTTCAGTCTTGACGAATTTTTAACTGAACCCATCTTTTTCAGGATTTTTCGAAGGTCAGCTTTCGAGACGTTTATCTCTCAATAAAAGTAACCGTAGATAAAAATGTGATAGATATTCTGGAAGAGCAACTCTTCTAGTGATAAATCTGAAAATTTCATCCATCTCGGCACAACCGTTCGGTCTTGAGGAAGTTTCAACTGGCACCATCTTTTTGGGAATTTTTCGAAGGTCAGCTTTCGAGTCGTTTATCCCTCAATAAAAGTAGTCGTAGATGAAAATGTTATACATATTCTGAAAGAGCAGCTCCTCTAGTAATAAATCTGAGAATTTCATCCATTTCGGCGCAACCGTTCGGTCTTGACGAATCTTTAAGTGAACCCATCTTTTTCAGGATTTTTCGAAGGTCAACTTTCGAGTCGTTTATCCCTCAATAAAAGTAGTCGTAGATGAAAATGTTGTACATATTCTGAAAGAGCAACTCTTCTTGTAATAAACCTGAGAATTTCATCCATCTCGGCGCAACCGTTCGGTCTTGACGAATCTTTAAGTGAACCCATCTTTTTCAGGATTTTTCGAAGGTCAGCTTTCGAGTCGTTTATACCTCAATAAAAGTAGTCGTAGATGAAAATGTTGTACATATTCTGAAAAAGCAACTCTTCTAGTAATCAACCTGAGTATTTCATCTATCTCGGCGCAACCGTTCGATCTTGACGAATCTTTAAGTGAACCCATCTTTTTCAGGATTTTTCGTAGGTCAACTTTCGAGTCGTTTATCCCTCAATAAAAGTAGTCGTAGATGGAAATGTTATACATATTCTGAAATAGCAACTCTTCTAGTAATAAACCTGAGTATTTCATCTATCTCGGCGCAACCGTTCGATCTTGACGAATCTTTAAGTGAACCCATCTTTTTCAGGATTTTTCGTAGGTCAACTTTCGAGTCGTTTATCCCTCAATAAAAGTAGTCGTAGATGAAAATGTTGTACATATTCTGAAAGAGCAACTCTTCTAGTAATAAATCTGAGAATTTCATCCACCTCGGCGCAACCGTTCGGTCTTGACGAATCTTTAAGTGAACCCATCTTTTTCAGGATTTTTCGAAGGTCAGCTTTCGAGACGTTTATCTCTCAATAAAAGTAACCGTAGATGAAAATGTTATACATATTCTGAAATAGCAACTCTTCTAGTAATAAATCTGAGAATTTCATCTATCTCGGCGCAACTGTTCGATCTTGACGAATCTTTAAGTGAACCCATCTTTTTCAGGATTTTTCGTAGTTCAACTTTCGAGTCGTTTATCCCTCAATAAAAGTAGTCGTAGATGGAAATGTTATACATATTCTGAAATAGCAACTCTTCTAGTAATAAATCTGAGTATTTCATCTATCTCGGCGCAACCGTTCGATCTTGACGAATTTTTAAGTGAACCCATCTTTTTCAGGATTTTTCGAAGGTCAGTTTTCGAGTCGTTTATCTCTCAATAAAAGTATCCTTAGATGGAAGTCTGATACATATTTTGAAGGAACAACTCTTCTAGTAAACAATTTGAGAATTTCATCCATTTCGCCACAACAGTTCGGTCTTGAGGAAGTTTCGACTGGCACCATCTTTTTGGGAATTTTTCGGAGGTCAACTTTCGAGTCGTTTATCGCTCAATAAAAGTAACCGTAGATGAAAGTGTGATACATATTCTGAAGGAGCAACTCTTCTAGTAATCAATTTGAGAATTTCATCCATTTCGACGCAACTGTTCGGTCTTGACGAATTTTTAACTGACACCATCTTTTTGAGGATTTTTCGAAAGTCAGCTTTCGAGTCGTTTATCTCCCAATAAAAGTAACGGTAGATGGAAATGTGATACATATTCTGGAAGAGCAACTCTTCTAGTGATAAATTTGAGAATTTCATCCATCCCGCCACAACCGTTCGGTCTTGAGGAAGTTTTAACTGACACCATCTTTTTGGGGATTTTTCGTAGGTCAACTTTCTAACCGCGTATCTCCAGAAAAATCATCGTAGAGCTAAAATTTATACATATGATAAAAGAGTAATCCTTCTAGTTAGAAATCTCTAAATTTCATAGATTTCATGGGGATTTCATTCGTTACAAGTGATCAAAGTACTGCCCACCCTGGGCGTTTCGACCCAGCTCTAAACGATCTGTACAATAATGTTGATAATAATAATTCGATAGAGTTGTAAGCCTCCAGGAGTGCATTCCACCCAATCTTAATGATCTCGTGATACAATACAAACCATTTAGTTCTTCAATCAATTACTAACGATCAACATCTTAAATACGTGTTTTCCTCCCATTGTGTCTTTGATAATCGTTCCTCTCGAGCCGGACAATGCGAGGAATATTCATTCCATGGTCTGTGGCTACCTGAGATTGTTCCAACTTTTTTCCATCCGACCAAGAAGCAACCATAGCGTGACTCAGACTATGCATACGTTATTTTTATGCGTAACCTGAAACATTTCGAAGAATTCTTTCAGATCTTTACGTCATATTACCTGTCCTGCCTCTAATAATGAACGGGTAGATGGCATTTGATGTCCTTATAATTATGGGTCTGTAATGATTCCTCATGAGAAATGATAAAATGTGAGAGATAGGCATAAAGAATTGGATTATTGGATGGAAGGTCGCCGGTCTAGAATGCTGGATCATGTTCGAGTTTCCAATCTAGCGTTTAATTATATGGTTATTTGTTTTATTTGGTATAATTACTCTAGAGGAGTCCAGATATGATCTATATGAGATCTAAGAGCGATATTTGGATTTTTGAAACGTGGACTGTGTTCCAATCAACATACAAATCTTTATTATTGGGATCATTGTGGGGAATCAGTAGGTTTCCATTTGAAATGAACTGCTCCACACGAGTTAGGGATATTGACTTAAATTGCAAAAAATTTTAGTTAAAATAAGATTTTTGTGATGAAAATTCATTTTGATATGATTTTAAGTTGCAAATTAATTTTAGCCTGTAGGTCTGCAGCGTATACAGGATGGTTGAGAAAAATTGAGTAAAATAACGAAATTTTATTCCCAGAGAATTCAAGCATTTTAACACTATCAATACAATGTATGGCCTCCACGGGCATCAATAACAGCTTGACATCTTCTTTGCATACTACACACGAGGTTGTTGAACATTTCTTGAGGAATTTGGTTCCATAAACGGGGCAGAAGCTCTCTCAGGTCATTTAAGGATTCTGGGGTAGGTTGATGATTATCTAATCTTCTTTGGAGCATATCCGATGCATGTTTTATCCAATTCAAATCTGGTGAGTGCGGAGGTATTGGTAAATGTGGAATACCAAGCTCCTCGCGGGCATTTTCAACTATGGCTGCACGGTGTGCTCTAGCGTTATCGTCTAGAAATTTCACTAATAGCACCCCCTCGGATGGATGGACTTCTTGGACATAGCGACGATTACGGGGTATGCGTGGGATTGGTCATACCCTTATTCTTCGAGAATCTGAAAATCGTCCATATCTTGATTCATCAGTGAAAAGGACACTACACCATTGATCGTTCCAATTGATATGTTGCCTTGGCCATTCCAGTCTTTGACGCTTATGGTCACTTGTTAATGGAACTCCTCTTAATGGACGTCTAGAACCTAGATCCACCTCTCTCAAACGTCGTCTGATGGTTTCGATGGAAACTTGGACCCCATCTGCATTTTGAAGAGTATTCCGTAGCATTCTACACGTAGATATAGGGTTTCTTCTCGCCGAAACGGTGATGAAACGATCCTGAGCAGGTGTTATTCTTAGTCGCCCACCAAGCCTTGGACTTTCCAACACGGAACCTGTCTCCCTGAACCTATTCCAAAGTCGAGATATCACATTTTGGCTGACTTGGAGCCTTTCCGCTACAACAACCTGAGTTAGGCTATCCTGTAGCATTCGATAGCCCTATTAGCCTCAGCGTTTGTTAATTTACGTCTTGGCTTTTTCAGAAAACTCGTTTCAAATCGAAGCCGTTGATAAATTGACTTCATTTCATAATAAAAACATGAAGCATATGCAAAGAACCAAACTTCAGAAAAAAGGTGACCAGATTGACGAAATGTCTTATACTGATTTTTATTGGATCGATTCAAGTTGTTATTGAGTTTTAAATGATTTTACAGCGATTTTCTCGAAGATTACATACTTTTAAAAACGATTGAATACGGTATCCCTAACTCTTGTGGAGCAGTTTATTCATTTCAGTATAACATTTCCACTGGCAGTTAAAAGACCGAAAGATTTCCCCAAAAGAAATTCATATAAACTGTCAACTTTCCTACGAGCACTTAACTGGAAAGAGAAAATATAAGTACAGCCAAGCCAAAAATGGAATTAATTTTCAAAATATAATGTTTGAATGGAAAAACATTTTTCCGAACTTGTTCCAGAGTATTTTCCTCACAAATGAATATTTATATCAGGAATTTGTTTGTGGACTCCCAATCTACGGCCCTGAGTCAACTCGAAAACGAGTGCTTATCTTTTATATCGTATCGCAGTGCTTAACAGAGGCAACGTTTCGAAACGGGCTCTCTGATCTTGTCAAAGTTCGAACTAAGCCACCATACACACATCCAGAACCAGGGGAAGCAGGCATCGCCTTGTAGTCCTTTTTTAATCAGCGCATTTAAAGCTCTACCTTTCGAGAGCGCAAACACGTTTGAAGCAGACCTTGTTTTGTGTCTTCCACCAGTGAATTGATATGTTTCGTGCTGGTATAGCATGGGGCAATGCCTCGGGGGCAAAAAAAAAAGCGGCGGCAGGAAAACCTGCGGCAACGGACTCATATGTCAACTGTCCGATGCTGTCGCTCTTTTTTTTTTTCGGATGAAAGCTAATAGATTTTACATCTTCTTGTATGCATGCGAATACCATATGCACGCCCGTGTATACGGGTTTTTAATAATGAAACTTCTGTTATCGCCGTATTTAATGGCGCGTTTGAAATTCAATTCAAATTTTTATTGGTTTTGATGGTGATTGATGACTCAGATGGTCTTATCCTCTGACTGAGGTTCTTGGAATAACGAACTTACGCGTTATAGTTCCCTGATGCTCCTGGTGTTGTCATTAGTTTTCACTTCAATAAAACGTCAAGCAGTAGTACTGTCGAATGAGATACTAGTCGTTATAAACTAGCGAAATCCACAGAGGGCTCTTTGAATTGCATGGGATTTTCCATGTCATCAAAAAGGGATGTGGAAAATATTGTTATCAATTTCTTTGATTGACTAAATTCATTTCAAGTTAGAAACATGTATTATAGAGTCTTTGACTCGTACAGATATTTTGAGAGTAGATTCTTGAGGTGAAATGAAACAATTTTTTTCTTTGCAATTTCTTTCGAATCGGCTCGACTTAAAAGATACAGGCTGTTGAAATATGGTAATGGAAAAAAGCGTTTCTTTTGACCTCAAGGATCTACTGATGTTAAAATATGTGTCAAAGACTGTATGTAGAAAGTTGACGTAAGGTAGTGAAATGTAAAGTGATTAATTTCTGGTTTTCTTCAATTTGTTTGTAATCTGCAACAAAATACAGAGTGAAAACCTATAAATTTGAGTATTCTTTTGTATATTATTTTGTAAAAGTCTGCTTGGACTCGGGCATGACCAAAGCCCCAATCTTCTACGCCATACCGCTCGCATTTCGCGGAACCATCAACTTTTTTCAATTAATCATATTTTCGATGACGTTTCCCCGACGTTTCACACCTAAGCGAGAAGTGGAGGAATGAAGAATAAATTTCCATTTGTTCTCGCATTGTTTGACGCTTATTACGGTGCTCAGTTAGTAATTAAATAAAATCGGGGTGATGTTTACAACTCCTCTGGATCACAAACAGTGATAATCGCTTTCGGGAAAGAAACCAGTGTAGTAGAACGGTGTCTGTAGCATGTCGACGTTTCGTGGGCGATAGTTTCGCTTCAGGGATTTTATTGATTGCGTAATTGCTGGTTTGCGTGGTACGGGGGCCCTTCGAAAATTCTCTCTCAATGCGAGACCATGCCAAGTACTATTTGTGAAACTGACAGTGATCATTTTTCCAGATTTGGCCCCTACAAAAACAGGTATATACTCCATTCACATTTATTTTAGCAGTCGGTTGGCCATGAAATAATTTTCTCAAGTTTTTGTAACTAGAACGGACTAAGGTTGGTACTCATGAAATGTCGTTAATGTCATAACGCCGTTGCCACAACTAATATTAATTTTTATTACGAAAATGCCGAAAGTGATTGAAAAAAAGAGACAGGGTTTCAGGAAGTGCTATTGAAAATTCAGGTCAGCTCATTCGAATAGTTATACCCTGATATTCTAAAATCCACAAAACGTCAGACCGTAGCGAACATGTTCAATATAAGTGAATTTATATAATGTTTCATCTGAATCTAAACGACTTATATTTCAGCTGAATATTTCAGAAAGATTGTGAATGAAGAGGATGACAAAGAATTTCCTTCTATTGGGAGACCCAAAAAAGTTGTGGCATTTGAGAATTTTATGTTTGAGTGAATTAATGCGAAAAGTTTACTACAGGATTTTCGATGAATGTCATCGTAGAATAAGTTCCCGAAAATTGATTTTTCTATTTTTTATTGACTTGTCCTATACATTGTAAATGTCCTAAGGTACCAATAAAACCTAGTTATTATTATTATATCAATGTATTAAGATTAACAGCCACAAATATGCGCCAGATGTCCTGTTAATTATTTATTCGTGTGAAATTTTTGTTCAAAGGTGAAGTTCATCTTGAATTGAAACTTTCCTTCAATTCCTTTTACTTCCATTGATGCAAGATGATTTTTGTTGAAGAATTTAACATTCTTGTGATTATCTGTTAATTTCTTCGGGAGATACCCATTCCCAACCACTGCATCATATGCATTTCATCTTCGGGTTAATATTTTCGAAATCTACAACTGATGTAACCTATTCAAACTTTAGCCAAAGAAGATAACGAACATTAACTTTCCTCAAGCTAGTGCATATTATGATATTATAGTGATCTCTTGTATTTTCCATGCAAATAACTGGATTTGGTATGCCTTCAATCAGTTTGTATAAACTTCAATTACGTTCGTCACATATTTTCCGAAGAGATTTGACATTGTGATAAAATACGTAATTACTGAGATTTTTACGTAGAACGGGCAACATAGCGTTGATTTAAAACCCAAAAATGTTTTGACAAGCTTCATAACCTCACATTTTCGTATTATACAGAGTGAAATGTCAAATTTTATGCGCAACATAATAAAAGTGAATGGAGTATACAGGCCAATAATTCGTGAGTGCCACCCTGTATCCAACCACCTCTTCCGGTAGACACGAATCAGAAAACAATAATCGAATAGCACCTATCCCTCGGCCCGCCCGAATCCACGCAACCGGAGGGCCGAAACTGATTGATGGCGCGCGGACTGAAAAAAATCCAATCGCCGAGATTGAAAAGTGCGGATAACTTTTCCATCGACCCCTAGCGGTGCGGGAATCGGCAGGAATCACGTAAAACCAGCTAACGAATTTTTAATCTGCCAGTCGGCGTATTTGAGGATCATTCGCCGAAATAATCTTGATTGTAATTTCCCTCGGTCGCGCTAGAGAACAATTTTATTCGGCGATTTTATCTACGGCCAATTTGAAGCTTTCGCGTGTGTGTGGGCGGCGCCGAACAAAGAACTGATCGGGACCAGATAAAAGGCGGCTTGAATAATTATCGGAAATACATAAACTAGCGTGGTGATCTTGAGGAGCGTACAGGAAGTAGCTACCAGGTGCTGCCGAAAACGTGTCACTACTCTTTAGATGAGTGCTTCGAGTGGAAGGGGGATTCCATCGATATTTTACCATCCCTATCGCAGAACATCGATGTTTTAAGGTTTACCGAGGCATTTCTGGGAATTTAGGACCGTTTTCACCTTCTTATTCAGAGCAGGCATACTCAATTAGTCAATTTGCGTGCAGGGTGGGCAAAATTCGTTGTCCACTGAGGGTATCTCGAGAACTATAGCAGCTAGAAGAAAACGGATGACACATTGCCGAATTCTTTTTCAGGGAAACAAAGAATGGTGCTTTATTAGCAAAAATGGGATTTTAATAATTTCCAAATGTTCTCATGAATTTTACAATTTTACAAGTTACAGATCTGAAATTCGAACCTTCTTGGACATTTCTATACGTAAAATCTACTGTCGAAAGATTTTTTTTCAATTCAAAAATAACAAATTCGAGAAAAGTTTGCATTTGAAAAAACGAAAGTTCGTCTAATCATTCGAAATAAAAAAAATGTTTTGATTCTACGAAGAAGGGCCTGTAAAAGGTTCAAATTTCAGATCTGTAACTAAAAGACAAAAAAGTTATGAGAACGTTTCGAAATACATAGTCGAAATCTTATTTTTTGCTAATAATTCAAAAACGAATTATCGTAGGAGACTATGGTTTTCACCATTCTTTGTTTCTCTGAAGAGAGCTAGGAAATGTGTCATCCGTTTTTTTTTTGCAGCTATAGTTCTCGAGATACACTCAGTGGACAACGAATTTTGCAAATCCTCTACATGTAATAATATACAGGGCCAGTCTTTGACTCTTACAAATATTTAAAAATAGATTATTAAGGTCAAAAGAAACACTTTTTTCCCATACCATTTTTTCCTTTTAAGTTTTCAGAATGAGCTGTGCCACCCCTGGAAAAACGACATTACATTCGGAATAACTAGCTGAATCTATGACACTACAGTTTTGTGGATCTTTCAAACAGAGTTGTATTCAGCCAAAGTACCCAATATTTCAAATTTCACACATTTTAATTTTTAAACATCAAATTACTCGAAAACGGCGCATTATACGAAAAAATTTGAAGAATATTTACTTTTATTTTACAAAATGTTCAAATATTCATTAGGTAGCGTCCACCTTAGTTTCAAGAGTTGTGTTCTTTGAATTTTTGGTATTTTTATGGTACGTAATGGTCATAATGAGGAAACTGGAAGAAGTGGGTGATATCTTGTTTTCGAAAAAGATTTATCAAATAAATGAAAACCTTTATTCCGAAATTCATGTCATTCGATAAAACCGTTTGTGAAATAGAACTAAAAATAACATATTTTATGGTTTTTCAACAGCCTGTATTTTTTAAACCGAGCCGATCCGAAAAAAATGGTAGAGAACAAAAGTGTTCCTTCTGACCTCAAGAATCTACTGTTAAAATATTTGAAGGAGTCAAAGACGCACCCTATATATGTACTGACGTATTAAGTCAGCTACTTACATACGGTATAGGAAAATGCACCTATAAGGAAGAGTTTCTGGAGAAGGAAGAAGCCAAAAGAGAAACACTCTGGAGGGATATTTCAGGAATGGATCATTACAAAAACTCCACTACCATGATGGTTGGAAATACACAAATGTTATACTACATTATAATCAAGTATTAATGACCATCATTAGATGATCGACGCATAATCTACAATTACAACCGAGACGTTGAAGTTTGAAGAAGACGTCAATGTTGTCGAGAGAGTTGTAGAATCATTTTGGTTGATGTCCATACGTTCGTTAATAAAATCGCACACCGGGAGTACAAAATTAGGGTCGAAAATCGGCACCCTTCCACGTTATTCAAAACGCCGTACCAACTGCGAAAACGTAAACACAAATGCGGCCATATGAAAACTCTTATCTGTTTCAAAAATACAATAGGGTCACTTCCGCAAAATAGATCGCATGCGAGCACAATACGATCGCAAATAAGACTCCTTTCAGTGACTGGTATGTTTTCAGCTTATTAGCAACCCCCCTGTAGCAAAGGTGTATCACATACCATTCTGCGGAATGTCTAAATATCCATTATTATTATTCATTTCCGATACGCATTCAACCCTAAACGCAAAGCTACATCTGACTGCAACATTATTGTGAAAACTCATCGAAACGGCATATGGTAGTTTTAATTTTGCAAATGCCACACGTTACCTCCCATTGCATTCACCCACTTCCGATGGCACTCTGTAGGAAGGAGATGTATGCTTGCCGGAGGCATGCGTGACCATGGGCGGAACACCGTGACGGTTGAGGGGGGAAGATACCCCTTGTGACTCTATGAATTCCACGAGTATAATCGAGAATAAAATGATAACGCTGTTAGAAGACCTTCGCAATACGTACATAACGTAAGGATCAAAGGAAAAAAAATAAATTGAAAAAATTAAGCCAGGTGAATACGTTATTATAGAGAATTTTATTAGTTGGTGCTTCATTGTGAAAACTCTATTGTGAAAGCAACGTTTTATCCTATTTTCTAACGAATAACCACTGATATACGAGGATGTATTGATATCTAGTTAGCCTAGACCAGTTCCATGCATAAAAAAATATTGCGTTATACCATAGCAACGAACAATACATCATTAGAAGTGTCATTGTGAAGTTTGAGGTCAAAAAAATTATCCAGAGTTACTCAATAAATTAAAAGAAAGAAGATGTCCACCGAAATTATGAAAATCCAAAAATTGGTGTATCGAGCCATAATCAAGTACCTGTATTAAAAAGGTTAAAAAGGTAAGCAGACTTGGGTACATTTCTACGATCCAGAAACAAAGCAACAATCGATGGAATGGTGACACTCTGGTTCTCCAAGACCTAAGAAGTTTCGTGTCCAAAAATCTGCTGGAAAAGTTCTTGCTTCAGTTTTTTGGGATTGCCATAGAGTAATCATGACTGATTTTTTGGATATAGGTAGAACAATAACCGGAGATTGCTATTCGACATTTTTGACCACTCTTCGGGAAATAATTAAAGAGAAAAGACGCGGAAAGCTTTCCAAAGATGTTTTGTTTTTGCAGGACAACGCCCCAGCACACGAATCTTATGTTGCCATGCAAAAAATTCGTGATTTAGGGTTTGAATTACTAGAACACCCCCCTTATTCACCAGATTTGGTTCCATCCGACTATCATCTCTTTCCTCATCTGAAAAAAAGTTTAAAAGGTCGTAAATTTTCTTCCAACGAAGAGGTAATAAAAGCTGTGGAGGTCTGGTTTGCAGAGCAAGAAGAAACATTTTTTTCGGATGGTCTAGAGACGTTGCAGGTTCGCTGTAATAAATGTATCCAATTAAGAGGAGAATATGTTGAGTAAAAAAATATTTTGACATTGAAATTTTGTTTGGTTCTATAGTAGGCTAAGAATTTTTCAATATATCCTCGTATCTATGGGAGATGATTCCCCAATATAAGGGTCTAGTTGCGTTTCTCGAACAACTGAGGAACAGGAGAATCACTTGGAAGACCGAACCTGGTTGAAATGCCCTTCCGGTCAAAAGCAAGATTTGGAATATTATTTATTTCAATACCGAACATATTGCGAAATTTGAAATTCTTGTCAAACAGTTTATCATAGTGAAAATTTGCAAATACACTCCTGGAATTAATTTCAAAATAACTTTTCAAGGTGTGCATCGATTTTGATCATTTTGTTGTCTATTTGTAGCCTATCTCATCTAGTTTGTGACCTGACGTCGAGTCTGCAGGAATTTCAATTGAATTTGAACTCTGAACACCCTGTGGATGTTATTAGTGACGCATTGATAGGTCTTTAAATGAGCTTTTGAAGCCTGATCCTCTCTTAATTTGTTCATTTCACGTCAACAGCTCCTTCCTGAACGGAAATACGAATTAAAAAATGTTTTTCATGTGCCATCTCTAAATAGCTGTCATAGAGTGAATTATAAAAGACCCAAACTATTTTTCGAGACACCGAAACGATCATAGGGGTACGTCAGTTGCAAGCTTTGGCCCTGACTTCCTGTCGCCGAAAGCTCTACCTACGCCCATGCCGTTTCTTATTGCATCCAGCTGATGCGGCAGCTGATTACTGCTCGTAATGATCGTCGTCGCTACGTCACAGGAGCTGCACGTTCTTTTCTATCACCTGGTGGTGGATAGAGCGTTTTCTATAAAGGCAGAACGGCCGACAGGGGGCACATTCCGTCCAATTTCGCATTTCTATCAAGCAAGGGCCTAGTCGAGGACCGGTTGGTTGTCGGGTTTCGCACAAATGAAGCGTAACCTGAGATGGAATCCATTCATCCTGTCGATGGAGGTTGCCAGTTAAGAAGGATGCTTTATGGCCTCCAAAGTTAACGTATCGGACCTGTTTCAGCGTCGGTATCGAGTTCTATCCCGTCGAGGATTCAAGGGTTAATGGGAATTTCCACGTTTTCTCGGCCTAAATTATATATAAGGGATGGAAATATGGGTACTTTGGTAGTTGGCCCCGACGACGACGACGGGAGTTGGTTTATTGAATTTTCGATAATTTCGGTCGAATCAGGGTGGCTGGGGGTTGAGTCGTTTAGCTTTCATCTAAGGGAGGATGGCTCCCCCATTTCCATTCGATAATGAATCGATATACGGGGTGTCCCGAGTTCGAGTGGCTATTAGACGTTTATGGACAACTGGACATGTTTGAAATCTGAAAATTGGGATTGTGATATTGTTCGAAATTCTCTACTGAGCTAAAATATTTTCGCACTTCTGGTTATACAGAGTGAATCTTCGACTGGTACAAATATTTTAACAGTAGATTCTTCAGGTGAAAAAAGCACTTTTTCCTATACCATTTTTTCCGACAAAAAGATACTGCTATTTCAAGTTTTCATTGTGAGCTGTGCTACCCCTGGAGAAGCAAAATTAAATTCAAGTTGTAGAGTTAAGTTGGAGTTGTAGAGTTGTATTCAGCCAAAGTAGGTACTCAATTTTTCAAATTTCACAGATACTTTATACTTTTTTGGGTGTTACGAAATGCAGATTTCTAATTCGAACGATGTTTTTCACTGTATAACTACAGGGTGGCCACTTTAAACTTTCAGCAAGACTGGTAAATTTAAATTTTGAGAGAGATATTTCTTGATTGGGTGCACTAAGGAGAGTGGCATCTCACTCAAGAATGTGGAATACCAGGTGTTGAGTGGCAGTTGGAGGTTTTGCGATTTTATTTATGAAAATCCTAAATATCTGCTGTTTGGTTTTCGTTATGGAAGAATTTCAATTGAAAATATGTTCAAATTGCATTTCTGAACAGTTGCTGCGTTCAAAATTTCTCTCACATTCCATACCAAAGAATTCAATTTCGAAAAACACTTCTTGCAGTTGATTAGTTTGTCGTTAATGTTGAGGCTTCGGTCACTAGTAAGTGCTCAGAAATTTTGATAAGAACAAGGGATAAGAATTAAATTGCTCCCTAGTTTCTATATAAACAGGATCATCGTAAATGATCCTGATTTCGATCCTGAAGTCCCTAAGAAGCTAAGAATTATGTGTAGATAGGGAATATCATAGCCATAGCCTACTTGACGTCGAATTTTTTTTAAACATCATTGTAGGAACACATTCGACCATATTCAGTTTCAGAAGGTGTCATTTAGTCATATTTCCTATTTAAATATCTGCGTAGATAGTTCTTTACGATATTTTATATATTTCCCAACCTCTATACATATTTCAATGGCCGCCTGAGTTCACCATGAAGAGTTGTTCCACCCATTCGATGAATGCTACAGATCTTGTGGCAGAGCGTGTGAAGAAACGGCCAGGGAATGGCCCCAAGTCGTGATTTCCCCTAAACCGAACCTGATTTCTGATATCTGTTTACGTTTCACGAACATTTCGTGAGATCCTGTCCGTGCCGATAAAACATCGCATCTCAATAATGAAGAATAATAGATCTTCGATGCTACAGGGATGAAATAGCCTCGGCAAACTCTCGGAGAATCTCATATATGATACAATTCGATCCATTCATCCGAAGAAAATTCAATTTTGAACCAGGGCGTTTCCAAGCCCTCGTTGATTTTCTAAATAACGGTGAGTATATGCAGAGTAACTAAGAAATAATACCCAAGAAAGGGGCATCATCTGCCAATACACCACATTCTCGGTTGGCATGTTACTGAATCTGGCGAAAGAATGATGTACTTTGCAAGCCTCTTCTGATCTCCGTCGATAGATGGCAATTACCCAACACAAAGTCCTGTTTAATCCCTGATCCATCCTCTGAATTTCCGTCTAATAACCGGTAAGTATGTAACGGTACAGCATGAAGGTGGCTGGTGATCCCGGGCCGTTATCTGGATCCTTTATTATCGCGGCGGGATTCGAAGTTCCTGCAAGGCCATTAGAACAGGGGTTAAGAGATGTTTAGACTCCGATAGGCCAGTTGTGCGAAAATTCCCCTCATAAAACGGAATGAATAGATCGAGCAAACACTATTCGGACGGGCTTATTTCCCGGTTCTAAACAGTCGTTGTCTTGCGATGGCTGAAACACAGAAAGGAAATGAAGAGATTCCATCCAGAACGGGAACGTTTGGCCGCGATGTTATGTGGATTTTTCCCGGTCGATTGGACTGGCTGACGGTGGACGGGCATGCCCGATTCACCGTTTTTGATCCCAGATATCGTCCGTCAAGAGATATGGACCAGAAAGCCAGTTCAGCAAACGCTCAATCCTCGGTTTTATTGTAACTTTTTGTCGAGTTTACTTACAGGGATTATCTAGGTCCAAACAAGCACTGGGTAGGGGCACTTCAACACCAATTCTTTTAGAAGTTTCTATTCCTTAACAAAATCCTGGTAAGTCCGCCAGAAAGCCTTCAAACAGCCTCAAGAATGAAACTCTAGAACAGCTCGAGCAGTTCAAATACTTGGGAAGCTTCATAAATACTAGGGCTAACCTGGACACGGAAATACACAACCGCATCAATTCGACATCACGGGCATTCTTAAAGCTAAAGGTCAGAGTGTTTCAAAATCACGATCTCAATCTGAAAATCAAGACAGCTGTTTACAGAGCAGTCGTCCTCTTAACGCTTCTTTACGGAAGCGAAAGCTGGTCGCCCTACAGGCGACATATTAAACAGCTTGAACAGACGCAGCAACGTCATCTAAGACAGATAATGCACATCACATGATTCCACAAAGTTGCAAATCCAGAAGTCTTGCAACGCGCGAGTTGTACAGCAATTGAGACTCAAGTAACGAGGGCCCGACTCAGATGGAACGGCCACATTCTGAGGATGCAAGACACAAGACTCCCCAAAATAGCTCTGTATGGCGAATTGACAGAGGGAGCCCGGAAACCAGGAGGCCAGTATAAGCGGTTTAAGGATATACTGCATCAATCCCTAAAATCAGTTAATGCCAATCATAACTGGGAACAACTAGCGTTAGACAGGTCACAGTGGAGGTCTATGGTTCACGGTTATAATGGAGACTCGCAAAGAATACAGCGGCGGCCAGATCTGGTTGGTGACTATCCTCAGAGTGTGGAAGGATCTGTAGGTCACGGTTGGGTCTCTTGAGTCACAAGAGGTCACACAGTCGCAAGTAGCCCTAAGAAATTATAATTTGATCGCACCTATAGTTTTGTTTTTGAGTCTTTTTGTAGATACAGCAATGAATGAATTCCTATTTCATGAGAGATCATACTCAGGTCAGTATAAAATATTTGAAATGACCAGACTTCAGAAGCAACGAACAGTTTTTGAGAAATTGATATCACACATTGCTGAATTGACCACTGAAATCTCCATTCCTATCAGAACAATCGAACTGACAATACTGACATTCAACATGTGCATATCAATTCGAGAACTGTGAACAGTCTCAAGATTTGGGTCGAATTGATCGAACATTTCCTTAGCAATTGACATCATACTTTTTGAATCGACCACTGAAATCTCCATTTCTATCAGGAGCAATCTTCAACTGGCTGTTGCGCTGATCCTCGGCCCACTGTAGTCGGTGTTCCCAACTACGTGTACTCAAATCATGAAAGTGTAGTCTGCGTCTTACAGTTTGAGTTACATGTGCCGGATCGGAGTACGGCCCTGTTCCCGAGCGGGTCGAGAACGGTGACCTTATGCCAGATTATGGAATAGATTTATTCCGTATAAATAACAACAGATAGCGCCCCCCGCAGTACGCATTGTACACGATATAAATTCTCGGGGGACGATGTTAACCCACTGAAATATTTCCGAAACTTCGGACTTAATATTTAAGTTGCCGTTTCCGCCGTTCCCGGCTGTCCTTCTCTGGGGATATCTCGCCTCTTATAAAATATACATCCGAAGAATTCGGTTATTTGAAAACTTTCCCCATGAAGACTTTAAAAACGGACCCCTCGCGAATGTGGGCCTCGGAGTTGTGGAATTTTTCGTGATGGAGAGACGGAAAGTCCTTCATAAACTTGTGCTGAAGTTAATTGGCGAAGAATGAATTAATCAGGAGTAGCGCGGGATTTTTTCGCCGTGGAAAAATTCTTGTTTGTTTTACGGTGACGGTGGAATTTTTTGTTTGATCCCTTAGGAGAGTTTTCTTGGTTATTATGAAAAGCGGTCGAGATTTGCTAGGTGAAAAGACAAAAGACTTTCTCCTGGGACATTTGTACAGACCAACACACAAAAAGGTCCAAATTTTACATAAAGTTTCATTATACATTTATACCCAAAATCGGACAGTAAGAATTTTGTCCAATTTAGGACCGGTTGAGTTGAAATCACACTGAAAATGTGAAAAGTATCATATGACAATATTGCACTGGGTGTAAAATATCCAAAAAAAAAATTCAAAGTCAAAATATTTTATTACTCAACACATTCTTTATTACAGCGAACCTGCAAGATCTCTAGACCTTCCAAAAAAAAATGTTTCTTCTTGCTCTGCAAACCTGACCTCCTCATCTTTTATAACCTCCTAGTTGAAAGAAAATTTACGACCTTTTGCACTATTTTTCAGTTGAGGAATGCGATGATAGTCATATGGAGACAAATCTGGTGAATAAGGGGGGTTTTCTAGCAATTCAAACCCTAAATCACGAATTTTTAGCATGGCAACATGAGATTGGTGTGCAGGGGCGTTGTCCTGCAAAAAAAAAAAAAATCTTTAGATAACTTTCCGCGTCTTTTCTCTTTAATTTCTTCCCGTACAGTAGCCAGTAATGTCTAATAGTAATCTCCGGTTATTGTTCTACCCTTATCCAAAAAATCAATCATGATTACTCCATGGCAATCCCAGAAAACTGAAGCAAGAACTTTTCCAGCAGATTTTTGGACACGAAACTTCTTAGGTCTTGGAGAACCACAGTGTCGCCATTCCATCGATTGTTGCTTTGTTTCTGGATCGTAGAAATGTACCCAAGTCTCATCCATAGTAACAATTCGGTCTACATCGTTTTCAAATCGAACACAGATCGAACGCGATGCTTCTACCCTTGCACGCTTTTGGTCAACATTCAAGCATTTGGGGATCCATGTTGCAGCAATTCTTCTCATGTCCAAATTGACGTGAACCATATGATGAACGCGTTCGTATGAAATATCCAGTGCTTCAGATATCCGTTTTAGCCTAATTCGACGGTCTGATAAAATCATGTCATGAACTGCATCGATATTTTCGGGGACTGACACAGAAACTGGCCTTCCCGATCGGTTATCATCTTCAATGGAAAATTTTCCTCTTTTGAAGCTTGCAGTCCAATTTTTCACGGTCGCATATGAAGTACATTGATCACCAAGGGTATCAAGCATATCTTCGCAAATCTGCTTAGCTCTTAACTTTTTTAAATACAGGTACTTGATGATGGCTCGATGCTCCAATTTTTCGATTTTCACAATTTCGGTGGACATCTTCTGTCTTTTAATTTATCCCGTAACTCTGGTTTACTTTTTTGACCTCAAACTTCACACTGACACTTCTAATGAGTTAATGTTCGTTACTATGGTAACGCAATATTTCTTTTACGCATGGAACTGGTCTAGTCTAACTAGATATCAATACATCCTCGTATACTTCCAGTGAAGGTTCTTCATCTTCATGACCATGACTGCTCCGCACTTATTATTCATCTTGTACGTTTGGAAATAAGAAAAATTCGAAAGTGTTCCATCATTCCACGACTAGCAGGGATGATTCCTCCGAGATCTCCTGCCTTAGGGCCGAGACCAATTCGCCCCGTACGTTCGAAACCGTAATTGGAAGCGGATGCGATCCATCAAACCGGTAATTCGTGGGCAAAAAGCCGTCAGCCGGTCCTGAGCGGGTCCCGTGTGCCTGTCAGTGTTACCATTCTGGCAATCTGGCGAATCCGGCGGCCCCGGATTTATGCCCACAGGAAGCGGGTGCGTTAGGAATTCCGCTAGATGATTTGCGGCTCACATGACCAGACTGCCCTTTCATATTCCGAACGTATCGAGGAGCCACTTCATTCTTTAGCTGCCGTCTCCACTGCCGTTTTTGCTGCCTTCCCCGGGGATCCGGGAAGGCAGGACCCGACCACAGAATGCCGCGGAATATAGAAATAGTTGTTGGGGGGCAAGAACCCACCGAGGCCTCGGAGAATCTATGATCTATGATGGCGCAAAGTACTCCGATTATAGAGTAGAAAGATAGGAGACGCCCTTATATCTCTAGTGCTAAAAACCGACTTTATTTCGGCCTGTGCTTGCCACATTTGACAGTGAGATGGCGCTGAAAACGTACTGTCAATAAAGAAAACTGTTTAATAACAGTTTTCTGTTTTCGACTTTGTTGAGACCAGAAAACAAGTATTGTTTTATTTTGTGACCAGGATGTTAGTTTTCATCTGGACATTCTTTGGAATCAATTGAAATCGATGAAATACGCTATCGGATGTGCTATAACACAACAAATGGAGCCTTGACTAGGACACAAAAGTATATGGTAATTGGTCATCTGCTATACGAGGATATATTGAAAAATTCTTAGCCCACTATAGAACCACACAAAATTTCAATGTCAAAATATTTTATTACTCAACGTATTCTCCTCTCAATTGGATACATTTACTACAGCGAACCTGCAACGTCTCTAGACCTTTCCAGAAAAAATGTTTCTTCTTGCTCTGCAAACCAGACCTCCACAGCTGTTATTTATTACCTCCTCGTTGGAAAAAAATTTACTACCTTTTGAACTTTTTTCAGTTGAGGAAAGAGATGATAGTCGGATGGAGCCAAATCTGGTAAATCAGGGGGGTGTTCTAGTAATTCAAACCCTAAATCGTGAATTTTTTGCATGCCAACATAAGATTTGTATGCAGGGGCATTGTCTTGCAAAAACAAAACACCTTTGGATAACTGTCCGCGTCTTTTCTCTTTAATTTTTTTCCGTAGAGTGGTCAGTAATGTCGAATAGTAATCTCCGGTTATTGTTCTACCCTTATCCAAAAAATCAATCATGATTACTCCATGGCAATCCCAAAAAACTGAAGCAAGAACTTTTCAAGCAGATTTTTGGACACGAAACTTTTAGGTCTTGGAAAACCAGAGTATAGTCTATTTTTTTTTTGAGATTTCTTCATGATATGACACAATATACAGATTGATTACCATAGAAATCTAAAACGAGTTGATTAATGAATAGACAAAACACTGACAACAGATTTCATAAAACTTTGACTTTCCAAACAACCATTTGACAGTCACTCGTTTCACAAATCGAAATCAATAAAACCTTTGCATTTCTGAATTTATTAAAGGAGTAGCGATTGATAATCTTTGAATGGACGTATAAAAATAATAAATTTCCCTAAATGGGCCCTTCATACTCCCTGCAAACAACAATTTACCTACGTTAATGAACAGTTCTTAATAAATGACTTGCAGAAAAATGTTCACTGCACATTGTACAGTCAATAGTGTTTGCTCAAGTCATTGTCTTTATGTCCTGAAAGCTTTATCCACTTCGGAACACTGAAAATAGCAATCAAAGAATAACCTAGTCACATGATACCAGTTTCAATATATTTCCATTTTTCTTAGTACAGTAAGAAACTTAATTCCGAAAAATTAATTTTATTCGATATACTTCTTCACCATTCAATAATTTCCGAACGATATTATGAGGTTTTCACCAAGAAATCACAGGAAAATATTCAATAATCAGCAACTAGAAGGAGCTAGATAAACAAAACGCGGTACGAGACTCAAAATATTCAAAACCTCTTTGATCAAAATGGTCATCTTAAGTCTTACAAAATTTCATAGGCATTTTTTAAAAAATGGTCATCAAATTGATATTTCAAGCACACTTAGGGCCTTAGTAACACATTTGAAACACGAAATGGCTCTCACATCACTTTGGTCGTTTCGTTTTCCATCTTTCCACTCTACAATCTTTGGATGGAACCAAAGCAGATCGCAAAACGTGAATTTGACAGGAACTGCTTGCCTGACTTTGACAGAACATGAGGGGGACACAAGAGAGCTGATTTTGGCCATGAATTCTCCATCAAGGACTCAAGGAGTCCGAGCGAATGTTTCGACTATTTTAGGCCAGAAAATTCGAAAACTCAGACAACTGGGCAGAGCAGAGGAGCAGCTTGCGCATTCTTATTTCGTTGGAGATTAAACTCCGACAAAAACACATCAGGCTTTCCCCGAACCATTTATTCTCGAAATTACTTCCAATCTAGCGTCATAAGAGTTGAATCCGTAATTTTCTCCCCCTTTATTTCAATAGAACCAGCTTCCTGGTATCGAAATCCCAGCTGACCAATGTTATTTATTTAGTTTTGTTATACGCTCGCCTTGTGAGGGAACTTTTCGAAAGTTTCCCTTTCAATTTTGCGAAAGGCGGCGGTCTGCTTTGCGCGGAATACAGCTCTGCAAGCAGTAACTTTTTTTCGAGGCCCGTAAATATTTATTAGCCGCTGTACTTTCCTATATAAATCAACGGACTTGGGGTAAAAGTGCGGCCAGATGACTCGAAGTGATTTATCTCAAGATTTCCTCCATTTGTTTTTATGTGAATACTGATAATGCCTTATATTCTCCCGATTTATTTCGGCATCTAGGCCAATACCGAGGGCCTCGCTTGGTCCTGACCGGATGAAATTTATGTCTTCGACGAAATGAGGCAACGGCAATCACGATTATTGCGGGATAAGTGACTCCCAGAAAGGTCTTCCCGGGGAAAGGAGCTGGGAGATGGATAACCGCCGAAAATGGGGTGGTTCGTTAATACGTCCTGCCAGTTGGAGGGAGGAACAGTTAATTTTTCGATTTGAATTTCATTCTCTGGTTTAAATGGACAAAAAGACCCAATTGTCGGTGTTTTACAGAGACATCCTTACCTTATAGATAGATGGATAGATAACCTTTATTTGATCTAAGAATCACAAAATGTTGATCACATCACAAAAGAGAGAAAAAAAAAACACAATGATAAATAGAAAAATTCCATATCACCAGAAAAGACCGAAAAACAGAATTAAAGTCCTTCAAAGGATTTTTCACTAAGAAACTCGTTGAGATTGTAGTAGGCCTTTCGCAGTAAAAACTTTTTCAAGCTTTTCTTCTGCAACACTGCACTGCCATGCTTAAACCTTGGGCGCAAAATATTCCAGATCTTGATCATGAGATAAAAAGAAGTTCGTACAAATATTTTAACAGTAGATTCTTGAGGTCAAAAGAAAAAAAAAAGGGGTTAAGAGGTAAGCAGATTTATTAAGATATGCTTGATACCCTTGGTGATCAATGTCCTTCGTATATGCGACCGTGAAAAATTGGACTGCAAGCTTCAAAATAGGTAAATTTTTCATTGAAGATGATGACCGATCGGGAAAGCTAGTTTCTGTGTCAGGCCCCGAAAATATCGATGCAGTTCATGGCATGATTTTATCAGACCGTCGAAAGTTCTTGCTTCAGTTTTTCGGGATTGCCATGGAGTAAACATGATTGATTTCTTGGATAAGGGTAGAACAATAACCGGAGATTACTATTCAACATTACTGACCACTCTACGGGAAAAAATTAAAGAGAAAAGATGCGGAAAGCTATCCAAAGGTGTTTTGTTCTTGCAGGACAACGCCCCTGCACACAAATCTCATGTTGCCATGCAAATAATTCGTGATTTAGGGTTTGAATTACTAGAACACCCCCCTTATTCACCAAATTTGGCTCCATCCGACTATCATCTCTTTCCTCAACTGAAAAAAAGTTTAAAAGGTCGTAAATTTTCTTCCAACGAAGAGGTAATGAAAGCTGTGGAGGTCTGGTTTGCAGAGCAAAAAGAAACATTTTTTTTAAAGGTCTAGAGACGTTGCAGGTTCGCTGTAATAAGTGTATCCAATTAAGAGGAGAATATGTTGAGTACTAAAATATTTTGACATTGAAATTTTGTTTGGTTAGGTAGTAGGCTAAGAATTTTTCAATATATCTTCTCTGAAAACAAAGAAGGTAAACTGGTAAGGAGTGGAAGAATCATCAACTCATGCACACGTGCTCCCCAAGAATATCGTCCTATCAAAATAGAGAGAGAAAAACTCAATTTGATCATATACCAGAAAAAAGCATCGATGTTTTATTCCACGTTTTTTGCTCCCCTAAATTTCGCGAGATTCCAAGAACTCTAAATTCGTGACAAATTGCGAGAATATCAAACATATTTATCTCTCAAAATACCCAGTAATTATCACCCCAGTAATTAATTACTTCCCATTCATCCCCCTTTAAAATAGACGAAAATGCCCCAAAAAGGACGAAACACTTGGTGGTGCCACCCCGTCGGGACACAAAAAGGAAAAATCGCGTATTTCCTTTTGACGACGTATTCCAGGTATCAGGATTCGTGATTTTTTTCCCATTAAAAGGAAAGCATTCCGTTTTCACTTTATGGCTCCTTGTAACGTTATATAATAACTCAGGAATGAGACTATCCCCTTTTCAATTTTTCTTCATTAAAATATGATCACGAAACATGCACTGGACGAGGTTAATGGTGAAAAATATTTTATATAGAGATTCGTGCGATTAATTCTTCGTCATGAAATGTGGACTGCAAGCGATTTTGGCCGATGTGGAGGTATTGAGCGATTTTTATTCGGATAAAGGCGTTTTATTCTTTTTGGGAATGTGCTGAAACGACGACAGTGAAAATCTTCGAAATATAGGAATGTTTTGGGAGCATTTCGATACACTGCTCAATTTTTGAGGTAATATTTCGTTTCCTTTCTAGTCTGGAAACATTTTCTTGAGACTGTAGAGAGTCATTGTCTATATGAGCTATGAAAATTTTTTCTACGATAGCTATACAGGGAGATTTCTGCCCATTTACCCATTTAGCAGGGCATATAAGTTTCAAAATCAAACATATCTTAAGCCCATTGGTTTCTGAGAGATACTGGGTGTTTCCTGAAAATCATGAAATATCCAAAATGTAATCAAGAAAATATCAATACCAATAATTTTTCAGAGAATTTATGAAAGATGTGCTGTGACCTTCAAATGTTAGGAAAATCATTATTTTAGTATATACAAGGTGAGTCTTTGACTTGTATTTTAACAGTAGATTCTTGAGGTCAGAAGAAACACATTTTTCCTTTACCATTTTTTCCGAATCTGCTCGGTTTAAAATATAGAGGCTGTCGAAAAAACATAAAAAAATTATATTTTCAGTTCTATCTCACAAACAGTTAATTTTTCAATTTGAATTTAATTCTCTGGTTAAAATGGACAAAAAAACCTAATTTTCGGTGTTTTTACAGAGACATCCCTATAAAAAAAAAGTTGAGATACAGATACAGGTTGAGTCTTTGACTCGTACAAAGATTTTAACAGTAGATTCTTGAGGTCAAAATAAAAAGAAAAGGGTTAAGAGGTAAGCAGATTTACGAAGATATGCTTAATACACTTGGTGATCAATATCCTTCGTATGCTACCGTGAAAAATTGGACTGCAAGCTTCAAAAGAGGTAAATTTTCCATTGAAGATGATGACCGATCGGGAAGGTCAGTTTCTGTGTCAGTCCCCGAAAATATCGATGAAGTTCATGACATGATTTTATCAGACCGTCGAATTGGGCTAAAACGGATATCTGAAGCACTGAATATTTCATACGAACGCGTTCATCATATAGTTGACGTCAATTTGGACATGAGAAAAATTGCTGCAAAAAGGATCCCCAAATGTTTGAATGTTGACCAAAAGCAAGAGTAGAAGCATCGCGTTCGATCTTTGCTGGATTTGAAAACGATGTAGACTTCTTAAACCGAATTGTTAGTATGGATGAGACTTGGGTACATTTCCACGATCCAGAAACAAAGCAACAATCGATGGAATGGCGACACTCTGGTTCTCCAAGACCTAAGAAGTTTCGTGTCCAAAAATCTGCTGGAAAAGTAATTGCTTTGACTCGTATTTTAACAGTAGATTCTTGAGCTCAGAAGAAACACATTTTTCCTTTACCATTTTTTCCAAATCTGCTCGGTTTAAAATATACAGGCTGTCGAAAAACCATAAAAAAATGATATTTTCAGTTCTATCTCACAAACGGTTTTATCGAATGAGATCAATTTCGGAATATAGTTTTTCATTTATTTTGTTGAATCTTTTTCGATTACAAGATATCACCCACGTCTTCCAGTTTTCGCATTATGATCATTACGTACCATAAAAATGCCAAAAATTCTGAGAACCAAACTCTTAAAACTAAGTTGGGCGCTATATAATGAATATTTGAACGTTTTGTAAAATATTCTTCATATTTTCTCGTATAATGCGCGGTTTTCGAATAGTTTGATGTTCAAAAATAAAGAATATCTGTGATATTTGAAAAATTGGGTACTTTGGCTGAATGCGACTCTACTCAAAAGATTCACAGATGTGTAGGTGTCATAGATTTAGCTTGTTTCTAGAGGGAATTTTGTCTCTTCAGAGCCGAATCAGAAAAAGTGTTTCCTTCGACCTCAAAAATCTAGTTTTAAAATATTTGTACGTGTCAAAATCTCACCCTGTAGAAAAGAGGTGAGAAATACAATGCTGTATGTTGAGGACATTCGTAATTAGTTGAAATAGTAGAATTATTCAACAATCTGCAGAAAAATGCCGATACCGATGGCTCAAATGTTTGTTTCTATCAATTATTCTTTAAAAGAGCATTCCATACATTCTCCCTCACCCTGTATATCGCTCTTCTCCATCGAACCATCACGAGTTGTTGCGAAATGAGCGGAGATGGACTCATATTCCCATGAAAAAAATTCGAAGAAATTCAATTTCTCTCGACCGAACAGATAACAGCAGTAAGGTGGAAGAATTGAATTACAGGACAGTGAGGTTATAATGCCGACCATTGGCACAGTTCAATTAGACAGGGAAGCAGCTGATAGGAAGTCATGTGCGTAGTGAATACAATTTTCACCCCTGAATGATTCGACTCGTAGGGTAGGCCGGATTTGGAGAAGAATCATTGATGGAAAAAACATTGCTTGAAGATTACTTCTATTGGAAAGTTTGGTCCTTAGGATTTACTTCACTATTAAGGGAATAATACAATACCTAGGGTGATTTTTTTTTTATATGAAGCTAGGAGAGTGAAGACATTGACAGTAACGATAACAGATTCAAAATTACATTCTATTTTGAATTTTTGCAATTTACAGTTAGTTGAAATATGAGATTGCGACGAAAGCTGTAGCACTATTTTGTCGTACCTTGAAGTTTGACGGCGTACGCCTCTGGTTCGAGCCTGTCGTCCATGCAGGTGTATTTTTGTACTGGTGGGTTTTGAGCAAATACCCATGGTACCTTCTACGCTCACCCGATGTCGACCGCAAAAGACAAGGTGCTAATTTTTGTTATTTTCGTGTAGTACAACATTTAGCGGAAACGACGTGATGGAGGCGTTTCTTGGAATCGTTTAAACACGCCACATAAATCGCGATGATTTAAAAAAATTCCGAGGAATCGTTCGTAGTTAATTATAATTAACCTCGTCTCTTCCATTAGCGGATTCCTGGCATTCAGGAAGAAGAAAACGAGAGACAAATATCAAGGAGTATTGTCCAGAGAGAATTGAAAAGAACTTGGGAAGATAGTGTTCATAATAATCAAGTTTGGATAGTTATAGCGATATTATTAACACTTCTCCAGAGCTGAGGGAATTGGCAACTACGGCTACGTAGCTGAGGCCACCAAATAGTTGAGTACTTACTTTCATAAAGGTTGGTGACGTGGAGGAAAAAATGGAATATGCAACTCGACAAGAAACAGGGTAAGCTTTGACTCGTACAAATAAACTGTTCCACAAGAGGATATCGTATTCAGTCGTTTTTAAAAGTATGTAATCTTCGAGAAAATCGCTGTAAAATTATTTAAAACTCAATAACAATTTGAATCGATCCAATAAAAATCAGTATGAGACATTTCGTCAATCTGGTCGCCTTTTTTCTGAAGTTTGGTTCTTTGCATATGCTTCATGAATGTTCTTATTTTGAATTGAAGTCAGTTTATCAACGGCTTCGATTTGAAACGAGTTTTCTGAAAATGCCAAGACGTAAATTAACAAACGCTGAGGCTAATAGGGCTATCGGAACGCTACAGGGTGGCCTAACTCAGGTTGTTGTAGCGGAAAGGCTCCAAGTCAGCCAAAGTGTGATATCTCGACTTTGGAATAGGTTCAGGGAGACATTTTCCGTGTTGGAAAGACCAAAGCTTGGTGGGCGACGAAAAACAACACCTGCTCAGGATCGTTTCATCACCGTTTCGGCGAGAAGAAACCCTACATCTACGTGTAGAATGCTACGGAATACTCTTCAAAATACAGATGGGGTCCAAGTTTCCATCGAAACCATCAGACGACGTTTGAGAGAGGTGAATCTAGGTTCTAGACGCCCATTGAAAGAAGTTCCATTAACGCGTGACCATAAGCGTCAAAGACTGGAATGGACAAGGCAACATATCAATTGGAACGATCAATGCCGTAGTGTCCTTTTCACTGATGAATCCAGATATGGACGATTTTCAGATTCCCGAAGAATAAGGGTATGGACAATCCCACGCATACCCAGTAATCGTCGCAATGTCCAAGAAGTCCATCCATTCCGAGAGGGTGTAGTGTTATGGTATGGGCCGGGATATGTTTCAACGGGCGCACAGATCTACACATTTGTCCTGGGAATATGACCGCCTCACACTATAGGGAGCATGTCATTGACAATGTTGTGCCAAATTTTCACGCTGCTTTTGGTGAAAATTTTCAATTTCTAGACGATAACGCTAGACCGCACCGTGCAGCCATAGTTGAGAATGCTCGCGAGGAGCTTGGTATTCCATATTTACCAATATCTCCGCACTCACCAGATTTGAATTGCATAGAACATGCATGGAATATGCTCCAAAGAAGATTAGATAATCATCAACCTACCCCAGAATCCTTAAATGATCTGAGAGAGCTTCTGCCCCGTTTATGGAACCAAATTCCTCAAGAAATGTTCAACAACCTCGTGTGTAGTATGCAAAGAAGATGTCAAGCTGTTATTGAAGCCCGTGGAGGCCATACATTGTACTGATAGTCTTAAAATGCTTGAATTCTCTGGGAATGAAATTTTGTTATTTTATTCGATTTTTCTTTACCACCCTGTATACGCTGCAGACCTACAAGCTAAAATTAATTTGCAACTTGAAATCATGTTAATATGAATTTTCATCACATAAATCTTATTTTAACTATATTTTTTTGCAATTTAAGTCAATATCCTTAACTCATGTGGAGCAGTTTATCTTAATAGTAGATTCTTGAGGTCAAAAGAAACAATTTTTTCTTATACCATTTTTTCCGTATCTTTTTCGAACACAAGATCACCCACGTCTTCTAGTTTTCTCAGTATGACCATTACGTACCATAAAAATACCAAAAATTCAAGGAACGCAACTCTTGGAACTAAGTTTTGACTGACTTAGCTCATTATGGAAACTCAAGATGGCTATATCTTTTTATCAGGGCCGAATCCGACAAAACGGCATGGGAAAAAAGTGTTCCTCTTGACCTCAAGAATCTACTATTGAAATATTCGTAAGAGTCAAAGACTCCCCCTGTATATATTCTTTACTGCTTGCTGGCCACTGCTATAACATACAGTTTTCTGTTCTTGGTATCTACATGAATAACTATTTTTGTTCCAATGAACCATACTAAATCCAACTCTGATTTGATATCATGTAGGGATGAATCTAGCCTGCTAGAAAAGGACGCGTTACACCAACCCTCTCTCCTCCTTCTTCCCGATCGTAGAAACATTTGAAATAGGCATTAGCCCTTGTATCTAACCCTTGTAGAACATTTCCCCGTAATTAAATGAAGAAGTTTCGCAGCTACACACGCATTAGGCATATAACAATTTCCAACTGCTCATTCTGAAATTGCCACCATTAGGGGTTAGTTAATTACCTGCGTTAGCTGAGTGAATACCAATGAGGCTACAAACCACTCGCTCTCTCTCCCGACTTTTTGAATCCTCACAGGTCTACCTGCCATAATTTCATTAAATTCGGACTGGGATAAATTATTTCTGGGATTGGGTCTAGGCCGGTAAAAAGGGGAGATGGCTAGGAATTACTAATTTGTCGATTGATCGAAGGGGAATCCTTGTCGGATTCCGGATAAATTATCGGAATTGAGGGATTATTCTGGCCATTGATAGTTGGATAGTTCGGATAGTTTGAGAACTTTGTTGCTCGTGGCCACGTGGTGCGATGTTCAAGACCCTAGAATATAACAGAATAGGTCTTTATAACAAAACATTGCAAAATCCCAAAAATAATTTATCATTCAAGATGAGAATATACAAGTTTCAGATTGAAAAGGAACCATGGGGCATGGGGCTACGCCCTCTTCTCCTTTGAGAACTTGAGAGAAAATTTTGCATCTTGAAGAGGTTGATCTTTTAGAATATCTATCACATTTAGATCTACTATTATTTTCATGCATACTAATTGCATACTAATTAAAGAAATACGAAAGCTGCTCTTCCTCATTCATTGTCACTTTTCTTTCTTTTTTTATTCGGAAAATACTTTTCCATAACGTTCCCTGGAGATGGCAGGCTTCGCTCTGGAGTTTGAAGATTCTTACGCAAATAAAATGCCGTCTAAAACACGTTCAATAAATAAATATAGAAACATCTCAGAACTCAAAACAAGTTTTTGTTTATTGGAAGATGCAAATTTCTTGATGTCTTCTGTCGTTAAATCCTCCATGCTGACGACACTTTTGAGCAAGAGCCTGCCCCGAGTTGGAGTCCTGGCCACCCCGATGCGAGAGTGCCAAAAATAGACATTTCCGAGAATCCAAATAGCCATAGTATCGCACCGGAATACAGAACCGTTCGAGAAGAAAATTCCTCATGCAAAATTCCGAGAGCTCGCTCAGGAATGCCGATCCATAAGGGAAAAATGGAGTGATAAATAAAAGTTCGATAGCCCGGCGTCAGAGCCCGTTCCCATTTTCCACTTAGCGATCGGGAAAAATCGTTTCCAGGCAACAGATTCAATTGAGACGCAAGCATGGCATTGTTGGATTTTATTAGAGGAAGAGGTTCACAGAATTCCCGTTAAATTTGATTGGAGCCATGAGGAAACCTTTGGGAAACGTGTTGTAACGTTCATCAGGTCATTACTGGAAGGTTGCTTCAGTATTTCGTTCTCTCCTTCCTTGTGTTGGGAAACCCTTGTTGGTTGGAAATGTTCTCTCCGGGGAGGAAAAGAACGGGGCCGTTGGAAGGGAAGTTTGTTAGGCCCGCAGTTTTTATCGTTATTGGCTCGCATTCAATTAGAATATTCCGAATTTCGGAGTTCCAATTGCTCGGAATGATGTCGATTCGTGTTTAGATGGAAACAATTATTTTTTTTTGCTCTGTGCTCAATACACTCTGCGCTCGTCACGTACAATGTTGCTGCGCCATCTAGGAATGGCGATGGAAGCATTAATATTAATATCTTAGGTTAAAACTAATTCAATTTGCGAAAGTGAGAATATCTTCAAAATTTAAATGAACAAACTACTTTAATCTTCTTCGTAGATATAAATGTGATACATATTCTGAAAGAGCAACTCTTCTAGTAATAAATCTGAAAATTTCTTTCGTTTCGGCACAACCGTTCGGTCTTGAGGAAGTTTTAACTGAACCCTGAACCCAACATTTTGGGAATTTTTCGAAGGTCATCTTTAGAGTGATTTATCTTCTAGGAAAATTATTGTAGATCTAAATGTGATACATATTCTGAAAGAGCAACTCTTCTAGTAATAAATCTGAGAATTTCATCCATCTCGGCACAACCGTTCGGTCTTGAGGAAGTTTTAACTGAACCCTGAACCCAACTTTTTGGGAATTTTTCGAAGGTCATCTTTAGAGTGATTCATCTTCCAGGAAAATTATTGTAAATCTAAATGCAATACATATTCTGAAGGAGCAACTCTTCTAGTAATAAATCTGAGAATTTCATCCATTTCGGCACAACAGTTCGGTCTTGAGGAAGTTTTAACTGAATCCTGAACCCAACTTTTTGGGAATTTTTCGAAGGTCATTTTTAGAGTGATTTATCTTCCAGGAAAATTATTTTAGATCTAAATGTGATACATATTCTGAAACAGCAACTCTTCTAGTAAAAAATCTGAGAACTTCATCCATTTCAACACAACTGTTCGGTCTTGAGGAAGTTTTAACTGAACCAAACTTTTTTTTTTTGGGAATTTTTCTAAGGTCATCTTTAGAGTGATTTATCTTCCAGGAAAATTATTGTAGATCTAAATGTGATACCTATTCTGAAAGAGCAAATCTTCTAGTAATAAATCTGAGAATTTCATCCATCTCGGCACAACCGTTCGGTCTTGAGGAAGTTTTAACTGAACCCTGAACCCAACTTTTTGGGAATTTTTCGAAGGTCATTTTTAGAGTGATTTATCTTCCAGGAAAATTATTGTAAATCTCAATGTGATACATATTCTGAAAGAGTAACTCTTCTAGTAATACATCTGAGAATTTCATCCAAGTCGGAGCAACCGTTCGATCTTGAGGAAGTTTTCCGTTGAATGAACTAATCTAAATACATTCCTGTGAATAATTTTATCCCCCCTCATTAATTCTCACCGGACAAAAACGAAAATAATTAAGTGGTCAGTGTTAATTTGTCTGAAATAACAAACCGAAAAACCCCTCCATCCCGGACAACGTCCCACACTGCTCCAATTTGTGACAACGTTAAAACTGATTTATACCCAGCAGCGGATGATGGTATCGGAAAAATTATAGCGGTATTTTTCGCATCTGAAAAAGCAATTAAGGGCGTACGGAGAGGAAACACAGGAAGGCGCAATTAAGTCGGCGAGACACGCAAAAATTTTTATCGAGGTTCGTGATTAAACCGGGTTGCATTGTATTTTAAGCGTAATTTAACAAGATTTTCTAGCATGAAATTGCACCAAAAAAGTCATCAGCTCAGACGACACGGCCGATAATAAGGGGAACTGCAGACCATGACTTATCCACCCTTGACGAGGCAGGCCTTGACTTATTTAACGTCAATTTAATTACGGGTAGGTACCAGTCGTCTGGTTGCGCACTCTGGAATCGGTCCACTTGTTTCGGAGATTCCGTTCTGCACGTTCCTTAATTGATTGCAGGTGGAACGTTTGCGATATGCGCTTTCTGCTAAATAAAAAAGAAGAGAATGCTCTACTGTTGAAATTATGCATTTCCGCAGCTTTAAAGGACAATAGATATGTCATTTATTAATTTGTGTCTTCATCTCGACAACAGATGTTTGGCCATGTATAAAATAAGTCAGTCTTAGCACTTTTCGAAAATTTTGGCTTTAATGGCCGAAATCACCTTCAGAATAACTAGCCTAATCTGTGACACTATACTCCATTCACTCTTATTTAAGCACTCGGTTGGCCATGGAACTTTGACACATTTCATTCTGTACAGTACGAAAATGTGGGGTTATGAAGATTGTCAGAACATTTTTGGGTTTTAAATCAACGCTATGTTGCCCGTTCTACGTGAAAGTTTCTGTTATTACGTATTTTATCACAATGTCAAATCTCTTCGGAAAATATGTGACGAACATAATTGAAGCTTATGCAAACTGATTGAAGGCATATCAAATCCTGTTATTTGCATGGAAAATAGAATAGATCAGTATAATATCATAATATGCACTAGCTTGAGGAGAGTTAATGTTCGTTATCTTCTTTGGCTAAAGTTTGAATATGTTACATCAGTAGTAGATTTCAAAAATATTAACCCGAAGATGAAATGCATATGATGCAGTGGTTAGAAATGGGTATCTCCCGAAGGAATTAACAGATAATTACAAGAATGTTAAATTCTTCAACAAAAGTTATCTTGCATCAATATAAGTAAAAGGAATTAAAGGAAGTTTCAAGTCAAGGTGAACTTCACCTTTGAACAAAAATTTCACATGAATAAACAATTAACAGGACAACTGGCGCGTATTTGTGGCTGTTCATCTTAATACATTGATATAATAATAACAATTAGGTATTTATTGGTACCTTAAGACATTTACTATGTATAGGACAAGTCAAATGAATAATAGAAAAATCAATTTTAGAGAACTTATTCTACGATGACATTAATCGAAAATCCTCTAGTAAATTTTTCGCATTAATTCATTCAAACATGAAATTCTCAAATGCCACCACTTTTTTGGGTCTCCCAATAGAAGGAAATTCTTTGTCATCCCCTTCATTCACAATCTTTCTGATTGTGGAACTATTCAGCTGAAATATAAGTCGTTTAGATTCAGATGGAACATTATATAAATTCTCTTACATTGAATATGTTCGCTATCGTCTGACGTATTGTTCATTTAAAATATCAGGGTATAACTATTTGAATAAGAGGACCTGAATCCTGTCTCTTTTTTCAATAACTTTCGGCATTTTCGTAATAAATATTGATATTAGTTGTGGCAACGGCGTTATGACATTAACGACATTTCATGAGTGCCAACCTTACGTTCTAGTTACAAAAACTTGAGAAAATTATTTCATGACCAACCGACTGCTAAAATAAATGTGAATGTAGTATAGTCATTTTATGTTTTCATAATGAGCTGTGCCACCCCTGGAAAAACAGAATTACCTTCACAATAAGAAGCGGAATCTGTGACACTATACATCTGAGCAAGACTGCTTTAGGCTTTAGAGCCACAACATGGTAAAGAAATCCAATAATTCAGAGTTCGCGACCTCATCTTTTTGGGATTTCTTAGAAGGTCAACGTTCGAGTAGTTTTTCTCTCAGAAAAATTATCGTAGGTCCAAATGTGATACATATTCTGGAAGAGCAACTCTTCTAGTAATAAATCTTCCGTTCTTTCTTGAGGAAGTTTTAAGTGAACCCAACATTTTAGGAACTTTTCGAAGGTCAACTTTCCAGTCGCATATCTTCCAGAAAATTATCGTAGATCTAAATGTGATACATATTCTGAAAAAGCATCTCTTCTTTTATGAATCTGAGAATTTCATCCATTTCGACAGAACCGTTCGGTCTTGAGGAAGTTTCAACTGACCCCATCTTTTTGGGAATTTTTCTTTTTGGGAATTTTTTTAATGTCAATTTCACAGTAGTTTTTCTTCCAGGAAAATTATCGCAGATCTAAATGTGATACATATTCTGAAAGAGCAACTCTTCTAGTAATAAATCGGAGAACTTCATCCATTTCGGCACAACCGTTCGGTCTTGAGGAATTTTTAACTGACCTCATCTTTTTGGGAATTTTTCGAAGGTCAACGTTCGAGTAGTTTTTCTCTCAGAAAAATTATCGTAGATCTAATTTTAATACATATTCTGAAAGAGCAGCAACTAGTAGTAGTAAATCTCGAAATTTCATCAACCTCAGTGCAACCGTCCGGTATTGACGAATTTTTAAGTGAGCCAATCGGGATTTTTTTCGAGTCAACTTTCGACAAGCGTATCTCCCAGAAAAATCATCGTACAGCCAAAAATGATACATATTGTGAAAGAGCAACTTTTCTAGTAACGGAAACTTGGCATAGTGGGAACAAATCTGATGGGACCGCCACTGTTCTTTCCAATTTCCACCGCGATCGTCGCGCGGTCCTTTAGCGTGCAATTTTTCCGTTCCACCGCAGGATAACCATTTGCATGACAATGTCGTTCAGATATCCGACGTATCGCTTCACCCCTCGAATCATGAATCATCCGAACAATACCATCGAAGATACAGGAAGCGAATCGGAACTTTCAATCGTCGCAATTACGATCGGTAGAAACGCGTCCCACGCGCGATGGGTAATGACGGCCTAATAAGCGCCGTAAAGCCGAAAAAATACGACCTTTTTCCCGTGTCTGCTCAATTACCGATTTGGCGCAATCGGACCGATCGTGACGTTCCACAAACGTCGCACTTTAATTCCAATTAATTACCAGAGATGAGTCATTTGTTACGAGAGAACTCTGATGGGCGAGAGTGACCTCTTCGTAGTCTGATTCACCTCTTGTAGCACTTCCTGCCTATCCCGTTCGTCGCCCTGCTATCTCTCTCTCTAGATGTTGCTCATTTTTTTTTCGACGGGGAGGAGATCGGCTACGGCAAATGAGAAAAAAAAACGAAATTCGGTGCTCTGCGGTCGATGGCGAGGACCTCATCGTCATGCGGCGGTGTCGGTGGACCGTGAACCTACTTGGTCTTGTGGAAGGTATCGGGTTTATACAGGGTGAGATCTCCGGCGGATTGGAGGTGGTCGTTTGGTCGTCGAGGGAACCGTTCTGCACGGCAACTAGTCCGTCTTTTGCTCCTTACAATAAGTGTACAAGACCTATTGATAACAGCCTTCTAACATATCATATAAGAAAAGCATTTTTCTAACAGATTAAGCCTGTATCGAGAAAGGAAAATGAATTTTCCACCCAACAGAGGACGTTTCCCTCCATAAAAAGGTCTTTTTTCAAGTCAACATTTCCTCTTTCACCAAAGATGAAGGGTTTATTGGGAATTCAAATGTAGATTGCAGCGACATGGTGTTGACAGTTTGAAATAAAAAGTTAATACAGTAATTGTCATTTTTGAAGGGGATTTATAAAAAAATTCCGAGTATGTTCTGAATCAGCTGATAAATAAGAGAAATATTTTTTGAATCCGAACTTCTTGGCTCTTTACACGATCATAAAGAAGGAAATTGATTCATGGTAGCCACAACTATGATATCTTACCTTCTCCATTATATATAATGGCTAAAATTGTAACATTGATGCTAAGAGAAAACTTGTCCAAATTGAACTGGGAATCAGAAATGATTTTCTGAATGAATTTTGTGTGAATGTTATCGAAATTCATTGTATATCCACTTACTAGATGAAAAAAGTCCTGTCTGAGGGAAACATACTTGTTTTTTGTGTAAATCCTTTCATTTTGAGGTTAAATATCCAGGTTATTTAATTCACCTCTTATTCTTCGTAACTGATTTGAAATGTTCAAAACCTTCATTATGCTATAAGGACGAGTTACATATGTCCTTCAACATTGAATAAAAGTTCATTTTATCCAGGAAAATTGTAAAAACTGACATCTTCACAAGATCGAAGATTTGCTCGAAGGATACAAATTATGAAAACTTCACTTGACTAGGCTTTCCCTATTATCACGAGATAGATAAAGATATTTTTAACAGATTGAGATATATTTTTTATGAAAGATCTCATGAAAACCCCAAAATATTCTCCGTTTCACGATGTAAACAAACAAAAGTGCATTAACTTTTTATTTACAAAAATTGACACCAGGGGTCGTATCGCTTGTTTTGAATTCCCAATCTTGTTGTTAGTTGTTATCTCGTATCTCCGAAATCAGCACAGCCTGTGTAAGGATTTTTTGCAGGAGGCTGGTAATACAGTTTCTACGAAAACTGTTATAGTTCAGATCAAGGTTCCTTTCTCGTCTCGAACTGAAATTCCCTAATCAATGAAAATCCCCTCTGAATTAAAAGAATGTTTTACTACCTTAGAACTTTATAAATGAAAATGTTTCGTTGTGTAATGGCTTGCCATAAAAACAGCTGAGCCGATTTTATCCAGTTTTTCTTTAAAACCTTCCTCATACTATGTAGAAGGTTCAAACGAAAAAAAAATCAGTGGAAGATGCTTAGAAAACTGGAAAACCCAAGAAAACTAGACGAAATTCAAATTTAACGCTCAAGTGTATGTTGGGTAGTCTACCCTCCAAGGAAAATTTATTGGCACTTGCTGTCGGTTGAAAAAAACATAGCAAATCGAAGAACATGCATAGAAATACCAAACAGCATGAGGATTTTGGGGTGGTTTCCCATTCTTCAATCCTCCTTTGTACTTACAGCCTTGTAGGGAATGTTTTTTTGATTATGGTTTTCTGTATCATCTTACAGGAATCTGCTTTCTTCTGAAAAATAGGGTGACTGGTCGGATTCTAAATAGTTGGGGAGCCGACGATGCTAAATCGGGATTTACTGGAGCGTCGTGGAGACCTAGTGGATTTTGAAGATTAGATGGTAGAAGAAAAAAGGTTATATGATGTATGCACTTTCAGCGGTGGGAAAAGCGTATATAGATACTGTATATGCCCTATGTATCTCTTATAATATTCATGTTAATTGACAGTTTGCGTGGTGGGGTTGGCCGTATGGAAAAGTTGAAAATGGTGAAAAAAAAATTTTCGAGCGTATCAGATTTTTAGAAGATATGTTCAATGGTCCCAGAGGAAGCTACTTAGACTGACCATTCGGACGTGACGCAAAGTCACATCATACAGATAGTTAATCTCGGTGTTGCAGACGTGTTGACTCATTAATCTGACACTCATCAGGGGGAGGTTTTCTTTATCTGACAGTTTGAAGACGATAACAAGGCATTTTTTTTAATATCTCCCTTCCTGTACCCTTAATCGTTTCTGAATTCATTATGAAAGTTGTAAATAATAAAATTCTATACAACTTTTGTCTGAAGCAATTTTGCCTACTCTTAACTCTGAGGCTAGCCACACATGCGAAAGGCCAAGGTCAATGTAGAAACCCAGTTTAATGCACATTCATCGCCATATATCTCAAAAATGTACAAACGTAGAAAAAATTGCTTCGGACAAAATTTGTAGAAAATGTTATGATCTACAACTTTCATGATGAATTCGGAAACGATTTGAATCCCAGGAGAGGAGATAATTTGAAAAAACTGATATTTGTGACCCTTATGGCCAATTTTTATTGTTTCGGCTTGCTGAAACTGCCAGATTATATTTTTCCCGTTATACTTGAATCATTAGCTTCATGATAAGAAAAAAGCCACCAAGTTCAAGACTTTTCTTTGCAAATTTGGCGCCCTCCCACACATTTTCATTACGCTCAAATTTTCAGTTTAATAAAATATATACTTTTCAACATGTACCTAATTAACCACATATATCTCAATCTGACACGCTGGAGTATGTACAATGATCGTTTTTTTTACTATTCTGACATGCTGTCGTAGACGATTCCGAATTCCCCCAATATACTGGTCTAATTTTTGGTAGAGGTACTCTACAGGGTCCAAGGTATCTCCCCTTATATTAATCTGACACAATCCTGAATGTCCCTCTTGGGCTCCCTAACTTAAAACGATCAATAACACATAAAACATTCACTTTTCTTCCTAACTGCCTATGTATAACAAATAATACCCTATAATAATTTTTACTCGAAAACTAATTGCCTCGTCGAATTAAAAAATCGCTGAAAAACAAACGACCTGTCCCATTATCGAAAACCGTTTTGTAGAACGAGAATAACTCGGGCAGGTAGATAAAAAAAGAGCCCGACATCATCCTCGAGGCGCGTTTTAATTGCCGCAGCTGATAAAGAAAAATATGGGTACCAGTGTTGTTTCCTCAGACTCTTATCCGTCCATAATTCAGTCAGTTTGAAGGTAAGAAGAGAAGGTCATACGAAACGCAGCCGATCTTGTCGTATACGAATTCGATACCGCTTGCCGGAGGCAGAGGCTCGAGTACATGGGGGTACCTCCATGCCACCGGCACCAATATGACGGGTGTAATTGGAACGATCTGCATTTTTGCACATCGGCCGGTTTCATTAAGGCGAATTTTAATTCGGGAGCTGAATGGTGTCGAATTTTTGCCGATTTATCATAGTGGTGAAAAATTTATCCACAGCGATAACCCAAAGAAACGAAAATCGCCGAAAAATTCAGATGCGACATAGTTCTCTGCTTCCTCTCGTCTGTGAGAACCCTTAGAACTATTTCGATGATTTTGCAGCAGCCTGCGCCATCTATTCGATGTTTGAAAAACCAGCATTATATATCAATAAGCAACTTATACCTTTCATTTTAACAATCTTCAAGATGATGTCAAGAATTATAACACAGCAGCATTAAAATGAAAGAAAAGTATAACGTGTACACAAAGCGGATAACGCTCATTAGGACTGAGCATGCCAAAATGAAGAAAATTTGCCTTGACAATTCACTCCATGTTCTATGGATGTTGTCATTTTTGACACATAAAATTAAGGTTATAATTACACGTATAGATAGAAAACACTGTTTTCCACCCAATTTTTTGCGTAACCGGCTAAATAAGACCAATAATACTATAAACGTAAGTATCAATTTCGTCTAGGATCAAAATCCTGAATGATTCAAATCTGATTTTATTAATATTAGTTCTATATTTCTATATAATTCATTACTGTTGCAAACAGCAATCTTATATTAGAATTTTGGGTAAAAAAGAATTTAGAACCATTTCTGATCGGATTTCATGTGAATTTCTGATGGTGATAGCATATGTATTCAGTATAATATTACTTCAACAAAATTCGAAATCTCAGAAGTAAGGTTTGGTAGGTATCAAAGGAGAATGAAAAATTTTTTTTTCCTCTTTTCCAATTGAAATGTTCAGTCTATTTTATTCGAATTTTATCACATCTAAATGTGGCAAAAAATAAATTGGAGAAAATTCAAATGAATGAAAATTTACAGTGACAAGTTGCTCGCCATCTAGCGATAATTCGTCCAAACTTATTTAATTCGAACTACGTTCATAGTTACCAAATCTGCAATGATGATGGTACTCGTACCAGTTTTCCTAAGCGAAGATATATACATTCTTGAGTTTTCTTTTTATTTCAGAATGATAACTGACGTGCATTTGATCCTGTTCTCAAATGGTTTAGGAGTAATTCTATTTTTGCTGGTCGTCCTCTACCATTACATCTCAGCCAACTACTCAAAATGAACACGTCTAATATTTGTATTTATGATTTGAACTTTGTTCATATGGAGTTACAATGTAACTTGTTCGTTAGTTGTAAGTGAATGATGTGAAATAAAAGTTTTATATTGTACCTTTTGGTATTGTTTTTTTACATTTTCCTCCCAATCTGAAAGTTTTCTTGTATTGTGCGTATATATTTACTCGAGGGCGAATCAATATGAGATAAAAAAATTTCAACCAAATTGAAAGAGAGTAGATGACCTTATTCGTCATTATTTTGTTGATTTGAAGAGGATAATTTGCAACTACTATAACGTGACGAAACTGCGTATATATTTAAAATATTCTGAAATCATTTTTCGTACACGATTGCTCATTTCCATAGACATAGAGTCTCTATGTCTATGCCATGCTCATTTCTGATTCGTTGATGCAAACGATTCACTAGTCCGGAAGTACATCATCACAGAAAATTCAAAAATCATTACATATTTCATAGTAGGCAGTTTTAATTTTGAAATAAGGGAGTCTTTGAATTGGTTTTAAATGATACTTGAGTCATAATGGGGTAGCTTTACTTGTTGCATTTTAGAAATGAACCGTTTCCGGACATCCTCTATGTATCAATGCAATTCTAGCATTTTAGAGAAATGGTTTTCCACATGTTCAGCCATTTAAGATTCTTGAAAGGGCAGAAAGACTCACTGTTTCAAGTTGACTGTTTCATACGGCCACCTTGTATATTGTAGTTTATAGTAATGGATAGCTAATTCGTAACAACCTGGGTATTCTTTCTTACGCGACGAAATCCGATACAATTTTCGATATGCAATCTCAATAATTCGATTTGGGAATCAATAATTGCAATGGAGGGGGGGTTTCCTTGAAGACCATGTGGTATACCGACAATTATTAAATGCCCTACGACATCGTTTACCTGAAGCGAGACATCGTAATGCCGCTTTCTTTGTAGTGCCTGCAATTAGGCATTGTTCCCCGAAATTATAAAATTTCGATTCGTTTCTGATGATCATGACTTACAAGATTGGTACGTTGTGTAGTTTGTGAAATTTGTGTGTAATCGAGTTAGTGGTTTGCGTCCCGGTGTTCAGTTTATGAATGAAATGCGACAGAGAAACGTGAAAATGAAGTTGTTACCCGTTGTGATTTTTGTTGTGCTCGCTGTGGTTTCTTGTGATGAGTTGGACAAGAAAATGAGTGAGGCCCTTTGTCAGCTGAGATGTCCCAAAAATGTAAGGTTGCCTTAGATTCATCATATCATTTCGAAATTTTTGTTCTTATTCAATTTATTTGCGTTTGGAAGGAACACTGTTAACGTAAAACGAATCTTTTTTTCAATTCTTGAGGTAACTGCATCATTTCAACAATTGTTTTAAAGTTAGTCTTCGTCTAACTCCGGAGACCCCAAGTAATAGGCGCATTATATGAAGAGAAATATTTTGAATTTATCACACGAGTTCATTTCTAAACTACGGAAACAAAGCTGCAAATAATGCATAATAAAAAATTATTAATTTGAAAAATGATTAAAAGCAGAAGTAAATGTTAATGATAAAACTGATTGGATGAAACCGAAATTCGAAGAAGTCCAAGAAAAAATTAACCAATTCCTGTATTTTTACCATCCTATAGTCTTCCTCATGATCTAGATTCTACAGGGTGTCCCGAAATTATCCAACGAAGAGGGGGCCTCCTACATAGGGGTCTCTCCTTATTTTGTCTGTGACTAAATGTTGTTTTGAAATCGGGACAACCTCTATAGAAAAATAATCAAATCTTCCACTCAATGATTTAAAGGTACAAAAATGCAGCTGCGACATAACATACAGAACAAAAACAATTCAAATGAAAATCTTCAGACTCACTTTAATGATCTAAAATCGAGTAGATAAACTAATTATTCAGGTTCAACGATTTTTATTCGAGGTGGCTCTAAATAGATCATGGTATGGTAATTGGGGTTTTTCTACTTAAATCCGCTTATCCCTCACAACATTCATCGATGAAAACAGAAAATTATGTGAGGAGAAATTCCGTAAATATTCACCAGAATAAGAAGTTGTCGAAGAAGTCCGCTATACATTCTCAAGACTTTTGTCTGGTATTTTGCATAGTTTTTTTTAAATGCTATGCAGTCTCGAGAATAAATAATGCATAGCCTTGTTGATCGATTACAATCTGTCATAAGATTAAATTATACTCCCAGACGTGGTAATGTTTGAAATGAAATTGATATTATTCACATTTTGATCTACTTCGATTTCAATTTCAATTGTCCATCTATTGCATGAATAAAACATGGGCAAAAGGGAAAAGAGGAATCGCAAAAGACAAATATTGTTCAGAATATAAACTTATTATCACGTTAGGTATATCTTTTATATTTCTTAGGGTTTTGGAGAATGCTTCCCCGCTGAAGATTGTGGATGCATCGACAAGAACAGTTCTGATTCAGGTGAGTTGATTTCTAGTCTATAAGGATATCTGTAAGGCATTGATTATAAAATTAACTTTTTTGTGTTACTGCGTAGAAAAAAGTTTCTTAATTCATAACAGAATTATATGCTTATGATCATAGACTCGCTTCTTCGATCAGTAGTTATTTTTTGGGAGACTCCCTGAATATATGAAGTTGGGTGTTTTCGAAAATTCGTTATAAATTATGAAATTTTTTTCATACACAGTGACGCTTAAAAGAAGTCTTGTTACGAAAACTTCTCGGAACACTTAATACACTTTACACTTTCAGATTTGACGAACTGGACTACTAAAGTTGGACTTTACGATCTCGCTGTTAAATGCAAATCTCAGGATATGTTCCACATAGAATGGGATGAAGAAGCTATACCTTTTTCTGGGAATCGGAGCAAAATCGTATATTTTTTACATATTTCCAATAGATACGAAGAAATTTACACAGAAGTGGTAGGTATATATATATATTCTTTTGAATGTATAACTAACAAACAATAATTTTTTCGAATAACACTGTCACTGTCCAGTGTGCAATGTACCTATTCCTTAATTTTTTTTTTCAGATATTATGTAATTATTACAGTGTTTTCAACGTTCTTCCTAACGAGAGCTATAGAGTAACCCTGTGGGCTCTTGATGAGAACAATATTTTTCTATCGAACAGTCTCACTCTGTTGACCCCAGAAAAAGGAAGGATTCCCTACCCAGTTCAAAACTTAACCATTGACCTCATACCGGGAAAAAAAAATTTTGAAGCAGAGGTTGTCTGGAGTCCAGCCGAAGGTCAGATTTCATCACTGCAGCATCAAATTATAATATTTATGTCACGAATATTCGTTCCTATACTTTTTCTTTTATTTTTGTTTCTGTTTTAGATCTTTCCTGCTATTATGAAATTATTTTATATTGTACACATTCTGGAAACACTCATCATACAGTACCAGCTCCTGATTTTTATGAAATCACTGATGTAAGTTAAGAAAACGTATTTTTTTAATAAGAATTTTCAATCAGACAATCTGGTGAACTGATTTTGAAAAAAAAATTCATTCAGACAAATCTGTTTCAGGCATCAAAGTTATTCAAACTCAATATAGGCGATCTACATTTCGGCTTTGGATATGCACTGACAATTAAAGCTAGGTCAGCTGATTTTGAGGAAGAAAGTACAAATAAAACCGTAGATTTTATTGTGCCCTCCTGTTTAGAAACACTGAAAAGTCTTTCGTTTTGTAGTAAGTAGATGTAAATTTTTCATAATGATTTTCATATTGTTTGTTTGGGATCCCCTGGAAATTGAAAAATCGTGAGGATTATTGTTTATTTGTTATTGTTTTTCAGAACCTGAACAGCCAGAAAACCTGACGATCAATGAAATCCAATTGTCGCCGTCCATCTATGATATCCACCTCAACTGGTCCAAACCAAGTCTAACACCGGATTATTACATAGCCAAATTGAACATTATGAATAAAAGTGTGGATACAAGCACTATTCCAACCCAGAACATATCGGGGGTAAGTTTGATTTGGAGAACCACGAGGAAAGGGTGATCCAAAAATTTTTCTTCGAAAAGTTTGACCTAGTAGTGCTTCACTATGACCTGATGATGATATTCAAATAGCGAAACACGCGTCAAACTGGCTGTCACGTCAGAAAAAGCGTTGCCAACCCCAAAAATTCCCCTGACTCAAATTTTCCGTTCCAGGAAGCAACGAACGCAACCTTCAAGCAGATCGAGCTAACCTCCTACTACCAAGTCCACCTGCAAGCGTTTTCGAAGGCCGGTAAAAGTCCATCCGCCGTCGCTGATCGACTGTCCATGCACCCCCTCCGGTTACCCTCCATGCCGGACGAGAAGTATCAAAATTTGAAAATCCTGATGATCGTTCTTTTTTCTGTAGGCTCCGTCTCTGTACTGATAGCGATCCTAGTCCCGATGGTGCTGCGGAGGTTCGGCCAAAGCTCGGAAAAATTCGATGCTTCTGAGGACCAAGTGAGTGCCCGTTTTAGCTTGATTTAGCCCGCAGCTCAAACGGGAGGTAATTATGCAATATGGCTCGGAAAGAGTGTGGGTCAACACTAACACGCATGTTCAAACGAGTGATCGTCCCAATCTAATTCAGGATCTATCGATTAGACCCAATGAGCGACTTGGAACTCCTAATTCTGAGATACAAGTCGGAATTCTGAGATACAAGTCGGAATTCTGAGATACGAGTCGGAATTCTGAGATACAAGTCGGAATTCTGAGATACAATTCGGAATTCTGAGATACAAGTCGGAATTCTGAGATACTAGTCGGAATTCTGAGATACAAGTCGGAATTCCGACTTGTAAGTCGGAATTTTGAGATGCAAGGCAGGAGGAGGGCTGAAATAGTTCTAATGACTTTTGTTTTTTTGCATTGGATCCGTGAATGTGTTTTTGGCTTCTTGGAGGAATTTTGGATGAATGAAATGATATTCTATTTTTCTCTTCGATTGCACCATAGCTGAGCACTCCCAAAGCTTCGTGCTCAGTGCTTGTTAAAGCACTTGGAGTATTTTTGTACTCCCGAGAATTATGCTCCTGGGAACTTTTCAAAACCTTTCTTAGTGATTCGAGCACATTATCGAAATTCCTACATCCAGTTTCATAATCAAGTTCAAAGTCACTTTAAGTTTCGTTTAGTTTCAGTTTCGGTAGGGTTAAAGAAAGGCTTTAAAATTTAAGGGGCTTTAAGTTTGATTATGAATTTGTCCGTTAGTCCTTAGTAATCCCTATAAAGTGCTCGCGAGAGGCCTTCAGAAATCGTGTCAAAACACGAAGAATCGATCGACTTATTGTCACCCTACGAGCATATATGGATACTACAGATATATTATATATTATCATATTATCCTGATTACCCGTAGGTAACGACGAACCCCTCAGAAGCTCTGTGAGCTTGTCAGAATCAATAACGTCCGTTAAAACTTTTGAAAGAAAAGAGATAGGATAGGCTTAGGTTAAGGGTCCAAATGTGCCTTTACATGCCTTAAATGAGACTAATCTGCTCTACAAAGGGCATTTTGCTCACATGATTCGGCAACAATCGAATGCAACAAAGCAAATGTCATTGGACCAATTTTATCTCAGAATCCTGGCTTGTATCTCAAAATTCCGACTTGTAACTCAGAATTCCGACTTGTAACTCAAAATTCCGACTTGTAACTCAGAATTCCGACTTGTAACTCATAATTCCGACTTGTAACTCAGAATTCCGACTTGTGACTCAAAATTCCGACTTGTAACTCAAAATTCCGACTTGTAACTCAGAATTCCGACTTGTAACTCAAAATTCCGACTTGTAACTCAGAATTCCGACTTGTAACTCATAATTCCGACTTGTGACTCAGAATTCCGACTTGCAAGTCGGGGAATTCCGACTTGTGACTCAAAATTCCGACTTGTAACTCAGAATTCCGACTTGGAACTCAGAATTCCGACTTGCAAGTCAGGGAATTCCGACTTGTAACTCAAAATTCCGACTTGTATTTCAGAATTCCGACTTGTAACTCATAATTCCGACTTGTAACTCAGAATTCCGACTTGTAACTCAGAATTCCGACTTGGAACTCAGAATTCCGACTTGCAAGTCAGGGAATTCCGACTTGTAACTCAAAATTCCGACTTGTATTTCAGAATTCCGACTTGTAACTCATAATTCCGACTTGTAACTCAGAATTCCGACTTGTAACTCAGAATTCCGACTTGCAAGTCGGAATTCCGACTTGTATCTCAGAACTCCGATTGTCACTCAGAATTCTGACTTAGCAAGTCGGAATTATACATTTGGATTTTTTTTTGTGTGGTCCGCCAGCGCTTTCGTAGTGTTCTGTGTCACTTTGTATAAATTAATATGTTGCTGTCGGTTGTGTTTTGTTTGATCTTCAACCGAAACTGTTTTTTTTTTCAGAGTTTCGGTCGGACGCAGCAGTATCGGTCCCTGCCACAAGTTGTGTACACAATTGATAAATGGCAAATAAATTTAGACGATGTTACTTTAAAGGCCGTTATAGGAGAAGGAGCGTTTGGCATTGTCTGGCAGGCCAATATCGGGGACACAACAGTCGCCTGTAAACTTTTAAAGGGTGAGAATTGAGAATTATTTGATGATCTACCATGTAGTTGGGGAGCCCATGAGGCAAATTTGGGATTCACTCGAGCGTGTCAGATTAAGATATACGTGGTTAATTACATGTTGAAAAGTGTATATTCTCTTAATCTGACAATTCAAGCATGAGGAAAATGTGAGGGCGTCAAACTTACAAAAAAAAAAGGCACTTGAACACTCTCGAGCGCGGTGACTTTTCTTCTTATTTTGAAGCTAATGATTCAAGAATAACGGAAAAAATATAATCTGACAGTTTCAGCAAGCCGAAACAATAAAAATAGGCCATAAAGGTCATAAAAATAAGTTTTTTTTAATTATCTCTTCTCCTGGGCTTCAAATTGTTTTCGAGTTCATTATAAAAGTTGTAGAGCATAACATTTTCTATAAATTTCGTCTGAAGCATTTTTTTCTACGTTTGAACGTTTTTGAGATATATGGCGATGAATGTGCATTAGACTGGGTTTCTACATTGACCTTGGCCTTCCGCATGTGTGGCTAAGCTCTTCACCCTCTAGCTTGAAAACGGTTAAGGGTATGAAAAATTGCTTCAGACAAAAGTTGTATAGAATTTCATTATTTACAACTTTCATTATGAATACAGAAACGATTAGAGGTACAGGAAGGGAGATATTTTTAAAAAATGCCTTGTTATCATCTTCAAACTGTCAGATTAAGAAAACCCCCCTGATTAGTGTCAGATTAATGGGTCAAAACGTCTGCAACACCGTGATTAACCATCTTCATGAAAATCTGACACCTATGTACACCTGACGCTTTTTTTTACATCTTTGATAATCTGCAGGCGGTGAAAGTGCATATATCATAGAACCTTAATTTCCTTCTACCATCTTATCTTCAAAATCCACTAGGTCTCCACGACGCTCGAAGAAATCCCAATTTAGCATCGTCGGCTCCCCAACTACTACTTATTACTGAAAACCTTAAAATGTTCGCACGTCAATCTAGAATAGATAGTAGTGAAAATTCAAATTCTATTGTTTCAAGAAGCAATTAAGGGATGGCGAACTTTTCCATCCTGTTTTGAATATAATCTAACGTAAGATACTTTGATTCAGATAACGCCACCGCTGAAGAAGTGCGCCAGCTCTATCAGGAAATCGAGATTATGAAGCAGGTCGGAACGCATCCTCAGATCGTTTCCATGATTGGGTACATAACCCGGAACGTCCAAAACGGTCCCATCTTGGTCGTCGAATATTGTCCCAAGGGCAGTCTGCTGTCCCACTTGAGAGAGATCTACACCCACTTCGAATACAGGTAAATCCTTGATTTTTTCCCAGAATTTGGATTATCACCACAACATTGTTTCAGATTGAGAAGATTGCAAGCGGAAGAATCCGAAGAAGGGCAACATGGTTTCACGAACAAACTGTACACGTTCGACTGGAAGCAATTAGACGATGAAGTTGCGATCACCAAAACGGATATGATATCGTTTGGCAGACAGATAGCGAGTGGAATGGTATGTAAACTTCAAGACCCTTTTACGTCACTAAAATTAGTGCTTCACTTCAATGGGGAATTCTCCTCAATTTGGGTTATCACTGCATATGCAAGTTTAAACTGGATAATTATGAGTTTCATTCATGAATTTTTCAAATGCACCGCGGAAACTATTCAAAATCATTCTTCAAATATGGGGTTTTAAAATTTAAATTGCTTGGTTTCGAGTTAACGATTTGGCAACAGCGCCTACTAGACAATGAAAAGAACAATGTCCGATCAGCTTGTTTATAAAATAACAGCTGTTGATCTACATGCGCGTACTTACTGGCGAGCTTCAACTGCAACCGGCCATAAAAATCCCATAAAATTTTACGACCTTCCTCGTTCGTCGCAGACTTCATAGACAGCCATCTTCGTCTGTCTCATCAAGATAGTGTATTTGTTGTCCTTTATTGTCAACGCACATTTCAGTCGATGTTGCCAACTTGTGTAATAGAAACGAAACGCTTTAAATTTTAAATACCCATTTTTATTCTTCATTTTTAAGTACTTAAAATATTTTTTTGGGAAACGGTTGAAATGGTTATTTCAAAATTTGACCTTTCAAAGATATTTCATAAAAAATACATCATTTTCGTCAGAAGGAGTATTACCTATTCGTCTTTCAGGAGTACCTATCCGGTCAGAAAGTCCTCCACAGAGATTTGGCGGCGAGGAACATACTGATGATGGACAACAAGACGGTGAAGGTTTCCGATTTCGGACTCAGCCGAGACGTCTACATGGACAGCATCTACTGCAAAACGACCAACGGCAAACTACCGCTGCGTTGGATGGCGCTAGAATCCCTCACGCACCAGATCTACACCAGTCAGAGCGACGTTTGGTCCTTCGGCGTATTGATGTGGGAGATCGCGTCGTTGGGCGCCATTCCCTACCCGGGCGTCGAAACGCACGACTTATTGGCGTTTTTGAGGAAAGGAGAACGAATGGCGAAACCGCAACTTTGCCCCGACGAATTGTGAGTAAAATCCCAAGGCTTTGCCTCGATTTTTTTAACTTTTTGTTTTGAATTTTGTTCCATTTTTTAATATTTTGTTTCAGATACTCGCTGATGATCAACTGTTGGAATGAATCGCCTAGCGATCGTCCGAATTTCACCTCATTGAAAGAGGCCCTTGAACGGATGCTGTCAGAAGATATCCTATATTTGCAGATAGCATTCAACGAAGATTCTTAATACTCGAGTACTACACTTAATTTTCGCATCAGTGTTCCGATATTTTATGTTTCAACGAAATATTTAACGTGTTTTAAACGTGAAAGAGAATATTTTATACATCTCTCTCGAGACACAACTACAAAGTAGGAAAAGTTGATTTTGTATGGAAAAAAATTGTGATTTTGGAATGTGTGATACAATTCGAGAGATTTTATGTATGAGGAATACACATTCGTATTTTTATACCTTTTATTGAAACATTTGAATAATTTATTTTTTACATAGTTTTTTATGAAATCATCATATTTGTATTATAAAATTGTATTCGTTTTAACAAGCTTTTATTCAACCATCCATGAGGTTAGCGAATCTCAAACACATTTTAGCGCATTTGTGCAAATCCTTATCCAAAGGATCTGAAATAATAACACCAATAATCAAAATGCAGAAATAATTGCTTCATTTTTTGAACGAAGAAGAAGGGATATTAAATAACATTTTACGCATATCAAGATCTGAAAAAACTTGACTCCAGAGGATTCACAAGAGTCAGAACCACTGTGCTCCATCAGTTCATCAAAAATCTCATTAAAACACCAAAAATCCGTTTCTCGAAGGAATCAGACTACCAAGTTTTAGTTTTTATCAGATTCTACATAGGAAGTGAATATTTATAGAAAAAACAAAACTGAAATTACTCACATATCTTATGTTGTCCAACGATGGGATAAAAGATCGGCAGAATTATTGGGTTCTCGCAAATCAGAACGAAGGGACTCCCGCTCTCCCCAACCGGATACTGCTTCCTGTAGACTTCCTGATTTAGACAATCCTCCACTTCTACACAACCCAACAAACAACTGGTAGGATAACTCGTGGGAAATTTCAAACTGGGATCTGAAAAAAATCAATCAATTGGAATCATAGTCGGTTGAGGCAAAAAAATTAATTTACCGTTATAGTACTCCCTGTAAAACTTTTCGACGTCGGATATTTCCTCAGGTTCGGGTTTATGTGCAGCAGCGGCTATCCATAATATACCCCTATGATTTGTCGGCCAATTTCTCCCTTCGTGTCTGGAGAAATTGGGTTTCCGATAATTTTGAAAAATTTTAATAGCAATGAACACTCACTTTTTAACCCCAGCTATTAATAAACTGGCATATGGTTGGTGCATACTCAAGCATAAACCTTGGTCGAAACCTTCTGAAAACAATTTGGTTTTGAACGTTAAATCCGGCATAAGTGAATCTTCTTTTTCGAGGTCAGGTTCAATTCCGGCTGGTTTTGCATGTCTCATCCGCAGCAGAAGATTGACCATCTCTTCATGTAAATTCTAGACAGGGAAAAGATGTAAGGGAATACTTACATTGACGGTGTCATACTTATAGGTTAAAAATAACTCACTGCAACTGGCTTATACTCTGATGATTTTTGCAGATTTTTAAACAGCTGCTCAACATTTTTCAAGTGTTTTTTGCAGTCTTCCAACATTTTTTTTCTCAACCTTTCGTCTTCTTCCGTAGACTCGATAACTCTTCTTGTAGCAAAATCCAAGGCTATCACCATAGACTTTTTCTTCTTATTTTCATCCCGTTTGATTTTGAAATAATCATTGTCATCATCGTAGATCTTATTTTCTTTTGGGGCAAAGTTTGCTGAAATTTCATTACGACCAGACTCGCTCAACTGAAAGAAATTATGGGATTTATTGAAACTGAGAAAACATCAGTTTTGGAACCTACATAGTTTCCACAGAAAAAGCAAGGCCCTGGACCCTCCTCTAAACAATGTATTCTGCCACAATTTAGACAATTATTCATGAAACCATGTTCTTGCCCTTGGCAATTACATTCAGTCCGTCCTATAACAATAAATATTCAAGATAACCAACGTATTGAAAAACTATTTCTATGGTTAAAATGTTGTTTTTCACCTTTCTTGATTTTTTCTTTCTCCTTAAATTGTTTGATATCTTGAAATTTTTTTTTCCCTTTGGAAACATTCTTATTTTTACCAATGGAATGTTCAGGAGCTCTCTCCCTTTGAATAAGGTCAACTTTAACTTTTGAGTTCCCACTGTTATTTTTATTATTGGGTTTTACATTCTTATTCCTAAATAATATATCTCGGATAGCATTATATGCTCTTTGATGTGCAGTGTTCTGAAGATCCATTATATCATGAGTGAAATCTTCAAAGTCAGCTTCGGTTTTAATTCCTAATAAATAGCTAACGAAAAATACAGTTATATTTGGAAAAAATCTTTCGATAACCACTTACTCCAGTATGTTTTCTTCTGGCTCGTAAGTCAAAATTGTTGTAAGATGTTTTTTGATTTGATGTTTATGGTTTTCCATTTTGATCCTCAAATGAAGAAATTAAATATGAAATTCCAGAAAATATTTATTTTGATTAAATTTCTGATTAAGTAGAAATCAAAATATTCATTTGACAAGAAAAAGTTGGGTTAAGGTTAAAGTGAATTTGGTTGGATCACAGAAAAATGTCTTATTCGTACTGTTAACTTTTTTAGGACTCAAATTTTTCTGAAAATATTTTTCCTGGTTGCCTTCGTGTTTCACAAAATCCATTGAATATGGCAGTGTCCATTAATTTATCGGGAATTTTTCGAAGCGCACCGAAAAAGAATTGAATAAACCAAAATATTACGTTCGCACTCTCCCACTCAAATTTTCAGAAATTCTTATAAACAGAAAAAGTTAATTGTAAATCCAAATTTATTCCTATTACTTACAGATTTTTCCTTATTTATAATCATAAATAAATAAATAATATATTATTTAGGAATGAATTTATACATAGATGAGAAAATGAATGTTGAAAATGAATGAAGTCTTGTGAGTCTATTCGTAGGACATGCAATATCCACAATACAAGAATAAATAATTACGATAAATAGAAAATTTCAACACATTTGGACACTACGTGTTGCAAAGTTTCCCTCAGTTCCTTCGAATAAGAATTTGTTTTCCAGTTTTTAGTCCAAGTAAAAAGTGACAAACTAGTTACAGTCAAAAAAATACATGCCCTCATTTTATAACAGGAAGTCTAGATAAATCGGCACTATACTTATAATTATTTTACGATTTACACCATAATCTGGACGGGAAAAAACTTGCAAGTATTCTAAATTGAGTGGAATATTCCAAAACTCATTATCACAATATCAAAATGTTCCTAGGTGATTTCATTTCATTTTCCTTTATCGTTAATATTCGAGAAAAAAGCCTCCAATGGAAGAATAGGATCTTCTGTTGAAATTGTATAATGGTTTGGCACTCTCCTACTATTTGAGGGAATTGCTTTGAAAGTCTCATACTCGTCTTTCATCGAAGAAGTCAAATCAGAGACTCTCTGCGAATATTCAAAAGCGTCATTTTTCAAAATGTCCATCGCAGGGTGTAAAGTAGTAGCTTCAACCTCTTCTTCACGTTCTGTTTGTATCTTCTCAGTAGTTTGTTCTCTGTGAATTTCTGCGTTATCTGTTGTTGTAATAATTTCATGATGCTCCTCAGTTTCATTCGGAATATCAGTTCTATTTTCAGGTTCATTCGTTCTGTTCGAATTTTGAATTCTAGTTTTCAAAGAATGAATCTGAGGTCTTCTTCTGTTGGAGAATAGGTTTGGTTTTATCGAAATCTTCATGGTTGTCGTTGGAAATTCTGTTGTGGGCTTTGTTCTTCCAAAAGGTCTTAATCTAGTATTAACAGCTTTGACGTTTTTTTCTGTGATAACTTCATTGGTTGAATGCGTTGCAGTGTACCTTGGTTCTTTTGGTATGAATCTAGATCTAGTTGTTTCCTCGTAAACTTGAGTTGTGGTGGAAGTTGATGATATAGGTCTTCTTAGTCTTGTTGGGAACCTCAGCCTTAAATTATTGTCACTAACTGGTTTCGGAAATTCCGTGCTTGTTGTAGAAGTTGAAGAGTATTGGTTAAGTCGCTGACGGTAGTCTTTAACGCTGAATCTAGGCCTGCTGGATGCGTTGTACTTGATGGGTCGTCGACGGTTGGATTTTGTTGGAGTAGTTGTGGTGGTTGTAGTTAAGGGTTCTGGAGTTGTGGTTACTTTTGAAATTTCTTCGATCACAACTTCTTCCAGATTTCTCAGTGTGGTATATTCCACTTCGTTTTCGGGTATGTTGATGGTTGTTGGGCTCGTTGGTACCTCTGTGGTTGTGGTAGTGTAACTGTTCTTCTCCACTTCGTTTCCAGGTTGTTCTTGGTCGAGAATTTTCGAGCTTTCATGATTTTGCAAAGTAACATCGTCTTCTTGTGAAGCACTTTCATACGAAGCCATGTAACCAGACTGTGCAGATTCCGTGACTTCTTCTTGATGAACATTTTCTTCTCCACCTTGTTCCTCGTTGATTCGATATGGTTGCTCCCTATGGTAGGGTCTTCGTCTAGTTTTGATTCTTTCAGTTTGGGCTTCCTCTGTTTGGGTTTCTGGCGAGTATAAGGATTCTTTTTGATCATCTTCGTGCCCTTTGTATCTTTGTGTTGTGAAGTATTGGATTATCGGTAGGACTTCTGTGGCCTCTTCTCTAGATTCTTCTGTGGGTTTATTGGTGGTACGTTCTTCTGATTCGTATCTGTTAGGTCTTACCCTTTTCCTGTAAGGACCGTTTCGATTTTCATGATGGGGTCTTTTGCGGTGTCTATCCCTGTGTCTGTTGGAATGGTGCACTTCTTCAGAGCTGGGTCTAGGTCTGACAGGCCTTCTTGGCCTATAAGGTCTCTCGGTTTCAACGTCCATAACTTCAGGGTGGGTTGTGGTTTCCAAACTTTCAGTTATAGGGTCGGTTGGGAGTTCAACTGGTGGTGTAGTGGTTCTAGGTAATGTAGGTCTTCTTCTTCGATGATTGGTTTGTATTTTAACTGGCTGTTCCGTGGTCTGCTGTTCCCACTCGGTCGTTTTCTCAGGCTCTTCAATGTAGGGTCGAGATGTGGATTTACCAGTGGACTCCTCGACGGGTTCTGTAGTTGGTATATATCCAGGTTTACCAAGGATGGGATAATGCGTCGATACTTCTTTAACATCGAAGAACAGAGAGTTGCGTGTGTACGACTCGGGATGCTTTTTGACCACGTTCGATAGTTGCCCGAAAATTGTAGACACCTCATTTTGGGTTGGAGATGTAGGAACAGCTTTATCTGGTCTATATGGCGTAGGGAGGAATGGTGGTACGTCTAATTCCACATTACTCTGAACCTGATCTGACGATGATGTATGTTCCTCCCATTTCCCTTCAGTTACTTCGTAAGTAGGTTTCTTGGGATACTCGGTAACAGGTCTTCTGGCACCGTGGTTGATTTGTCCGAATTCCCCTTCAACCTGGATGAAATTCTGCGATGGGTATTTCTGGTACTGCTGGATTTTCTCCCTGGTTATTTGGACGCTCGGACCATTCTGAGTCTGCTGCCCGAAACCGAAGAGATTGGCTTCATAAGAGGGTAGTTGAAGAATCAGATCGTTGGGTCCGAGAGGATTATGCCCGAAGATGACCTTATCGTCAGGTTTTCGAATTTCCGGATTGATGCCTTGCTGTTGACCTTGGCTGGCATCCGCGTAATTCTTGAAGATTGGTGGTGGGGACAGGTTCTGATAGCTGTCCACTTGGTAAGGTGGTATCACCTCGTTCACGTGCTGTTTTTGGAAGATGATGTGCTGGAGAGGTTGATTGGCTTGTTGGTAGAGGGAGTTCGGTGGAAAATGACTGGAGAATTCCATGTGCGGATGTTTGACTGTGTAGACTTTCTGGCCCTCGTTAGACAGTCCGGAGGATTCTCTGGTTTTGACGTTTTTTCCTTGGGAGAAGAAGGAATAAGAACCTGGAACAATAGATGGTTTTTAAGGCCAAAAAAGAGTTGAATTTGAGGCTTTTAAGGGTTTTCCAATAAGGAAATTAGTGAAACACGTTGAAGATCCTTAAAAGAGGTAATTATAAGTCGAAGCAACGCTGGAGCATATATATAGAAGTGATGTATCCTTTTTCTAACTCACCTGGAGAAGGAGCAGGAACGTAAACCTCATTCCTGGTACTGTGCGCAGTGACCAACTGTCCAAAACCCGGTTTCTTGACCCTTTTTCCTGTGTTATGGCCGTGGTGCTTCAGAGGAAGTTTTTTATGCAATCCTTGCTGGTTCTGATTCCTGTACACAACAGCGTTCAGTGGTATGTGAGGCCCATGGCTACCATGGTTGGGCAGCACGTAATATTGCGGTGCATTCTTGCTGTGTGGTGGTAGCTTTCCTAAAAATATGATTGTCAAGACGAATTGGAGAGCTGCCAAGATAGACGCTCACCTTTAGGGTAACCTGGGTGTACCACGTTGATTGAAATCGTTTTCATAGCTTTCTGATCCAGGCGGGTTGCGTTGTTTTGTGTTGTACCAGGGGTCGTGGTCGGTAGAGGTTCAGCTTTAACAGTTTCCCTGAGTATGGGGTTCTGGTAGTATTTGATTTCGTCTTGGTACTGGTTGGAAGATGGACGGTTGCTACCTAAAATGGGTTTCCAACCATCTGCGCCCATCGAAATTGGATGCTATGGAAATATATGGATTTTTTCATCATATTTTTGGGCTCTAATGAATTTAGTCGAGACTGGGGACAATAAAACTAATTCCTATTCAAGGAAGGCTCTGTATATATCGCGTGCAAGCAGTAGGTAGGCTAAATTATACACCAAATAAACATCTTACTTTCTTGTGTTACATTTTATGGGAAAGCCTGTCTACTGCGGCAGGAAACTCAACCTGTTGGAACAATATTTCCATTTGTTGAAGAACATTATTATGCGATCGAAAGTAATTGAATTAATTTCCCACAATTAAAATACACAATGGAATCGATTACAATATGGAAGACATAATTAACGATAAGCAATATATGGGGAAAGTGACTTTTTCAAATCGTCACGTGGTACTTTTGCGTCTTACCTGCATTCCACCTGTACCATCTGCCTGTCTCGCCAAATGGCATAGCAGCACGGCGGTAACTGTAAATGGAAGTGAAATTCTCATATTAGATCGGTGATCAGTCTTCCGTTGTATTTTAGACTTTTGTGAGCATTGAAAATCAATTCGACAATTGGTCGATGAAACGACACAGCCTGATTAATTCTCCTTCAAGATCTCTAGGAATCTCTTTGTTGGTTTTTTACCTTTATTCGTCAATAAACAATAGAAAAGCCGAGGTAGAATACCGAACTAAAATACTGAATTTTCTTAAAAACCTAAAAACGTCAATCAGGCACCCGAGTCGAGAGTATTTGCTGAAAACGCTAAGGTTATCCTTCTTTCCTTTGGCATTCTTCACAACCCTCAATAAGCAGCGGTTTGCTCACAAATAACAATTTACCAACCTTCTAAATCAGCTTATTCTCCACTCGAAATTAGTACTTACCGATTATACTCAATTTCCCTTCATTCGACAATTCTACACAGACACATATTTCTTCGGATCTAGTGCTTTAAATGGTTTGAATATACGAAGCACTTTCGATGATTTATTAGTGATCAAATTTGTGATTTTTCTCTATAATTCATAACACATTAAAAATGTGATAGAGATTTATACATCTTAATGAATATTTTGATCGCTCGTCTGATTAAAAATGCCAAAAATAATCAAGTTTTCTGTTCTTATTGAAATACTCTCTATTCACACATATATTCTCAAGAATTTCACTATATACAATACATTCATTCGATAACACTTATGTAAATAGTGAGAAATTATGCTAATTTATCGGCTATTAAGATATATTTCAATATTTAGTATCATTGCATAATACGCATATTTTTCCCATGAGTAAAAAAAGTATGGTCTGATGCTTTTCAATGAATCTGTGAGATGCTAATGACGAATGGACAAATTGAGTAACTTTTTTTTGAATTTCTCAAAGATAAAACAATCGTTAACTTATTCGCAAGGTGTATATAAATGTTGAAAATCTTACCAATTAATGATCCGCATTTCCATCGCTCTGATGGCATTTTACCCTAGAAAAAAAAATTGTGTTATCGAATTGTTCGCAGCTATTCCAAAATGAAACATTTCTTAGATTTCGAGCTACACATCAGTGTAGTGAAATTCGATCCTTGTTCTAACATATTCCAGCAAACTTTTCCTCATATTAAGTCGGATTTGTATGAAATGTATATTTACAGGGTGAGTCTTTGACTTTTCAGCTGATGTATACTGAAATCAAACCACAGTTGATTCAGCTGTTATGTTTAGACAACCTTACAGACCGACAAAATTGAGGAAACCATTGTCTAGGACCATGAGGTCAGGAAAGGTAACAAAAATTAGTTCAGAGACACTGTGTGATTCTTTGTGTACAGGCAGCTTTGCGTTTTCGGTAATTACACGGATAGTCCGAGTAACAATTAGGTTCAACGTTTGTAACAACAGTCAATTATTATTATTCGGTCTATAAAATACGTTTATTCCATTGATGAAAAGAGAAAGTGCTCGGAACGGAAAATGTATTACTTATGCGAGTCGTTTCTCGTTTCTATTTGCATGCCGTTTTTGAAATAATCGCTTCGCTAACGTGTGAACTGTACGTAATTTTTTTTAGTTGCAAAACATCCGTTTTAGGGCTAATCGCTTGGGCGATCCTAATGAGTAATAGCCCATTAACAATATATGGTTTCGATTATCTTTTAACGTTATGTAAACAATTAACGATCGGTGAAGAATCATACAGGCTCTTCATAAATAACATGTATAAACACCCTGTACAATCTACATATAGCTAAATATAAACACAGTCTTCTATGTCCACTATTTGAAATAAAATATGAGAATGAATGCCAGTAAAATTGAATACACTTATTTCGATTTTAACCGATGAGAAATATCTTGATACTTGAAGTCTTATCCACTTTTTCAGTTCCATTCATTGATGATTCCCCGAAATTATCATTTAGAATCCATTTTCTACAATACAATAAACTCTAATACCGCGAATTATTGTATTGTTTCGTTAATTAATCATGATAGATTCCAGGTAAACATCTAATAATATACAGTTTTCATTTCATCCACATTATGCATCTATACAACGATGCCATGCACTGATAGTCATGAGAAACTCGGATTTCAAACCGTGATAAACATTTTATTTGCACAGAAAACTGGAGAAAACACATCTATTGCGATTTTAACCAATGGATTTCCTTTTTAGTTCCATCATCCTAATCCACGCATCAAATATTGCCTCATGCATATATTATCTACCAGAAAATTTCATAGATGTGTTGTAAGAACCCTATGTGAGCATAAAAAATCGATTTAGTCGAAAAATTCTGTATGTATAACAAAAATAGGGAATTGCACCGTAAAAATGTTAAAAATAAAGTAGATATCCTTTCTGCGGTTATAATTGAGGGGTCTTTTTTGGCCTTTTGTTTTCAGTCGTCCGTATTGTGAGTTTAAGTTCTCTTTTCTACCTTAAAATTTGGTCTAATGAGTGTCCTTTTCTCTTAGGTTTTAGGAAGTCCGAATTATTGGACGCAATATATCTATAAAACTTAAGTAGGTACTATAAGTTGACAATATAGCCCCTATTGGTAAAATAACAGTTGAAAATCGTAAAGATTTCCTTATTAAATACAGTTAAATTTACACCACCTGCTATTTCAAAAGATTTTTCCTTTCTGAGAGGATAATCTTTTTTCTACTTCCAAGAAAAGTGAGTTCAGATTAATCGCACAATCATATCAAAATTAGTTGGACAGATCCTATATCAAAGTAACAATCAACAACAGTTTCTCGATGTTGTGAATTGCAGATGACTTCACCTGTTTTTGCATCAATTCATTTATACTCAAGGAGTAAACCCGAACAGAGAAAGCTCCACTTTCGCTCTGTGTTTTCAATAAGTTCATACGCTTCCTGTATCTAAGTATGGAACAATTGAACTTTCAAATTATGAATGGACCCTCTGAAAAATCACCTATTTAAATCTTATTAGATTAATCTCTTTCTCATTCTTACCATAAGCTTAATTTGATTAAACAACAAAAAATTGGTCTTTCTCACACCAGCATATCTTGGAGCTGTATTCCAGAAACGTACCAGAAATAATTCAAGATCGAGTGTTCTAGAAATTGGAAGGAATTGAAAGTAAAAACCGTAATTTCGTATGCATACCGCAGTATTTGCGTATGTGAGAATGTGTCAGAATCAGAAGTTGGAGCACGTACTTGAAATTAGCTATAGATAAAAAACGAAAGTAGAGTAGAAGTAATTAGTAATTAGATAGTTCGGATATCTGATGGATGACCATAATTCGAATTAGGTTTTGTTTTTGTTCGGCCTTAAACATGCATGGTGAAAATCATGACAAATTATGAAAGTTCACGATGATGACGAACTTCTTCTAGGTCATAGATCGATTCATATCTAATTATCTGATCGGGTAATATTGGTACTCGTTTCAATATAAGTGAAGGGTTTTCAGATATTGCAAAACGTAATTCTCACTGAATTAAGCTCTATTTCGATTTTAGTGAAACCACTGTATTAACAACGTCAAAACTGTGCTGATACACTGTACGTAGTCTTGGAAAAGCATACTATCCTACAATCGTCGAAATCCATTTTTATAAAAATAAGCGAAAGATTATGAGGTGATTAGCCTTCAAGAAACTCAAGCTGCAATCACTCCTTGAAAGGTTTTTTCAGCAGATTATGTATTAATTGATTATTATCTATTTATGGTCTGGCTTGTCGTGTTGAGAAGTAATTAAGTCTTCATAAAGTCTAATAAAAATAATATGTGTTTTCTTCTTGTTTTTTGTGAATCAATTTGTAGTTAATGCACTGATCAACTGGTCAGATACCAGAGTATATTAGCGTTCTGCAAAACAAGCATCCAATACATATATCGAACAGCTTCCGAAAGCAGTTGTGAATATCTATTGAGCTGGGATGACTCCTATATCAGAGTTATTTCGAATGAACCTTTGCGAAGCCCAACTAACAAAAATTTTCAGATTTTTAACTAGAACTCCTTCATGTATCAAGTGTCGAACAGTATTTCAGCTTTTATTTGTATTACGATGTCTTTCACTTCGAAAATTGAATTCTGGCGCTTACAAACTGTCTTTTTACCCCCCATTTCATATATACTGACCAATGAAAATAATGTAAATCCAATATAATTATTTCGGAATGAAACAGATAATATCTTACCGTTATAACTATTTATTTATATCAGCCAGAATCCTGTCGTCCTTGTCATATTACCTGCACTCATATTTCCAACAGGCGTGAATGTCACCTCATATCAAGAAAATCTAATACCTACTCTGATAAAATACTCGAAAAATTCTCATAATTTCCATAAATCTTGGTTCAATACCATTGTGCAATCGTATATACAAGATATGTCGTGTAGACTTGGTACCTACATTTAAAAACATACCAAGTTATGAAATCCGTCTTATGGATCACTCTTTGTTAATGAAGGAATTATTATTCCACCAGAGGAACAAGAGCGATGAGATTGAAACATTCGATTAACATTTCCCCACTTTGAATATAAGTATGGTGAATGTGTGCAAGTGTGCAGTGAAGATGTTCATTACGATGAAAGTTAATTTATGTGGTGAGTTTATGAGCGAGGAGAGCTAAAGAGTGAAGATTAACAAATTTTTCACCTATATTATGTGCCAATACGAGACTACAACAGGTGTCATTCGTAAATGATGCTCACAAAGTTTTAGAGTTTTAGACCGATTGGCAGAACTTTAGAAATAGCCAATATCCTGAACACCCTTTATCAAAGTTTCCATTATTCTCTTTTCAGAGATGTGGTTAGCTGGAGGTTTTATAAATAAATATGTCAAGCAATTTGTAAAGCACCCCAATCAATTATGAGAAAGATAAGCTTCATAATAACTGATTCGGTACCTATCTATACTGTTTGACCGTTTCTTATTATAATAATATGTAGTTCATCGGCCTGATTCACATATATGAATTGAATCCGGATGATAAAATCATACGTCCAATGACCGTTCGATTAGCATACTATACGATGATCAAATTGAGTCAGTCCATACTAATCAATTTTTGAACGCATCTTTAGCTCATTCACGAAATTAAGTCTGATTACAGGTCTTTAATTATGCGGATATTGGTCATCGAAACCAGTTTTTCTGTAACATGAAGTAGTGGAATTATATTCCTTATACATCGTGACCAAGTTTCATTCATGAATGGGATTAAATTCAAGAAATTTTTTTGGTAATCTGAAATGATATAGGGAAAAGGATTATCAAATTTTCTGCTATAGAAAGAATTGAATTCATAGTCGTTCATTACAATCGTGTATTTCAAATGTCCAAATCACTATTCGAGATCAATCAGATCTTCGTATTCAGAATATTTGAGTATCCTATAAATCGTAAAAGTAAACGGATTTCAATCCGATAGGGCCAGTCCATATGAGAGGCTTGAACCAACAAGAAGTTCCGATAAAACTCGTATATCTAAACGCGGGAGTTTTTGAATGATATCTAATTATGTATTACTAGAACCTCTACTTCGGAGAGTTTATACACTGTTGTGTTTTAGGTGGGTATTTTTTCAATTATACAAACAATTCGTTTCTTCATATTGATTTGTTGTTCAACAATTGTTGCCGAACAGAATTTTCTTCGTCCCAAAGTATCGATTTGCTTGTCGATGCCACTTTCAAAGTATGGATTTAAGATAACTCAAGTTAAGCCTAAAAAAAGGTAATCATTGACATATCAAAAGGTAGATCCGAAATGAATTTTTCTAAATACGTATAGGTGCATCTTTGAAACTGTGTCAATCATCCAAAATTCATTTCCACTAAGAGATCTTAATTTCTTCTCCAGGGACGCGTTGTGAATCTAATTCAGCGTAAAGATCATCTAGGTTATCTAAGATTGGACTCACCAAATATCGGAAAATCGGCGAATTTCTCACAGAATTACTGGAAAGTAGGTGTCCCGATAATCGCACCACAAATTGACGGTATCCTGCGGCTCGATATACTGCGAAACTGCACACGACAACTTCTTAACTCTTCTATCGGTTAGCGGTCAGTTGACTGCTCGGCAGTCTAAGCTGGTGCCTCGAGTAGTCTTGAGGTTCTCATGGGGGTCCCTACTCCGACTCTGGCACGCGACTTCAGTCATTCAGTGCCCGATTTCACGTTCGCTGAAAATGAGTCCGCCTCAAGAAAATCCTTCAACTATGAATAGTTGGGGAGCCGACGATGCTAAATCTGGATTTACTCGAACGTCGTAGAGGCCCAGTGGATTTTGAAGATTAGATGGTAGAAAGAAAAAAAGGTTCGACGATGTATGCACTTTCAGCGGTGGGGAAAGCGTCTGCAAGGTCTCAAAGATGTAAAAAAAAAATTGTCAGGCGTACATACTCGAGCGTGTCAGATTAAGATACTGTATATGCCCTACGTGTCTCTGATAATGAATTCATGCTTATCTGACAGTTTGCGCGGTGGGACTGGCCGTACGGAAGAGTTGAAAATGGTAAAAAAAAAATTTCCAGCGTATCAGATTTTTGGAGGATATGTTAATTTGACCCAAAGGAAGCTACTTTTCAAGGGACTGACAATTTGGATGTGACGAAAGGTCACAGCGGACTTTTGAAAATGTAAAAAAAATCGTTACTTGTACATACTCGAGCGTGTCAGATTTTCATACAGATGGTTAATCTGGGTGTTGTAGACGTGTTGGCCCATTAATCTGACACAAATAAGGGGGGGTTTTCTTAATCTGACACTTTGAAGATGATAAAAATCCCTTTTTTTCAGATATTTCCCTCTCTGTACCTTTAATTGTTTTTGTATTCATTATGAAAGTTGTAGATAATTAAATTCTACACAACTTTTGTCTGAAGCAATTTTGCATACTCTTAACCGTTCTCGAGTTAGAGGGCGATAAGGGCGAGAAGCTTAGCCACACATGCGAAAGGGTAAGGTCAAGTAGAATCCCAGTCTAATCTACAATTGTCAAAATGTTAAGGTATTTCTATGATGACAATTTCGAAATTAGTCACGAAAATTTTAGTGTTGTCTGTGACTGAACCTTAGAATGTACTATTTTCCAACGAGTGAATTTTCGCTTCAGCATGTATTGCTAAACGCCTCGCATTGATCGCCATATACATATCTCAAAAACGTTTGAACGTAGAAAAAATTACTTGGTACAAATTTTATAGAAAATGCTATGCTCTACAACTTTTATAATGAATGCGAAAAAGATTTAAAGCCCAGGGAAGGAGATAATTCAAAAAAACTGATTTTTGTGACCTTTATGGTCAATTTTTATTGTTTCGGCTTGCTAAAACTGTCAGATTATATTTTTTTTGTTATTCTTGAATCATTAGCTTCAAGATGAGAAAAAACGCCACCGCGCTCGAGAATGTACAAGTGACTTTTTTTGCAACATTTAATTAACCACATATATCCTAATCTGACACGCTCGAGTATGTACAATGATCGTTTTTTTTACTATTCTGACAGGCTGTCCTAGAGAATTCCCCTCATATACAGGTCTAATTTTTGGTAGAGGTACTCTACAGGTTCCAAGGTATCTCCCCTTATATTAATCTGACACGCTCGAGTAAATACCGAATTTCCCTCGTCGGCTCCCAAACTAGAATGGTTGTTTAAGGTTCAAACCCCTTCTTGAAATACAACCAAAAACGTCATATTCTTGAGAGTAAAGAAAACCGAACATCTTTCCATAATGTCCCAGGCGTGAAATATCGGGAGATCTAGGAGGCCAAGGCAAAAAAAATGACGAGCTACCTGGTAACTTTTGTAAGAAGTATAAATGATTACCTTTTGTCGATCTTTGAATATGGATCGAATGATTTTGAGGGTAGAAAATGAAAATGAAACATAAAACAGTTTATTTCTTATAACGTGCAAGGATACTAGATATGGAGATAATAGCTAATAGGTATATACTACAATATAAAGTTGAAGCGTAGTTGTGTAAGAATAAAATCGTTCAATATTATTTCCAACTGCGGTCCATCCATGATTACATTCATAAATCACTTGTGATTAATAAGCAATTATTCATTAGTCATGAAAATCTGCAGTCAAAACCACAGGCGGAGGCTCTGAACATAAAGATGGTGCTCTATAGCAATAATGAAGCGTGTCAAGAGTGGCTGAAGTAAGTAATTTTTGAAAGAAGTGAAATATTTCAGAAATCTTATTTTATATATAGATATGTCTCTATATTCTTTTTTTTTATAACAAGTGTTGGCGATATTTGACTCCTGCAGCGTCCAACATTCTTCTTGAAGCTATAGTATGATTTTTGTACTTATACTTGTCTGACAAATAAACGACTTCTTTGATGCCCACTTGAATTATTATTTTCGCACATTCATTGCATGGAAACAGAGTTACGTAGATAGTGCAATCCTTGAGATCTGCAATAGTTTCAGCACTTAGCACTGCGTTCAATTCTGCATGGCATACTGAAAATAAACGATCATTAAGTTAGATTCCACTTATAACGTATAAATATACTTATACAGTATAAATATAACATATAATATAATATAAATAATTTTCACCGTAATATTTTTTGTTATCCACTTCATTTGGCTGTTTTTTATGCCACGGAAAATCACATCCATTGGGCATTGTATTGTAACCTCTACCAACAATTTTTTTATTTTCCTTAACAATACAAGCGCCCACTTTTGTGACCGGGTCTTCGCTCTTTCTGGATTCTACAACAGCTAGCTTCATGAAATTGTCATCTGGGGACCTTTCATTACTAGAAATGAAGAATAAGTATACGAAGTTCCAGCAATTCTAGGAATTAGTTTAATAATTGTGATTCAATACTTACTCGAACTGGCCAGAACTCATCTTGTTGAAGAGGAATTATTTTCTAGTTTGAAATCAGGGATGTTATATTTATTATTATATTATTATTTAAGTGGGAGATAAGCTAAAATCAGATGATAGGGATGAACAATGAAGAAAAAATATAACAAGATAAGATCAATGCAGTCATAAAATAAGATAATCAGTAAAACAAAGCGTTTTGTTTGTTTATCAGTTTCTTCATTTAACGAAGTAACTAGATATCGAGCAATAATTAAGCAATTAAGATTTCGATAGGACGAAAAAAGTTGGTATAAAATGGCCGATGTTCTCGATGAAGTTAGAAAAATCATTCGAATCAGTGAGTGATGAGGTATTTGTGCCCAAGTTCTGAAGACGATATCGCTAAGATTTAATCGATTTCGACCAAAACCTGCAGTCCCTAAGGAACATAAAGAGCCCTTCCACGTCTACCTGTCCCCACCTAGACCGAACAATGACTCACCAATCGGTTCTGCCACACCCTGTATGACACCCAATATAAAGACATGTTTTAGAAAGTCCATCAGGATAAGAATAATTGAAAGTCACTTTTCGAAAAAATATCTGATTGGCATATTTGAAGAGAGAGTGTTCAATCAAGATGCCCGATTGTCTGCGTAACATATGGCATCCACGAAGAACTTAATAATACGTTTTCTTTGGCATCTTCAGTACCCAACTGGAGAGCCAAAGTCGTTATGGAATTTATTAATTTCATATCATCAGTTTCATTTTATATCGACGAATTGAATAATTTGTGACCAGGAAAATGCACAAATAAAAACTGGGCTTTTGACGACTAATATGTACATCAGCTAAAATAGTCGAGAAATTTATTTTACTTTAGAATATTCGGTCAGTGAAATGGTTAATACAAAAGGGTCCAAGGAATATTAATAGATTTGATCGTCATACATTTATTGCATACGTGACCGGAATAGCAAAATGTTGATGAACAATTGTAACTTGATTTTCAATAATTTAAGGATGAATAATTTTATTTGGCACAGTGATTGAATATTCACAATAAACATGTAGAGAATAATAATAATAATAATATTTTATATACAATTTCGACAACTAGTTTCGAACAGAGGCCATCTTCAAGTCAGCTGAAAGAGTGAACATATGAACATGCATGAAATTTAAATAACAGTATAAACGCAGAAAAATACATAGGGTTCGGGTGGCTCCTGTTCATTTCAGCGCCCATCTCAAATTTTATCACTGATTTTTCGTAAATTGCAATCAATTCGAATATTGAATTGTCTTATTTTGTTTTGGAGGAAAATTGAAATGAATATAATTCAGGTTAGATTAGGTTCTTTTGGGTTGGGACAGTGAATTATGTAATTACATCATTCGTAGATATTAATCTAATTAATCAATACCTTAACTATATAAGGTCATTCAGAGTAATATTTCAAGCACCGGACGATGAAAATGTAATAATTTGACGGATATCAGGATATAATTCGATATTTTTATACCTAGAACTCTAAAAAATCTCGTGAAACATGTACCAATTAATTTTTTCTATTAATCTTCATATAAAAAATAATTCAACCAAATCAGAGGTGGGCGCTTATAAATGAACTTTTACCGTCTCCCTTTACAAAAACCACAACTCACCGTCAATGGAAATGTAAATTGCTCGAAAATAAAACTTCAACGAAAGTTCGTGGGGGTGGAACAATGAAGAAACAACGTAACAACGAAGATAATGAATGAATCATTCAGAATGATAAAGGTGTCACATATAGGTGCGTGCGCAACAGGTCCACAGATAACAGAGTATGCAACTCATATATCTATTATGAAAGATTATAGAGTTATAATATTTGCTAATCGGGTATTTTTATTCTTAATATTTCTGCACATGCGCAGAAGTCAATTCCTCCCACGGGCTGGCTTCACTTTTCTCTGCCTCATTATCGATATAGAATATAATAGATGCAACCAAAGATATTACCTCTTTGATATTACACATCTCTGTATGCAACATTACTTATAGGGTGTAAATGAGCAGTTCAATTCCTTATCAAAAAATAGTGTGGGTCTTTCATGTAAATTTTTTGTTGAGCAGTCTCCTGCCCACATAGATACGTACAGCCCCCTGAAGATGGCACTTGAAGGGCCATTTTTAATTTTTTCCTTCGAAACTAAAAAACTGCAAAAAATTGGATCGACCAGAGCGAGAAAGTAATCAAAAAAGGGTAAACCCGCTGTTAAGACAAGTGAGATTCGGTAGTCAAATTCCGCGTGCGGTAACAGTGTCATTCGTGCTTTTTGTTGCCAGATTGTGCAGAAACCTTATATTAGAATCAGATTTTGATGATTATTTTTTTATAGATAGAATTTTTTCATGAGGAATCTAATCAATCTGCGGAAAGTTATAATTCAGTAGCTATAATTTTTTGAAATGTTCGTTAAATGCACTCAATTATGACAGCTGAATGTTTGTTCACTGTAATTCGTAATTAATTCGAATGTTTTTCTCTCGATTTTTCTCAACAATTTGGGGTTTTGAGATAATTCATTGGGAAAATGTGCATAATTGATCGGTTTTGGCCAAAAATTTAATTGAATCATTTGGGGGTTAGGTTAGGTTGTTAGGTTGGGTTAGGACAGTGAAATAGTTATTTTCCTATCAAGTGCGGAAAGTGATACTTGCCCGCACGAAACTGCCGTTGCCCCATTGAACTCTATGGGAACCATAGAGTTCAATGCGTTGCCCGAACGATGCGAAGCAGAGTTCGGGTAAGCCGTTGAGTGCGGGCAAGACACTTTACGCAAGAGTTAGGAACAATATTTTTTCTACAAGCGCTTGAAATATATAAATATATCCATTTTACGAAACAGATCATATCTCATTTGATTAATTCATATATAATGACAGACGTAATTCTGCATGTCATTACTATGGGTTTCTCACCGTTGACATTCTATGCATAGAAACATGATAGAATTTAATTTACTCTATAATATTTGCGTGCGGGAAAGTGACTCTTTGCAACTTGGAATGCGTGCGGGAAAAAAGTTGAACGCGCACGCTTGTAGAAAAAAACAATTTCATACATGAAAATATCATTTTTGTGGATTTAAGAGTAGGTTTGAAGGACCGAAAGGTGAAAATATAATATTTCATGATAATAAAATGATAATGCACGTATTCTGATGAAATTTTCGAAAACTCGTTCCTCTCAAATTAAAAGTTAGTTCCATATAAAGAATTCTAACTTTAAAAAATAATCATTAAAATCTGAGGTGCGGCATAAATCGAAGTTCTACTCTTCCTTCAATTATCTGAATAATCGTACGATCTGGCAAGGTACCGTCGAGTTACAGACCACCCCGAAGCCCACTTGTTTAAACAGCGAGTGGTTATCAATAACCACGGATAATTAAACTTGGATAATTATACTTTGAGTATCCGTCACAGATTACAGAGATCTGTGGTATCCGTGATACTCAATACTCATCACAGATCAATAAAAAACAAAGATAGGTGTTTTTTATTGATCTGAGATACTCATATCAAAGAGTTGTTACTCTTTGCTCATATATACTCATTCCCAAAGTTTAATGACCTCACTTTGAATCACAACAAGCAACAAGTGTCAATTGTCAGGTGCTAATGCGGTTATAAACAACAATTATCTCTTAATTGTTGGTTATTAAACGAGTATTTTTGAATGATGAATGATTTTTCGTAGTTCAAGAAACTATCCGGGACTGAAATTCAATCGAGAATATACGGATATGTTGGAAAATCCTCTGCCGACAATAATTAGGTTAGAAATCCCAACCCTTTCATTACACTTGTTGAATCGTAAGTGTTGAGAACCTGCTGAGTGAGAAATATCAAGGCCTCTGTACAACAATGATGGATCCTTGGAAGAAGATTGAAAATGAGAACGGTTTACCTCTTTATTTCAAGTATGTACCTAGAATTTACAATTTATCTAATATTCATTGGGGCGAGTTTTAACTGAATATAATTTTTTAGCGATGCTACAAAGGAAAAACAATGGAATCATCCCAAATTTTCAGAGATCAAGCAGAGATTGGATGAATGCAACTATGTACGATATTCAACATATAGAGTAGCCCTTAAATTCAGAGCATTACAGCAGGCACTGTCCAGTAAGACGAAACATATAAATTTTGTTACAGTTGATGAAAAAATTTGTTAATTGCAGTGGATCTTGTACCTCTTACTCTAGTTGGGGGAGTATTTGAAAGGCACAAACTTGGATCAAACGAAGGAGGATTATTTCTAGATTGTTATGATTTAGAAGCAATTCTTCATGACATATATTTCGCATGCGATAAACAAAATCAAGGGAGTATAGATGTGGAGACCTCAACAGAATTAATGTTGAATTTGTTGATAAATATTTATGACAGGTGGAAACCCTATTCAAAAACAAGTTTTCAGTGTGATTAATCCGATTTTGTTACAGTGAGAAAACGGGGAAAATTCAAGTATTATCTGCTAAACTGATACTGGCCATTCTTAGCAGTTATAACACTGCTGATTTATTCAGATTTTTATTTGAATTGAGTGCAGACCATAATTACTGTGTAACAAGACTGAGATTGCAACTATTATTGAAGAAAATTACAGAAATTGTGGATTTTCTTCATGAGGATTCCAATTTTGGTCGTCATTTAATCAGTTCCTCACTAGATTGTTGTTTTTCACAAGTAAGTTCAAACTACTTTTTCTGAATATATTGTAGTTAGGTATAAAGTACCATTTCAAGGTGAGTTATGGTTTAATTGAAGTATATTCCATTTTATCTAGTCGCCGGGACTCATAGGCATAACAGAGGGACTTTTAGTGTCTTGGTTCAAAAAGGGGCCACAAATATTATCGTGGTTACCAATATTATCGAAAATCAAACTTGCTGAGACAGGTAAACTAACTAAACTGATTTTGTTAAATTTGTTACAATATTTCCTTTCAGTTCACCACAACACTAAATGTTCTTCTTGCAAATTGAAACCGTTTACTGGTTTGCGCTACACCTGTTTGAAATGTGCCAATTATAAACAGTGCCAGAGATGTTTCTTCACTGGTAAAACGGATGGCGCTCATAAATTGTCACACTCGATGAGAGAGCATTGTGTTGAGGTGAGGTTCGATAGAATAGGCAATTTTATTAAATAAATATGTATTTTAGTCGCTTTTTTCACATATTTACTTTATAATATCTCGTTACTGTGTGCTCCTGCTTCACTTTACTTCACTTTTTCACTTCACATTCGTACGATATGATATTGATTTGGCACTTTTCTCAGGAAAATGGCAAAAAAAACGAGAATATCCTCTTAAAAAAGATTCTTGGAATCTTGATATGTTCGTCTAGCAAAAATCGGCCAAAAAAGAATGATGTAGGAACTAATTCTACAGGGTGAGTGGATCGATTTTTCTTAGTGATTTGAAAACTATTTTATCACTTGAGTGCAATCTAAATTCTTATAAATATGTTTGTTCCGAGTTCAGTGAGAATCAAATTGAGTGTTTTTAGGAAAGACAATAAATTTTTCAACAGTGACAACCAAAATGATGAAGTTACAAGCGATATCTCCGATTTGTCTTCACCATTAGGTCAACTTCAAATTATAATTCGTCAATTAGAAAAACAAAACAGGTAAGATATAACTGAACTCTCAATATTGCATAACCGTCCAAAATGTTGACTAAATAAAACATTCGTCTTCAGGGAATTGAATACAATTTTATCATCGGGAGATCGTAACGCTGAAGAAATAAAAATATATTTGAGAAGTCACAAAACGCAAGTGTCCAATCAAATAAATAAACTGAAAGTATTGAAGGTAATGTAGAAATTCTGTTAGTGTAGACAATTTTCAATCATTTCGCATTTTAGGAATATCTGAAACTTTCAGATAATGAATCTCTTATCAAAAAAGACAAAATTCACATTCAGTCCACCCCAAGGATATTGAACGGGGCAAAATCGAGAATTTTATCTAAGGAAATGGAATTTCTCAGTCCCATCGCTCAAACCGATGAGAATTGCAGTGATTCCGATAATATTAATACGAGTACGCGAAATACCCTCAACTCAAATCGAAGTATTGATGTATTTCCCGAGAATACAGTATCAAATACGACGCAGTATACTTTAGATGATATCAGCAGTTGGATTGGAGGTGAGTACTTATCCTTTAAAATTGGAGAGGTTAACTTTTTGACATAAATGTCAAAAAAAAAGAGGTTAGGGTTAGATTTTTGACAGTTTGAATATCATTTGATTTTTTCTAGACCACCCTTCCCAGCGTACAGATATATTCAAGAGCAAATCCAGTTTGTGTTTGGGACGAAAAATGCATACAGATTTAGATAAGGCTCTGGTGAAACTGGAGCAAATTTTAGCCAATAATTTCACGCTGGATGGTTGGTATTCCTTGTAAGATGTCGTTGAACGACATAAAAATTTTAATATTTTCAGAATCACTGGTGAATTACGACAATGGACAACTGAAATACGCTGTCTCAGAGGTAGAGGGGATGTTAACATCGTTCATTGACACAGTGGAAACTAGTAGAGCTAGTTCTACCCATGGTTCTACAAACAAATTTTGAAAAAAAAAAGTTTACAACTAATAATGTGCAAGAATTGGTACCAAAGTGTGAATCAATGAAAGAAATATATAAAATGATTTCTTTGCGAAAAATTTTATCTGTATTCTATTTTTGAATGAAATTTTTATATCGATTGAATAATGAAGTTATATTTACGTGGAATTGTTTTTTTTTTCTTCTGTATACTAACCCACAAAACGAATCACGTGATGAAACCATCGGAAGCTGTTGATTTGACGTCAACATATTCGTCGGGAAGATATGTTGGAAGTTCGGAGAATCCCGACGTGGAATCTTGTAGATGTAGTCAGGAAGCCAAAGAATCAAGAACGATGACCTGAATGATTCATTCAAAATAATAAATTTACGGGAAATATTCTTGGAACATAGAAACATTTATGCTCCAAGGAAATATTTGAAATTTCACAAGTCATCAGAAATCATAGAATTCACGGGGTCGGCTCTTCACAGTAGACGATGAAGTACGTGAAGATGGCTCTAGAACGGCACAGACATGGGCGTAACATTCGACTGGGCATTCACCACAGATTACAGAGTGGAATTCACAGTTGAAAATGACCAATGGACGTGTCTTGTGTCATTTTTGAATCTTTTCAGGTATTTTCTCGTTTCTAGCGGATTTTATCGCATTTATTTTCGGATTCACGAAACTTAAAGATTGCATTGATTTTTAGAAAAATCGATATTGAAAAAATTCGGATTCAGTTGAAGCTGTAGGATTTAATTAATGATGATTTGTAGGAAGGAGTAAATGGAATAAAAAAACATTCATAGATGAATAAATTATTTATAGTCACAAAGTCAGCGGAACTAATTTCGTAATCACAAGTTCCATTAATTGTAAATAAACATTTGTTCAATGTAACAATCCGATAACATGCATATATTATATATTAAAAATTCAATAAATATGTAGCGTATAAAAAGTAAAATTTAGAACAAGCAAATATCAAAAATATTTTTATTGCACTCGATAACAGAACCAAAAAGAATAGTACTCATGAAACCGGTTTTACTAGAATGGTATCCACCGTGCAAAACTTACCTAAACACTTTTCGGGCGTTCGAAAAAAAATTCGTCGTCCAAACAAAAATTGACGTTTAGCGAACCGTCGAAATTCCAAGGCCCACTTGACGAATTCTTCGAACGCTATTTACATACGAAACGAAAAAATGTATTGGAGAAGTGTAAACTTAGTATCACATAACACTAAATGATTATTCGAATTTATTAAAAACATGTACCAATTTTGGACGTGAAACGATGATATTAATGAGTTGTGTTAACAAAAAAATACACTTGTGCAATGAAAACTTTGTTGTTTTAACCGTCACGAAGTACCAACGCTAAGAAAAATTCAATAATAGAACGCGAACAATGAGAGGAAGACATTTCGATGAGGATTATTCAAAGTTAGCTCCTCGAAATCGTCAGTTACGTTTCGATGAATTTATGAGATATTTACAGCAGTGTGTGAGGAGGTGTTTCTCCCCTGGCGTGTCTAGGCTGGACGCCATTTCTCTGGTGTAGATGTCCAAGCCGTACTGCCCCTCCTCCGGGAAACTGATGTTGAAAATGACTATGTCGTCGCTGATCTGATGACTGACGAATTTCGATAGCCTCTTTTCTTCCACGCCGTTCTTGTGCAGGGTGGCCATGAAATCAGTCAGCTGACGCGACATCCTGAACTGGATCTCTAGTTCCCTTCCGGCGAACACCAAGGCATCCTGAAAAAAATCATCTATTGTCTCGCCTGCTTGCAATATTTTGACTACGGTGTATAGTTAGGGAGTGTACAAGAGTTAGAAGCTTGGCTCTACATGAGATCCAGTCATGGCAACACAGAAAGGTTTATTTACCTGGTGTGTGATGGGCACCAGACCGAAGAGCCTTGTAGCCTTCGTGGGGCCCCACTCTCCACTGGCGCAATCGGGCAAGGGCACCATGACGGTCTGCAGATCCTCGCAGCATATTTTGAACTTGCAGACGCTCTTGAATTTCATCGGCTCTCCCGTCAGGTACTCTTTGGGCGTCACAGCGTTGGCGAATATGTCCAATAAGAAGGCTCCGCTGCAGGGCGCGTGCACCCTGAAGGCCACTATGTTGCCAACTACGGACTGTATGAAAAAAAAAATGGTCATTCTTCCTTGATAACTGGATGGTTTAGATGCCAGGGTGAACGGCGCTCTTAGAAGGAGGCAAGGGAGGCTAAGCCTCCTCATACGAGGATGTGTTGATATCTAGTTAGCCTAGACCAGTTCCATGCATTGCGTTACCATAGCAACGAACAATAACTCATTAGAAGTGTCAGTGTGAAGTTTGAGGTCAAAGAAGTAAACCAGAGTTGTGCAATGAATTAAAAGAAAGAAGATGTCCACAGAAATTGTGAAAATCGAAAAATTGGAGTATCGAGGCATCATCAAGTTCCTGTATTCAAAAGGGTTAAGAGGGTTAAGATTTTCGAAAGATATGCTTAATACCCTTGGTGATCAATGTCCTTCGTATGCGACCGTGAAAAATTGGATGGCAAAGCTTCAAAAGAGGTAAATTTTCCATTGAAGATGATGACCAATCGTGAAGGCCATTTTCTATGTCAGTCCCCGAAAATATCGATGCAGTTCATGACACGATTTTATCAGACCGTCGAATTGGGCTAAAACGGATATCTGAAGCACTGAAAATTTCAGTGAACAGAGAAAAGACGAGGAAACCTATACAAAGGTGTGTTGTTTTTGCAGGAAACGCCCCTGCACACAAATTTGATGTTGCAATGCAAGAAATTCGTGATTTATGGTTCGAATTACTAGAACACCCCCCTTATTCACCAGATTTGGCTCCATCTGACTATCATATCTTTCCTCAACTGAAAAAAAGTTTAAAAAGTCGTAAATTTTCTTCCAACGAGGACGTAATAAAAGCTGTGGAGGTCTGGTTTGCAGAGCAAAAAGAAACATTTTTTTTTTTGAAAGGTCTAGAGACGTTGCAGGTTCGCTGTAATAAATGTATCCAATTAAGAGGAGAATATGTTGAGTAATAAAATATTTTGACGTTTAAATTTTGTTTTGTTCTATAGTAGGCTAAGAATTTTTCAATATATCCTCGTACAGCTGATGAGCACCAAGATTCATAATATAGACTTTTCGAACCTATGATAATTTTCATAAATAATTATTTAAGAACGCCACGCTCCCCGGACTTGACACCTTCAGATTTTCAAACGAACAATGTTTGTCCTACCTGCATCACGAACCTCTTCAGCGAAACTCCCTCGAAACTATCCCCGTCGCTGTCGTAAAATTTCAAATTGTAGTGGAAAATTAGGCTGCTCTGCATATGATTGGGCATCGCTATCCTGACAGTGGCAGCACCTGAAAGAGAAGAGTCCTCAATCAAATTGGGATGGGTGCGTCCACCTTGGCTCCTACCTATCTACGCCCGTGATCTTCCCAATCAATGTCTTCATACAACATCAAATATCTGATCAAGTTTTGATGGAAATCAATGCGTGAATAAATCGATTATGATTATTTTTCTGAGAGATACGCGTGTTGAAACTTGACCTTTGAAATATCCCAAAAAATATGGGGTCACTCAAAAATTCGTAAAGACCGAACGGCTGCTCCGAAATCGATGAAATTTCGAGTTTTATAACTTGAAGAGTTGCTCTTTGAGAATCTGTATCACATTTAGATCTACGATGATTTTTCTCGGAGATTTGCGTCTGCAAAATGGACCTTCGAAAAATTCCCAAAATTGGGGTAAGTTAAGAATTCGTCAAGACCGAACGGTTGCACCGAGCTCTATGAAATTTCGAGCTTTGTTACTTAAAAAGTTGCTCTTTCAGAATAAGTAAAAACTTGACCTTCGAAAAATCCCGGAAAAGATGGGGTCACTCAAAAATTCGTGAAGACCAAAGTGCTGCTCCGAGGTCGATGAAATTTCGAGATTTATAACATGAAGAGTTGCTCTTTTAGAATATGTATAACATCGCCCTGAGGAAGTGGAAATATGTGCACGAAACGTTGGCAAAGTTAGAAAATTTCAGTCACCAAAAGTCCTATCAACCCTGTTAACCTACATCCATGTTTTACAAGGAGGACGTGAAAAGTCTAACTTTAGTTCTCACAAAGACCTTACAGAATTTCAAATATAAAATAATGCACATCAACTCACCGGTAGAATCCGTGTACATCACGGCTTTGGTATCGCTATCTGAAAAGTAGAGTCCGTATCTGAAGAACAGAGATCGAACGAAGGGCAATTCTTCGAACTCCTGCAGCGTGATGGGGTTCTTCAGGAGCTGCCAGTCCGACTGGAGTGGGAAGAACTCGTAGATGAACTCCTTCGGGTCGGTCAGGAAATAGTGATCGTCGTATTCGTACCTAGAGTTGATTTTACCAGGTTAATAGAAGACTACCGGATTACAACGAAAACTTCAACAGCTTTTCGATGCAGAATTATAGAGTCACCGGTAAAAATGTATTAAGCCCATTTCCATTGGGGTCTCGCTCACCTCAGACTATCCGATTTGGTCTTGTTTCCCGCTTTGGGGGCTTCTTTAGCGTTCACCAGATGCCTAGCTCCCCAGTTACACTGGACGAACCTCCAGGCTCCGGCTACGTAAACCGCGTTCCAGGAATTCCTGAACCTGTTGTCCTCGAAACGCACCCCTGGCTGATATCCCGCCGACTTCGAATAGCCCTTGATCACGACGCAGTGCAAACCGGCGTAGCTGAAACGGGTAAAAGAGGGTTGTTCGGTTAGAATTTGATTCGAAATGATCGAAAAACATCTCGTAGAAGCTTCGAAGATATCTTGTAGTTGGGGAGCCGAAGAGGGAAATTCGGGATTTACTCGAGCGTGTCAGATTAATAAAAGGGGACATACCTTGGACCCTGTAGAGTACCTCTACCAAAAATAAGACCTGTATATAGGGGGAATTGTCTAGGACAGCCTGTCAGAATAGTAAAAAAAAAAACGATCATTGTACATACTCGAGCGTGTCAGATTCAGATATATGTGGTTAATTACATGTTGAAAAATATATATTCTTTTAATCTGACAATTGAAGCGTGTCGAAAATGTGTGGGAGGGCGCCAAACTGGCAAAAACAAAAAACGTCACGTGTACATTCTCGAGCGCGATGGCGTTTTTTCTCATCTTGAAGCTAATGATTCAAGAATTACGGAAAAAATATAATCTGACAGTTTTAGCAAGCCGAAACAATAAAAATTGACCATAAGGGTCACAAAAATCAGTTTTTTTGAATTATCTCCTTCCCTGGGCTTCAAATCTTTTTCGCATTCATTATAAAAGTTGTAGAGCATAACATTTTCTACAAATTTTGTCCCAAGCAATTTTTTCTACGTTCAAACGTTTTTGAGATATATGGCGATTAATGCGAGGTGTTTAGCGATACACGATGAAGCGAAAATTCACTCGTTGGAAAATAGTACATTCTAAGGTTCAGTCACAGACAACACTAAAATTTTCGTTACTAATTTCGAAATAGTCAACATAGAAATACCTTGTCATTTTGACAATTGTAGACTAGACTGGGATTCTACATTGACCTTGCCCTTTCGCATGTGTGGCTAAGCTTCTCGCCCTTATCGTCCTCTAACTGGAGAACGGTTAAGAGTATGTAAAATTGCTTCAGACAAAAGTTGTGTAGAATTTGATTATCTACAACTTTCATAATGAAAAAAAAACGATTAGAGGTACAGGGAGGGAAATATTCGAAAAAAAGGGATTTTTATCATCTTCAAAGTGTCAGATCAAGAAAACCCCCCTGATTAGTGTCAGATTAATGGATCAACCCGTCTACAACACCCAGATTAACCATCTGTATGAAAATCTGACACGCTCGAGTATGTACAAATATTTTTTTTACATTCTCTAAAGGCCGCTGTGACCTTTCGTCTCATCCAAATTGTCAGTCCCTTGAAAAGTAGCTTCCTTTGGGTCCAATTAACATATCCTCCAAAAATCTGACACGCTGGAAATTTTTTCTTATCATTTTCAACTCTTCCGTAAGACCAGTCCCACCGCGCAAACTGTCAGATAAGCATGAATTCATTATCAGAGACACGTAGAGCATATACAGTATCTTAATCTGACACGCTCGAGTATGTACGCCTGACGATTTTTTTTTTACATCTTTGAGACCCTGCAGACGCTTTCCCCACAGCTGAAAGTGCATACATCACAGAACCTTTTTTTCTTTCTACCATCTAATCTTCAAAATCCACTAGGTCTCCACGACGCTCGAGTAAATCCCGATATAGCACCGTCGGCTCCCCAACTATTGGTTGTCATCGTCGGCGACTTATGCGGCGCTGATGACGACTAACAAGTCAGGAACGTGTCTGCCTGCTACCCTCTCGATCACTTTTCGTTGCAGATTGCGACTACATCTGCCACTCCAGCTTCAAATGTTTTGCCTCCATTGGTGATCCACTTAGATGCTTATATTCCGTCCTTTATATTAAATTTGATCTCACTCACCTGCATAGTCTTTTGAATAAGACGTGATAGCTCTCAGTTCCATTTTTGATGCCCCTGAGAAGTCCCATCGGTGTGTCACCCCTGAGGTTCTCGTCGAAAGACATTGTGTTCAGATTCTTCACGGTTATCCACCGAAAAATGGTCCTAGAGAAATGATGCGTTATCGAAAAACCTTCATTATGGCATATAACCGAATCAAAAGTAATATTTATATCGAAGAAGGAAGTATACTGCTTGGTAAATTTCAAATACGAAAATTTACGGCCTGCGGACAATTATTGAATTGAGAAAAAGTACTTCTTCGAGCGGGACTCGAACCCACGACCTCCTGATTGCCGGTCATGTGCTCTACCATCGGGCTACCGGAGGACAGACCTCCCCAGAAACTTCAAACGTCAAATTTATTCATCATAACATCGAATTTCAACTTCCTTTTGTGGACTAATCAAGTCGTTTTCTGTGTTTCCGAGTTTTTCCTCGATAATTCTCACGTCAAACTCACCTGGCCTTCTCGATATCGGAACCGCACCTCCCCACCAGCTGCCTCACCAGGTCGGTGAAGGATTTCTGGTCCTCCTGAGCCACGGAGATGGCGATCTGGTCGACGTTGCTGAACTCCACCGGGTCGTTGTAGACCTGGAACTTGCTGAGGGCAGGCGGAGCTGGGGCGGGCGCGGTGCTCGGATAGGGTTCTACCTCTTCCAGGGGCATCCCGTCGCCCTCCAGGTACAGCGACTCGGCCTGCATGAACTCGCTGCGTTTCTCGTTGATGAGTTCCAGCATCTCGTGGCTCTGCTTCTCGACCAGCGCCGCTGTGGCCGCCCTGCGATCGGGAAATTTCATGAGAAAACGCCCAAGATTTGTTACCTTAAGAATGTTCCTAGCGACAGCTCGGAACCATTTGCCTGGCCTGGCGTTTACAGGGTGACTCTTTGATTCTTACAAATATTTTAACAGTAGATTCTTGAGGTCAAAAGGAACACTTTTTTCCTTTGCCGTTTTTTCCGAATCGGCTAGGTTTGAAAGATACAGGCTGTTGAAAAACCATAAAAAATTTTATTTTTAGTTTTATTTCACAAACGGTTTCATCGAATGAAATGAATTTCGGAATATAGTTCTTTATTCATCTGATGAATCTTTCCCGAACACAAGATATCACCCATGTCTTCCAGTTTTCTCATTATGACCATTACGTACCATAAACATACCAAAAATTCCAAAACCCAACTCTTGAAACTAAGTTGGATGCTATCAAATGAATATTTGAACGTTTTGTGAAATGAAAGTATTCTTCATATTATCTCGTATAATGCGCCGTTTTTGAGTAATTTGAATCGGAAAATTGGGTACATTGGCTGAATGCAACTCTGTTTAAAAGATCTACAGATGTGTAGTGTCATAGATTTAGCTTGTTATTCCGAAGGGAATTTTGTTTCTCCAGGGGTGGTATAGCTCATTATGAAAACTCAAAATGGCTATATCTTTTTATCAGGGCCGACTTGGAAAAATAGTATAGGTAAAAAGTGTTTCTTTTGACCTCTCGAATCTACATATTTGTACGAGTGAAAGACTCACCCTGTATAGGGTGAGTGAAAGGTAATGTACGAAAGCATACCTTTGGTTATTCACAATTTCGTATAAAAATGATCGAATAGGTAAATTTTGATTAAAATCACACTTATGAGGATTTTTTCATTGGCAATCCTAAATTTTTGTGTCAGAACTGGACAAACCCTTTTTTACTGAGATACTGAGAATGATTTGGTCATTGATGGTTTTTTTTTCAATCCTTTCTTCATTAGATACGGACGAAAAGGTCAATTAGAATTTTTTCATATATTTTGAGTTCAATAGCAAGCACTCTAGGAGTGATGGATATAAACACCCTCAAATAATGCCTGAGAAATTTTTCATTGATCAAATTTCCTATATCAAGACGAGTCGATGGATGTTTTAATATGAACTCTACCTGAAAAATATACCGCTCTGAACTCAGAGAGGTATATTTCATAGATGCCTACACGTAACGCAAAATTTCATAGAATAAACTGAGAAAAATACCTCTTATTTAATTTGATGGATAAACTAATGCTGAGACACATTATTTCTAGACTACAAAAGGTTAGAAAGACACTCATGCTGTTTAATCGATAACAACGTCGCTATGTTACATTTCTCAAAGCTCAAATTTTTTATAACCACCAGTTAGAATACAAAAAACACTGTAGATTTTAAACGAAGCGATATTGCCGATTGGCTCAGAAGAAATTGTAGAATACCCCTTCTCGCAGACAGCCTGTATAGATGTGAAAGCACATACATAAATAAAAAGTAACTAATTCGAAGAAGAGAGATTAAACGCTAGAGTGAAGCTTTAACCTGGAAACTCAATCATGTATGAGGAAATGTAACACGAAGACAGTTAAAAGAATTATCTCTGTGAAGATCTCGGCCATAATTTATGGGTAGTTTGGAATTAATTAATCTACTATGTAATTGATTCCATGAAACTTCAAAAAGAGACTTTCTTCGTCGATTCGACGGAAGGAACAGTCGTCGAAAGAAAAGCAACGACGCCGAGTCGGGAGCTCGTTTGAATTCGTAACCGGAGCGGTCATCCATCCAGGTGATGAACCAAACCAGATCTGCTTGGCTCCCAGAAAAAATGTTGAAAAGTATGATTTAGATTTTTATTCCCAAAACATTTTAATTTGAGGGAGAAAGTGTGAAAAAAACTAAGCTCACCGTTCGTGCTCCAGCATTTTTCTCGTCAAAGATTCTTTCTTTTTGTCTCTCCTCAATGTCATGTTTTTCTCTAAATCGTCCTTCTCTTGTTGGTGCCTCAACGTGAGGATATTCTGGTCGTCTCTTTTCCTCTTCATCTGCATCTCTCTCTCGAAGCGATGCGTTAACCTCTCGAGCTCTTTTTCCCATTCATCCTAGAAAGAATTGAAGAAACGTTAAAAAACATCGCTGTCGAAATACAAATTGAAAAGTATTTTAAATTGCTCACCCGTATTTCGTCTTTTATTCTCCTCTCTTCTTCTTCTCTTTGTCTTTGGAATTTTCTATACAAATCGTCTTCTTCCTTTCTGTGTTTCATTTCTAACTTTCTCTGTTCATCTCTATCCTGAAATAGATCGATAATTCGATGTATTTTTATAGATACGTTGATGCAAAATAACTATTTATTCGGGAAATATGAACTAAAAACAAACTTTGCTGTTTTTTTCGTGAGAATTTGATATTTCGGTATCGTCTCAATGTGGGAAGAATTGAATACATCACGGTTACGTCCTGAAATTAGTTCATTGATATTTTACACCTGATTGTCCCTGAAGGATGAAATATTTTCGCCTACGTTACACTCGATGATATATAGAATGACCCAAGGATTCTTCGTTCCAAAAATGGAACATGAATTCGTAAAAACCGCCTACTCGATTGTAGAAATTTATTTCTGTATTTCTTTTTGGTATACCATGAGAAGAAACATAGAGTTTTCAGAAATATGACATAGGTTTTCGTTGAATTCGTCACTCACAGAAAATTCTGGTTGTAAGTACCGAGAAAGGATTGTAGGAGGAACTGAATCATACTACATAAATTCTAACTGGGAAAATTCTGTATGGTTTTTCTTCTTCTACCTTTAAGTATGTGCCTGGCTGGTAGCCATCTGCACAAAACGTGGCTTCAAATAATTCGTCCTCAAATAGCCTTTTGAATTCTTTAGTTTGACATTCTGTGTCTAAACCTGGCGCATAGATTATGCCAGTAAGTTATTCGCAGACTGTTGTAGTTAAATAATTGAGAAGTGAAAATCATGTTATGCAGTTTTTAGTTTACACAAGTGTGGAGAAACAGTCGAATTCACAAAAGAACAAATCCAAAATGATGTAAGAAGGTCCCACGAAGTTTCCCATTCTAATTTTTCCGTCTGTATAACATGGGGAAAGCTTCTAATCTTTGTCATGAGCGTACATAGTTATAATCAACGAATAGGTATAATTGAAAAGTTTATTGTCTGTGCGAAACGACCAACTGACCCTATTCGAAACGTTTAATTACAACAGTTCCGTGTATTTCCTTCCATGTAGAAGCATTTCCTCTTTCCACAGCCACAGAGGATGAACGGCGGTCGGTTCACAGAGCAACGCGCTCCCACGGATGGCGTTTAACATAGAATGGAATACCTAACTGATTCTGGGTAGGTACAGTAAGTACGGCAGTTCCTGTTCGTCGAGAAATCGCGGAATTCTCAGACAACGCACGTGATTTCAAGTATATCGACTAATTTGCATGGTATTATAGCTTGATTATATGATTACAAATGAAAATAATGTGTTGAGTGGCTAGTTACGTCTCAAAACGTCAATGAGTTTTAAAAATGTGTCGTTTTATATATCTATGGTGTCTTTTTATATGTCAAAATCAGAAAATAATTGACGTGAATTGACAATTGTAACTTTTCTGTTGATTTTAACTGTGAAATATATTTCAACCATAAGAAATCACTTATTATTATAATTATATTATGTCATTTTTTTATGTTCCACGAAACTCATCGATGAATTACGTCACGATGAGGTAAGAGAGCTGCTGTTAGGAACCTTACTAGGTTAAAGGCAAGAACAAGACCGTAACCTCCTGTTTATTGTCGTGGTCGTCCAGTGAAAGTCGTGGGCTTAAGGAATCAATGACGTTCATCGAGATTGATTCCATCAATGGATCATAAGAATTGAGAGGAGATTGAGTAATTTGAACCAACGAAGGCGGTCAACTTCTGAAAATTTTCAGTTAAATCACTGCATATCTTACATCTTGATTTATTACAGTGGGTATACAGGGTGACTCTTTGAATCGTACAAATATTTGCAGCTCTTCTCTTTGTTGGGGATATCTATGTAGGATCTATTCTCCCTAACTCGTTCTGTAACTCCCTCGAGAAATTGCAGAAGGGGCAATTCATTTTCTACATTCTAGACTTATATTTTTACATATACATATTGCTCCTAGGAACAAGCACGAATGAACCAATGGTGCTAAATCTGGGAATTACGGTGGCCGTTCAATGCGACGACAATTTATGGCAAGGATGAGGTTGGATTTGAATTCAATCAACATACCCTCTTCCACTGAATCTCGACCTTATGTGTCCTCACGAATACCCAGAGAGAAACGACTTTTTCGAACATTTCAACGTTTCGATTCGCAAAATCACAACTGAACTGATAACATAACAGGGACCTTTCTCTTTCACTGGACCAGAAGTAATTGCCTCAATAATATAGTCTCGAATTTAGCAGACAGAGCAACTTTACGGGTCGGATATTAACGATTGGGATAATTAAGACCAGTTTTGATTGACTGCATACGATAAAAAAGGAGCAGGATATGCAAAATTGTGTTGTTCGAATCTAAATGTTAAGTACATACAAATTTTCGGGCTATTTTATACTGAACGAGAAAAAATAAGAACGACCAGGTACTAACTACAATAACTTTTGGTCAATATGTTACATAGGAGCCACGATACTCATTTAGATTGTTTTAAGGGTACAATGCTCAGTGGCCTTAAGACCTATTGTGTGTCCCATCATCACTGCTACGTCATCAAAAGCTCTTCTGCAATTCCAGACTTCTAATGACCTCTAGTATCTAAGGTGGCCTTTCTTACTCCTACAGGTTTCTCGTATAAGGCATTTCTTGCATTGGGGAGGCATTATGTGAACAGGCAATTCGAAGTTTCTTACTGCTCTTCATAAAATGACCTCCGGTATATGAGAAGGCCTCAAGAAGTCATCGTTTCCTTCCGAGGCATTTTTTGCCTTGGCTAACATTGGTGAGGCATTCTGTGAAGAGGTGATCCGAAGTTTTTCACTCTTCCTCACAGAATGAACTCCAGTATCTGAGATTTCCTAAAAGAGCATTTCTTCTTGCTCTTATAGGTTTCTCGTACAAGGCATTTCTTGCGTTGGAAAGGCATTCTGGGAACAGGCGATGCTGCTTCTCACAGAATGACCTCCGGTATCTGAGATGGCCTTTCTTGCTCCTACAGGTTTCTCGTACAAGGCATTTCTTGCATTGGAGAGGCATTATGTGAACAGGCGATTCGAAGTTTCTTACTGCTCATCACAGAATGACCTCCGGTATATGAGAAGGCCTCAAAGAGTCTTCGTTTGCTTCCAAGGCATTTTTTGCGTTGGCTAGCATTGGTGAGGCATTCTGTGAAGAGGTGATCCGAAGTTTTTCAATCTTCCTCGCAGAATGAACTCCAGTATTTGAGATTGCGTAAAAGAGCCTTCCTTCTCGCTCTTACAGGTTTCTCGTCCAAGGCATTTCTTACATTGGCGAGGCATTGTGTGAACAGACGATTCGAAGTTTCTTACTGCTCTTCACAGAATGACCTCCGGTATATGAGAATTCCTCAAGGAGTCTTCGTTTGCTTTCGAGGCATTCTTTGAGTTGGCTAGCATTGGTGAGGCATTCTGTGAAGAGGTGATCCGAAGTTTTTCGCTCTTCCCCGCAGAATGAACTCCAGTATCTGAGATTTCCTAAAAGAGCATTTCTTCTTGCTCTTATAGGTTTCTCGTACAAGGCATTTCTTGCATTGGCGAGGCATTGTGTGAACAGACGATTCGAAGTTTCTTACTGCTCTTCACAGAATGACCTCGAATATATGAAATGGCCTCAGGAAGCCTTCCATCTCGTTCAAGGCATTTTTTGCGTTGTCTAGCATTGGTGAGGCATTCTGTGAAGAGGTGATCCGAAGTTTTTCGCTCTTCCCCGCAGAATGAACTCCAGTATCTGAGATTTCCTAAAAGAGCATTTCTTCTTATTGCTCTTATAGGTTTCTCGTACAAGGCATTTCTTGCATTGGCGAGGCATTGTGTGAACAGACGATTCGAAGTTTCTTACTGCTCTTCACAGAATGACCTCGAATATATGAAATGGCCTCAGGAAGCCTTCCATCTCGTTCAAGGCATTTTTTGCGTTGTCTAGCATTGGTGAGGCATTCTGTGAAGAGGTGATCCGAAGTTTTTCAATCTTCCTCGCAGAATGAACTCCAGTATTTGAGATTGCGTAAAAGAGCCTTCCTTCTCGCTCTTACAGGTTTCTCGTCCAAGGCATTTCTTACATTGGCGAGGCATTGTGTGAACAGACGATTCGAAGCTTCTTACTGCTCTTCACAGAATGACCTCGAATATATGAAATGGCCTCAGGAAGCCTTCCATCTCGTTCAAGGCATTTTTTGCGTTGTCTAGCATTGGTGAGGCATTCTGTGAAGAGGTGATCCGAAGTTTTTCAATCTTCCTCGCAGAATGAACTCCAGTATCTGAGATTGCTTAAAAGAGCCTTCCTTCTCGCTCTTACAGGTTTCTCGTGCAAGGCATTTCTTGCATTGGAGAGGCATTATGTGGACAGGCGATACTGCTTCTCACAGAATGACCTCCGGTATCTAAGATGGCCTCAAGGAGCCTTCTTTCTTTTCGAAGGCATTTTTTGCATTGACGAGGCATTCTGTTAAGTTTTTCCTCCTCCCCATAGGCACCAGAGAAGAATTACCAGATGTATCGGGTGTATACCAAAGTTGTTCAATCTCCAACTCTTGATATATTCCAGAGGCTGGAATTTATCGCCCAAAATTCTAGAGTTTTCGAACCTTAAACTTAAAACTAAACAATCCTCAACGAAAAAGTGCTGCAATATGTATTTTATTTTATCTTAGGCTACAAACACTTACCAAATAGCAGTCGATGGGTTTCTCTCTCGATTGCCTGTAGGATTTCTGCAATTCGGTCTGTTTGAGGGCATGTGCGATGTGTAGGGCGCTGGCGTCGAAGCGTCCATATTGGTAACCTGGAGAATCGTTGTGGATGTTGTTTATGGGGTAGGAATTTGGGCTGTATTGCGAGGCGTGTTTTTCGCCATAGTTGGGCGACAAGGGGGAGTGCGACCTGACGCCGTTGACTGTGGTTCGGACGTGGAGTGCTGCAAAAATTCGTAAAAAAAAATAAAGAAAAAGAAACTAATGGAAAAAGTGGTCTATTCTTAAACTACTCCATTTCTGGGTATACAAGTGTCACAGACGTCAATATCGAACCAGCTGATAGGCCTAGTATTGATGGTTATTATAAAAATATTCAAAAAAAAATTTCAGTTCCTATTTTGGGAATTATAGACATTGGAAAAAACGAGCATCTTAGTCTGCTCTGTATCCTGTCACAATCTTTTCACCGCTGTTCTGTTATCTCAAGTCTTCACTTTTCTATATTTTTCTTCTAATGTAATCCTGAATAATACTTGTTAACACTCTGTCCTGAAATTTTGAGCGAGCTATTTCAGCTTCTCCGATGTGTTACCTACTCTGTTTCGACTTTAACACAAAGTAATACTTACTAGGTTAAATCATTAATATTCAGAAACCATTGCGGGTCATGATTTATGTATGCTTATAACTTTAGTCAGTCTAACAAATTGTTTACATGGCCGTGGACAAGAAATGGATCCTACTGACTGCGTTAGTTGAAAAATCAGCGGCTACTTTAATTTTATGGATGTTAAAAGTCATGACAACTCTTAAAGGTAGTCGTTGGTTCATCATCAGGACCTATAAATCATCTGAATAATTCATGCAAATTGGAGATTCTTCTTAGTTGCGTCTAAGTAATTTGATATTTACAAATTATACCTATGGTGATGTATGTTTATTGGAGAATAATCATGGTCTTGTAGTTGCATTGATAATTAAGACTTCATACGATGATTTCATTGCTGTCTGATATTATTAGATATCATTATTGCCGTTATTTTTTAGATTTATAGAAAATATATATCTTGTATTACAAGATCTCTTGTTATTTATGAGTCGAAAAGCGAAAACGTGCATACAGGGTGGGCAAAATTCGATGGGATTGAATGACAGCTCTGTAATCATATTTATCGGGTTTATATTAAAAAAAATTAAAAATAGGCACTATTATATCACTGAAGTGGCGGAGAGAAAAAAAACTTTGACTTCACCACTGCATTCTGCATACAAAAGTATCTGTAAAATGTTACATTTGTTTTTCGATAATACTGAAACGTGGCATCAATTTTTCTCTAGATCTTACGGTTACAGAGCTGCAATTCAATATACCATCGAATTTGGCCCACCCTGTACAAAGGATAGTTATAGAAAGTGGAGAAAATATGACGATTTTTGTAGATTTGTCAGTAAACTTTGCAATTTAAAACATTGACTAAGAAATGAATCGCACTACTCTGAGTTTCTTGCTTCGTTTACCAAAACTTATTGTAATCCTTAACCCAAGAATAAACAGATCATTGATGTAGCAGCCACATGAATAATCTTCGAAATAATACATCTCGTCCTTTGATATATTTAACCTGTTTCCATTAGGGAAGATAAAGGAAAGGTGCCTAGGCAATTGTATGCGTTTTTCGAGTGACTTTGAATAGACTATAACTGAAGAGCAGTTTCTGCATCCTTGTCACATCTTCAGTACAGCGTAATTATGATCAGCCCGATTGAGCCATAGTGCTCAAAGCTTCTAATTGCAACCCCTCGACAAAAATATAGAAATACCTTCACCAGAGAGGATTACAAGAGTAAATTGATCCTTACCTTCAACATCTCCTCTTCCTGGACCTCTGATCTGCTCGTTGACGAAACTGGTAGATTTGGGCACGTTCAAGGCCGACCTGATGCCCACCGAGGACCCGTCCAGATGTCCAGGACCTATCTTGGGCACGTGACTGTTACAGTACACTTCTTTGTCCTCCTGCCTATGCTGATTGTTATAGTACGTCTTCAGAGTCAACTTAGTCCCGCACACCGCGCACTTAAAACAGCCACTGTGGAAAAAGGTGAAGTCTTTCAGGGGTCCGACCCTGTCCACCTGATACACCGTCTCGTTGCATCTCAGGCACGTACTCTCGTAGAAATTCGGCCGGTACATGGCTTTGTAGCTGCTCTGAATCATTTCCTCGGCATGGACTGTTCGATCTTGATGATGGTCGATGTTTCATGTGGATGGCCGCCTATCATTGACACACTTCCCCTGGTGGCTCGGTTGGCCGGTCCTCGTGAGCTGCCGACGAAACAATGGGTTCATTAATCCGCTTTTCATTAGGGCTAATTCACACGCTTAGTCCGGGCACGTTGTTACGAGATAGGGGTCAACCTCGGAATTCGAGATAAGAGGCTGATGAAAACTCGTGAACACCTTTATTTTTACGTTCTGAAAGTTGTCTCAAAAGTCTCGTAGAATCTCGTGTTTGCGTCGTAAGTTATTCAAGGTCAAAGGTTATAAATTCGGTTTTACGCTATTATCTCGGTTTTTATGGCTCCAACGGTGTTAACATGCATTATCAAAGTTGTGGAGCATGAAATTTGCGAAAAATTTTGTCTGAAACTTTTTTTCATACGGTGAACCGTTTTTGAGTTACAGGGCGGAGAGAGCGCCCTTATAAACGTATCAAAAAGTGAATGTTAGGACGATTCGCAGATTTTTTTCGTAAAATACTTGCGATTGAAGACTGGTCGAGGAATTTTCGATCCGTGGTTATTGCTGCTTTCACTCAGGTTTCGTTTTAGCTGGCGGCTAGGCCATCGACAATGCTCACGCTTAGTGTTGTGTTCGGAAGGAAATTTTCGCTTCTGTCGTCTGGTAGTAGGTAAAAGTAAAAGATTTCGGACGAAAAATCGCTACTCTCGGTTCTGCGAGAGAGGTCGGAGAAAGACTGTATTTCAGTTATAGCAAAGCATAAAGCATGTAGGCATTTTGCTGTATCAACATTACAATTTTTATATCTATGAAATTTAAAAAATTGGGTACTATGACTGAATACAACTCTGTTTGACATATCCACAGATGTGTAGTGTCTTTGTAACTAGAACGGAGTAAGGTTGGCACTCAATGAAATGTCGTTAATGTCATAACGCCGTTGCCACAACTAATATCAATCAATATTACGAAAATGCCGAAAGTTATTGAAAAGAGAGACAGGGTTTCAGGAAGCGTTATTTAAAATTCAAGGTCCGCTCATTCAAATAGTTATACCCTGATATTTTAAAATCCACAATACGTCAGACGGTAGCGAACATATTCAATGTAAGAGAATTTATATAATGTTTCATCTGAATCTAAACGACTTATATTTCAGCTGAATATTTCCACAATCAGAAAGATTGTGAATGAAGAGGATGACAAAGAATTTCCTTCTATTGGTAGGCCCAAAAAAGTGGTGGCATTTGAGAATTTAATGTTTTATGAGTGAATTAATGCGAGAAGTTTATTACAGGATTTTCGATGAATGTCATCGTAGAATAAGTTCCCGAAAATTGATTTTTCTATTTTTCATTTGACTTGTCCTATACATTGTAAATGTCTTAAGGTATCAATAAATACCTAATTCTTATTATTATATCAATGTATTAAGATGAACAGCCACAAATACGCGCCAGTTGTCCTGTTAATTGTTTATTCATGTGAAATTTTTGTTTGAAGTTTTGACTTGAAACTTCCTTGAATTCCTCTTACTTATATTGATGCAAGATGATTTTTGTTGAAGAATTTAACATTCTTGTAATTATTTGTTAATTCCTTCGGGAGATACCCATTCCCAACCACTGCATCTTATGCATTTCATCTTCGGGTTAATATTTTTGAAATCTACAACTGATGTAACGTATTCAAACTTCAGCCAAAGCAGATAACGAACATTAACTTTCCTCTAGCTAGTGCATATTTTGATATTATACTGATCTCTTGTATTTTCCATGAAAATAACTGGATTTGGTATGCCTTCAATCAGTTTGTATAAACTTCAATTATGTTCGTCACATATTTTCCGAAGAGATTCGACATTGTGAAAAAATACGTAATAACAGAAACTTTTACGTAGAACGGGAAACATAGCGTTGGTTTAAAACCCAAAAATGTTTTGACAAGCGTCATAACCCCACATTTTCGTTCTATACAGAGCTATACAGAGTGAATTGTGTCAAATTTTCATGGCCAACCGACTGCTAAAATAAAAGTGAATGGAGTATAGCTAGTTATTCTGAAGGTAATTTTGTTTTTCCAGGGGTGGCACAGCTCATTATGAAAAATTAAAATGGCTATCGTCCAGTTGCAGGAAAGTCCATTAAAATTTGATGTCCCATCAAAATTTAAAACTGTCATTTTTGAAGGGGAAAATGGAGGATTAAGATTTTAATGAAGTATTAAATTTTAATGAACTTTCCTGTAACTGGACGTATATCTTTTTATCAGGGCCGAATTGTAAAAAAGAAAAAGGAAAAAAGCAAGGGCGGCTCGTCAGAGGAGGCAAGGGAGGCTAAGCCTCCTCATGAAGCTTAGAGCTAAAATACATTCACTTCGGGCATGTCCTCATTTTCAGAAAGTAATTTCTATATACATTTTCCGAACACCTGAACTAGATATTCAGATAAAAATTAGTTCATTTTTCGGTCCTCCGCTCATAAAAATCCAGCATAACAATCATACAATCCACCGGCTGCGTACGCGTCCGCCGCGTCGAATGTGAATATTTCCTAGTACTGCCTATTCGGACGGAGGCTGTTGGGCCTGCTGCCTCCGTTGATAGTGTAACCCACGCATACGTTCTCTGGACTCGCATACTAACCGAACAAGAATTCAGCTGACTTACTGTACCATATTCGCCCGTAAAATGTACCAGAGGAGGCTCAGCTCCCCTGTTCTCCATCGATTCTTTCGTGCCGTCTTCGACTATATTCGCTTGATCTCCGACGGTAGTTGTTATGATTTCAATTTTCAATTTGAATGTAACGACTTCGTGGAGAACTGGAACTTCGGGAAATTTGTGATATACATATTCTTGTTAAGATAGGTTGTTTTGTCAGGGCGTTAGGGGTAAGTACTGATACGGATCAAAAAATAAAATGGAATTGAATATTGAGAATTAACTGTACACGTTGTTAAAACCTTCACAAGACCTCCACCAAATTTAATTGCACTAAAGTCTACCGAAAATCGTCAGAATAGAAGTTTCAGTGTTGTTTGGTACGATAAATGTGATTGGTTAACTGGATCGATCAAACAGGAAAAATTATTCTGCTGGCCATATTTACTATTTTCTCATCAAACAGAATATACTTCATGGTTCAAAACGGGGTTTTCAGATTTGAAAAATTTACCGCGATCTATCGAAAGGCATAACAAGTCAAAGGAGCATATAGCATCCTCTTGCATTCAAAATTAATCTTAGAACTGACAACTTTTCATTATGCTGAAGAAGTATATTTTATTGACTGATAAGAGTTTGTTCCAACACTCCTCGAAAACTATTAGCCTCCTTAGCTCTCATGACCACGAGCCGCCACTGGAAAAAAGTGTTTTTTTGACCGCAAGAATCAACTGTTAAAATATTTGTACGAGTCAGAGACGAGAATTGCGCTTAGTCAATTCCGAATGTAATCATATCATCGTACCTGTCGTCCATACCATAGACGAGGAAGTTAGCTTACTTAATTGAAATCTCATTTCTTTCGTCTCCCTCTTATAGACGGCCAAAGTAACGGTTGTGTATTTCCATGCCCACTTTGCTGCAATGCATATCCATGACATGAAAATATTCGAAATCGTGGCAAATATGCCAATTAAATCTATTAAGTCATTTAGTAGACGTGGTGAGGAAGAATCTCATCGGTTTCTGCATGTCCGTTCACAAGTATTTCGTACTTTTATCGCAACAATTATTGCCTACCTTGAACTGTGTTTATTACCAACATTAAATATAGTTATAAGGTTTATCTTATGTGTAATTGGTTTATTACTTCGTCGTGTTTTATCTGGGTAGACATTTTCATGTTTCAATTTTGCTTCGTACCCTTTCTGTTTGAAAGGAATAAAATATCGAGTTTCTCAAGAGGAAAAGACCTGTAAATCAGAAAATTTAAGGCGTAATTCATAGAACATTCTGTTTTGGGACATTTGGGAACCTATTTAGAAACAAGGAGCGTGTGTCAAGTCAACAAATTCATGCGCTTCTTTCCTGTATTAGAAATCGCACATGAATCATCTTCATTTTCTCTGTGGCAATTTATCATCACATTATTTCTTCGAATAAAAGAATTGACTGCCACTAAGAGAAGAAAGTAGCACAATTGATATTATGATATAGCGGGTATATATTTATATTCGACAAATGCCCCAAGGCTAGCTGAGGTCATACCTAGGTAGGAACATAGAGTTTCGAGGGTTCTCTGATTCACACACAACCACAGAATTATGTTTTTACGACTAAAATAGAAATCTTCTCCTGATTGTTATTTGATAATGAAATAGGTGTACACGTAGGAAATGAGTATCATTCCGTGCTTTTCAATAATCCTCTTCGCTTTCAAGACTATATATCCTGAAATCTGCATCTTTGCAGATCTCTCCGGAGAGGACATTTATCGAGTAGTTAAACAACCGAACATTAGATACGCCCACCCGCCTTTTTTCGCCATTGTATATTACAATCACATCCAAAAATAGTCAGCACTAATGAAAATGAATGAATATGCAATCAATCCACGATGAATATTTTATCCGATTCACGAAGGTTGTAAAATATGAAAACAACATCCATCGGCTATACGGATCTCCCCCACAGGTATATATAATTCTGTGGGATTCGTTCGGAATTTTCTATTTCGAACTCTTTTCAATTACGGATTGTTCGGAATAGATCGATTGGGGGCGGGGTTTCAATGAAGTTCGATGAAAAAAATTAATGAATGAACTGAGAAGATGAAAACGACTGATGAAAATCATAGAAAATGGATTTTCCTCACTTGGAGAATATTTGTTCTATGATTTCTTGAGAGAGATGAAGTTCTTTCACATTATTCTATATCTTAAATAGATAGACATGACATAGAGTCTCTAGGTCTATGACATAGAGACATAGAGTCTCTATGTCTATGACCTTACAGAGACAACCTGTTGTCTGGTTGTCTCTGTGACCTTATATCTTATAGTTCTATGTGTTCTTTATAGACAGAAGTTTGTCTTTCTATGACAGACGTCGATAGTCATCGATGGAAGTTCTTCAGCCCAATCCATGAATAGTTGCGAATAAACTCTAGGGGTGATTTCTCGTCAAAAATAGCGTGGGTCTTTCGTATAATTTTTTGGGCAGACCCTGTTTCGATACAGGGTCGATATGGGACCTAAGAAGCAAGTTTTAATTTTTTTCTTAGAAACCAAGGAAGTGAAAGGAACGAAATTGGGCAGACGGCAATAAAAAAAAACGTATATTTTGGTGATACCCTTTAACCCTTTAGGTAAGTAGAAAAAGCCAGACGTAAATTTTATTCGCAAGAAAAAAATCTATTGCCTTTTCCATACCATAGAATCTGTCACTTCTTTCAGTTTTCTGGTATCTAAAAAAAGTTAAACCTTCTTTTAAGGTGCCATCTTCAGTGGGTTTTTTGCAAACAAAAATTCACATGACAGATAGATACACTATTCTGTGAACCCTCAAATTCTTTAGCAACTATTCTATACCTATAGATTTGTTTTATTCGAAATAAAGTATCTATGTTTTATTGACGTAAAGAAAATTTATAAGCGTTTTATGCTCCGTGTGTATCTACAGGGTGGTTGCAGTTTCAAGGGTAGTTCGCGTCGAAAAAAAATGTTTAATTCTGAATCAGAATGGTAGAATTTGTAAAAAGATTGATTTTGATTTGGAAAGATTCTTTGTTGAAGCTTGAAGGTCTCTTTGCGACTATTAATTATGTCACTCGTATTATCTATTATACTGTCCAAAACGTCAATTCTACCTGAAATGAAGCAAACTATGATTCATTTCCTCAACAAAATCAGGTTCGAAACATCACTCTCCTTCACTTAACCACGTTTACCGTGCTTAAATCGTCGGAAAAAATGAGGTTGGAATTTCCCATTAAAAGGAAAACCTATTTTCGAACAGTTCCAAAAAGAACATTTAGACAGACGTCAAAACACCTCCAAAGTGCGAAACAAATCTCTCCGCAACAATTATATTTTCTCTCACCTTATATCCGACCGGATTTAGGGCGGCCCAAGCTGCCAAAACCGCCAGCTGTCCCTCCGATGGCTGGTAGAATCCCTTTCCCGAAGCCCTTCGCTTCTATTTTCACAAATCCGGGCACAAAACACCTAGAATTATAAATTTTCACGCCAACGTCCGCGACGGTGACTTCAATGATCGAGCAGGCGAGGAGCCATGTTGCATTCTGATGGCGAAACAAGTGAACGACGATTCTATCGCACAGGTTGCTATTCGATCCGCTGTTTCTGTCTCCGTTCACCTGTTCTCTGTTTCCTCTTTCAGAGAGAGAGTGTTTCGGAAATTCTCTGAATTGTGGTTCGGATTTAGTCGAATTTGGGTAAAATTCGATAAAAGTATACCGATTTGGTCCGAAAGAAATCCTGCACGTATCTTAAACTCCAAAGTTTGGACGTCTGGTAACAGCATTACTTCCTATTTTCGCAAGGGTAGTTTCAGTGAGGAGGGCCATGACCCCCTCTCCCTCTCCCTTTGAGAATAACTTGAGATAAATACTTTTTCAAATATTTACTTCTAGAAAAGGTTGCTCTTTCAGAATATGTATCACATTTAGATATACCGTAGTTATTCTGAGATACGGGACTCGAAAGTTTTGACATTCGAAAATTTCCCAAAAAGATGGGGTTAATTAAATTTAATAGTAAATAGATTCGATATAATACTACGCTGAAAAAATCTTGCCCCGGGTGAGGATCGAACTCACGACCTTAAGATTATGAGACTTACGCGCTGCCTACTGCGCTACCGAGGCTACATTAAGTGGAACAGTTCATTTTCTTATACTCCATCAACCTCAACTTAAATTTTTGTTTATAAAATGATGGAAACGTTGAAACGACCTATTAGGACCCCTTTAGGATAAATTAAGCACTTATTATCTCATCGTTCAATTCATACTTCATTTTGGTTAAAATAAGGTGTTATCGCCTTCTATGACTGAATTCATCCCCCATAAAAAAAAACTGTTCTTCTTACATGGATCTAACCGTTCATCTCTAACAAAGAAGTTTACTCCCTAGTTGAAGTGCAAATTTTTTTCTTACCTAAGTTGTCTGAATTCAAAACATTTGCACATAATAAATTTGTATCAGTATAATTAATTCTTTTCTTAATCCATTTGGTTCTGTGCTTCCTCTAGTGATCTGTGATCCGAACGAATTCGTGGGATTGTTTATCGTATTTCTATTGAAGTATTTCTGAATTAAAGTGATATTCTTCAGAAATCTGAGTGGTTTCAAATTCTTTCACTTACCTATATATGCAATATTTATCTAAGCGTATTGGAGTGTTATTACAATATGGTAAGGGTGGAATGTTGTTTTTTTTTCGTCATTGTATATGTTGTTACTTCGTTTTGCAGTCTGTGGCTGAATTTCTCAAAGGACTTCCATCCTACGACGAGAGTAACTTCACGAAATTCCATATAGATAATAACAATCGTTCCAGTTTGAAAAGACCATCTGTATATATTCCTACGAAGGATTACCCAGCTGCACAAAGTATGTAGTTCAATCGAGATATAAGTGCTCAACTTGAAAAATATCTCGACGTATTTTCTTTATAGTACACTGAAACTTTACAATGTACTATCATTTGTATGACATGAGTTGAATTGTCATTTTTCTACGTGTACAAGTGGTAGTGCATTAAAGGCTTTCAGTCCTTGTTCCCTTATAATTGGCAATGCAATTTTTTTTCAGTTATAGTAACAGAAAAAACCACCATATTACTGAAGTATATGCAACAACATTGGGACAAGAAGGTAAAATGTTGTTTTAGTGATGTAACGGTTGGTTCTGAAATGGAATGATTTTTTTCAGCAGGCTTCGCAGAAAAGAGATCATCTGGTGGAAAATGAGGAACCGTCTAGAAAAAGGCAAAGGGTCGAGTAACTGCTAGTTTGAAATGGTGATCATTCTGTTGTATAAAATTCTCTAATATTATTTCCAAGATTGAAGATTATCAAATAATCTGACTTGTTTTTATTGTTCATTCATTTATTGTATTATTAAGTTTATATCTTAAAATATGAAAAATATTTGTAATATTATTTAGAAATAAATATGATCCCGGAAGGGAAACTGCTTCACTATTCATTTATTGCCAACTCTGATGCTATATTTGGGCTAAATCGGTTGAATGTATTCTTACATTAATTTGAGATAAATGAAAGTTGCAATATTGTTCTTTAAATAAAATCCTTCGCTTTTGTAATGTAATTTATTTGAGTCAAGACTAAGAATTACAAGTATAACTTATCTGAAACACATTATATACAAATTTACAATTGTATTTTTTCAAAATCGTTATTTGACGAAAGGCAGGCTGCTTCACAATGTCAATCCTCAGAGTTACAATAAAAATTCTCAGAAATTATAACCGTAAATTTGATTTTTAATCGCTAAGTGTTTGGGTTGCCTGGCGATCCTACCACATCGATGATTTCCCCTGAATTCAAGTGCTTGTTGTCATTTTCCGACGAAGATAGCAACTGTGGTGGAATATTGAGGGTCTAAAGAAGAAAAAGTGTCAGATTTCATTTTATATCAGGTTTTAATTATTAATTTCTACCTTTCCTGGATTCAAAGCTTCATACTGATGCCTCAGAGATTGTAGCTCAAATTCACAAGAAGCAAGGGCCGATTTCAGTTCCATGAGAAGAACCATATCGCTCCTAAGTTCATTGAAATGCATGCAAACCTCTTCCGTTGGAGTAGGATTTAATTCTGCAAAAACACCACAAATAATAAATGAGTTCTCAATACTAAAATGAAGGATGGTCAATTCCACTCACCTAATCCCATGTCTTGTATCATCTGTTCAATACCTTTCGATTTCTTCTGTCCAACATTAGCTGGTAGTTTCATTCTTTGCGATCGTAAAGAAACACCGCTATTTTTATAATCTGGAAATTTGATTCCAGCTGTTTCTATAGCCTGTAAAATATGCTGTTAAAAAGAATTCATAAATAATTTATTCACCACATGATTATCTGAAATTTATAAGAGAATAATGCAGCAAGGTAACTACAAGATTATGATGTGAAAATATCAACAAAAAGTATGATTCATATTGTTGAGAAAAGAATATTACTCACTGTGGTATCGACTCTTGAAGGACGGGAAGGATTTGACAATTTTTTTTTCGGTAATTTTTTGTCAATCTTTTTGGGTGTTTCAACCTGGCTGTCTGCTTGACTGATCAACTTCTGTAAATCTTGAGTTTTACGTTCACGCTCTTTCTTTCTCGCTTCTATCTTTTTCAGTTCGCCAAGCAAGAACTGCTCTTCTTCAATCTGAAACAATCTCTCATGTATATCTTATAATCTACATTCCAATATACCAGCAAAGCAAAGATATCACATACCTGTTCTGTTGTCCTTTCATGCAGCCTTTTGAGCTGTTCCTTTCTCCTCCTCTCATGGTCTGCATCATATGTGTAGATTTTTTTATCTCCATTCAACTGAAATGAAGCTTTAATAAAAACTGGTAAAATGATTATCATCATTTACCTTTGCTAATGTTCCTATCACTTTGAAGTACCTTTCTTTCAAATCTTCCACAGATCTTTTAGTAGAGAACTTTTCTCTGTCAAACCTATCGGCCATTATGATGAACCTGAGATCAAATCTACCTGCTAGATCCATCAAATGATCCGTTTCATCTTTGGACCATTTATCATCTTTTAGGTACTGCTGATACTCTGCATCGGTATAGGTTGGAATTTCAATTTTCTGAAAAGTTAATAGATTTCATCTCGTTTACATGATGCTTTCAATTGAGAGTTCCTCACTTTATTGAACTTTGCAAACGGATATTCCTTAGGCTCATCTGAAGGACGTCTCCAATGGTAGAATGTGGCCCCATCAGTCCTGGCTGGGTTCTTGAATTCCATCCAAGCCCATTTTCTTGGTTTTCGCATTGTCAAATCAATTTTTTGTTTATAACCTATAAAAAAGCCTATGAGTGCTTTCAAAGTGGCATATAATCTTTGCATGTACATGTATCTGTGGGAAATAAAGGTGGAGCATCTTTTGTATCATTATACAACAGAGCAAAAACCTCCCGGTGCATTCCCTCAGGACGTTTAGGAGCTTTTGGAACATTTGTGAATTTCTTCTTAGGTTTATCGCTACCAAGGATGAATTCTTTTGTTACTTCCGGAGTTGGAGGCCTCTCCAGCTCCATAATATCTCGTATATCAGCCATTATCACAAAAAGATTAAACAAGGGAGAGAATGATTAGTCAAAGCCCTAACAGGTAACCTAAAATATTTCACTGACTGAAATATTCAATCGCATATAACTGTATTGTATTTAGTTCGATTTAATTTAAACAAGCAAGACGGTTATTATGTCTTCTTGAAATCTAAATACAAAATACAATTTTCTAAATTTTTTACTGCCGCTTTTGCGTAAACAAATAGACTTCTTTCTCTGTGCGTCAAGTGACAGTGACATTGACATTGATCATAGAATATTGGAAGCCAAATTTTTCTGAAGATATTTTTTTTGAAAATTCACTTCAAATTTTCACCGGGACCTTGAAATACTTCAATAAATGCCAAGGATGATTATCCCTACTATTCCCTACCAAACGATTCATATTTTGGAGAGCAAATAATTTTAGTTTTTTGACAGATTGCATTGATTGCAGTTGGTACTTCTGTTTTTTCGTTTTTGGTGAAATACATAACTCCGGCTAAAGTGCGTGAATAATTTATTTGTTATTGTTTATATTGCTAGTGGTAATAAATAAATTGATACTCTTTAATAACTTATCCTCTGAAATTATTTGTTCCAATCTACTTTTTTTGCTATTGGTTGATTTCTGTTATTCCTTAAATTGCTTAAGACAATACCTTATCATGAGTCATTTGATTCAATCGTAGTATGCTGTTTTTGGATAGGTTCCATTAATTAACTTTTTCATCTAAGTAAATCAATCTCTTTGTAGCAATGTCATTAGCTGGGGAGTTCAAAATACCAGAAGGCCCTAAGCCTATGGCTACTATGGAATCAGAAGATGAGGAATCTTTCGTTGTACTTGGCCAATCTTTGATGCCAGAAGTAGATCTGTCCTTCAAAAACTTAACAATTGAAAGTATCAAAAAAGAACCAATTGAAGAAGGAAAACAGTTGATGAAAAATATGGAATTGTCACAGTTGGAAATGTCTGGCTTAAGTAGAGCGCCTGTTCTGGCTGAGGTATTTATTCAGTGGAATAGTGGAAATTTCTATTTGTATAAAGTTTCTGTCAGTTAACACCTTCTGATTTTGATTTTTGTGATAATTTTTTTTCTGCATTTAAATAGTATGTCAATATTAGGAAAGTTATAGTTATAGATTGTTCTATTTATAGGTCAATAAGGCCCAAGATCTAGCCATAAGCCTGCCTTCGATTGCCAGCCATTTAGCTCCAACAGAAATCCAAGAAAAAATTGAAATGCTTATTGACGAAAATGTAAAACTTCGAGGCAAGTTCACTGAACAATTATATCACTGATGTGCTCTTATTCTTGTCTAACTCTTCAAACTTCTTTCTTAAAAATGTCTTAAAAGTTATAATGTGATTTCTAGAAATAATAATCAAAAATAATGCTGCAATGGAAACTCAACATGAAAAAATTGTTGCATGGAAGGAAGAGGTTCATAATACCCACCTACTGCATAAGGAGAAATTTGCTGAAGCCAAAAAATACATAACAAATGTGAGTTGCTAGTCATCCATATGTGTTTGTTTCAACGAAAAAAATTTTATAGTTGGTGCAAGAGAAAGCCTACTTGACAGGAGAACTTGAAAAAAACAAAGAAATCAGAAAATTACAGGAAACAGAATTATTTCGATTGAAAGAAGAACTCAAACAAGTTTCCACACAAACAAATAGTCAGTATGTTCCACTTGTTAATAAGGAAGACGAGACCCAACAGGAGATAGAAAATTTAAAGAGAGAACTGAATGAAGTTGTAAATAAAAAAAAAGAGATGGAAGAATTTTTGAAAATAGTTTATGCCCAAAAGGATACTTTGAAAAAAGAGAAGGATGAAATGGAATTGTTTAAAAATAATTTTATTTTTGATTTGCAGAAAGAATTGCAAAATAGAGATGATCATATTGTGAAGGTATGAAAAAAGCCTTGATTCTTCCCAACATATTTTATACACAATTTTTGTAGATTAAAAACGAGTTTAAAGATAAAGAAGAAACCATGAATAAGAGGATTTCAGCACTTACTACAGAAATAAAAAGCCTCAAAACACAGGCAAGTGAATCTGTTAATCTCAAAGAAGATCTTGAAAATGTTCGTAAACAGTTGATGGCCTCCCAAGAAAATATTACCTGTTTACTACAAACCAATGGCATATTAGAGGCACAACTGAATGTTGAAAAGGAGAAAGTGAAGGAATTGAAGAAGTTGGAGACTATGAAAGATGATTACTTTGCTCTACAGCAGCAGGCAAGTTTTGATAAACTTCTTATAAATTTTTAATATCTAAAAGGTACCATAGAGAGAAGTTTTCAAAAATAGAGGCTGTCAAAATATTTCTTCAAGATAGGTTAGGTTAGTTTTGGAAATTTTAAAAATTCTGACGTGAAAGGGAGACGACGTGGAATGTTGTCCATGTAGATAGAAAGTCAAAAATTTGAGCTTGATCTGCAATGATTACGAGGAATGTCCTCAAAACCAAAAAAGTGTCATGACAGATACAAAGTAAAGTGTCTCGTTTAGCATTTGTCGCGCAAGTCGACGAACGTCTTTGTCGACTTAAGTTTTCCTTTTTGAAAACCGATAAACGGAATTATTTCAAAAAAATAGGCAGCATACGAAATTTCCCAAGTTATCAAAACAAACCATCGAATTTACTGGATTTGGCTTAAGAGTAACGTTACGTTACTCTTTGGTTCGGCTAACTTCACGTTATACGACTACCGCCGATGATAACCGATGGAGAGGACGTGAAAGTCGACATGGGCGTAACATTCGACTGGGCAATCACGATTGGAAATGACCAATGACGGGTTGTTTTCGAATATTTCAAGGTTTTTTTCGATTCTAGCTGATTTTATGCATTTTTTTTCCTCGGGAACGAAACATAAAGATTGCATAATAGTCGTAGATAGTTCTATGGGCTATTTCAAAAGGGTTTTCTCAACAGATTTTCGTATTATTACTGATCTGATTTGAATTAAAATTTTATACAGCTGGAAATATACAAGGCAGATTTCGAAGAGGAAAGACGACTGAAAGAGAATTACAAGGAAGAGAACAAACAGCTCTCCAGCGATTTCCAACAAATTCAAAAGCGTAACGGTGAACTGCAGGACGAATTGGAAGTATTGAAAGAACGTGGATGGGAATTTGTCAATAGAGATCATAGGACTTCGAGCACTTCCAGTGCCTCTGCAGAGGTAAGAATTAGCCTTTCTTATTTTGAAATATGCAAAACTTTTTTGTACTCCTGAAAGTTTATAAATTGTCCTATTTTCTTTACTTTAAGTTGTTGTGGAAGGTGAAGATGTTGTAATCATAACCATCTTTTGAACTTGCAAAACTTTACCTACTAATTCTCAAAAAAAAAATTTTTTCTTTTTACCTTTCAGTCTCCCCCACCTTTAACCTATGAATGTCCCATTTGTTTCATGAAGTACAGAACATTAAGATTTTTAGAGGACCATGTAGCCACTTGTAATCCTGAACCAACTTGGTCATAATCTTCTGGTATGAGTTGTTTTTTGTTTGATTGCTTGTCGGGTATTATGAAAAATTTATTCTGAATTTTTCCTACACTTATTGAGCGAGTGTTTTGATTGTTTTTGTTAATTCCAAGTATGTTATTATTTGTTGTGGTATTCCTCAGGTGTTCAAATTAATAAAATCAAATATATATTTCTTTCTTGTAACCTTTTTTTTTTCATCAAAAATGTTCTTTAAATTTTGCAGAGAAATATATATTTGAAATTTTGTACTGAGATATTAGGCAAAAAACCCCGTATATTGGTGCTATGAATTGCAATAAATGAGTTGGAAGAAAGGTGAAATCATCCTTAATTTCTGCTTTTTACACTGATCTAGTCTATTTTTATTACAGAACCGATACATGTGCCCAATCTGCAAATTTGGCTTCTTGTCCTATCAGGCCCTCGTAAATCACGTGGATAGATGTATGAATTTGAATGCATCCTTGCCATAAATTCAGAGTTCCTTAATTTTCTAACTTTATCAATCAATTTCCCTTTTTTTGATTTCAAAGCATCCTTTTCACCTCTTGTTTACTTTATGGAAAAATATTTTTATTGGAGTATTATTCATATGTCGTAGGTAGAAATTCAGTTTACTGAAATTAAATTAATTTGTCTTGGACTATTGATGGCGAGATTTTTAGCCACAAGTATTTATTTTTAATTTTGGTCGACTTCATAATGGTGATATTAGAATGATAATGAGTGTATTGATGAAATACAGATAGTGTAGATATTAGGGTATTTAAACATGTATGGAATAAATATTTTTTTCTTTCCGAGTTATTTAATTGATATTATTCTGTTATCTATGATTCTGACGTTTCCCTAAAGATTTTTCCTGACACATCGATAGTTTGACAATCGCTGTCAGATTGTGGTTAACGTCAGTTATGAAGTTAGCGGCGATCACAGAACGAGATTTTCATCGATCGGACTGGTAGTTTATGGCCTCGGTATTTATGAAAACCATAGACGCATCGACCTGGATCTCTAGCATTACTAGTCGATGCTTGCGGGTCATATGACCGATAAAAAGTACCCCTTGGTCGATTATTTGCAAATTTGGGTATGAGGAAGAGTTTGGTGACAAACACATACACGGTAAAATTATATATTATATAAAGAAAATATATACAATTGAATAAAAACTGATCATCTCTTCAATGCTTTATCTATTCTCTTCATTTTCTTCTTTTTGCTTCCTCCCAGCTTCCTTTGGAAACGTTTATTTTTCTTATTCACGTTTCGCATCTTGCTTCTTACAATTTTCTTCATTTTTTCTCTTTCCTCTTCCAATTGCCCTTCTTCCCTTTTTTGGGAAGCCAGTCTCTTTACAAAGTCTAAGCCCTCTGCAAAATGAAATTTTTCATTAAAACACATTAATAATCTAATATAAGTCTACCAAACGAATCGTAATAATTAAATAATTCAAATTCCTAATTTTTTACCTTGAAATCGAAAATCATTATCTTGGAGAAAAAAGGGTTCGGTCCATGCTTTCTTTGGTCTCTTTGGTTGAGGTTCTACCTGCTCAATTTCATCCTCTTCGTCAGAGGAGTCATATTTGAAAGGATTTCCTTTAGTATCATTTTTTAATGGTACTAAAGTTTCTTCACAAGCAGGTTCATTTTCTGAAAAAAAAAAAAATGCCACTTGGAGAAATAACTTCCTTTCCCATAAAAATAACTCAATTGTGTAGCTCCATCTATATATATCTCTCAAGGGCTTAAGAAGAGCAGTTATCAATGAAAATGTTCCTTACCTTTTATCTTATCACCACCGAAAATTTCAGTCAAGCTGAAACCATCACTTTTTCCCAATACAGATTTGAAATCTACATTTTTGGAAAACACCCTCTCATTGGAAACTTCTGGTGCTTCTTTGATCTCTACGGCTTTTTCATTTGTCCTTTTTTTCTTTCTTTTTAATTCGTCTCTTTCCTCACTTACTTCATATTTACTATGATCCAAGTTTGAAGGGTCATATCTAATATAGCCCGGCCCATTTTCATCCCTAAAAAGTACAAACTGATCACTAATTTTTCCAAGTTATCATTACATATTTATACGCCAGAAAGATATGTAGCAAATTCTGATAATCTCGATCAGGAATGATTTAAAAAAAAATGGCCAGTATTCGGAATTTCAAAAGTAGTCTGGAGAAACCACAGAATTTACGGGGTTCCGCTAACTTCAGGTCATACGATAAACGCCGATGATAACCGATTACTCCTTCGTGAAGATAGCGCGAGAACGGCACAGACATGGGCGTAACATTCAACTGGGCCTTCGCGATTGAAAATCATCAATGACGTGTTCTTTTCCTATCTTTCAAGGTTTTATCATTGCATAATGGTCTATGTGCGCTCTAAATGGTAATTTTTGTCCGACTTTCATCTTTTTTTAACGGCTCTAATGAAATTAATGTTTTTTGAATTGTTAAGATGCATTTTCCAAAAAAGTTGTATTGTAATAAAAAATATGCTGATGAGATAAACCCACCATCTCTATAGTACATTTTCAAGCCAAATCAACTTACTGCCTGAGATTTCTCTTTACTTTCTGGCCCAAAACCTCTTCCAAAATTTTCAAATTTCGTTGCCCATCTTCATTTAGTCCATCTTGATTCTTTTCTATTTCGTTCGGTTCAGCTTCTTCAAATCTGTGATCAAGAGCAAATCTTTGTTCACTTTTCATCTAATAAAAAAAAAGGTTAAAACAAAGTATTCTCAATTTTACTGAAGATTCACTTACCCTATTTTCAATATTTTTTTGCACGTCAATTTCCTCTGTCTCTGAATCGGATGAATCAAATAATTTAACCTTCCCAGAACCCTTCTTTTTACCATTGTTATTTTCAACAGTTTCTTCTACTTCATCATCATCAGTAAATTTGATAATTTTAGGTTTAGTCTTGAACGTAGTGAAGGCTTTTTTTTGTTGGTGGTAAGCCCTAATCTTATCTTTGACTGCTTTTTTTCTTCTAGCTTCAGCTTCGGCCTGACCTTCATCCAAGATTTTCTTATTATCAACCGATTTATTTGGAACAATATGCCCCTTTTTGAAGTCCTCAATTTTCAGTAGACCATTCACAAATTTTGCTCCAATATTTTTTGCTTTCTTGATTTGAAGGAGTTCACTCTTTGTATCTTCTTTATTATCATCTGTACATGTCGTGTTTCTTTTCTCCGAGATCTTTTCTTCATCATCAGAGGAATCAGAGGAACTTGATTCTATTTTCTTTTTATGACTTTCGTGTAAACTTTTTTTATTGATGTCTACTGAAGAATATGGAGTATCTTTTTTTTTTGTCAGAGTGGTAGATATTTCCTTCGATTTGGGAGGAATTAGTGCAGTACTTTCCACAGTGGGTGTATGATTAGCAATGTTTGAAGACTCATTTTTTGATTCATTTAATGCCCGCTCCCTTTTCAATCTTTCCAAAAAGCTTTCTTTTGCTATTTGTAATTTAACGAATTGTCCACACCATGGAACTTCCTGGAATGTCTGAAAACCTAACAATAAAATAGAAAAATTAATTTCTATATTTCAACGTTCAGCAGTGAATTATCTAATATTCCAAAAGATAGAATTTTGCATATAGGACTTCTTAGCATCAAAACCTCATTCGTTTCACAACACAGTGAATGATTGAGCTTGATTTCCAAGCATAGGATTATTCTGTTGCTTTTTTTTCAACATCGCACTACTCGCTGACCTGCAAAACGAACGAGGTGATAGACTCGAACTTTTAACGAAAAACAACTCCTGCTAGACGGATGAACAGTCACATTTTGTTTATAGTTTGTAGTCAATTTACCAGTAATTAAATCTCAGATGATGAAGTGGTCAGTTGAATACTTACATTTTTGAAGTTCATTATCATCGGTACTTAGATTGACATAGGCAAAAAAGCAAGAAGTATGTTTTGCTGTAATAACTTTCCTTTCTTTGATTTCAATACTTTTCACTTCTCCAAATGGCGAAAATTTCGACCCGATTTCAGGCTCAGTGACTGTTTCGGGTAGATTTTCTATAAATATTCTATATTGCTTCATTTCATACAAGAAATACGTTGTTCCATTAAATTTCGAAGTATTTTTGTTGTATGATTGATAACCTCAAAAAAAAACACGCTCATAACCAATAACCATAGACATATATTTATGTCTATGCTCATAACCTACAGGTTGCGTTCACAAACTTACTCAGAGCAAGCTCTGAGTAAGCTCTGATTACCCGAAGCGTTCACAAACGTACTTTTAGTTCCTCAGAGTATGCTCTCTGAGCATGACCATACTCGTACTCTACTCTCGGAGTAAGTTTATGAACACACCCATAGACTCTTTTCTACAGATCACAGAGTTAAACCATAGACCATACATTATCCCTTACTTCTTTTCCTTTGGGATCTTTCATTTTTATAATTTTCATTCCTTATCTCATTTCGCAAAAAATTCTTGAACTGTTCCGTTCGTTTCCAAATTCAAAGGTTTCATGAAAAAAACAAAGATTTGACTATTTTTTTAATGAAATAGTAACATAATAACTAACAATCTTAAAACATAGTAGAATGTAGAATATAACAAATGTAAACAATGAAAAAAATATCCATCCAAAAATTACGGATGCATTTTCAAAAATAAAAATTTCACACGCTATTATAAAAATTCGAAATACTGCATTAATTAAACTGTTATCTGTGAGATTATTATTTTCCGTCATTTTCTTCGCCTTCAGAAGAATCGCTGATCAACCTGCGGTTTTTCTTCGGCGCCACTTTCGCCTTCTTTTCTTGTGGTTCACTAGAACCTTCAGATTCCTCCTCCTCCTCCTTGTTTTGGCCAAATCCATATTTCGCCTTCAGCCGTTCTCTGATCATCAAACCTCTGATCAGCTTCTTCCAATTACCATACACCCTCTTTTCATATTTCTCCTGGTCTTTCTTCTCCTGTTCTTCTTGCTCCTGTTGGGAATTTTCCAAGTTTGAACTTGCAGTTCGAGCTAGTGAAGCCAATAGACTCCAGAAAAATTGGGGGGAGATAGAAGGAGGAGAAAGAGAGAGTGAAAAATAAGGGAGAGGTCCTTTTTTCAAACAGCGAACTCACCATATTCCAGGCAGCCACTAACTTATCTTCATATTCTTCGCAGACAATGAATCCATCGTAAACAGGATGACTCCAGCCCCCGTGGAAGTCGAATCCCACTATGGCCGAAGCGCAATCGATATTTAAGCGTCTAGCAGTTTTGTTCAACCCAGGCACTGAAAACAGACACATACGATAGAAATAAAATGTCACCAACCGCTTTTTCTCCACTCACATCTGAGATGCACGCATTTCTTGGGCAGCATGGAAGGTTTGAACAGATCCACGTTTCCGAAGGCATTCCGAGGCACGATGCCGTTTTCTGCCGTTGGAGGATCGTAATCTTCCACCTGCCACGGTCCGAAAATCTCCAGATTTTGCCCTGTTATCATGGTGTTCGACAACTGAAAAGTTAAACGGATTATGCGAAGCAGTGAGAGACGTTCGATGTACCTTATCGTATTTGGGCCTTGCTTTCACGATTTTGTAAGGCTGCTCCTTGCGCTTAACAACCTTGGCCTGCTTCAACCAGATATCTCTCGAGTGACAGACGAACACGCAGTCTCTCGAATACACCGGTTCGTTTCTGACGTATCCCAAAGGAGCAGCGTTAGGCGGATATAACGCTTCGAATTTCAACAAATGCCTCTCGAGCGCATACAGTGGGTGATTTTTGTACCTGAAAATTATACGATAAATATAATGATTTATGAATCTGGCTTTCACGAGCGCATCCGGGAACGCGTGAAGTCCAGGAAACGTTTTTTGTTTACAGTTACATCGCCCCTATGAGCCGGGATCGATTCGCCACATCGAAAAAAAAAAACGGTAAAATTCGACCTCGGTCCCAGACGTTGACGACGGCACTGGAATAAAACTGACCTATTTCACTCGTTCCTAAGTAATTTGAACTCGTTGCTAAGGCGCTTTCACGAAACGCTTTCTGATTGGTAGAAAATCAAAGGCTTTCTGTGCTCTCCACAAATGTCAAAATTCCCAATTTCAAACGCGTGTCTTGAATCTTGAACATTTCATAAGGCCTCGACAACAAGATGATCCCAAAATGTTTCTTCTGATCGATTATATTGAATTTCGAAATATTTTCGTGTCGAAGTGGTGGTTCCAAGATGGAGGGCATAATGTTATATTTGCAATTCTGTAAGGTATTTGTTGATATAAAATAGCGTCATCTTTGTAATATAACTACCTCAGTCGAACCGTTTGGTTTCGACGAATTTTCAAAAGATGAGGTATGTTTGATGAAATTGTTCTAAGGTAAACTTTCGAACATGGTGGGACGCGTAAAGAGCAAAACGAAAGACTACCGGAGAGTTCCCAGCAAAAATTCATCACTCACTCTGATATTGTAGTAGGCAGTGGTTTTTCTTGTTGTTGTCTGTCTAATTCATCATCTTCTTCCCTATCTTTTGCGTTCTTCGGGCCCAGGAACGGTTTCAAAGATTCCTCCCACCATTTAGCGTCAATCCTGAGTTTTCTTGTTGCAGTGTTGAAATTTTGACAATACCTTCTGGTGATGTCTTTGATGTGATTATTATTGTTCCATGCTAAAACGTATGAAACGGGATGGGTCGCCCTAGACTGAACAGAATTCAATAATACATTAAAAAACCCGATTTCAGCGATGGCGCAGAGTTAAGGATTTTATTAAGAACGTCACTTACGTATAGTTCATTAACGCAATGCGCCTGGCCGAAAACAACATCCACGCTGATCCACTTTTCCTCCATCTCGAGGAAAACCTCGAGCCATGTATCGCAACCTCTCTTCTTCTTAACGGGTTCTTCTTTCTTCACCACCAATTCTTCTTCCGTGTACTCACTATCACTCGAGATCACCTTCCTGCTGTTAGAGTCTTTTGGCTTTTTCTTTTTAATTTTCTTCACCTCTTCTTTGACCTGAGCACTTCTTTTAACCTAAAAACGGAACAGAAAACTAGTTGATCATCACACGTTGATCATCGCGGCTAACCTTCATTTTAGGATAGAACTCATCGTCGCTATCCGCGTATTTTTTCTTGATCGGTTCTGGAACATAATCGCTGTCTTCGGAATCAGAATCGTGGGCCGGTTTTCGCTTCTTGACCATTTTGCTTCTATCGATGTGTTTCTGTTCTTGAATCCTTCCCTTCACCAGATTCATTATGTCCTGCTTAACATCAATCGTCTTCTTAGCAGATTTTTTCTCGATATTTTCAACTGAGGAATCATTTAAAAAATACTATAAGAGATATAGTGGGTAAAATAGCCAATTCACAGAATGGTGGATGCATGCAACAAAAGAACTTGTATGACCTTGAGAATCCATTTGTTATCTCTGTACTTACCGCTTGTAGTCTTTGATCTTCTAAGTTTTTGTAGATTGACTTTATCTTTTTTGGCGGATTCTTCCCTGTCAGCCTTTTTCGGTTCTGCTCTTTCTGAAATCCTCTTTTTTTTAGGTGAACTGTTTTCGAAATCGTCTTCTGAATCTGTGCTAGTTTTCTCAGCATAAGACAATTTTTTAACACTTCTTCTGTGCTTCCTCGATTTACAATCCTCATCGTCGGGGCTCGAAGTACTGGTTTTGAGTTTTTTTAGATTCACTTTCGAAGATGACGGTTTTTGAGAAACTTGTTTATAGATCTGGGTGTAGAATTGTTCGAAGGTTTTGCCATTTGTGGTCCTGAAAATCGAAAAAAACTCTATCGCAATCATTTCGGGGATTTAGAAATGGACGATTTCTTCCATAATTAATTGTGAAAGAAGCGCCATTAAGCTACCAAGGCTAAAATCTGATTTTAATATACGAAGTGAAGTTAGCCCACCAAGCTTCGATTATCAATAAAAAAATTTGCAGAATGGACGAGTTCAGAAACGTTTAGCATCCTTATATACATTCGACTGAAAGCTCACAATGGAAACGTATTTTTTTTATTTGTGCCTTTGGGTTGCTTCAGCTTTGCTTTGCACGTTACAATCCTTGAAAGGTCGCCAAATTCAAATCCAAGTGATAAGGAAATATAGAATAAAATTGATATTGTATTTCCATAGATTTCATAAATCTAAGGTATTTTCTATGAAAATTTGACATTATTCAGTGGTTTTTCGTGTTCTGTGCATTACATTTATGGTTTCGTCACAGAACGCCATAGCGTCAAAGTTTTATTTCACCTCCATGCGCAGTCTGTTCAAAATACATATCCTACAATACGGAAAAAATAAGATTCAGAGGGATTGGAAAATGGCCCAATTGTCCAAACCGATGAGTCTCGTCGGTCGCGGTATTTTTACCAAACACAAATGAGAACAAAACCACGATCACAGATTAAACCGAAGCTTGACGTTTCTGACAAATAGAGGTTAAAGTCAGTTTGACAAAAGTGAGGTTAAACATCTTCATAGAGCAGAGTTTTGTTTTTAGCCTCGGCTTTTTTTGGTAAATTAAAAAAGTGGATCTATCAAAAAACTTCTTCATTCTCTCGATGGGAATTGAAAAAGAGATATAGGCATGAAATGAAGCTCAAATTTACTCACTTTGTCTTATCTGGCGACCCTTTGAAACCTTTGAAATCCCCAGAATCATCGAGACCATCCAACTGGGGAATCTTTTTACTCTTAGCACTCCCAGTATTCGACGATGAACTTTTGGAGCGAAGTTTACCATGTACCTCATCTATCCTCTCCAACCTCACCTTCAATACGTTCGCGCTTTTAGATCTAACACTCTGAGATTCATTCGAGGGGCTCTTTGATTTCAATCTTGTAGCCCTTTTGGGTTTTGGGTCCTCATCTTTCGTTGCTTTCAATTCTTTGTTACTTTCTTTCAACTTCGTTTTATTCAAGTTTTGACCTGCATTTTTTTCCACAGTTCCGCTACTTTCGTCTTTTTTTTGACTTCTTCTACTACTTCTTTCACTCTTTTGTGAATCGAGTTGTTTAGGATCTTTTTTTGCATTGCTGGTATCCTTTTTTTCGATTTTCCTACTATTCACTTCATCATCCTTTTTATCACTATGTCCCGTTTGATCTCTTCCTTTCCTTTCTTTCTCAATATTCTTTTTTTCAGAAGCACTATCTTTCTCTTTGGATGAATGGATACTTTTCCTAGATTTATCAATTTTTTCCTTTGTAACGGTGTTATTCTTTTTCTCTGAAGACCCTTTTTTACTTACTTCTGAACTATTTCGAGTGGTTTCACCTTTCTCCAAATAATTTTTTTTTGTCGATTTCTCTCCCTCCTTTTCGGTACTTTCATCAGATGTCGATGACTTAGTAGTTTCTCCACACTTCACTTTAGTTTTTTCACTTTTATTATCTTTAGAAGTAGAAGAATTCCCCAAAAAATGTAAATCACTATTAGGAGGTCGCAAAGGTTCAACTTGAAGTGAAATGACCAACCTACACTGTATGCCTAAAGACCTCAAAATAACAATGAATATCATGGCCAGCATACTCTTTGTGTAAGCCTCCTTTTTGTCGATTTGTTCAATTAATAACTCTTCTAATGATAAATTTTCGGGAACCTTCTTCTCTGCAAGTTTCACTGTTTTTTTGTACCACTTCAATATTTGTTCTAAATAATCTAAATCAACTCGTTTGGAAGGAAAACTCTTTTCTGATGGCATTAAAGACAAACCGAGTGCAAGCATACTTTGATCACTGAGAAGATTGTTTACAAAATTTCCGTGAGCTATCCAACACAAAAGATGGACCTTATGAATGAGAATTTGATTTTCCTTTCTTATTCGATTTAAACGTCGTTTTACAGCAGCCAGTAAGTCGTTCCCTACAAACAGAAAATGTAGTTACTTATAATAGAACAGCCTTCAGAAATAGCTATTTTAGCATACCTTTTTTCTTTTTCAGATTAGATGGCATTTCCACAGTTATTTCTAACTCCTTCTGAGGAATCAAAGATTCCTCTCTATTTGTTTCTCCCTCTTCTATTTCCTCCCAATTTTCTAGTTCAGAATCATAAGGATCTTTATACGGATCTTTACTATACTTAACAACGCTTTTTCCTACTTTTGCCTTATCTATGCTTTTCTTAGCTTCTCCAATAGCTAATAAATCTTCAATATTGATTTCATCCTCACATTTCTCCCCTTTACCTTCCGTCTCTTGTAATTGTTTAGCCTGGTACTGTTCAACACTTCTTTTAGCTTCTTCAATTTTTTTAGTATAATCCTGTAATCTTTGAAAGTTCAGCCTTGCGATTTCCTCCCCTTCTTCCAAAGACTGAATTGTTTCTTTATCTTTTTCAGCTGATTCAATATTGATAGATATTTCGGGAATAATTTTTTTGTCAATATTAATAGATTCAGTCTGTTCATCATTAGATGAATCGGAATCAGATAATCTGGAAACTTTGATATTTGAGAATATTTCTTTTTCGATTTTATCAAATGAAGGAACGTCGCCCTTAGATTCGTTACTTTTGAAAAATGAAGAATCGAGATCAATCTCACTAACATGTTTGAGGTAGTTTTCAATATCACTTTCACTAGATGAAGAGTCTGTTATTTTTCTTCCCTGTTTCTTGGTTACTTTTTTACAATTCTTCTGTACAATTTCTTGATCATCATCGCTGCTTTCAGAATCTGCATTACATAAAGTGCTTCTTTTTGATGCTGCCCTTGATGTTCTAACTGGTTTGGAAGATTCCAATTCTTTGACTGGCGAGGACGATTTTTTCATTGACCTCGTAGATCTTCGTTGCATTTTCTTCAATTCAAGAATTAATATCAGCTATTTGTAATTTTTACTCAAATAGTGTAAAATTTCAAACACACTTGTAATAAAAACTTGTCATTCATAATCAAATATTACACACAATTGTGAAATCAATTCATATTCAACTATCCCAAGAATGTAGAAATACTTTTCGACTTACGTTTTTTTTGTTCAAATTGAAAATCAAGAAATGCCGCCAAAAACTAATAGAAGGAAACTGTTGTGATTGTGATGATACTTTTGTTTTGGTTTCCTTATTCGGTACCTACACGCAAAATTTTATGATTATCAACACTTCTTATGAAAATATGTATCTCACTACCGAATATTTTATTTGAAATGAAATAACTTCTTTTTTTTGTTCGATAAACACAAGCCATAAATTATAAATAACCTTGAGCTCACGAAGAGAAAGGAAAATAGGTTAGAAGTTTCCCTAAAACACAGGGGCGTAACAAATATTTTGAAGGTACACCACGAATATGAAAAACCGACCTGTTGGGAACCTTTTGCCGAACTTTAAATAACAGACTTTAAATCAAGATTTATCGAGTTTAATGGCTTTAGCATTCGAATACGTGTTTTTTGGAATATAAGGTGTTAAAAAAGGATTGTATTTTTCTTTCAAAAAAAAGTTGGTTTTTGTTAACAATGATCTCCTATGAGCCTGTGATGGAGAACTTTTATTTTTTTTGCCAAAGTTAGAAGATGTGAAAGGTTAATCTGCAATTTTCAAAAGTATCTTAGGTATAACTTTTCTAAAGACAGCCTGTATATACGGTTAAATATTCCCTTACTACTTGAAGACCTCTGAAATCTCGTCAATAAAATTTTGACAATCCCTGCATAATGTTGAGTTGTATACACTCCAATCAGTAAGCGTCATGCTAATGCACATGCGCAATTAATGCCACGATGTCATATCCACCAAGTTAGCGACCAATTCCTGATAACTTTTCTGAGGATAATACAAATAAGCATTACCTACGATTAAATGTTTGCATATTGAATTTGTTGATCATTGTCTTCACAATCTTCTCACGCCTTTTTAACTGAAAAATCTACAACGCTTCACTGTTTGAAATATTACTTTATCAAAACTTTACAACAGCAGGAGAGCCGAAATTTTTGATAAAAAATTACACTCTACTGATGAAATTCCATTATATTATTTTTTATCAAGATTGATAGTATTCGAGTAGCAAATTTAATCAATTGTGACCATGATATAGGTGTGAAAACAATAATATCGTTAATTGAAGTTCTTCAATCAATCAGTTTATACCTTTCTTCTGGAAATTTCTACGGTACATCTGACAACACTGAATTCTCATAAGACATCCCAGGGATCGCCATTTTCTAAGCGTCTAGTGATTGTTTGAGAAACGCTTTCGGGCTAGTGTTTTTACCAGGATAGTACCTTAAATTTAGGAAAGTTGAGTTAAAATTATAAATTAGCACCGGCCGGTATGGGTGATTATCAAGTTACAAATGTACAACAAGATACTCTGGGAAGTGTTCAACTGGAACTCGGAGGAAATCCAAATGCTTTAGCATTGCGGCGGCCTTTCGACCCTTTGGCTCATGATTTGGAGGCTGGTTTTAGGTTGACGCGATTTGCAGATTTGAAAGGAAGGGGTTGTAAAGTTCCACAAGAAGTTTTGAATAAGTTGGTCGAAGGACTGCAGCAAGACTTCAATACCGCAGCAGATCATGAACATGCCCACTTTATGCATATGGCCATTCCAAGAATTGGAATCGGCTTGGACTGTTCCGTGAGTATTTATTTTTCTTGAATGTTTGTTTTCAAATTGCAAATTTACCTGAAGTAGTTTATCTTTTTTTTATCTATTATCATCTACTTCCTCTGATACCAAAATATTAATTATACTGAACATCAATTGATGTATTTAAGGTTACACCACTTCGTCATGGGGGATTATGTTTGGTGCAAACAACAGATTTCTTCTACCCACTTGTGGACGATCCTTACATGATGGGAAAAATAGCTTGTGCAAATGTTTTGAGTGATCTGTACGCTATGGGGGTTACAGAATGTGACAATATGTTGATGTTATTGGGTGTAAGCACTAAAATGACAGAAAAGGAGAGAGATGTTGTTATTCCATTGATAATGAGGGGATTCAAGGACTCTGCTTTAGAGGCAGGAACTTCCGTAACTGGTGGACAGACAGTTGTGAATCCTTGGTGCACTATAGGAGGTGTTGCCACCACTGTCTGCCAACCAAATGAATATATAGTACCAGACAATGCAGTTGTTGGAGATGTATTAGTTCTCACAAAACCTCTTGGAACACAGGTGAGAAAATTTTGAATTTTTTTATTCTACAGCACTTGCTATTCAAACAGCAAAATTGTGAGAATTATTGCTTCACTCTACCAGAGCTTGAGCTGTAACTGATAGTTGTTGATATTTTCTTTATAGGTGGCAGTGAATGCCCACCAGTGGCTGGATCAGCCAGAACGTTGGAATCGCATCAAGTTGGTCGTAAGCGAAGAAGATGTACGAAAAGCCTATCATAGAGCTATGGATTCTATGGCCAGGTTGAACCGCATTGCAAGCAGATTGATGCACAAGTATAATGCCCATGGTGCAACAGACGTTACAGGTTTTGGACTCCTGGGTCACGCCCAAACCTTGGCATCCCATCAGAAAAATGAAGTTTCATTCGTCATCCACAATTTGCCAGTTATTGCAAAAATGGCCGCCGTAGCCAAAGCTTGCGGAAACATGTTCCAACTTCTTCAAGGACATTCGGCAGAAACTTCGGGTGGTCTACTTATATGCCTGCCAAGGGAGCAGGCAGCTGCCTATTGCAAGGATATTGAGAAGCAAGAAGGGTATCAAGCTTGGATTATTGGCATTGTAGAAAAAGGAAACAGAACAGCCAGAATCATTGACAAACCACGAGTGATAGAAGTGCCAGCTAAAGAATGAGTGATTCTCAACAAGCAACAGATATTTTCTCTTGATATGACTTAGCTGTTGATTTTATAACCGCTTTCGTCATATATTTGTAGACGTACATCTAAAATGATTTTCAGTTCTTCCTATTTGAATCGGGAAACGGAAATTGCGTCATATGTATGAACATTATCAAAAGAATGTTTTCGAATGAGTTTATCCTTATTATAATTAGTTTGTATGGTACTATAATAAAAAAGATGTTCATATTTGGTATTTTGTATAGAATTTTAATTACAAGACTATTTAAGAAACTTTACATTCTCTTTTTTTCAATTATTCCCTTGAAAATGTTTCTTCTATGGCAACAAATAAGAAAATGTTCTTGCTCAACAGCTTGTGAATTGACTGAATTGATTAGTAGGGCTGTACAAAGATCTGTCTCGATCAGACAGACAAATCGTTTACTTCATTATTTTTCCGTCCTTTTTTTCAATCAGCGTAACTACTCTTTGGTAACGTGTGCGAAGACAACTTGTCTCTGATGTGATGTGTCGCAACAAAACAAAACACAACAAAATTTCCATAGAGAAAGGGAAAGAGTCTCTGAAAATTTCAATCACAGATTACAGAGATTCTCTGTAATCTGTGATTTCAATATTGAAAGCAAAAAGAACCAGATTACTTTTTGTTAAAAGTAGATGTCAACATATGGTTCTATGATTTAACCTAACATGATGACAGGATTACAGAAAATCTGTCATCTGTGTTTAATCTTCAGTTTTAAAGTTTCAAAAAGAATTTTATATCTGAATTTCAATTTTTACCACTATTCAAGAATACAAATGTCGAAAAGAAAGTTACCCAATGAAAAGAATTCGGACGAGAAGAAAGCCAAAACAACCCACTGGTCCTTGGGACTCTTGGAGACGATAAAAGACCCCAAAAATTTGATACAAGAGGATTCATATACCTACGTTATAGCGGATAAATTTCCTAAAGCAAAATATCATTATTTAGTGATAAGTAAACAGGAAATCTCTTCCATTAGTAAAGTTACAATTAACAATTTAGATCTTTTACGGCATATGGAAAAAGTGGCTAAGAAAATTGTCCAGGACGTACAATCAAAGGAGGAAGAAAAGTATAATTTCAAAATTGGTTATCATGCCCAACCTAGTATGGCTAGATTGCATTTACATGTAATAAGTGATGATATGAACTCGGCATGCTTAAAAACTAAGAAGCACTGGAATAGTTTCACTACGAACTTTTTCATTCCTTCTGAAAATATAATTGAAAGTTTGGAAAAAAACAAGACCATTCAACTCCCATCTGATCAGCAATGTAAAAATTTATTGATGAAAGATCTGATATGTAACAAATGTATTTATGTACCAAAGCATTTAGGCGATTTAAAAAAACATATTCTGGAACATTTGAAGAAGTAAAGCATTTGAGACTATGCCTGTAGAACATGAGATTTCTGTTTTCAGATTGAGCAAGATTGCTTCAAGAGAATTAAGAAAATGTATTGTTAATATTCTCAAATTTTCCATTGAAAATTCATGATTAAGGAAAATTTGCTCAAGAAATATGACCATCGAAAGCCAAATATCTTTCGTGTATTTCTTCTTCTTATTCCTTACAAGATTTGCTCAATTTTCAAGTGAAATTTGTTCTTTCAATCATCAATCCAGTTGACCGTTATATAAGATACTCCATCATCGATTAAAGAAGCTAAAACTGCTCTTTTCTTAACAGAAGTTGCTAGTCTTCCAAATGCTATTATTTCACAAGGTAACATAGGAACATTTTCTTCAATACATCTTACAATGAATATCGCATGATGAGTTATAGGATCACCTGAAAAATTTGATATATAATTGATAAGTAATATTTTTCCATTTTATAAATTGTAGATTCACCTTTATAAACTAAAAAGTCACCACCAAATTTTTCACCTGAGGTAATATAATAGCCTTTCTCCCATAAGTCTTTGAAAACAGAATATCTCTGACAATTTCTTGTTTCAGGTAGGTAGTCCACAATTTCTGAAGCAGTGATTTCAATAAGTGGAAATTTATTGGCAAAATTTATATTTTCTTACCATTATCTGTGCATATTGGAGTGGATGTTATGGGCCATATCATTTTATCATTTGTTATTTCACAAGATTTACTCAATTCTTCATTGAATATTTCAGATTCCTCTCTGTTATCACCCTTCTTCCTCTTAGAGGCCACAATCTCATTGAGCATTTCTATCAATTGTTTCCTTCGATTATTCATGTAAACAACTTTTTGTTCCTTCAATAAATTCGATTCAAAGTCCTCATTATATTTCAACTGAGCATATTTGACAATTTTACCAATTTGTTTTTCTAGCAAAAGATGAACCTCCTCAGGCATCAATTTCAAAGGTAATACTGTAATGTGTACAAAGTTATGTAAAATTCTACGAAATCTGATGATGTGAATACCTGGTATTGAATTCAAACTTCCTACAAAATCACCAATTATCCTATATTTCTTTCGGAGAATCGACCAATCTGAAACAAACAAAATTTATAAGTGGAACTAAGTTGCTGTAAAGTGATCACCATTAGCATCAAAAATAAAAAGTTCAGACTGCAATAATATTAAGTTGATTTTCATTTTAGTATATATTTCAAATTTTCGTTCAATTTTCAATTTCCTAATATTTTGGTTATGTTATTACATTTCACAGAATTGAGTTCAATGTTCATAGAAAGTCGAAAATTTTCTTGCCCTGGATACATGGGCTCTAAAATTTTGTGACCTATAAGCCATAGAGTTTTGTATATAAGGATTAGATATTCTGTGGTGCGGATTAGTACTCTGTGGTTGATAACAGTCTTCTGTGGAATCTGACAGCTGAGTTTGCTAACAGATTTGTTTTCTCTATGAAATAATTAACGAAGGATATTTTTCTTATGAATACTGGTATTTCTAGAATAGTTTATTAATCGAAGTAACTCTTTACGATGGGCAGTTACGCGAAGGCCGTAATGGTTGGTTATATATGCCGTTTGTGTTCCGAGCAGAAGAAAAAAGTTATCCACTTATATAGCAGCAAAGCCCAATCTCTGAAACTTCTAGAAAAGATAAAATTACTGCCTATTACAGTAAGTTTTCGAAGAGAGCTATTGATGTGTGTATTAGTAATATTGAAGTCTATTTCTAGGTACAGAAATATGATAATTTACCCAAAACTATTTGCGAAACTTGCATTGAAAGATTAGACACACAATATAAATTAATACAAAGAATTCGGAAAAATAATATAATCCAGAGAAGTCATAGGATATTTCACGTAGGTTTAATTTTAAGCATATGAAATTGATGAAAACAGCAGTTTTGAATCAATACAAGTTTAAATTTCAGAGCAATGGAAGGTGCCCTGTTGAATGTCCCTTGCATGGGACAGTTGATCCTTCTTGGTCTGACGACAGTGAACCATCAGGTTCTACTAGTTGAAATTTTATTTATATCATAAGTGTATCGTTTATACATTTCTATTTTTGTATAAAATGAGCAAGTATTGCTGATGAAAATATTTACTTGGTTTCTTTTATCGCTATGTGTAATTTAACGGAGAAGTTTTAATTTTGGTATTTATTACAGTAGAATACTTATTTTAAATAATTTTACTAGGAGATTTTTTCATTGCCTTTTGCACACTGGCCGTCATTATGCAGTCTTAAATGTGTCATTTTTGAAAGTAAACTGTGATTATGTGTTTTATACTGAGTTGTTAGATTATCTGTGATAAAAATACTTCACAGTTTATATTGTAGATATCTGGAAATAGCACGGAAAGGCTATAATATATAATATGATTTTTTGCCTTAGTGTGTTTTAATTTAATTGTATATGTTTTGTTGCTGTTTATATTTGCATTATTCTTCATTTATATTAAAACTTTCAGAGATAAGCCTGTGTTTATTGAAATCAAAGAGGTGATGCAATCAAATTGGCTTTAAAATTTACCTAAAAGTAATCATGTACCTTGCTGTTGGTGGAAACACTTAGGGATGTGAAATTAATGAAAGTCATGGTTAATTATAGTTCGATTTTATTCTTTGAGGATGGTTATTTCTATTTAAATAATGCTCAAATTCTATTTTAGACATGAAAACTGCAGGAATGAAGATTTTGCAAGAAATGTAGGATTGACCGATTTAAATTTTTATTATACAAAATGAACACGCTTGAATTATTATTTCAAATAATTACTCAATTTGTTCGGTTACCATAGTTCTGGTGGAATATAAATTCAAGGTAAGAGTACTGAGAAAATTGGGCAAAGAGTTCTGCTGCCTAAGATGAAGATCTATCATACTCTCTAAGCTAGAGCTAAACGGGGTCTCAAGTAATTGCAATAAACCATCCTTTTTTAATTGAAAGCAAAGAATGTCATCTTCACATTCGGAGTACATGTTCGTTAATTTATACAAAGCCTTGGAATTTCTGTCAATCTTATATCCTAATAGCATATATACAACATCTCTGAACTCTTGTATAGACGACTTAAAATAGTCTTTCATTTGGTTATGTTGAGCTTCCTTGCTTTTTATTTCTTCTTTGAGCAATTGCACTTCTCTGGTAGACATAGAGATATCAGCTAATCTGCTGCTCTCCATTCCTTCCTCCATGTTTTTTACTTTTCTCTTGAGCCTATCGACCTGGAATTTAGAGAAATGTTTCTATCCTATGTTGATGAATAGAAGTAAAAATTGAATTAATAAAAAGTGCTCCAAAAAATTCCAGAAAATAGAAAAAGAATGATGAAAAATTCGCGGCGTACAGATATTGAATTCTGAAAAAATTATCTCTCCAGGCGAGCCTCGAACCCGCCGACTCTAGATTGCCGGTAAAGTGCTCTACCACCGAGCTATCAAGAATTCCACTTTTTCAGTATTCAACTAACGTCTGTACCTCGCGAATTCCTCATTATTAATATTTTTATTACGTCAAATCCAACATTAAGTTGAGGTAGAGTTCATCCATTTGTAGACGCAGTAGCTATCCTTACATTACTTAGATGGTCCAGTAACAAAGTGTTAATTATGGTTTCATGAAATAAAATCATCAAATACGAACAATAAAATTTGAATACTAACCTCATCTTGTAATTTGTCTATAAGGACCTCTCTCTGGTTGATACACTCTGTTAAGGGATTATTGGCAAGGTGATAAACATTACCACCTCTTAAAGTATCGTTACCAACAATGTATTCTTCGAGTTGGATTTCCAATTGGTCCTTCCTTTCCCTCAAACGTGTATTCTCCTGTTTCAAACGCTCCAGATCGTTCTGTAATCTTGAGATTTGTTCCAATTTGACCGGAGGTAAATCTGGAACACATCGAATTGAAAATACGAAAAGCCGTCAAAAATTTTCTTGAAATATGCTTGTAGCATCAAGTGTTACCATTAAGCAATCTATATGTATATCTCGAAAAATAAAGGGATAAAATGCGTCAGAACCGAAAAACAAATTAAAAAATACGAAAATAGCACGTTATTGATGATATTCGATCGTAAAGCCCAGTCGGATGTTACGCCCATGTCTGCGCCGTGACATAACGTGAAGTTAGCCGAACCCGTAAATTCTATGGTTTCTTTTGATGACTTTGAATTCGAAAAGTTCCATTTTCGTAAATTCTTCGAAAATAATTCCGTTTATCGTTGGTCAGAAAGGAAAACTTTAGTCGGCAAAGACATTCGTCGACTTTCGGCATATTCCAAAAGTAGAACTCGACTCCGAACCGGCGAAAACTTTTTCCGATTTTAGGCTTTTTCCATCATTGAAGATCCAGAAGCAACGTTAGAAATGTCGTTTCCGTCACCAATCGAAGGCTCAATTTTTTGACTTTCTAATTACAACTTCAAACTGCCCAAATATCGATTTTTGTGGAAATCACGTCCGATTGATTGAAATTTGTGTTGGAACTGCTAATCTCACATCAATAATGCCCCTTGGCATTTTTGTCATTTGAATTAATTATCATTTCTGAAGTTCCTTCAGTTTTATCTATGTTATCCCACTTGTGTTCATAGATGTTATACAAGCTGTCATTATCAAGAGGAAATTTTTTCGGAAAATGGTCTATTTGTCTAAACCGCAGCTTCTCGCCCATCTAATAATCGGACCGTGCCAAGGTAACACTCTAAATCCAGCAGTCAGATAGGAAAAGACCGAGAAAACTGAGATTTTCGACGTTTTACAAAAGCAAAGTGAACATTTGACATTGGTGGGGTTAGCGCCAGTCATGGACAGGGGTGTGTAGTACCGATTCGATTCATAGAGCACAGAGTAGTATTTTTGGCCTCAGTATTTATGAAATTAATTTAATTAATCTAAAGATATTAAGAAATATCGAGGATGTAAGTACAGCTAGAATTTTTCTTACCTGAACCAAATTCACTTTCGGCATACTGAATGTCATTTTCTAATTTCGCCACCAGATCTCTATATTCGCTGACGATTTTTTCCAGCTCTTGAACACGTTCTTTCAAACCCTGTACTTGGTTAGCTGCTTGGCTGCCCAAAGCTGTGGTGTTTACGGTCATCGTCAAATCTCTCTCGTACGAATCTAACTGAAGCCTGTAAAATGAGCAATGGTTTTAAGTTTTCATTCGGTTTCCATCTAGAAATTTCCAACAACGACAGAGCATTCAGAAACACCAAATGTCATCAGTCATTGTCGCTTGTCACATAGACCATAGAACATACCTGTAGCTGTCTCGTTCCCTACTGACTAATAATAATTTTTTCTGCATACGATGGATCAGGTTTTTCTTCTGCTCATCAGTTCCACTCAATTTGGTGAGTAGTTTCTGGTTCTTCGCTAATTCTTCTTTGGCTACTTTGGCTTCCTGAAACAAAAATTTCATTATAAATTCAGCTGACGAGAACTGAAATAAGGTATCGAATGGTAATACTTACATGTAGAGCAGTGTTCAACTGAGATTGTAGGTTGACTTTTTCATCTGTTAAGTTCAACTCTTGTTGTTGAAGGCGTTCAACGGCCGACCTTAGTAAGTGAGGTAAAGCCGTATCGTTAGCTTCAGACTCTTCCAAAATTCCTCTTGCCACAGCTTTCCATTCATTCAAATACATATCTGCTTGCACCAGTTGCATCTAAAAGTCATGGTGAAATAAGAAAAAGAGATCAACCTAAAAAAAATTTCCTACCTGTACTGAAGCAAACTTTGATTCCTGTTCTTTGAATTTCACAAGTCTACTTTTCAAATCGTGGACTTCCTCTTCCAAAATCAATTTGTTCCTTATTTCGTCTTTGATTCTCTGGTTTTCTTCTCTCAATTTTTGATTTTCTTTCTCCATGTCAATGTATTGGGATAATTTACGAGCCTGTGTCTGAAATTCAAATTGATATAATGAGAATGAAAAAATTCTATAGCCTGAACAATTGCTATCACCTTTGCTTGTTCCTGGTATTCTAAGTAATTTTCTTTCACATACTCATATTCTTTCAATTGAAGTTGCAGTTTCTGTATCTCAGCATTTTTCTGTTCCAACTCTCCTACTGCTGAACTTTTTCCAACAAGCTCTTTTTCTGAAAACAAAAAATAAATCCTTACAACAATAATAAATGTGAAAATCCATATGTTTGTTAACTCAAGATAAGCAGTTTTGACATTTGTAATTTAATCCAGAACAATATTCTATTAAAAGAGGTCTTTTGACTGGCATAGAATAGAAATTAATGTCACCTTCAGCTCCCTGATTCATTCCTGATGAAAAATGCACCTGGCAGCATAGTATTTTAACATAGAAAAAACTTTTCATTTCAAAATACGCACCTAGTTCCTTATACAACTTTTTGTGGACATCTGCATCTTCTTCTGCTGTTTGTAGATGATCTTGTAACTCTAATATTTGTCTTTTAAGAGAGGCAATTTCAGAATTCTCCTCTCCCTCTTGTGCCTTAAATTCTGAAGTCATGTTACAAATTTTCTTCTCCATTTCTTCCAGCTTTTGATCCGTTTGAATTTTCAAGTTGTCATGTTTGGATTTCATCTGAAATTGAATATACCAAAATGAAAATGTTGAGGCATAAGGCAAAATATTTTTCTTACATTTATAAATTCTTGTTTTAATTCTTGTTCCCTTCTTCGAACTTGTTGTAGTTTATTCTCCAGCTCCATGATTGTTTTTCTATCCACTTCCTGTTGTTTTTTCAAAGTTTGATTTTCATTATCAAAAATAACTTGCATTTCCTTCCTTAAATTGTGCATCTGACTTATTCTGTTTTCCAAATTGAGGATTGTATTTCTGGCTTCTAACACATCAGAACGGAGCCTTCTCATTTCACGAGGAGATCCCAGGTATTCGAAATCCATTTTCAAGTCACCCCGGAATTTTTTAGGAGTCATCACTTCATCATCATTCATCATATTCGAAGCAGGTCTTTTCAGTGGAGTTTTATCAATAATGGGAATCGTATCATTCTTCGCAGGCTCTTTAGAAACGTCCACCAATGTGTTTACTGATGCTGTCATATAGTTGACCATTTTGCAAATAGTATCATTCACTTCGTTAGTTTTGTTTTGAGACATCTTTCTTCAGCTACAAAATAAAACTTCTAACAAAACCATAATAAACAGTTGCAGAAATTACAACGCCAAGCGGTTTCATAAACTGTCAAAAAAACCTCTATAACCTAACCTAGAAAATTCAGTGCTTTATCAGACAACAGATAAAAAGTTTTTTAGAGTTCAATGGTCACAACAGAAATCGGAAAATGAAGTTAGCTGTCACCAGTGGCGTAGACTTCTGGTTCAATTTACAAATAATGACACTAAATTTTCGATCATTTAAAAAGAAAACTAACATTTCTCAATGTAGGATCAAAGGTTAGAGATCTGGTCTTTAACTTTGAGTAGGATAATATTCATAAATCGTATAATTGAAAAGCATTAAATAATTTAATGAGAACCCTTTCGTTCAAACATGAGCCTATGCCACTGGCCTAGGCCTGCTTTGCCATTTGCCACAGATTACAGAGATCTGTATTTGCCAGCAATGCTACATCGCACAGCTGATTCATGTTTGTTGATAAAAATTTGTAATACCAGAAGCCTGATTTTACGTACTTAACATAAAATCGAATTACTCGGTTAAGATAAGTACTTCTATTGTACTGCAAATCTCACGGATAAATGTGGTGTGATCTCATGTCAACAGATTAAAATGACGAACGGCAAACGTCCTAAAGTAGCCTTTATTCATCCCGATTTGGGAATAGGAGGAGCAGAAAGACTGGTACTAGACATGGCGAATGCACTCTGTGATGAATATGAAATTATGTTCCTGGTCAATCACTTTGATCCAAATCATTGTTTCGATGAGTTGAAAGATGAACGTTACGAAATAAATACATTTGGAGATTGGATCCCAAGAGACATCTTTGGTAGATGTCGAGCACTGTGTGCCTATATAAAAATGATTTATCTGGTTATGGTTTTACTTCTTTTTTATAGAAAACAATATGGCATTGATTTCTTCATAGTTGATTTAATTCCAATAGCAGTTCCATTCTTGAAATTATTCAATCAAAAAGTCTTTTATTACTGTCATCATCCAGATTTGTTGGCAACCACTAGGGAAAATTTGTTGAAAAAATTTTATAGAAAACCCATTGATTGGATGGAATATAAAGCAACAAAGTCATCCGACATAACTTTAGTTAATAGTGAATATACAGCAAGTGTTTTTAAGGAGACTTTTCCAGATATTGATAAACAAGTTAAGGTACTATATCCCACCATATCTTCATCAGTTGTTAAACTTTTGAAATCATCTGATTCAACCATAATCCAAGAGAAAATATTAGATGTACCAAAGGATTCTATTATCTTCATGTCAATTAACCGTTTTCATCCCGCTAAGAAGTTGGAGTTAGCCATTGAAGCTATGAGCCGTTTGAGAGTAATGGTTGAAGATTCATTATGGAGGAAAATTTATCTTGTTATGATTGGGGGATATGATACTAAATCAGATATAAATATGAAATATTTTGATGAACTCTTGAATTTAACTGAAAATCTGAAGCTGAAGGATAATATAATTTTCTTTAAATCTCCATCAGAGAGCAAAAAGGTTCAGCTTTTACTTAGATGTAGTTGTTTAATATACACACCAACCAATGAACATTTTGGAATTGTACCTCTTGAAGCAATGATGGCAAGGAAGCCAGTTATAGCTTGTAACAGTGGTGGTCCAAGAGAGACCATAAGTCATGGTCAAAACGGATATTTATGTGAACCCAATCCGGAAAATTTAGCAGAGTATATGTTCAAAATAATGAATGATAATAATTTCGATGAAATGGGACAGAAAGGAAGTCTTAGGTTAGCAAATTCATTTTCTAATGAATTATTTTCCAAAAAGTTGAAAACTATTATATCAGATGCTTTAAAAAACGGAACTTCATGACTGTACACCTTGGAAACAAAATAATAAATCTTTATTCATTCAAGTAACACTAACTTGAAAATCATTCCAAAATGAAAATTTTTTTGTAAATATTACTCTAACTTCAAAGCTGAAAGACCATAATTTATTGAGGTATCTGAAGAGAATGACCATTTATTTGTCAGAACTGAATATCTGAAACCATGTACCAACGTTGTTTGACATTTATCTGAAATAAAAAATAATTTCAATCTGGAAATATCCAAATTCATTTTTCTTTCACCCTCACTAGTACTCTTATATGAAGACAAAATAAAAGGAAATAAATAGTTACATTTTTCAAGTATCCTTTGTACTTCATGTGGCTCTGTGAATTTCTCTATCTGATGTGTTCCTCTAGGAACCAACTTTATGCACTCAGCGATTCTTATTCCCAAAATATCAGCTAAAAGTGTCTTATTCATAGTTGTTATAATAATACTCCCTCCAGGCTTCAAGCACTCAACACACATCTTTAGGAAATTTTCCCTATTCGACACATGTTCAAGAATTTCAGAAGCCACAACTGCATCATATTTTCCTTTATTTCCAACGACATGATCTTCAATAGATGATGCAACATAGGAAACATTTTCTAAACAACTTTCTGTAGAATGTTTTTTGGCTACTTCGACTGCTTGAGTATCAGCATCTAAACCAGTTACTTTTGCTCCCAATTTAGATAATGGTTCAGATAAGAGACCTCCTAAAAATTCATTCAAATTTTCGTATCTTTATCACTCATCCGATTGTTAACTTCTCACCTCCACAACCTACATCAAGTATATATAGATCTTTCAGAACATTGGAGGTATTTATTAATTCTTTTTTGACAGATCCATTTTGAACAAGACTCTCTCTTATGAAAGGTATCCTTATTTTATTGAAGGAATGTAAAGGTTTGAAGGCACCAGTTTCATTCCACCAATCTGCCGATAATTTATTGAACAAAACTATTTCATTTTGGTCAATAGAAGAATTACTTGACAAATATCTATTAAAAAATTGAACCGTCTTGAGAAAACAGTTTGATAAAGTCCGATTTCTTATACCTGATATTTTTAATGAATCTCAAGGAAATTTTTCCCGCATTCATCTTCATAAAAAATATAATAAAAATCTTCACTTTTTATTATTATTTGTCTTCTAAATTCCTAACCAGAGACAACCTCTCTGTCTCTGTTCCTAACCATTACTGCGGGTTTTATTACCTACGCACAGATAACCTACATCATACAACATTACGCCTACGCCATAGACCCAAATTATATGAAATGTTATTCCTTAATTATGCAAGATTGAAATTGAATACGGAAAATTCAAAATAACGAATAATTAATATTAAATTCGCCTTGTTGATTGTTTTTTTTTATTTTTATTCACTTTTGTATTTCAAGTATATGTCATTAGATAATGAAAACAAAATAAAAATCTATGACGAGCAGAGCTTCAGAAAAATATATAAATAATAATAAATTAATAAATTATTTCTGCTCTTTCATAAAATCAAACAAGTAAAAATGAAACGGCAGGTATATTCTTAATTAGAGGAAATTTGAATTTCATATGTCTGATACATGTCTTTATCTAGGTCCTACAATCGTTCAAATCTCTTCATAAAGCAGGAAAAGTAGTATTTGAGGGTGATTTGGCTGCGTTGGAAAAAGTGCGACTGAAAATAAATGATGAATATAAGAAAAATAAAAATCTGCGAGATAAGACTGTAATAGATGAGGTAATTAAATCGAAGGCTGGGCCAGTTTTTCAGTCTTACATTCGATACAACTACTTTTATATACATATTTGAAAAGAAGACGGTAGAACATTACCAGAACTAATCAGGAGTTATGTTACCCTCATAACTATAGAACGTTTTGAACCTATCAGAGTTTAATATATTCTTTACATAATGAAACAGTTTCATTTCAAGATAAATAATAAAAGCGAATTGATATCCTCTTTTTTTGTAGAAGATAAAATTTTCTAAGGAAGTTGAGAAAGAGTTGAGAAGTTCTGTTATACAAGCAGTTGAAGTTGCACCTGGAAAATATGGTGAGATTGAGATAAAAATTGTAACTCTAATATTTTGAATCTGTTTTATTTGTAGAAGCTAAAATACGATCAGAAACAATTAAACTGGATAATATACCATTCAAGGAGACATGTGAAATGAAGGTGGAGAAAACTTGAATCTGCAGTGAAATTTAATCAATGTATATAGTGATATTTCTAGTCTAATAAATAAATGCAAAAATAAACTAGTATAATTTATTATTCCTTCCAATTTCTCTTTATATTTGTATTGAAATGTTTTAAATTTGATTGTAATCATTTTCAACATATATTTTTAGTTGAATAATCATATAAACTGCTCCGTCTACCGCGGGATATCTGTGTTTATCTTTGAAATTGAGACAATATCATATACCTTAACATTATTATCACTACACACTATCTGAAGGTTAATCGCGGTAAATCGGATAAATAAAAAGATGGCATATCATCCTAAGTGAAGTACTAAAAAATGGTTATAAAAAAATTTGATGATAACAAAGGTATTTATAGTATTCTCATGTTTGTATCTTTTGTATAAACAAAAATGATCTTTGAAAAAGTTCTCCTGCGGCTTTAGGCTTTGTTTATTTACATCTTTCAGAACTAACCTTAAAATCTAAGAAACTTTTCTGCAATTTTCTCAAACTGCCCCCGAAAAAAGATCAATAATATCCACCACCTTCTACAATGCGCATGTTTCGAAAATACAACCCCCTGTTACTTCTCACCCCCTGTGTACAGTGGTTTTCAATGGATCTCAATCTAATCAATAAAAGATGTAACTCCAAAACGTTTATATTTTAAATACGTAAAAATGAAAACATGCATTCTTCTGAGTGTCGGTTTGTATTTCAAATTTGAAGAATAATTGGCCTCTTCAAATTGACCAAAATATTCAAAATGCAAACTTTGAGGAAGAAAACAAGCCCCTTCAAATGTAAGTCGATTATGCCTAAGGTTTCTGAAGACTTTATTCTTACAAGTAAAGTAACAAAAAAAAAAATATATTAGTGGGGAAAGAAAAAATATTGAAATTTATATCTTTCAGACAAGCATGAGACCTCCAGGTTTGGAGGTGAAGGACAATGTTTTAAAGCAAAACTTATTGGAATATTGGAAGTTTCCGAGGCTAGGGGGGACAGAATGTGCCAAGAAGCTCTTTCAGATCTCAAAATGGCTATCAGAGCAGCTGGTGAACATAAACAGAGAATTACTGTCCATATTGCTCTAGATGGTTTGAGACTACGAGATGAAAAGACTGGTGTAAGCAGTTTGGTTTTTATCAGAGTATTTTTTTTTACCTGAATTTCAAATTATCTTATCCCAACGTTTAAAAAGCAATGTGGGGTGTGGTGCTTTTTAATGAACTACAGTTTTTTCATAGGATTGCTTGTACCATCATCCAGTACATAAGATTTCATTTATTGCTCAAGATATGACAGATTCTAGAGCATTTGGCTATATTTTTGGATCTCCAGATACTGGTCATAGATTTTTTGGAATAAAGACTGATAAAGCTGCTAGTCAGGTGAGACTCATCTATGTCTATAGTTTCAAATCTAATTTGCCAGTTACAGTTCATTTTATTGAATTAATATTTTCCTTCTAGGTTGTTATTGCCATGAGAGATCTCTTCCAAGTTGTTTTCGCTTTGAAAAGAAAAGAAATAGAGTTAGCCAAACAACATCTGGAGAAAAACTGTCTTTATAACTCACCACTATTTTCTGACAGTTCCAGTAATAAGGTGAGGTTATCAAACATCAACTGGTATGTTATTACATTATTCACTTTATAGAGTGTGACTCCAGAACTTCCTGCAAAATATGAAGCCATCAAGGGGGATAGTAAAACTGTTTCTAATTCCGCCGAGGGTAAGATGAGTGGCACAGCTGTAGCGAATTTGGTGGATCTACAATTGGAATTGAATAGCCTTCAACAAGGGCTTAATCAGATGGAGAAAATCACTCCTTCTGAACCCTTTGGGTCTAAGGATGATCCTTTCGGGGACAGTTTCACATCCTTCCCGGTAAGTGAAATTAATAGGATTTTTATGATTTTGTGGCATAATTTGTGAAACTTTTATGAATTCTAGAATCCTATACTTCCTCCACCACCATCCTCTGGCAAAGAAAGGGGTTCTAGGACGTCAGATTCAAGTAATCTATTCAGTCCGAAGACGCCTCATACTGGAGACAGTTTAGCCACTTCAAGTGGGCTTGATTCTTATTCCTTCACAAGTATGCCAACAACTGATTTCAAATTCTCCAGGTCAGTTCGATTTTTCACGTACAATGTTTATGTATATAGCTGACTTGTATCTTGTTGAAACACCTCACAGAGATTTTAGTAGCAGCCATGAAGAACCCAGCAGTGGAGAGTGGTTCACTCCTTCTAACAGCTTATTCGAAGATTCAACTCTGTTATCGGATACAGCTCAGAAGGAAACTAAAGAAGATAAATTGGAACAGACAAAAAAAGAAATATTATCTCAGTTTGACGTTTTTACAGAGTTAGATCCTTTGGGTGAGCATTTCTAGACGTTATTCATAGTTTGGTGTTCGTGATACTAAGTAGCTGTGCATGAGGTATTGTTTGGAATGAAATATTCAAACTTTCTCCCAGTTTATCCCCATTCAAATTAAAAATGAATTATTAGCCCTCGGAAAAACAACTAGGTGCATTTCTATATGTTTCCTTGAGCTTTCCTCAATCACTTGTCATTAATGAGCCATTATTCACTGGTCTTTCAGAATTCAATGTCAAAACCACGGGCAAAGGCTCTGAATATTGAAGAGTAAAATAAAGAAAATACGAAAACTTGTTGAAAAATCCTGTTTAAAAAATGCCAGTTGAACCATCTATGACCATCATGCATTTTTATGTTTCATTCCGTCGAAGAAATTGCGAAAAAATCAAGTAAAATAGAAAAAAAAATCTTTCAAGATGCGAAAACGAAACGCCAATGGTCATTTTCGGTCGTGAATGCCCAGTCGAACGATACGCCCATGTCTGTGGCGTTCTCGAGTTATCTTCACTTCCTTACGAAAGCGTAATCGGTTATCATCGGCGTTAGTCGTGTAACGCGAAGTTAGCTGAAGCTCGTAAATTCTATGGTTTCTTCTGATGACTTGGGTAATTTTGAATATTACCCATTTTCATAAATAAAAAAAAAATCAGTTTATAGTTGGTCGAAAACGACTCGACTTCGTCTCGTTTGGGAAAACGTCATTCGAGTAATTTTTATATCATTTTCATTTCTATAAGAGTGAACAGAAAATTCTTCGAAGTCTTGAGAACAATAAATTCAGTGGAATTTATTCATTGAAAGGTTTTCATAGAAATGACATATCGTGAAAGCTTTGGAGAAAGTTTGAAGGTAATGAAATTAAAAAACAAATGTAAGGTGTTGAAATTACCCATAGGTTTTATTTTTATTTATGATTTGTAGACTGAAAAAATTTAGTTGACAATAATTTGAGCACCTTACAAAACTTGATATTCTGTATGCGCAGTGAATTAAAAATTTCTGTAGCAAAACTACTGTAATGATTTAACTTTGATACATAGTAGATGAACATACAGAATAACATTTAAGATTGTAGTTTTCATTAAGTTTAATCGAAAATATATTCTTGAAAATTCGCAACAAAAAATTTCAACGACTGAAGGATTTATTATTGCCGAGTTTTTCTACTTGAAGTTGATGTGGAACTATTTCTCAGTCCCATTATTCATGAAAGTACTTAAAACTAGAGAAAAAAAAATTGCAAAAGAGATAAGGTACCGTTCATTTCAAATTTTTAACAGCTCCTTGTAATCATGAACACTCAACTCCATCATAGGTACCCAGTAATGAAATCTCTGGTAAAATAAAATAAAATATAAACTACTATCGATTTTTGTGTTTGTTGTTATCGTTTTGGTGACTTTTTCGTCTCAGTTAGTTTTATATTTTATTTTACCTCAGGTACAGGTAGAAGTAAGCCCTATATTGATAAGAAACATTTCTTTCAAGAGCTCAAAAATCCGCCTAAAAAAGTACTCAACGATCTGGTGCAACAAAATCAGACCGATGTCAAAGAGAAGGGCTCTAAAATGGCCAACGTGAGCACCACTCCTAAGAGTTTGAGCGATTTCGAAACAGATCCATTTGGCGAAGATCCTTTCGTGTCTTTAGATCCGTTCGCCGAGGCGGAGTTCAAGCAAGACCCCTTCGAGAAAGATTTCAACGAATACAAGAAGAACAAGATAGATGTTGGATTTTTAACTAGGCCTCTTTCGAAATCCCCTAATTCCTGCGCTCTGAGCACTATATCTTTGACCGGAGGGTCTTTCAAGAACGTGCAATTCAAAGAGAGTCTGACCTGTGGGAAAGATGAAGAGGTGAAAGATGAAAGTGCTCCAGAGCCACCTCCACGTCCGGACACGGCTATACTGCAGATAAAACCGCCACCTCTTCCTCCTAAGAAACAAGCCAATGATTTGTTGGTGAAACCTCCCCCAAGGCCGCCTCATGTTGAGGATTCTTTATATGGTTACATGGATAACTACGCTACGGTGTCTAGTACTTTCAGTTCTTCCATTGGTGTGGAGAGGAGTCCGGCCTTGCCGATTCCCATGCGTAAATCGAGGTTTGACAATGATGCTACAGCTCCAGACAGACCGGCTAAACAAGGGTTGGTCAATAGTTTCGAAGATGATTACCTCACTCCCATACAGTTTTCGAAGCCGGGACAGTATAACCTTCCAACTAACTCCTTGCTGTTACCTTCGACTAACTTGAGTAAATCCCCACTTAATACTCAGAACGTTACAGCAAGTTCGAACAATCTCGCGAAGGAAACAAGTGGCGTAACTGAAGGTTTAAGTGAGAGTCTAGATGGATTGGATATCACCCTGAGCCAGTTGACCCTGAGCGGTTTGAACGAGTTGGCCGTGAAACTCAACATACCAACCACTCAGCTGAGCAACATGACCTTGGTACAATTGACCGAGTACCTGTCTAACGTCATCAAGTCGAAATCAAAGGCCGCTGAGAACGCCGTCGAGAAGGAAAAAGTAAACGAGACCATCGAATTCCCAGCATTTCAAGCTGACTTCGAAACGAATTTCGAGGGTGGTAAGACTGTCAACACGGGGACGTACGATAGATACGCCGTTTTTAGGGAACTGATCAACGAAGAGATCAAACAGACTAAGATAGACACCGAACCGCAGGAGTGCGAGGAGGTTAAGTTGGAGGAAAAAGTGGATTTGCCTCCCAGAGAGGTCAAGACTCTGATTAGCGACAGCAAGACGGCGGAGGATAGGTACGCCGCGTTGAGGGAGATAGTCGAGGAAGAATTGATGAAGAACGAGAACAAAATAATCGAACAAAACGAAGAAGTGCCTTCCGAAGAAAATCAGGAATTCGAAAAAATCGGAGAGAGTGACGTTAGAAAGGAGGAGGAAAGTGTGGAAGCTTGCGAACAAAGGGGCGCAGACAATGAGAAGAATGCGAAACTGGATTCTCCCAAGTCGCCCCATAAGATACTCTCTAAGAGTCCGATTTCCAACGTTATCACGGAGATAATACAGACGAATACTAGATTGAATTCGGGATCTTTGTCTGACATCATTAGTGGGAGCTCTCCGGAGGTGGACAATATCATGGGAAGCTCGGAGATGGGAAACAAGGATACGGAAGCGACTGGTAAGTCAAATCTGTCATTAGAGTCATTCGGGGCAACTGTGCGCACTTTTGCCTTTCAAGCCATACCCTGTTTCAAATGTTGAAGCTAGGAAAATTAAAACAAATTCATAAGATAGAGAATTTTCTAATCTATAAAAAAACATCAAAAAGCAAACAAACAAAAACGTTTTCTTTCCGCAAAAAAGAATTTAATAGAGAAAGTCGGAGTGCGTTCACATGCCCCGTATTGCGGGTAAATGTGCGCACCCTCACGGGGTAAGTGAACGCAGTGCTTAGTCATGGGCGCCCACAGGGGGGGCCAGGGGGGGCCATGGCCCCCTCTGAGATTCTGATAGACACCGTTAGAGAAATTTTTCTTTCAGTAAAACTAATCGTAGATGATATGTTGCCCCCCCTGAGAAAAATTTCTGCGGGCGCCCATGTGCTTAGTGAACCACACAATCAAAACAAATTACAAAATAATGTCATCAAAATGTTACAATATTAGAGAAATGCTGTTTATTGTCAATACAGAAGTGCCTTTTTACAAGCAGTGCATTATTGTTCGTGCTACAATTCTTGGTGAACACAACACTTGATACATTTCCCTGTTGGTGGTTCTTCATATTTTTCTGAACAAATAGGACAATATTGATCGAGTCTTAACCAAGAAAATCAACAATGTCATAATTTATTACTCACTGAGCTAATGCTCATATAATGAATCTATGCGCACACTTACCCGCGCACACTTTCCCCAGTGAGCCAAAATTTGAATTGACGTTCTTATAGAGTTGAGCAGCTAAGAGAACCTAAATTTTTTTATTATATATTTAGATTAATATGCCCATGATCGAATAAAATATTGTTTAACACTGAGGGACTCGGAACTTGGACCTGGCAGAATGTGCAGAGATGCTAAAAATTAACAAGAAAACTAGTGAATTTGATTGATTGCAAATAAAAAGTTAAAGAAACGTGGCGCGGCGCACTCCTATGAAAAACTAATATGGCGATTCTGCGCCCTTGCTTCACCCAAATGAACCCCTCTTTCATACATTGCATAGTCGAGATATACGCACTGCGCACACTTACCCACTGCGCTCAGTTACCCCGAATGACTCTATAGGTTTATCGATAAAACGTTCGGTGTTTTTCACAGAGATATTATAGATAGAGGGGACAAACGCTCACTATTTCAACCTTTTCGTCTCAATTCGTCGAAACGACTGGAAAAAGAAAAGCATTAAGGGGCCTACAAACGACCAATATGGTTGCTGACAACCACGTTGGTCTTCTGTGGGCTTTCCAGTCAACAAACAGCCTACTTTACACAATTAAAGAGGTTTTCCTCGGAATAAAATACAAATAGTGTGTAGTGGTGAATTGGACGGAAAGAAAAAGAACGTTCCAATCTCAAACGCGCTACGGGTGTTACGGATTAGTTCGCCAGCCAGAACGAAGACTCACCCTTAACAGGCAATGAAGTCGGGACTCGGTTTCAAAACTACGTAGGTCCCGCAGACAAAGCACGGCGTTGGGAGACGATTCTCTACTCTGTTTTCCGCTTCCAACGGGTTTGCACGCCAGCAGAAATCTTACTTCCAGCGGAGAGAAACCCAAAAGGATAAGGGGAGAGGGTGCACAATAGGGAATACTCCTTATATCTTTGAAACGTCATATTTTGAAATAACCATTTCAACCGTTTCCCAAAAAAAATTGTTTTAAACATTTAAAAATGAGAAATAAAAATGGGTATTCAATGTTTAAAGCGTTTTTTGATAATTGCACAAGCTGGCAACATCGACTGAAATATGCCTTGATAATAAAGGACAACAAATGCATTATCTTGATGAGATAGACAAAGATGGCTGTCCATGAAGTCTGCGACGAACGAGGAAGGTCGTAAAATTTTATGGGATTTTTATGGCCGGTTGCAGTTGAAGCTCGTCAGTAAGTACGGGCCTGTAGATCAACAGCGGTTATTTTATAAACAAGCTGATCGGACATTGTTCTTTTCATTGTCTTGTAGGCGCTGTTGCCAAATCGTTAACTCGGAACCAAGCGATTTAAATTTTAAAACCCCATATGATTTTGAATAGTTTCCGCGGTGAATTTGAAAAAGTCATGAATGAAACTCGATAATTATTCAGTTTAAACTTGAATATGCAGTGATAACCCTAATTGAGGAGAATTCCCTATTGTTCACCACTCTGGTTTCTGCTTCCAACGGGTTTGCACGCCAGCCAGTAAATCGTACTCCCAGAAGTCATAGAACCTTTGAGTATAGAATAACAGGAGGGAGCATAAGACCTGGAATTGAGAATCGGAAAGGTACTTGCATTATAATATATTATAAATATATTTATTATTGAACATGTAAAACACTTACATGTGAATTGTTCTAACAACGTCGTTTTCGTTCGCAAGATTTTTTAAAGGAAAAGCCCGGCATGCTCCTTCCTGATATTTTATATTCTATGGATAGAACGGATTAGGTTAGGAGAAAAGGCACACTTATTCACCAGTCTAGTTTATTCTGCTGCCAACGGGTTTGCACGCCAGCCAGAAAATTGTAATCCCAGCTGTGATAGAACTGATTAGGATAGGGGAAAAGGCACACTTCTTTACCACTCTGGTTTCTACTTCCAACGGGTTTGCACGCCAGCCAGAAAATTGTACTCCCAGCAGTGATAGAACTGATTAGGATAGGGGAAATGACACACTTTTTCACCACTCTGGTTTCTGCTCCCAACGGGTTTGCACGCCAGCCAGAGAATCGTACTCCCAGAAGTGATAGGTAGGATAAAGGGGTGAAACTGAGCTTCCCAAGTAAGAGTACGGAGTTCTGTCTTATCTCGATCTACGGAAGTTGAGTTCTGCGGTTTCTCTTAAACGCTAAGAACAAAAAACCTATAATATCTCTGTGATGGTATGACATGTGCGCACAGTCATCAAACTCAACTAAACATTAGAAACTGAGCAAACGAGTCTTGTGTACCGTGACCGGTTCTTGCAGGAGAGAGTTGGGCAATCTTCGACCAAACGAACGCCCCCCAGGTGTCCGTGAGGGAAAAGCAGGCCGTTCAAAGCGAGGAAGGCCTCTCCTGGTCCAGCGACTCCAAGGACGGCAACGGTTCGCCCTCGGATTACAGAAAAGGGGACTCTGAGAGCGGTGGCGACCGCTGGTCTCGAAAGCCCGGCAAGAAGGATCAGGAGGGATGGTGGGATACCTCGGCAGAGCCAGAAAGTGAGTACCCTTTTTTGGCTTCGCTTTAAATATGCAGTGTGCGGCATTAAACTTTAAAACTTCCAAATTTTTTAACTGATACTGTACAAGTTTTGTTATTTTTCAATTCCAACCGGTCAATTCCGATTCTTCCAGTGCCGTACAGCTCCTCGAACAGAAGATCCACGGATAGCTACGACGACGAGTACTACGAGTGCTACGAGAGACCCAGACGCAGGAGACAGGGCGGATGGGTGGCGCACGGCGGCGGGGGTGGTCAAGTGGCTGGAGGACACTCCTCCAGTTCTAGAGACGTGAGCCCCTGGGAGGAGGAGCCGAAGAGGAGAGAACCGAGGGAGAGCAGGAGCGCCGAGAGGATCGGCTGGTCCAGGTCTTCGAAGCAGCAGTTCGATAGGTACAGGGAGAGGAGACACACCGACAGCTGGGACGAGGAGGACGAGTACGAGTAAGTGATTGATTTATTTGCAAAATGAGGTACAACATAAATGAATTTTTCAAGATACGACGACCCTAGGAAGTTCCATTGGTCGGATAAGTACGGCAATAGGGAATCCGACAGATTCTGCGCAGGAGGTAGGGATGTGGACAATGAGCCGAGGGGGAGGTGGAACGACGACGATAGGAGACGTAGAAGAAGAAGAGAGAGCGATCGGGATCATCGCTGCTGTCCGGATTGGGAAGAAGAAGAACTTGGTAAGTTGAGACATCCGTACCCTTCGTCTTTGAGAAACTAGATATAAAACCTTGATTTCGAGGTATTTGTAAGAGGAAGAACCTTTTTAAAGCCTACAGACTCCACCACTTTACTATTATGCTGTGTAATGAAAGGGTTGTTTTCAAACATACCCCCTCATTTTAGAATAATTCTTTTAGTTTCATTTTAGTATTTTTTTTTTTTAATTAATTTTGAGAGAAAGATTTTCAATTTCTAATCCAGGATTCCGCCATCGTTCGGAATTGTAAACATTCCGCAACGTTTTTATTCCGTTTTCACTTCTGAAAAACGATGTCGCACCGTATAAAACATCCTGAATTGGAAGATAACCGTGTTTTTTGTTCGCTAGCACAGATAAGTCGAAATTAAGACGTCTTCATCGACGCAATCGATTATCTGTCAATAACGTACCCTGCTGGTGTGGATACCCGGGGGGTACAGAAGGCACTTTGTGGTGGCTACCCTTCCTAGAATATTCCCGTTCATTCCCGTGTTCACCCCTACGGTTAGGAAAGCACTCTGCTGGTGTGGATACCCGGGGAGTGCCGAACGCGCCTAAGGACGAGCCGTCGTAATTTTGTGTCGTCGTATTTCATCCCCTAACCTGGCTGAAGTCCAATACCTGTCCGTTAAGTGTGCGTCTTAGGTTCTTGCTGGCGAACACGTATAACGTTTGAGATCGGATCCTGTTTTATTCCGTCCGTTTTGCCCTGTAAATTCACTGATCTCGAGTCTTTCACTTTACGAATTTATAGTGCCATTTGTGTTTCCTTATACGAGTCGACAAATATAAGTTGTGTACGTTGATTTTGACTTTTACTGGCTGTCGCTAACACCCCAGACACCGAGGAACCTTGTCTTCGGCTCGTAGCTACCAGGGTAGGTTTGCTATTTTCCCTTAAATAGCTGGCGCTCGAGTACCCCGAGAAAATCCGTGTCAGTTGTCACTCCAAAGCAGTCTTCATTCTTTTTGGCATCTTAGGCGGGTATAGACACCTTAATACATCAGTGCAGATACAAAAACGTTTTTCATTTTCCCCTATATATTACATCTACGCAAATTATCCACTTCAGTAAGCATTTTTGTAAGACCCGTTTGCACCAAACGCACTTAGTGTTAAGTGTCCCTTAAAATGAACCCTTAACTTAGATTATGTTGCAACAACTGTTAAATGACATTTAAATGGCTAAAGCTAGCCTTAAATTTAAGCGCTCCTGTAATGATCACTCAGGTATTTAGGGGAGGTATTCTAACCTAAAATAATTTGTTGAACACATAAACTGGCTGCAGAACTGCTGTGGTTTTTCTAATAACGTCAAGTACCTCTTATTTGACAATCCATTTTATTATCAATAATAATGCTAATTCAGCAACAAAAAGTTGTCACTATTTGATAATAATATAATAGTTTACTTGGCACTGACTGACAGGAAAATAAAGATAGGTTAATGAAATGACAACGATCATCGGCAACCGGCCAACCAATGAAAAGGCTTTATTGGACTAGAATGAAGTTGCACCAAAATAAAAAACTGAAATATCACTAGACATGAAAACTTAAGGGCCCCTTACTTAAGATTTTGTTAAACCATAGTCGTGCAACTGGGAATGAAATTAAGCGTCCATTAACTTACGCTTAGTTAAGTACTCATTTTAAGGGGGATTGGTGCAAACTGGCCTAAGCAGATTATCTTATACTCGACAGACAAACCTTCGGGAAGATACAGCAGTTCCGGAAGATGGTCGAGCGCCAGCACGCCGCCCGGTCAGGGAAAGTGGAGGGACCGAAAACACGACGATCGGTATTACAGCAGGGAGGAGTCTCCCTGGGAGGACGAGTATCCCCTGGAGAAGGAAGAGACGCATCCCTCGCATTACGTACAGTCCAAGCGGAATTGGAAACGGCCGAACAGCGCGTCGGAGATGGAGAGAAAGATCGGAGATTTCAAATCGAGGCATTTAGGTAATTAATTTATTTCGGGACACCTATAGAGTCATTCGGGGTAACTGAGCGCAGTGGGTAAGTGTGCGCAGTGCGTATATCTCGACCATGCAATTTATGAAAGAGGGGTTCGTTTGGGTGAAGCAAGGGCGCAGAATCGCCATATTAGTTTTTCATAGGAGTGCGCCGTGCCACGTTTCTTTAACTTTTTATTTGCAATCAATCAAATTCACTAGTTTTCTTGTTAATTTTTAGCATCTTTGCACATTCTGACAGGTCCAAATTCCGAGTCCGACAGTGTTTAGCAATATTTTATTCGATCATGGGCATATTAATCTAAATATATAATAAAAAATTTTAGGTTGTCTTAGATGCTTAACTCTATAAGAACGTCAATTCAAATTTTGGCTTACTGGGGAAAGTGTGCGCGGGTAAGTGTGCGCATAGATTCATTATATGGGCATTACTTCAGTGAGGAATAAATTATGACATTGTTGATTTTCTTGGTTAAGACTCGATCAATATTGTCCTATTTGTTCAGAAAAATATGAAGAGCCACCAACAGGGGAATGTATCAAGTGTTGTGTTCACCAAGAATTGTGGCACGAACAATAATGCACTGCTTGTAAAAAGGCGCTTCTGTATTGACAATAAACAGCATTTCTCTAATATTGTAACATTTTGATGACAATATTTTGTAATTTGTTTTGATTGTGTGGTTCACTAAGCACTGCGTTCACTTACCCCGTGAGGGTGCGCACACTTACCCGCAATACGGGGCATGTGAACGCACTCCGACTTTCTCTACTAAATTCTTTTTTGCGGAAATATAACGTTTTTGTTTGTTTGCTTTTTGATGTTTTTTTATAGATTAGAAAATTCTCTATCTTATGAGTATGTTTTAATTTTCCTAGCTTCAACATTTGAAACAGGGTATGGCTTGAAAGACAAAAGTGCGCACAGTTGCCCCGAATGACTCTAGATTGTTTTTCCAAGTTCTAACACTGAAAAAACCCGTACATTTTCAGCGGGGAGCGACGGCGAACGCGACAAGCGTTACAAGGGCGGCCGACGGTCCAGAAGCAGGGATTCCCAGTACTCGGAACCGGTGTACAGACACAAGCCCGACACCGGGTCCCTGACCAGGGACGGCTACAAGACCAAGCCGCACGGCCCGTACGTCAAGCCCCAGTTCGAATCGGACTTCTCCGACGTCCCTGCGCCCAAGAAGCAACTGGACAACAGCCCGTCCGACCTGAAGAAGTCCTTCACGATGCAGAGCCGCAAGAAGAAGGACGGTCCGAAGGCGGAAGAGAACACCAACACGTTCCCCAGGAAATCGTCGTCCAAGCCCAAGCAGAGCTTCGACAACAACTTCCAGCCGGAGCTTCGAGGTCGCGAGAACGACTTCAAGGTCGACGGCGAGGTCAACGTGACGGCCAAGACGGCCAAGCTGAAGCAGCAGCTGTCTATGATCGAGTTGCAGAGGAAGGGGCCGAAGGACGCGAAGCCTCGCCCGTATCAGAACCGCTCGAAGTCCCTGTTCGAGGACGATTTCTCGATGGACAAGATCCATCATCCTTCCGATGACAATTCCATATCGGTGATCAAGGAGGAGGAGAACGACACCTTCGAGTTCGGCCAGCACTCGAACAGGCTGAGCAAGAGGCTGTCGGGGGTGCTCAGGGCCGACCTGAAGAAGTCCGAATCGGTCAACATATTCTCGAGGGAGAACGACCCGTTCGACGACGACTTCTTCTGCGAGGACGCGGGCGATGTGCATATATTCGGCGATAGTGATAAAAAAGATTTAAAAAATGGTGATAGTAAATGGACTGAAGATTGATACTACTTAGGCAATTTAGAATACTCGAATCGATGTGTTTTCAAAACCTGAGACTTTGTTCCAGAGCGGGCCGGGCTTCACGAAATTATCTTTTGGTGCCTTAGTCTCAATTTGAGTAGTGCTGAGGTTTCGGATGGTCCGAAATCGCGTTTTTTTCTTTTTGAGGAACGTTGTTCTGCATACGAAACGACGGCGATGGGTGGAATTTCCGTTTCGGAAAAAATGGTAAAGGAAAAAGTTTTTCTTTTGACCTCAAGAATATACTGATTAAGAGTCAAAGACTCAGCCTGTATAGTAGGCCCTTTCCCGGCCTATTTTGCTTAAAAAGTCGTAATGAAATGAATTTCATAGATATCGACGCCAAAAACACTTCGCTATCGATGAATTGAATCGGTACTACCCACCCCTGTCTCGCTATCGATGAGTTGAATCGGTTCTACCCACCCCTGTCTCGCTCTCGATGAGTTGAATCGGTACTACCCACCCCTGTCTGTGATCGGTGCTAATCACAGAACATTTTTGTCAGTTTTGCGACCTCAGATCAATTTTTTATTGAGTTTTTTATTGATCTGAGTTTGCGACTGACATAGATTTGTTAATTAGTCCATTCAAGAATTATTGACATCTCGGGTGGCTATGGAAAATCGAATTTAAGTTGGTAATAGCCCTTATGTTCAGATTTTGTGTTGCGGAATTCAGGTTGGTATTGCGAATAAACGGCGATCCACAGACCAATTATTGTGAATCTATGCACTGACCGAAGGTAATTTGCGTAGTCTAGAGGTGTTTACATCAAAGAGTAACAACTCTTTGGTTTACATTATTAATTTAATCCAACAAATTGGAAACATAATTATATCAATTTTGATTGCTGATTAATATGCTCTGAATTTGAATATTTCTTCTTTTCAAATACTCTTCTAGGTTATATTCCACTTCTGTGATTGAAACTACAGAAATTATTGAAGATCTTTTATGACCAGATTTAAGATTCGACTTTCAAGTCCTACTGGGATATCAATCAATATTGAATGGACTATATTAGGTGTGGGCACGATCGGATTATTCGTCTTTATTTGGCATTTTTTCGCTCACAGATAGCGATTTCCCAGCCACCTGCATCGGCGGAAGGTGCCGATTTATTTTGTACCTTTATTATCTACATCACAATTATCAGAGTACCTGAAACTGTTGAACTTAATTTTCCCCGTTTTCATCGATGAACAGCGTTTCTCAATTCTTCCGGAATCGCATCGAAGATACCCTTATCGCCTTATAAAAACTGCTTTTGCATTTTTCCGAACGCAACCTCGGGGAACCGCAGTTGAAATCGAACAGCAATCCTTAACCAAAGCACTATGACGAATCAACAATAATTCTCATTTTTATTTATAATGTTATATATAATTTGAATCACAATATTTATTAAAATTTTATTGTTTTATGTATACATATTGTCCAATTAAATTGTTTTCCTATGAAATGGTTTGAATACAATAAATTATGAACAGGAAACGGGTATAAATAAAAGATCTGCTACTTTTTATGAACTGAATTTGTCTCTGAAACAATCCATAGACAGCTGATGAAACTTAAGCTACTTCATTGAGCTATTCGTTTTTTTACAAAAATCACAGATATTAATAATTTCTCCACAGGGACACTGATGATGATGGGACTCAAAATCTTGCCTTCCTATATGATCTTAGAAATGAGTATTCTTTATCGTGTCTTTTCGTTCCTCTTTGCAATTTTTTTCAGTAAATCACCGTTGTGATGGACCTCCTTTCCAGATTCAGGTTGATGTGTCTCAACTCATCCTTAATAGTCACAGGTACATCCTCATTATTCCTGAGAAAAAATTGCTTGGTTTAATACAATTTATCGCAAAAGCATGAAATACAAATTAACCAAACTGTTTCAAACAATCCGAAATTGTGCCTCAATTTGAAAGGTTCGTTAAAAATAACGCTGAAAAGAAATCTGGTTCTGTGTCCACGTATCATAGACGTGGTTCACCATAGACTCCAACTTTGTGATCACAGATGAATTGGAACATAGAAACATGTAACTTTTTTTTTCTTTTCATTTCGCGATTTGTACTTACTTGTTCAGTACCACCAGAACTACTTTTTTATCTGGTCCAGGTCTGGTGAGAGCCACCAATGGCAAATTTACGTCCGACTTTGCGTCGATTCTCACAGATCCTTCGGGAATGAACTTCGAGAAGTGGGAAATTGCATAATACATTGGTTGTTTGTAAAATTCTCCAGCTGTAGCGTTTACTATGATGGCAGCATCGATATGATTGTTAATGTAAGTTGGGCCACCTTTGGTGTCTAAGGCTAGATTCCAATCCACCCAGCCAGTTACCCAGTTGTTGAGATTCTGTATCAGTCGAAACGTGAATTTTTACAAAATAAAATTTTCATATACCAACTCACTTCCAATATATCATTTGCGTACTTTTCTGCCCTGTCCCAAGCGCCTAAGTCAACGTGTGTTTGCCAAGGAAGAAAACCTACCAAGAAATACGTATATATTTTTAGGTTTCACCGTGAATTTGTTCAAAACGTTATTATTAAACGTAATAATCGAGAGCTACATACCAGAGCTAGCTTCTGTGGATAATATGAATTTTTCAGGGAACCTTTGATGGGTGTTCTCCAAAACTTTTGGCGAAATATCTGTGTCCAAATACCAATGCACTGAGAAACCATCAACATAACTTCTTGTCGTTTCATTTTTCATTACCTAAATAACAAAGAATTTAATATAAAAACATGAAAAAATTTATTATTTTGCTCACGTTCGCCACATAGTCCTTGAAAAACAATCGCTGGTCGTCTATAGCCAATAATTTGATATCTGAAAATCTAGAAGATCTAAGAGTGGGTCCTAAATGATCTCTGATCCATATGCTCTGAAAGTCCAATAATTCATGCAATCGATAAAGAACCAAATCATATCTTCAATCAACTCACAGCTGTTTTGGAGTCCCAGTTAACGGAGGGTATTTTTATGAATGGGAGTTTGGCTAACAAGGGCTCATTACCGGTTGATATAGCCCAGAATTCTAGTCCCTGTTTTTTGTACTCTTCCAGGAATCTCACGAAATAATTGGCCCAAGTTTGGTAGTGTTCCTTTTTGAGATGACCGCCTGCATATTTACCATTTTCTTTCATCCACTTCGGAGCAGTCCACGTTGAAGTGAAAAACTTCAGTTTTGTTTGACTCATGCTCAAATTCAGAGCCAGGTTCATCAAAGGTATCTGTGAAATCAGGCCAGATGATCTTTTATTGCTTACAGCGAAATCAAAATGTCAATTCACCTTATATTTGAAATCCTCTTCTGCTAGTTTAAAATTACTCAAGTTCTTATCTTCGGGTCCATCATCATAGGAGTAACCACGAGTTGAAAAATCTGTTCCGCCCATAGGTACGCGACAAAGGTTGTACATAGATCCCGTTCCGGTGAAATACGATCTGAAGAAATTTTTTTGTTTTTAACAAATCGATATGTTTTAAACATTTATGCACCTCATTAAATGTTCTGCTGCTCCTGCAGGAAGTGACATGATGTTGACACCAGCAGTATCTGTTAACGCACCTCCAAACCCATTAATTTTTTGGTATGTCTTGTTTCTATTTATTGTAATGAGGTTTGTGCTGTTTGAGACAGTTTCGAAATCTTGAACGCTTGTTCTGTACCTAGCCCCGGATTGCGTTGAAGTTATAATGTTCACTTTATCCAATGCCAGGTTCTCGGAGAAATAGTCGCAGTGCTCTGAATTACAGACGCAAACTTTTTTATTTTCCCCATATTCTCTAAGGAGACAATCGGATGCCGCAGAAGCATACACTGAAAATAAAATTATATGGAGGAATGGCATTGATTTAGGGCTTCTTAAATCATTATAAGTAATTGGGCACGAAAAACCAAATTTAAATAGCCCCAGCAGTTCACATTTTGCCTCATACCGTTTTCAAAAAAAGGGGGCTAATCTAATATTTACATAATATATCATGTTTGAAATTTTCAGCGTTTTCAAAGCCAAAAGATTCATTTATGGCATTTTCATGAAAAATTTCATGTTCTGTTAACCTGTGAAACCGCCATTTTCAAATGTAATTATGTATTTCGAATCAATTTCAATATATCGATGAATGAACTTACCGAAAAGAAAAATTTCACATATAAGTAACGGAAACATTTTTTCGAGAGAACACAATCCTTGGCATTCAATCCTACATAAATATAGGCGTTCTTTCGAGATAAACTGATAGATATCGACTTTATATTATCTGAAAATCATTCAAGTGGGGAGACAATGAATGAATTTCAAAGGTGGAGCATGATGAACTTGAAAATTTTCGAACTATATTGGCGAAAATGCTATCTACGTCAAGGCTCAACTTGAAATTGATAAATTGAGAATGATAACCAAGGAAATTTCCTTCGAATATAGCTACATTGAAATACAAGCAACGGTTTTTGAAATGAGGTAAGTATAGTCGCATGCATATTACCAGTTATTTGTAGATAAGTGTGGATTTTTCATTATATCATTTTCTATGATACCTATGTAGATTTCGAAAGTATAGATAAGGAATTCTGATTTCTATGGAAAACCACACTTCCGAAAAAGATGATGTGTTTAAAATTCGTCAAGATCGAGCTATGGCAGTAAGGTCGATAAAATTTTTAGATTCATCAAAAAAAAGAGTTCATGTTTCAGAATATGTATAACTTTTAGCTTTACGAGGATTTTTCTGGCAAATACACATGTCGAAAGTTCCGGAAAAGATGTGTTCAATTCAAAATTCGTCAAGACAAGACGATTGCAGTAACGTCGATGAAATTTCGAGATTTATCACTAGAAGAGTTGCTCTTTCAGAATATCTGTAACTTTCAGCTCTACGATGAGCTTTCTGGGAGTTACGCATGTCGAAAGTTGACCTTCGAAAAATTAAGAAAAAGATGGGGTCATTTAAAAATTCGTGAGGACCAAACGGTTTCACCGACGTCCATGAAATTTTCAAAGGTTATTTTTGAATGGTTTATATAACCAGAAAAAAATCAAGGGTTCTTTGCATAGACTAGTTTTGGCGTAATGTGGTCGCAAACTTGCTCTTCTCAAAATCTCCAAAAAGGTTATAATTGTTCCAAATTAATCAATTTCTTCATTCTATTATTCCAGACAATTTAAAAATCGACTTTAACCCAATATTTGTTGAAATAAAAATCATAAGAAATAATTTTCTCAAATATATTTCAACTCAAAGCATTACAATATAACTTATTGTCGAAGTTTAAGTTACCACTAAATAAATCATAGGAATTCTCAGTAACAAACACACCCCCTAAAAAAATTAAAGGTGCGATAGAATAAAACAAGTAGACTAGAATACAACACTTCACAGTTTGTATAAAAAATTCTATCCGACCTGCTGATAGTGTCATCCAAAGGTGTTTCCGATGGTGAAGGAACAAATTAATCAAATAAAATTACAAACAAAAAAATGATAACAGTCGTAACTTTGGACAAACTGAGAAATCTCCCTTACACTTTGTCGTTATTATAGTGAAAAAATATTGCAACTTGAGGTTTCAGAGTATCACTCACAGATGGTAAATTGAGCACATCAAGCCAGACTGTGTAGAAATACTCTTGAAATGTCTCGAAACTCCCTCTAAAGCAATATTTACAACAAAAATTGGCTACTTAAATAATATTATGAAGACACTGAGGGTTCCTATCTAAACAGTGATCCAATCAGTCATCAGGCTGAAAAATGGTTTCCTGGTAAAAACCAACTCCGAAGAAAAAAAAAATAAATCATGATACTTTGTTATTCGAACAAATAACAATGGACGAGATCAAAAACGCTCACCAACTTTATTAATACTCTGTTGATTGATTAAGGCACAAATGGAATCAAAGAAAATATTTTTACATTTTAAGCGTTTCTTAAAAATCCTTAAAGGTTGGCAAGCGTTCATCTAGAGACGTGTCCCATTGGAATAATTCCAATCATTCAACCTACACTAATGTGATTCTAATGGCTGAACACTCTGGATTGAATGCTGTCAAATCACTTTAACACACCCTAATTATTATTTAAAAATTTCCTTCTTACCTGTGCGTCACAATATCAAATACCATTTAAAACTTTCCTAAAAACATAAACTCGCATCATCCATAAATCTCACCCACAAAGTGTAATACCTTCCTTTATAATTGACCAAATAAATAAAAATAAAAAATCATATTCGGATTATATTCTCATATACATCCATAAATATTTACAGCTGTCGATTAACCTAAACCAGTTCCTCAGTCTTCATGCAAATATTTGAATATTATGTACAAATCACACCCTATCTGTTGTCCTCGAAATTTATCACTTTACGTATACGATCAATCCTACTTTCCGGTTTGTTCGTAGTCATTTGGGAGGAGGAACTTTTAGTCACTGAGTCGCCGCTGTTGCTATCTCTGTCTCTCAAGGCGGACTCTCTGCTATAGCTGGACTCACGAGGGAAGGGGTTATAGTCTTGGGGGGCTATGTACCCTTGGGGTTTTATATTTTTAACCCTGGTTTTGTGCACTTCGCTCATTATTTCTTCCACCGATTTTCCCTTAACGACCGCGTAAACATGACGTCTCGCGACTCTGAGAATTTTCTCGCTGGTCCCACTTCCTTCTAGGCGGATATTGGAGGAAACGATGCACCTTCTAGTAACCCTGGCCAGAACACAGGCGAAGTCTTTGAACTGGGGATGGGCAGTGGTTATATTCTGATCCTTCAAGGAATCATAGACAGCCCACTGCAATTTCTGAAAAGATAAGTAGAATTTAAAGTTTCCTATAAACCAAAATATACTAGTATGGTCAGGAGATTCACCTTTACGGACCGATTTGCAGAAAAAATCATGATAAAGTGAAATTTATGAATACCCAAGCCAAAAACAGTATTCTTTGCTCTATGTAAAACACCCCTTCTGTCATCAGTGTCGAACTAACATCGATGGAATTTTCTATGATAATCGATGTCGGCCACAAAATAAATTAATTTAGAGAAATGTCAAAATTTTATATTTTTCTTACGTATTTTTGAGATAGATTTAGGGGATTAGGGTTGTTTTATCGGGAAATCGACTGTTCGTAGATAAGCGGCCGCAGCGCCCCGGATGTCGCAGTTTCCATGGAGTAGCGTTTTGAAATGACCACTCGAGGTTCCAGAACGAAAAGCTGTTGAAATTGAACTTCTTGACAAGGAATCTTGTAGGTGTTGTTAGGAATCCATTGAATCGAGCTTCCGATCGGTTGCGAAACGATATTTCCAACGTCACTTCTCGATCTTCAATGAATACCAGAAATAGCTTGAAAAAGTGACTATATTTATTGTACGGAATTTTCTCCGGAACAAAGTAGAGCTAGGCATATATCGTAAGTCGACGAATCTCTCTGCCGATTAAAGTTTTCCTTTTTGACTAACGATGAACGTAATTCTTTCAAAAAAATTCACGATAATGGACGACATTCGAAATTTCAAAAGTCATCAGACGAAACCATAGAATATTTGGAGTTCGGCTAACTTCACGTTATACGAACAACACCGAGAGGAAGCGAAGATAACCGAGACATGGGCGTAACATTCGACTGGGCATTCACGATTGAAAATTACCAAAGACGTGTCGTTTTCGATTTTAACGGATTTTACGCATTTTTTTCGAGGGAACGGAACATAAAGATTGTATGACGTCCATAGATGGTTCCCCAGGTACATTTTAAAGGGGATTTTTTTTTGACAGGTGTATCCGTATCTTGTCGTCTGTCGTTTAGATCCCTGAAAAAAAATTACCTACCTTCTTATTAGCAGCGCTCAAATCAGTCATTGTCTGCGAATTCACCAATACGCTTTCGCTCTTTGTCCTCGTCAAGGAACTTTCGGGTTTCACTTCCCGTTCGGCGTAGGACTGGCTTCTGAAGAATTTGGGTTGATTGGCGATATTCTCGTCGTCGTCGTCCCTCTTCCTCTTCTTCTCGAAGGTGTGTTGGTTCTTGAAGGGCGACTTCTTGTTGGGCGACGGAAAGAGCGAGGCTCTGCAAGAGATCTTGTTCGGGGAGGAAAACAAGGATCTTTTGGCGCCCCGATTGGCCAGGTCCCTTTCGAATGAGGAGTTCACGGCAGTGGATGCGCCTGTAATTTTTTACACATCAAACTCCAGATGTTTAAACACAACTGATGATAAAAGTAAAACAATTTACTCAAAGTAGATAAATCAAAAACGATGATAACCACTCACCCGTTAACATATGTTTAAATTTGGTTTCTTTGTCGGGACTCTGGAATAGAGCCCTTTTGGAACTGGATGCACTAGAGCTCGGTTCCGAGGTCATTTCCTTGAAATCCCCAGAGAGTAAACGGAAACGCATTCTCAACTTCTTTTTAGCCGAACTGCTAGGAGTTCTACCATTGGAAGGGCTGGCCATTGGGGATTTCATGGGCGTCTTTATGGGGCTCTTTTTCGGACTCTTCTTCCTGTTAAGCAGCTCCAGTTTTCTGTGGACATTTCAGCAAAGTCAATACGAAGATTCTCCTTCAGTCTTGATGATATTATAATAGAGAATGAAGTCAATCAAATAAATCTCGTGAAATTCCAGTACAAACTTTGCCTTTTGCTGTTAAACTCTGTCTTTTACATTTGCTTTAGTTTTTTCTACATTTACTTACTTATAATCGATCAAGATCTGTCTGGCCCTAGATGCAGCACTCGACGAACTGCTGGCCTGCAAACTTGCGCTTGAGAATGTGATCCGTCTCTTGGCCAAATGGCTCAGCCGTCTGCCTGGCGATTTGACAGCCCACTTTGGCCTTGCAGATTTGCGTCTGCCAGGACTCATGTATTCAGTCTCTACGGCATTACAGGTGGATTGCGTCTCGGCGCCGATGTACCTCTTTGCGTATTTATCACATAAATGTTCTATTTCTTCGGAGAGTTTGCTCCGGTTATAACTAGAATAAGAGAAAGTTTCATCCTATTCATATTTGAAGTCAATTCATTACTTTTATTAATAGAGAGTGAAGATTTGAAAACCTAATCTAGATGACTTTAGCAAGGTCCAAAACAAGTAATTTTTGAGTATACTGCAGGGGTAGTTCTCTATTTTTAGAAATTCAAGCATTCTTTAAACAATCTGAACGTATCAAAATCTTATGACCTGCCAATAAGTGCATTGATTGTTCAAGAAGGGGTCTATCTAAAAAATGGTGTACGATCCTTGAAAGAACAAAAATTCTCTATCTATTAAAGCCAAAACTGACCTATTTTTCAATTAAATTTTGTAATGGAACATTATGAATTTAAATATGTCTGATTCTTTTACTCTTGAAGGAATTCTGAAAGGTTTTTCAAAGCCATTTGTATAAATTTGATTTGATATGAAAAAATTTACTAAGCTTTTTGTACTCACTGTAACCCATGATGCCTTGAATAGAGGATGTCTGGGAACTCCTTATTGACGGCTTCTTCATGCTGACCTTCAATCAGTATCGAACTAGTGCATCCGAGTGACGAATTGTGACTGCCATTCAACGATGCCTTCTCTCCCTCGGATTTTTCTATCGTCGCTTGCGTCAGATTTTCTGTGGTCCAAAAGTAACTTTTGTTCGCCTCCAGTTTTTCCAAGATGTCATCCACAGTCAATCTAGTGATGGTTAGGTCCGGTGGTGGGGGCACACCGCTCAAAGTCTTTTGCACTCTCTTGATCAACCGATGATCAAATTTGTGAACGAACCTCTCCTCAATAATTTTCGGAGAGGCCGAAGGTTTGGCCTTACTGCTCTCATCATCAGAAAATAAGTCAGGGCTTCCCACTTCGCTGAATTTCCTTTTACGGCATTTGCTTGGCGTCTTGAAAGTTTCAGCGAAATTCTCCTTGTTTTTCGTCGAATTTCTCCGCTGTGGGATGGAGATTTTACTTGGACCTGCTTCTTCAATATCACGAATACTAATATTTGTCACATTTGTGAGAACATTACTTCCGGTTTCTGTCTCATTTGATATCTTGGTTTTGTCTTGAAGTTGTTCTGTCTGAACACTAACTGCATTATTGGTTTCATTATTCAAATCTAGAACGCATGCGGATGAACAGCTTCCATCATTTCTAACATTCGAAATTTCTTCAACTTCAATATTTTCCAACTTTAGAGGAGTTACATTGTTCATTGTTTCATTCTTCAACAATACACTGGTAGATAATATTGTAGCATCTTCAGGTTTCCCTGATGAAATAGGATACTCTTCAATAAAAACAGGAAGATCTTCTATGTTGATCAAAGAATCATCTGCAACTGGGTCAGAACTTTTTTCAACAAAAGGTCCATGTGTTTCTTCAGGAGTATCAGATTTTTGTACCAAGATTTCATTGACTGTAGGATCTGTTTCTGTTTCGGAAATATTGGGTCCTTCCCTGGGTGAAATAGCCTCTTTCACAGAAGGACTCTTTCCTGTATGTTTCTGTGTATTACTCAAGAATCCCAAAAACAGTGAATTGATCTGGTTTTCAGTTGAACTGTACCCATTTGTGCAAATATCGAAACAATTTCTGAACGCTAGATTTGTACCTTCCATAGGAACATTTTCATATCCAAAAAATGGACCATCACTAGGATTACTGCTGATATTTTCATCATCATTCAAGAGGGGAGGACTTGAATTCAGTTTGTTGTTTAAATCATAATATATGGGTGGAGCTATTGGAACCACTACGGAATTGATTGAGCTACCTGAATCGGATTGAAAACTATTGAACTTAGGTAAAGCTGCACATTCTGCTGCAGCATTGGCACAATTCAACACAACATTAGACAAATTGTCAGAATTCCAAACCGAAAATTCTTGAATACCCTCTTCGCTGGTAGTAGCTGTGATAGTTTGATCTGGATCTGGACGCTCCAGGAGAGCATCTTCGCTAATGTAGACAGATTTAGGCAGAAGCGATTTCAATATTTCTACAGATGAATTGTTCAAAGTATCTGGTACTGAGTCGGAGTTAGATTCTTGATCTAAGTTGTTAGAAACATAACCACTATCGTTATCCATTATCAAAAAACAACCGGAACCTTGAGCGATATTTCCCGATTCAAAAACAACATCCATAATTTGTTTTCATTTAGTCATTAGAAAGTTCATGAGGTCAAACAAGTTATCTGGAGAGCCCACATTTTCAACAAAAGGTACTCACAGCTTCGTTACTCTTCATCCAGTCATCCACAGATAGCAGTAACCACAGCTGTCCACTGCATTTTCATTCGGAGCAATAAATTATATTATGAAGCGTCAAAGTTCAACGTACTTTTTCGGCAGATCACATATGCGAACTTACTTTACGAAAATATTTAGAAAAAAGTCTATATAAGAGTGTATAATAATAACCGCGCTAAATAAATTTCATAGTGCACAGAAAACAGAAAAATATACACACCAAACTCGTAACGTCATAAGCAGAGAACCACAGAACAGACCCATATAGAAGGGAAACTCCCCTACTAAGAAGTGGGGTCAAGTTTCAGCGCCCCCATGCGGTGGTTCGAGGAAATAAAAGCGCCCTCTGGCGGCCGGAATTCGAAACAAATGAGCGGGAAAATTTGAAATGCTTCCTATTTAAAATCATTTGATTTGATTTTTGAAGTTCGGGATTGAAACAACGTACTGGAATGAGTTAATATAGCATGTCAAGATGCTATATTACCATTCCAGTACGAGTTGTTTCAAATCCAATGTTCTCAGAAGCTTGATGACTTGAATAAAAAAAACACATATGTAGGCAATGATATAACTATATTTCTTCATAAATAAATCATATATACATCACAGTGTATGTAAAGAATAAAATAAGAATAATTCTAATGTCCATATAATATACATCAAAGTTTATGGGTTTATAAGTAAAAAATAAAATAGAAATAATTCTAATGTCCATATAATATACATCAAAGTGTATGGACTTGATAGGAAAAAAATAAAATAGAAATGATTCTAATGTCGATATATACATCAAAGTGTATGGCCATATATGTAAAATATAAAATAGAAATAATTATAATGTCCTATGGGAATTATTGGTTATAGGACTGAAGGAAAACACTGTTTTTTTTTAACTTAGTCGACGTTTCATCAGTACTTTGCTGATTTTTTCAATTCAATTCAATTTGGGAGAACCCTTCATCATAAAGCACTAATATTCATGTAACCAATAATTCCCATATATATGTAAAAAATAAATTCACACTTTCACTCAAAATAGGATTTTCGTATTTGTTCAGTACTTTTAGTAGTCAACAAGGGATTACAAACTTTTTCCATCCAAAGTTTGATAATTTCCGGTTGTTTATTATCTGCTTCAGGAAACCGATGACGTTTACTAGTCTTATCACCACAGTTCGGCACACAAAATTTATTGCTTTTAATATTTCTATTTTCCGACATCCTATTCAATTATCAGAAAAAACACTTAGGGATCACGATGCACTTCACACTGCAGACAAAGACGAAAAGAATGAGGTTATGGAAATGTTTACAAACGTAAAATCAGCGATGGAAGCGACCCCATGCGGTGGTTCAACAAACTAAATAAGGGGTCCAGTTTTTGTAGCTGAGTTTCCCCTCTATCTTGACTTACTTTATGCAGAGAACATCAAATATCAAATCGAATGTCGTCATTGCAAAGACTTCAATGCTTCTTCTACTTGAAATGAAACAGTGGCGTAACACGGATATCAAAGCAAAATAGCAAACAATCGTATATTATATATTGTTGTATAGTTTGTAATTTATTGTTCTGTAATTTGTACTATTCACTATTCCACTAAGAAACATTGGTAATGCAGATGAAAAGAGGATGCCCTTCGAAGTTTACATTTTTACTGCCAGAATCTAGCAGAAGGATTACCGTTGTTTAATTTTTGGGAATATAATTACTATTATTACGTATACTTAATATAAAGAAGGTTAATTGCTATTAACAATACAAAGGAATTGGACTGGAGCAGATTGATGTTCAAGGTTAAGAAAGTGAATAGCAGGCATAACGACAAAGATTAACTCTTTGATGGAGGTAGGAACTTTATCTAGGTGAACCAGTTCTTTTTTTATTTGATCTCATCAGTACCGCATACCTCAACCAACGATGACAACCAAGATCTTTTGTGGAATGCTGAAAGCTACTAAAGATTAAAGCCAAAATTGTATTACTGCGAGACACCGTGAACTTGGCGATCCTGGCAGTCTCCCTGATTGATAGATTTTTACATTCTAACATGTCTTGCTGTGATGATTACTCGTGAGTATCAATCATTAGTGATGATGATTTACACAATCGTAAATAATATATCTTCTAGCACAAAAGTATATTTACGTACGATGTGAATGGGATGGTTAATTAAAAGCAAAAAGCTACCCCCATACAACGATGCAACGCCACTGGCGTTCAAAATATTGCTGGTAAACTGAATGACATTCGATCTGTCACATGAATGAAATTTCAAATTTTGACATTGGAATTGGATTGTATGGAAATCCAGTTAGGATAAAACTTAATTTTTTTATTACTGGGTCTGTTTTCACAATAACTGGTCTATACAAAAAACGAAACTTCTGCAATTAGCACATTAGATAGGAATGAAATTCAACATTTAGATAAGCTTATTAATTTTTTTCTAGAGCACAAAAAGGTATGCTTCCACTGTGCGCGATAAATTTGCTATTACCCGGATTTTTCCAGTTGTTCTAAATAAAAACAGAAGAACTCTTTTCACTAGTCTTCCATTTTGTATGTTTTGATTTTGCCTTTGAGGAACTCAAGTATTTGTGTTCTGTTACAGGGGAAATTTTCATGAATACTGAGTAATGTCGGCCAATAATCCACCTGAAGTTGCACCTGAAGGAGTTAATCCAGAAAATAATGTAATAGGAAATGCCCCACTTATTGACATTCGGATAAGAAACAATCAACAGAGCCCGATATTCCATATACGAGACAGATTATTCCATACTTTATTCTTCAGAGCAGCAATTGCCTATGCAAGAACCTTTCCTCCATCTTTCAGACGTTTTATAGAGTTTTTCATCTTGTTGCAAGCTCTATGTTCGTTCTTCATATTAGTGTATATACACATAGCATTCTCGAGAACCTCTTCATGCCTTCAAAATGTTAAAGAGGTTTGGCCGAGAGATGGAATATTAAGGGTTGAGATTATGACAAATCCTTCACCTGATTACAATATTGAACATAGTTACGCCAGAGAACACAAATTGAAACAGGGGAAAGTAGATGATGTTCCCACAGTTTTAGGATTATTGACAATTGATAATTTTATCAATCTTGAGCCTTCAACAGTAGAGCAAGTTCCTCAAGAAACAGAACCACTAGATCAGTCTTTACTCGGTAAGTGTAAAGTGTAATTTTTAGTAACTCAGTCAAATGAAAATATGGAATTCTATCGGCAACTGTTTTTCTAGGATATCACAATGTGAATGATCATCCAGTTAGTAGGAAAAAAGGACCACTGGTGAATGTCACAAAAGTAACTTCCAATATTTGGGATAAATTAGATGCTGCTACCAATTTTTTCTTTTATGGTAGCGCCCCCAATTTGTCTACGTATTCAAACGCATCAGTCACCGAGACGAATCGGGAAAATATAGAATTTCAAAGTCCCAATGAAGAGAAGGAAAAGGACGATTTTAAAGATATGGGTAACAATATTAATTTCATTGTTTGTTCTTTATCAAAACTGACAACTTGATTTCAGTTTGGCCCGATGATCATTATATAGTTGAATATTCTCTGGAATACGGTTTCTTGAGACTGAATCCTTCAACAAGGGCTAGATTGGGTATTCCTGTTCTCATAGTAACCTTAGATCCCAATAAAGACCAGTGCTTCGGTGACTCTTTCAGTAAAATGATATTGAATGAATTTCTGGGATATGACGATGTTTTAATGGCTTCTATCAAAGCCCTGGCAGAACAAGAAAACAACAAGGGGTATATGAGGTAGGTAAACCACAGAGAAATATGAATAATAACAATATAAACGAAAATGTATGAAAGATCGTCTTGAAGCTGAATTTTTTTATCGACAGGTGCATCTGAAAATAATTCTTGAAAATACAGTGATATCTTGTGGAAGAGTGAAATTTAAATTCCCATCTGTCTTGGTTATGTTGACTTTATTTTACACAGAAAATTTAATTAAGCGCTCTATGACAGATTAACTTTCTATGAGTTTTGAAAAGAAGAAGAAAAATTATTGATTTCTTTCAACTTTCTTGCTTGATTTTCTTATATCTCCCAGAATATTTATTACTTTCGTTGATTCATAATTGTTTGTTGAATAACGTTTTTTATGGAAGAAAATTTGTTTTAGAAATGTTGTCACAGGAGAACACTATCGCTTTGTCAACATGTGGATGGCAAGAAGTGCATATTTTGCTGCTTTCTTCATCATGATAATATTTGTAAGTTTTCATTTTGATTCTTTCATTTATTAGATACGATCTTTCTGGTATATCTTTCTGAATGTTTTGAATGTGAGGTTAAACAATATTTTTAAAAATACTCAAATTAGTAAAAGTGTGGAGTTTCTTCAATACCACATGATATACAATCTTTACATTATTTAAAACCAACATATAAGTGATTAAAAATGAGAATACTAAGCCTTTATTGTGCAATTGATTTTCCCATTTTGAACATAATTTTTTTCAACGAAAAATTGATTTGTTATTTCGTTGATAAGTGGAAGGAAAAAAATGAGCCATTGTAAGATTGAAAATTCGAAATTTTGCTGACCGAATTTTTTTTTCGAAAATTCGTTTTTTTTCATTTTGAGTCTAAAAAATGAAAAAATGCATATTTGGCGTGAAAAAATCGCTGCTCAGATCAAGCAGATGGAAATCTATGTATATTTTCAGCGATTTTCATTCAAATCTATACATTTTTGAAAATTTGAACGAAAAATAGGTTTTTGCATCGGTAAATAAAAAAGTTATAGTCTGCTAACATAAGCTTTATTTGAAAATGGCGCTCAGGGTCATAGAAAGACGCTTCGTTTAAATCGTGGGGTGAAATCTCTCGTTCCTCTTTGGTACTACCATATCACTCCTTCATTGGGTACGTTCGAAATACAATGGAGGAGTTCCCTACATGTTGGGCAACCTAGAAAAAAGGCTAAAAGGTCTACCAACGGGGAATGATTGCTTTCTAACGAAACCTACTTCATTCTTTCCGCAATGCTCAAATATATTTATGAAATTCTACCGAGCTTTCTAGAGTTAACTGTTAAAGAGAAAAAAAGATTTTCATAACCTCGATTGCTGATTGGTTGAAATTTATGTTGGTATTACTACTTCTTTTTACAATTGACATATTTCATTGGCAAATGTCATTTTTACTGATGTATATAATATTAATATTGTCAATGTGCTGTATAGCTTACAAAATACAGTAAAACAAGAATGCGTTCAAGCAAAGATTGTGCACATAACCAAAACTTTGCCCATAACCTAACAGATTACTTTGTCCTTCTTGACATTTGCCAACGAAACATGTCAATTGTCACAAGAAGTAGTAATACCAACATAAATTTCAACCAATCAGCAATCGAGGTTATGAAAATCTTTTTTTCTCTTTAACAGTAAACTCTAGAAAGCTCGGTAGAATTTCATAAATATATTTGATCATTGCGGAAAGAATGAAGTAGGTTTCGTTAGGAAGCAATCATTCCCCGTTGGTAGACCTTCTAGACCTTTTTCTAGGTTGGCCAACATGTAGGGAACTCCTCCATTCGTCGTTTAGTAGGCTGTGGATTTTTGACAGTTGACGTTTTGTGTTAAAATTTCAAATAAAAAGTGTTCAAATCGCGTGTTGGATGACGATTCAATAATCGAACTCTCATTTTGGAATTTCGAATATTTATTCTATGCCGAAACGCTTAGTGGGGTGGTTTAGACGACAACGTGACAACGTCGCCTCGATCCCGGATCGTCGAGATGACGACGAAGCATCCCCGTCACCCGATAGGTGACATAATTACGTTGTAGTAGGCCACTGGGAGTCAGTTAACCCCTAACGACTCCGGAAATGATTTATTCGGTACCGGAAATATGATCACCCTGATTAACATCCAACACTTCCCCCGACCGTTCGCACCGATTCCCTTCACGCCGCTTATTTTTCCGCTCTATCTCTCTCTCTTTCCCTCTCTATCTCCTTTTCTCCTCCCACCCCCCTTCACCCGCTCGAGGAGGATTACTTTAATTAACTCTCCCGAGATGTCCCTTTTTTTTCGACCTTACCTCCTTCTTTTTACGGAATCGCGAGAGGCGGCTCCGTCCCTTTGATCGTCGCCGGAAGGAAGTCGCGAAATTAAAAACTAATGAAAAATATTTCCCAACTTTTTTTTTCACGTCGGGAAATCGAGTGTCACGATGGATTTGTCCAAACAAGTATTTTTAAGGGGGTCGGATTGAAATACTTCTCCGAGTCTTTTCTCCGTCCGTTTTTAAGTATAGGATTCCGCGTTGTGGGGAATTTTCCGTTTCGAGGTAATGCAATGATTGTTTAACCAAAAACATCTGCATGTGAAATGTTGCCAAGATAAGCATCGAAATTTTTCCAACTGCCTTGAAAATTTGCCAACTCCCCTCAGCATTAGGGGAGATCATCCCAGTTTGAACAGGAGGGAGGGAATACGAAGACAGCAGTGGGTCGAGGATCAACGTAATGCACAGTGGAACAATGGGGCCAGTGTTTATAAACAAATGAGTTTAGATTTCGTCAACTCCAATGGATGCACTCTTGTTTGAAGGGAAGGAGGTCGAAGATATTCATAACAGATTCATTCATTGCTGTATCCTGTTACCGGGATACAAAAAGACATAAAAAAGAACGGTTGTGGTTTCGAGGCACATCGGTGGGTTCTCCGCTTTGTTTTCTGCACCCTACGGGCTTTCGCACCAACAAAAATCGTACTCGCAGCGAGGGCGGAAGCCGGACAGGACGGTGTGTCTCTCCTTTCTTGCTTTCGGTTGTTCACGGGCTTTCGCACCAGCGCTAACCCTCCTTTTTTGCATTTAAAAAAACGAAAGTTCGCCCAACGATTCGAAATGAAAATGTTTCTCGAGCTCGTCAGTAGATTCCACGTAAAAAAGTGCCTGTAGAAGGTTCAAGTTTCAGATCTGTAACTTCAAATACAAAACAGGTATGAGAACTTTGCGAAATCGTCAAAATATCGTTTTTGCCAATAACTCAAAAACGAATAATCGTAGGAGGCTACTTTGAGGAGCTGTAGCAGCAACACTTTGTAAATGTCTCAGGCGCCAGCTATCCTCTAGAGGAGAAATGACAAACCAACTTCGGTGGCTTCGAGGCACGTCTGTGGGTTCTCCGCACTGTTTTCTGCTCCCTACGGGCTTTCGCACCAGCAAAAATCGTATTCGCAGCGAGGGCAGAATCCGGAGAGGACGTTGTGTCTCTCCTTTCTTGCTTTCAGTGGTTCACGGGCTTTCGCACCAGTGCTAGCCCTGATTACAATGGGGAGAGAAGGGCCACGATAGGGTGGGTTGAAATTGAAGCTACAAGTTAACAGTACGGGGTGTTGGTTTACCTCTGGACTCGCTACACTGCGAGTCTACACATAGACTAAAAAACCAGACTATTAGGCGACCAAACTTACAATTTCTAAGGGCTAATTGCGACTGTGTGCCCTCCTGTGACTGAAGAGACCCAACCGTGACCTACTGAACCTTCCACACTCCAGGCATGGATAGTCACCAACCAGATCTGGCCACCGCTGTATTCTACTCGAGTCTCCATTATAACTGTGCACTATAGATCTCCACTGTGACCTGTCTAACGCTAGTTGTTCCCAGTTATGATTGGCATTAACTAATTTTAGGGATTGATGTAGTGTATCCTTAAACCGCTTATACTGGCCTCCTGGTTTCCGAGCTCCCTCTGTGAATTCGCCATACAGAGCTATTTTGGGGAGTCTTGTGTCTTGCATCCTCATAATGTGGCCGCTCCATCTGTGTCGGGACCTCGTTACTTGAGTCTCAATTGTTGTACAACTCGCGCGTTGCAAGACTTCTGCATTCGAAACTTTGTGGAACCATCTGATGTGCATTATATGTCTTAGATGACGTTGCTGCGTTTGTAACAGACTATAGTTCGCACAAGTGCTTTTGAAGGAGCTGGCCAGCTCACTCTCCAGACATGAATAGCATAGAGAATGTCTAGACAACTACTGTCTTCCCCAGAACAACCGAATTACGATATAGAGGAACTTTTTAACACTTCGCTGGATATTTGGACCAATTTGTATCAAAAATTTCATAGATTGCCTACCAGAGAGTATGCCTCGAAGAGTAGAATACTCCAAGTGAGCTCATGGGGGACCAATCAAGTGTTAGCCTTATCGAAACTTCCAATTCTCTCTTCATTTGATTCTGTTTTTCTGTTACTCAAGAATTTTCTTTAGGTAAGACTCTCTTCTTCATGTTTTCAATTGAAAATTTTTTCCGTGAAACTCTTCAGGATATTCTTGCAATGAATTGATGGAACATCAGATGTAATCCCTATCATTTGTTGAGCATTGTTCCATTGTAGTTACTGCTGAATCCGTTTCCAAAAAATTCAGGTATCTATAACTTCGCTAAATAATTTTGCTCAATGATAATATCTACTGAAATGGGCAATTCTCAATTTGGGTTATCACAGCATATGCAAGTTTAAACTGAAACAAACAAACGCAACAACGTCATCTAAGTCACATAATGCAAATCAGATGGTTCCACAAAGTTTCGAATGCAGAAGTCTTGCAACGCGCGAGTTGTACAACAATTGAGACTCAAGTAACGAGGGCCCGACTCAGATGGAGCGGCCACATTCTGAGAATGCAAGACACAAGACTCCCCAAAATAGCTCTATATGGCGAATTCACAGAGGGAGCCCGGAAACCAGGAGGCCATTATAAGCGGTTAAAGATACACTACATCAATCCCTGAAATCAGTTAATGCCAATCATAACTGGGAACAACTAGCGTTGGAGAGATCACATTGGAGGTCTTTGGTACACAGTTATAATGGAGACTCGAGGAGAATACAGCGGCGGCCAGATCTGGTTGGTGACTATCCATGCCCGGAATGTGGTAGGATCTGTAGGTCACGGTTGGGTCTCTACAGTCACAGGAGAGCACACAGTCGCAATTAGCCTTGAAAAATTATAAGTCTTTTTGTAGATTCATTCCCGGAAACGGGATACAGCAATGAATGAATGAAAACTGAATAATTATGAGTTTCATTGATGAATTTTTCAAATGCCACGCGAAAACTGTTCAAAATCATGCTTAAAATATGAGGTTTCAAAATTTGAATCGCTTCGTTTCTAGTTTACGATTTGGCAACAGCTCCTACTAGAAAATAAAAAGAACAATGGTTTTTTTATAAAATAACAGCAGTTGATTTACAGCCATCATAAGGCGCTTAATCACTGGCGTGCCTCAACAGCAACCGGCCATAAAAATCCCATAAAATTTTACGACCTTCCTCGTTTGTCGCAGACTCCGTAGACAGCCATCTTTATCTATCTCATCAAGATAGTGTATTTGTTGTCCTTTATCATCAACGCATATTTCAGTCGATGTTGCCAACTTGTGCAATAGAAACGAAACGCTTTAAATTTTAAACACCCCTTTTATTTGTCATTTTTAAGTATTTAACGCACGGGGCTTACTTGAAGTTTATCGAGGAAGGCTTATATTGTTTTTTTTGTCGTTCTTTCTTCCAAAATTCCTTTGTCGAAAATAACAAACCGACCGAGTACGTAGTGGACGTCAGCGTGACGAGCACCGGGTCGGGATCCGTCACGTTTCCCCATCATCGACGGCAAATAACTTTCCGGGCCAACCGAGGCGTGGAAAATGAACAGCACCGGGAGACCAGGAAATTGTGCATCGATGCGCGGGGCGCCTCATCGGCCTCAGTCAGTGCCACGTGAGCCCAAAAACACGAGGCTACACCTCGTCGATTTCCCAACTTCCCGGACCTGACGTTGACACACGTTGTCCAAATTCGTAACGAGGCGAGATGAATGAAAAGGGGGTCATCGATCTGCTTTGGTTTTATTGTCGAGTTTGTTGGGAACTATCCACTTTCGGGCGTCCGAATGTGGAAATTGTTGCGTACTTGATTAGGGAATGAAACATTTGACATATGCTTTGATATCCAGCACCCCATCTTTTTGGGGATTTTTCGAAGATCACCTTTTTTTCACCAGAAAAATCATCACAGACCGGAAAGTGATGCACATTACGAACGAGCAACTCTTCTAGTAATACATCTGAGAACCACAGTGATCTCGAAGCAACCGTTCGGTCTTGACGAATTTTTAACTGAATTTTTTCGAAGGTCACTTTTCCAGTACAGAAAAATTATCACAGATAGGGAAATGATGGTATGGATCATTTCGTTGATTAATTCGAGATCTCAGATTATGAATATTCAACTAGATTTTTTGTAACATCAGTATTTCAGGGAATAAATCACTTTTAGTGGAAAATTTCGAAAAAATTGGTCAACTTTGGGGAGCTGTAGCAGCCAGGAAAAGAGATTTAGACATATGCTGGTTTTTTTTGATAATAGACGGATCTTTTGCAAATAGAAAATTCAAATTTTCATTCAGCTACCGCGAACAGTTTAGATTTCATGATTTTTTCCGCGAAGGTCCAAAATTTCCTATTTTCCATTGACCATAACTTGAAAAATAAATTTTTTAAAAAATATCTGTTTGCATATTTGTGTTCTACGCCCTCGAATTAGTTGACAGTATAAATTCGGTTTTGATCGGAGATCAAAAATATTTTTCGAAAAAATCGCAGTTTTTCCATACATATTATGGAAAATTTGAAAAATTTTCGATCTTCCCGATTCCCACCGAAATTGGGCTATTTACTAAATCGAGGGCGTAGATTACGAATATGCAAACAGAATTTTGCTGAAAGGATTAGTTTTAAAGTTATAGTCGATGGAAAATTCGAAATTTCGGACCTTCGCGGAAAAAATCATAAAATCTGAACTGTTCGCTTAAGGTGGATAAAAGTTAGATTTTTCCATCTGCAAAGGATCAATCTATCACAAAAAAAATCAGCATATGTCTAGTGCCTCTTTTCTGGCTGCTACAGCTCCTCAAAGTTGACCAATTTTTTCGAAATTTGATTTATATCCTGAAATACTAATCCTAGGAAAAATCTAATTGCATATTCGTAATCTACGACATCGATTTAGCCAAAAACATGACCCAGATCGATATAGTTCGAAAAATAAAAAAAATTCAAATAATTTCGTCTGCTCCAACACCGAAAGGCTTAATCTCGGAACCTATCAGGTGTACAGAGACAGTTTTAGTATCATATTGTAGCAAATTTAGTCTTCTTCAAAAACGTTCTGAAGAAGTTTCTTCAAAAACTAGTCTCTTAGGGTTATAATCGCCGAAATTTGAAAAAAATAAGGTTTTTTTCGATTTTTGACAGAGTTGCGTTCGGCGCTCAAGGTCACAAACTTGGATTACTACTATGAATTGTTTAGAATTTCTATACACTATATAGGCAATTCGATTCTGGTAATGTGACACAAGTGAGAATTTACATCTTTGCTGGCAGGGTTTTTTTTCGGTCGATCCTGTCAACTGCGACCCAACGTTTTAGGTCGATCCAACATTCCGCCTCCCAAACCAAACGCGGCTATCGCACAGACCAAGCTCTACCCCGAGATTTTTTCCCGGCCATCGATCATCCAACGTGTGGGATATAACCGATATTTTCGACGCGAAAAAAAAATATGTTGGGTCAAACGCGAGACTAATTAATTTGTGGGGGCGGAAGGGCGCGGGGTCGGGGGTAGGTTGGGGTCGAGATACGGCCTCCGTCGTATCTGATTGATTGGTGAAACAACATGTTGACGTAACCTGAGCGATTGTATCGGAGAGTTCGTTATTTTCGATTGGAAACATACGGCATGCAAATTTATCCATGTCGATAAGTTTGCCGTCATCATTTGACGCAAAGCCCCCTTTAATGGAATGAGTACGGCTGGGAGACAAACAAGGATTCTTGCCCGGGGGGTGAGGGTAGGCGGGGTGGATTGCTAGTGTCGATACAGGGATTATCGCGTTCGTCCTTCTGCAACTTACTGGGCATAAATTAAGACGCAGAGCTGGATGACTTACAGTTCGAGAGGTTTTTTCGACTTTTATGGCAACTCCAAGCAACATATTAGCATCAAACCATACGGATTTAAGGCAGAAACACTCTGTAAATGTCTCAAGCGCCAGCTATCCTTTAGAGGAGAAATGAAAAACCTACTTCGGTGGTTTCGAGGCACATCGGTGGGGTCTCCGCTTTGTTGTCTGCACTCTACGGGCTTTCGCACCAACAAAAATCGTACTCGCAGCGAGGCCGGAACCCGGACGGGACGGTGTGTCTCTCCTTTCTTGCTTTCGGTTGTTCAAGGGCTTTCGCACCATCGCTAGTCCTCCTTTTTTGCATTTGAAAAAACGAAAGTTCGCCCAACGATTCGAAATGAAAAATTTTTTGAGTTTTGAGCCCGTCAGTAGATTCTACGTAAAAAAGTGCCTGTAGGAGGTTCAAGTTTCAGATCTGTAACTTCAAATACAAAAAAGTTATGAGAACTTTTCGAAATCGTCAAAATTTCGTTTTTGCCAATAACTCAAAAACGAAGAATCGTAAGAGGCTACTTTGAGGAGCTGTAGCAGCAACACTTTGTGAATGTCTCAAGCGCCAGCTATCCTTTAGAGAAGAAATGACAAACCTACTTCGGTGGTTTCGAGGCACATCGGTGGGTTCTCCGCTTTGTTGTCTGCACCCTACGGGCTTTCGCACCAACAAAAATCGTACTCGCAGCGAGGCCGGAACCCGGACGGGACGGTGTGTCTCTCCTTTCTTGCTTTCGGTTGTTCACGGGCTTTCGCACCAGCGCTAGTCCTCCTTTTTTGCATTTGAAAAAACGAAAGTTCGCCCAACGATTCGAAATGAAAATGTTTCTCGAGCTCGTCAGTATATTCTACGTAAAAAAGTGCCTGTAGAGCGTTCAAGTTTCAGATCTGTAATATCAAATACAAAAAAGTTATGAGAACTTTTCGAAATCGTCAAAATTTCGTTTTTGCCAATAACTCAAAAACGAAGAATCGTAGGAGGCTACTTTGAGGAGCTGTAGCAGCAACACTTTGTAAATGTCTCAAGCGCCAGCTATCCTCTAGAGGAGGAATGACAAACCTACTTCGGTGGTTTCGAGGCACATCGGTGGGTTCTCCGCTTTGTTGTCTGCACCCTACGGGCTTTCGCACCAACAAAAATCGTACTCGCAGCGAGGGCGGAACCTGGACAGGACGATGTGTCCTCCTTTCTTGCTTTCGGTGGTTCACGGGCTTTCGCACCATCGCTAGTCCTCCTTTTTTGCATTTGAAAAAACGAAAGTTCGCCCAACGATTCGAAATTAAAATGTTTCTCGAGCTCGTCAGTAGATTCCACGTAAAAAAGTGCTTGTAGAAGGTTCAAGTTTCAGATCTGTAACATCAAATACAAAAAAGTTCTGAGAACTTTTCGAAATCGTTAAAATTTCGTTTTTGCCAATAACTCAAAAACGAGGAATCGTAGGAGGCTACTTTGAGGAGCTGTAGCAGCAACACTTTGTAAATGTCTCAAGCGCCCGCTATCCTCTAGAGGAGAAATGACAAACCTACTTCGGTGGCTTCGAGGCACGTCTGTGGGTTCTCCGCACTGTTTTCTGCTCCCTACGGGCTTTCGCACCAGCAAAAATCGTACTCGCAGCGAGGGCAGAATCCTGACAGGACGGGGCGTCTCTCCTTTCTTGCTTTCGGTGGTTCACGGGCATTCGCACTTTTTTGCATTAAAAAAAAACGAAAGTTCCTCCCAACGATCGATTCGAAATGGAATTTTTTTTGAGCTCGTCAGTAGATTCCACGTAAAAAAGTGCCTGTAGAAAGTTTAAGTTTCAGATCTGTAACTTCAAATACAAAAAAGTTATGAGAACTTTTCGAAATCGTCAAAATTTCGTTTTTGCCAATAACTCAAAAACGAGGAATCGTAGGAGGCTACTTTGAGGAGCTGTAGCAGCAACACTTTGTAAATGTCTCAAGCGCCCGCTATCCTCTAGAGGAGAAATGACAAACCAACTTCGGTGGCTTCGAGGCACGTCTGTGGGTTCTCCGCCCTGTTTTCTGCTCCCTACGGGCTTTCGCACCAGCAAAAATCGTACTCGCAGCGAGGGCAGGATCCTGACAGAACGGGGCGTCTCTTCTTTCTTGCTTTCAGTGGTTCATGGGCTTTCGCACCAGCGCTAGCCCTGATTACAATGTGGAGAGAAGGGCTACGACAGGGTGGGTTGAAACTGAGGTTCCAAGTTGATAGTACGAGGATTTGGTTGACCTCTGGACTCGTTGCACTGCATTCCTTTGACGTCGGTCCCACTGGTACTTCTGGTACACGGTGTAAACAAGAATACCGAGTGATATTCGAAATCCTCATGGATTCTGCGCCATTGTTAGATCATGTCTACACTTTTAAACAACCTTCTTTACGCCTGGGTTAATTATTTCGCTTCAGAGGTTTATTATTGGAAACGATAGACCGAAAACCGGCAGATTTAAGTACAGATTCGTAATAAAACCGAATCGTCGCGCTTTAAATGTATGTTTTTATAGGCCCACCGCCCACGCGATTCCCCTCGCACCGGACGCCGATAAGATCGACGCCCGCTAAGGCGTCCGGTCCATAAAAAAAAAACGGTCGACCTGCAGACCCCGAAAATGAAGCGGGGGGTGAATCAGACGCGGACGGGGGCGCCTCTGTAATTTGAATATTTATGGCGTGAGAATTCATTAAGGGCCGTTTCTCTATCGACTGTGAAATTTTACGGTTCACTTTTTGACGATAATATAATTAGGAAGTTGGCGGGGTCTCGGGTGGGCCGGGTGTGGAACTGCCGCCGAATTAACATAACGCGAAATTGGGCTTGGAAAAAGGGCCGTTAACGTCGCGAATCCGAACTTGATGGAACGTTAGTTTTCGGTCCGTGCGTCACGTCAAGTTGTCGAAATAGAAGAGAAGAATATGGACGTTTACCGGAAATAGTAGACCAATCGGTGCCTAACCTCACTTTTGTCGAACTGTCAAATGTCAGAAACGTCAGGCGGGAGTTTATTCTATGATCGTGGGTTTGTTTATATTTCGAAGGTCAAAACTCTCAATTTTTACTATACGATTATTCTAATTTCGTTTGGCTGCTTTAGCGGCCGAAGAGGCACAGCAGCGGAAGTACTAACAAAAAAGGTCAAGTGTACAGGGTGTCCCAAATTCGATGTCCATAGTGAGGAAATCTCGGAAACTGGAATAGCTAGAGCTAAACCGATGACACGTTTCCTAGTTCTTTTTCAGAGTAACAAAGAATGGTGGAAACCTTCTACGTAGCCTTCTACGATCCTTCGTTTTCGAGTTATTAGTAAAAAACGAGATTTTGACGTTTTCGAAAAGTCCTCATAACTTTTTTTGTCTTCGAAGTTGCAGATCTGAAACTTGAACCTTCTCAGGCAGTTTTATACGTAGAATCTACTAACGATAGATTTTTTCCAACTAAAAAATGAAAAATTCAATAAAATTTTGCATTTTAAAAAACGAAAGTTAGGAGAACCTTTTATGGCAACTCAAAGCAACAAATTTGTATCAAATCATATTGACTGAAGGCAGAAACACTTTATAAATGTCTCAAGCGCCAGCTATCCTGTAGAGGAGAAATGACAAACTTAAGTAGGTTTGTCTTCGAGGCACATCGGTGGGTTCTCCGCTCAGTTTTCTGCTCCCTACGGGCTTTCGCACCAGCAAAGAATCGTACTCGCAGCGAGGGCAGAATCCGGACAGGATGGTGTGTCTCTCCTCTCCTGCTTTCGGTGGTTCACGGGCTTTCGCACTAGCGCTAGCCCCCCTTTTTTGCATTAAAAAAAAAACGAAAGTTCGCCCAACGAGTCGAAACGAAAAATTTTTTGAGCCCGTCAGTAGATTCTACCTAAAAAGGTGACTGTAGGAGGTTCAAGATCTGCAACTTCAAATACAAAAAAGTTATGAGAACTTTTCGATATCCTCAAAATCTCGTTTTTGCCAATAACTCAAAAACGATGGATCGTAGGAGGCTATGGTTTTCGCCATTCTTTGTTTCTCTGAAGAAGAGCTCGAAAAGTGTCATCGGTTTTGCTCTAGCTATTCTTGTTTCCGAGATCCCCTCACTGGACATTGAATTTGGTACACCCTGTACAGACAATCCGTTACCGGTTTTTCAAATATGTCATAATTAGTCATTTTTTCAGAAACGCTTTGTAACTCTAGAACGAATCAGGATGTCTTTGATCTGCTTCCTGATATTTGATTCATTTGAAAAATATGGTCGGGCTTTTTGAAGGTTTTTGACCTAAGTTTTATAGTTCTCGATATGTTTTTAGTGGGCATCGAATTTGAGACACCCTGTACATCATTATTGAAGAGTCAATCGAAATACCTTTAAAACAAGGTGTCACCTTTCCCATTCGAGTATTTTAGAGGTATTTTATAGGTCTGATTAAAATTTATTGGAAACTCGTACAACCGTATAAAATGTCATTCTTTTGGCATTTTTTTCCAATTTTGCACAGGGGCTGAGATTACCTCTTCAAATTGACACAATGTGTATATATATATTCGAAAAAGAAATTGGGTGTTCTGCCCAACAACTTTATTCAAAATCCTTAACCTTCGATGAACATTGTAGTTCCTCTAATCGAGAGACTCAGCTATATCAAAACATTTGCATAGTAACAGCAATGTTTTCGCACGAAAAATACATTCATATTGTTTTTAACCTAATCACCCTGATCGTAGAGGTGAAGTACCTACCGGTATGTTTTGATCGCATTCAAGCTTTATGTAGTGTGCTTGTTCAGTGTGTGGTTTGTTTTCAGACGGTGTCCGTGTCCATGCTGCTGCGATATTCTCATCATCAGATATTCGTGTTCATAGGTGAGTCCTTTGATTTATCCTTTTAACACGTTTCGCGTACATTCGTTGCACCGCTTTAGAAGGTGGAGAAAGCCCGCTATTCGCGGTTTTCAGTGTTTGCTGCCAGGGATCGATGAGGAGCGAACGGGATATTTATGGGAGATTAAGAGAAAAATCGAGACCTCTGATTACTCGATTTACACATACTAGGCATTAGTAGGTTGGGGAGAAGGGGCGATGACTAGCAAAAGCTACTCCAATGGATACCCGACAAAAAGGAAATAAACAAACTGAAATACATTTTTCTCGTTCACCAAAAAAGAAAGTTAACGATATATAATAATAATAATAATAATGATAATAAAGAGCCTTTATTTTGTATTCCATGAAATACAATCATGAGGCGAAGTTTATCCTATAGTTATTCTACTTAACCTTAACGTTCCTTTTTACTTAAACGTTATTGTACATATTGTTACGAACACCCTGAGTACGCTTCTGTATCTGGAACAATCCAGAAGCCTCAAGGATGCCCCCTGTAATGGCGACCAAACAGGATGGTACTTACGATTGTGATTGCCAGATACAGTCAGCGATACAGAGGCGGAGTTGTACAGGGTTGAAAAATTCGTTTTATACTGAGGGGATCTCGAGAACTATAAGAGCTAGAAGAAAACAGATGACACATTTCCAAGCTCTCTTTCACAGAAACAGAGAATGGTGAAAACCATAGCCTCCTACGAATCTTCGTTTTAGAGTTATAAGCAAATAATGAGATTTTGACGATTTCGAAAAGTTCTCATAACTTTTTTGTCTTTGAAGTTACAGATCTGAAACTTGAACCTTCTACGGGCACTTCTTCACGTAGAATCCACTGACGAGCTCAGAATATTTCTTTATTTCGAATCATTAGGCGAACTTTTATTGAATTTGTTATTTTTGAATTGGAAAAAATTGTTTTGTCAGTAGGTAGAATCTACTACTTATAAAAGTGCCTAAGAAGGTTTAAGTTTCAGATCTGTAACCTCAAAGGCAAAAAAGTTATGAGAACTTTTCGAAATCGTCAAAATCTCATTTTTTCTAATAACTCAAAAAGGGAGAATCGTAGGAGGCTACGGTCTTTGTTTCTCTGAAAAAGAGCTCGGAAATGGGTCATCCGTTTCCTTCTATCTCTTATTGTTCTCCAGATCCCCTCAGTAGACAACGAATATTCCCACCCTGTACATAATTCGGTGTACACAAATAACTGTTTATAATAATTGTAAATGGAGTTTGATTTATCAGAGTGTACTACAAATGTATGGAGCCCACTATGCTATATCGGGATTTTCTTGAGCGTCGTTGGCATCTAGTGGATTTTGAAGATAAGTAGAAAGGGCAAACAGCGGAAATAGTGAAAGAGGTAATGTGGAATCTATCTAGACAATTCTATTCGTATCCGATACATTTCAAAAGTATTTAGTAGTTATGTTGAAAGCGACGAAGCGAGGGACGTCGCTGTCTTAGGTCATGTAGCAATGGATCCGACGTTTAGTACTAGGAAATAGCCCGATGCATCTGGTGATCTCACTGTATATGTAGATCGGCAACGTTGCCGGCTCATCGAAAAGTAAAGGGATTCCGGGACTCCTCCGGGTTTTCCCCTACATCGACCCCGGAACTCCGCCTTCTTGTACGTATCTCCGGAGGTGGCAATCCGGCCTACGTCCTCCTATTATTCATCTTCCAAGACGACGCGGCGTTTGACTCTTGGGGTCTTTCAGCGTGGCCGGATTAGGGCCATCAATCATCCGCAACAATTTATGCCCGACTCGTCGTCCCGTTTGTGTGTTCTTTTCAGCGGAGGAACCCGCGATAGCGCCGCGTATTATGGCCACGTTACTTCCGGTGAGAGGACAAGGGAGGGAGACGGACGCGAAGCACCCCAAGATGATACCCCAATGGGGGTATCGATTGGTGGATGCCGAGTATGGACTTGTCGAAAAGTTGAGCCTATTGTGAAGTTTTCCTCGAACAGGGGCTTCTGGTCCAAGTCGTCACTCAAAAATTTCGCAGAATTACCTGTAAAGGGGAAAAACGATTTCGTCATTTTAAGGCTCGCCTTCAAGTGTTCGAGGAAAATTGTGTTTGCTCATACTCTCATACTGCCCCATTGTCGCTCCCAAGCCCAATTGGGAGTTCTATATAGTTCTATATTGGCCCATATTTGTAATTGTGGCTACATCAGTCTATTCTTGCTTATAGCTCTGTTATGTCTTATATGGCCTATTGTAGTTTATACACAGGCTATTGAAGTTGAAAAGGTCGATTGTGTTTTCAACTGCCTATGTGGCGCACGTAGAGCCTATTGTGGCTCATACGGTCTATTGTGGCTCAAACAGATTTATTTTCCATATTGTGGCGCACATTTTAGCTTATACTTGCCCGCATTATCACTCCTACGCCCAAATGTATGCATATGTTCTATATTGGCTTATGTTTTTTATTGTGGTTCCACCAGTCTGTTGATCATAGATCTGTTATGTCTTATATGACCTATTCGAGTTTATACACAGTTTATTGGGGATGATGAGATCAATTGTGGCTCGAAGTGCCTATTAAGGTGCTCGTGTGGCATATTGTGGCTCATACGGTCTATTGTGGTTCAAACATAAGGTCTAATCTCGCAAATTTTTGCTCATACTGGTCCATTAAGGCTCCAACGCCCAATTGGATGCATATGTTCTATATTGGCTGATATTTTTAGTTGAGACTCTACCAGTCTATTGTTGCTCATAGATCTGTTATGTCTCATATGGCCTATTTGAGTTCATACACAGTCTATTGAGGATGACAAGGTCGATTGTGTCTCGAAGTGCCTATTGTGGTGCTCGTGTGGCCTATTGTGGCTCATACGGTCTATTGTGGATCGAACAAAAGGTCTATTTTTCCTATTGTATCGTCTATTTTATCTTGTTCTTGCCCATTGTCGCTCCTACGCCTAATTAAATGCATATGTTCTATATTGGATCATATTTTTAATTGTGGCTCCATCTATTCTTGCTTATAGATCTGTTATGTCTTATTGAGGTTGAAAAGGTCGATTGTGTGTGGAACTGCCTATGTGGTTCAAGTATAGCCTATTGTGGCTCTTACGGTCTATTGTGGCTCAAATATAAGGTTCATTTTCCCTACTTGAGCGTCTATTTTAGCTCATTCTGGTCCATTGTCGCCCAGTTGGATGCATAGTTCTATATTGGATCATATTTTTAATTGTGGCTCTAGAAGTCTATTATTGTTCATAGATCCGTTATCATTTATATGGTCTATTGCAGTTTATACACAGTGTATTGGGGCTGATGATCAATTGTGTCTCGAAGTGGCTATTAAGGTGCTCGTGTGGCCTATTGTGGCTCATAGGGTCTATTGTGGCTCAAACATAAGGTCTATTTTCTCTATTATGGCACATATTTTAGCTGATACTGGCCCATTGTCGCTCCTAGGCCCAATTGGATGCATATGTTTTATATTGGCTTAAATTTTTAATTGTGGCTCCACCAGTCTGTTGTTGCTTTCAGAACTGTTAAGTCGTATGCGGCATATTGCAGTTTATACACAAGCTATTGAGGCTGATAAGGTCGATTTTTCCTCGAATTGCCTATTGTGGCGCTGATGTGGCTCATACGGTCTATTGTGGCTCAAACATAAGGTCTATTTTCCGTATTATGGCGCACATTTTAGCTCATACTGGACCATTGTCGCTTCTACGAGCAATAGGTTGCATATGTTCAATATTGGCTTATATTTTTGGTTGTGGCTCCACCAGTCCATTGTCGTTCATAGATCTGTTACGTCTTACATGGCCTATTGTAGTTTATTATCCGTCTATTGCGGCTGACAAGGTCGACTGTGCCTCGAAATGCTTATTGTGACCCTCCTGTGGCCTATTGTGGCCATCCTGTGGCCTATTGTGGCCAACCTGTGGCCTATTGTGGCCCTCCTGTGGCCTATTGTGACCATCCTGTGGCCTATTATGGCCAACCTGTGGCCTATTGTGGCCCTCCTGTGGCCTATTGTGGCTCATACGGTCTATTCTGGCTCAAAAATTTGATTCTCATCGTTGTCACGAGTGTCACGAACATCTGTATATCTCAAAGTAGCGCCTTTATTCCACCTTCTTTTCTCCATTCAATTTCTCTCAATTATGCGTGGGGCTCCGGAAGTATCCTGCGCCGAATTTTGCATAACGTTCGTATTCCCCCGAACCTCCCGGATCATCCCTCCAAATCTCCCGGATCTCCTTTCCCGGTACGGTATACCTTGGCGGCGTCACCTTAACTCCGGATATAAATCACGCGCGTACGGAAGCACGGCCGTTTCCGTATTTACATCGGACACGCGACGAAATAAAGAAAAATAGCCAGATTTGGCTGTTTGGTCCGCCCCGGGGAACCCAGGGCTGGACGGACACGTTTCTTGAGTTCTCGCGGGTTTCAATATTCGGTTCCAGATAGGGTCATTGATGATAGATGCTCGCCCTTTCACAATTTACTTTTTTTGCGACACTCTGCAGAAAAAGTTCATCATTTTCCTCTATCTAACTCAGTGTTGGCCCTGAAAGTCTGTAAGGAACTGGTTCATTCACGATATACACTGCGCAAAAAAAATTAACGCACATTATGGAAATCTCAAATTTATTCTACGACTGAAGGTGTTCTCAATGATAATTATTTTTATCAGAATCAGCATGCATATGTTATCCACTTTCAACGGTTTTCTTCAATACAGATTACAGATGTTTTTTCCCAGCAGGAATAAAAAAAGGTAATATTATCAGATTTCGAATGTATTGGCTCCATTCTAAAATCAGTTGTTATCGATCAATTTTAGTGATCAATAGTTTTTCTTTCGTTTGATTTTGTACACACGCTATGCAACGTGAAACACGCAATTTGACCCAAGAGGAATGTTCCCAAGCAGTAGTTTTGCGAGAAGAAGGGTGGACATAAACAAGAATTGCAGAAAGGTTTGTAGTTTCCCATACAAGTGTGTCCAGAATGTTGCAGCGATTCAGGGAGACAGGTATGAATGTCCGAAGACCAGGACAGGGGTAACAACTGCCATTCAAGAACGTTACTGGAGAGTTTCTTCGTTGAGACAATGGTTTGCAACCGCTCGCCTCCTTCAAATTCATCTTGAGCAATCTCATGAGGTGCAAATTAGCACTCAGACAATAAGAAATCGCCGCAGAGAATATGATTTAAGGCCTCGTGTCGCGGCAAGAGGCCCAGCTCTTACCCCAGCCCATCAAAGGGCGCGTTTGGATTTTTCGAGAGAGCATATCCATTGGGAACAGGCCGATTGGGAAAAAAGAGTTCTCTTCACAGATGAGTCTAGATTCTGCCTCTACCATTGTGATCGGCGTTCCCTTGTATACAGACGTCCACATGAAAGATATGCTCAGTGCAATTTCCTGAATACTAGTGGTTTCGGGGGAGGATCGATTATGGTTTGGGGTGGAATATCTTTGAATGCTCGCACAGACCCAGTGGTCGTTGATAATGGAGCTATGAAGGCTGATAAGTATATAAGGAACATTCTTGAAGAGCATGTAGTGCCATTTGTCCCATACATTGGTGAAAATTTCATTTTTATGGACGATAATGCCAGACCCCATCGTGCGCGCATCGTTCAGGAGTACCTTGATGAGGTTGAAGTCTCTCGAATGGAATGGCCAGCAAGAAGTTCAGATCTCAAATCCGATTGAGCAGCATGACTTAGGAATCTAACACGGAGAAATCTGGGAAGGATTAGATCAGAACATTTTAAGATCACTCATTTTGAGTATGAACCGTCGTTGCCGAGGTGTAATTAACGCAAGGGGTGGAAATACCAAGTATTAAATCACTTACCAGCATTTCAGTATTTTGAAAATTGTTCATTTCTCTTCTTTCACATAAGATTCGGTGAAATCCTGAATTTTTCTTCCATTTAATGTGTCTTGTTTCGTTCAAAACCGTACCCTAGAGAACATAAAAAATAAGGTATAAAGTCAATGTAGAGTTAACTTTCATTAAAATTGAGATTTTCAGGATATGCGTCAATTTTTTTGCGCAGTGTATTTTCTCAAGGAATGAATGTTGCGTTAAAATCTCATCGAGTGAATTCTCTACACTATAGTTGAATGCCCATCAGAATGTCACAACAGGTTGCGGAGTCGTGCAAGCACAAACAAACAAACACACATGTCCAAAAAAAATCGAAGAATGTAGATGTTTGAAAGTGAATATCCGATGGGAAATAGACCGATATGGATTCGCGAATAAACTACTCGATTCATGGATTAAGCTTCGTGAAAACTGCGGATTGAAATACAGCGAAATTAATCAGGATTCATGACGAAATAATACCTATCCCAAATGATTTTCGGCCGGAGCTGGAAGTTGAAAAAAAAAAGGGGGAATATATATGCTCGTACATGTGGGAAATCAGTTATTCATACGTGCAATAGCCAAGTGGAATTATGTAACGAGTTATATACTGGACGTGTTGAGTAATTTAGGCTTAGGCTATTTCCGCCAGTTGATCATTTGTTGTCTCTGGATATTTCAATGTGGAACTGAGTAAAATAGAAAAACTGCCAACCGGAAGTATATGATGAATTTCGTTGTAGAGGTATTGAAATTCCGGAAAAATATCGCCCTTTATCTCTGAAATGGCTGATTCGAATAGGTTATAAGGCATCATTCATTGCCAAGAGGTCAATAAAAAATTCTACTCCAATCATTATCGAATGGTACAAGCATAACAATTTCTAAATGATTCTCCGAGAAGCTGCGACATGCATGCAAATCTGACATTTGCTGTGATCGGAGAAGCCACATTAACAAGAAATAATATTATAATTTCCACAACACCTATGCTTGCTCAACTGAAATCCTTGATGCTGTAAAAAGAACAAATTATCAGCAAAGATTCTGAGAAGTGGTAAGAACGTCCGGATGTTCACGAGTTTTGGAAAAAACAACTTTTGTGTGATTTTATGTTTGGTCCTTCTACTCAAGATTACTCTGTCTCCCCCTGAAAATAAAGTAATAACCGAACTATTGATTATTTGAAGTTTCCTATCGGAAACTAACCAATCTTCCGGAATATTCAGTGTACTGAAATACTCAGACGTGCAACCAACAATGAAGAAACGGAGTTGTCGAAAAAAAAACCTTGTTGGAGGCGAGCAGGGCGTAATTCAAAATTACGGCAGTAAAACACCGGTTGAATTTTCCGTTTAATAAAACGAGATCGATGAGGTAGGTACTTTGTAAGTCGTAATCTAAGCAGCGCGCCCCATATCGGTTACGATTCTTGGCTGTGAGTTTTAATGAAGTTCGGAGATGTTTTTGTGGCATTATCTACTACCTGTTTCCGCGGTACAAGTTTTATGTATCCGACGGAGGCTGGTTAAGTGAATGAGCTAAGTTATGCGGGAAAATAATCGCAGGGAATTGTTCATTTTCATTTTGAAATATTCGGGATTTATTGTTTCGGACTTAGTCGACATCGCAGTTGTGCTGTTTATACTGCTAAACTTACAAAAATCTGTTGCGATGCAAATCTACCTTCGATGAGATAATTTATGGAACATCTCTGCCCAGACGTGCTCGATGCAAATCATGTCTGGAGAGCGAGCTGGCCAGTCCATCGTTTTAGGAGTTATATCTCCCTTTGTTTAGATTTTCATCGTTGAAATAGCATTTTTAAAAAATTGCGAAAACCTGTATTTGCTTACTGAACTTTCGGATATCTAACACTGTTTGACAGAAAATCAAATTCTTAATTTTTCCATTTTTCAGATTTCGAGTTAAGTGGTAAGTTTCTCTGAAGGAGCAAATGTTCTAGTAATAAATCTGAGAATTTCGTCCATCTCGACGCAACCGTTTCATCTTGAACAGGTTCAAAGTTCAAAGTTCGAGTAGTTTTTCTTCCAGGAAAATTGTCGCAGATCTAAATGTGATACATATTCTGAAAGAGCAACTTTTCTAGTCACAAATCTGACAATTTGATCCATTTCGGCACAACCGTTCGGTCTTGAGGGAGTTTCAACTGACCCCATCTTTTTGGGAATTTCTCGAAGGCAACTTTCGAGTAGTTTTTCTCCCAGAAAAATCATCGTAGATCTAAATGTGATACATATTCTGAAAGAGCAACTCTTCCTGTAGTAAATCTGAGAATTTCATCCATCTTGACAGGACCGTTCGGTCTTGAGGAAGTTTCAACTGACCCCATCTTTTTGGGAATTTCTCGAAGGCAACTTTCGAGTAGTTTTTCTCCCAGAAAAATCATCGTAGATCTAAATGTGATACATATTCTGCAAGAGCAACTCTTCTAGTAATAAATCTGAGAATTTCGTCCATTTCGGCGCAACCGTTCGATTTTGAGGAAGTTTCAACTGACCCCATCTTTTTCGGAATTTTTCATGCAAAAGTTACCCTTTGCCACGCTTCATTATTGACGAACGCATAACGACCCCCGATTAGCTTTTGGGAGACGTCGATCGTGCAGAAGCTGTCGTCCGAGAGTTCTGTCGGGGAAACAAAGTTTCCCCTCTATGGAAACAAAGTTATTACCGTCGTCAACATATGATGATACCACGGGGCTGTTCGTAGTTTGCAGTTGGCGAACAAGTATCCAGGAACAGGGTCCTGGCGGTTCACCGCCAAAAAATTGGACCCGACCGAGCGAAAATGACCGGATACGGCGGTTTCGGCGGCCTACGTCGGACTTTCTCTCGATAATCTATAATGTGTCCACTTTGAAAATGAAGTCTGAAAACTGAATACGAGGATGTATTGATATCTAGTTAGCCTAGACCAGTTTCATGCATAAAAAAAATATTGCGTTACCATAGCAACGAACAATAACTCATTAGAAGTGTCAGTGTGAAGTTTGAGGTCAAAAAAGTAAACCAGAGTTACGAAATAAATTTAAAAACATGAGATGTCCACCGAAATTGTGAAAATCGAATAATTGGAGTATCGAGCCACCGGTTTTTAAAAGGGTTAAGAGGTAATCAGATTCACGAAAATATGCTTAATACCCTTGGTGATCTATGTCCTTCGTAGGCGACCGTGAAAAATTGGACTGCAAGCTTCAAAAGAGGTAAATTTTCCATTGAAAATGATGACCGATCGGGAAGGCCAGTTTCTGTGTCAGTCCCCGAAAATATCGATGCAGTTCATGACATGATTTTATCAGACCGTCGAATTGGGCTAAAACGGATATCTGAAGCAGTGAATATTTCATACGAACGCGTTCATCATATAGTTTACGTCAATTTGGACATGAGAAAAATTGCTGCAAAATGGATCCTCAAATGTTTGAATGTTGACCAAAAGCGTGCAAGGGTAGAAGCATCGCGTTCGATCTGTGCTCGATTTGAAAACGATGTAGACTTCCTAAACCGAATTGTTACCATGGATGAGACTTGGGTACATTTCTACGATCCATAAACAAAGCAACAATCGATGGAATGGCGACACTCTGGTTCTCCAAGACCTAAGAAGTTTCGTGTCCAAAAATCTACTGAAACAGTTCTTGCTTCAGTGTTTTGGGATTGCCATGGAGTAATCATGATTGATTTTTTGGATAAGGGTAGAACAATAACCGGAGATTACTATTCGACATTACTGATCACTCTACGGGAAAAAATTAAAGAGAAAAGACGCGGAAAGCTATCCAAGGTGTTTTGTTTTTGCAGGACAACGCCCCTGCACACAAATCTCATGTTGCCATGCAAAAAATTCGTGATTTAGGGTTTGAATTACTAGAACACCCCCCTTATTCACCAAATTTGGCTCCATCCGACTATCATCTCTTTCCTCAACTGAAAAAAAGTTCAAAAGGTCGTAAATTTTCTTCCAACGAGGAAGTAATAAAAGCTGTGGAGGTTTAGTTTGCACAGCAAGAAGAAACATTTTTTTGAGAGGTTTAGAGACGTTGCAGGTTCGCTGTAATAAATGTATCTAATTAAGAGGAGAATATGTTGAGTAATAAATATTTTGACATTGAAATTTTATTTGGTTCTATAGTAGGCTAAGAGTTTTTCAATATATCCTCGAATCTCAGAAACGAATGACATTTTTGAAAAAGCGGTGACTGGATCTGCGACTAAAGAACTGCGTTGAGAAATTCGGGGTGTCCTTTTAAGAAAACCGTCTATATCACTGAATCGGTAATCAAAAACTGTTCTGGAATTTTTCGAATAACACGAACATAAGCGAGGGCCACTGTGAGTGTCCGAGATTTATTCCGTATCCAGGTATAAAACGTAGCTTCGCATCTCCGTATAATCAAGGGACACTCGTAACATATTACATTTTCTCACCCCGTTTCTCGCGCGCGTCCCTTCAGATGATCCGTAAAAACAATAGATCAAGAGACGAGACGTCCGCCTCGAAATGATGCGGGTCTACAGTCCGCCATCAGGGCTCCAGATTGAATAAACGCCTGATTGATATTTATTATGTTTCAGTCGACCTGCTGCAAATGTTGGAATTCAACGTAACGGTCAGCTTTCCCGCCGCCCCCCTTCTGACCGTCATACTGGCCCTGGTTGGTAAGTGACAAACGATTTCCTAACTCGTAGGTGATATTGGCCCTGCAGACGAGAGGGAATTCTCCGCCGATATCGGAATTTATTGGCGAGATGAGCCGATGCCGAGAGAGGTCGACTTCTGGGCCCATAACCTGTTACGAACATTTTTTTTAGCTACAGAGCTCGAGTAACTTAGACGGTTCCACTGGCTTCACTAGCATGCAACAACGCCGAGTATCATACATTCATTGCTGTATCTCGTTACCGAGAATAAATCTACAAAAAGACAAAAAAAAAAGATCAAGGGTGCGAACAGACTTGTAATTTCTTAGTGCTAATTGCGACTGTGTGCCCTCATGTGACTGAAGAGATCCAACTGTGACCTACAGATCCTTCCACACTCAGGGCATGGATAGTCACCAACCAGATCTTGCCATCGCTGTATCCTTCTCGAGTCTCCATTATAACTGTGTACTAAAGACCTCCACTGTGACCTGTCTAACGCTAGTTGTTCCCAGTTATGATTGGCATTAACTGATTTTAGGAATTGATGTAGTATATCCTTAAACCGCTTTTACTGGCCTCCTGGTTTTCGGGCTCCCTCTGTCAATTCGCCATACAGCGTTATTTTGGGGAGTCTTGTGTCTTGCATCCTCAGAATGTGGCCGATCCATCTGAGTCGGGCCCTCGTTACTTGAGTCTCAATTGTTGTACAACTCGCGCGATGCAAGACTTCTGCATTCGAAACTTTGTGGAACAATCTGATGTGCATTATCTGTCTTAGATGACGTTGTTGCGTTTGTTCAAGTTGTTTAATATGTCACCTGTAGGGCGTCCAGCTTACGCTTCCGTAAAAAAGCGTTGGGAGGACGACTGTTTTGTAAACAGCTGTCTTGGTCTTCAGATTGAGGTCGTGATTTTGAAACACTCTGACCTTTAGCTTCCAGAATGCCCGTGATGCCGAATTGATACGGTTGTGTATTTCCGTGTCTAGGTTAGCCCTAGTATTTATGAAGCTTCCCAAGTATTTGAACTGCTCTACCTGTTCCAGAAATTCATTCTCCAAGCTGATATGTGTTTGAAGGCTTTGTGGCGGACTTACCAGGATTTTGGTTTTGTCGATATTGAGTCTAAGGCCTAAAGCTTAGCATATATGTTTATAGGTGTCCAGCATTATCTGTAGATCCTCTGGGCTGCTAGCTATAAGTGCGCAGTCGTCTGCATATTGAAGTTCCATGATAAACTTCGAACGGGTTTTTACTCTGAGGCGCTTCAGGTTAAATAGGCCTCCATCAAATCTGAAACTTATTCCAACACCTCTTACAGGCATACTCATGTCAGCAATTATCGAGACAGCTATGGCGAAAATATTGAACAGTAAAGGCGCTAATACGCAGCCTTGTTTTATTCCAGAGTTGGTTAAGAAATGGCCGGTTGTAGAGCCATTATGCTGTATCCTAGCGGTGTTGTTGGTATGAAGGCTTTTACACACGGCTCAGAATTTTTCGGGTACTCCAAGGCGTTCCATGATTTTCCACAGCGCTCTCTGATTCACCGAGTCGAAGGCACTTGAATCGATGTAGGGTGTATAGATCCTTGATTGTTGTTCACGGGCCTTCTCTTGCAGCATTCGCAGTGTGAAAATTAGGTCCACCGTTCCTCGATTTGGTCTAAAGCCGCACTGGGATTCAGGTAAAAGCTCGACTAAGAGTGGAATCAGACGATCAGCCATAATCTTCGAGAGAACTTTGCCGGCCACGCTAAGCAACGACATGCCCCTGTAATTGTTGCAATTTGACGTATCGGCTTTGTTCTTATAGAGGTTGATAACTAAGGCGTCTTGTGGCACATCTCCTTGTTCTCAGATCTTGCGGAAAAGTGCTAGGAGACTATTGACAATGTCTTCAACCAGAGCTTTGAATATCTCCGCTGGAAATCCGAGTCGATATTTTAATTCAGGACCTGTGAGTAATGCTCCTTCCATCTTTCGAGAATTTTTCTATCATCCGAGTATCCTAATTTAAAAACTCGACGATTTTATAATTCCGGGAAATGACCGGGCACAATCATCGCTCGTATGGATATAGACGCGCCATAGAAAACTCTCGTAATCTGTCATTGTTGCTGGCAAACATCGACAACGTATCGGAACAAACATCCAGCCCGATTATACCCTCCTTTTCCGCGTTTCCAACGGGAACACATCATAGGCGACCCGACAAAACGCGGTTCAAGGAAGCCCGTCTATTCGTTTTATATTTTCCCGTCCTTTATACACTGTTCTCGGAAACTGTATTTCACTTAAGGTGCGACAATAGTGTGAAGCTTTACGATTGTCTCTTTTATTCGCCATAAAGCGTTTTTACGGTTCGCTTTATATAATACAAATTTACGGGAAACCGCCCTCCACTTGACGGGCGTCCCCCCACCCCCCTACGACCTTGAAGCGTTCCCGTTTTGAATTTGCGCCATTTGCTCACGTTCAGCCCCTTTTTTTCGGTCGGTCCTGTAGGGTAGGCCTGTAGATTTTGGACCGGTCGTTATTTTCGAATCAATCCCGGTAAATATTTGCTCGGGGAGTTGGGATTTTTACGCCGAAGGAGTCGGGATGGCGATATCGGTTTTTTTTGACCATCGGGGAGATGGGTTTCGTGTCTACTGAGCGCGATACGGTTTCTGCTGGCTCTAATAGAATGCGGAGGCTTTTGCCAGTGCATATTATATGCAGTGTAACGCTCATGCCTGTTTGATCTAGGAATCTACAAACGGCACGCGCGGGCCAGGTAGTAAATCCGTCTACCCCTCGATAGGTGGCGTAACCATCGGTATATTTCTCAATGGAGCCACTCCATTTGAATATGGGCGCCCAAAGGCTATAAAAGGATAGATGTGTCATGGTCTATGCATAATTTAGCGATCATAACTTCACTTTTCTACGGCAACTTATAATAAACCACTAAATTCGTTCATTGCTGTTGGTTTCCGTAGGAAAAACAAAGTGTTTCTTAGAAAAGTTTGCCTTATTCCTCTCGTGAATAATATTGGCACCGTTTTAGATCAGGCTACTCACGGAACAGTTAAAGAAACAGTAATATCCTTCCTTCTAAGCTTAGAAGCAGATGAATTACTATACAGGCTAACGGAGCTTCGACTCCCCAACGATATGTTACAAGCCGCTGCTCTCTACTCAATCGCAGTTCTTCTTGCCCCAAAATTGTAACTTTCGTCAATCTGATTTTGGCAAAATTTTGTGAGAAAAGTCCGGCAAGAGGGGGATTCTTCGTCTTTCGTTTGTTTCGCGGCTGGCTAGACGGAGCGGTTTCGTCAAATGGGATTCTTCTACTCGTTACTCACGTAATTAGCAGATAGGTACCGATAAACAAGAATGACCAGGAAATTTGTCTATGGGGGGACTGATGTGCCCATAATGACAGTTCTACCTCGCGAGTAATTCCGTCTTCGATAGATTTACCTATCCCTGTTATGATCGAGAATGTTTTGTTACAATATTCAAGAAAGTTGTGGTCCAAATGGCCTCCACCCTGGAAAGGGAAGCTCGAAAATTGGTCCAAACAACCATCGCCCGCCTCGTTGCGATGATTTTTGAATGTGTTGCTAAGGAAAACTTTTACGTATTACTTTCTGATTGGTCGGGACGCTTTCTGTGGTCTCGATAAATGACATAGGGTACGTTCACTCCGAGAGTAGAGTATGAGTATGGCCATACTCAGAGAGCATACTCTGAGGAACTAAAAGTACGTTTGTGAACGCTTCGAGTAATCAGAGCTTATTCAGAGCTTGCTCAGAGTAGGTTTGTGAACGCAACCATAAATGTTTTAAAATGTCGAACCAACTGTCAAAATTTTTGCTTTTTCCGACTCAGTTTTTATGTATTTCTGGGACGTTTTAGCGGGTGCAAGTGTCAACTGAGAATGATTTGATGCAGCAGCCGAATTTGGGTTAAATCGCTGGCTGCCATGGCATCCCGGTCCGCTCTGGTGCCCGCGCGATGGCTCTAATTCTTCCAGAAGCCTTCGCTTCCCATCACGCGCTTCGTGGTCGTTGTCCGAACGAAGTTTCTCCATAGTAACGCCGCAGGTTAGGACTCGGCCCACGTGAGCGGCGGAGTTTCAATTAGCGGCTTTTATGATTCACGTATAACAGACATACCGTAAAACATCCCTATTGTCGCCGTTGAATGGGAGACTTTCTCTAGGAATTATCTATAAAACGACGAAAAACGAGGCCCTATTGCACGCGGGAACTACGTTCGCTCCGCCTACCTGATCTGGCGAACAAAGCCCCGTTTACTGGCGACGACAAAAGGAAATATTCTATCGCTGAAACGGTCGGTTTTACATCCTGCCGTAGAGACTTAGAAGACTCTGCTTTGCTGAAGCTCGTTTTGGACGATCCTTAACCTCTTCAAAGATCTAAATGGACCCCAGAGCTAGAATATCTCTTTCAACCTTTTTCGAGCAGTATATTTCTCTGGCATCAGACCAGGTCTTGAATATACTGCTGCCTTATGTGGAGCCCATACCCCATACCTTCATTGGAACTCTGGGATCCAATCCAGAGAAGAGCAGAGCAACTGCCCAACACTAAAAGCTAGTCTACAGAGGAAACTCTCAGATTTGTATCTCTTCTATAGACACTATACTATACTATACTATCCTGATACTCCGTAGGTACCGAAGTCCCCCTCACCAGTTGTGTTCTGTGTAGACTTTGTTACTGTGTCCTTACGCCACCTTAGGCACAGCACTGTTAATTTTAACCCAGCAGTGAATAGTCACCCGTACCCGTATCGACTAGAAAATTTCTTCCCTAGCCTGGGATCGAACTCAGTACCTTGCGGTTGCAATTTACTGAGCCGACGCTCTAACCACCAAGCTACAGACGCTGTTCAGCTAAATTCTCAAATTAACGCCAGTTTTTCACTAGGCCTATACATCTCGTTAATCTCTTTGCTGTTCTATTCACAACTCCAAGAAACTCAGTGTATCAATAATACGCCTTTACGGAACTGGAAAACTGTGGAACTCGCTTCAATCTTCTGCCACCAAAGAGAGCAATAAACAGCGGTTGATCCCCGTTCGGTGCTCCACTAGGTGAAGGATTTATTTCCTTGGACGGACGTTTCTGGAAAAATTCGATATTTATGTCTTCTTGGAAAAAGCCAGTTGGAGAATAACCAGAATCATATTGTGAATTGAAGTTGCGGTCTAATGGTCTATTGTGGTCGCATGTTTTGATCTTTGGCCCCAGTTCGCATCTACTGAGAATTCGAAAACCACATAGTTACCAACTTCAGTAACAGGGATGGGCTTAGTGCTGAAATTCCGTTTTCCTATATAGCTACCCTGGCTAATTGACGAGATGAACCATAATCTGGAAGGGTAACGATAACGCTTCGTTATTTATTGGTCCAGTAGATATGTACATTGTACCTAGAAAATTCCGACTCTAAGACCCTGTGCCAACTTGAGGGGGGCTGAAAAACCTCAATATTTTCGGATTTTTTCGGTTCCTTGTTCGTAACTTCTAAAGTAAGCGGTTTTCGACCAAAATGTTTATCTTCTTAGCTGTAGGTGTTGAGCCTACATTTTCTAGAATTCTTTATGTATTAACTCACTATTAATCAATATAGAGCTGACTAACCAATAGATAGCTATTAATCAATGGATGTGCCGATCGAATATTGGCAAATTATGAAGGTTTAGCCCTCATAGCCACCTTGAGGTCCTTGGAATCACGCTGCCAGGGATCTCAGCTGACATGGGAGTGCCATAATACCATAAAGCAACTGGCCAGAGGCAATAGAGTCACTCTACTATGGGTACCAGGGCCTTGTGGTGTTGAAAGAAATAAAAAAGCCGATGAACTTGCAAAAAGAGCATCTAGGTTAACACCTGCTTCTGTGGGTTCGGCAAATACCAATACAAGGCAGCAGTCCATCATTGGGAGTTGAACAACAGAATAACTCTCTGGAGAAAAACTGCTGGACTCGCTCAGTCGAAGAAATTCGACCTGCTGAAGCTGTCATGAGTTGAGCTTCGGGTGATGGTGGGACTTCTGACGGGGCACTATATGTGAAAGTCAGCAGATGAGATGTGGGCTCTGTGGAACAGAAGCAGAAACAGCTGAACACATGGTTTGCAAGTGTCCAGAGCTGGCTGGCCTAAGAACCATTCATATGGGGAAATATGTCCTGAATACTCACGAACTAACGGCCAAGGCTCCTAAGGATGTTGTCGGTTTTATCAACACCGCTGATGACCTCATTGGGTTCCTATGAATGAGTCGCAGTTCCTGAAAGGCTAATCAAGCCACAAAGGCCGAGCTACAACGTGGAAGCTGTTGGTCCTTGATCTTCAGAGATCCGGAAATGTGATCGGCTGTATCTCGGATAATAGTAAGCTTAGAAAAGAGTATTGTATTAAATTCAACGCTGAGATACAAGTCAAAATTCTGAGATGCAAGACAGTAGTGGGGCTAGAATTGATCGAATGACATTTGCTTTGTTGCATTCGATTGTTGCCAAATCATGTGGGTAAAATGCCCTCTGTAGAGCAGATTTGTCTCATTTAAGGCATGTATAGGCACATTTGGACCCTTAACCTACGCTTACCCTATCTCTTTTCTTTCAAAAGTTTTAACGGACGTTATTGATTTTGACAAGCTCACAGAGCTTCTGAGGGGTTCGTCATTACCTGTGGTAATGACGATATATAATATATATATAGATATATAATATATCTGTAGTATCCATATATGCTCGTAGGGTGTCAATAAGTCGATCGCTTCTTCGTGTTTTGACACGATTTCCGAAGGCCTCTCGCGAGCACTTTATAGGGATTACTAACGACTAACGGCCAGTTTCATAATCAAACTTAAAGCCCCTTCAATTTCAAAGCTTTTCTTTAACCTTACCGAAACTGACACTAAACGAAACTTAAATTGACTTTGATTATGAAACTGGGCGTTTCGATAAAGTGCTAGAACTACTAAGCACTAAGAAAGGTTTTGAAAAGTTCCCAGTACAAAAATACTCCAAGTGCTTTCACAAGCACTGAGCACGAAGCTTTGGGACAGCTCATCTATGGTGCAACCGAAGAGAAAACACATTCACGGATCAAATGCAAAAAAACAAAATTCATTTGACCTTTTTTAGCCCTCCTCCGGCCTTGCATCTCAAAATTCCGACTTTCAAGTCGGAATTCCGACTTGTTATATCAGAATTCCGACTTGCATGTCGGAATTTTGACTTGTACCTCAGAATTCCGACTTGTATCTCAGAATTCCGACTTGTATCTCAGAATTCCGACTTGTATCTCAGAATTCCGTCTTGCATGTCGGAATTCTGACTTGTATCTCAGAATTCCGACTTTTTATAACAGAATTCCACCTTGCATGTCGGAATTCTGACTTGTATCTCAGAATTCCGACTTGTATCTCAGAATTCCGACTTGCATGTCGGAATTCTGACTTGTATCTCAGAATTCCGACTTGCATGTCGGAATTTTGACTTGTACCTCAGAATTCCGACTTGTATCTCAGAATTCCGACTTGTATCTCAGAATTCCGACTTGTATCTCAGAATTCCGACTTGTATCTCAGAATTCCGTCTTGCATGTCGGAATTCTGACTTGTATCTCAGAATTCCGACTTTTTATAACAGAATTCCACCTTGCATGTCGGAATTCTGACTTGTATCTCAGAATTCCGACTTGTATCTCAGAATTCCGACTTGCATGTCGGAATTCTGACTTGTATCTCAGAATTCCGACTTGTAACTCAGAATTCCGACTTGTTATATCAGAATTCCGCCTTGCATGTCGGAATTCTGACTTGTATCTCAGAATTCCGACTTGTTATATCAGAATTCTGCCTTATTATATCAGAATTCTGCCTTGCATGTCGGAATTCTGACTTGTATCTCAGAATTCCGACTTGTAATTCGGAATTGTACATATGGATTTTTTTGTGTGGCGCTTTCGTACATTCACGCCGTACCGCCAAGAATTCTCGAAAATCGAGAAAACCATCAACCATGAAGCGTCTTCCGCGTCTCTCTCGGAATCCAATTACGTGTTAATTAACACGGAAGGGATTTCTTTCCCAGTCATAACTCCTCCGCTCTTATTGTTCCGCGTTGGGCCGCCTTCGGACAGATCCGGGAAAAAAAAAAGAGGGAAAAGAGAGAAGTCGACTCCTCGGGAATTATATGCGAGAAAGTTGGCGGCGGCAACTCTTCCCGTTTACGGTTATTGTTTATATCGGGAAACACCTGCACTGGGCGCGCCGCCAACCGGAAACTTTCCCGGAAGAACTTTACGCGTATTTTTGCGGTTTTTCACAGATGAAAAACGCCACTTCGGAACAACGAGTCGAGTCGGACGGGATTAATCAGCCGAGGGAGGAAAGTCTCTCGCGGTTCGCGGAGAAATAGTTCGTGCGTACTCCTGTCGAAGTGAAAAAACGTTTTGCGGCACGGATATTGAGAGAAACTATTGTTCCAATTTATAAACAGGCGGGTCACCCATCCAGATGATCAACTCGTCCAATGCTACAATAATACATATTCGATTCAGAGGAAAACTAGTCGATAATTTCATTATTATGAAAAAAAATTGACATTCCGCACTGTACAGAGTGGGCAAAATTCGTGGTCAGCTAGAAGAAAACAGATAACACATTTCCGAGCCCATTTTCCAAAAAAAAAAAGAATGGTGAAAACCGCAGCCTCCTACGCTACTTCATTTTCGAGTTTGACAATTTCGTAAAGTTCTCATAACTGTTTTGTCTTTGAAGTTACAAATCTGAAACTCGAACCTTCTACAGGCACTTTTTTACGTAGAATCCACTGATGAGCTCAAAATATTTCTTCATTTGGGATCATTAGTTGAACTTCCATTTTTTCAAAATGCAAACTTCTATTGTATTTGTTATTTTTGAATTGGAAAAAAATCTATTGTCAGTTTATTCTACGTATGAAAATGCCTAAGAAGGTTTAAGTTTCAGATCTGTAACTTCAATTCAAAAAATTTATGAGAACTTTTCGAAATCTTCGAAATCACAATTTCTGTTTATAACTCAAAATCTAGAAATGATAGGGTGGTTCTGTTTTCAGATTTGGATAAGTCCTTGAGAATGTGTCATCCGTTTTTTTCTAGCTGCTGTAGTTTTCGAAATCCAATCAGGAGACATCGAATTTTGCCCATCGTGTACAGGGTGGGTAAAATTCCATGGGGTTGAATGGCAGCTCTGTAACCGTAAGGCTAGAGAAAATGGATTTTCAAAATATGGATAATGGCCAAAACCGCATTGCTCTCTATCTACTTTTGTTTTCAAGTTATGGTTGGACACTCATTTTTTTTTGAATTGGTGCCTCTTCGTCGTTGACATCGGCGATATCGAAAAACAGATGTTACACCCTACATGCACTTTTTTATGTAGAATGCATTGGCGGTGCCGAAGATTTTTTTCCTATATCACTTTTTTTTTACATATTCCACTGCCATTTTTATTCTGATTCATCATATGCTGGGTGAATCTAAAAATATTTCAACAGTAGATTCTTGACGTCAAATGAAACACTATTTCCTCTACCATTTTTTTTGAATAGGATCGGTTTGACAGATACAGGCTGTTGAAAACCAATAAAAAAATGTTATTTTCAGTTTTATCTCACAAACGGTTTTATCGAATGAATTATAGTTTGGAATATAGTTTTTTATTTATTTGATGAATCTATTTCGAACACAAGATATCACCCACGTCTTCCAGTTTTCTCATTGCGTACCAAGAAAATACCAAACATTCAAAGAACCCAACTCTTCAAACTAAGTTGGACGCTATCTAATGAATGTTGGAACGTTTTGTGAAATAAAAGTATTCCTCACATTTTCTCATATAATCGAATTTTCGAGTAATTTGATGTTCAAAAATTAAAAAGTATCTATGAAATTTGAAAAATTGGTTACTTTGGCTGAATACAACTCTGTTTAAAAGATCCACAGATGTGAAGTGTCACAGGTCAAGCTAAATTTTAAGGTAGTTTTGTTTTTCCAGGGATGGAATAGCTAGTTCAGAAAAAAAGTGTTTCTTTTGACTGTTAAAATATCTGTACGAGTTAAAGACTCACCCTGTATATGGTGGTGACAAATTCGATGCTCACCACTAATATCTATTCCAGATAGAAACTCCTTTTATTGACAAAAAAGTTCTGCCTCTGCAAGTCCTCCTTAGGTCACTCCAAAGTGAAAAATCGGTAATACATATATGATATTCCAAAATTGCTTACATTTTCTTTCTTTCACGGGCGATTGCCATGAAATTTTGAAATCTTTCAATTTTATCACCATTTAACGAATTATAAGAAGGATTTACAACAATAATTGTAGAAAAAAGCTTTAACGGCATTTGGCACAGAAGAAAGATCGAAGTAATACGAAAAACTGACTGGTCATAAATGGGAAAAGTGTGGTAGAAATGGAAACCAACAGTTAAAAGGGTGATAAAATTGGCTATTGCACCAATAAAATGATGCATATTGAACGGGAAAACACCGAGTGAGAATCAGTTGTTGTGGCCCACCGACTATTCTTCTATTTCAAGAGTGCTGTAGACTGCGTACAACCGAGAACAGCCTTGATGGGGGACTTTATGTGGCAGTGCAATGAAATTCCCCTCAAATTTACCATCTGCAAGATGACAATCAGGACTTAGCTGCAAATTTAAGTGCCATCTGCCAAAACCTTTTTTGGGAATTCTAGTTATGCTCTATATAAGAATTTTTGCTCATGTCCTCGTATCGTTGCTTGAGGACTAGTCACTATTTTTCAATTCCAGTGGGTTGGTATTTTCTTTTTAACATTGAAAAATATTTCTGACTCTGAAATCATCGGTAGGTTTTGCTCCTTTTTAAATGTTTTCAGTTAGGCAGTATTGAATTTGACTTCTGAGATGGTTTTTCCCAATGAGGCGAATCGTTCGCTCAATTCGGATGAAAAAAAAAAACGTCTCGAGCAGGCCCGCGTTTCGAAAATTGTTCGGAGCGGGCGCATCCGACAAAAACCGTTTTCCACCTTTTCGCAAATTAAATGAACACGGGAAAAACCCCCCCGAAAGGAACGAGATAGGTCGGATCGGCCTGCTCGGCGATTTTTTTATCTTTCCATCTGGCGGGGCAGGCCCGCTCGGGGCCAAAACAAGCGAACATCGCGGCGAAGCCCAAGGAGCGCGAGCCGGGGGTGTGGGTGGGGTGGGGGGCGCGAAGGGACGGCGGAAGGGCGGAATCAAGGTTGTTGATCTCGTTTTCGCGAAAGGCTAATTCCGGCCTTTCATTTAATGGTGTATCCATCCATTCTTCACAATTGCGCATTTCCTGTAATATCGATCGAAGGGTTGCCTATCTCGGTTCTGCGAAGTGCGTCGGGCGATCGGACGCCCAGCCGTCTCTCATCATGGCGTTGATGGGACGGTCACCGACGTATCCTACCTACGTCGACAGGCCATAATTTTTCAGGAAACGTCGAAAGATTCCGCAAAAAGTTCCATTATTTCCTCAGTGTTCTAAATATGCCCTAATTGTGTTGCTCTGAGGAGAACCAATAAGTATGAAACCATGACCAATATGCAGTTTGTCAATTTGAAAAGGTACCACCCTTAATCACTAAAAAGGCAAAAAGAGGTAAACTTTGGATCGTAGAGGGACATTTTATACGGTTGGTTCTACTGTGAACGTATAATGACAGTCAACCCTAAAATCCTTATTGGGCATATATTGGGAAAATATCATCCATTTCCAAATTCGGCTCTTACATTTCGAAAAACTTGAACAGCAAGTGTGTATTCTTACTTTCAATTCTTCTAGATCTCGGGACTGTGCTTTATAGACTACTTTACATCTAAAGGTGTCAAGTGTGGGGAACGTGGTGACCAATCAATCGGCCCTCTTCTATCAACTCTTTAATTTTCTTTCAGAACAAAAATGAATGAACTAAAAATAGGTTTTCAAACCACAACACGTGTTTCGCTATCACAAAAGCCTCTTCAGGTGGGTGAAGGTAAACTTAAATGAACATTTTTGAGCTGAAGGGTGAAGTGGGCGAAGAGCTTAGCCATACATGCGAAAGGGGTTTATGTAGAATCCCAGTCTAATGTACATTCAACGTCATAGAGGGCGTTTTCAAAGGTGAGGCTTTTGTTTTTACAGAAGGTAGAACTCACCTAAATACGTCGTTCAACCAAAAATTGTCTATATGAAATATCCAATATGGCTGAGATACACCCCCTAGAAATTCGACAAAATTTCACTGAACGAAACAAGACATAAACATATGGCTGGACAATGAATGGTTCAGTACCAAGTTTATCGGATTAGATGCATCAGATCACTTTTGAGAGAATCATTATTGTTGTATCGTGCAATTTAGGGTGAAAAAAAAAGTCGAGGCAGTTTCTTCAAAGTACTTATGTTAGTTATGTTGAAAAAGTGTCATGATGTTTTCCCATTTCATCCCATTTTTACAACGATTGTTAATATGTTCGAACAAGAAGATTGAGATGCCCATTGTGAAAAAATTCGTGAATAATTTAGACGATTTTCATTGGAGAGATTTTGAAGAATTATTGTATTTTTTTCACTTGTGTCCTAAAGTCTCTTCTGTCAGTTGGTATTGAAATGAGCGATATCATAAAATCGTGTAAGTTAGTAAAAAATAATGGGAACAATTCGACAATCCTAAGTTTGCATTTTTATCACTACGTAAATATCGAACTAGCCAATATCCTAAACGAAACCACATGGTCGAATCGGGAGATGAGTTTTTTCCCACTGCTTTGCGATAATTCAGCTAACAAACGGTCTAGGATCGTATTTGGGTCTATTTAAGTAATTATTTGGAAAATTTTTCTCAACTTTGTCATTTTGAAAGTTTTATATTGGTGATTTTTGGTGAAACGCTTCATTTTGACCAGCTCTACCATCTGTTGAGAAAAAAGTGTCACCTTCAAATACACCCTGTATTTTGAGCAGCTTCATAACCTCACATTTTCGTCCTAAACAGTGTGGAATTTGTGAAATTTCCATGGCCAACCGACTACTTTTATAAGAAGTGAATGGATGATACGTTATTTAGACGACGAGGATTGTGCGGAACTAGCACTATTCTGCAGGCATGTCGATGAGCAACTTTGGTAGACAATCTTCAGTACTTAAAAATGTAAAGCGTTTCGTTTCTATTGCACAAGTTGGCAACATCGACTGAAGAACATCAAATACACTAACTAGACGCTATAGACAAAGATGGATGTCTCTGAAGTCTGCGACTAACGAGGAAGGTCGTAAAATTTTATGGGATTTTATGGCCGGTTGCTGTTGAGGCTCGCCAGTGAGTACGCGCCTCATCAACTCTGTTTTTTTATAGACAAACCATTGTTCTTTTTATTTTCTAGTAGGCGCTGTTGCCAAATCGTAAACTAGAAACGAAGCGATTGAAATATTAAAACCTCACATTTGAAGAATGATTTTGAATAGTTCCGCTATGCATTTGAAAAATTTATGAATGAAATTCAGTTTAAACTTGCATATGCTGTGATAACCCAAATTGAGGAGAATTCCTCATTCCCCTCCCTGTGAACGTCTCGATCTAGCTGTCCCAGCCGCTTCAGACCGTTCACACTGCGTATGCGTTGGTCACGTTTCGGACTTATTCGTCCTCCTCAGAGCTCGCGCAACTGTACAACTGGGATTTCCGTTCGAACGACCCCCGTGAAGTTCGGCGGAACGATCCGGCCGTGAACGCGTGGGATGCAATAACGCCGGATCGATTGTGGCGGTCCATTGAACCAATTTGAATGGCCGATATTCGATTTGGACGCTCGGTCGGTCGTCGACTCGTAAACCCATCAATTCATCGACGCCGCCGAACGTTCCTCGATAGGGCCCGGGTGTAATATGTTCTTCTGCGGTTTGACACTCTAACGTTGCGGCCGCGTCCGTCGCCGCCTCTGGTGGTCGATGGATGGAGTTCCAGTAATTATCGCCGGAGCAATCCGGTCGACTGCGTACGCGGCTACGATGCGGTCCGGAGACAAAGCGGAATGTTGTCCTAGGGACGGCGATATGGGCGCCGGCCGCATTCGGGAGATCGCTCACTTTGATTCTCTCGGATGGCTGCTCCTGTTCCTCCATTATTCTGTGCCGCTCTCGAAGGATATCGTGTTATTTGTTTCTTTACTAGTTTTAGCCACAAGATTTGCTTTTAAAAACTATGATGAATAAGTGGTTTCCGAGGCCAAAAACTCTATTATAAACCGAATAGGTACTCCTCACCTCTGTCTGTGTTTTTTTTTTTTTTTTTTGGTGTAGCAGGGGGAAAATCTGCAAGTCACACCAACCACCCTCTCCTGAGGGGGAACAAGTGTGGCGTTTCTCACTCTCCTGAGCTCGAGACCCCATAAAAACCCTTAACTGCTTCTTGAATTTTGGTTCCGGGCATCTGCCTATAAACCGTTCATCTCTTAGTCGGTTTTCTTCTCGCACACTATCGTGCTAAGATTTACGTGTTTATCCTCTATTGGATTAACACTTTATTGAAATTTTCAATAAGTTTCTGTTGTTATTTTAATCTCTTTTTAATTGATCTCTTGGTCTCTTTCGGTGAATTCGCATTCTCCTTTTGTCTTCATCTGGGTCGTAGTCCACTAGTCTCCTGAGTTCTTGATTCGGATGGTTTTTCGCTGTTTCGAATAATTTATCTGCTTTTCTGTTCATGAATTCCGTTATGGTTTCCCATATAAATCTGTCTATTCCTGACAAACCTAGGTGCATCTATTGCACATCGTAGCAGCTTGTTTTCAGTGGCCTGAATTCTTTTCATATGGCTCTTTGCCGCGAAACCCCAGGCAACTGATCCATAAGTCAGTTGAGGCCTAGCAACGGCTTTGATTATCTTCAATTTTGTCCCTTTCGACATGTGGCTTCTTCTTCCTATTAGAGGATAGCGTCTATTCATCGCTGATTTCGTTTTGTGGATTGCTTGTTTGATATGACTCTTCCAAGTAAGTCCTTTGTCGAGCGTTATTCCTAAATATTTGGCTTCATTTTTCCAGTCGATTTCTTCGCCGTCAACTTCCAGTTTCGTTGTGGGTCGCAGTTTTCTCTTCTGTAGTAATATTGCTTGGCTCTTTTGTCTGTGGTCGTTGCCAATCTCACATTTGTCAAATTGACTTTACCAGTATTTGTAAGAAACGCCTGGCGGAAGTTCATTCTGTGGTGTCGGGACCTTAGAGGAGAGTGGATAAACAGTTTTAAATCCAACCATAGAATTAACGTTCAGATTGGTGAATCCTTTTCCCGAAAATACTCTGCTGACTTGGGAGTTCCCCAGGGTTCAGTCTTGGGGCCTGTGTTGTTTTTACGCTTCCTCAACGACTTGCTAAACCATATTTTTGCCTCCATCCTGAATCTTTTTGCTGATGATACTCATTGCTCTTTGTGAATCTATCATTCAGTGTTTTATTGCCTGGTGCCGTTGTAACACTCTGGATGTGTAGACTGGGATTCGCAACATTTTCATGACGGAAGTTTTTGATCAGTGTGGGCTGTCTGTTTTTACCTATGGTGTAGAACTCCTAACACACCTGAAGGAAATCCAGCGGAGGATTGAGAGCCCTGGAAGAGAACTCGACCCGATAACTGTTGCGGTATCATTTTTTCGTGGAAAAATTCCACTTCAAATCCCAGACTGAAGGATCGATGAATTGCCCGATTCACGAACCGCTAATGGGACCTACCTGTCGCAACTCGTTCCGTTTGACTTTGGGCCCGTAGTCGGCTTCCCGGCCAATTTAATGCCCGGATGAAACGAGAAATTAAACACTCTAACATTTCAACTTGTTAATTATGCGTCTTTGACCGAGAGAGCTAGGGCCGTCGGTAAATTGAGATTTTGGGACCGGTTTTGGTTCCGTCGTCCTTCTGAGAGATCGGTTAGGGTCAGAGCAAGCCGGAAAGAAAATCTGACGGAAGATGATTTTACAGGTCTATGATTACGGTTTAAGTTGGCTCACTGCAAACAAGTGCAGATTACGGATTCACTAATCTGGAGCCACCAGATCTGCCACCGCAACCAAGGCACACAAACAAGAGCTTAACTTCCCCTTCCAGTGTCATCTTCTCAATAAGAGAGTGAGTCATGGGTTCCTCTAGGTTCAGATTGAGTGAACGAAGGTTCCAAGGCTGCAAAGCTTGAAGAGTGTTTCATTGACGATGTTGAGTTTGTGTAGATATATTTCAAATAAGTTCTAGGACATCCTAGCCCTCCTCTGGCTATAGCATCCGATGACTCGTTTTCCCTTAAGCGTGAGTGTCCATGTACCCAGAAAAGTTGCAATCATGCAAGGGATGCATCCTGCATACAAGAGTTGACGTGGATGAACAGTTCCCAATTGACTTGCAGTTAAATGTCCACTGCACGTTGTGTAGTCAGTAGTGTTTGCTGAAGTCATTGTCTTTATGCCCTAAAAATTGTATCCACTTCGGTGCACCGAAAATAAAAATCAATGAATCACCAAATCGAAACAGCAAACAAACAAAAAACAAAATGAATCAAAACATTCAAAACCTCTTTGATCAATCTCGATTTTATATATCTCTGCAAATGGCCCTCAAATCAATATTTAACCAGTCTTCGGGCATAAGTAACACATTCGAAACACAGATGGCTCTCACATCACTTTAGTCGCTTCGTTTCCCATCTTTCTACTCTATAATCTTTGAAGCGTTTCCGAGCATTATCTATCTTTCTTTCTCTCTAGCCTTTGCAGTTACCATTGCCACTTGATCCCAACGAATTCTACACACTCTTTTTGATAGGGAAACCGTAAAAAGATGGAATAAAACGCCGCAAGTGAGAAGCCACCGGATGACGAATGGAAACAATAAAAGCGATTAGTTTTTATCAAGTTTATGCACACTTCATCGAGACCATCAGTCTCGGAATTCTCCAGGTGTATCCGAGAAAACGCGTCGTGACCCTCGAACTTCTGTGCCGCTCTTAATTTTATTCAAGACGCAAGTTGGCCGTGCCGTCCCGCGGAGTCTCGGGCCGCGGGGGGAATCATCAGGAATTCCGAGCAGCCAGGCGTTGCCGGCTTTAAAGTCCCGATCATAATAATAATATCCGTGAGTTGCTTCGGTTATAACCCGGAGCGTTCGGGGAGCGAAAACAATTTGTTCCTATTAATGCTTCATTCGGGAAAGAAATACAGAGATTCAATTTGCGGAAAATCCCCTCTCCGCGGAAAAATGTCCCGTCGTTCGACGTTAAGAACCCGCCTCGCTCGGAAAATCCACTTTTGCGGCTGCTACTATCAGTGGGGCGGGTTTTCCGCGTTTTTGTTTTGTTTTTTCGATGCCGGGGATGCATTAATGGGCTGCTAGTATAACTAGAAGCACTTATGTGGACGAAAATGTAAAGAAAACCTCGTATTATGCAAACTATGGATCATTAATTAGATACGGAATCTGTGAGGTACCTCATGTTGAAGATCTTAGCGAGTACTATCTGATCATGAAATTTCGCTTCAAAATTTCCATCGATAACGAAATGACAGCTAAAATAGTGGAAGAGTACTTACTTTAGTTATAAGTTTATTAAATGATGGAAATGGGGACCATTCACGTCCATGTATTAATATAAGTTTAGCTGAAAACGTTCACGATTACTCAAGATTTATGGTGTTATTTGAGGGAATTCATTAATGATCCGAGTTCGCAAATCATCCAGTGACTCAGGCTGGGTAGCGTAAATCTTGGATTTCAGGTGACCTCATAGAAAAAAGTTCAGTGGAGGCAGATCAGGTGATCTGGGTGGCCACTCAATATATCCTCTTCCAATCCAGGCGCGAGGAGAATTTTCATCTAAGAACTGACGCACTGGTTGAACGAAGTGAGGTTGTGCGGCATCATGTTGGAAAATGAACGTTTGATGGTCTTCTGCATTCTCCAATACTTGTACGAGGGCTGGATAAATAGCGTTCTCCAATAGATCTGAGCGTATGGTCCGTATATACACATTTGGTAACCGAGAGTTACCAGAGCGGTTACTCTGGTGACAGATATTGAACTAAATTGTCAGGAATTCGACATTTACGGACCGCCCACTTACTAACCAGAAGAAACCAAAGTGTATATACGGACCACAGCCTAAATAACTTTGGTCAGTGAGATTACCCGGTATGAAAAATGGGCCGTATTTGTGATTTCCATAATACCCGCCTAAACTGAGGAAGCTGAGAATACACATCACGAAATAATCTTGGATTTTCATCTGACCAAATACCGACAGTTATGCAGGTTTGCAATGCCGTTAATGTAAAATGAACACTCGACCGAAAAACAGATATCGATAATATAGTTTTGATAACCGTAAATCATTTCACTGGCCACTTCACAGAACTGGGTCATCCTCATTCAGTTCCTGAACTAATCGTTTCTTAAAAGGATGGAATTTATCTTGTTTAAGGTGTAATGATCTCCAGTATTCTGAGAAAATTGGAGTTCATCGAAATCTCTTCTTTTCTATCAATCATGGTGCGTAAGCCCTTGGGGTAGAGAATAAGAGATACCGCTCGTCGTCAGTGAAATCCCGTAGTTGTGTTTCTTTCACTTCTGGAGAAATACAATTAATTACATCCCGATACCGTATAGCAAGTCATTTCACTTCGCGAGGTCATCCTTAGTATCCATTTCGTCAGTTCTGGTTGGCGCATTTTATTGAACAACCTTTGATTTTCACTGTACCCGGTATAAACTTTATAAAGTGCTCGTGAATGGATAAAATTTCCCGAATGTATGTTCGCTTATAGATTCGCTCATATTTCATACCTACACATATTTCCCTTGTACATATGATCAGTTTCCGAAGGTGTGAATAAACTAGTACATAATTTGATTTTGACTACTTCGTTATCGCTACCACCCTAGATAACAGCGAACTCTGTCTCCGACTAGCAGCTACTCTGGTAGGTTTGCTATTCTTCCTAGTGAAAAGAATAGCTGGCGCTCGAGATAAGTTTTCTCCGAGGAAACCACGTTACAAAGGATTCTCATGATTGTTGTGCGTGAAACACCAGATACATCGGGCAATTTCCTAGTACTAAAGGTCCTATCCTTTGCTACATGACCTAAGACAGCCACGTTCTTCGCTTCGTCTCTTGCATGCACACTCTTTTTGTTTCCGACTGAACCAGTAGCGTCAAATTTGACAACCAGTTTCATATAGTAAGCAGCCGATACATTTATTCCAGGTTGTCGTTCGTTAGATGAAGCCGTTGTTGTTCGCGTAATTCAGATTTGATTACTGTTGTCCAAACATTCATGATCTCAACAGATGACGTGTATTTGGAGTTTCAGACATATGCGCTACCCCTTAAGTCCTCCAAGTTTGCATCAGACAATTTCAAAAAAGAACTTAACGTGACGAATCTCATTCTTTACGGAGCGCCCTTCAACGAAACGTTTTTGAGCAAATCATAAAGTTGTTTCGTGATGAAAAACCTCCCTCATAGCTCAATAGTATGGTCGACGACGAATCTTTTCGAACGCTCGCAATTTAATTGTCACTTAAGACCATTCTCAGAATTGTCCCCCGGCGCAAAAAAGTGTCAGTTTCCAAATAACGATATAATTACCCCTGGGCATCCGGGAGTTTTCCCGAAGAACATCGACGACCCCGATCGAAACAAAGATAACAACGAGAAAAACAACAATAACAACAACAACAACAAGAAAAACAACGTCGAATATCGGGCCCTCACCTGACGCAGGGCCGTCCTTCCGATTAATTAGCAATTTGAAGGGAGGCTGGGCGGAGGGAGAGACGCCCGCTCGTGGGGGGACAACGTCATGCTGAAAATAGAAAGGTCGGATTTATTTTTAATGGAATCAATTAGGGGCGCCTCGGGTGGAGTACAAATCCAGTAACCGAAAACAATTGTTTGTTTGGAGGCTTCTCTTTCCTATTTACTCGTTTTTTCGATCTCTTACCTCCCTTCTGCCTGAGAAGAAGAGGCTCCAAACATTCCACGATCATGATCACATTATCTGCATCTCAGATTAAAAATCTGAGGACGGCCTAGGTGGGTTCACGAATACAATTCATCTTTTAGTTTTTATACTTATTCTCCTGAATTCTTTGACTCGTACGAATATTTTAACAGTAGTTTCTTGGGGTCAAAAGATACACTTTTTTCCCTTACCATTTTTTCCAATTCGGCCCTGATAAAAAGATATAGCCATTTTAAGTTTTCATAATGAGCTGTGCCACCTCTGGAAGAACGAAATTACGTTCAGATAACTATTTAAATCTGTGACACTACACATCTGTGGATTTTTTAAACAGAGTTTTATTCAGCCAAAATATCCAATTTTTCAAATTTTACAGATACTGTTTAATTTTCGAACATCATTCCTTGCTAATGTGGTATTTCCTCACTTTTTCGAAATGCACTGTATGTCCTTTCAAATTTATGCGTGAAGCAATAAACCCTCTTTGTTTTTTTTCAGGTATGGAAGCTATAATGTCAGAGTTCTTCAACGATACCACTACAGCATTCTACATCATCATTATAGTATGGGTGGCCGATCAGTATGACGCTATATGCTGTCATACTCCGATTACTAAGAGACATTGGCTCAGGTATGTGCTTTGTGCAGCCTTTTCTTATAACGTCGCTTAATAACCTCATCCAAATCTGATTTGTTTCGTTTTGCGTCACTTCACTTATTGATACTTACGAGGATGTATTGATATCTAGTCGGCCTATACCAGTTCCATGCATACAAAAAATATTGCGTTATCATAACAAGGAACAATATCTAATAGAAGTGTAAGTGTGAAGTTTGATATCAAAAAAGTAAACCAGGGTTACGCAATGAATTAAAAGAAAGAAGATGTCCACCGAAATTGTGAAAATCGAAGAAATGGAGTATCCAGCCATCATCAAGTACATCTACGGGAGATGATTCCCCAACATTAGGGTCCTGTAGCGTTCCTCGAACACCTGAAGAACGATTGAATCATCACTTGGAAGACCGGACCTGTTCCAAAGGAATCTCCCGGTCAGAGAGTGGAATTATTAGAATTATTTCGTTGAATATTGAAGGAATCTCCAAAGACAAAAGCGATTATTTATCTAAATTATCGATTGATTGCGGTGCAGACATTATTCTTCTCCAAGAAACTCACTGTGCAAACCAAGAACAACTCCAAGAAAGAGGCCTTTTAGCAGGTTATGTATTAATTGATTATCTTTTGAGTCCCATTTATGGTCTGACTTGTTACGTTGAGAATTCTTTAATTGGTAATATTAACTTAATTCGAAAAGGTGATATTGACGGTGTGTTTTTCATTGCTTTCAAATTTAATAACATTTCTATAATCAATATTTACAAACCCCCCAATACTCTTTGGCCTCGAAATTTCGATGTTATTTTTCCTCATCCTTCAATTTATTGTGGAGATTTTAATTGTCATCACATTATGTGGGGTTATGCGGTTAACGATTATAATGGGACAGCTTTAACTGAATGGATTGAAAATAACGACCATCATCTAATTTTCGATGCAAAAGATAGGCCTACTTTTCATTCGGCCAGATGGAACAGAGGATATAATCCAGATTTATGTATAGTTTCCTCTGATGTAAATTCCAGACCTCTTTCTGTAAACCGTAAAGTTTTAAATAATTTCCCACACAGTCAACATAGACCAATTTTACTCTGTTTAGGTAATATTCTTCACACAAATGCTTCCTTACCTAAGTCAAGGTGGAACTTCCAGAAAGCTCGCTGGGATAAATTTAAGGAAAAAGTTGATAGTGATATAAGATGGTTTCGTCCTTCTTATAAAAATTACTTTAGATTTATGGGTGTTATTAAAGCTGCTGCGAAAAAATTTATTCCAAGAGGTTTTCGAAAAAATTATATCCCTGGTTGGTCAAGGGAAACAGAAAGTTTGTATGAGGAATATCAACGATCCCCAACAGAACAGAAATCAGATGCATTATTAAAATCTATTAATGTCGGTCGTAAAGAAAAATGGAATGATATTGTGTCTAATATGAATTTCACTCATTCGAGTAGGAGTTCTTGGGATGTTTTACGGAAATTAGGAGAAGCTGCTCCTTTAACTAAAGCCCCTTCAAATGTGAATCCAGAACTGATTGCTCGCCGACTTGTAAATGTAGCGAACACAGTTAAAATCTCCCAATCGAAAGTTGAAGACATGAGGAAAAAATTACATAAATTAAGGAAATCGGCATCTATTGTTGATGTTATTTCTAATCCTTTTAATATGGATGAATTAAAATCTGCAATTAAATGCACGAAATCTCGAAAAGCTGCTGGGTTTGATGGCATTTACCCAGAATTCATAAAACACTTGGGAGTAAAAGCTTTATCTTGGCTATTATCGTTTTATAATGATATTTTGAATTCTGGTAATTTTCCAACTGAATTTAGAAAAGCAAAAGTTATTGCAATTTTGAAGCATGGTAAAAATTCTTCGGATCCGAATAATTATCGTCCTATAAGTTTATTAAGTGTCCCTTTCAAAATTCTTGAGAGATTGATACAATTTAGGATTGAAACATATGTTGAGGATGTTTTACAAAATTGCCAGGGAGGTTTTAGAAAGAATAGAAATTGTTCTGATCAGGTACTGAGCCTGACTACTTTTATTGAATCGGGTTTCAATAATAAGAAGAAAACAGGAACAGCATTTGTAGATCTATCATCGGCGTACGATACGGTGTGGAAAGATGGTTTAATTTTTAAACTTCACAGTCAGTTAAAATGTGGTAAAATGGTTCGTTTGATAGAAAATATATTATCTGATCGAAGACTTCGTGTTTTTGTTAATGATAAAAGCAGTAGTTTCAAAACTTTAAATAATGGACTTCCACAAGGATCGGTATTATCTCCTCTCCTTTTCAATTTATATTTATGTGATATCCCCGATACGTCTTCCGAAAAATTTATTTACGCCGATGATATTGCTCTTGCTTTTCGCCATTCTGATTTCGAAGTAATAGAAAATACTTTAACGCAAGACTTAGAAATCCTGAAAAATTATTTCCTTGAATGGCGGTTATGTCCTAATCCAAATAAAACAGAAGTTTCCTGTTTCCATTTAAATAATCAGCAAAAATATAGAAAATTGAAAGTAACTTTTAATGATGATGTTTTACAACATAATTTCAATCCTAAATATCTCGGAATAAAATTAGATTCTTCATTGAATTTTAAGGTTCATTTGGAGAGTTTACGTTTGAAATTAAAATCGAGGAACAATATAATTCAAAAATTAGCTGGTTCTTCATGGGGTGCTGATGCCATCACACTTCGTACGGCAGCTTTGGCCCTAGTTTTTTCTGCTGCTGAGTACTGTTGCTCTGTTTGGTTCAACAGTGCTCACGTCAATAAAATCGACACCATACTCAATGATTCTATGAGGATCGTTACGGGGACTATCAAATCTACACCTTTGCATTGGTTACCCGTTCTGTCAAACATCGTACCACCTCATATTCGCCGACAGGTGGCAGTCTCGAAGTCTTGGAATAAATTCCATTCCTACCCAAATTCATTTCCAATTTTATCATATTTACCAGATTCTAGAAGTGCCAGATTAAAATCTCGTAAGCCTTTATGGACTAATGATTTTCTGTATTCAACTAATAACCATAAAGAATTTTGGCAATCAGAATGGAATTCATGTAATCTCTTTAATAAAGATTTGATTACTGATCCTTCAAAAAAAGTTCCTGGCTTTGATCTTCCAAGAAAAATTTGGTGTACACTAAATCGACTGAGGACTGGCCATGGTCGGTGTAATAGCATGCTCTTTAGGTGGAATGCTGTTGATAGTCCAAGATGTGAGTGTGGTGCAGAAGAAGAAACTATAGACCACTTGGTAAAGAGTTGTCGAATATATCGTTTTCAGGGTGGTTTCGAAGGTATTCATTCGGTTACCGATTCTTTTTTGAGTTGGGTTACTAATTTCAAAATTATTTAATGAGTAATATAAAATTCAATACACCCCTCTCGTTTTTTTTCTTTCTTTTTTGTTTTCAGATTATTCTTCGTCAACCATCATAGTAGAAAGAATGGGAAGAAGTTTTTGGATTTTGTCATATGAAGAAGATGTCCTTCAATTTCAATTATTTTCAGCTTATTCTTTACACAAATACATCATCATTACACTTATACGGGCAAACAGAGAGTTTTTTCTGAGGTTTTTATCTCTGTTTTTTTCATGTATCATACGAAGATATGTATGGTACCCCGTTGACATTTTTCCTCTGCTTACACTGAGATCTGGAACGAGAAACAGGTTTTTAGGATCTGTCTCTTGTTCCATTTCTTTACACCCGCTTCATTGTTATTTTCAGATTGTAAAAGTTTGTAACACTCTTTTTCAAAAGAATATATATATATATATATATCAAGTACCTGTATTTGAAAGGGTTAAGGGGTAAGCAGATTTACGAAGATATGCTTAATAACTTCGTATGCGACCGTGAAAAATTGGACTGCAAGCGTCAAAGGAGGTAAATTTTCCATTGAAGATGATGACCGATTGCTAAGGCCAGTTTCTGTGTCAGTCCCCGGAAAAATCGATGCAGTTCATGACATGATTTTATCAGACCGTCGAATTGAGCTAAAACGGATATCTGAAGCACTAAATATTTCATGCGAACGCGTTCTTTGTATAGTTCACGTCAATTTGGACATGAGAAAAATTGCTGCAAAATGGATCCCCAAATGTTTGAATGTTGACCAAAAGCGTGCAAGGGTAGAAGCATCGCGTTCGATCTGCGCTCGATTTGAAAACGATGTCGACTTCTTAAACCGAATTGTGACTATGGATGAGACTTGGGTACATTTCTACGATCCAGAAACAAAGCAACAATCGATGGAATGGCGACACTCTAGTTCTCCAAGACCTAAGAAGTTTCGTGTCCAAAAATCTGCTGGAAAAGTTCTTGCTTCAGGTTTTTGGGATTGCCATGGAGTAATCATGATTGATTTTTTGAATAAGGGTAAAACAATGACCGGAGATTACTATTCGACATTACTGATGACTCTAGGGGAAAAAAATCAAATAGAAAAGACGCGGAAAGCTATCCAAAGGTGTTTTTTTTGCAGGACAACGCCCCTGCCCACAAATCTCATGTTGCCATGCAAAAAATTCGCGATTTAGGGCTGCTTTCATTTCCGAACCTCAGATTTGGGATGGGAAAGTTTCGTTTCCCCACCGTGTATCGTGATCGTTAGCCGACTCATCCGTGATCTAATTTCCCATCGTCCGAAAAATAATAAAGAAATATCGAACGGAAATATCCAAGAACAACAACAACATGTTGTTTCTCCTCTAGTCGACACGTCGATGAAGGGCCATAGAGACGCTATTAGAAACCGAACACCTTGTTTACACGTCATCGTATAGCACCGGACAAACATTGACAGTAGCCGGAAGAGCGGAGGCCGAAGAAAGCAATCAGATCTTTTGCCGCGGGCCGCGACTCCCCCTCACCCCCTTCCTTGTCCTTTCATCCGCCGGATTTCATATCGTCCTTTGATGTCAATAACGTACGATGTCCGCGTCGTACGTATTATTTCATTAGCGCAATCTCGGTCAGAAAACGGGCGTCTTCGCTCTGTCAAATTCTCGTCTTTTCGTTGGACTGATTGACGTCAACGGTTTCCGAGGTGTGTTGTTCACCGATTCGCGCAAAAAATGTTTGGAACTCTGTCAGAATAAGTGAGGGAAGGAAGGCTCTGAGAAGAATGTGTATGAGAAAATGATATTCGGACGTATAACACTTGCCGATTCAAAAATCTACAAATGTTACGATCTGAACCCAACTAGCTATCCACCATTACAGAAGGTTCCCAATGAAAGACCGATTCATCAAGGAAAAGTAGATGCTGACCATGGTTTCGATCTTGTTTGATCTCGTCAGAGCAACACAACTCCATCTTGGACGCAATATTTCAGAGTTCGCCCCTAATATTTATAGAATTCTATCCCGTTGCTCGATGTATCTATCTTGAATCGTAGATTCAAGTCTTCGTAAAGACTTTCTGATTAGAAAAACTGTTCAAGAAAACCCCCCGAAAATTTCATGGATCTCAGTGCAACCGTTTGGTCTTGACGAACTTTCAAGTGTTTCAACATTTTTCGACTTTGTCGGATTATTTCCAAGCTCAACTTTCGGACGCGTTTCTTTCAGAAAAATTATCGTAGATCTAAATGTGATACATTTTCCGAAAGAGCAACTCTTCTAGTGATAGATCTGAGAATTTCATTAATCTCAGCTAAACCGTTCGGTCTTGAGGAAGTTTTAACTGACCCCACCTCTTTAGGAATTTTCAGAAGGTCAACTTTGGAGACGCGTATCTCCGGAAAAAATGATTGTAGAACTCAAAGTGATACATATTCTGAGAGGGCAATTCTCCTAGTGAGAAATCTCGGAATTTCACCTACCTCAATGCAACCGTTCGGTCTTGACGAATGTTTAAGTGAACCCATCTTTTTGGGCATTTTTCGAAGGTCAAGTTGGAGACGCGTATCTCCGAGAAAGATAGAGCTAAAAGTGATACATGGTCTGAAAAAGCAACAGTCCTAGTGAGAAATCCGAATTCTAAACAGTATCAACATACTTAAGCGTCATCCAGCAGCCAATAACCCCAGATTGAATCATGAATTGAAATCAGTCATGGCGCGTAAGCCCTTGGAGTACTGAAGGGAAAGTCCCGTCGACCCCCCTGCCAGGGTTCCGCGTCATAAGTGTTGAATCCGAAATCTCTTCTTTTCTATCAGTCATGGCGCGTAAGCCCTTGGGGTAGAGAATAAGAGATACCGCTCGTCGTCAGTGAAATCCCGTAGTTGCGCTCAAGATAGACCTTTTCTTCGCTATCAGTCATGGAGCGTTAGCCCTTGGGGTAGCGAATAAAAGTCTCGAATAGATCCGCCCTGGTTGTGTTTCTTTTCATTGGAGAAATACTATTAATTACATCCCGATACCGTATAGCAAGTCATTTCACTTCGCGAGGTCATCCTTAGTATCCATTTCGTCAGTTCTGGTTGGCGCATTTTATTGAACAACCTTCGATTTTCACTGTATCCGGTATACGCTTTGCAAAGTGCTCGTGACCGGATAGAATTTCCCGAATGTATGTTTGCTGATCGGTTCGCTCATATTTCATACCTACACATATTTCCGTTGTACATATAATCAGTTTCTGAAGGTGTGAAAAAACTGACGACTTCGTTATCGCAACCACCCTAGAAAACAGCGAACTCTGTCTCCGACTAGCAGCTACTCTGGTAGGTTTGCTATTCTTCCTAGTGAAAAGAATAGGTGGCGCTCGAGATAAGTTTTCTCCGAGGTAACCACGTTATATAGGCCTCAATATTGTTAGGCAAAGGCAAAGAATGCCTTGGACCAGAATATATTTGGAGGAACGAGGCCTGAGCTACCCTTAAGCCGTGCCAGAAACTGGAGATCATTGGCACTCTGGAGTTGGAGCGAGTTGTAAATGGCGCAGTGATGAAAACAGCTCTGATGGTTGGGGAGGCTAAAGAAGACCTAAAGGTTCATAAAATATGAACAATAGATGAATCCGTATACTCTGTCGAACCATCGTAACTCCCTTTTCCTCGGTTAGAAGGAAAATATACCGGAAAATTCTACGGCCGTTTTTCCGAAGCGAGTTTCCCAGACCGGCAGCGGCGCACCCGCCACCACATAAACTAATTAAGACCGATACCGGCATTCGTATCGAGTCCATTACGTACAAAACGGATCTTCTAATCTCGGTCGGAAGGCCATCTCTTCTCGGGACACAAAAAGGCTAATTGGATGAGCCCATCCCATGAGCGACGACGGGGGTCGGAGCCGGGCTAGGGCGGGGGGCGGCAGCTGCTGCTGCTGCACGGATTATGCAAGCGATAAGACGGCCGTGGGGCAAACATGGGCATCTCCTCTGCGGGAAACCGATGCGGTACGTGTCGGAGACAACGGCCTCCAGATTTCATCTTGCCGTAAAATTGGGTACGCGCGCTCGAACCGGGGTTTCACCTCCTCAGGGGGATGATTGGCCTTCCGAGGCGTCAGTTTGGAGGTCCGTGACGTGATCCACTCCGACTTCGGTTATTAATGGGGACGAAACTGAATTTTTCGACGCCTCGAGTTGCTTCGAGACTCATCTGGAGATAACGTGGAGTAGTCGGAGAATCGAAGAATTCGTTACGTTGAATAGGGCTTAGTTTTTCGAACTGGCCGAGGCACTGGTCTTCAAAAGGGTCTGAAAAAAACCTTGCAAGGGCGCTAATAGACTGACAACCCTCCCTTAAGGCTCTGGATTCACTTAGCTTATTTGCTTGAATCGAAATGTAGTAATACCATAAAACAACTGGCTATAGGCAATAACGTGACTTTTCTGGGGGTACCTGCGGGTTTCCGACAAAGAAACTTCGACGAATATCAAAATTCCGCTCCTACATACACTCCGCAAAAAAATTAACGCACATTATGGAAATCTCAAATTTATTCTGCAACTGAAGGTGTTCTCAATGATAATTACTTTTATCAGAATTATGCATGCATATGTAATCCACTTTCAACGGTTTTCTTCAATACAGATGTTTTTTCCCAGCAGGAATAAAAAAAGATGATTATCAGATTTTGAATGTATTGGCTCCATTCTAAAATCAGTTGTTCTCGATCAATTCTAGTGATCAGTAGTTTTTCTTTCGTCTGATTTTCTACACTCGATCGCTATGCAACGCGAAACACGCAATTTGACCCAAGAGGAATGTGCCCAAGCGGTAGTTTTGCGAGAAGAAGGGTGGACATACACAAGAATTGCAGAAAGGTTTGGAGTTTCCCATACAAGTGTGTCCAGAATGTTGCAGCGATTCAGGGAGACAGGTATGAATGTCCGAAGACCAGGAAAGGGTAGACCACGGGTAACAACTGCCATTCAAGAACGTTACTTGAGAGTTTCTTCGTTGAGACAACGGTTTGCAACCGCTCGCCTCCTTCAAATTCAGTTTGAGCAAATTCATGAGGTGCAAATTAGCACTCAGACAATAAGAAATCGCCTCAGAGAATATGATTTAAGGCCTCGTGTCGCGGCAAGAGGCCCAGCTCTTACCCCAACCCATCGAGGGGCGCGTTTGGATTTTGCGAGAGAGCATATCCATTGGGAAGAGGCCGATTGGGAAAGAGTTCTCTTCACAGATGAGTCTAGATTCTGCCTCTACCATTGTGATCGACGTTCCCTTGTATACAGACGTCCACATGAAAGATATACTCAGTGCAATTTCCTGAATACTACTGGTTTCGGGGGAGGATCGATTATGGTATGGGATGGAATATCTTTGACTGCTCGTACAGACCTAGTGGTCGTTGATAATGGAGCTATGAATGCTGATAAGTATTAATAAGGAACATTTTTGAAGAGCATGTAGTGCCATTTGCCCCATACATTGGTGAAAATTTCATTTTTATGGACGATAATGCCAGACCCCATCGTGCGCGCATCGTTCAGGAGTACCTTGAAGAGGTTGAAGTCTGTCGAATGGAATGGCCAGCAAGAAGTCCAGATCTCAATCCGATTGAGCAGGTTTGGGACAAACTCAATAGAAGGAAATCTGGGAAGGATTAGATCAGAACATTTCAAGATCACTCATTTTGAGTATGAACCGTCGTTGCCGAGCTGTAATTAACGCAAGGGGTGGAAATACCAAGTTTTAAATCAGCATTTCAGTATTTCGAAAATTGTTCATTTCTCTTCTTTCGCATAAGATTCGGTGAAATCCTGAATTTTTTTTCCATTTAATGTGTCTTGTTTCGTTCAAAACCTTCTCGAGAGAACATAAAAAATAAGTTATAAAGTCAATGTAGAGTTAACCTTCATTAAAATTGAGATTTTTCAGAATGTGCGTTAATTTTTTTGCGCAGTGTATTTGAAATATTCTGAACTAGGTAGTGAAGCTGTATCGTCCAAGGATGCAGGTTGCAAAGCTGTTCGTACGTTCAGAAATACCTTCATCGAAATCCGAATCCACGTTTAATTGCTCATGATGAAAATATAGCATAACTTTTTTGTGAGCATCCCCATACTATCGCATTTCTCTCGTTCGTCCGCTACTGCAAAAAAGGGAAGAGCAAGAACGGAATCGGAGAATTCAATAAAAACTGTTGGACATTTCGGGGAAAACAATGGGATAAAATTTGAGAAGAATTTAATAACCCCCGCCTTTATGTACCGTCTTTACTCTTTCCCCTTATATACGTTCAAATATTTGACTTTTGCTCGTTGCTTCCCTCGCTCTTGGCATAACAGAAAATTAAACCGGTTATAATTCGTGTCCCCTTGAAGCACGGTTAGCTACATACAAGCTCCTACATCGGGATATGAACCGTTAAATGACTGTTTGGGGTTGTGAGATGTGATGGCATGCGAGCTATCCAGATCGGGAAAATTCGCGGGAAATATGTCGTCGAATTGGGATGAATTTCTGCTAAACTACATTGGTCCATCGTTCGTCGAAATCTAGCGCTCAACAAGTATTGAAATTTGACATATGACTCCAAAAAACTACACTGCGTAAAAAAATTAACGCACATTCTGAAAATCTCAATTTTAATGAAAGTTAACTCTACATTGACTTTAAAACTTATTTTTTATGTTCTCTCGGGAAGGTTTTGAACGAAACAAGACACATTAAATGGAAGAAAAATTCAGGATTTCACCGAATCTTATGTAAAAGAAGAGAAATGAACAATTTTCAAAATACTGAAATGCTGATAAGTGATTTAATACTTGGTATTTCCACCCCTTGCGTTCATTACAGCTCGGCAACAACGGTTCATACTCAAAATGAGTGATCTTAAAATGTTCTGATCTAATCCTTCCCAGATTTTTCCGAGTTGGATTCCTAAGTCATTAAGAGTAGCTGGATGATTTTCTGAACTTCTCGGCCTTCTATTGAGGTTGTCCCAAACCTGCTCAATCGGATTGAGATCTGGACTTCTTGCTGGCCATTCCATTCGAGATACTTCAACCTCTTCAAGGTACTCCTGAACGATGCGCGCACGATGGGGTCTGGCATTATCGTCCATAAAAATGAAATTTTCACCAATGTATGGGGCAAATGGCACTACATGCTCTTCAAGAATGTTCCTTGTATACTTATCAGCATTCATAGCTCCATTATCAACGACCACTAGGTCTGTGGGAGCAGTCAAAGATATTTGTTTTTCAAGGGGTGGCACAGCTCATTATGAAAACTTAAAATGGCTATATCTTTATATCAGGTCCGATTAGGAAAAAATGGTATAGGAAGAAAGTGTTTCTTTTGACCTCAAGAATCTACTCTTAAAATATTTGTATGAGTCAAGGACCCACCGTATAGATATAGCGTGAAATGCAAAACATCAGGAAATGCAATAATAATTCCATGACCCACCGCACAGCCAGAAGTTGGGAGTTGATTCACTCCCAGTTCATTATTGGCCCTTGACAGGTCCCGATGTCGGAAATTTTCAGTGCCTCGCGAATTAGGTAAATTCGCGTTAATTTCACAGGTTGACAACATCCGGCAAAATGAAATCAGAGCGCGCGGACTTCGGGTGGGAGTGCAACGGTAAATTGAATTTCGCACACATTAAAAGGGCGTCAGGTAATGAAATGTTGCAGTAAGTGGAAAGTTTTAATAGAAAATTGGACCGAACAAAAAGTTCGCGGTTCGCGGAGAGTGCTCTCGTGCCCTCTCCATGCACGTTGATTGGATCATGGCGGATTTTTTTCTCGTTTGGATGCAGGACGTTGAATTTTTTGAACCATTTCGGATAAGTTTTCGCAGAGTTGAAAGATTATAATAATAATAATATTAATAATAATTTTATTCGTCCTTTAGACAAAGTACATTTGTATAGGAAACGTCGAAGAAACCAATTGCTACAATTGAGAAAACAATAAAATAAAAGGAAACTCTATATAAGACATGTAACAAAACAACGATGCAGAAGAGAGTGCACCCTATTTCTTGATTGCTTGAAAATATTCATTCACATCATTGAAGCACCTTTCAAGTAGCAAGGTCTTGATCTCAATCTTGAGCTTTCTGTACTCCAAAACCTTTAATTTATCAGGCAGATGGTTGAAAATTTACACAGGTGACTGCTGACATTTACTGGTCCGGTGTTTTGGAATATAGAGTGTTTCTTTATGCTCCATGTTATAATCATGAAATTCAGAGCATTTACTCAGTGAAGAAATATTTCTACATGTGTACAATAAGCAGTTGTAGATATAAATACATGGAAAACACATTATTTTATTCTGAATGAAACAGGGTCTACAGGACCAGGCTTCATAAAAATATTGATTCAAGTTCATCAATCATTTGGTTGAGAAACCACTGGTAGAAGCCAATCTTGTTGATTAACTTTGGGGTTTTCTTCTTTGCTAGACCACTTTCATCTTCGGACACTAGGTGTTTCACGAAAAACCCTAACACGTCGTGAAACTATGATTCGGAAAGATCGATAATCTACAAAAACATTTTCCATAGCAAAAAGGAAGTCCATTTTATTTGATTAACAGTTTTTCAATTTTCGAACGATAGTTTGAAGTATACTTGAAGGAGCGAAGAGGTAACCTTCTTGAAGTCATTCAATATACTGGAGTAGAGTCAGAGCTCTTTCTGGTACTGTACAGGACAAGAATACGGCTCTAATGGAGAATTCATCTCAATTTGGGTTATCACAGCATATGCAAGTTTAAACTGAATAATTATGAGATTCATTCATGGATTTTTCAAATGCACCGCGGAAACTATTCAAATTCCTCATATATGAGGTTTTGAACTTTAAATCGCTTCGTTTCTAGTTTACGATTTGGCAACAGCGCCTACTGGAAAATAAAAAGAACAATGGCTTGTTTATAAAATAACAACTGTTGATTTTCAGCCTTCAGAAAACGCGTACTCACTGGCGAGCCTCAACGGCAACGGGCCGTAAAAATCCCATGAAATTTGACGACCTTCCTCGTTCGTCTCAGACTTCATAGACAGCCATCTTTGTCTATAGCATCTAGTTAGTGTATTTGTTGTCCTTTATTATCAACGAATATTTCAGTCGATGTTGCCAACTTGTGCAATGGAAACGAAACGCTTTAAATTTTAAATACCCATTTTTATTTTCATTTTTAACTATTTTTTTCGGGAAACGGTAGAAATGGTTATTTCAAAATGTGACGTTTCGAAGATATTTAATAAAAAATACATAATTTTCGTCAGAAGGGGTATTTCCTATTGGGGGTAACTCATAGAGTCATTCGGGGTAACTGAGCGCAGTGGGTAAGTGTGCGCAGTGCGTATAACTCGACTATGCAATGTATGAAAGGGGGGTTCATTTGGGTGAAGCAAGGGCGCAGAATCGCCAAATTAGTTTTTCATAGGAGTGCGCCGTGCGACGTTTCGTTAACTTTTTATTTGCCATCAATCAAATTCACTAGTTTTCTTGTTAATTCTTAGCATCACTGCAAATTCTGCCAGGTCCAAGTTCCGAGTCCCTCAGTGTTAAACAATATTTTATTCGATCATGGGCATATTAATCTAAATATATAATAAAAAATTTTAGGTTCTCTTAGCTGCTCAACTCTATAAGAACGTCAATTCTAATTTTGGCTTACTGGGGAAAGTTTGCGCGAGTAAGTGTTCGCATAGATTCATTATATGGGCATTAGATCAGTGAGGAATAAATTATGACATTGTTAAAATGGTTAAAACTCGATCAATATTGTCCTATTTGTTCGGAAAAATATGAAGAGCCACCAACAGGGGAATGTATCAAGTGTTGTGTTCACCAAGAATTGTGGTACGAACAATAATGCACTGCTTGTAAAAGGGCGCTCCTGTATTGACAATAAACAGCATTTCTCTAATATTGTAACATTTTGATGACAATATTTTGTAATTTAGTTTTGATTGTGTGGTTCACTAAGCACTGCGTTCACTTACCCCGTGAGGGTGCGCACACTTACCCGCAATACGGGGCATGTGAACGCACTCCGACTTTCTCTATTAAATTCTTTTTTGCGTAAAGAAAACGTTTTTGTTTGTTTGCTTTTTGATGTTTTCTTATAGATTAGAAAATTCTCTATCTTATGAATATGTTTTAATTTTCCTAGCTTCAACATTTGAAACAGGGTATGGCTTGAAAGAAAAAAGTGCGCACAGTTGCCCCGAATGACTCTAACTGTTGAACCTTTGATTTTTCATTGCTAGATTTTCGTTTCTGAACGATATTGAAAAAATACGAATCTGACAAGGTTGACCGAGCGATCTCAATTTCCTAAACCTCTACTATTAAATTTTGTTTTGCGGAAAAAAAAAAAAAAAACGTTTTTGTTTGTTTGCTTTTTGATGTTTTCTTATAGATTAGAAAATTCTCTATCTTATGAATATGTCAGCCATTTTCCTAGCTTCAACATTTGAAACAGGGTATGGCTTGAAAGGGCAGTTACCCCGAATGACTCTATGTGAAGGTTTCAATGCAAAGCAAGCTAGAAAACTATTTGCGTTTTTCGTTTTGTTTCGATTAGATTAAGCCGCTGCGAGACTAGTCGAAGTTTCACCCTGTGTACGGAGGAATTGAGGGGTCGTTGCTAGAATTCCTCGAATAAAAAAAAATCGTATCGCAAATGATCGGCACGTATCCGAAATTTCCCGCCATCCGTCGCTCGGCCGCACCGTCTCATAAAATTCCCGAAATTCGTCGAGATAGAGAGAGCTTTTCTCGCGTCGTCGTCCGGAAAATTCCGGGCCGACGTGCGGCCGGATTCCTCCAGACGACGCCCGAGAAAATCCACGGCGTCTCCTTGTAAAATCGCTACGGGGGCGCATAATTGAGGTCGGGGGATCCCTCTCCTGATTAGGGGGCGTCGCGTCGCCCCCGATCGCGAAAAGGACGTCGTTTTTCACGCCTCGCGCCCGCCGGCGCTGGATTAAAATAACACAAACGACGGTGGATTAGCGGGACGTCGGTGCGTATTAACGTCGTCGTCACGACGCCTCTCGACGACGACGTGCGAAAAATAATCACCCGCGAGTGGAGATCAACAAATTATGCCGTCCGGAAAAACGCCCCGGAGAAACGACACACGAAGAGGGAAAAAAAGGATAATCCTCCGGAGTGAAAACATCAAGTACCGTCGAGGCAGTGGCTCAAGATGTTGGTTAATTGAAATGACGAAGGGATCTCCGAGGTTTCAGCTATTTCAACAACCCGAGCAAAATTTATTATGGCTCGATTAACCCCGGGTTTTATTAAGCTTGATCGGGGAATCAACGCTTGATTGAGGAATAGACGTCAATTTGTTTCCGATCGATAATTCAGTCACGATAATTCAGAATATCATTCTCGCATCAAATTGTGCTCTATATTCATTCATTGCTGTATCCCATTACCGGGAATAAATCTACAAAAAGCAGAAAAAAAAACTGGATCTGGCCGCCGCTGTATTCTTCTCGAGTCTCCATTATAACTGTGGACCATAGATCTCCACTGTGACCTGTCTAACGCTAGCTGCTCCCAGTTGCGGAGTTATTAGTCATTAGCCATTAGTATTACCTTCAATAATTTACAAGGTGCGTCAATTGATGTGAATCATGCTACACTTCATGAGATGAAAAGTACCAAATATGACACAATTGAAAAAAATGCGTGCATAAACTAAATGAACAATTAACAAATGGATATATAAGTACAAACACACTCAGTAAAATCAAAAGACGAACGACAGAAACTCATCCATATTGTAGAAAGCTTTGGCAATCAGTAATGCCCTCATCCTTCTCTTGAAACTCCCGTTTGGCAGGCACTTCAAATCTTCAGGAAGTCTGTTGTACAACTTTATTCCGTTGTACAGATGTGTGTTTTGATTGGTATCAACTGATTTGATCTATATACGTCCATTCGATTACAATTCCTAATTGCTACTTCTTTAATATATTCAGAAATGAAATAGTTTCAGTAGAAATCGACTGACTGTCAAATCGTTGATCGGACAATCAAACTTTGATGAAACCCGCTGTTGGTCTATTTACATTAGCAATGGTATGACGTCGGGAGTCGCTTGGGAAACACCGTTGCTAGGGCTGTGGTGGAAGCGTGTAAATGTGGAAGGGCTCTTTATGTTCCTTAGGGTTTGGAGTTTTTAGTCGACACCATGATTTGGGCCGGAATGCTACGGTTTTCACCTTTGTTCTTCTGAAAAAGAGCTCAGGAACCTTTTATCGGTTTTGCTCCAGCTCTTCTAGTTTCCGAGATCCCGTCACTGGAAATTGAATTTGGGACACCCTGTACGTATCGAATGTGCCGCCGCACATTCGGTCGGATCGTTACTCGAGTGCCGCCGAGCAATAATAACGGACCGGACGATATTTCATTAGGGGTGGCTCGATTTCACGAATCGACGAACCCTCGCGCGCGACCGTTTCACACACGGAACGTTTTTCAATCGTTTCGCGTTTTCCGGTCGACGGAATCAATCCGGAACCTATCTCTCTCTCTCTCTCTTGTCCTCATTACGGCGTTAAAAGTAAACGAGCAAGTCAATCAGACTGATTTACGGTAACGGCAGTCGATTAGCGACGATCCGGGCCATAACGAAAAAATCCGGAGGCTTGATGTCGCTTCGAGTCGCGTCATTTTGGACCTGTGTAATTGAATGTTTCCGAATTATTATACCGTGTGACATTAAAATCAGAACGTTGGGTAGGGATGGGTTGAAACATTTTTGTTCCACATGGTGAAATATTCAGATTGTTTAACTTTTCTCGATCGTTTCAAGGTGTTGGCAATCTGGACATCGATCTCGAGAACATAATTAGTATTGTGATGAAGTGGTAACGCCTTAAGGCAATGAATACAATAATAAGGAATGAATTCAGATGCATAAAACCCGCTAATACGAATATCAATCTGAATTGAACAAGCCAATTTGCCATCGTCGAGACAATTAAATTGAGAACGTTCCACCGAAGAAGAGTAGATGCTGATCATGATTTCGGTCTCATTTGACCTCGTTAGAGCATGGTAGCTTCTTCTTCGGCGGGAAAACGTTTGGAATTGATGGACCCTAATTGAATACTGTTAGTAGCCTCTGAGTATTATCGAGTAGTACTCGAGCGCTATCCAGTATGAAACGAGATCAGGTTCAATCCCTTCCAGATCGAAACCCAGACGAAGACAATGGCATATGTCCCGTATTTCTCCTTATTCAGTACGCTGGTCTGCACACAACATGCGTGTAAGAATTGAGAATGTGGGAACACGTTCAATTCACGGCAGAGTTGATGCCAACAGTAAAATAATGAAACGATAACGCCCTAAGGTAATGAATACAATAATAGGAATTGAATTAAGATACATACGACTCGCCGATATGAGTATCAACAAGTGTTACGATCTGAATTGAACAAGCCAATTTGCCATCGGCGCGACAACTAAATTGAGGACGTTCCACCGAAGAATAGTAGATGCTGACCATGATTTCGGTCTCATTTGACCTCGTTAGAGCAACACAGCTCTTTCTTTGATGGAAAAACGTTTGGAATTGATGGAGCCTAATTAAATACTGTTAGTAGCTTCTGTGTATTATCGAGTAGTACTCGAGTGCTATCCAGTATGAAACGAGATCAGGTTCAATCCATTCCAGATCGGAATCCAGACGAAGACAATAGCATATATCCAATATTCCCTCTAATTCAGAACCCTGGTTTTCCTCATGCAGACAACACGCGTGTAAGAATTGGGAAAGTGGGAACACGTTCAATTTACGGCAGAATTGATGAAAACGATAAAATAATGAAGCGCCTCAAGGCAATTAATACAACCCGTCGATATGAATATCAACAAGCGTTACGATCTTCTTCTAGGTTTCGATCTCGAAAGGATTGAACCGGATCTCTTTTCATACTGGATGGCGCTCGAGTACTACTCTATAATACTCAGAAGCGCCTCCCAATATTTAAGCGTCTTAAGGCAATTCATACAGTAATTAGAATCAAATTCAAATGCATACCACTCGTTGATTAGAACCAGCCAATTTGTCATCGTCAGGACAACTAAATGGAGAACGTTCCACCGAAGAAGAGCGGATGCTGACCATGGTTTCGATCTCATTTGACCTCGAGGGAGCAACACAGCTCCTTCTTCGATGGAAAAACGTTTGGAATTGAGATTTAATAAGGGTCCATCAATTCCAAACGTTTTTCCATCGGAGAAGGAGCTGTGTTGCTCCCACGAGGTCAAATGTGACCGAAACCATCTGTTCTTTTTCGGTGGAACGTTCTCCATTTAGTTGTCCTGACGATGGCAAGTTGGCAAGTTCAATTTAGATCGTAACACTTGTTGATATTCATATCGACAGGTGGTATGTATCTGAATTTCATTCTTATAAGTATTTATTATTGTATCACTAGAATAGATAGATTATCCAAAGTTTATAATTGGAAATAATATACCAAATATCATTTATTTCATCCTAACGTAGCCGATATCGACCACGGACATTGAAACGGCGGTGGCGTCGGCGTCGGCAAGATTGATGTCGCAAGATTGAGAGATCCGTCTTCTAAGCGCGCGGGGGGAGGATTGATATAGACAAACAGCGATCAGGGATACGGAAACGATAATTGTAACGCATTGTTCCAGCCGCCGTGGGACGGGTCGCTGCATCTGTCTACGCTCGCCCCTCTTATTAATCGCGCGCCGCCACCGACAATCATGCAAATGCGGAGACCCGCTTTTCGACCCATTAGTTCCCGGCCTGACGCCCGACAATCGCTCTCTCTGCGAAGACGTCGGACGGACGCCGACGACGCCGCCTCCCACCACCACCCCCCGGACGCAATAACGGAGACGATCCGGAAAATTAATTACGGTATAAGATGGATGGGATCGGTACCGGTCCTGCGATCCCGTTGTTGCGTTTCCGGACGTGACGATTATCGGTGTATCGTTGCTCGGGGGTGGAAATGGCAGTTTTCTCGATTCCCGGTCGAGTTTTGTTGGGTTACTGTAGGAGTTTTCGTTACTGCCAAGCTCAGACATGATCTAGTGAGCTGAGAGATTCGTTTAGACCTCCTGTCCGTGTTCTGATGGAACTGGAAGTAGTTTGACTGCCGGTGTGCAAGCCCCTGAGGAGACGAAAAGTAGCGGAGAGCTAAAAACGTCCGAGAAAGACCTGTCCGAGTTCTCACGGCTCTGGAAGAGACTAGAAGTAACGCAAAACTGATTTCGTTCTTAGAACGTACGTATACGTTCGTGAACGAGTGAAATCGAAGTTACCGTTCGCTTAAATACAGATACTTGATGATGACTCAGTGGACATCTTTTTTCTTTTAATTTATTGCGTAACTCTGGTTCACTTTTTTGACCTCAAATTTCACACTGACACTTCTAATGAGTTATTGTTCGTTGCCACGGTAAAGCACTATTTTTTATGCATGGAACGGGTCTAAGCTAACTAGATATCAATACATCCTCGTATGTTCTTTCTAGTGATGCCCACGAGACTCTTCTCGTTCTTTGAGTTGTTCATTGAAAACCATGGGGATGTGCACAATGTGGAACAAAATAAAAACAATCTGACAGCAGCCAACATCACTTCCCAAAGCTGAGCTGATATAGCACAAATCTTGAACCATTCTCCGATGTTCTAACGGCAGAAGTCTGGCTGTGAAAGTTAGATAGTCAGTAAGTTCTCTGCTCCCTGATGGAAAGAATCTAACGGATTCACAACGAAAGCTTGAAGAGCAGTCCAGTTCTGATCTGGACCTCGTGAATTAGAAGAATCCGAACTGGCGAGAAAAACAGATCCCAGATTATTTGAGGCTAGCCCAAGGTGATGCATGAACCCCATAAGTTGAAGCACCTGATCCTCCATCATCAACCCAGAGGACTCGAATCTTTCCAGAAAAATTGTTTGGTTCTTCGAAACATCCTATTGCCTATCTCCTCGAGGCCGCAAAAACCAAAAATACCCCCACTCGTCCGTGTATGCGTGGGTGGGCGTGATCCCATTTCCGGATTTAGAAGAGGGCTCGTTATCGTATCATTCATACCGACGTGGCCTAATCACGGACCCTTCAACCTCTCGAAAACCGCGCAATCCGACACGGTGTGGCGTCTGATTATGAAACGCCGCACGACGACGCCGGGCGTCGCCGGAGCGTCGTCGACGTCGCTAATAATACGCGATCCATTCCTCTTAATCCATGTTTGCCAATTAGACATAATTCCGCCAAATTGTCCTCCATCTATCATTAGTTAATGACCATTGAATGGGGTCTAATTAGGGCCTCTACTGCAGTATATATCGGATTCCTGTTTGAACTAGTCCCGGGTCGGGGCCCGAAGGAAAAAAATTACGACGGTTTGAAGGGCGGAAGCGACGCCGGATCGGTCATTTTGCCCCGTTTGATTTGCGAGTGTTTGCCCGGTAAAGACGGCTCGACGAAAATATGCGATCGGAGTGGCCGCGACAGGGACGTATCTTTTTTTTAATATTCTCGTTAGCGTTTCGAGAAATTTGAAAAAATTCCTGTAGAGGCCATATATTTCGAAATGTTCAATAGTATTATTAGTTACGGTATTATTGATTTAGGTGGTGCTCATAAGAACTCGAACGTGAACTCATTTCAGAGCTTCCAAAACAGTGTTTTGATAAGTATACATAAGAAGATAAGTATACTGGAACAACTGTTCAGTTTGGAAATGAATAAATGGATATATATCCGTGGAAAACGAATTCCTAGTTGCTGATTACTTCAAACAACATGAGAAATCTGTACAGGGTGGGCAAAATTCGTTGTCTACTGAGGGGATCTCGAGAACTATAGCAGCTAGAAGAAAACGGATGACATATTCTCGAGCTCTTTTTTCATGACTAATCCAAATCTGGAAACAGAATCGGCCTATCGTTTTTAGATTTCGAGTTATAAACAAAAGTTGAGATTTTGACGATTCCGAAAAGTTCTCATAACTTTTTTGTCTTTGAAGTTACAGATCTGAAATTTGAAATTTTTTAGACACTTTCATACGAAAAATCTACTGACGAAAGATTTTTCTCCAATTCAATAATAACGAATTCAATAAAAGTTTGCATTTAAAGAAATTAAAGTTCACCTAATTATTAGAAATGAAAAATTATTTTGAGCTCATCAGTGGATTCTACGTAAAGAAGGGCCTGTAGAAGATTCAAGTTTCAGATTTGTAACTTATACTTCGTAGGAGGCTGCGGTTTTCACCATTCTTTGTTTCTCCGAAAATGAGCTCGGCAATGTGTCATCCGTTTTCTTCTATCTGTTATATTTTGCGAGATCCTCTCAGTAGACAACAAATTTTGCCAACCCTGTACAAGTGTTCAAAAATTCATCAGAAAACTCACACAGAATGGAAATTCAACGAGGGTCAGTTGAAAAGTTCATCGACTGAAATTTCGAAGGTTTATTTCCTGCGTTTTCTTTAGAATTTGACAGAGGGACTGTTAAGTTAGCGTTTCGAATTCTCAAAGAAACTGCCAAAATTTTCGGAAAAAAGTTCGTTCATATCGAAGTTCTTTCGATATAATAACACAAAAAGTCATATCTGAAATTCACTATAGGGGATGCTCTAAATCCAGACCTGTTTCAAGACAAACAAGTGATTACGATGGTTTTCTTTGGAGTGCCCATTATTTGACACTCTGTTCGAACAAATTGATAGGGAAATTTCTTCTGGTCATTCCTCGAATTGCATCGTCATATTTCAGTTGACATCCTTAGATGTAACTGTCAAAAAACTCACTTTCAAATGTTTCCTCCTAGGTATGTACAGGGTGGGCAAAATTCGTTGTCCACTGAGGGGATCTCGAGAACTATAGCGGATAGAAAAAAACAGATGACACATTTCCGAGCTCTTCTTCAGAGAAACAAAGAAAGGTGAAAACCGTAGACTCCTACGATTCTTCGGTTTTGAGTTATCAGCCAAAAATTTGACGATTTCGAGAAGTTTTCATAACTTTTTTTGTCTTTTATGTTACAGATCTAAAACTTGAACCTTTTCAGGCACTTTTATACGTAGAATATACTGACAGAAGATTTTTTTAATTCAAAAATAATAAATTCGATAAAAGTTTGCATTCAAAAAAAGGAAAGTTCGCCTTATGATTCGAAATGAACAAATTTTGAGCTCGTCAGTGGATTCTACGTAAAAAATATGAAGACTGAAACGGAAAAGAGTTGTCTGACATCCAAAAATCCCAAAGCAGTGATATGGTCTTCCCCAAATAACATATATTATCCATATTTGCAGGGTTTCAATCGTAAAGGAAACATCATTTTTTTTTCATACTGCAAGCCTTGAAGACTCAGCTACAAGGATCAAAATGAACCATTCTTTTGTTCACGATCGAGCAAAAATTTGAAATGGCCAATCAACTTGAGAGTTCCTCTGGAAAATATTACAGTAGAAACTGAGAATTACGTATGGAGACAGAATAAGGACCTTGAAAATTTCCATAGCCTCCTTGACAACGATTTTTTTTTCGAACGCAAGTGACGTGTTATGTATCTTCATGTAAAAGTCAAATAAAAATAGTTTGGGGTTGTCTTGGCCAAATGGTGGAAAAAATAAAGTGAAATTGATGGAAATATGAAGGATTTTAAAGGATAGTTCATCTAATGAGGAGGCTGTGTGGCTAGTTCGAATGGGAGCGTTTCGGTTCATTATTTTCAATGAAGCCTTCGTCTGGGTTATGCTGCAAGCAGATATGCGGGCGAAATCCAGGACGGCAACATAACCTCGTCCCAATTTTTCAGTTGCTCGCGACATACATCACGAGCGTATATCCGGGACGTAACAGCGTGCACCCGGTATTTTATCTTCCTCCCCTTCGCCGGTAACGCGAGATCCTGGCCTCAGGTAGCAGCGGCAGCGGCTCTAATCACGACCCTCCATAAGTTGCCTTTTCGTCGGGATACGAGCGCTCGTCGCCGAACACCGGAAAGAAAAAGCGAAATTGGCTTTCGACGCCGCCGTCGAAACGCCACCCTCGTGGGGTGTACTCATGTATCATATCTTGCCGTATACACGCCGAACCTTACGAATATCGTATAATGTTACTCTTGTTCCGTCTTTCTACGATTGGAATGATCGATATACTATATACTTCTCTTCGTCGTTTTCGATGAAGACTGATGCAGTCTGATGGTTTGTCTGCTGCTAAAGTCAAAAACTCATCAGTAGAGGTGGACACTGGCAAGTTGGGAAAAAAAGGGAAGACAGTTCACCCCCGATTGCGTTCTGCTTCCCCGAAGTTTCACACCAGCAGAGAAACTTACTAACAGTAGGGGTATAATACAAATTGAAACATAGCTCGTGTTGCAGTCCGTTTTATGAAGTCAAAAATGCATTGATTTCAGAACAAAATGAGTGAACAGACATTCAGAGTATTTTCCATCGTTGGCTCTTACTTTTTCCTAGTTCTCAGGCTATTTTCTTAATCCATCTCGAGAAAATGCCTCGTCTATTGATGCCGAAATACAGATATCGAACATTTTGTTTTGAATACCGTTAATCATTTCACTGACCTCTCCACAGAACTGGATTCGACGATCTGGATCATCGTCATTCGGTTCCTGAACCAATCTAACTCATAAGAGGATGAAATTTATGTTGTTTGATGATTCTCATGCTTGTTGTGCGTGAAACACCAGATAAATCCTAGTACTGAAGGTTGACTCCATTGCTGCATGACCTCAGTCAGCCACGTCCCTCGCTTCGTCTATTTTGAACACCGTTTTTTTGTTTCTGGCTGAACCAGTAGCGTCAAATTCTACAACAGCGGGCATACATTCTTTCCTGGATGTCGTTCGTTAAATGAGGCCGCTGTTTCGAGCAGAATCGTGATTTCTAAACAAACCAAAGAGTTAAGCTCACCTCCGTTAGGGGGAGAAGTTGTTCCACCTGGAATTTTCCACATTTTCATTTTAAAGTCGAAAAATTTTAAGTTTTCGTTGGATCACCCTGTTTGAGGCCTTTCAACCTATCAGTGTTCAGTTCATGAAGCACTGAATGTCTTGCTTTTGAATGGTGTTCTCTGTGATCAACTCGCAATCTAGGTCCATGACTCCATGCTAGCCCAATTCCTTCAGTTGAACGCTATGCTCGTTCAAAATCTGTTAATAGACTTTTCACACAAATAGGACGACCATTTCGGATTTCATCGAGTGGAACGTCTTCCAAAGACTACCCAAGAAGTTCATAGATATTCAGTCCTATCAAATGTAGTCATGGACATAGTGAAAAAGTATAGAAAATCTAGTCTCAAATGGACTCGCATAACTTGAGCATTCTCCTTCCAAATCAGTGAAATGTACGCCCTTCATTTTTTCAATAATCGAGTTCCACTTTTCCGAATGCCCGAAATTGAAAGCATTTCTCACAACGTTGATCACAAAAAGGCAGAATGATTAAATCGATTTTTACGAAATGATGATTCGTGCACGATCGCCCGTCCACTCATACACCCAATAACGGACTAGGAATTCAATAACGAACTGAATCAAAACACTCATAGCGCCGTATACGAGCACACAATTCGGCGTTGCAAAATAAATTATTCCGAATATGTGAAAAATTGTATTCGAACGGCTGTCCATTTTTTTAGGAATCCTTTGATTATTTGTACATCGTACACGCCGTCAACAAACTCGAACGTTTCATCATACACGAGTAGCTTTGCCGGGAATAATACACCTACAACTAATATCTGAGTGGGGGTTGGGGATGGCCAATTTGAAGAACACATCGACCTGAGAAGAGAGACTGTGTCTGGCACAATATCAACAAGAGTTACGATCTGAATCGAACTAGCCCATTTGCCATCGTCAGGACAACCGTTCCACCGAAAAAGAGCAGATACTGACCAAGGTTTCGGTCTCATTTGACCTCGTCAGAGCAACACAGCTTCTTCTCCGACAGAAAAACGTTCGGAATTGATGGACCCTTATTAAATCTCAATTCCAAACGTTTTTTCATTGGAGAAGAAGCTGTGTTGCTCTGACGAGGTCAAATGAGACCGAAACCATGGTCAGCTCTTTTTCGGTGGGACCTTCTCTATTTAGTTTGTAACATGGTTACCTCGGAGAAAAGTTATCTCGAGCGCCAGCTATTCTTTTCACTAGGAAGAATAGCAAACCTACCAGAGTAGCCGCTAGTCGGAGACAGAATTCGCTGTTATCTAGGGTGGTAGCGATAACAAAGTAGTCAAAATCAAATAATGTACTAGTTTATTCACACCTTCGGAAACTGATTATATGTACAACGGAAATATGTGTAGGTATGAAATATGATCGAATCGATAAGCAAACATACATTCGGGAAATTCTATCCGGTCACGAGCACTTTGCAAAGCTTATACCGGGTACAGTGAAAATCAAAGGTTGTTCAATAAAATGCGCCATCCAGAAGTGACGAAATGAATACTAAGGATGACCTCGCGAAGTGAAATGACTTGCTATACGGTATCGGAATGTAATTAATTGTATTTCTCCAATGAAAAGAAACACAACCAGGGCGGATCTATTCGAGACTTTTATTCGCTACCCCAAGGGCTAACGTTACATAACTGATAGCGAAGAAAAGGTCTATTTTCAGCGCAACTACGGGATTTCACTGACGACGAGCGGTATCTCTTATCCTCTACCCCAAGGGCTTACGCGCCATGACTGATAGAAAAGAAGAGATTTCGGATTCAACACTTATGACGCGGAACGCGAACAGGGGGGTTGACATTTACTCTGCCTATCGGAATGAATGTACTGAATATTTGAGAATTAAATATATTCAGAGGCGAAAATATGAAATGAAAGGAATGCACTAAAATGAACTCCAATTTTTCTCAGAAAACTGGAGATCATTACAAGTTGTCCTGACGATGGCAAATTGGCTAGTTCATTCAGATCGTAATAATTGTTGATATTCATATCAGAGGGTGTTATGCATCTGAATTTAATTCTTATTACTGTATTCATTACCTTAAGACTTTATCATTCCATCAGATTCAATTTTTTTCATTTTTGGAAGGCGACAAATCTGATAACTGCGAGAATTCCTGCGTCGGTCGTAATTTTCTTCCACAATCGAAAGTATCGATCGAATCGACGCATCGCACCCATCCCTGGTCGCGTACGCAGTGTTTTCCGCACCGAATTTCGATGTTTGTCCAACGGAGCGCCGATTATTCGGCCAATTTTTTTTTTCGCCGTTCGGTCGGCTAATGAAACACGATAATCAATGGGGTGTAGATTGGACGGTATTTCATTAAAGCTCGAATTTCATGTAATATCGCCCGGCGGCCAGGCCGCAGCGGTCCCTGCCGATTGACAATCGTTCGATTCCGGACCAACGGAAATATTATTTATTTCGTGCGAAGCGGTTTCAATTCGCGGTATACGGTATTTGTTCATATCTCGGGTATAATTATCGGTGGGCGAAATCGGTCACGGTTTCGATTACATCGCAGAAGGACGACTTCACGATACAGGATGTGGTTGTGCTGAAGATAGATAAAAAGTCCGAAACCGTTGAAGGTTCACTCTTATCTTTTCCTGGGAGTTCTACAGGCCAGCTACTCTTTATAGGGGAATTAGCAAACCTACCCTGATGGCTTCTAGCCGAAGTCAACCTCCACCTCTTTGCAACCTTCCTCGTTGACTCGAGCGCCAGCTACTCTGTAAAGAGAAACTAGCAAACCCGCCGCAATAAGAAACACAAGAGGCACTGTTATAAAATCAGTCAAGCGAAAATCACGTATGCCAAAATAAAAGGTAATAGAGGTGAAGCGTTTTTTTTAAATCGTAAAAACCGACTAATTGACGAGACATCCTTCACCTGCGAGGTGAAGATTTCGTAACACCCCTATACATTCCCCCATGTTTTACGCGATAGAAACAACGAAAGCATTTCGGCTTTCCCGCTGCCACCCCCGTTGTCTAATCTCGTTAAGACCGAGATAATCAACCGATAACGTAATCAATGTTTACGTTCGTCGATACGGGGCGATCGAGGGAGTCGAAGGGACAATCGCCATCCCCCTCTCAGCGGGACAGCCACCCCGCTGCGACCCCTTTATTCTTATCCGGGAACTGACATGCCACTTCGATTATCGGCAGCGGTGCGCTGGGCAGTAAACACGTAGCCGAACCCGCAGTCGATATCATGTACACTGAAAGCCAATTGTACACACATAAACTTAGTTTAATAACATAATTACCGCGAGAGGACGTGCCTGTGTCGGGCACTATGAGTGGGAAAAATTTCAGGCTCGATTTTCGATCGAGGTTAACAATGACGCTCTAGAGTTGGGCTTCTGCGTCGGTCAATGGAAGTATCATAGAATTTACGTATTGGCGAATCCAAAAATCTAGACGCCCTCTACCGACTGAATTACGAAACTACTTTGTCAGTACTGCAAAGTCAAAACAAGTTTTGTTCCTCATGTTTTTTCTTATCTCACGTTGTCCAACAAAGTATCATAATTGTTATTTCGAGAAGTTATATTGGGATTATTGTCTGGGTTTCTGAATAGAAATATTGATTCCGAAAAAATATTGGAAAAGGTATTTATAGCAGTGCTTCCAACTGGCAGGAGTTAGGTTAAACGATTTTTCTTTGCGAGAGTTTTCTGCTAAATTGAATTGACGATTTAGAAATACAATTTCAAAATTTTCATACATCCAAATGAATGCTTTTTCTCATCTGTAGAACGTGTTCCATAAGCCGAATCATATTTATGTCTCTTGAGATTTCAGTATGAGGAATACCTCTATATCATAACATGGAATTGAAATACTTTAAATAGAAACTTCACAAACTCAGTATATGCTATCTCGACATTATTAGCTAGGTTTAATTCAAGAAAGAATCTGTGAAATAATAGGATTTTGTGTCTAGGTACAGTGGATCACCAATATCATCGCTCGATTTTATTCCACAATTCATCCCTTTCAAATGAAGTAGGTATTTCCAAAGAATGTTGATCTTCCTTTACGAAACTAAATCAATCAATTCACTTCCGATATTTCCGATAAATATCTTGATTTACTAGAAAAACTCTGTTAGGCCGTACAAATCTCGAAAAGAGTACTGACAAACGTCAAAGTTTGTTTTCATTTCGCAGCGCCCTCAACGGTAATTGGATTCGCGAATAGTAATACGTTGACGTTTTGAAACTAGTCGTAGACAAGAGCAAGATCTACTGGGCTGTAAGTGATGTCTCGGGTAATATGAGTGGGCTTTTCACCGAGAACACCGGAAAAATTTCAGGCTCGATTTTCGATCGAGGTTAACAATGACGCTCTAGAGTTGGGCTTCTGCGTCGGTCAATTGGCTGTTTTCGAAGTACCATAGAATTTACGTGTAGAAATACGTTGACGTTTTGGAACTAGTCGTAGTAGCGTAGACAAGAGCAAGATCGGAGGAGGCATCACTGAATTTTTAACAGACGCAGTGTAACTGGAACCTCCTTCAAAATCTCCTGGGCTGTGAATGAAACACTAAAAACTAAAAGACTCATTTTACTCTCGCTTTCGTGGGATTGAAATCGCGTGCGAAAAATCACCCTTTTACCCATTCCTACGTGTCTCTGAGAATTAAGACCTCATCGGGATCATCGGTTCGATAGGGCAGAAACGGAAAATCCCACGTTTGGACAAAGCGGAATTTACGAGTTTCCAGATGAAAAAAAATACCGCCTGTCCCCATAAAAACGCTCGCGCGGCTATCCCTCTCTACGTCGAAAGCAATCAGAGCCGCACGTGATCCGGTCCGGAACTCGTGTTTGTCCATAAACATTATAACATAACTGGAGTATCATCTCGGACCTAATGAAGTGTGTGATGTTTGCACACTAGATGGAGCCGGTCGAGATTAGACGATACCTAGCGCGAACGGTCAACGAAAATCCCGGTCCGATGATGCACGGGCGTTTATTGAATTTTTTACGTCGTTCACGGCGATAGTGACTATAGCTGGATGACGGATACAGAACGTGAGGCGGAGTTTTAGCATGGAGGTTTTAATTTCGTCCACTCTATCTCATTTGGCAGTGTCCGAACGATTGAGGTGGATTTAGAAATGGTAATGGACACGCGAATGTATTCTTTCGCGATGTAGCTAATTGAAAGGACACATTCTGTATAGGGTTTATTGGGAATGAATGTGTTTCACCGGGTTTCACTTCTATTGTTGCTTCAGATAAACCACTTCATGAAGAAGAGATGTTGAAGCATGGCTTGGTGATTCCGATGGTTCTCTATTGTGTGTGTTATCTTAATAGATCATTTCATTATCGATGAATTCTTATGATTTCACTAAAAATCGTAAGTTCATCCTTGTTCATCTTTTTCAATCCTTTCAAGAAAGACAAGGTCTGTTCTGAGTTCCCAGTAGCTGTCTCGAAAATCACAGGAAATGCACTTGTCAGGAAAAGAGCTCAAACTCCTTTCATTGGCCCAGAACCTTCTCGTAGTATAGAAAATGTATCTACAAGATAGAGCTCCAGGAGAAGGACAAAATCGAAAGAGAATAGCGAGCGTGGTTTCGTGGTTAAAGCGTCGGCTTAGTATACTGCAAGGTACTAAGTTCGATCCTAGGCTTCTCAAGAACTCTTCTAGTCGATACGAATACTGGAAATCATTCACTGTTGAGTTAAAATCAACAGTGCTGTGCCTACGGTGGCTTAAGAACAAAGTAACAAGCCTACACAAAACACGACTGGTTCTCCGAACTCGTATAAAGCTCACAGAGCTTCTGAGTATACTGAAAAGGTACTGAGTTCGATCCCAGGCTCCTCAAGAACTTTTTAGTCGATACGCATACTGGACATCATTCACTGTTGGGTTAAAATTAACAGTGCTGCGCCTAAGGTGGCTTAAGGACACAGTAACAAGCCTACACAAAACACGACTGGTTCTCCGAACTCGTACAGAGCTCACTTAGCTTCTGAGTATACTGAAAAAGTACTGAGTTCGATCCCAGGCTTCTCAAGAACTTTTCTAGTCGATACGAATACTGGACGTCATTCACTGTTGGGTTAAAATTAACAGTGCTGTGCCTATGGTGACTTAAGGACACAGTAACAAGCCTACACAAAACACGACTGGTTCTCCGAACTCGTACAAAGCTCACAGAGCTTCTGAGTATACTGAAAAGGTACTGAGTTCGATCTCAGGCTTCTCAAGAACTTTTCTAGTCCATACGGATACTGGACATCGTTCACTAATGGGTTAAAATTAACAGTGCTGTGCCTAAGGTGGCTTAAGGACACAGTAACAAGCCTACACAAAACACGACTGGTTCTCCGAACTCGTACAAAGCTCGCAGAGTTTCTGAGTTTACTGAAAAGGTACTGAGTTCGATCCCAGGCTTCTCAAGAACTTTTCTAGTCCATACGGATACTGGACATCGTTCACTAATGGGTTAAAATTAACAGTGCTGTGCCTAAGGTGGCTTAAGGACACAGTAACAAGCCTACACAAAACACGACTGGTTCTCCGAACTCGTAAAAAGCTTACAGAGCTTCTGAGGAGTACTTCGGTACCTATGGAGAATCAGGATAATATAATGATATGATTACTCTGGAGGACATTGCAAGATTTAAGAAGTATCTCGATCTTGGCAAAAATATGCTACATCATCAGCACATTGTCGCACCAGAAGGCTTTTGATGATAATGAATTTGTCAGAAATGATGAGTGTAGATTCTGTGGGGAAGAGAGGAGAACTCCTGTTCACCTTATCATAGAGTGCTTCGCTATTGTGAGTCAACGCAAAGGATGCTCTGGGAGGTACAATAAGTTAGCCTCCTTGAACCCCTACCAGATACTGAAGTTCATTGGAGCCCGTGAGCTGTGATGAGAAAGAACAGCTCTGATGGAGAGGCACAACATACCGAAAGGTTGCATTGAACTGCAACCCCTTTTTTGTACTTGAACCTTTTGGTGCAATTTTTGGCTGTCTATCTATTTCAGATACATGCCAAAGGGTCATCGAGCTCATTTGGTTCGACTATACTAGACTGTTTTTTAGTGCTCTGACTCTGAAGCTGTATGTCTGATATTTTTGACGTACTAAGCAGCTGCAAACACTTGAAAGATAGAGACATACATGGTGCTCAAATAAATCCCACTAAAACTTTGCATCATTTAACATCGATCGACAACGATACAATGAACTCATTGTATTATCCGATACGGAAATGGAATTTGAAAACGCAGAATTCGCCTTGTTGTTAGATCACGAACAGTCGAGCAAAAACAAGCCATCTCCATTCTGGTTGATTCCATCCGTCGTCGTCCGGTGAGACATCAAAGAAGCTGCGGAGTCCACTTATCCGAAATATTCAAATGTAGACGCAGATTTCCGGGTATATCTCCGAAATAAGAAGATTACGGACGCGGTCGGGCCAAATCCGCGGACAATAACATCACCTTATTCAAGGTATGCAAATGGGGGACGCGGTCAAAGACGGCGTACACATTTTTCTACTTTGCCGAAGATAATACGCATCCGAGGAGATCGGACTGCGCGCGAGAAGAACACACAAAAGATCCGGGTAATGCCCGTCCGTACGGCACACAATCGTCGTCGTCGTGGGCGGATTATTTATTCGCATCAGGCGCACAGTTTCCAAGAAAACAGAGTTAAAAAGGCTCTTTATTTCGTAGTCGTAGCGGAAAATACGGTTACAAGGACCTGGGCCTCCCACGCTGGCCTGATTTCGTTGATACTTTACAGTTACACGTACGTACGTCGCCCTACGTCATTTACGAATCGTTAAAAATGACGGATACGTCAAGGCGCTCTCGTTTAAGTCGCGGTTAGATCAAATCTGACCTGATCTGGACTGCACTTCGCCCAAAAAAGTAGACGGATCATGTTTTTGATTTATCTAAGTCTATCGTGAGTTTTAAGAACGTTAGAAGTGTGTCTAAACGATTGTAAATTTATTTAATCAAGGACATCCTGAAAAAAAAGAATCCGCTGCTTATGTTGTGCAACTGGTTGCCATATTCGACGCTACTGGTTCAGTCGGAAACAAAAAGAGGATGCATGAAAGAATGGAGCGAGGGACGTGGCTGTCTTAGGTCATGTAGCAATGGCTACAAGACTTCAGAGACGCTTTAGTTGTCAACCTCTATAAGAACAAAGGCGATACGTCAAATTGCAACAATTACAGAGGCATATCGTTGCTTAGCGTGGCCGGCAAAATTCTCTCGAAGTTTATGGCTGATCGTCTGATTCTACCTGAATCGTCTGATTTCACCTGAATCCTAGTGTGGCTTTCGACCAAATCGAGGTACCGTGGACCTTATGTTCACACTGCGACTGCTGCAAGAGAAGGCCTGTGAACAACAATCAAGGATCTATACAGCCTACATCAATTTAAGTAAGACCTTAGATTCTGTGAATCGGAAAGCGCTATGGAAAATCATGGCCCGCTTTGAAGTACCCAAAAAATTCTTTGCCTTGTGTAAAAGCCTTCATACCAACAACACCGCTAGAATACAGCATAATGGCTCTACAACCGACCATTTATTAACCAACTCTGGAATAAAACAAGGCTGCGTGTTAGCGCCTTTACTGTTCAATATTTTCGCCATAGCTGTCTAGATAATTGCTGACATGAGTATGCCTGTAAGAGGTGTTGGAATGAGATTCAGATTTGATGGAGGCCTATTTAACCTGAAGCGCCTCAGAGCAAAAACCCGTTCAAAGTTTATCACGGAATATATGCAGACGACTGCGCACTTATCGCTAGCAGCCCAGAGGATCTACAGATAAAGCTGGACATCTATAAACATATATACGAAGCTTTAGGCCTCAGACTCGATATCGACAAAATCAAAATCCTGGTAAGTCCCCCAGAAAGCCTTCAAACACATATCAGCCTGGAGAATGAAACCCTAGAACAGGTCGAGCAGTTCAAATACTTGGGTAGCTTCATTAATACTAGGGCTAACCTAGACACGGAAATACACAACCGTATCAATTCGGCATCACGGGCATTCTGGAAGCTAAAGGACAGAGTGTTTCAAAATCACGACCTCAATCTGAAGACCAAGACAGCTGTTTACAAAGCAGTCGTCCTCCCAACGCTTCTTCACGGAAGCGTAAGCTGGACGCCCTACAGGCGACATATTAAACAGCTTGAACAAATGCAACAACGTCATCTAAGACAGATAATGCACATCAGATGGTTCCACAAAGTTTCGAATGCAGAAGTCTTGCAACGCGCGAGTTGTACAATAATTGAGTCTCAAGTAACGAGGGCCCGACTCAGATGGAGCGGCCACATTCTGAGGATGCAAGACACAAGACTCCCCAAAATAGCTCTGTATGGCGAATTGACAGAGGAAGCCCGGAAACCAGGAGGCCAGTATAAGCGGTTTAAGGATACACTACATCAATCCCTAAAATCAGTTAATGCCAATCATAACTGGGAACAGCTAGCATTGGACAGGTCACAGTGGAGGTCTATGGTGCACAGTTATAATGGAGACTCGAGAAGGATACAGCGGCGGCCAGATCTGGTTGGTGACTATCCATGCCGTGAGTGTGGAAGGATCTGTAGGTCACCGTTGGGTCTCTTCAGTCACATGAGGGCACACAGTCGCAATTAGCACTAAGAAACTGTTCGCACCTTTGTTTTTTTTTAATCTTTTTGTAGATTTATTCCCGGTAACAGGATACAGCAACGAATGAATTAATTAATGAGTAATGGATACGACCTTTAGTACTAGGAAAGTATATGTAGTTTCACAATCCTTCAATAACATAAATTCTTATAAAATACGATTGGTTCAGGAACCAAGTTCGATTCTGGGATTAATAAAAAGTTTTCAGGTCCAGGTGGTTCTCCAAACTCGGACGAGCTCTTTGAAATTAGCTGCTGAGGAGAACCACCTTGGTAGCTAGGACAATCAGGATAATGATACATTATATTCAAAATATCACAGTTAAACTTTAAACTCAACATGCTCTTCTCTTCCTTTCAGGTTCTTCTACCTTTACCAGTTCTCATTTTACGCCTACCACTACCGTTTCAACGGACAATACAGCAGCTTGGCCCTTATAACTTCATGGCTTTTCATACAGGTGAGTCACCGTCGTTTATACGGCAGTTAAACGGTAACGCCCGCTATATCCGCGGACGAAACCAACAGTTCTGCGTCCGAATTTTTATCGGCCATGATGGAATGAAGCTGGGCCGAGGTATTCGCAACGCATTCCATGCTCATTCCAGTTCATAAAAGACCGTGGAGCATTCTCTATTAGGATTTCATAGTTTCGGGAATGATATCGGTTTTTGTTTCCTGTTTTCCGAACGCACGCACCATTGGTTCCGATAGAATCGAAAACATATTTTTATCTAATCCGCTTAGCATCGCGATGGGCAACCGGATTTTATTCAAAATATTTCGATGCGCGTTGCGGACTTTCGCAAAAACCCGCGCTTTGATGTTGGAAATTCGATAAGCGGTGGATTTTTCGGGTTCTTGTAGCGCGCATAGCATTTGGATTCATTATATCCGATCACGAATCACTGATGATGGAGGGCAGAGCGGAAAATTCGTTCCCTGCCATATTTCTCCATAGTTTTGTTGGAGTAGGTATTGTCCAGCTTATAAATTTCATTTATTTATTAATTTATAATACCCGATTCGAACTTTACGACTATATGAGGATATCTAGTTAGCCTAGACCAGTTCCATGCATAAAAAAATATTACGTTACCATAGCAACGAACAATTACTCATCAGGAGTGTCTGTGTGAAGTTTTAGGTCACAAAAGTAAACCAGAGGTACACAATAAATTAAAAGAAAGAAGATGTCCACCGAAATTGTAAAAATCGAAAAATTTTAGTATCGAGCCATCATCAAGTACCTGATTTTAAAAGGGTTGAGAGATAAGCAGATGCACGAAGATATCCTTGATACCCTTGGTGATCAATGTCCTTCGTATGCGACCGTGAAAAATTGGACTGCAAGCTTCAAAAGAGGTAAAATTTGCATTGAAGATGATGACCGATCGGAAAGGCCAGTTTCTGTGTCAGTCCCCGAAAATATCGATGCAGTTCATGACATGATTTTATCAGACCGTCGAATTGGGCTAAAACGGATATCTGAAGCACTGAATATTTCATACGAACGCGTTCATCATATAGTTCGCGTCAATTTGGACATGAGAAAAATTGCTGCAAAATGGATCCCCAAATCTTTGAATGTTGGCCAAAAGCGTGCAAGGGTAGAAGCATCGCGTTCGATCTGTGCTCGATTTGAAAACGATGTAGACTTCTTGAACAGAATTGTTACTACGGATGAAACTTGGGTACATTTCTACGATCCAGAAACAAAGCAACAATAGATGGAATGGCGACACCCTGGTTCTCCAAGACCTGAGTAGTTTCGTGTCCGAAAATCTGCTGGAAAAATTCTTGCTTCAGTTTTTTGGGATTGCCATGGAGTAATCATGATTGATTTTTTGGATAAGGGTAGAACAATAACCGGAGATTACTATTCGACATTACTGACCACTCCACGGGAACAAATTGAAGAGAAAAGACGCGGAAAGCTATCCAAAGGTGTTTTGTTTTTGCAGGACATCGCCCCTGCACACAAATCTCATGTTGCCATGCAAAAAATTCGTTATTTAGGGTTCAAATTACTAGAACACCCCTCTTGTTCGCCAGATTTAACTCCTTCTGACTCTATCTCTTGCCTCAACTGAGAAAAAGTTTAAAAGGTCGTAAATTTTGTGCACACGAGGAGGTCATAAAAGCTGTGAAGGTCTGGTTTGCAGAGCAAGAAGAAACATTTTTTTTTAGAGGTCTAGAGACGTTGCAGGTTCGCTGTAATAAATGTATCCATTAAGAGGAGAATATGTTGAGTAATAAAATATTTTGACATTGAAATTTTGTTTGCTTCTATAGTAGGCTAAGAATTTTTCAATATATCCTCGTAATAGGTCTTGAAGTCCACCTCCCGTAAAATCTACAGTCATGACGGCTAATGCTGTCTTAAGCCGGGTTCAGGCTATGTAACAAAACATTTTATTAACAAAGTTATACAACAAATGTGTTATACAACTTAACTTGTTATAAAATAGCAGAGACATCCAGACTTTGTAACAAAATAAAACTAAACAAAAGTGCTCATCTGGAAGCAGTGGCATCAGTAGTATTGAAAATGTCCTCAAACGTAGAGGATGCCATTTTGGCAGCAGCAACTTGCGTGATTTTATGTAGACGACGGGTGAAATCTAAACGGAGATTTTGGGTACGGCTATCGTTGAGAGCTGGAGGAACATATAGTGGAACAACTCTTTTGAAGGATCTAGCAGTGGATGACATAGACCCATTGACAGGGGACATTAAATGTGATGGTAGTTTTAAAAATGGATGACAAGTTCTGATTTCGAATACCTGATGGCTGGCTGGCTCTGCAGTAAATGTTTAATGACACAAGTGTGGACAAGTTGCGGCGTGTTATATAACAAAGTTATATTACTTTCTTTTATCTTTACAGACACCCAATGGATAACATAAAATTTGCTATAGAGTCATTCGGGGTAACTGAGCGCAGTGGGTAAGTGTGCACAGTGCGTATATTTCGACTATGCAATGTATGAAAGAGGGAATCATTTGGGTGAAGCAAGGGCGCAGAATCGCCATATTAGTTTTTCATAGGAGTGCGCTGTGCCACGTTTCTTTAACTTTTTATTTGGAATCAATCAAATTCACTAGTTTTCTTGTTTATTTTTAGCATCTTTGCATATTCTGCCAGGTCCAAGTTCAGAGTCCCTCAGTGTTAAACAATATTTTATTCGATCATGGGCATATTAATCTGAACATATAATAAAAAATTCAAGGTTCTCTTAGCTGCTCAACTCTATAAGAACGTCAATTCAAATTTTGGCCTACCGGGGAAAGTGTGCGCGGGTAAGTGTGCGCATAGATTCATTATATGGGCATTAGTTCAGTGAGGAATAAATTATGACATTGTTGATTTTCTTGGTTGAGACTCGATCAATATTGTCCTATTTGTTCAAAAAAATATGAAGAGCCACCAACAGTGGAATGTATCAAGTGTTGTGTTCACCAAGAATTGTGGCACGAACAATAATGCACTGCTTGTGAACAGGCGCTTCTGTATTGACAATAAATAGCATTTCTCTAATATTGTAACATTTTGATGACATTATTTTGTAACTTGTTTTATTGTGTGGTTCACTAAGCACTGCGTTCACTAACCCCGTGAGGGTGCGTACACATACCCGCAATACGGGGCATATGAACGCACTCCGACTTTCTCTATTAAATTGTTTTTTGCGGAAAGAAAACGTTTTTGTTTGTTGGCTTTTTGATGTTTTTTTATAGATTAGAAAATTCTCTATCTTATGAATATGTTTTAATTTTCTTAGCTTCAACATTTGAAACAAGGTATGGCTTGAAAGGCAAAAGTGCGCACAGTTGCCCCGAATGACTCTATAGCAAGAAAAATGTTGTATAACATTGTGTTAAATAACTTTTTCATTGGAATTTCTCCAACATGTTATGTAACTATGCTATATAACATGTTTTGTTACATAGTCTGGACCCGGCTTTAATGTTGTCCCCAACTTTGAGATTATTCATACTGAGGGAAGAAATATCAGATTAACAGCGTGATATTGAACTACTGTCATCAGATACTTGTTCGAGGTCTTTAAGGTGTTGAAATTTCCATTTGGAATTCCCCTAACCGTCCCCACTTGAAGTCCTATGTTAGTTCTACTCGTTTTGAAGGATTCCACCGGAATTTTCGGTGTTGACTATTAATTCGTCAGGATTTCGGGCAAATTCTCTCGGCATCTCCTCGAGAGTCCTCCTCGTGACCTCCGCGTAACTAATTTCGGCGCGCTACGGTCCGAACGAAAATCCATCAGGGCGCCTAAACACAGACAGGACTGTCCCTGATCTTATTAAGTCGCGAGATGGGAAAATATTGCGAGGTAGTATCGCCGCCCTTGGATCGTGCCGCCGCCGTCTCTCCGAAATCGTTCTCGAGATCCTCCGGGGACCTAGCGCGGAATTGGGTTTTCCGGTTCTCCTCCGTCCCTCCCGACGGTGACCGTAAGACGTTCGCCGACACGGCGTGAAGGAAAAAAAAAGACGCGGCCGAAACGGTCAAAGGGATGGACCGGTCGGGATTGCGAAACGTTTCAGCGCATAAATTAGCGGTAATTGAGTATCGGCGTCGCTCTGGGGGTGGATTAGAGAGGCGAACTCGCTTACACGATCAGAAACTGTCAAGTTTCATTTACGACCCTGTATGTAATCCAAGAAGAGATGACAGGTTTTGAGGTCTGATTATGAAGAAAACCAATTATGTATAGGCCGACGTTTCGTTCATTTTTATAAACATCCTCAGGGCACTAGAAAAAGTAACAGAGAGCTTCGTGTTATGACTCAACCGAAATAAGAAATTTGCAGGCAAAATTACAAGGACAATAATTTAACAAATGGACTAACAGTATTACAAAAACAATTAAAAAATTTAAAAAAACGACGTTAAAATCAGATAAATTTATGTCAAGTGAGTTGGTTCATTGTTGTATTACTGCAGCGTATTTTTTGACAAGGAAAATCATATAGTATTGTAAGTAATTTATTTGTGCTTTATTGTTATTTTACCTTTTATACACCTCATATTTTGTTGACTTGTATATAAATAATTTTTTATTCAATTTTAACGTCGTTTTTTCAAATTTTTTAATTGTTTTTGTAATACTGTTAGTCCATTTGTTAAATTATTGTCCTTGTAATTTTGCCTGCAAATTTCTTATTTCAGTTGAGTCATAACACGAAGCTCTCTGTTACTTTTTCTAGTGCCCTGAGGATATTTATAAAAATAAACGAAACGTCGGCCTATACATAATTGTTTTTCTTCATAATCAGACCTCAAAACCTGTCATCTCTTCTTGGATCAGAAACTGTGGTTGGAGTCGGCGAGGTCGATGAAAAAACCGCTGAAGGTGCATTCTGGAAGCTAAAGGTCAGAGTGTTTCAAAATTACGACCTCAATCTGAAGACCAAGACAGCTGTTTACAAAGCAGTGGTCCTCCCAACGCTTCTTTACGGAAGCGAAAGCTGGACGCCCTACAGGCGACATATTGAACAGCTTGAACAAACGCAACAACGTCATCTAAGACAGATAATGCTCATCAGATGGTTCCACAAAGTTTCGATGGACTCAGATGGAGCGGCCACATCCTGAGGATGCAAGACACAAGACTCCCCAAAATAGCTCTATATGGCGAATTCACTGAGGGAGCCCGGAAACCAGGAGGCCAGTATAAGCGGTTTAAGGATACACTACTCAATCCCTAAAATCAGTTAATGCCAATCATAACTGGGAACAACTAGCGTTAGACAGGTCACAGTGGAGGTCTTTGATACACAGTTATAATGGAGAATCGAGAAGGATACAGCGGCGGCCAGATCTGGTTGGTGACTATCCATGCCCGGAATGTGGTAGGATCTGTAGGTCACGCTTGGGTCTCTACAGTCACAGGAGGGCACACAGTCGCAATTAGCCCTGAAAAATTATAAGTCTGTTCGCACTTTTTTTTCCTTTCTTTTTCTTTTCTTATTGTTTTTTTCCTTTTTTCGTCTTTTTGTAGATTCATTCCCGGCAACGGGATACAGCAATGATGACAATGAAGGTGTGAGACTAGTGGTACACTTGCGATAGTCTCGTCTCGAAAACTAGACGAGACCAGGTGGGACAGTAGTCTCGTAGGCTAGGAATATACTGCCTCATGGCAGTTGAGAAATTTCGGGCCCATTATTTCACCAATTTTTTCAAATATGAGAAACCACTTCCACCAAGGATATAATCTGAAATTAGACGCAACTGGCGTCAATTACTCTGATTAGGTTCGGTTAATGTGGAGTGTCTCTGTGTTTCGTGATTTCTCTACCCACCTTACTTCACTTCGTAAATAAAGCAGTTGTCAATGTTAGAAATAGTTTGTTCAAATTGGTCCCGAATGCTTTTCCACTTATAGTTGGGGAGCCGAAGAAGGAAATTCGGGATTTACTCGAGCGTGTCAGATTAATATAAGGGGACATACCTTGGACCCTGTAGAGTACCTCTACCAAAAATTAGACCCGCATATAGGGGGAATTGTCTAGGACAGCCTGTTAGAATAGTAATAAAAAAACGATCATTGTACATACTCGAGCGTGTCAGATTAAGATATATGTGCTTAATTACATGTTGAAAAGTATATATTCTCTTAATCTGATGATTTAAGCGTGTCGAAAATGTGTGGGAGGGCGCCAAAGTTGCAAAAAAAAAACGTCACGTGTACATTCCCGAGCGCGGTGGCGTTTTTTCTTATTTTGAAGCTAATGGTTCAAGAATAACGGAAAAAATATAATCTGACAGTTTAAGCAAGCCGAAACAATAAAAATTGGCTATAAAGGTCACAAAAATCAGTTTTTTTGAATTATCTCCTTCCCTGGGCTTCAAATCTTTTTCGCATTCATTATAAAAGTTGTAGAGCATAACATCTTCTACAAATTGTGTCCCAAGCAATGTTTTCTACGTTCAAACGTTTTTGAGATATATGGCGATTAATGCGAGGTGTTTGGCGATACATGCTGAAAATTCACTCGTTGGAAAATAGTACATTCTAAGGTTCAGTCACAGACAACACTGAAATTTTCGTGACTAATTTCGAAATTGTCATCATAGAAATACCTTACCATTCTGACAATTGTAGATTAGACTGGGATTCTACATTGACCTTGCCCTTTCGCATGTATGGCTAAGCTTCTCACCCTTATCGCCCTCCAACTCCAGAACGGTTAAGAGTATGTAAAATTGCTTCAGACGAAAGTTGTGTAGAATTTTATTATCTACAACTTTCATAATGATTAAAAAAACGATTAGAGGTACAGGGAGGGAAATATTCCAAAAAAGGGATTTTTATCTTCTTCAAAGTGTCAGATTAAGAAAACCCCCCCTGATTAGTGTCAGATTAATGGGTCAACACGTCTACAACACCCACATTAACCATCTGTATGAAAATCTGACACGCTCGAGTATGTACAAGTAACGATTTTTTTTTTACATTTTCAAAGGACCGCTGTGACCTTGCGTCACGTCCAAATTGTCAGTCCCTTGAAGAGTAGCTTCCTTTGGGTCCAATTAACATATCCTCCAAAAATCTGACACGTTGTAAAAATTTTTTTTTTATCATTTTCAACTCTTCCGTACGGCCAGTCCCACCGCGCAAACTGTCAGATGAGCATGAATTCATTATCACACGTAGAGCATATATACAGTATTTCAATCTGACACGCTCGAGTATGTACAGGGTGGGCAAATTTCGATGTTTTAGCACTACAGCTTTTAAACTAGTGGAGATAGACAAAATCTGATACCCCATTCTCGGTCTCTTTTTCTGAGAAACTAACAAGAGTAGTAGTCATTTTTGTCCACCTTCTTTTGTTTTCGAGTTATAAGCGAAAAGTGGAAAAATGGCGATTTCGAAATAAATTTATATCTCCGCTAATACTGATGATAGAGCTCTGAAATTAAAACATTATACAGGCACTTTTTTAAGTAGAAACCAGTGGCGTGCTTGCCTTTTTAGCAGGATTTTTAATTACGAAGCTATGACCCAAAGTTATGTTTTTTTAAATGGGAACACCAGATTTCTGCGCAATTTTCTGAAGGCTTAATTCTTACTGATTTCAAAAATATATAACATCATATGGTTTGTATTAATATAAATAATAAAAAATGGTCAATAACCTTTTTTCTCAATATTTCTATGGTTTCAACTTTTGATGAGAATAGAAAAATGTAGCATCTTATGATTACCACAGTCTCCTACTATCCTTTCATTTCTATGCTTCTTACTCAATTTCTCCAAGATTCAAATTTTGTGAAAATTGGTAAAGAGCATAGAAAGAATGACATTGCCGGAAGGAGACTGCTTTTGTTATAGGAAGCTCTATTTTTTTGTGCTCGTCAAAAGTTGAAACCATAGAAATATTGAGAAAAAAAGGTTATTGACCATTTTTTATTATTTATATTAATACAAACCATATGGTGTTATATATTTTTGAAATCAGGAAGAATCAAGCTTTCAGAAAATTGCATAGAAATCTAGTGTTCCCATTTAAAAAAACATAACTTTGGGTCATAGCTTCGAAATTGAAAATCCTCCTGAAAAGGCAAGCACGCCACTGGATTCTACTTAAAAAAGTGCCTGTATAATGTTTTAATTTTAGAGCTCTATCATCAGTATTAGCGGAGATATAAATTTATTTCGAAATCGCCATTTTTCCACTTTTCGCTTATAACTCGAAAACAAAAGAAGGTGGACAAAAATGACTACTACTCTTGTTAGTTTCTAAGAAAAAGACACCGAGAATGGGGTATCATATTTTGTCTATCTCCACTGGTTTAAAAGCTGTAGTGCTAAAACATCGAAATTTGCCCACCCTGTACACCTGACTATTTTTTTTTTACATTTTTGAGACCCTGCAGATGATTTCCCCACCGCCAAAAGTGCATACATCATAGAACTTTTTTTCCTTTCTTCATTCTAATCTTCACTGGGTCTACACGACGCTCGAGTGAATCCCAATATAGCATCGTCGGCTCCCCAACTATTACTTTTTATCTCAGATCTGGAATCTAATAAATGTAGCCTACGCTAATGTAATACAGGGTCTTCATAAATGATGACAACATTTTACTGAGCTTTGAAATCTTCTTTCTCTAACTTTTTATAAAAATTTCCAACTTGGCTGGCGATCTCTGGAAGAATATAAAAAAATGTATGGAATAAAATACAAACAACAACGTTTTCTCGACCAATTTCGATACAATACACCCGATGGTGAGGGAACAGGACCCCCGATCAGAATAATCGATAGCAGCATCTTCAAATGAGCTCAACGTCACCATCTGAGTAAAATATCGTAATAATTCCGTCTTTTTCATGGTCTCGACATCGATTGCCTCTCATAAGTCGATTCCACTTCGCTCAGACAGGTGAAAATCCGAACGTCATAATGTAATCCGAAATACGAACATCCTCTCCGAAACTTTTCACCCACTTGTAGTCGTTTGTCGGTTAATTAAAGGCTTGCTGCCATCCCCCGAGACGAACGGGGATGTAGACCCCGAAAATCGGAGGGAAAGTTATCGGTGAAGAAAAAAAAAAGTCGGAAGTAGGAACACGATACAAAGACCGAGAAGTAGTGGGTACTATAAAAGTCGCGACTCGAATATACGAGCGCTAACGCTAATGATGTCTCATCTGCTTTTTTCGCCGCCTTGTCGATGATGGATCCACGTTAGGGTCAATTTTTAATAAGGCGCAATTTTCAGATTTCGATCCCGACGGGAAACTTTTATACGGGAAAACTTGTTCCCTCGAATTTATGCGCGACGTCGACTCGATAAGGGATTTCTACGTGTTACTCACAAATGGGTTTTTTGAGGTGTTAATCCTGGAGGTAAACGAATTGATTGACATTCAGTCAAATGATAACATCGATGTTAATTGATATCGAACAAATATTAGTAGTTGTTGTAGCGTACATTTCCTTCTTTCGTTCACAATCATAAAATGATAGTGGGGCTGCTGCGTCGGTCAATCGCCTGTTTTCGAAGTACCATAGAATTTGCGTTGATGTTTGGAACTTGTCAGGAGCGTAGACAAGAGCAAGGTCGGAGGGGCATTGCTCAATTCTAACAACTGCCCTTTTTTATATGGTTCTGGTTAAAGAAGTTCCACGCGTGTTAAATATAGAGTATCTTTAAAAGTGCTGCCTTTCCCCCATGTGGTTCTTTCGGCCACATTTAAAATTTCTATAATATCTCCCAAGTTTTAGGTTTTTCATATATAATCCATTCACTTTTATTTCAGCAGTCGGTTGGCCATGGAAATTTGACACATTTCACTCTGTATAGTACGAAAATGTGGGGTTATGATGCTTGTCAAAACATTTTTGGGTTTTAAATCAACGCTATGTTGCTCGTTCTACGTTGAAGTTTTTGTTAATACGTATTTTATCACAATGTCGAATCTCTTCGGAAAATATGTGACGAACATAATTGAAGTTTATACAAACCGATTGGAGGCATACCAAATCCAGTTATTGGTATGGAATATACAAAAGATCAATATAATTTCATAATATGCACTAGCTTGAGGAGAGTTAATGTTCGTTATCTTCTTTGGCTAAAGTTTGAATACGTTACATTAGTTGTAGATTTCAAAAATATTAACCCGAAGATGAAATGCATATGATGCAGTGGTTGGGACTGGGTATCTCCCGAAGGAATTAACAGATAATTACAAGAATGTTAAATTCTTCAACAAAAATCATCTTGCATCAATATAAGTAAATATAATGTAGAAACTGGCTTTCCTGATCGGTCATCATCTTCAAAGAAAAATTTACCTCTTTTAAAGCTTGCAGTCCAACACTTCACGGTCGCATACGAAGGACATTGATCACCAAGGGTATTAAGCATATCTTCGTAAATCTGCTTACCTCTTAACCCTTTTAAATACAGGTACTTGATGATGGCTTGATATTTCAATTTCTTCTTTCTTTTAATTCATTGCTTAACTCTGGTTTACTTTTTTGACCTCAAACTTCACACTGACACGTCTAACGAGTTATTGTTCGTTGCTTTGGTAACGCAATATTTTTTTTTATGCATGGAACTGGTCTAGGCTAACTAGATATCAATACATCCTCGTATACTTCCTATTTCTCTCCACAAGGCTTACGTTTCTTCCCTTCCTTCAGACAGAAATGTCGAAGTGAATTTCTTAAAAATTGATGTATATGTATGAAAGTATCCCTCACGAGTGAAGAATTACCCTCAATTTGTAAACATGGCAATCAGAAATCCAAAGTGAGGTGAAGATATTTTCTCGAACAGAGAATATAAGGAGGTCCAAATGACAACCAATCAAATCCTCTAAATTTTGTTACTTTTCCTGCAAATTGAAATGGTCGAATGCGAACCTCTTTTTGTCGATCCGGTCCTTAGCCGAAATACCCCACTTCCTACCTAGGAAACACAGCCTCCCTTCCGTCGTCAACCCCCAGACGCAGAGGACCTGAAGGGTTTCTGGAAGTAGCTCCATAATATAACTGTTAAAAAAAGCAACTGGATATCGTGTGCAGTTGTCGTATCCAGGTTGGCGAATTACAAGCCCCGCAGGAGGCTTTTCTCGAAAGGGGAGGAGGTCGGGAGCGAGAGGGGAGCGGAGAGCAGAAAAGCGACATTGTTTTTCACCCACATGCCGAGGCACATCTTGCCGTTTCGACGGGGAGGGGAGAGAGAGGCTCATGAAAAAGTCGCATGTCTTTAGAAAATGGAAACGTCAGCTTACGTAAACAATTCCCCTTTTATAATGGACCGTTAATAGATACACAATACGCTGCCGTTTCCAGGGATGAATCCAGCTCGGCCGTCAGCCAATTATTTACGGATGCGAGGAGGAATGTCGAGAATAGACTCGGAAAGGATCGCGAGATACCGGTCGAGCATCTCCTAGAGTTCCTCATCGGGCGAGATGGATAAATCACACAAGACGCAACTTTTACTCCCTTCTGAATGCTTCGAGTGCTCGATTTGAAAACTATGTAGACTTCTTAAACCGAATTGTTACTATGGATGAGACTTGGGTACATTTCTACGATCCAGAAATAAAGCAACAATCGATGGAATGACGACACTCTGGTTCTCCAAGACCTGAGAAGTTTCGTGTCCGAAAATCTGCTGGAAAAGTTCTTGCTTTAGTTTTTTGGGATTGCCATGGAGTAATCATGATTGATTTTTTGGATGGGGGTAGATCAATAACCGGAAATTACTATTCGACATTACTGACCACTCTACGGACAAAAATTAAAGAGAAAAGACGCGCAAAGCTATCCAAAGGTGTTTTGTTCTTGCAGGACAACGCCCCTGCACACAAATCTCATGTTGCCATGCAAAAAATTCGTGATTTAGGGTTTGAATCACCAGATTTGGCTCCATCCGACTATCTTCTCTTTCCCCAACTGAAAAAAAAGTTTAAAAGGTCGTAACTTTCTTCCAACGAGGAGGTAATTGAAGCTGTTGAGGTCTGGTTTGCAGTACAAGAAGAAACATTTTTTCTTTAAAGGTCTAGAGACGTTGCAGGTTCACTGTAATAGATGTATCCAATTAAGAAGAGAATATGCTGAGCAATGAAATATTTTGACATTGAAATTTTGTTTGGTTCTATAGTAGGCTAAGACTTTTTCAATATTTTCTCGTACTACCAGAGAGAAGAACAATGATTTGTGCATTTCTACAGTTTTGATGGTGGCTAACGAAACACAAGAGAATTTGGAAAGAAAACCCTAATTCCTGAATAAGCGTTAAATAGATGTCCATAAAAAAATTGTATAAGAATAAGTTATCATTCTATAATATGTGTTCCGCTTTCTGTGCATCTCAGTATTTACGTCCGTGATATTTCTTTAAATTTCTCGATTAGTTTTTGCCACGATTCTCATTCGAATGAAACTTCGAACGATAGAATCTGAATTATTCACTTCCAAATTTCGTCAAATTGAAGGAAATTGCAGAGGAACTTGTCAGTTTGACAGTCGCTCCGTGACAAAATTCAATCTGTTGGAATTTTGAAATGTTTTCCACTTGAAAATAACATGGAATTTCATCGTCTCCATCTTGACCATTCAGAAACCTCGTTGAAACAGCCCCCGATCATAAGTTCACGATTCTGAAGTCAGTAGTGAGTTGTCCCATTTCTCGTGTCAAATACTGGGAGCTTCGAACCTCACCCTGTACCTTATACCGAAAATTTCTCGTTGCAGCATTCTATGGTGTACTTTTTCCACCATTACGAGCTACCGACCATCCTCCAACAGGCCCACATCCAGCAGTTCCTGCTGAGGAGTTCTCAAAATCAGCAGCAGCTCATACTCAGGACTACGCAGCGTAGACAGGGAAACAGGTCCACCGGAACGGACAGCAGGGCGAACCAGGTGGTGCTGCGGCTGAATCCGATACGTCGCATCAACCAGTTCCTGAGCACGGTGAGATCATCGGTCACGACGCAAACCAGCGTCACCCCCACGACCCAGGTAAGGGAAATAACCGATCGAAAATTTCGGTTTCTTCAACGCGAGGTTTAGGAAATTGAGATCGATCGGTCGATTTTGTCAGATTCGTATTTTTTCAATATCGTTCAGAAACGAAAATCTAGCAATGAAAAATCAAAGGTTCAACAGTTATCTCGGACGTCTCCTGGAATGAACTCAGCACCCGTATGCTTTTTTGACTCTTACAAATATTTCAACAGTAGATTCTTGAGGTCAAAAGAAACACTTTTTTCCCATACCATTTTTTCCGGATAAGCTCGGTTTAAAAGATAAAGGCTGTTGAAAAGCCATAAAAAAATGTTATTTTTAGTTCTATCCCACAAACGGTTTTATCGAATGAAATGAAATTCGGCTTATACACTGCGCAAAAAAATTAACGCACATTATGGAAATCTCAAATTTATTCTACAACTGAAGGCGTTCTCAATGATAATTATTTTTATCAGAATTATGCATGCATATGTTATCCACTTTCAACGGTTTTCTTTAATACAGATGTTTTTTCCCAGCAGGGATAAAAAAAGATGATATTATCAGATTTTGAATGTATTGGCTCCATTCTAAAATTCAGTTGTTCTCGATCAATTCTGGTGATCAATAGTTTTTCTTTCATTTGATTTTCTACACTCGATCGCTATGCAACGCGAAACACGCAATTTGACCCAAGAGGAATGTGCCCAAGCGGTAGTTTTGCGAGAAGAAGGGTGGACATACACAAGAATTGCAGAAAGGTTTGGAGTTTCCCATACAAGTGTGTCCAGAATGTTGCAGCGATTCAGGGAGACAGGTATGAATGTCCGAAGATCAGGACAGGGTAGAGCACGGGTAACAACTGCCGTTCAAGAACGTTACTTGAGAGTTTCTTCGTTCAGACAACGGTTTGCAACCGCTCGCCTCCTTCAAATTCAGCTTGAGCAAACTTATGAGGTGCAATTTCCTGAATACTACTGGTTTCGGGGGAGGATCGATTATGGTATGGGGTGGAATATCTTTGACTGCTCGTACAGACCTAGTGGTCGTTGATAATGGAGCTTTGAATGCTGATAAGTATATGAGGAATATTCTTGAAGAGCATGTAGTGCCATTTGCCCCATACATTGGTGAAAATTTCATTTTTATGGACGATAATGCCAGACCCCATCGTGCGCGCATCGTTCAGGAGTACCTTGAAGAGGTCGAAGTCTCCCAAATGGAATGGCCAGCAAGAAGTCCAGATCTCAATCTGATTGAGCAGGTTTGGGACAACCTCAATAGAAGGCTGAGAAGTTCAGAAAATCATCCAGCTACTCTTAATGCCTTAGGAATCCAACTCGAAGAAATCTGGGAAGGATTAGATCAGAACTTTTTAAGATCACTCATTTTGAGTATGAACCGTCGTTGTCGAGCTGTAATTAACGCAAGGGGTGGAAATACCAAGTATTAAATCACTTATCAGCATTTCAGTATTTTGAAAATTGTTCATTTCTCTTCTTTCACATAAGATTCGGTGAAATTCTGAATTTTTCTTCCATTTAATGTGTCTTGTTTCGTTCAAAAAAATAAGTCATAAAGTCAATGTAGTGTTAACTTTCATTAAAATTGAGATTTTCAGAATGTGCGTTAATTTTTTTGCGCAGTGTAGTTTCCGCGGTGCATTTGAAAAATGCATGAATGAAATTCATAATTATTCAGTTTGAACTTGCATATGCTGTGATAACCCAAATTGAGGAGAATTCCCTATTCGGTACTTACCTACTTTGGCTGAATGCAACTCTGTTTGAAAAATCCACAGATGTGTAGTGTCATAGATTCAGCTTGTTATTCTGAAGGGAATTTTATTTTTTCAGGGCTGGCTTAGTTCATTTCGAAAACGTGAAATGGCTATATCTTTGTATCAGGGCCAAAACGAAAAAATGGATTGACAAAAAGTGCTTCTTTTGACTTCAAGAATCTACTGTTAAAATATTTATACCACTCAAAGACTCACCCTGTATAAGCTGAACGGTAACGAGGTGTTATGGGTATTATAGGGGAGTAACTTTTATAGAAAACCTCGAATAACTTGGACAAGCAGGACCATCAACTCCTGAGGCAAATAATTCTGACCCAATTGAGAATTTTTCCTTTTTGTGTGTAGCTCAAGTTTTTCTTCTCGTTTCAGGCGGCGACGTCAACTTCTAACGAGAACACGACATCGGTGGGTACCTCGGCCTCGCCGACTACCGCGAGCACCACGAGTCAGACGAGCAGCGCCTCTCTTGCCACGCACTCCGTACAGACACCCGGAGGTGAATACGTTAATGAGGGTATACAGACCACGGATTATCCACCTAGACCGCCACCCGGTGGACCTGATCAGCCTTAAGGTCAGTAAAAATCGGTGTCGAAGGATAGGGATCTTTTTTTTTACATTTAGAAGAACTATCGTTTATATATGCCATATTCCTTTACAGCGGAAATATATGAATTTGAATGGGTCACCCTGTATATTTTGGAGGTTTTGAAAGATCTTGTTTTTCGGATTCGAACAAATTAGTTTCGGTTTCATGATCAATTTCAAAAGCCTTTTAGTTTAGTTTCGTTTTTGGTAGGACCGCAAAATAATCCCGATGAAAGAAACCTTTCTATTTGACCATCTTCTGAGATGAAAAATTTTTCTACAGTACATGTTACGGTTTAGTCAGGGTGTCTTAGAGACAGGTGGGGTATAAACCCCCATTTAGCATCGTGGGCTCTGCGAAATATCCTGCTCTGCTAATGCTGAAACTTTTGCAGATTCATAACTCGTACTTAGTGTTACCTGTCCATACAGACCACGGAAACGTAATATCCTGACGAGGAGAGGAGACGCATCCTTTCGTTCATAGAAAAGATATCACCGGAGGCAATCTTCACGATGAACAAAACGCTTTGTTCCGTTTTTATCGCCATATAGTGTATGTATTTAGATCATAGATTATCCGAATACTGTTTTGTATAGCAATCCACAGACGTGTATGTATTCACACGATGACTATTCTCCGAACGATGTGTACTTTTTGATTGTTATATGATCGAATAAAATATTTTATGTAAATTGCAATCGGTCTGTGATGTTTGTTCTATTCTGAATTCGTTTTCAGTTCCTGGTTCTGGTTGTTTGTTTAAGATTTGTAATGTAAATAATGAATGTATAAATAAAAAGTGGATATTGTGGATAATTGGATATATCAATAAAGGAGCCGAAAAGAGTGCGTTATTTTTATCATCCTGATACAATCTACGGACCTAGTGATTTGGTTCTAGGGTTTGTTGATTTACATCCTTATCATGATCACTAGCCTGTATTTATTACTTTGTGCAGCGTAAATGAAGGGGACTTGACTTGATCCTAGTTGAAGGTAAGTGCGACCAAAATGCTATCGCTGTTTTAACAGGGTCATGGAGATCATTTCCCAAATGACAGAAACCGAGGAACCTATTCTGTACTCTTGGGGAATCATGATCGTGAAACACAGGTGTAAAATCATAAACAGGGTATCCCAAATTGCTTGATTTTGGCTCTTTCTGGTATTTCTAGACTACATAAGTGAAAACGTTGAAAGGAGTCCTGGGCTCGATTTTTGTGAAAAGTCCATTAGTGAAAACCGTTTCACGATATATTCATTCTTCTTGAAGAAACAACCAAATTTTGTCGATTTCGAAAATATCTGAAAACGATAATCACTATCAACCCAAACGGAGTAACAATAATCAGTTAGAACGTCAAGAACGTTACTTGAGAGTTTCCTCGTTGAGACAACGGTTTGCAACCGCTCGCCTCCTTCAAATTCAGCTTGAGCAAACTCATGAGGTGAAAATTAGCACTCAGACAATAAGAAATCGCCTCCCAGAATATGTTTTAAGGCCTCGTGTCGCGGTAAGAGGCCCAGCTCTTACCCCAGCCCATCGAAGGGCGCGTTTGGATTTTGCGAGAGAGCATATCCATTGGGAAGAGGCCGATTGGGAAAGAGTTATCTTCACAGATCAGTCTAGATTTTGCCTCTACCATTGTGATCGACGTTCCCTTGTATAAAGACGTCCACGTGAAAGATATGCTCAGTGCAATTTCCTGAATACTACTGCTTTCGGGGAAGGATCGATTATGGTATGGGGTGGAATATCTTTGACTGCTCGCACAGACCTAGTGGTCGTTGATAATGGAGCTATAAATGCTGATAAGTATATAAGGAACATTCTTGAAGAGCATGTAGTGCCATTTGCCCCATACATTGGTGAAAATTTCATTTTTATGGGCGATAATGCCAGACCCCATCGTGCGCGCATCGTTCAGGAGTACCTTGAAGAGGTTGAAGTCTCTCGAATGGAATGACCAGCAAGAAGTCCAGATCTCAATCCAATTGAGCAGGTTTGGGACAACCTCAATGGAAGGCTGAGAAGTTCAGAAAATCATCCAGCTACTCTTAATGACTTTGGAATCCAACTCGGAGAAATCTGGGAAGGATTAGATCAGAACATTTTAAGATCACTCATTTTGAGTATGAATCGTCATTGCCGAGCTGTAATTAACGCAAGGGGTGGAAATACCAAGTACTAAATCACTTGTTAGCATTTCAGTATTTTGAAAATTGTTCATTTCTCTTCTTTTACATAAGATTCGGTGAAATCCTGAATTTTTCTTCAATTTAATGTGTCTTGTTTCGTTCAAAACCTTCCCGAGAGAACATAAAAAATAAGTTATAAAGTCAATGTAGAGTTAACTTTCATTAAAATTGAGATTTTCAGAATGTGCGTTAATTTTTTTGCGCAATGTACTTGGTGTACTCTGAGATGAAAAGGAAAGACTATTTTTTGAGGCGAAATTCAGGGGCTATAGCTCCGAAATATAGAACCTCCTGGCAAAATTCCAAAAAAGAAGTCTCCCAGTTTTGTCTCGACAATCTGTGACCAAATTTTGGGACATTCTATATCTATATGGAGTACTGTCCGCCGCTGATTTCATCTAGCTCTCGCTTTCTAATCCCATAATTGCACTCCTTCCTCCCCCTATACGACGCCATATTAATAATTACCAAGCCATACGATAACAGAAATCAATTAACCGAATATGAGGTTCGGTAGAATGGTTCCTAAATGGGATATATCGGAACTCGCTACATCGGTTCATCAATGGAGAGCATCTTTGAGCTGGGACGGAGGAGTGATTTCCTTTGTTCCTGTGTATTATGCCGAGGTGTTTCCGACCCCCAACCCCTCAGATAGTGGCGAAGGGGTAGGTTCGCACCGATGGCTGTTTGCCTTGCCATTACCTGATGAAATCGAAGCCTCTGGCCTCCCAGAACTGTCATGTTTGTGCGAGATGTAACGTCTCTGCGAGGAATAATACGGGATACCCTTGACTCTCTGCTAAATTAATTTCTTTTCGTTTCGGAAAATCGATTTTTTGCGAGGTTAGTTGCTAGGAGATTCATCGTTTTACACAAATATCTGAAATTTTCGAATTTTCAACCAAAAATTGTCGCGAACACGAGATATTCGTTATGATCAGATGTCAGAGTATGTTTAGTTAATATTATTGTTCATTACAGAAAAGAATGAAAAGTTTCATAGAAATTCTTTTCCCAAAGGAACACATACGAGGATACATTGAAAAATTCTTAGCCTACTATAGAACCAAACAAAATTTCTATGTCAACATATTTTATTACTCAACATATTCTTCTCTTAATCGGATATATTTATTACAGCGAACCTGCAACCTCTCTAGAACATGAAAAAAAAAAGTTTCTTCTTGCTCTGCAAACCAGACCTCCACAGCTTTTATTACCTCCTCGTTGGAAGAAAATTTGCGACTTTTAGAACTTTTTTTCAGTTAAGGAAAGAGATGATAGTCGGATGGAGCCAAATCTGGTGAATAAGGGGGGTGTTCTAGTAATTCAAACCCTAAATCACGAATTTTTTGCATTGCGTCAACATGAGATTTGTGTGCAGGGGCGTTGTCCTACAAAAACAAAATAATTTTGGATAGCTTTCCGCATCTTTTCTCTTTAATTTTTTCCCGTAGATTCAGTAATGTCGAATAGTGATCTCCGCCCTTATCCAACAAATCAAAAAATGACAACAAAGAAATGTACCCAAGTCTCATCCATAGTAACAATTCGGTTTAAGAAGTCTACATCGTTTTCAAATCGAGCACAGATCGAACGCGATGCTTTTGTACTTGCACGCTTTTGGTCAACATACAAACATTTGGGGATCCATTTCGCTGCAATTTTTCTCATGTCCAAATTAACGTGAACTATATGATGAACGCGTTCGTATGAACTATTCAGTGCTTCAGATATCCGTTTTAGCTTTAGCCCAATTCGACGGTCTGATAAAATCATGTCATGAACTGCATCGATATTTTTGGGGACTGACACAGAAACTGGCCTTCCCGATCGGTCATCATCTTCAATGGAAAATTTACCTCTTTTGAAGCTTGCAGTCCAATTTTTCACGGTCGCCTACGAAGGACATAGATCACCAAGGGTATTAAGAATATCTTCGTAAATCTGCTTACCTCTTAACACTTTTAAATACAGGTACTTGATGAAGGCTCGATACTACAATTTTTGGATTTTCACAATTTCGGTGGATATCTTCCTTCTTTTAATTTATTGCGTAACTCTGGTTTACTTTTTTGACCTCAAACTTCACACTGACACTTCTAATGAGTTATTGTTCGTTGCTATGGTCTAGACTCTAGGCTAACTAGATATCATTACATTCTCGTAACAAAAGGTACGAATAAAAAGAAATCCTATCAATTGTTGAGCGGTGTAATTGTTTCATCACTAGATGATTGCCAAGTTTTGGCAAGTACTTAAACATGATTGGTTTACTTCGACCATTTCTATGTTCTATCAAACAAAACCTTCAAGATTCGGATTGGACAAACATAATTTCTATCCACTGACTGTATCCGATTTATTATTTTTTCAATAACAAACAACAGATGAAAATTGTCAGTGTGAGTGCATGAAAACAGGGCGGAAGACGAGAAAAATAAGGGAGAGGGAGGAACGTCAGTTTTATCTCGAGATGCAGGACTCGCGGTTCATTGATTTCAAATTATTTTTCTAGCCGTCGAAGTAGAAGAAATACTGATAGACGATGTACAAGTAAGGGTTACGGAGCTTGGTAGATCGTCCTGTCTCCTGTTTAATATTTTCACCTCCTCCCTCCCCCGATTCTCGCTGGGGGGCTAATCATTATCGACAGTTCGGACGTATATGTTCTTCTCGTGAATTCTGTCGAGGAAATGACGCAATTTTTCGTCGAAAATGTTCGACACGAGTGTGCAGGACAGGTAGTCTATATACACTCACATAGAGGGTGCTGAAGAACTGAAAAATCAATCAATCTTTTTCCAAGTAGAACCATCTGTGCAAAGGGCAGCCTTCCGTCAGCTAGTTGGTGGAGTAAGCAAAAGCAATTTCCGGTTAATCCTCTTCTTGAAGAGTTGCACTTCGCTGGAAACAGATCACTGAGGGTATGATCCACAATTTGTGGTCTGGTAGAAGGGCTGAGATTCATTGCTGCTATGATGCTGCAATAGTTACTTCTTTCGTTATGGCAGCTCCTAGGCTGTTCAAACACAGCATCGCAGCAGCTCGATACACCCACCCCAGGTCAATTAATCTTTAAAAAAAGAATCCCCTTTATGGAATACAAAATTTTTCAATGTTTCATCAGACAAACTTGTTGGGCAGTTAATAAAATCTACTAGGATGAAACCTGGGGCCAATATGCCTCCATTCACTCCAAGTGACAGTGTGAGGAACTTAACAAATTCTGGACTTCTCTTTGTATCAGAGCTTTTTTCTAAAATCTCACTCAATTCAGATACGATAACAGTAAAAGAAGAATGTTTCAAATTGCAATCTTGCAGCTGATGTTGAAGTAGGCAGAAGTTTGCCTTGATAAGCATTGTTGCCCTGAACAAAGCCAGGAATTAATTCAAGTATTGAATGAATTCCTCTAAGTATTCTTCATCCGAGAGAGTGCTAGTTCGACCTAACTTATCGAAAAAGTTATTTATATTGGATTTAGTTCTCATGGGCTGCACTAGGGAACCATAAAGAGAGTTCCACTTTGTGGAACAGTGATTGTTTCTGATGTCCAAGACAGTCTTTCATGGCTTCAACCGTAGAGTGGTAGAAGGTTAAATGTATTCGTATTCAAAAGTATCGAAATACGAAATGCTAAAGCGTCAGGTATTTGAAATACTAATTAGAAATTATATAATATTTTTTTTTAGTGTTGAATTCTTTCTTTGCTCAGATATCTGCACACTATTTTCCCTTGTCACGATCCAGATTCGACAAACTATTGTCGAATTGCATTTCCCTCAATAATCCGCCTAGATCACAGAGACGTATAAGCTGGACTAATTATAACGTGAAAAGAATTAGTGGGCATTCAGACGTAAAGCTAATTTTCGGAAGCTCCACTACCATTCATTCGTAAGATTCGATAAACGAGTGCACAACACACTAACGCGAGTCGAAAATAATGACGAGGTGCTTTGTGATATTTTCCAGAGCCCGAATATACACTTCCGCTCCTTGTCGTATATATATGAAGTGCTTGTTAGGCTCCCTGCACAGCTGAATTACAGAGAAGCATTGAGGTATATTTTTATATTTCAATTTCTGAATAGAATTCGTTGCTTGACAAAAATTCGTTTGCACTAAATGCGCCTTTTATAGGCGAACCTTTCCCTTAACAAGGAGATTTTATCAATGTTATCGAGCGTTGCGATCCCTAATTGGGCATCTGAGGTCTTTTATGCTGCCTTTCCCATCGTATACACGTATAACAGTTTGTTTTTATGTTATGTAAAGCTTCTTTATTATTCCCTCGGATAACTTCCTTCTATTTGCAGTCGATTATTGATTTCCTCTCGAGGAAATGGCAACTTTTGATCCTATCACATCGATATCCTCTCTTTATGCCAACAATAAAATTCGTAACTGTCGCATCTTGAATATTGAAGTTGTGGGGGTGGAATCTCAACTTTGCGTTTACGAGAATAATAATTCACTTCGTGACAGCATGTCAACAATCAACACAATACTTCTAGGAGAAGGGAGAAGATAATCGGATAATTTTATATGCAGAGTAATTTGAAATGTGATTTTTTTTTTATTGAAAAGAATCATGAATGGATCACGCCTTCAAGAGTAAGGCAGATACATAACATCCGCCGATAATTAAATCAACAAATGTTACTTTCTAACTACCATCACTCAAAGTATTACCATAAATTCCATTTCGTCGTCGAAGGAGTAATGTCGCTCTGACGAGGTCGAATAAGACCGAAACCATGGCCAGCATCCACTCTTTGTCTACGAAGTGGTATTTGTTGTAATATTTTGAGTGATGGTAGTTTGTTAGGCATTCAGGTGCTTCCTAATGAGGCTGTATCTCAGCAGGGTATCTAAAAAAAAATTATATGAAAGATCCATACTCCATACTATTTTTTGTCTAGGAATAGTCCCTATAGTTTTTCGCAACTCTGTATTTGAACCCTGTATACAGGGTGGTCCAGATCGTAACCAAGAAATATTAACCACGTATTCTACATCAAAAATAAGCCCTAGTTTGACATATAAACATATGTCGAGAAATGTTTCCTCTCCGAGATACGGGGTGTTAAAATTATAGAAAAAAAAATGTTTTTTATTAATAACTTTCACACTGCTTGAAATATTTTTATGAAATTTGAGAAACAGGTTTTGAACGTCAAGGAGCACTTTTTGCATAATATTATTTTTTTCAATTCTACCATTGGCGTCCGTACTGCAGCGAGACTCAATATTTTCAGATAAAAAAATGATACGCCACTGGTTTTCCGACAATAAAAATTACTATTTAAATCCTTATTTAATTTGGAGCAAATTCGGTCTCTTGACTTTTTGCTGTACGAGGCACCGTTTCCGTTTAAAAAAATAAAACACATTCTCATGCATGAAGAAATCGCCAAAATTTGATATAGCAAAAATAGTCTTATTATTATTAAGTACCAACCATATCAAATTTTGGCGATTTCTTCATGCATGAGAATGTGTTTTATTTTTTTAACCGGAAACGGTGCCTCGTACAGCAAAAAGTCAAGAGACCGAATTTGCTCTAAATTAAATAAGGATTTAAATAGTAATTTTTATTGTCGGAAAAACCAGTGGCGTATCATTTTTTAATCTGAAAATATTCAGTCTCGCTGCAGTACGGACGCCAATGGTAGAATAAAAAAAAATGATATTATGCAAAAAGTGCTCCTTGACTCAAAATCACATTTCAGACGTATTTATTAATTTCAAAAATGGCTCAGCACAGACGGGTTCTGTTCGACTAAAGCACATTTATGTGTATCGATAAATCTAGATGCCGACGCAAGCTCACTAAAACCTTCGTGCAATATCCGAAATTTTCCTACGGTAGAAGGAAATACTGGCAACGTAATCCGGGAAAGAAAAAACCGTGGCGCATCTTTAAATAAAACATCGTGCCCGAGATTGAGACAAATGGACCGGCGGAAGATTAAAGGGGATGCGGCAAACAGAACAGAGGTGCAACTTACCCCCGATCCGTTTGACAAACAAAGACGGACGTGGATCCGTGAAAGACGGAGAATGAATGACAAATAAACCTGAAAATCCCATGAATTACAAAGAAGTGTCTCCGGTTACTGTAATTTAGCTCAGCTTGCTCTCCTTCCTCTGCTCTTTCCGATCTGGCCGAAATTAAATTGGAAATTACATATGTATTTGTTGCCTTGAGGGGGAAAACTAATTTTCTCTCTCTTAGATATCATTTCGGTTTTCTTCCTCGGATTGCTTCTTCCATCGCTCTTCCGAGGAAACGTTTTTTATCAGAGACTCTTGACCAACTAGCAGCGATCAAAGGACTTCGAGATTGTCTTCCGTCTGGAAAAAGTTCAACGTATCTTTTACTAGAATACGGGGTGATACAAAATATATACGATGATTTTTCTGGGAGACAGTTACGCGTGTCAAAGGTTGACCTTCGAAAAATCCCCAAAAAGACCGAACGATTGAACGATTTCGTTGATATTAAAAGATTTATCACTAGAAGAGTTGCTCTTTCGGAATATTCATTACTTTTTGAGCTACGATATTTTTTCTGGGAGATACGGGTCTTGAAAGTTGATTTTCAAAAAATTCCCAAGAAGATTTATTACTAGAAGAGTTGCTCTTTCGAAATATGTATCACATTTTGATCTACGATGATTTTTCTAGGAAAAAAACGACTCGAACTTTGAACTTCGAGAAATTCCCAAAAAGGTGAGGTCAGTTGAAATTTCCTCAAGACCGAACGGTTCTGCCAAGACAGATAGAATTCTCAAATTTATGACTAGAAGAGTTGCTCTTTCAGAATATGTGTCACATTTAGATCTACGATGATTTTTCTGGAAGAAAAACTACTCGAAGGTTACCTTCGAGAAATTCCCAATAACATGGGGTCAGTTGAAACTTCCTCAAGACCGAACTGTTCTGTCGAGATGGATGAAATTCTCAGATTTATTACTAGAATAGTTGCCCTTTCAGAATATGTATCACATTTATATCTACGATGATTTTTCTCGGAAAAAAAACGACTCGAACTTTGACCTTCGAGAAATTCCCAAAAAAGTGAGGTCAGTTGAAACTTCCTCAAGACCGAACTGTTCTGTCGAGATCGATGAAATTCTCAGATTTATTACTAGAATAGTTGCCCTTTCAGAATATGTATCACATTTATATCTACGATGATTTTTTTGGAAGAAAAACTACTCGAAAGTTGCCTTCGAGAAATTCCCAAAAAGATGGGTGCAGTTGAAACTTCCACAAGACCGAACGGTTCTGTCCAGATGGATGAAATTCTCAGATTTACTACTGGAAGAGTTGCTCTTTCAGAATATGTATCACATTTAGGTCTACGATAATTTTTCTGGAAGAAAAATTCTAGCTCTACGATACGCTTGTCAGAAGTTAACCTTCAAAAAATTCGGAAAAAGATGCACTTATAAACTCTTCAAGACCGATCGGTTGCGTTGAGGTGGATGAAATTCCGAGACCCAATTTTTCATACAATGCGGGATAACTATGTACATATCTTACACAATGGCGAAAGCGCATGGTTGCAAAATGGCGAAGGAATATAATTCCCATGAAAGGCTATTGAAACTTTCAGTGAACCCCCAGCTCGAAATTCAAATGATTTCCCGTCGAATTTCAGCACATCCTTATGGGAAAACCGTGTACTCGACGTCATATCCGCAAACAATGACCATGGAGATCGTGCAGTGTAATCGAGCCATTAGCCTTGGCGGTTGAGGCATTAGTGTCCTGCACGCAGAACAACAAGGCGGCTCTGAGAGCGGATTCGGTGTGTCAACACATCGCCATTAATACAGTTACAATGTACACATTCAAGGAAAACATTTCGAAAATGAATATTACCAATTACCGCACCTTTTTATTCAATAACTACCGCCTTCCTTTGAGCCGGCCGCTCTGTATAGTCACGCGAACTCCTTTCGCTGATGGGGAAAATTTAATTAACTGACGGAAAAAATTCCCGCTGAAATTTTTCACCGCTGGGACCGAACTAACTTTTTTCGATGAGGCTGGGTGCGCGAGAATCGATAAGCGTGTGTTTGAGGCCTCATTCGGTGATGGGATAGTGAAAGTCGAAATTATTTTCGACGTATCGGAACCATAGAGTAATGGGCGAGTTCAGAAATGCTTGCCAAACTAGTGAAAACTCGAAAAAACTCTTACAATATAAACGTATTTTTTTAAATTCTATTTGTGCCTTTCAGTTGTCTAAATCCGTTAATAATGCTTGCACTTTTTCGAGAAAAAGGGTTATTCTTTGTCAAGAAATAGTGAAGGTGTTTCATAGAACTTTTAAACAGCCTCTGCTTAATTTTTTTCACGAACAGGAAACTGACAGAAATGAAATTCAGCTGCAGACATTTTATGAAAATTGAAAGGCAATAAATCCCGATTACAAGGGGTAGAAAAAGCTAAAATCTCTCATCCTTATCATATCATAACTTCAAAAACCGATGTTTTCCAGCTTCATTCATTTGGAACAAATTCCTGTAATTTCTTGCCAAAAATGAAAAAAATGGTTATTCAGAGAAAAATTATTCATCAAATGTATGTAGCATGAACCGTCTTCTCTATTTCAGTTTTCTGATTTCTAAGAAAACAATTAAAAGTTACTCTTTACATTTCAGGAGCTGTATCTAAGTTTTAGATGGAAATTTTTTTTTTTACAGGAATCAATTCTCAAACTTTTTCGTTATTATTTATTTAAAACCGTTCGCTTGTTTTTTTGTGAAAAATCATTAAATTTCTACATGCACTGTGTTAATTTTATCATCGAAAGTAACGAATCAGAAATCAGATGCAAATAGAATGAGTTGGCTATCATCCTTTATGTATGTATAAGGATGAAAGTTCAACTCCAACAATCTGATTAATATTACAAACATGAAAATTAGTTTGTTCGTTTGTTTTTCTTTCTGTCAGGTCTGAACGGATTTACATAATTTTTGCACGGGGTATTAAGGTTGCCGGGAAAGGTTTTGAGCTATTTTCAAACATAATCGAGCTTTAGGTGAGAAGGAGTAAATGTTTCAAAATAAATAATATGAACTTCTCGAATCTTCTGAAAAAATTATATAAAGGTTTCATAAGCATGATAATTGTGTATAACAACATTTATAGAAATCATTCAGCAAGAGCGATATCTAAATAGCTCAATGAGTGAAATACAAAACAGATAAAAAAACAAGTCAAGTATCAACATAGGAATGAAGATAACAACTGTTAAAATGGCATTTTGATCAGTTAAAAAAAAAAGATGAAAATAAAAGATAATGGACATCGAAAAGGTTAATCTCTATTATTTTCATGCCTACAAAGTTGTTTAAGAAATTGGTCCACCTATTTCTCTAGCACCTTCAAGTAGACGAATAGCACATAGATATCATTTTATCATGGGACTCGCTGTCGTCATAACTTTTCTCTCTGTTCGTCAACTGGATAAAAATTATAAAGAAATGGGAATGAAAAATCTCTTAGTATGTCTTTATTATTATGAATAATAGGTTATACTTACAATGTACAATCATAAAAAAACAATAATTGACATAATTCGCAGGCTTTTTCCATTTTGGGCCATTTGATGACGTTACTTGTTCGCTACGTGTATTCTCAAGCAATAACATTTCTAGATATGTGTTAATTACCCCAGAATACACGTGACTAACATGGTAACACTTCTGGTTCTCTTCCTCCATCGCAGTTCATCTGAAAAGCCATCAACTCCTGAAAAACAAACGTTATTTCTAAGACATTTCTTTTCATAACTTACACGAGGATCAAGTGGAGCTTTTGAAGTAGAAAATGATGCAGGTTGTGAATGAATGGTTCCAAAAATAGTGTGGGTGTTTCACACACAAAATCGTCCCTATTTTCGTCGTTTTCGGAAATTTTTACTCCCCAACCCAGGGGCTCCGCGGAACCTGTACATCTGCGGAAAAGCCCTTTCTCGCCCTTCCAGAAAACCGCCATCTCTTTGCTGCAAACAATAACTCAGATTGTTACTAGTCCCGGCATCCCGATGTATTCAAGCCTCGGGCAGGTGGAGCGGCAGCACTCTTTGTGGAATTCGGTAACAGGGCACACCTTGTTTATGTTGTCCTGTGTGAGATAGAATGCGGGAAGCTGGTTGCTACGTAAACAGCCGCGTTATTATTCCAACAACAATATTTTCCTTTAATGAAAGCATTTTTACTCGGCTGAACACGCGAACGGGTTAGTTGTGGGGGGGACGCGGGGTAAATGTCTTAGGTGAATTGTTGTAAACTGAAAACTCCACGAGTAGATTTGTTATTTTTGCATTTCCATAACTTGCGATCCGGTAAAAGGGAGGCTTGGCTCCTTATTCTGAACACGAAAACGAATTTTGAAATATGCAACATCCATAGGATTGACTATACAGGTTGTCCCAACTATCTCACCTAAGGACATCGCACCATTTGTATGTGAAATGACTTTCCTGGGCTTTTGGAGGTTGTAGATTGTAGTGTAGTGTCCAATGGCACATAAACACTTTTCTACCCGTGTATCCAGAGAACGAAGCTATCGATACAAATTCCGAGGTAATGGCATTCGAGATGATTCTGAGTTGCATAGTCAGAGATGTTTACCGATAAACGTTATATGTTTCCGTTGCTCGTTGCGAGAATCTGTATCGGGATCCGAACCAATTTACCTTCCACTCGAATTGTCCCTTCAGGCTCAGCTTAACAGTTACCTGCAACCGATCCCAAAGCAACAAGTACCGTTTCTGATCATGCTAATTGGTGTTTCACATCGGATTTGCTACGAATCATATTGTATCGTGGATGCCGAAGCACCGGCCCAAATGAGTGATTCCGAGGGATAATCGGTTTCGGTCTTACCGAATTATGCGAGTGTCGGTGAATGCTCACGAAATGGATCGTTAGAATAGCGAATTGCCGGAGATTCCGATGGTTATGGGTTGATCCTATTCGGCTAAGTTTGGCCTGAAGCGATTAGAACTATCCGGCGAAAGGGAAATCGACACCCATGCATTTTTTCCGCATACTTTCAGTATTTGAGTGATTCAATAGGTCCTTTCGTTTGCATAAAAATAATACTCGATTTTGGTATTCGTTTGGTGATTGAATTTACACCAGTGTAGAGGAGGTGTAGTTTATCTACATCTCCTTTTGGCTATGTGTAGATAAACTACACTGGTATAAATCAAATCGAGTATAGAAAAGTGCTACACTTTTCATGCAAACGAAAGGACCTATTGATTCATTGCTGTATCCGGGAATAAATCTACGAAAAGACAACAACAAAAAATCAAGGGTGCGAACAGTTGCTAATTGCGACTGTGTGCTCTCCTGTGACTGTAGAGACCCAACCGTGACCTACAGATCCTACCACACTCCGGGCATGGATAGTCACCAACCAGATCTGGCCGCCGCTGTATTCTTCTCGAGCCCCCATTATAACTGTAAACCAAAGACCTCCACTGTGACCTGTCCAACGCTAGTTGTTCCCAGTTATGATTGGCATTAACTGATTTTACGGATTGATGTAGCGTATCCTTAAACCGCCTATACTGGCCTCTTGGTTTCCGGGCTCCCTCAGTGAATTCGCCATACAGAGCTATTTTGGGGAGTCTTGTGTCTTGCATCCTCAGAATGTGGCCGCTCCATCTGAATCGGGCCCTCGTTACTTGAGTCTCAATTGTTGTACAACTCGCGCGTTGCAAGACTTCTGTATTCGAAACTTTGTGGAACCATCTGATGTGCATTATCTGTCTTAGATGACGTTGTTGCGTTTGTTCAAGCCGTTTAATATGTCGCCTGTAGGGCGTCCAGCTTTCGCTTCCGTAAAGAAGCTTTGGGAGGACGACTGCTTTGTAAACAGCTATCTTGGTCGTTATATTAAGGTCGTGATTTTGAAACACTCTGACCTTTAGCTTACAGAATGCCCGTGATGCCGAATTGATACGGTTGCGTATTTCCCTGTCTAGGTTAGCCCTATTATTTATGAAGCTTCCTAAGTATTTGAAATGCTCGACCAGTTCTAGAATTGCATTCTCCAGGCTTATATGTGTTTGAAGGCTTTCTGGCGTACTTACCAGGATTTTGGTTTTGTCGATATTGAGTCTAAGGCCTAAAGCTTCGTATATATGTTTATAGGTGTACAGCATTATCTGTAGATTCTCTGGTCTGCTAGCTTAAAGTGGGCAGTCGTCTGCATATTGAAGTTCCGTGATAAACTCTGAATTTGACTGATAAGGGTTGATTAAGCGAAGAAACACGAAGTTAGCAGTATTATCGCCCTGTACTCGTAAAATTTCATTTTATTGAACTAAGATTGGAACTTTGAAGACGAATATCACCTTAACGAACAACAAAAATAACATTTTTGTGGGGTTCTTCAACAGCCAGTATCTTTTGAACCGAGCCGATTTGGAAAAAATGGTAAAGGAAAAAAGTATTTCTTTTGACTTCAAAAATCTAATGTTAAAACATTTGTACGAGTCAAAGACTCAGTCTGTTTACTACACATACCCCAGTATCTGGGATCGAAATAAACATCTTTGAGGAAAGATTCCCGAAATAAATCGATGGAAGATAGATCCATATGAATTGTTGCGCAGTGCATGTTCTCTATGTGTTGATTCAACGTAGGATGTAAGCCAAAATCGCGCGTTATTGACGTACTTCAAGGCCCTTCAGGCATTTTCGCATACACATGCAGGTCGTGGGGGTACGCGACAAGTTCTACGCGGGCGTACAACAGACGCCCCAAAGTGCAAATCTCATTTCGGCGCGGGCTAATACAAATTGGGTTGAACGTCACTTTGACGAAGTTCCAAACATGCGGATTTAATTCGACGCTAACCTGTTTTCAACTCGTTTCGCCGGATCCGTTTCCCGAATTCATTAGACTCTCGGATTCGGTGGATATCGCTTATCGGGCGGTCCACACGGCTTAGCTGCAGTTAATGATGCCATCCGGTCCTGGGGCAGTTTGGGGTTTGGATGGAGCCGTTTGAAAATTTCCTGTGTCGGCGACTTCGCTCGGATATAATTGGAGCTCGGCGGTCGGTACAGTTTCACGGGGATTTCCCCTCAGAATCCAGGATGACGCGAATTACATACATACTGATTAACCGACTAATCTTTGATGCTTTCGAAAAACAAAAAATCACATCGTGAACAGGGTGTATTTGAAGGTGGGGCTTTTTTTAAACGGAAGGTAGAACTGGTCAAAATGAAGCGTTTCACCAAAAATCACCTACACAAAACTCTCAAAATGACAAATTTAAAAAAAAATTGAAAATTTTTACTGAAATAGATCCAAATACGATACTAGACCGTTTGTTAGCTGAATTAGCGCAAAGCAGTGGGAAAAAACTTATCTCCTGATTCGACCATGTGGTTTAGTTTAGGATATTGGCTCGTTCGATATTTACGTGGTAATGAAAATGGAAACTTAGGATTGCCGAATTATTCTCATTATTTTTTAGTAACTAACACGATTTTATGAAATGGCTCATTTCGATACCAACTGACAGAAGAGACTTAGGACACAAGTGTAAAAAATAGAATAATACTTCGAAATCTCACCAATAAAATTCGTCTAAATAATTCACGAATTTTTTCACATTGGGCAACACAATCTTCTTGTTCGAACATTCCAAGAATCGTCGTAAAAATGGGATGAAATAGGGATACATCATGGCACCTTTTCAACATATCTAACATAAGCACTTTCAAGAAACTGCCTCAATTTTCTACATTTTTTTTTTCCACCCTAAATTGCACGGTACAACAATTACGATTCGCTCAAAAGTAACCTGATGCATCTAATCCGATGAACTTGGTACTGAAGCATTCGTTGTCCAGTCACATGTTTATGTTTTATTTCGTTTTTGCGATGCCAGAGTCACCTTCTACAATCCCGTACTTGACATTCAATTAAATTTTGTCGAACTTCTAGGGGTTGTATCTCAGCCATCTTGGATATTTTATATAGACAATTTTTGGTTAACCGACTTATTTTTGACGAGTTCTTGTCAAAAAAAAGCCTCACTTTTGAGAAAACCCTGTAAATAGGTAGTCTTGGCCTATAATACTCGAAAACATGTTATACAGGTTGAGTCTTTGACTCGTACAAATATTTCAACAGTAGATTCTTGAGGTCAAGTTATTTTCCTTACCATTTTTCGAATCGGCTCGGTTTAAAAAATACAGGCTGTTAAAAAACCATCAAATATATTATTTTGAGTTCTATCTCATAAACAGTTTTATCATATAGGTTTATAGTTCTTCATTTATTTGATAAATCTTTTTCGAACACAAGATATCACCCACGTCTTCCAGTTTTTTCATTATGTATGACCATTACGTACCATAAAAATACCATAAATCCAAGAACCCAAATCTTGTAACCATCTAATAAATATTTGAACGTTTTGTAAAATAAAAGTATTCCTCATATTTCCTTGTATAATGCGCCGTTTTCGAGTAATTTGATGTTCAAAAATTGAAAAGTATCTGTGAAATTTGAAAAATTTGACTGAATACAATTCTGTTTAAAAAAATTCACAGATGTGTAGTGTTACAGATTGGCAAGTTATTCTGAAGGTAATTTTGTTTTTCTAGGGGTGGCACAGTTCATTATGAAAATTTAAAATGGCAAATCCTTTCATCGGGACCAAATCGGAAAATATGGTACCAGAAAAAAGTGTTTCTTTTGACCTCAAGAATCTACTGTTGAAATATTTGTAAGAGTCGAAGATCCACCCTGCATACAATACGACTCCTCATGACGTATATACGGAGTGATCCATTAAGGGTGGCAAAATCGATTAAATGCCAATATCTTCGAAACGACATGAGATATGTGTTTGTAGTTTTGACAGGTCAATGAGTAATGGTGTAGGGCTTTCTTTTCCACCATTAAGTTATATCACTGCATTCGAAATTTCTAGAAAAAAACCATAGACAGAGTAAAGTGCTACATAACTTCCTCTAGTTCCCAAATGAAGCATTCGATGTGTTGTCATTAGCTATTCCTGAAATTTACGTTCGAACAGAGCCTAAATTCATTAATCTCGTGTTACGTTCACGAAAGTTGCAGTATTTTTTCCAATTTTCGATTCGTAACGAATGGGCAGTCCTAAAACTCCAAAATCGAATTTAAAATCATTTATGGAAACCCTTTTCCATTAGATATCCAAGACGTAAAAGATTCGCTTCAAAATTAAGGAATATCAGAAATATACCCTTCGAAACTTATTAAATATTCGAATATGTAAAAGCTTGCGACTTAGAATGCCTTTACTAGAGTCTAATAATTTTTGTTAATTAGACAATAGTGGAACTGATCAAGAAGATATAGAATTCTATATCCACACATTACAAAAATTGTTTCTGTAATCTGTGTCTATACATTCCATAGACATAGAGACATGGACTGAGCAATGCCAGCATGAAATTGGCTATTTATTAGAAAGAGAGAAAAGCTCGTCGGGATATACCTTTCTCTTTTTTGTTCACATAGAGGTGAGTGTAGACCAATCAAAATTCTAGAAAAAGACAACTGCATTCCCGACGTGTTTTTCTCTCTGTCACTTTTTTTGACCGTATTTCATGCATAGATATAAAGGGAAGGCACAGTCCATGTCTCTATGTCTATGATACATTCTTAAAAACGATGACATTTTGTATAAATGTCTGATATTTCTATGCACAGTTTGTTTACCTTGTCAAATGTGATCACCAAACTTGATATTTATTAAGTCTATGATGATCATAAAACTTTCAGGACCTTTATTAATTCGACGGGCGTTGCCGGATTGTGAAAATGACATAGAATGTTCATAAGAGATATATTTGAGTTATAAGGATTTCGATGACATATATTTTGAAATTTAGGACAATACCCCATTGTCCTAAAATGTCCACTTTTTTTTTGCAATTCGTTCACTGAAACTTCTTCTCAGAAAGCATCAATTCGCACCGACGAGTCCTCTGTTTATTTTCTTCCGTATCGTGGGAGGGACACGCAGCAGTCGTCCTGGCAGCGGAGTTCCATTAAAAGTCCGAGTCCGGTCTCTCACGCGATATTAAAAATGATTAGGAGTCCGGCCGGTCCGGAATGCCCGGAATGTAGGCTATCGTGCAATAACCGATCCGTCCGCATCGTGAGCTTCGTCTCGCTCTATTTTTATATGTGAAGAGTGCTCCCCCGTCTCTCCCTCTCTCTCTCACTCCGGGCCTTTGTAAAGTTTCTATTGAACGATGGAGTTGAACGTTGCCTCGATTCCGGTTAATTATTCGGTTATAATAGAGGTCCTGCGAGTCAGACGATGCTCTTTTGTCTCCTGTTGGATTTTATTGTCGACAGTGGCGGGGCTTTTTTATAGTTAGGGGCGAATTTGGATGATTCGGGAATTTTACGCTTTCTCGTTCGCGACTTTGATGGAAACGGTTTTAATTTGACCGTTTTTGATGCAACATTCTTTGAGGGTTTGCAGAATGGCGTATGCGCCGGTCGCTTGTTGCTTCAAATTTGATTCGTTACAACTGTTACCAAGTTAAGATCAGAAATGTTTGGTCGCCTAGGAAACTTCTGAAAAACATTAGGAAATGACGATGAATGTCATGAATAATTCCAGTGCATGCGCAAGATTCGAATGGACGACTTTTGCCAACCTTATTACAAAAAAACTCTATAACTAGAAGAATATTTTTTTTACTCCCGTATGTTCTACCTCCTATTACTACACTGAACAATGGAGAACTATATTCATTTTATTCGATAAAACCGGAAACGGATATGTGAAGCACTGAAAACTGAACTGAAAACATATAGTTCACGTCAATTTGGACATGAGAGAAATTGCTGCAAAATGGATACCCAAATGTTTGAATGTTGACCAAATGCGTGCAAGGGTAGAAGCATCGCGTTCGATCTGTGCTCGATTTGAAAACGATGTTGACTTCTAAAACCGAATTGTTACTGTGGATGAGACTTGAGTACATTTCTACGATCCAGAAACAAAGCAACAATCGATGGAATGGCGACACTCTGGTTCTCCAAAACCTGAGAAGTTTCGTGTCAAAAAATTTGCTGAAAAAGTTCTTGCTTCAGTTTTTTGGGATTGCCATGGAGTAATCATGATTGATTTTTTGGATAAAGGTGAAACAATAACCATAGATTACTATTCGACATTACTGACCAATCTACGGGAAAAAATTAAAGAGAAAAGACGCAGAAAGCTATGCAAAGATATTTTGTTTTTGTAGGACAACGCCCCTGCACACAAATCTCATGTTGCCACGCAAAAAATTCGTGATTTAGGGTTTGAATTACTAAAACAACCCCCTTATTCACCAGAGTTGGCTCTATCCGAATATCATCTGTTTCCTCAACTGAAAAAAAGTTTAAAAGGTCGTAAATTTCCTTCCAACGAGGAGATAATAGAAGCTATGGAGGTTTGGTTCGCATAGCAAGAAGAAACATTTCTTTGAAAGGTCTAGAGACGTTGCAGGTTCGCTGTAATAAATGTATCCAATTGAAAGGAGAATATGTTGAGTAATAAAATATTTGACGTTGAAATTTTGTTCTATAGTAGGCTAAGAATTCTTCAATATATTCTCGTACACCTCCAGCATATTTTCTACCTGCTTCCCATTCATAATTGCTGAATCAGCTCATCCACATATACCTTACAATATCCGAATCACATGGGTCCAATTGATGTACAACAACTGAATCAACAACGTCAGTAGCAATTCCAGGTCACTGGTCACTGCTTGTTTACAGACGTAATATCATATAAACATCTATTCTGCACAGTTCACTTCAGATACCACTCTGATTAGTCAACAGGCAGAGCGATACGATTCATATGCTGCGACCTTTAATGGTAGAAAACATAATAAGTAAAATAGTTCATGTGAGTCTTTTGAACTTGATTTAACTATTCACTTTCACGTCAAAGAAGGAAGGTCTTGCACTTTCCCAGAAGATTTCACCATCGTTTAGCCACAACTGTCAATATCAGGAATTGTATGTGATAGGAGGAAGGTATAAAATATACCTATGAGCAAAGGATTTCGAATGAAATTGGCCCTAAGTATCATGAGGACCATATTTTGTAACATAAAGTCTGCACAAGGTCAAATTTGATTTAAATGCAAAAAGTAAGTTTTTTCTCAAACTTCCACTTCAGTTTTCGAGCAGAGCCTTTATCCTTATCGATAAATAATCGATCTATCCTAGAAATTCACCATCCCTCGACAGTGTTCCACACGTTGCCATTCTTCGTAAATTACCCTTCTTCTCTCGTATTATTTATCCTTTCCCGACGCTCAAATTGGGGGCATTCATCCCAAATAAGCAGTTCATAACGAACCGAAGCCGCCTGTCAAACTCCGGGCCCGGAAACGGATGAAACAAAACAATGGGGCGCGATGTAATTGAGACCGCACCAGAGCCCGATATGATGGTATGACGCTCAGCTGGCTGTGTGCGGAGGCAGACCTGTCCGTGGACCAATTATATCGGATGCTCAATCGATAGATAGGCTGCACCGCCGCTACCCCGCTCGGAAGGGACGATAGATGGGGCGCGTAAGGAAGATCAAAGGAATTCGCGGCGAGCTACCCATCTGTAGAGCGACAAATTTTCGGTCGCTTTCAGGAAACGTCGGTATGTGTGACAACGGTGTCGGAAACTTTGAACCGATGTTGACTCGATTTGTAGCGGTGGTGGGAGACGAACAGGGGTGGATTCAGGCAGTAAGGGGCCACGAACCGGAGGTTCGCGTGATAGTTAGGAGCCCGAGAAGGAAATACGGGACTTACTTGAGCGTGTCAGATTAATATAAGAGGATTACCTTGCAAAAAAAAGTCACGTGTACATTCTCGAGCGCATTGACCATTTTTCTCATTGTGAAGCTAATGATTTAAGAATATCGGAGAAAATATAATCTGACAGTTTCAGCAAGCCGAAACAATAAAAATTAGCCATAAAGGTCACAAATCAGTTTTTTGGATTATCTCCTCTCCTGGGCTTCAAATTGTTTTCGAATTCATTATAAAAGTTGTAGATCATAACATTTTCTACAAATTTTGCCCGAAGCGATTTTTTCTACGTTTGAACGTTTTTGAGATATATGGCTCTGAGTGTACAGGCTGAGCAAAATTCGTTGTCTACTGAGAGGATATCGAGAACTATAGCAGCTAGAATAAAACGGATGACACATTTCTGAGCTCTTTTCTCGTAGAATCCACCGACGAGCTCAAAAATATTGTTTCATTTCGAACCATTAGGTGAACTTAAATTTTTTAATGCAAACTTTTATTGAATTTGTTATTTTTGAATTGGAAAAAAATCTTTTGTCAGTAGATTCTACGTATTAAAGTGCCTTAGAAGGTTCAAGTTTCAGATCTGTAACTTCAAAGACAAAAAAGTTATGAGAACTTTTCGGAATCGTCAAAATCTCAATTTTTGTTTATAACTCGAAATCTGAAAATGATAAACCGATACTCTTTTCAGATTTGGATTAGTCATGGAAAAAGAGCTCGAGAATGTGTCATCTGTTTTCTTCTAGCTGCTATAGTTCCCGAGGTCCCTTCAGTAGATAACGAATTTTGCCTACCCTGTACATTAGACTGGGCTTCTACATTGACCTTGCCCTTTCGCATGTATGGCTGAGCTCCTCGCCCTCATCATCCTCTAGTTCGGAAACGGTTAAGACTATGTAAAATTGTTTCAGACAAAAGTTGTATAGGATTTTATTATCTACAATTTTCACAAAGTATACAATACAAAAACGATAAAAAAAAGATCATCTTTATCATTTTCAAACCTTCAGAATAAGAAAACTATGCAGGATTACTGTCAGATTAATGGGTCAACACGTCTGTAACACTGAGATTAACATTAAGATTTATGATCTGAAACGCTCGAGTAAGTACAAGTAACGATTTTTTTAGCAACTTCTAAGGATCTAATGGACCATTTTTGGTCCATTCAACATATCCTCTGCAAATCCGACACGTTAAAAAAAATACCATTTCAACTCTTACGTACGGTCAGCCCCACCACGCAAACTGTCAGATTAACATGAATTTATTATCATAGACTCAAAGGGCATATGAAGTATCTTAATCTGACACGCTTGAGTATGTACACCTGGCGATTTTTTTTTACATCTTTGAGACCCTGCAGGCGCTTTCCCCACCGCTGAAAGTGCATACATCATAGAATTTCTTTTTCTTTCTACTCTCTTATCCTCAAAACACAAAATTCACTAGGTCTCCACGATGCTCCAGTAAATCCTGATATAGCATTGTGATCCCTCCAACTCTGACAATCGGCATCTCGGAACCAAATAATTTTAGATGCAATCTTTCACAATTTCATAGATAGTTCACGAATGTGAACATACCCAACGTTAAGTGGTCGAATTTGAAGCATTCAGTATACATATTTTCAATGAAATCACACATATTCCACGCAAATCTTACAGAGTCCGACCCTGTCGTGAGGTGGTGTAAATTTCGCATTCTGCTCAGTTCGCGGATACACGGCCGTAGTTTGAGTGTGAATATGTTATAACGAAGTCACCCCCCCATGCCAACTTCGCACCATGATCTCTGTTTCCATATAAATGAATCTATTAATTTACCCCATTTGTTCACCTAATTGGGCCCTCTGAGCCGCGACGGCAATAAATTACTTGTTTAGCAGCGGATTTCAGCAGGCATGGGTCTTCCGAATAATTGCCAGTCGAAGTTCGGAAGGTGTAACACTACCCCTCATAAAAGGGGAATCGACAACTATCAATTAGGGCGTCTATGATTGCCTACAATCTTGCAGCTTTCGAGACTTACGTCACACTAAGCAACGATGCAAATTTCCTGTCTTTAATCCTCGTCCGCTGCTTCGATGGTGGGTATAAGGAAATATGCTCCAATTGTATAGGTACTTGATTCGATATACCCACAATAATACACAGTATATTATATATTTTTCTGACTGAACCAGTACCGTCTGCAACCTTGAAAAGGTTCCTTCTGAAGAATAAAAAAAAATGCTTGTGGAACTTTGAGCAATCGTTTCTTCGTTTCTTTCTCAATACACTGTAACGTGGTTACCTCGAAGAAACTTATCTCGAGCGCCAGCTATTCTTTTCACTAGGAAGAATAGTAAACCTACCAGAGGAGCTGCTAGTCGGAGACAGAGTTCGCTGTTATCTAGAGTGGTAGCAATAACGAAGTAGTCAGTTTATTCACACCTTCGGAAACTGATTATATATACAACGGAAATATGTGTAGGTATGAAATATGAGCGAATCGATCAGCAAACATACATTCTGGAAATTCGGTCCGATCACGAGCACTTTATTAAGTTTATACCGGGTACAGTGAAAAATCAAAGGTTGTTCAATAAAATGCGCCAACCAGAACTGACGAAATGTATACTAAAGATGACCTCGCGAAGTGAAATGACTTGCTGTACGGTATCGGGATGTAATTAATTGTATATCTCCAGAAATGAAAAGAAACACAACCAGGGCGGATCTATTCGAGACAGGACTGATAGCGAATAAAAGATCTATTTTTAGCGCTACTACGGGATTTCACTGACGACGAGCGGTATCTCTTATTCTGTACCCCAAGGGCTTACGCACCATGACTGATAGAAAAGAAGAGATTTCTATTTCAACACTTATGACGTGGAACGCGAATAGGGGGTTGACGGGACTTTCTCTTCACTACCCCAAGGGCTTACGCACCATGACTGATAGCGAAGGAAAAAGTCAGACTCGCGAAACAGGGTAAAGTACGGCAAAAGATAACAGAAAGCGATACAGTACAGCAGTGTCAAAGAAGTAACCGGTGTAGGTCTAATGAAGAAACTGAACGATAAAGACGGGGACCTACCTCCTATATTTCAGGCACTCGTGGAAAACAAACGAAAACTAAAAATTAATTCCTAAGAGCACTAACTTCGTAATACAAAATTTATTCTAAATTCGCTGAACGGCATGTCGTGCACACAATTAAAATCGAATCGCAGAGAAAAGAGAGTACAGAGCGTAAAAGAGACTAAAGAGTAAAAGAGTCAACAGTCAAAGTGGCCGTCGCGGGGGAAAAATCTGCTTTTATAGGCAAATCCCCCCCCCCACGTTAAAAATCTGAAAATTCCATAAAAAACGTCGTCAGCTCCGGTTTATCGCATATCAACATCAGAAAAACGTAAAAATCTTCAACGGCATGCAAGAAAAACAACGTTAAACACAGATAAACGATTTTTTACATTTACTCTGCCTATCGGAATGAATGCACTGAATATTTGAGAATTAAATATTTTCAAAGGCGGAAATGTGAAATGAAAGGAATGCACTAAAATGAACTCCAATCTTTCTCAGAAAACTGGAGATCATTACAACACCTTAAAAATTATGATCGATACAGTGGGCTAGAAACAATATAAAGTTACACCAAGTAAAACAACAAGTTCAGCCAATTTCAATTCCATGAAATGGAAGAAACAATCTTTCAGTCTTGGAGAAGCAGCAGCGAAAGCTCCCTCATTCAAACAGGCGGATACAACAACATGAATCACAACGAACAAAGACCCGAAAACAGAGTTAACAAATAATAGCGGTACAGTATAAACTTCAAACGGCCATAATTCAACATAGTAACCTCCATATTCTCCACATCGGTTATCGGTCGTAGATTTATGAAAGAAGTTTTGCCTTTATTGGAATTTTATGAGGTTTCCCTAATAGAATACACTTCGAACTCATTTAGTTTACGACCAGACCGATTCTGTCTCGTACCGTCGACTGGAAAAGCGAGAAGGGAGAGGTCTGAGAGTCTGCAGAAATTGATTTTATCGGTCTAACGTTGGTTCGAAGGGGTCTGATGAGGTTGGCACTGAGCAAAGATGATGTTATGATCGGGCCTGAAGAGATGGTTCACTATTATATGGTGCTATTTGGAAATACGCACTCGTGAGGGGAGGTTAATGTTATCTTCTCACGTAGGACGATCGTTCTTCATTTGATTTTCGAACTTGAGATACACAGGACGTGTCGTTGGCTTGACATATTTTCAACAGTAGATTTTCGAGATCCTTGTCCTTACATTCGAATTAAGGAAAGTGTTGGACCATAAGGGTTCACGCGACTTCAGTCTGGGAATCGTATTTTGTGGAATATAGGAGATAAATGGACATGAGTCGAGAAAGGAGTAGAATTTGTTCCAAGAATTTATAACTGCACTCTGTCTACGAATATGAGGCGGTACAATGTTTGAAAGAACTGGTAACTATTGGTGAAGGTGAAGATCTAATAGTTCCAGTAATAATCCTCATAGAAGGATTTAGCTGTGTATCAGTTTTTTGCACATAAACACTATTAGCCTAAACGGGGCAACCTTCAGAAGCAAATTTTTCAAATGGGCTTTGAAATTCAGTGAGGAATGACGGAATGCGAGGGCAATACCATCAGCGAAGGTACATAAATTGCGAATCACACAATTTTACCCAAGAGGAATGTGCCCAAGCGGTAGTTTTGCGAAAAGAAGGGTGGACATACACAAGAATTGCAGAAAGGTTTGGAGTTTCCCATACAAGTGTGTCCAGAATGTTGCAGCGATTCAGGGAGACAGGTATGAATGTCCGAAGACCAGGACAGGGTAGACCACGGGTAACAACTGCCATTCAAGAACGTTACTTGAGAGTTTCTTCGTTGAGGCAACGGTTTGCAACCGCTCGCCTCCTTCAAATTCAGCTTGAGCAAACTCATGAGGTGCAAATTAGCACTCAGACAATAAGAAATCGCCTCAGAGAATATGATTTAAGGCCTCGTGTCGCGGCAAGAGGCCCAGCTCTTACCCCACCCCATCGAAGGGCGCGTTTGGATTTTGCAAGAGGGCATATCCATTGGAAAGAGGCCGATTGGGAAAGAGTTCTCTTCACAGATGAGTCTAGATTCTGCCTCTACCATTGTGATCGACGTTTCCTTGTATATAGACGTCCACGTGAAAGATATGCTCAGTGCAATTTCCTGAATACTACTGGTTTCGGGGGAGGATCGTTTATGTTATGGGGTGGAATATCTTTGACTGCTCGCACAGACCTAGTGGTCGTTGATAATGGAGCTATGAATGCTGATAAGTATATAAGGAACATTCTTGAAGAGCATGTAGTGCCATTTGCCCCATACATTGGTGAAAATTTCATTTTTATGGACGATTATACCAAACCTCATCGTGCGCGCATCGTTCAGGAGTACCTTGAAGAGGTTGAAGTCTCTCGAATGGAATGGCCAGCAAGAAGTCCAGATCTCAATCCGATTGAGCAGGTTTGGGACAACCTCAATAGAAGGCTGAGAAGTTCAGAAAATCATCCAGCTACTCTCAATGACTTAGGAATCCAACTCGGAGAAATCTGGGAAGGATTAGATCAGAACATTTTAAGATCACTCATTTCGAGTATGAACCGTCGTTGCCGAGCTGTAATTAACGCAAGGGGTGGAAATACCAAGTATTAAATCACTTATCAGTATTTCAGTATTTTGGAAATTGTTCATTTCTCTTCTTTCACATAAGATTCGGTGAAATTATCCCCCTTGAAGGTAAGATTCGAATTATAACGCACCCTGTATATCGTACGCTCCGTTGAAATATTTTTAAATTGTCACCCCCTTCATCGTGGTCGCAGACAATTTAAAACAATCTTTGGGTGTTTTTACGCCATCTTCTCAACGTTTAAACTCCGCATCGCCGTTTTCTCCTCACCTACTTATCCCCGACTTCATTTTCCACGGAAAATTCCGGCCTGAAATAATATTTTCGTAGCGAGACGCAAGGCCGTGAAAAATTCTCCGCGAATAATTCGAGATGTCGAGTTAAATTCGCGCAATTACGCGATATAATTATTCATGATGAAACTGCAGATTCCGAAATTATAATTTACACTGTGCAATCTAGTCGGCAACGATAACAAAGTGGCGGAGGGCCCGGGGGCGGCGCAGGTATGCGGCGGCGGCCTTTTCCCCCTTCGCGCCCAGTTTTCCAAACCGGAAAACGGGGCATCGAACAGGCGGCATTCCTCGAATCGCGGAAAAAAAATTGGAATGGGGCAGATATGATGAATCTGCACGGTATTCGTCCGAGTATGACGAATATTTAGGGTTGATCGTGGATGGAAGCTCAAGATTTCCTTCGAATAATTTCCAGCCCTCAACTACTAAATATCTAAATTTAAAAGTGGACTATTGCCCTTCAACTCTTTTTGTCCTTTGTGTATTTATTTATTTCTAGAGGAACAATAGGTGTTCATAATAAGCAAGAATGGATAGTCATATCGATATGGGTATCAGTATCACTACTCCAGAGCTGAGGGAATTGGCAATTACGGCGACGTAGCCGAGGCCAGCAAACAGATGAGTGTGAGTACCTTCATGAAGTTATGTGAGGTCGACGAAAAAATGAAATGATCAGGCTCGATTATAATAGAAAGCTACTTCATCCTTGGTATGAAAATAACTACTTTTTACCTCTCAACTATCCCTCGTAGAGAGCTCATGGTTATCTCATAAATCATGCATAAAGATTGCGCGGTTTGTAATAAAATTGACCTGCTCTAACAATTGTGTACAAAACTGTAAAGAGAGCAGATATACGAGGATGTATTGCTATCTAGTTAGCATAGACCAGTTCCATGCATGAAAAAATATTGCGTTAACATAGCAACGAACAATAACTCATTAGATGTGTCAGTGTGAAGTTTGAGGTCGAAAAAGTAAACCAAAGTTACGCAGTAAATTAAAAGAAAGAAGATGTCCACCGAGATTGTGAAAATCGAAAAATTGGAGTATCGGGCGATCAAGTACCTGTATTTAAAAGGGTTAAGAGGTAAGCAGATTTACGAAGATATGCTTAATACCCTTGGTGATCAATGTCCTTCGTATGCGGCCGTGAAAAATTGGACTACAAGCTTCAAATGAGGTAAATTTTCCATTGAAGATGATGACCGATCGGGAAGGCCAGTTTCTGTGTCAGTCCCCGAAAATATCGATGCCGTTTATGACATGATTTCCTCAGACCGTCAAATTGGGCTAAAACGGAAATCTGAAGCACTGAATATTTCATACGAACGCTTTCATCATATAGTTCACGTCAATTTGGACATGAGAAAAATTGCTGCAAAATGGATCTCCAAATGTTTGAATGTTGACCAAAAGCGTGCAAGGGTAGAAACATCGCGTTCGATCTGTGCTCGATTTGAAAACGATGTATACTTCTTGGACCGAATTGTTACTATGGATGAGGTTTGGGTACATTTCTTAGATTCAGAAACAAAGCAACAATCGATTGAATGGCGACACTCTGGTTCTCCAAGACCTAAGAAATTTCGTGTCCAAAAATCTTGCTTCAGTTTTTTGGGATTGCCATGGGGTAATCATAATTGATTTTTTGGATAAGGGTAGAACAATAACCGGAGATTACTATTCGACATTACTGATCCCACTCTGCGGGAAAAAATCATAAAGAAAAGACGCGGAAAGCTATCCAAAGGTGTTTTGTTTTTGCAGGATAACGCCTGTGAAATTCAAAAATTGGGTGAATACTCTGTTTAAATCATCCACAAATTTCTAGTGTCACATATTCAGCTAGTTATTCTGAAGTTAATTTCGTGGCACAGTTCATTATGAAAACTAAAAATGGCTATATATTTTTATCAAGAGCCGAATCACGAGAAATGGTATAAGAAAAAAGTGTTTCTTTTGACCTCAAGAATCTACTGTTGAAATATTTTTAGGAGTCGAAGTATAATGAAGAAATGACGAAACCAATAGGTCGTTCATGAAGCCGTTGATTGCAGACTTTGAGTGGATCTCGAGAACTATAACAGCTAGAAGAAAACGGATTTTTATGGTTTATCAACAGCCTCTATCTTTCAAACCGAGCCTATTTGGAAAAAATGTTAGAAATGTAGGAAAGAGCGTTTTTTCCTACCTCCAGATTATTACTTTAGTGAATTATAGAGGTTCTGGAGTTATGGAAGACAAATATACAAACGAAGTAACATAAACACATTTTTTTTATACCTAATATTAGTGAGGGTTTGTGAACTTTCAACGCTTTGTATCTTGGAAAGAAAGCATTTATAGACATATGCCTACAGGACTTTTCCCACTCTAAATAACTCGGAGAAAAACACCCCATGTTCAGTAACGTAGTGTTGGAGGTCAAAACAGCCAAAAAAATTCTTCGAAATTTACTCGACCACTAATAAAAGTTATTCGATTATTCCGCAACACCTGAGCGACTTGCCCGACAACCAAATTCCAATTCTGCGTCGAAACCCAAATAATACAACAAAAAAATCGTTCCATATTCACATGTTCACGCTCAGGATCCGGCCAATTTCACCCCCCACCCCCCAATAAGCGCGCCCGGTCGTCGATACGGGCGCGAAACTAATTCCCGATTCCCGGAAAATTTCATTCGGGCGAAATTTTTTCAGCCGGTTTTTTCGTCGTCCGCTTCAGAAGTCCCGAAAGGCCTTTGTTGCCGACGGGACAATTTTCGTTTGCATGCGTGCACACTTTAACCTGGCCGTTCTTTGACGTTTGACACGCGGCGCACGTGACCGCTTCGGGTTTCGTCCTCTCATTGTTTGACAGGTAGCTGTGACGTTCCAATTCGGCGACAATCAGTCAGAATGCGCTGGATAGAGGATAAATTGCGCTAGAAAAGCGAGACGTTACAAACGTGACGAAACCGTTGTTTCTATTTCGAATTTTAAAAATTGTCTGGATATGAGAGCGCGATGAGAAGAACGTGGCACATATCAGACCAAAATCCGTTTTTAAAGTGAAAATATAAGGTTATGGAATTATGACAATTGACATTTCGAATTGTCACGAATTATCCTAAGAACGGCCCTGTCTTTTCTGGCATTAGTGAGAGCCTTCTTCTTTCAATGTGTGGATTTTATGATTAATGTTCATTAATGACTGTTGTGTTTCCCTCTTTCGAGGTACTGAATCAATTTGGAACTCGGATTTTGCCTTCAATAGTTATCGCTCTCACCCTAGATAACAGAGAACATTGTCTGCGACTAGAAGCCACCAAGTTAGGTTTGCTACTTCCGCTATAAAGAATAGCCGACGCCGAGGAAAAACCATCACAAGGTGCATCAATAGATAGGTATCTATATCTACCGATAAGGGAGATATGTGGGCTCACCTGTGGCAATATTACTAAACAATAAACCATGGGTTCCATGAAACTTTCATTGCCCGATCAACGGCATGACAGTCACTAGATTTCCAAATCGAAATCACTGCATTTCTGAATATATCATCGACTGTGAATCATTGAATGGATATACATATGTATACTCCATTCACGTTTATTTTAGCATTCTGTTGGCCATGAAATTATTTTGTAACTAGAACGGAGTAAGGTTGGTACTCATGAAATGTCGTTAATGTCATAACGTTGCCACAACTAATATCAATTTTTATTACGAAAATGCCGAAAGTGATTGAAAAAAGAGACAGGGTTTCAGGAAGTGCTATTTATAATTCAGGTCCGCTCATTCAAATAGTTATAGCCTGATATTCTATAAAATCCACAATACGTCAGACGGTAGCGAACATATTCAATGTAAGAGAATTTATATAATGTTTCATCTGAATCTAAACGACTTATATCTCAGCTGAATATTTCCACAATCAGAAAGATTGTGAATGAAGAGGATGACAAAGAATTTCCTTTTATTGGGAGACCCAAAAAAGTGGTGGCATTTGAGAATCTTATGTTTGAGTGAATTAATGCGAAAAGTTTACTAGAGGATTTTCGATGAATGTCATCGTAGAATAATTTATTTTACTATTTCTCATTTGACTTGTCCTATATATTGTAAGTGTCTTAAGGCACCAATAAATACCTAATTATTATTATTATATCAATGTATTAAGATGAACAGCCACAAATACGCGCCAGTTGTCCTGTTAATTGTTTATTCACGTGAAATTTTTGTTCAAAGGTGAAGTTCATGTTGATTTGAAACTTCCTTCAATTTCTTTTACTTATATTGATGCAAGATGATTTTTGTTCAAGAATTTAACATTCTTGTAATTATCTGTTAATTCCTTCGGGAGATACCCATTCCCAACCACTGCATCTTATGCATTTCATCTTCGGGTTAATATTTTTGAAATCTACAACTGATGTAACGTATTCAAAATTAAGCGAAAGAAGATAACGAACATTAACTCTCCTCAAGCTAGTGCATATTATGTTATTACAATGATCTCTTGTATTTTCCATGCAAATAACTAGATTTGCTATGCCTTCAATCAGTTTGTATAAACTTCAATTATGTTCGTCATATATTTTCCGAAGAGATTCGACACTGCGATAAAATACGTAATAACAGAAACTTTTACGTAGAACGGGCAACATAGCGTTGATTTAAAACCCAAAAATGTTTTGACGAGCGTCATAACCCCACATTTTCGTACTATACAGAGTGAAATGTGTCCGGGAGTAGGTGTGCTGAAAAAAACGTGGCAAATTCGATAACAAAGCGTCAATCATACATTTCAGTGCTCGTGACTTCGAAGATGAAGAGTCCCGAGAAGCCTCGGATGCAACTCCATCTCGACCGGACTTTTCCCGGTACGCACAACACCTGTCACGTAGACGCGAATTAACCGAGACCATTGTTTACTTCGGGAACGTGCCGGCAGGATACCTACTAATCCCCCAGGACGCCTGTATTTCTTCATTTGTCCCCAGATGGTGCTTTCTCGGCGTATCCAGCGAGGTGCGAGGGAAATTGGGGGACACAATACCAACGCCATCAGGCATTCACAACCGGAAAGAGTTTGGCTCTTCAAACTTTCGACGAATCGGTAAAAATTAAGGAAGTTATGATTGATATTCGAAGTAGCTTGTGTCGAACTATGGCAACTGAAACTGAACTCACCATTCCTGGAACATCCTTGATCGTCTAAAGTTCTCTTGTTGAGCTGCAAAGAAAAATCAGAATGAATCTCTCATGGTCACTTATAACATATGTATTACTCAAAGATTATAGAGTGGAAATATGGGAATGGAAGCGACTAAAGTGGTATGAGCGCCATCTGTGTGTCAAATGTGTTACTAAGACCCTAAGCTGGTTAAAATAGTAATTCGATTGCCCTTTGGAGGAACATTTGAAATTTTGTAACATTCAGGATGGCCATTTTGATCAGAGGGGTTTAGAATGTTTCTTTTTTCATACTGTTTTTTGTTTATCTTGCTCCTTCTAGTTACTGATTATTTTTTGTCTAATTTCGTGGTGAAAACCTCAAAATATCGTTCGAAAATCATTGTATGGTGAAGAAGTGTGGATCAAATAGAATGGATTTTCCGAAGTTAAGTTGCTTTACTAAGGAAAATGGAAATATAAGTATGAAAACCTAACATGTGACTAGGTCATTCATTGGTTTTTGTTTTCGGTACTCCGAAGTGGATAAAATTTTCAGGGCGTGAGGACAAGGACTTCAGGAAACACTACTGACTACACAATATGCAGTGAACATTTAACTGCAAGTTAAACTGTTCATTAACGTGAATTGTTGTATGCAGGAAGCATCCCTTGCATGAAGGGCCCATTTAGGGGAAATTATAACCTTTATACGTCCATTCAATGATTCTCAATTGCTACTCCTTCCAGAAATGCAGAAATGCCAAAGATTTTATTGATTTCATTTTCGAACCGAATGAGTTTTATGAAACCTGCTGAGTGTTTTGTTCATTCATTAATCAATTTATATATTGTGACATAAACAGACCATATTATAAAAGAAACATAAAAAAAGCATAGAGAAACTATACTGACTGGCTAACATACAGGACTTGTATACCTCTGTAAAGTGTTTTTTTTTTAATTGTGGTGCTGAAAATTCTGTAAATAACTAAAATGTGTGTGCCATGATGGTATATGAATTCAATACCTCCTTTGACGTATAAGAGGTCAGCATATACTTTTGTGTCCATAATTTTCAATTGTTGTAATTTTTTTATTAATTGCCAATAAAAATACACAGCGTATTTTATTGATATCAATTGATATCAAACAATGTTCGGATGAAAACTAACATCCTGATCACAAAACAAAACCATACTGTTATTAAACAGTTTTCTGCATTGACAGTAGGTTTTCAGCGCCATCTCATTGTCAAATGTGTCAAACACAGGCCAAAATGTGGTCGATTTTTAGTACTAGATCTATTTTTCTACTTTATAATCTTCGATATTAGTATATATTATACCTCGATGGTGGGAACCATCAAATTTCGTGAAGATTCGATATAAATGGATAGTAGAGCAATTTGGCAAGTCATTGATGAATCGTAAGATCGCTCATCCGTCCACGAGTTTAATTAAGTACGAACTCGGGATTCGTTTCGAATGACTCGAGTTTATTCTTCACATAAATCCAACTAATTCTAAAGCAATATAAATCAGAGCGTATCTGCGTCAAATTACATAAGTGGCCGCACAGAATGGAGAACGACACGAGCGCCCTCTGACCCCCCATTCCCCTCCAAATTAGAAGGCATGCTAAGTAGAAAATTGCCCATATTATAAGGAGAGTCAGGCGAGTCCCCGTAGTATATTTACCCCAATATAAAACGTAGCCTTAATCAAATGTTATTTCCTGTAAAAGTTACCCCGAAGCCACCTGCAAGAGTTTATTGCTCTTGAAGAAGAAGAAGAAGAGAAAGAGACAATCGATATCCCACCCCTGCTTCGGAAGTTGTTTGGTGTTCTCATGGCCCACTTCGTTAAGGAAGGATGCGGGGAAGATTGCTAAGGTTTACCAGACGCTCTAGTTGGGAGGTTAATGGAATTGTTTTGGATGCTCGATCTCGTCAAGGATGAGACCCCGATGTTTTTGCCCGGAGTGGTGTATGAATATTGCGGAGAAGATGACGTGGCGCGTTTCGTCAGAAACGTCTTTGCTTCCTTCGAAAAGACCCTTTCCGAACTATTCTCTGTCGGAACGAAATTGCGAAATTTCTACTGCATTTTTTTTTCTTCTATTCTATGCTATGCCAACGTCTCTGCTCTTTGTTTCGGGTCGAAATTAATTTCTGTATCCACAATATTCTATGACGAGGCGTTTATGATTAACGAGGTGGAAGTTTCACAGAAGAAATGTCCAAAAACGGGGGACAATAGGGGGCGCTGCGATCACTGAGAGGTATTGAAAAAAGCGAGAATATTGGCGTCAATGGAAGAGTTCAGAAACGTTTGCCAACCTTTTAAATGTTGGACTACAACGGAAACGTATTTTTTTTAATTATATTTGTGCCTTTTAGTTGATTCAAGCATTTTACAATCTTTGGAATGTCCCCGCCTCTCAAATCCAAGTGATATAAAAAAAATTATATTGTGCCTTCAAGGTAAGTTTGGACATTATTCAGGCGTTTTTTTTCGTGTTTCGAGCATTATATTTATGGTTTCATCCATAGACTAATAATTTATTCATTATTGGACTATGGTTTGATCACAGAAACCTTTAGTTGAGGCGTTCTGTGATGGAACCATAGTCTAATAATCAATGAATTATTAGTCTTTGTATGAAACCATAACATATGGTTAAAAACCATATGTTATGCTATGCCAACAAAATTTTCCAGAATATCCACTTCATATAGTTTTATTGGTTAGATATTGTTATTCAGAAGAGTCCACTTTTCACGAAGGATGACAATTTCGATTTCGTTTATAATGAATCCACCATCTTTTTTGATATCTTCATCGCAAAAGTACTCTTGACACACAAATTCATTCCGAGTCCATTCTTGAGGTTAGGTTTTTTCCAATTTTCTCCCAAAAATGCACTCTGAAATTTTATCTCTCCTCATTTTCTTTCCGATGCCAAAACACCCTTACACTAGCGCACGCTTCAACATTTCACCATGTTTATAGGTTGTTCTCTCATCAAAAATCGAAAATAATAATATAGGGAACTCTAACGAATTGTCAAAATCAGCTAAGCATTCGCTGTCGTGGGGCACACAAGCTTTTCCCTCCATTGATTCGCATGCTGTTTTGGTCGAGTATTGTGTTTTGTGCATGTTTTTGGAAAAAATGTTCTTCTCGACGTTAGATTAGAGTGATTAGACTATAACTGTCTAGGAAATGCCTCTTTACACTGATAATAGAAAGCTTTGTGTGCCCCACGGCAATGAAGGGTCAGCTGATTTTGACAAATCGTTAGAGTACCCTATTCTTATCATCTGTCACCAGGAAGACAGTTCACTCTGCCAACGTCAACTAATTTAAATCAAAATTTCGCCATCCCGTGATCGTCAGCGCCGCTATTGACAAAAACATGAACTCCTATTGGTACATATTTCAGGAGACAAATAATCTGTGGTCTCAAAGCAGCGAACGTTCCCCTTCTCTCTACTTTCCATAATAATGGACGAAACACGAAAAAACGCCTGAATAATGTCAAAACACTTGTTCAACCACAGAATACCATCCTTCCAAACTTCAGAGTCAACTTGACGACGTATTTCTTTCACCGTCTTTCACCGTTATAACAGCAGAAAGATATAAATAAGTCCTCATCCCTTTGAGCAGCCATTCTTCCTTACATTCGCGAAGTCCTACGCGCGCCGAAGACGTAAGCGAAAAAAACCTGGTTATTCCGACCGCTAATTCACCTCTCTGATCCTAATGAAAACACATCCGTCAAAAAGACCTTCTAGGATTCCCGAATTCATATCAAATCGCAAAGCAATTTCCGTTGCTCGGTAACAGAAATAAGCGAGCGAAGCCCGCGTAGTGACGTCGTTCTGTGGAACAATTTCCTCTATGCCGGTGGGGGCAGAACGGCAAAAATAATCTGGGGAGAGAGAGACGAAGACGACGTTCTTCAAACGGCCGGGATTGAGTCGGTCGTCTTGGTTGTTTTCGAAAAAGGACTCTGTAATCTGACATCGTCGTCGTTTTCGTTCGGTTTCTGTTTTATCCGAATCCTTGCAACTTTATCCGACGTATTTCGTTCTTGTGGGTCGGTGTTGGTTTTGTAATTAGTCCGTCTTTTGTTATTTACGCCGTTTGTAAGGGAGATCATGCGGAAAATCGAGTCAAATTGGCAATTGTGATACTTTAAGCCTCCCTCTGTTGAAAAGCTGAACCATAGTGCTCATAAAAAGGTAGAGATTACCCTGGATGTCTGAGATAGAGGACATTCAGGTGCTAGGATCGTGATAAAGATCAGACCAAGAGAACTTTCAACGGTCTGCCACCCAGAAAAGTAGAAACAAATAAGACAACAATCAAACTCTATCTGATAAACCTTTTTTTAAGAGGAACGGGACTGAAAGGTCAATGGAAATCCTGAAGAATAGTCCAGCTGCCATCATATCTTTGGTAGCTGACAAACACAGCTGGGAGCGGGTGCTTGAGTACAGATCTACCCTCTAGATTGGAAAATCTGCAACTCATTTGGGTACCTAGATTTCAGAGGCGACTAGACGTGAATACATACTGTCCAGTGTTACTAACCTAACGAGTGGACAGGGTGACACTCAGGGTTCTTCAGTGCTCGTATAGGTAGCCCAGGCTACGATACTTCCACAAAACTGTTTCAGGACCGTCCACCTGAATCTTGGCTGGAATTCTCTAGAACCAATTGAATACCTACGAAAGCGCTGAAGTGCCACACAAAAAGAATTCCAAATGTTCAATTCCGACTTGCAAGTCGGAATTCTGAGATACAAGTCGGAATTCCGACTTGAAAGTCAGAATTTTGAGATGCAAGGCAGGAGGAGAGCTGAAATAGTTCTAATGACTTTTATTTTTTGCATTGGATCCGTGAATGTGTTTTTGGCTTCTTGGAGGAATTTTGGATGAATGAAATGATATTTTATTTTTCTCTTCGGTTGCACCATAGCTGAGCTGTCCTCAGTGCTTGTGAAAGCACTTGGAGTATTTTGTACTCCCGAGAATTATGCTCCTGGGAACTTTTCAAAACCTTCCTTACTGCTTAGTGATTCGAGCACATTATCGAAATTCCTACATCCAGTTTCATAATCAAGTTCAAAGTCACTTTAAGTTTCGTTTAGTGTCAGTTTCGGTAGGGTTAAAGGAAAGCTTTAAAATTGAAGGGGCTTCAAGTTTGATTTTGAATTTGGCCGTTAGTCCTCAGTAATCCCTATAAAGTACTCGCAAGAGGCCTTCGGAAATCGTGTCAAAACACGAAGAGGCGATCAACTTATTGTCCCCCTACGAGCATATATGGATACTAGAGATATATTTTATATTATCATATTATCCTGATTCCCCGTAGGTAACGAAGAACCCTCCAGAAGCTCTGTGAGCTTGTCAGAATCAATAACGTCCGTTAACACTTTTGAAAGAAAAGAGATAGGGTAGGCGTAGGTTAAGTAAGTAAGTAAGTAAGTATTTATTTTGCCATAAAAAAATACAAAAGTAGCATTGACACGTCAAAAAAATAATACGAATTGTTGTATAGAACATCTCACAATACAAAGAAACATCCTTAATGCTATCTTTAAAAAACATAAATTGTTGGAGTCATATTAAAATTCCCCATCCCAAGTCGGCCCAAGGAGTCGGAACAAGCAAGTCATCCACTGGATCTCCCCTCCTTACAGTATTGAATAAAATCGGAGATCGAGTAGAAAGCATTTTCACACAATATAGATCTTAATTTACTCTTGAACACTCTCAGCTCCACAGTACTCTTCAATAACTTTGGTAGTGAATTATAAATAGATACGCCAGCAGTTAAAGGTCCAAATGTGCCTATACATGCCTTAAATGAGACAAATCTACTCTACGGAGGGCATTTTGCTCACATGATTCGGCAACAATCGAATGCAACAAAGCACATGTCATTCGAGCAATTCTAGCCCCAGTACTGTCTTGCATCTGAAAATTCTGACTTGTATCTCAGAATTCCGATTTGTATCTCAGAATTTCGACTTGCAACTCAGAATTCCGACGTGTATCTCAGAATTTCGACTTGCAACTCAGAATTTCGACTTGCAACTCAGAATTTCGACTTGCAACTCAGAATTTCGACTTGCAACTCAGAATTCCGACTTGTATCTCAGAATTTCGACTTGCAACTCAGAATTCCGACCTGTATCTCAGAATTTCGACTTGCAACTCAGAATTCCGACTTGTATCTCAGAATTCCGACTTGTCACTCAGAATTCTGACTTGCAATTCGAAATTCCGACTTGTAACTCAGAATTCTGACTTCCTATATCAGAATTACGACTTGTTATATCAGAATTACGACTTGTTATATCAGAATTACGACTTGTTATATCAGAATTCCGACTTGCAACTCAGAATTCCGACTTGTATCTCAGAATTCCGACTTCTTATATCAGAATTACGACTTGTTATATCAGAATTACGACTTGTATCTCAGAATTCCGACTTGTCACTCAGAATTCTGACTTGCAATTCGAAATTCCGACTTGTAACTCAGAATTCTGACTTCCTATATCAGAATTACGACTTGTTATATCAGAATTACGACTTGTATCTCAGAATTTCGACTTGCAACTCAGAATTCCGACTTGTATCTCAGAATTCCGACTTCTTATATCAGAATTACGACTTGTTATATCAGAATAACGACTTGTATCTCAGAATTCCGACTTGTCACTCAGAATTCTGACTTGCAATTCGAAATTCCGACTTGTAACTCAGAATTCTGACTTCCTATATCAGAATTACGACTTGTTATATCAGAATTACGACTTGTTATATCAGAATTCCGACTTGTATCTCAGAATTTCGACTTGCAACTCATAATTCCGACTTGTATCTCAGAATTCCGACTTGTCACTCAGAATTCTGACTTGCAATTCGAAATTCCGACTTGTAACTCAGAATTCTGACTTAGCAAGTAGAAATTATACATTTGGAATTTTTTTTTGTGGCCCGCCAGCACTTTCGTAATTGTCAGACCTAGTGTTTGAAAAAATAATGAGGTCGATAGATTAGATAGAAACAAAGTTATAGACGCACCCCTGGGTCACCCTGTATAGTATAAAGATTCTATCGAGTTGTCTTCAAAAATGAAGGAGGAATTTGATCAGAATCCACATTTTCCGTCGTTTTTCCCCTCCTTTTCCTCCTCCGAACCGACGCGGAGTAAAATCGAAGCCCTCTCGATCTATCATCACCTTTTTCGCGAATTCACCCGCACGTATCGTCTGTTCCGTTCCGCCCCGCGACCGACGGAGGGCTCCGATATTATTTCTCTTTCATAAAATTGAAATGAAGGGCCGGAACTACGAATCATGATACGGTCCGAAATTGCACTTAGCGCGGTGCTCCCGCGCGCCCGTCGAGGGCATTAGCGCGATCGTGCCGAGGCATCGCAAGCGGGGATTTGCGAGAGAGAAACAACGCGGCGGCGGCGGGGTGGTCGGGCAGGGCCCCCCGCGCGCGGATCGGACCGGCGAAAATAGAAATTAATGAATTTTTTAACGGTGCGCGAAAGGCGGAAAATTCGAATGTTTGTGTTTCGGATACGACGTCTCTCTTTCCGGAGATCGGACAAATTGGGTTCCGTCGGCAGGAATGCCGTATATTAAAAATGAGAACGGATCCGTATTAATCGTCGAAATATTATATTTTCGTCTGATATCGGGACGACAGCGGAGACTCGGGTATGCGGTGATTCTCCACGACTCGAATTTAATATTTTAATACTTCATTTTTCGACAATGAGGGCCGTTTTCGATCCGCGTTTCGGGTAGCTGGACTGCTGCGTCTCGATTCGGTATTTTTTTCTTGTCGCTCGTACCGAACATGCGCCTCTGAATATTTTTCAACCGGTGTTATTTAAATCGTAATCAACAACTACTTGTGATACGGTATATGAATATTATACTGGGCGAGTATTTGAATCGTACGAATATTTTACAAAGATGGGGTCAGTTAAAACTTCCTCAAGACCGAATGGTTGTGCCGAAATGGAAGACATTCTCAGATTTATTACTAGAAGAGTTGCTCTTTCAGAATATGTATCACATTTAGATCTACGATAATTTTCCTGGAAGATAAATCACTCTAAAGATGACCTTCGAAAAATTCCCAAAAAGTTGGGTTCAGTTAAAACTTCCTCAAGACCGAACGGTTGTGCCGAAATGGATGAAATTCTCAGATTTATCACTAGAAGAGTTTCTCTTTCAGAATATGTATCACATTTAGATCTACGATAATTTTCCTGGAAGATAAATCACTCTAAAGATGACCCTCGAAAAATTCCCAAAAAGTTGGGTTCAGTTAAAACTTCCTCAAGACCGAACGGTTGTGCCGAAATGGATAAAATTCTCAGATTTTCAACTGGAAGAGTAGCTCTTCCAGAATATGTATCACAATTAGATCTGCAATGATTTTCCTGAGATAAAAATTACTCGCAAGTTGACCATCGAAAAATTCCCAAAAAGATGGGTTCAGTTAAAACTTCCTCAAGACCGAACGGTTGTGCTGAAATGGATGAAATTCTCATATCTATTACTAGAAGAGTTGTTCTTTCAGAATATGTACCACATTTAGATCTGCGATAATTTTCCTGGAAGATAAATCACTCTAAAGATGACCTTCGAAAAATTCCCAAAAAGTTGGGTTCAGTTAAAACTTCCTCAAGACCGAACGGTTGTGCCGAAATGGATAAAATTCTCAGATTTTCAACTGGAAGAGTTGCTCTTCCAGAATATGTATCACAATTAGATCTGCAATGATTTTCCTGGGATAAAAATTACTCGCAAGTTGACCATCGAAAAATTCCCAAAAAGATGGGTTCAGTTGAAACTTCCTCAAGAGCGAACGGTTGTGCTGAAATGAATGAAATTTTCATATCTATCACTAGAAGAGTTATTCTTTCAGAATATGTACCACATTTAGATCTGCGATAATTTTCTTGGGAGAAAAATGCCGAAATGGATGAAATCTTGAAATTGCAAATTTCAATCTCCGATATCTCCTGTTATATTCGTCTGAACAAATTGGGATTTCCGGTTATATAATCAGCGTTGCCTAGGATTCCACCCTAGCACGAAAACTCGATTTCGAAAAGCCCGATTTTTTGGGTAAAAAACGAGCAAAGGGTTAGACCAACAACACCGAATGTATTCTCAGTGTTTTTGGTTGGATCCGTCCCGTCCGACATACAGAGCAGACACTTCATCATGGACCAAGTTGAAAGTACGCCAATCCTCCGTTGTCTTACACCCCTAATGCTATTTTCCGATCCATCGCGAAGAATGACAGAAGAGACGGAAAAATATTTATGTCACGAGACGAGGCACGATTCGATATTTTCAATCTTCGGAATGGTGTACATAACATGAATTCGAAGCAGATCACGAAACGATGCAAATTATATGTCGGAGATTCTTCTTTTGCCGTAAGGGGAGGGGATCCATTCACGGCATAGTGCTCCATATGAAGCATCCCGGAGGAACTTATTATAATTTCGCTCCGAGGGAATGCAAATATGTTTCCCGTTTCCTCGTCGGGACCTGGGCAGGAAGGGCGAGGGCGCTAGTTTCGCTTTTTCGCCGTCGGATTCGGAACTCCACGAAAATTGAATTTTCCGGGAGTAACCCGCGATTTCGACGCTCAATTTTCGCGACGTTTCGTTTACCTGTGCTCGTGACGTTTGGAGGTTTGACTGCACACTTCGTTAACTAATATACAGGGTGTATTTCAAGGTTACGCTATTTTCTCAACAGATTAGTCATAAATACAGAAGTTGAAATAAATATGAATAAGATAGATATAAAATATGTAGAGAACATAGAACAGTTAAAAGTCACTGAAATTAAATAATAAATAATAATGAAGACATGTATACTCGAAAATAATTTAAAATAAACAAGTAGTGTTCAGAAAACCTCAAATTTACTCACAGACAAAGAATTCGTTCACTGAATATAACACATTTCTGATTAATTCCTCTTTCACTTTATTTTTGAAATGTTTAATTGGTAAATTTTTGTAAGAACTAGGTGAAACATTGTACATGGATGTTGCACAGAAGGCGGGAGAGTGTTGGGATCTACTTAGTCTTAGAAAATCTTTTCTAATGTGAGATTTATTTCGTGTGTCGTAATTATTATCAGAGGGTAGAACTGGTCTAAATGAAGCGTTTTACCAAAAATCACCTATACAAAACTCTCAAAATGACAAAGTTGAAAAAAAGATTGAAAATGATTGCTGAAATAGATCCTAATACGACCCTAGACCGTTTGTTAGCTGAATTATCGCAAAGCAGTGGGAAAAAACTTATCTCCTGATTCGACCATGTGGTTTCGTTTTGGAAATTGGCTCGTTCGATATTTACGTGGTAATAAAAATGGAAACTTAGGATTGCCGAATTTTTTTCATTATTTTTCAGTAACTTACACGAATTTATGAAATGGCTCATTTCGATACCAACTGACAGAAGTTCCTTAGGACACAAGCGTGAAAAATAGAATAATACTTCAAAATCTCACCACTAAAATTCGTCTAAATTATTCACGAATTTTTCCACAATGGGCATCACAATCTTCTTGTTCGAACATTCCAACAATCGTCTTTAAAATTGGATGAAATGGGGAAACATCATAGCACTTTTTCAACATAACTAACATAAGCATATTCAAGAAACTGTCTCGATTCTCTACATTTTTTTTTCAGCCTAAATTGCACGATACAACAATTATGATTCTCTCAAAAGTGACCTGATGCATCTAATCCGATAAACTTGGTACTGAACCATTCATTGTTCATCCATTATGTTTATTATGTTTTGTTTCGTTTTTGCGATGCCGGAGTCACATTCCACAGTCCCGTACTTGAAATTCAATGAAATTTTGTCCAACTTCTAGGGGTTGTATCTCAGCCATCTTAGATATTTTATGTGGACAATTTTTGGTGAAACGACTTGTTTTGATGAGTTCTACCTTCTGTAAAAACAAAAGCATCACCTTTGAAAACACCATGGCGAGTCATTGACTCGTACAAATATTTTAACAGTAGATTCATGAGGTCAAAAGAAGCACTGATACAAAGATGTAGCCATTTCTGCACAACAATTATCGACAATAGTAGTACCTATAGCAAAGAGAGTTCTGCCTCACTTCATGATTCGAATCTTGACTTCGCGCTCAGTTAGGTTGTGTTGACCATGAGGCCCTCAGATTATATTACAGAGAGGTTATCTTTGGAGGTTCCTTCATTTCACAAAAACGTTCAAATATTGATTAGATGTTATCCAACTTAATTTCAAGAGTTGGGTTTTTTGAATTTTTGATATTTTATGGTACATAATGGAAAAACTGGAAGTCTGGGTGATATCTTGTGTTCCAAAAAGATTCGTCAAATAAATGAGAAACGATATTCCTAAATTCATTTCATTCGATAAAACCGTTTGTAAGATAAAACTACAAATAACATTTTTTATGGTTTTCACCAGCCTGTATCTTTTGAAGCCAGCCGATTTGGAAAAAAAGGTGAATGAAAAAAGTGTATCTTTTGACTCCAAGAATCTACTGTTGAAATATTTGTACGAGTCAAAGACTCACCCTGTATAACAATGTATATCGACACTGGGTATGTCGATAAACCTACTAGTATCTTGAAAATATTATTCGTCCCTCCAAATGATAAATTCTACCTCCTATACAGGCTAGTCTGCCCATTCAATATCCTCTGTGAGAGTCAGAAGAATTCGGCGTAAGTCTAAACTCCATTTCCGATGGTGCGAAATGCGAGCGATTTTCGCAGGACCGGACCGTATTGATTAATTGCCAGATGGCGTCGAGGAATGACGGACAAGACGCGTCGGAATAGCCCTCCATCTTCCAGTCCTGTCGATATTTATACGTCAGAATGGTTTACGGCTTCGCGCTTCCTTTCAGACGCTGCTCCTTCGTGCCGTCGGAACGCCGACGGCCAACGTCGGGGGATATACGTCCGGATCTTTCACGTTTTGTGAGCGTCTTGGGCTTCGACGGTCTCCGATGAATACGGTTCGATCAATCTAAAAGGGTCTCGCTAAGAATTTATACCGCATAATCACACATGATGTATAGGTACATATAGGTAGACCGTTTCATCGAATGAATGTTGAAAATTTTAACAATAATTGAAATGCCGCCCAAAAAGCTGATTATGGGCATTTCACTCCTCTTCAGGGCAACATTTGAAGGGTACCAGGGAAAAACAGGGAATGGAATGTCCATTTTCTTTTCAGAAGGTTTAAAACATATCAAGAGAAAACTTCGGGTATCATATTCTTCAAAAATATATACAGGGTGTGCTTTAATTCGTACAGATATTTTAACAGAATATTCTTAAGGTCAATAGAAACACTTTTTTCCTTTACCATTTTATCCGAATCGGCTCGATTCAAAAGATACAGGCTGTTGAATAACCATAAAAAAAATTCAGATCTACTTCGCAAACGGTTTTCTCGAATGAAATGTATTTCCGAATATAGTTTTCCACTTATTTGATTAATCTTTTTCGAATATCACCCACCCACGTCTTCCAATTTTCTCATTATGGGCATTACGTATCATAAGAATACCAAAAATTCGAAGAACCCAACTCTCGAAACTAAATTTGTCGCTATTTAATGAATATTCAGACGTTTTGTGAAATAAAACTATTCTTCATATTTTCTCGTATAATGCGCCGTTTTCAAGTAATTTTATACTCAAAAATTGAAAGGTATCTGTGTAAAAAATTGTGTATTTTGGCTGAATACAACTCTGTTTGAGCTCCACAGATGTGTAGTGTCACAGATTTAGCTAGTTATTCTGAAGGTAATCTACTGTTAAAATTTCTCCAATGAAAAGAAACACCACCAGGGCGGATCTATTCGAGACTTTTATTCGCTTCCCCAAGGGCTAACGCTCCATGACTGATAGTGAAGAAAAGGTCTATTTTGAGCGCAACTACGGGATTTCACTGACGACGAGCGGTATCTCTTATTCTCTACCTCAAGGGCTTACGCACCATGACTGATGGAAAAGAAGAGATTTCGGTTTCACTTATGACGCTGAACGCGAACAGGGGGGTTGACGGGACTTTCCCTTCAGTACCCCAAGGGCTTACGCACCATGACTGATAGCGAAGGGAAAAGTCAGACGAAACAGGGTAAAGTACGATAAAATATAACAGAAAGCGATACAGTATAGCAGTGTCAAAGAAGTAACTTTTATTCAGTTTTATTGTAGAATCACAGCTTGAGTCTTTCCTCCCAAGTGAATCTCTTACGGGTACCATTCGCTGGACAGTGGATCCGGTCGCCACTTTGAAGCAGACGCCGGCACCAGGGTCCACAGGCCATTTCCGGCCATCGCTCGGATTCAAAGCGGAAAATCCAGCGTCGGGAATCGCGAAGCCCTTAAGTCCAACGAGGTGCGATAGGAATCCGGAGCGGCCGATCCCCCAGGACTCATCCCGACACAAACGAAAATAATACGAATCTAATACATCCCCGAGTCGGCGAGATCATCCCCGTCGCAGATGGGACTGTCGCGAGAGGGCTTTGAAGGCGACACATCCGAGGAATGCAGTCATTATCGCGCCCGGGTCCCTGAATTAAACATGAGCGCTCCATATTTCGACGCTGCCGGCCGGGCGTCGTTTCTCCGCACGCCGAATTTTATCGGCGTCGAAATTGGTAGTTTCCCTTACGTGTACGCGCGACAAATTCGTGGGGGGATTTATATTGGAGTTTATGGGAAAGGACTGTTTCCGATTGTACCGCCGGAGACCTGTTGACGTTCGATTTTGTCAGCGTTGTCGGGTCTGGCGTTTTTCCGTTTTTCCTGCCGCAACACGAAAAATCTCACACGTTTTTATTGGTCATCGAGTACTATCTGACCTAAAATTACGCTTCGAAATATCCATAGATGATGAAATAACAGCGAAAATAGTGAAAGAGACAATGTGGATTTCATCTCGAGAATATTATTCGTATCCGACACATTTCAAAGGTATTTAGTAGATATGTTGTTTATTTTTATCCAATAAGTAGACCGACTATACTCCATTCACATTTATTTCAGCAATCGGTTGGCCATGAAATAATTTTCTCAAGTTTTTGTATCTAGAACGGAGTGAGGTTTGCACTCATGAAATTTCGTTAATGTCATAAAGCCATTGCCACAACTGATATCAATTTTTATTACGAAAATGCCGAAAGTGATTTAAAAAAGAGACAGAGTGAGACTTATGGTATTTTTGTGCAATACAATTTCAATATCGACTTTGTTGAGACCTGAAAACAAACATCCTGAGCGACAAAACAAAAGTACATCCGCTGACGGATGTGCTATATTTTCATTTGCACTTTACAGAAAGGTTTGAAAAGGACACTAAAGTTTATGGTGATCTGTTATACGTCAAAGGTGTTACTTTTGTGCAATACATTGTTTTGAATTGAAGAACTCAATTGAATTTGTACAATTTATATCAGCAAGTAATATCAACGATCATAGAATACACATTTCAGTTTTTTACATATTAGTTACAGAATTTTCAGAACCACAAGTGAAAAAATCCTTACAGATGTATACAAGTTGTATGTTAGCTTTCTTCTTTATGATTTTTTAATAATGCTCTTATGACACAATATACAAATTTATTAATGAATGATCTTACAAAATTTCATATGTTTCTGCAAAGTTAAAAAGTTTTAGACACATTTGAAACACAGATGGCGCTCACACTTTAGTCGCTTCGTTTCCCATCTTCCTTCTCTGTAATCTTAGGGAGTCGCATTTAAACACTGACTCTCGTCTATATCTGTTAAATGGTGATTAATTTCCGTTAAGAGCATCACATAAAACAGAAGAATAACTCAGAAAAATGTTTTGGGGACACCCTTTACCGGCGCATTCGTCAAGTTGCACCAGTTCAATTCCGAACGTTGGCGTCTATACTGCATTCACATTTATTTTAGCTGTCGGTTGGCCATAAAAAAATTCTCTCAAGTTTTTGTAACTAGAACGGAGTAAGGTTGGCACTCATGAAATGTCGTTAATGTCATAACGCCGTTGCCACAACTAAAAATATCAATTTTTATTACGAAAATGCCGAAAGTGATTGAAAAAAGAGGCAGGGTTTCAGGAAGTGCTATTTAGAATTCAGGTCCGCTCATTCAAATAGTTATACCCTGATATTCTAAAATCCACAATAAGTCAAACGGTAGCGAACATATTCAATGTAAGAGAATTTATATAATGTTTCATCTGAATCCAAACGACTTATATCTCAGCTGAATATTTCCACAATCAGAAAGATTGTGAATGAAGAGGATGACAAAGAATTTCCTTCTATTGGGAGACCCAAAAAAGTGGTGGCATTTGAGAATTTTATGTTTGAGTGAAATAATGCGAAAAGTTTACTACAGGATTTTCGGTGAATGTCATCATAGAATAAGTTCCCGAAAATTGATTTTTCTGTTTTTCATTTGACTTGTCCTATACATTGTAAATGTCTAAGGTACCAATAAATACCTAATTATTATTATATCAATGTATTAAGGTGAACAGCTACAAATACGCCCCAGTTGTCATGTGAAATTTAGGTTCAAAGATGAAGTTCATCTTGACTTGAAACTTTTACTTATATTGATGCAAGATGATTGTTGTTGCAGAATTTAACATTCTTGTAATTATCTGTTAATTCCTTCGGGAGATATCCATTCCCAACCACTGCATCATATGCATTTCATCTTCGGGTTAATATTTTCGAAATATGAAGTATTCAAACTTCAGCCAAAGAAGATAACGAACATTAACTCTCCTCAAGCTAGTGCATATTATGATATTATACTGATCTCTTGTATTTTACATGCAAATAACTGGATTTGGTATGCCTTCAATCAGTTTGTATAAACTTCAATTATGTTCGTCACATATTTTCCGAAGAGATTCGACATTGTGATTAAATACGTAATAACAGAAACTTTTACGTAGAACGGGCAACACAGCGTTGATTTAAAACCCAAAAATGTTTTGACAATCTTCATAACCCTACATTTTCGTACTATACAGAGTGAAATGTGTCAAATTTCCATGGCCAACCGAGTCCTAAAATAAACGTGAATGGAGTATACGTTCAACTATCAGGAAACCTTGTTACCGCTCCTGGTTATTCAGCTCCCATCGATCTGTCACGACATGTCATTAAGACAGCCGGATTGCCGCGCAATCCAAATCTTTCAACCTTATCGAAACCCCTTCAACTCTCCAAAAACGGGCTATCCAGATAAGACGAACGGGAATAAGGGTAGCGATCTCCCGTTCTACGATGTACACACGTATCAGAAAGTGGTCAATCTATATAGGGAGGGTATATATGCGAGCTGGTGCAACCCTGCCGCTAATGGATTGTTTTCGAGTCCCCCGGAAAGAGCAAGGCGCATTATCAAATTGTGGTTACGTCAGCCGAGTGATTATATAATGGCCAACTAACGGTTTTCTTGCCTTCTATATAATTCATCAGCCGAATTAAACTGTGCCCATTCTTCGCGAGAAGTTTCGCAGAACACCACTCACTCCGGTGGTGCGACAAGATGTTTCAATATTTGGAAAGAGAAATGGAATATCTGATGAGATGTGCGCCGGATGGGTTGGAAAATTCGCGTGATTTATTTGTTTCTGCGGAGGGGTTGAACATGACTTTGGGCCATAACATATTATTGCGTTCCTGCTCCGTCACTGCCCTGGGATTTTTTAATGTTGCCTGCAGAAGGCCTAAAAACCCTAAATATCTCCTTCCTTCGTATCTGGCAAAACTAAATCATTAAATACTTGAAATAGTTCGAAATCAGCTGACATAATGCATAGCAAGTACACTCACGAAATAATCTAATATTTGATAATTTCGAATTCATAGTTTCCTAATACTTTTTTCAAATACGGGGATATATTGAAAAATTCTTAGCCTACTATAGAACCAAACAAAATTTCAAATGTCAGAATATTTGATTACTCAACATATTTTCCTCTTAATTGGATAAATTTATTACAGCGAACCTGCAACGTCTCTAGACCTTTCAAAACAAATGTTTCTTCGTGCTCTGCTTTTATTACCCCCTCGTTGGAAGAAAATTTACGATCTTTTGGACTTTTTTTCAGTTGGGGAAAGAGATGATAGTCAGATGGAGCCAAATCTCTTGGATAAGGGGGTGTTCTAGTAATTCAAACTATAAATCACGAATTTTTTGCATGGCAACATGAGATTTGTATGCAAGGGCGTTGTCCTGCAAAAACAAAACACCTTTTGATAGCTTTCCGCGTCTTTTCTTTTTAATTTTTTCCCGTAGAGTGGTCAGTAATGTCGAATAGTAATCTTCGGTTATTGTTCTACCCTTATCCATGATTACTCCATGGCAATTCCAGAAAACTGAAGCAAGAACTTTTCCAGCAGATTTTTGGACACGAAACTTTTTAGATCTTGGAGAACCAGAGTGTCGCCATTCCATCGATTGTTGCTTTGTTTCTGAATCGTAGAAATGTACCCAAGTCTCATCCATAGTAACAATTCGGTTTAAGAAGTCTACATCGTTTTTAAACCGAGCACAGATCGAAAGCGATGCTTCTACCCTTGCACGCTTTTGGTCAACATTCAAACATTTGGGGATCCATGTTGCAGCAATTTTTCTCATGTCCAAATCGACGTGAACTATATGAAGAATGCGTTCGTATGAAATATTCCGTACTTCAGTATCCGTTTTAGCCCAATTCGACGTTCTGATAAAATGATGTCATGAACTGCATCGATATTTTCGTGAACCGACACAGAAACTGTATAAATGATGACCGATCGGGAAGGCCAGTTTCTGTGTCAGTCCCCGAAAATATCGATGCAGTTGATGACATGATTTTATCAGATCGTCGAATTGGGCTGAAACGGATATCTGAAGCACTGAATATTTCATAGGAACGCATTCATCATATAGTTCACGTCAATTTGGACATGAGAAAAATTGCTGCAAAATGGATCCCCAAATGTTTGAATGTTGATCAACAGCGTGCAAGGGTAGAAGCATCGCGTTCGTTCTGTGCTCGATTTGAAAACGATGTAGACTTCTTAAAGCGAATTGTTACTATGGATGAGATTTCTACGATCCAGAAACAAAGCAACAATCGATGGAATAGCGACACTCTGGTTACCCAAGACCTAAGAAGTTTCGTGTCCAAAAAATGCTTGAAAATAATAGAAAATTTCGACGCTTCCATGAATTGTATAGATGAAAAACATACATAGGTTCTCTTTTTTGAAATACAATGCTCAACAACGACTTCCTTCTAAGAATATTGAACCTCTTGCTGCTGAACTTCAGATTCTCGGAAGTTTATTTCCGATTACTCATTCCAATCTCTCCTGAATCCCCAGAACATCCTGGTTAGGAGCATCCCTCCCATTCGACAAAAGAGCAAAGATATCACCGTAATTTTCAGCCATTCAAATGGAGCCGAATACAGTGCTCCATAATTCCAGCGAATTAATTAAACTCGGGATACACAGAAGGGAATAACTCCTGGGTCACGTAGACAGCACGATGGCATCCGATGCATCCGCACCATGGATTATGCGATGGCCATGCTATTGCCCCATTTTCCAGACACTGAGTTACGCCGCTGTGAAACTGTTCGTGGTTCGTCCACGTCCCTTTGAAAACGCGGTAAATCTCATACCAAGATTCGCTATTCAGAAAATCTTCGAAAAAATTCCTATTTAACTACGTACAGGGTGTCCCTGATTCCAGTGAGGGAATCTTGGGAACTAGAATAGGTAGAGGAAAACTGATGATGCATTCCTTAGGTCTTTTTCATAGAAACAAAGGATGGTGAAAACCGTAGTTTCCTACGATCTTTCGTTTTTAGTTATTAGCAAAAAATGAGATTTTGACGATTTCGAAAAGTTCACATAACTTTTTTGTCTTTGAAGTTACAGATTCAAAACTTGAACCTTCTACAGACAGGCGTTTTAGATTTCGAAATATCTGGCAAGCTTTGATTTTTCTAAACTTGTAGAATTTAAAATTAACTCCTACTGACATAATATTTCTTGTAATCTAACTCAATGAAGGAAATTCTTCTCTTGAGTAAATCATACAGGAACTAAATATGATTCACATCGCTGAAAAATCAGGCATGTACCTAGAAACGTAGAAAAGAAAGGATTCGCGAAGAATGGAAGAATTCTAATTACCAGTACGCACCCCATCGCGATCCAACAAAGGCTCCCGTAAAAATTCGGAGGTGGATGAAGCTCTCCTCCCTCAGACTTTCATTTAATTATTTTTGGCGTCCTTACCCCCACTTTATCTACTTCAATTATTCGGGGCTTCCTGGAGGAGGCTCGAGTGGTTATTTGACCCACTTCTCCTTCAGGTTTATGTCTTGCTCATCAAGAATTAATTGGGCGAAAGTCATCGCCCCATCGGTAGATATTGTCCCTTTTTATTCGTCATTAACTGAGGAGGGTAATCCGGTCGCATTATTTCGTTTATTTCATCGAATGGGATAGGGAGAAAAACGGATCTATACTTTATTTCTACGACCACCTTGTTTTCCTGGCAGATCACCCTATAAGTTTCCTCTCGACGTTTATGGATTTTTTATGAGAAGAACGGTGAAATTTCCCGAAAATTTCTTCAATTTCATCGAAAATCATTCATTCAGGTCCATGGAGCCTTCAAGACGTGAAAATCGATAAAATACGAGGATTTATTAAAAAAATTTTAGTCTACTATAGAACAAAACAAAATTTCAATGTCAAAATATTTTATTACTCAACATATTCCCCTCTTAATTGGATACATTTATTACAGCGAACCTGCAACGTCTCTAGACCTTTCAAAAAACAATGTTTCTTCTTACTCTGCAAACCAGACCTCCAAAGCTTTTATTATCTCTTCTTTGGAAGAAAATTTACGACCTTTTAAACTTTTTTTCAGTTGAGGAAAGAGATGATAGTCAGATGGAGCCGAATCTGGTGAATAAGGGGGGTATTCTAGTAATTCAAACCCTAAATCACGAATTTTTTGCATGGCAACATGAGATTTGTGTGCAGGGGCGTTGTCCTGCAAAAACAAAACACCTTTGGATAGCTTTCCGCGTCTTTTTTCTTTAATTTTTTTCCGTAGAGTGGTCAGTAATGTTGAATAGTAATCTTCTGTTATTGTTCTACCCTTATCTAAAAAATCAATCATGATTACTCCATAGCAATCCCAAAAAAAAACTGAAGCAAGAACTTTTCCAGCAGATTTTTGGACACGAAACTTCTTAGGTCTTGTAGAACCAGATTGTCGCCATTCCATCGATTGTTGCTTTGTTTCTGGATAATAGAGATGTACCCAAGTCTCATCCGTAGTAATAATTCGGTTTAAGAAGTCTACATCGTTTTCAAATCGAGCACAGATCGAACGCGTTGCTTCTACCCTTGCAAGCTTTTCGTCAACATTCAAACATTTGGGGATCCATTTTACAGCAATTTTTCTCATGCCCAAATTGACGTGAACTATATGATGAACGCGTTCGTATGAAATATTCAGTGCCTCAGATATCCGTTTTAGCCCATTTCGACAGTGTGATAAAATCATGTCATGAACTGCATCGATATTTTCGGGGACTGACACAGAAACTGGCCTTACCGATCGGTCATCATCTTCGATGGAAAATTTACCTCTTCTGAAGCTTGCAGTCCAATTTTTCACGGTCGCATACGAAGGACATTGATCACCAAGGGTATTAAGCATATCTTCGCAAATCTGCTTACCTCTTAACCCTTTTAAATACAAGTACTTGATGATGGTTCGATACTCCAATTTTTCGATTTTTCACAATTTCGGTGGACATCTTCTTTCTTTTAATTTATTGGGTAACTCTGATTTACTTTTTCGACCTCAAACTTCACACTGACACTCCAAATGAGATATTGTTCGTTGCTACGGTAACGCAATATTTTTTGCATGCATAGAATTGGTCTACGCAAACTAGATATCAATACATCTTCGTAGACCCAAGTACAACTCTCGTTTATTCTGTATATGTCGATATATCACTGTCCATTTGAAGCCAAATAAGCATTGTAGGGAAATTATAAGATCTGATACAATATTCTATGAGATTCTTTACAGGATGAAACTTTCTATTGCTATGATATGAGATTAACCCTCGAAATTTCAACCGACGAAAAATCCGAAGAAGGGATCCTTCAACGCGACGAACAGCATTCATCCCCGAATAAATAATAACCGCTACAGTCGGACGGACTGTCCTAATTGGTTATTAATGAGATACGGAATGATCGCCCGCGCCCGTCCATCGAAATAATATAATATTATTTCGATTTGATGAGCCCACTTCAGGTTCGCGATTTTAATTAACTGCTATCTCGAATTTTATCAGGGGCTCTCTGCCGCAATGACGTTTGCGCGTTTCCGTAATTAACGGACGATATTCGGTTTCCGACGGTCGTTCCGTGAAATCGGAGCATCTGTACAACGGCAGGATTCGCTTTTGTCTGTGACGAAACGCCCGGTTCTGTGTCTCGTCGGGAAATCATGTTTCATTTCGATGCGCGCCGGGTTGATCTAGCTATAATCCATTCACTTTTATTTTAGCACTCGGTTGGCCACGGAAATTGGACACATTTCGCTCTGTATAGTACGAAAATGTGGGGTTATGACGCTTGTCAAAACATTTTTGGGTTTTAAATCAAAGCTATGTTGCCTGTTCTACGTAAAAGTTTCTGTTATTACGTATTTTATCACAATGTCGAATCTCTTCGGAAAATATGTGACGAACATAATTGAAGTTTATACAAACTGATTGGAGGCATACCAAATATATTTATTTGCAGGGAAAATACAAAGGATCAGTATAATATCATAATATACACTAGCTTGAGGAGGGTTAATATTCGTTATCTTCTTTGGCTAAAGTTTGAATACGTTACATCAGTTGTAGATTTCAAAAATATTAGAATGTTAAATTCTTCAACAAAAATCATCTTATATCAATATAAGTAAAAGGAATTGAAGGAAGTTTCAAGTCAAGATGAACTTCACCTTTGAACAGAAATTTCACATGAATAAACAATTAGCAGGACAACTGGCGCGTATTTGTGGCTGTTCATCTTAATACATTGATATAGGAATAATAATTAGGTATTTATTGGTACCTTAAAACATTTACAATGTATAGTAAAAGTCAAATTAAAAAGAGAAAAATCAATTTTCCGGAACTTATTCCACAATGACATTCATCGAAAATCCTGTAGTAAACTTTTCGCATTAATTCACTCAAACATAAAATTCTCAAATGCCACCACTTTTTTGGGTCTCCCAATAGAAGGAAATTCTTTGTCATCCCCTTCATTCACAATCTTTTTGATTGTGGAAATATTCAGCTGAAATATAAGTCGTTTAGATTCAGATGAAACATTATATAAATTCTCTTACATTGAATATGTTCGCTACCGTCTGACGTATTTTGGATTTTATAATATCAGAGTATTAACTATTTGAATGAGCGGACCTGAATTCTAAATAGCACTTTCTGAAACCCTGTCTCTTTTTTCAATCACTTTCGGCATTTTCGTAATATTAATTGATATAAGTTGTGGCAACGGCTTTATGACATTAACGACATTTCATGAGTGCCAACCTTACTCCGTTCTAGTTACAAAAACTTGAGAAAATTATTTCATGGCCAACCGACAGCTAAAATAAATGTGAATGCAATATAGACGCCAACGTTCGGAATTGAACTGGTGCAAGTTGGCGAATGCGCCGGTAAAGGGTGTCCCCAAAACATTTTTCTAAGTTATTCTTCTGTTTTATGTGATGCTCTTAACGGGAATTAATCACCATTTCAGAGATATAGACGAGAGTCAGTGTTTAAATGCGATTCCCTAAGATTACAGAGTAGAAAGATGGGAAACGAAGCGACTAAAGTGATTTAAGCGCCATCTGTGTTTCAAATGTGTTACTAAAACTTATTAACTTTGCAGAAACATATGAAATTTTGTAAGATCATTCATCAATCAATTTGTATATTGTGTCATAAAGGCATTATTAAAAGAGCATAAAAAAGAAAGCTAACATACAGGCCTTGTATACATCTGTAAGGATTTTTTCACTTGTGGTTCTGAAAATTCTGTAACTAATATGTAAGAAACTGAAATGTGTATGCTATGATTGTTCATATTACTTGCTGATATAAATTGTACAAATTCAATTGAGTTCTCCAATTCAAAACAATGTATTGCACAAAAGTAACACCTTTGACGTATAAAAGATCACCATAAACTTTTGTGTCCTTTTCAAAGCTTTCTGTAAAGTGCAAATGAAAATATAGCACATCGGAGAGCGTATTTCATTGAAATCAATTGATTCCAAACCATACTTTTGTTTTGTCGCTCAGGATGTTTGTTTTCTGGTCTCAACAAAGTCGATATTGAAATTCAATACATGGAATAAAATAAGAATTTCGCCCCATTCAATTATAAAACAGGAAACTGTTATTGAAGAGTGGACAGTACGTTTTCAGCGCCATCTTATTGTCAAATGTGGCAAACACAGGCCAAAATGTAGTCTAGTGATATGAGGGCGTTTCCTATCTTTCTCCTCTATAATCTTCGGCTAGTTCTGTTCTTATTGAACAATGTTCAGATAAAAATTAACATCCTGATCACAAAACAAAACCAAACTTTTGTTTTGTCGCTCAGGATGTTTGTTTTCTGGTCTCAAGAAAGTCGATATTGAAATTCAATACATGGAATAAAATTAGAATTTCGCCCCATTCAATTATAAAACAGGAAACTGTTATTGAAGACTTGACAGTACGTTTTCAGCGCCATCTTATTGTCAAATGTGGCAAACACAGGCCAAAATGTAGTCTAGAGATATGAGGGCGTTTCCTATCTTTCTCCTCTATAATCTTCGGCTAGTTCTGTTGGTACTGGAAGATTTTTCGGTATTTTTAAGAAGGTTTGGCTTGAGATCTTCGGGGTTGTACTCATAACAGTTACCTTATTGAACAAGTTGGGAAATATAAATGATATCGTCCCAGTGAAGCCCATAAAAGGGAGATGCGAGAAGATTTATAAAATGGGGCTTGAGAAGAGTGTTCAAGACCCCTGGAATGTTCATTTCCCACCAGTCTGACGTCATCCGCGTGGGAAATGAGCGTCATTACGTGTTCGTTGAACAATACGGCGTTCGGAATGGATATCAGACGATAACGAGGAATCGAAACTACCCCTAAGCATTGTCCCTTACCTTCCGCAACACCCCGTCCAATAAAACGGATAAATTGGTAATATCGGCTAGTCCCATTGATAGGACACCGAGGCGTACTGCCGGATGGAGACATTTGCATTTTAAGCGTTTCCTGTACATATTGGCGCCGCGTCCAGGACCGTGCATCGTGATAAAACCAGAGCGGCTTCAGGGGTTGGGGATGGGGGTGCAATATAGTTGAAATTCAGCCGTTTGCCTTCTTTTTATTATAACCGCGCAGTTGCCTCGAGGAATATGAACTTTTCGGCAATAACACCGTCTCCGGAATGGATTCAAGACGATTTTTACGTTTACGTATAATAAACACTTATTATTATGAACGGGGAGACGGAGATAGAGAGATGGGGGAGAAACGGAGATGAAATTCCGGGAGAGAAGGGTTGATAAAGAGGGACGATTGCGGAATTGTAATTGATTCTTGGCGGAAACCTAGAAAAGGGGATTGTTGTGAATATGAATGGCGAATGGCGATTCCAGGGATCTCAAATGGGGCCTTAATGGGAAATATCCTCATAAAATTATGGAATACACTTCGCTTCACGCTTCTCACAGTATTGAACACTCGAAGGCGGAAAAAATCTTATGTGTTGTACAAACATAGGGTCGATCTACAGGCTGTAAATGAAAAGATGCAGAAAAAATTTAAGGGGTGATTCTTTGTCTGAAAATAGTGAGGAGCTATCCTATGAAACATTTTTTTGAGCAACCTCCACCACCAATTTTTTCTTGATTGCCTTCTCCTTCCCATTGAATCTCAGCTTAATTCCTTCAATTTTCCGATTCCTAAGAAAAAATTATCTAATGTACGAAAGACCCACACTATTTATTTTTTCACAAGGAATCACCTCATGATTTTTTTTTGAACTATTCATATACACCCTGTACGTTCCATGCAGTGGTTACTTCAGTAATTCATCCACTCAATATTTTTTCTAAACTAGCTCTGATTAGCAATAAATATTGCTTGAGAATACACATAATTTTCATAATCGATAAAAATTCATTTGAAAATCAATACAAATTCCATAGGGTGCTACTTCAACGAAAATTGAGGGGCCTTTCGCATTTTTTTTATCACGTTTTCAAGTTAAAGAAAAATCAACCCTAATAATATTTTGCATCTTTTCCTGATGATTCAATATCAATATTTCTCAAATAAAAAACTCGATTTGGAAGACAAATTCATTGAGTACCTTTTATGTCTTCCCCTTGATTTTCGGTGAAGTATAACCTTCTCAAAATCCTTAGCATAAATTTTGAAACACCATGTCTGGATATATTATCCAGACTTTATAAGTGGTTTTTCCATATTATCTGTACTGAATTGTAATTGTGAATTGTAAGTTCTGGAGTTTGTTGATTTTATTTGGGGCAATTTTATACTTTCCTGTAACTTGATAAATCTTACTATTTCAGGAATGAATTAAGTTCGAACTTTCCATGTATTCACATATAAAACAAAAAACTTCTTCTGCGCACCCCCAAATTAGAATTGAAATTTTTGACATGACCCAAAAAAAAAAACTATCTACTCACTATTTTCACGGAGAAAAACAATTTTACTGGAAGCATATGCTGTCAGGTCTTCTTCGGTACTCACGTTTTACCTGAAACAAAAACCTAGATAAGTTGCTTTTTAGTTAACACATAATCGAACATACTCAGGAGAGTAGAAAAAATCCAAGCGATATGAATTGAATATTATGGAGCGATGTCTAACCTCTCTGAAACCACTAAAATCAGTTGCCACTATGAGATATTATTATAAGAGTAAAAGCCGTTGTACACTCAATACATATATAAACACAAACAGAACAAATATCCCAAAAACCTTGAATACATAGACATTAAAAACATTGAAAAGTCATTTTCAAGTTTATCTATGGTTGAATATTAATTTATTGAACACTGAAATAACCTAGGCACATAAATACATCTATGTTCCGAGGAAATAACTCGTTTTTGACTTATGCAATAATGGAAAATCATAAATTCTTGAATTTTCATTCTGAATAAGTATAACTAGTGTTATAGTGTGGTCACCTGAAATTACAACAGCATATATGTATGTGTCGACAAGTTCCATTGTAGTTGGAGTTGATTTGGTGAGTAAACATAGGAATTGTTTATCGATGCTATACGGAAAATTGAATCTTTTTGTAGAATTTTAAGTGTTTTTACCTCAATATTAACATGATTTCCGTGCATCCTTCAAAGAGAAGGAAGACGCAATATGAATCGATTTCCACAAAAAAATAACAGTAAATATCTTGAATGAATTCATGAAACGTGACCCATTTATTTCCTGCCTTATTTAACATTATGAAAGCAGGGAATCGTATCATATCATTGTGTAATATGAGCGCAGGAGTCATGAAAGAAAACAGAACAGTCCGATATTATCTCGCTTCCAGCTGAAATATTCAACAAATCCTGCGAAGAGCACTTTTGGGGATCGTGAATTAAAGTCATCATGTTACGGGGAAGTACGTCCCTGGGGAGCCCCTCGGAAAACTAGACAATATATATAAGAAATAAGAAAACAATCGACTGTTTCCCGGGTTTGGCCTCGGGAGAATCAGGTGACGTCATCTTTGAAATGGCCCTGGAGTATCAGGAGTCTACTAGATTATTTTCCTATCCTGTGGAGGATAGAAGTAACAAAAGGAAGTGGTTGAGGTCTTCATATACAGGTGGTTTATTGAAGGTGGCGACTAAAATTGATAAATTTGAAAAAACAAAATTACCTTCAGAATAACAAGCTGAATCTGTGACACTACACATCCGTGGATCTTTTAAACAGAGTTGTATTCAGTCATAGTACCCATTTTTCCAAATTTCACAGATACTTTTCAATTTTTGAACGTCAAATTACTCGAAAACGGCGCATTATACGAGAAAATATGAAGAATACTTTTATTTTACAAAACGTTCAAATATGTTTATGGTACGTAATGGTCATAATGAGAAAACTGGAAGATGTGGGTTATTCACTGCGCAAAAAAATTAACGCACATTCTGAAAATCTCAATTTTAATGAAAGTTAACTCTACATTGACTTTATAACTTATTTTTTATGTTCTCTCGGGAAGGTTTTGAACGAAACAAGACACATTAAATGGAAGAAAAATTCAGGATTTCACCGAATCTTATGTGAAAGAAGAGAAATGAACAATTTTCAGAATACTGATATGCTGATTAGTGATTTAATACTTGGTATTTCCACCCCTTGCGTTAATTACAGCTCGGGAACGACGGTTCATACTCAAAATGAGTGATCTCAAAATGTTCTGATCTAATCCTTCCCAGATTTCTCCGAGTTGGATTCCTAAGTTATTAAGAGTAGCTGGATGAGTATCTGAACTTCTCAGCCTTCTATTGAGGTTATCCCAAACCTGATCAATCGGATTGAGATCTGGACTTCTTGCTGGCCATTCCATTCGACAGACTTCAACCTCTTCAAGGTACTCCTGAACGATGCGCGCACGATGGGGTTTGGCATTATCGTCCATAAAAATGAAATTTTCACCAATGTATAGGGCAAATGGCACTACATGCTCTTCAAGAATGTTCCTTATATACTTATCAGCATTCATAGCTCCATTATCAATGACCACCAGGTCTGTGCGAGCAGTCAAAGATGTTCCACCCCATACCATAATCGATCCTCCCCCGAAACCAGTGGAAATTGCACTGAGCATATCTTTCATGTGGACGTCTGTATACAAGGGAACGTCGATCACAATGGTAGAGGCAGAATCTAGACTCATCTGTGAAGAGAACTCTTTCCCAATCGGCCTCTTCCCAATGGATATGCTCTCTCGCAAAATCCAAACGCGCCCTTCGATGGGCTGGGGTAAGAGCTGGGCCTCTTGCCGCGACACGAGGCCTTAAATCATATTCTCTGAGGCGATTTCTTATTGTCTGAGTGCTAATTTGCACCTCATGAGTTTGCTCAAGCTGAATTTGAAGGAGGCGAGCGGTTACAAACCGTTGTCTCAACGAAGAAACTCTCAAGTAACGTTCTTGAATGGCAGTTGTTACCCCTGTCCTGGTCTTCGGACATTCATACCTGTCTCCCTGAATCGCTGCAACATTCTGGACACACTTGTATGGGAAACTCCAAACCTTTCTGCAATTCTTGTGTATGTCCACCCTTCTTCTCGCAAAACTACCGCTTGGGCACATTCCTCTTGGGTCAAATTGCGTGTTTCGCGTTGCATAGCGATCGAGTGTAGAAAATCAAACGAAAGAAAAACTATTGATCACTAGAATTGATCGAGAACAACTGATTTCAGAAAGGAGCCAATACATTCAAAATCTGATAATATCATCTTTTTTTATTCCTGCTGGGAAAAAACATCTGTATTGGAGAAAACCGTTGAAAGTGGATAACATATGAATGCATAATTCTGATAAAAATAATTATCATTGAGAACACTTCAGTTGTAGAATGAATTTGAGATTTCCATAATGTGCGTTAATTTTTTTGCGCAGTGTAAATGAAAAACTATATCCCGAAATTCATTTCATTCGATAAAACCGTTTGTGAGATAGAACTAAAAATAACATTTTTTTCGATAGCCTGTATCTTTTAAACCGAGCCGATTCGGAAAAAATGTTAAAGGAAAAAAGTTATTCTTTCGACCTCAAGAATCTACTGTTAAAATATTTGTACTGACCCTGTATTGTTTAGACAATCAAGTCTTGCATTCTATCAGCGATTGGAGACTTTTCGTGAATACCATTATAGCACCCAGCATCGTATACCTCAAAGTGCGGGCGTTCCTGTGCCCGATGCATAAACAATAACCCACCTATCCGTCAAACACCTGTTGATCTGGTCGTTTTTCATGGCGTACCAGCAGTTTGTCGAAACCGGTGAAACCTCGTAAATTTCACAAAAATATGGGCGACCTCGGAGCTATGTCCGAGATCCAATTTGTTATTCAAATCGTGGTTGGCGGCGGTTTTTCTCCCCCGAACGGAATTATCGTTATTCGATTTCGCAATTTATTTATCTCTTTTCACCGTGTACGCTTTGTTATCGCGTCGCTCCGCCACTTTGCAAGTTTACAAGCGTCTCTTCCCGGTTCGATCGAATCGCGATTTTTCCATTTCCGGAGTCAACAACCGTTTTGGTTCGTAAAATCTGAAAAAAATTTATAGTCGTGGGAAAACTTTTTGTATTTGAGCCAAATTTTCAGTACTTACCATGTGGAGAAGCGTATATATAACGATATTGTATTTTCAAGGTATGTTTTGACATCATTCAGGCTCTTTTTATGGTTTCGTCCATAGACTAATAATTTATTCATTACACCATGGTTTAATCACAGAACACATTAGTAGTGGAGGCGTTCTGTGATGAAGCCATAGTCTAATAATAAATGAATTAATACTCTGTGGATGAAACCATAAATTTAATACACAAAATACGAAAAAAATGCCTGAATAACGTCAAAACTTGACCTTGAAAGTGCAATATAAGTTTCCTTTCATATCACTTGGATTTGAGAGCCGGCGACATTCCAATTATTGGAAAATGCTTGAAGCAACCGAAAGGCACAAATATAATTTTGAAAAAATACGTTTCCATTGTACCTAAGAGTGTAGTCGAGTATTCACAAAGTTGGCAAACATTTCTGAACTAGTCCATTTCATGCTGGTATTGCTCAGTCCATTTCGAATCAGCTAAGCTTGACAGGACTGTTGAGGGGCACACAAATGTTGGTTAGGTTCATGTTTTTGTGATTTCGAGTGATTTTTGCGAATCCTTATCAATTTTCTAAGAAATTATGGATATTATTCATCTTTCAAAGGTGATATCAAAGTCACATAAGATTTTGGAACATATACTGCATTCAAATTTATTTTAGCAGTCGGTTAGCCATGAAATAATTTTCTCAAGTTTTTGTAACTAGAACGAAGTTAGGTTGGCACTCATGAAATGTCGTTAATGTCATAACGCCGTTGCCACAACTAACATCAATTTTTATTACGAAAATGCCGAAAGTGATTGAAAAAAAAACGACAAGGTTTCAGGAAGTACTATTTAGAATTCAGATCCGCTCATTCAAATAGTTATACCCTGATATTCTAAAATCCACAATACGTCAGACGGTAGCGAACATATTCAATGTAAGAGAATTTATAAAATGTTTCATCTGAATCTAAACGACATATATTTCAGCTGGATATTTCCACAATCAGAAAGATTGTGAATGAAGAGGATGACAAAGAATTTCTTTCTATTGGGAGACCCAAAAAAGTGGTGGCATTTGAGAATTTTATGTTTGAGTGAATTAATGCGAAAAGTTTACTACAGGATTTTCGATAAATGTCATCGGAGAATAAGTTCCCTAAAATGGATTTTCCTATTCTTCATTTGACTTGTCCTATACAATGTAAATGTCTTAAGGTACTAATAAATACCTATAATTTTTATTATTACATTGATGTATTAAGATGAATAGCCACAAATACGCGCAAGTTGCCCTGTTACTTGTTTATTCATGTGAAATTTTTTTTTCAAAGGTAAAGTTCATATTAACTTGATACTTCCTTCAATTCCTTTTACTTATATTGATGCAAAATGATTTTTGTTGAGGAATTTAACATTCTTGTAATTATCTGTTAATTCTTTCGGGAGATACCCATTCCCAACCACTCATATGCATTTCATCTTCGAGTTAGTACTTTTGAAATCTACAAATGATGTAAGCCAAAGAAGATAACGAACATAAACTCTCCTCAAGCTAGTGCATATTATGATATTATACTGATCTCTTGTATTTTCCATGCAAATAACTGGCTTTGGTATGACTTCAATCAGTTTGTATAAACTTCAATTATGATCGTCACATATTTTCCGAAGAGATTTGACATTGTGATAAAATACGTAATAACAGAAACTTTTACGTAGAACAGGCAACATAGCGTTGATTTAAAACCCAAAAATGTTTTGACAAGCTTCATAACCCCACATTTTCGTACTATACAGAGTGAAATGTGTCAAATTTCCATGGCCAACCGACTGCTAAAATAAAAGTGAATGAAGTATAGAACTGTCTATTAGAAGCTCTGTTTGCCTGTCAGGGGTGATTGAATCGATACAGTGATACACGACAAATTTAATCTACTGGCAAGGTGGACATGTCACTACAGGCTAATCTATACCTACCTTAGGCAAGACTACCTAATTGGCCAATCTACTGGTTCTCTAGTTTTTGATAATAGACTTCCAGAATAATTTTTCACCGTTCACTGCTGCCTGGGATGGAACGCCTATCAAATAGGCAGGTTGCCCAATCTAATAACCGAAAATAGGCAGAATAGAGGGATGGATCCTATTTCAAGACGAGTGCGAGGTGGTGAGAACTCGAAAAGCGGCCCTCAGAAAGCCCACCTCCTAGCCGTCGTTCGAAAATCCCGAATTTGGTGCAGAATTTCCAAATCGAATCAGAAGAGAGCGAAAGGAGCGCCCCCAAAGCCGATCAGCCGATCTCCGATCCAATCTTTCCGCAGATCGGATGAATCGTTCGGCGAAATCCGAGAAACCCACCCCGTCCCTTTTTCGGAAAACATTTCTGTGTTCCGGTAAGAGGTCGTGAATAAACGGAATGTGTCGTTTTCCAAACGTAAACGTCATCCGATGCCCCCTCCCGCTCATTTCTGCCATAGAAAAGCTTTTAGCGAATTAACACGCCCGGCATGGGGCCGCGTTCCTTTTTCGTCCTTTTACGAATGGGTTCCGCCGGAAATAATCGATGCAAGCAACGGAGGAGTTCCCGTGGGACTTACGGAGGGTGAACTATCGCTTGATTATCCCTGGTTATTTTTTTGTGCGTCGACTAATCTTAATTTGGAAATGAATCCGCGTTTGTCGGTCTCCCTCCGTCACGTCCATCATTCTGGGCACTTTTCGAGTAGGTATACAGGGTGTCGAAGAAAAAGAAGAAAAAATCAGGATGGTGATTGGGTGATTTCTTGTCAGATAATAGTGTGGGTCTTTTATAAACGGTGAGTCTTTGACTCGTAAATCTATTTTAACAATAGATGCTCGAGGTCAAGAGAAACACTTTTTTCCTTTAACATTTTTTCCGAATCGGCTCGGTTTAAAAGATACAAGCTGTTGAAAAACCATAAAAAAAGTTATTTTCAGTTCTATCTCACAAACGGATTTATCGATTGAAATGAATTTCGGAATATAGTTTTTAATTTATTTGATGAATCTTTTTCGAACACAAGATATCACCTCCCAGTTTTCCCATTATGACCATTACGTACCATAAAAATACCAGAATTCAAGAACCCAACTCTTGAAACTAAGTTGGTCGCTATCTAATGAATATTCGAACGTTTTTTAAAATAAAAGTATTCTTCATATTTTCTCGTATAATGGGCCGTTTTTGAGTATTTCGATGTTGAAAAATTAAAAAGTATCTGTGAACTTTGAAATATTGGGTACTTTGGCTGAAAAGGTCCACAGATGTATAGTGTCACAGATTTAACTAGTCATTCTGAAGGTAATTTTGTTTTTTCAGGGGTGGCACAGCTCGTTATGAAATCTTAAAATGGTTATATCATTTTATCAGGGCCGAATCGACAAAAAATGGTTAGAGAAAAGTGTTTGTTTGGAGCTCAAGAATCTACTGGTGAAATATTTGTACGAGTCAAAGACTCACCTTGTATAAATTCTTTTTTGAAAAGCTCCTACCTAGATGCAGATCCCTAAAGGTGGCACCTTAAAAAGAGATTCAGGGGTTCCTTTCGGAAAGCATTCAAATATCGAACTATAACTATATAACCTACTGACAGAAAGCTAACCTAACCTAACGTAACCTAACCCACTGACAGAAAGCTAACCTAACCTACTGAAAGAAATCTAACCTAACCTACTGACTGGAAGCTAACCTAACCTACTGACAGAAATCTAACCTAAGCTAACCTAACCTACTGACAGAAATCTAACCTAAGCTAACCTAACCTACTGACAGAAATCTAACCTAAGCTAACCTAACCTACTGACAGAAAGCTAACCTAACCTACTGACAGGAAGCTAACCTAACATTACCTAACCTACTGAAAGAAATCTAACCTAACCTACTGACACAAAGCTGACCTAACATTACCTAACCTACTGAAAGAAATCTAACCTAACCTACTGACAGAAACCTAACCTAACCTAACCTAACCTACTGACAGAAATCTAACCTAAGCTAACCTAACCTACTGACAGAAAGCTAACCTAAGCTAACCTAACCTACTGACAGAAATCTAACCTAACCTACTGACAGAAATCTAACCTAACCTACTGACAGAAAGCTAACCCTACTGACAGAAAGCTAACCTAAGCTACTGACAGAAAACGAACCTAACATTACCTAACCTACTGAAAGAAATCTAACCTAACCTACTGACAGAAACCTAACCTAACCTAACCTAACCTACTGACAGAAATCTAACCTAAGCTAACCTAACCTACTGACAGAAAGCTAACCTAAGCTAACCTAACCTACTGACAGAAATCTAACCTAACCTACTGACAGAAATCTAACCTAACCTACTGACAGAAAGCTAACCTAACCTAACCTACTGACAGAAAGCTAACCTAAGCTACTGACAGAAAACGAAGTCATATCTCTTATGGTTCCAAAGATATTGGCATGTTATGAATTCTCTGGTAGCAGCCCTCAATGAACCACCCTGTAACACAGAAGGGGTAATGACCTGAATGAATCTCATTTTCCGAATTATCAGCCACTGTTAACTTGGTCGATAGGAGGGTTTTTTCTCGTGGATCAATGTGCCAAATCCTGCGGCTAAGTACGTGATGGGGTAAAATACCTCTCCCGTCATTCACTCGTATGGTTTTTCTTCATTGTGGACCGACGGCCGCGGGTGGTTTTCCATTTTTACATGATCACGATATGAAAGTAACTGTGTGTGTGGGTTTTTCGGTCGGCAGGGCCAAAGCGCTGATTATGGGGCAGGGATTCTCCAAATATTACATGATACACCGTTTCAGATATGGAAGGAATATTCATTTATGCGAGGGTTAAGACCTCCTTTCATGTTTTTATATCCGAGTGCTTCGTTTGAACGGAACAAAAGCGTTAATTGGCGTTTGAGTTTTCCGCGGAAAACCGGGTTGATCTTTGAGGTTGCCCGGTTTGTCTTGTTGAATTTGCGATCTGTCTGACAGTCTGAATATATACGGTTCGTTTCTGAATGAAGCGGAAATAAAGTTGAATCTGATAGCGGATTAGTAAATCCGTGGATTTGAAAATAAGACGTACTTTCTTAAAAACCCTCGATTCTCTCTGAAGACACAAAAATAATTTGTGAAAAGATTGGTCTGAAAATAGTGGAAAGCCTGAAACAAGTCACTTTATGCCATCCACTTTTATCGGTTTGCTTTAAGAGGACGCAGTTTTCTGTACTACTCCTTTTTCAGTAACTTCTTTATCCTTTTTCGTTATGAATCAGAGGAATCTTAAAGGTCCCGAGTATTTGACCAAGGAACGATGAAGATTTAACCTTAAAAGCCATCACATTTGCACAAATTAACACTTTGATAACAGAGATTTATTCTCCAATTGAATACCTGAAAAATAAAGGTGCAGAGATCACAAGAATGCAGTTCACAATTTTCATAAGTAAGAGACATGAATTGAGTTTTTATGTTTTTTGCGCTCACTATTATGTAATCTACAGCCATTTCGAAATGTCAGTTGCCGTAGAAAACTCGACTTTTTTTGGCGAACAATCATCTTAGTATGCATGGATTTGACAACAAGAAACAATCGTTTTCAGTAATTTTTCTCTTGTTATATAACCTCATCTGCCCGTTTTTAATTGTTCTGTTTTTTCATGGCGGGAAAAATCTTATTACGCTACCGAACAATAGAAGATGATATCAAACCAGTAATTTCCGTTTACGAATTCAATTAGTTGGTAACATAAAGAATATCGAAGGGAGCTGTATAACTCCTGGTCCAATATCATCTAATATTGGCTCCCTACCGTTATAATTGCTCCTTTATTGGACTCTAATTTTTTGTTATTGCCATTATATTCCCAGTTCTATATGGAGAAACCATTTGTTTCCGAATTAACGACCTTTTAATTGAGTTTTGGAACTCTATTCGTCGAAAAAGAAACAAAAGAGCAAGTGAACTCTGCCATATCTTCTCGGGATGGCGACTGTACGAAGGTAAAAAAAATCATATCACACTCAGCTGTAGTTTTCGGTTCACCCAAGATATAAGAAAACAAGCATGCAAACGCAATAACCCTTGGTACAGGCAATGTACAGGGTGTCTCAAATTCGATGTCCAGTGAGGGGATCTCGGAAACTAGAAGAGTTAGGGCGAAACAGATGCCTTGTTTTCAAGCTCTTTCCAAAGGAACGGAGAATGGTGAAAAAACATATGGTATACGATGTATCATTTTTTAAATATTCACAAAAATGGAGATTTTGAGGGTTAACATGACTTTTTTCTCTTTGAAGTTAGAGTTTTAAAACTTTAACCTTCTCTACAGGGTTTAGAATGCACTGACATTGTGAAGAATCTTTGAAACTACTTAATAACAACGCGATTACAAACTCAATAATAGAAAAGGTGAAAAAGTGTCTGCAGATGGTTTAACTTTCAGATCTTGAACTTGAACAATAATTTTCACCATTCTTCGAGAGAAACATCTTGAAAAGTTGCCTTCTGTTTTTCTCTAGATCCCCTCACTAAACATCGACACCCTATGCACAGATTATAAAAAACTAGAAATTGCAAATATTTTCACAAGGATGGTATATTTAATCATTGCACGTCTTTCGCTATCACAATAACGTCTTCAGGTGTGCGAAGATAGAACTTTCAGTAGCCGCACAGCGAAAATATAAAACGAAAGGGCATAAAGTCGAAACACAAAGTAACCGGAGAGAAACAAGAGCACTTTTCCGATCGTACAAGGCGGAAATTTCTGAAATTCGACGGTGGAACAATCGTCAATAATCAAAGCTAAACATCGGAAGCAAACAGGTCGAACGGAGTACAGAAGATTGCTACAAATCCCGCAGGAACAGCAACAACACCCCCCGCACTCTAGATTTAACGTTTGTTGCGGGGAATATCGCAGAGTGCTTTGAAATCGATCCTTCGGATGGATTTCGGAAGATGATTGGTCGAAAGAAGGACGGTACGGTGGAGATTTCATCGGATATCGCTGGGCATCGCCGTAAAAGGGCCTTTCGTGAGACCTAAGGGCCTCTTGATGACCCAGTGAAAGATTCGGCTAAAATGGAATTCTGCTAGGATCTGTCTGAGCCAACCGATATGACGTGTCACTTGCGGGAAAATGGATTATGTAGCCTTGCAGAATGAATTTGGAAGTTCATTGTGTTGTGAATCCGCTCCTGTGTACAGGGTGTCCCAAATTTGATGCTGAGTGGGAGCATCTCAAAAACTATAAGACTCAAGGACTACCGATCTGTTTTATTTGGAGATTAAATCTATTTTGTGTCTTTTGTGTCATCTTCAATGAGGATAATATCATATGAGAAGGAGAAATTATCTGAAAGATTCAATTTCATGAAGAATATTTATCGACGATAGAAATGCAACGAAGGACGAAATCTAAAGACCACTTAAATATGTCGAATATGCAGGGTGTTTTTCAACAGAAGGCAGAACTGGTCAAAATGAAGCGTTTCACCAAAAATCACCTATACAAAACATTCAAAATGACAAAGTTGAAAAAAAGATTGAAAATGATTACTGAAATAGATCCTAATACGACCCTGGAACGTTTGTTAGCTGAGTTATCGCTAAGCAGTGGGAAAAAACTTATCTCCTGATTCGACCATGTGGTTTCGTTTAGGATATTGGCTCGTTCGATATTTACGTGGTAATGAAAATGGAAACTTAGGATTGCCGAATTGTTCTCATTATTTTTTAGTGACGTACACGATTCTATGAAATGGTTCATTTCGATACCAACTAACAGAAGAGACTTAGGACACAAGTGTAAAAAATAGAATAATACTTCAAAATCTCACCAATAAAATTCGTCTAAATTATTCACGAATTTTTCCACAATGGGCATCAGAATCTTCTTGTTCGAACTTTCCAACAATCGTCGTAAAAATGGGATGAAATGGGGAAACATCATAGCACTTTTTCAACATAACTAACATAAGCACTCAAGAAACTGCCTCTATTTTCTACATATTTTTCACCCAAAGTGCACGATACTACAATTATGATTCTCTCAAAAGTGACCTGATGCATCTGATCCGATGAACTTGGTACTGAACCATTCATTGTCTAGCCATGTGTTTATGTTTTGTTTCGTTTTTGCGATGCCAGAGTCAACTTCCACAGTCCAGTACTTGGAATTCAATGAAATTTTGTCGAACTTTTAGGGGTTCTATCTCAGCCATCTTGGATATTTTATATACAGACAATTTTTGGTTGAACGACTTATTTTGATGAGTACTACCTTCGGTCAAAAAAAAAGCCTCACTATATCTTTTCATCAAGGCCGAATTGGAAAAAATTGTGTAGGAAAAAAGTGTTTCTTTTGACCTCAAGGATCTACTGTTGAAATATTTGTACGAGTCAAAGACTCACCCTGTATAGGGTTGACAGATAGTTCCGATGCACATCCTCACAATCACAAAGCAAGTGTTCTCATTTTTGTGGAGTTTTTCAAATTCGCACGTCCGAATTTCGCGTCAAATTTCCAAATATCAAATAATCAGGAACTTTTAATAGCAAAACTATGAACTGAGTTCGGTTCGACGCCATCAAAGTTTACGAGCTGAAACCGCAGTAGGTATTCGCCCCGAACTGTAATACAATAGTTTGTAGAAAGCCATGGCCAGTAATTATGAGTTGTCAATTTGCATAGTGGTAGTTGTTTCGGGGGTGAATTTCCATTTTATAACCGTGTAATTTGAGGTTTATCCGGGGATGATTTGAGTTTCTGGCGAATCCGCGCTAATGCTCTGATGATAATTGATAACCACATGTATAGGGTGTTCGGATTACAACGGTACTTACGCTCCTGCGATCAAATGAGGTCGACGATGATAAACTATCGAGATGGGAGGCTGAAGTTACACAGTCAATTCGATATCAAGTACGTACCCTCATGCTCTACACCATTTGGTTATTCAGCGTTTAAATTTTCAACAATGTTCCTCAGGATATTCGAATAAATAAACAGTAGATTCAAAATTAATGAACTACCATGTAAAACAGGTCACTGAATGGTCCTCTTTAAGGGATACTCCACGGAAACAAATTATACGTGGTGTTTTAAAAATGTGTGATGTATTTCGTACTCTTTCCATCATTATTTCATTATTTTTAAACTGGGTGTCCCGAAATTCGTAAAACAAAATTTGTTGGCAGATTCTAAAGACAAAATTGGGGCATTCCTATTTATGATTTTTGGCAGGAGGTCCTCTCTTTCTAAGTTAGAGACCCATGGAATTCGTCCCTGAAAACAGTCATTTTTTATGTCAGAATACGAAAGTTATCTACCGTTTCAGTTTCGCTTTAGTAAAAGCATCTCCAGATTGATATTCCTAGCATGCTATTATTTGATCTAAATATGGATAGTGGTATGGAGTGATGTATAGGGAGATGTACCTCCATTTAATATTGAAAATGAGAGTGCCAAATAATTGAATAATCAAAGAGTTACTCCGAATAGTAACTACATTACAGTACCTAACTGGAGTTTTGCTGCTCTGTTCTCGTTTCGTCATAGCAAGTCTAATCTTATATTTCGTGCAATCATTGATTTCACGTGATAGTATACGAATTTATTCGATTTATAATGATTTACGTTAGCGTATGAAAGAGCCGAATCTACCGGTTCAATATTCAGCAGGGAAACACTCCATTAGGAGTGGTTAAACTTTGCAACGACCTACTGAGTAGTTTTAATACACTCAGAATGTTCTCGTGTATGAAATCAATGCGAATCAGGTCACAAACTCAGACGTTTCCGCCTGAATGCACTCGTGGCATCTCTTTGGCATGTACCGCCATTTTGGAATTCATGAAAATCGAACATCAAAAACTATCTGGTTGTTCCAAAAAAATTTCTAAGACTACCCTTTCAATTTGAAGTTCATTTACGAAGTTTCCAAGAAGGAGTCAATTCAAATTCAGTTATGGATAGAATAGAATCATAAGATTTCAATAACCTATAATAGGATCCCCTAGATTGTTCTAGGGACGTCAAAATAAAATAAAAAATTAGCGTTTGAAAATTTTTTATCTTGTATTCAATCAATCAGAAAGGTTCGTCTCATCTCCTCCAGAAATTCATTATATTAGTGGCATGGTTCATTCGCCATTTTGTATTGGAAAAATATAATGTCATACATAGAATACAATATTCATTATACAGGTGCATTGTAGTCCAGTTAAAAAATAGGATGATCTTACTCATCATAATATATGTACCGAATTACACGAGAAAAAGTTTTTTTTTTGGAAATGATTCTGATTTTCACCTCATTTTCCTTTTATAGCATTATAGTTCATCTGTCATTTATGATCTGTCGATACTATGATCAAATCACTATGATTTCAAGATAGACAAATAGAATATCATAACAGTTGCTATACATTTGATTTGATGCACAGTTTTGAGGATTTCAAATAAACTAGAGATTCTAGTATTGATCCAGACTGATTTGAAATGAGATGAAGTCAGTGACAAAGTAGAAGAAGTACAAGGAAATCTTTCCTAATGCGAATTTTTCTAATTAGATCTCTATTCATTCAGTAATTCTTATTGAATAACGAAATTCCCAAAACTTTTATAGAGAATCGCATTCGCCATTTTGCACCCAAGCAATAAAGGTGTCAGAAATGAATCTGTGTGCTTCTGAATCTAAGGAGCAACTATCTATTGACTCTATGTATATTTAAAACCGAAGAATTCATCCCTACCAATAGAAAACAGTTTAATATTCTTCCTATTGACTGAAAAATTACCAACTCGAAACTTATATCATCGAAATGTAATTTTTTTTATTGCGATAGATAAAAGAGAACATCCATCTGTTGGGCCAGAATTCAGGAGAGCGTTCAACTTATGCCAATTACGGACAGAGACAATTCACCTCCCTTGTTTTTGGATTGTACGCTGAAATAATAATAGAGTTAAACCGTTATCAGCGTGTAATTAACATGTGCCTGTTTTGTTGACTTTCGACAATTCCATTTACATTTCATAACATTTGGAAATGTGAAACAGTAATTGAATGAAATAGCTGCGTCCATTGTTTGCGACTCGAAGTGGATAACACGCTATGTACTATGTACTCCTGCTACTAGACAAAATTAACTGGTGAGCTCGAACCAGTAGTGCGTCCAGAATTGGACAAACTGACCGGTGATGCTGAAAAGTCAATTCTCTTCTATGTACAGAGATTCACAATTCGAACTGTCAATAGTTGATCAATGCTGCACCACAAATTTTCTTTATGCGCTTCGCAAATACATTTCTCTGTGTGTCTTTTTGCACTGTTGAATTGAAGATTCTCTGTTTGTCTAAGATCCTCGATATATACATGAATAATTATATGTTTCTATGGCTATTTTTGTTTGTCATTATAAAATTATGATCATTCTGTGATTCCTATTTATATTATTTAAGATGTAGGTATGAAGTATTATTGTGTTCATGAAATAACTGTGAGAAATGTTTAAATGGCAAGTGAATTTTTTTATTTCGATTGAAGGTGTTTTACAAACTCGTAAATTTACTCAAATGAATCAAAGAATCGACGAATGAAAGAATGAAAATAGAAACTGTAACATTGGGCAGTACAATTGTTCGTTATTTAGAAATGAGGAATTTCTTACGATGATATTCCTCGAAAATGCATTTTTTTTTTTACTAATGAAAGCGACGCTTACTATCCATTTATTAATGAACGTCAGAAATAGTACACTATAAAAAGGATCAACGCCTCGTTCAAAATCTCCATAGTTTACATTTTTATAAACTGCAGATTCTCCAAAACGAATTGACATCCGAGAAGTCCGGATCTTAACCCTATTGAACATGTGATACACTAGGAAATAGAAATTGGTAGTACTAAAGTAAATTTCAAACTTTAGTATCAATAGCACGAGACGCGATTGCTGGTTTAATTAAGTCCTTTCTTGAGAAATTTGCAGGTGGAAATACTCGATTTTAATAAATCACAATTCCTCTGTTGCTCAAGTTATTTTTTATTTTTTTTGTAGTTTATAAGAGATTATTGCGTTATTTTCATTGAATATGTGTTTCTCTTCAAAAATAGAGTTATACGAGGGAATAAAATAAACAAATTGATCGAGAAACTTGAACGTAATTCAAGATTGAATTCAGGCAATTTTTTTTAGTCCGGTTAGTTTTGCGATTCAGTGTTATTTGACTTTTAGTCAGAGTTTTCAATTAACAGCGAAGAGTTAAACATTTAATGTGTGAAAACTTGATACGTACAACCAGGAAGAACGTTTTTTGGCGAATAGGAGGAAAAAACAGGTGATTTTGAGCTCTGCAAGTTGAAGAATTCAATAAATGGAAGAGAGAATAAAGCTACTCGAAGTATCGAAGAGTCTCAAGCACCGGGATTTTTATGAATTTTTTTTTCGATTTAAACTACGCAAATGTTGAAAAAGTCTGATTTTCCTGAGAGAATGAGAAACAAAATCGAAAACAAGAAATCTAACTGTTATTTTCGAATTATAATAAGAGTGCAGGTGTTGATTTGAGATCGTTCATATTTCTTGAAGCTCTAGATCGAGAACATGGATGAAATATGGTAATAAAGCATCGAAAAACTCACCCCAAGGCGGGCACTTTAAACTGCCGGGAACCAGCACAGTTGATAAGTAGCAGAAGGTGCGAAAAAGTTGCGTATGCAGGAAGACCATGTTGACCGTTTGGAAGGAGCACGAGCTACTGAGATAGAGACGGGGCCGGCGCCCGCCACACCCCAAAAGCGTCTATTGCGCCAGCGTCGCCGCTCTCCCACCCCCTATAGTTTACCCCCAAACCTACTAACTTGGAACTGAAGCGCCGTTCTGCTTATGTTGTGCATATAATTAATTAGATTCGAATTATCGTTGAACGTATTTCGGATACGGGAATATATGTACGGGATAATCGCTATGTTAATACCATCCCCCCCCACCCCCGAAAAGACCGTTAGGCGCGGAAAATGTAAATTATAGCTTGGAGCGCTGTATTCTGTCTTGTGTTATGTGCCTGGATAACCACTGGAACAAATGGGGGTTTCCTTTTGTTGAGATATCAGCGATAACGCACCACAAGGACTTCATTGATGATTTTCTCGGTGTTGGATACCTCACAATCTTCTGAAATTGACTGTACTCGGTTGCAATCATCGCATTGATGTTGGTTGTATCGTTACGTGGCTTATGATTGTGTTGGAAACAGCGATTGCCTTGATCTGTTGATGGATTTGTTCAACTAGGTCCAGAAAATTGTGGATTCGCAAATCGTCATCTATCAACCCTGGGTTTTTAAGAGGGGTGGGTTTGTCAGTGCCTTATTGTAGTATTGTAGAACATCACTGTCGAAGTGGCATTCAAAGTGCTGAGAAGCCATAGCAAATCACCCAAGCAGTAGACAGATTTCCCTTGACATTTATTATGATTCTAAAGCTCGTATGGATGAAAACATAATCGCCAATCTATACTCCATTCACTTTTATTTTAGCTGTCAGTTGGCCATGGAAATTTGACACATTTCACTCTGTATAGTTCGAAAATGTGGGGTTATGACGCTTGTCACAACATTTTTGGGTTTTAAATCAACGCTTTGTTGCCCGTTCTACGTAAAAGTTTCTGTTATTACGTATTTTATCACAATGTCGAATCTCTTCGGAAAATATGTGACGAACATAATTCAAGTTTATACAAACTGATTGGAGGCATACCAAATCCAGTTATTTGCATGGAAAATACAAGAGATCAATATAATATCATAATATGCACTAGCTTGAGGAGAGTTAATGTTCGTTATCTTCTTTGGCTAAAGTTTGAATACGTAACATCAGTTGTAGATTTCAAAAATATTAACCCGAAGATGAAATGCATATGATGCAGTGGTTGGGAATGAGTACCTCCCGAAGGAATCAACAGATAATTACAAGAATGTTGAATTTTTCAACAAAAATCATCTTGCTTGAAGATAAGTGAAAGGAATTAAAGGAAGTTTCAAGTCAAGATGAACTTCACCTTTGAACAAAAATTGCACATGAATAAACAATTAACAGGACTACTGGCGCGTATTTGTGGCTGTTCATCTTAATACATTGATATAATAATAATTAAGTATTTATTGGTACCTTAAAACATTTACAATGTATAGTACAAGTCAAATGAAAAATAGAGAAATCAATTTTCGGGAACTTATTCTACGATGACATTCATCGAAAATCCTGTAGTAAACATTCCGCATTAATTCACTCAAACATAAAATTCTCAAATGCCACCACTTTTTTGGGACTCCCAATAGAAGGAAATTCTTTGTCATCCTCTTCATTCACAATGTTTCTGATTGTGGAAATATTCAGCTGAAATATGAGTCGTTTATTCAATTTAAGAACATTGAATATGTATATATTGGTCTACAAAAATCCAGTGACAATTTCGTGAACATAGAACCAGATGAGTTTTTCCTGAGAGGTTTTCTCCAGAAAATTTCTTGCAAATTTAGGCTAAAATCAATCATATAGTTTTCATTATCCTTGTTATTATAGCTAACACGGTTGTGGTCATACAACTAGATTAACTTTCCCTAGGAGCTTTTCTCCACAAAGTAATTTCTGCTGTGAAAACAACAATCAAGTTATTTGCCCAAAAATCTTCACATAAATAGGAAGAAGTCTGAAAAAATCGTGTTTCAAACTGACAATTATAACAACTACTCACATTCATTTTAATGGAAATTATTCGAATTCCAGACGAAACAAACTCGAGACCCAAACCTAGCCTAGACATAATGAGAATAGAACATTATTTTATTCTCACTGCCTAGATACGGTCCTGCACACCCTCCACCACACCTTATCAGATATCTCCACTATCAGCTATCGGACAGCTGTTGACAATATTTCCGAGTCCTTTGTTATGTTATAATAATATTTTGTTATAATATTTTATAAGAAAGAAAAAGATGTAAATTTATGTTAGTCTAGATTCTATGATCAAATACGATATGGTTAGGTAAAATTTTAAGAAACAGTAGAGAGATACGAGCTACGAGTTGAGTTGAGGTGAGTTGAGATTGTTGAGAATTAGTTGTGTGTAAATTATTTGTGAATAAACTTTGTTGAACGTTATCCATTTTGTTGAGTTTGAGTAGTTAGAAACAGTGCGATAAATAAATAGACAATAGATAATTATATATAGAAATATATATAACAAATCAGAAGTGGGATATTTCGAAAAATTTGTGCCTATTTGAACGAGATAAATCAAGAAACTAAGTGAAAACATGGCTTCACGAAATAGCGAACACCTCGTGGTGAACGCAGAAGATTTCGAGAACTTCCAGAGGAACGTGGCCGATGAATCAACCAGCGGAAATATGAGTACGGACCGATCGTCATCCAAAGCGGATTTGGTGAGCACAGTGATGGCCCTGATAAACCAAAATTCCATGCTGATGAATACAATGATGCAGCAGCAAAATATGAACAGGACCCAAAACTACCATGTGATGCCTGACCTAAGCAAAACAATTGATAACTTCAATGGGGAAGATGGACCTCATCAAGCACAGATATGGATATCGAAGCTGGAAACCACCGCTACACTTCACAAATGGCCTGAAGAATTCATTTTTGAGACGGCGAGGAGTCATCTGGTAGGAGCGGCCAAATTTTGGTACGAAGGTAGGATTACATCCATTAATAATTGGGCTGAATTCAACAAGAGTTTTAGAAAGACATTCCTATTCACTAAATCCAAAACCGAAAGATGGAATGAGATGCAAAAATGTGTGCAACTGCATAAAGAAAGTATCAACATGTATTTCCATGAGAAGATATCACTATGTAAACAATTGGATTTGGACTTCAATGAAACTAAAGAACAAGTCATTATAGGACTAATATCAAAAGACTTAAGCCAATTTCTGATGAGCCAACACCATTATGACGAGGATGATTTGTTAAGAGACATCACCAATTATAACAGAATTGTTAATGCCAGGATAGAGAAGGCAAGAGAGAACAGAACGAGATTTGAGAGTAAGGAAAAGAATAGAAGTGATGTGACTATGAAACCAAAAACTGAAGCAGACATCAAACCAAAAGTGATGACAAGCCAGGTGAAATGCTACAATTGCTCAGAAATGGGACATTTCTCCTACAATTGCTCAAAACCTAAAAGGGAAATGAAATGTTTAAGATGCAACGAAGTAGGTCATACTCCTAAACATTGTACGAAACCCAGAATTTTGGAAAGACCTGAGATCAAGATACTAGGTTCTGTAAGACCAAGCGACAAATATATAAAGCATGTAAAAGTTGGTGACGAGGAGTATATTGCAATGATAGATTGTGGTAGTTCAGATTGTACCATTAGAGCCACAGCTGCTATTAAAGGAAAGTTCCGAATAATATTACAGGATTGTGAATTGAAAGGATTTGGCAGCGAATCCCAAAGCATTGTGAAATCTTGTGGTGTAATAATGGAACGAGTGGAAGTTGATGGTGTACAAGCGGATAATGTAAAGTTCAGAGTTGTACCAGATGATGTGCAGCCCATAGACATTATAATCGGAAGAAATTTCACAGAGCTGAACCACATTGTATATTACAAGGTCGATGACAACTTCAACTTCGCGTATAAGGATCATCTCCAGAATATATTTCTGAATCAGGAACCAAACCAGACTAAGGAAATCAAGTTCACAGAAAATATCACATTGCCGGAAAGAAGCATTAACTTCATCAGTGCACGAGTTGAGAACGATAACTACATTTTACCCATCATGAATAAAAGTAATGTTGAGGAGAAAGTTAACGGTGAAAAGAAAGTCTTGGAGAAAATCATGAAAATCGATAGTGTAGAACCTATAGCAACTAGGAGAAAAGAAGAAATAAACATGGATGAAATTGTGGTAGGACCGGAAGTGACACAGGTTATAGCGAAGAATATCCATGAAATTGGTAAGACGAATCTGATCGAGATGGACATCAAGGAAAAATTGGATAGTAGACCTGTTACGTGCAAACCGTACAAGACAACCCAAGAGGAACGAGAGGAAACCAAACAAATTGTTGGCGAATGGAAGGAAGCTGGTATTGTTACCGAAACAATCTCGCCTTATGCTTCACCAGTGTTGTTAGTTAAGAAGAAGACAGAAGATGGACTTATGAGAATGTTGACGGAAGAAAACGAACGTTATAAGCCACCACAAGTAATACAAGAAGAAATTCAGGGAAAGATTAGAAGCGAGCAGAATAAAACCAAAGATAGGTACGTCTATATGAAGGCAAATCCAGTCAGTACCGGAGAATCTACCAACTTACAAAGGAGATTCAAAGGGCCTCTGGTAATAGGTCAAGTATTACAATCAGATACTTACGGCTTAACAAACCTAGACGAAAATCAAGATGAAGGAAACCTAGAGGACGAACGAGAAGAGGAGACTCAGAACGAGGACTCAGAGGCGAACCAGAACGAAGACCCTGAAGCTAACCAGAACGAAGACCCTGAAGTGAACAAGAACGAAGACCCTGAAGTGAACCAGAACGAAGACCCTGAAGCAAACCAAGTTGAACCAAATAATGATGTGCACGAGGGACGAGCGGCTAGAAGAAGAAGACTGCCAAGATACTTACAAGATTATATTATGTAAATGTCAGGATAGGCCGAGTGTTATAATAATATTTTGTTATAATATTTTATAAGAAAGAAAAAGATGTAAATTTATGTTAGTCTAGATTCTATGATCAAATACGATATGGTTAGGTAAAATTTTAAGAAACAGTAGAGAGATACGAGCTACGAGTTGAGTTGAGGTGAGTTGAGATTGTTGAGAATTAGTTGTGTGTAAATTATTTGTGAATAAACTTTGTTGAACGTTATCCATTTTGTTGAGTTTGAGTAGTTAGAAACAGTGCGATAAATAAATAGACAATTATATATAAAAATATATAACAGTTATTTTGAAAGCAATAAAAGATTCACAAGGGCATCTTTATCATACCGTGTATTTGCAGGTACCAAATTGGGGTAACGAGGTGTCAAAGTGTGGCAGATTTAACCAATATCGAGTTGTTGCTTTCGCCCCTTGTTTTTTTTCCTTAGCGGTTGATACCGCTGCAGGAGTGAAAATTTCAGTCGAAATTACTTTGAAATCTTATTTGGTTTAATATTAGGGTAATTTTTCACACTGAACAGGTTGTAATTGTAGAATTGTACAAATTTATGATTTGCTGTCACTTATTGCAGAATATCTCCGAAATGTTGCTATTTAGCTAAAGAGAACTTTGAAGGGAGACTACTTTTTTTTTCAGAATCGAAATATGATGAGAACATTCAACTTTTCGATTTGAAAAATGACCTGTTGCTATTTCGATGAACCTGGAAGAAAATAATAATCGAAATTAATTCAGTACAGATACATAATACCCATGGATTCAAATATCAACAAAAACTAGCCTACACAGCATCATTCGGGGTTACACAAAGAGAGCAGAATATAAATTGTGATTCGAGGAATTCTCAAAATGAGGAGAAGCAATTATTTAGTTTTCCTGCAAAAGAGATGCACTATATCCTGCAGCTGATGGTGGAATATCATGCATAATTATGGTTAAATCTACGGAATGAAGGTATGTTTTTGCCATGCATTTCAATCATGTTTCCTGTTGCCTTATTAACATGTAATTTTCCATAAGGACTAATGATATATATGGCGAACATCCATCTGGAATAATAACAAACATGAATACCAAATAGAATGTGGTAATTTTTGTTGCACAAACATTTCGCAAGAAGTTCCCTCTACACCCATATCACTTCTCTTTCCAGCAAACACGAGAGAAATGTACACATTCTTTTCAAAGACCGGAGGAGAACTTATATTATTCCCAATTTCGCATGGCCCTCGGCTGCGAAAGTTTATCCATAATAAATAATGTATTTCAGGATCTGAAAATCGCCCACTTCAGGAACACTCGAGCTCATTCGGGCGAGAAATATGATCCTTCAAATATTCTGACACGAATAATCCCCGTTTAACGCACGTTATTGCCAGATAACATGTTTTCCTATAATTAAAATGATTATCAGGGCTTTGGATCAACTGGAGCGTCAACAGATTCACGACGTTTCCCAACACAGGATCCAGAAGGAGCTGGATTATTTACTTGCCGGTACATGTTTGGGTTTGAGGGGATGCAAAATACTCGACTGGGTGGTTTCATCAGTTATTCGCGTGCGCTGTTTTTTGTTGATTTTTTTTTGAGTAGAACCAAACGCGTAAAAAGCTCAAAGTGGCTTCAAAGAAGAAACCACAGAAATTGTCTCAACTACATAGGCTTAAAACTCCTGGTGAACCACACGAAGTCAACTTATTCAGAAAAAAAAAGAAAAACTTTGAATGGCGGTCCCCAAGGATCAGTTTAAGCACCTCTTCTTTTCAATTTATAACTGTGTGATATCCCGACTACTTCTTCTGAGTAATCAATACACGTTGATGATATTGCCCTCGCATTCCGTCATTCTGATTTTAGATGTACGAGGATATATTGAAAAATTCTTAGCCCACTATAGAACCGAACAAAATTTCAATGTCGAAATATTTTATTACTCAGCATATTCTCCTCTTAATTGGATACATTTATTACAGCGAACCTGCAACGTCTCTAGACCTTTCAAAAAAAATGTTTCTTCTTGCTCTGCGAACCAAACCTCCAAAGTTTCTATTACCTCCTCGTTGGAAGAAAATTTACGATCTTTTAAACTTTTTTTCAGTCGAGGAAAGAAATGATGGTCAGATGGAGCCAAATCAGCTGAATAAGGGGGATGTTCTAGTAATTCAAACCCTAAATCACGAATTTATTGCATGGCAACATGAGATTTGTATGCAGTGGCGTTATCTTGCAAAAACGACACACCTTTAAATAGCTTTCCGCGTCTTTTCTCTTCAATTTTTTTTCCGTAGAATGGTCAGTAATGTCGAATAGTAATCTCCGGTTATTGTTCTACCCTTATCCAAAAAATCAATCATGATTACTCCATGGCAATCTCCAAAAACTGAAGCAAGAACTTTTCCAGCAGATTTTTGGACACGAAACTTCTTAGGTCTTGGAGAACCAGAGTATCGCCATTCCATCGATTGTTGCTTTGTTTCTGGATCGTAGAAATGTACCCAAGTCTCATCCATAGTAACAATTCGGTTTAAGAAGTCTACATAGTTTTCAAATCGAGCGCAGATCGAACGCGATGCTTCTACCCATGCACGCTTTTGGTCAACATTCAAACATTTGAGGATCCATTTTGCAGCAATTTTTCTCATGTCCAAATTGACGTGAACTATATGATGAACGCGTTCCTATGAAATATTAAGTGGTTCAGATATCCGTTTTAGCCCAATTCGACGGTCTGATAAAATCATGTCATGAACTGCATCGATATTTTCGGGGACTGACACAGAAACTGGCCTTCCCGATCGGTCATCATCTTCAATGGAAAGTTTACCTCTTTTGAAGCTTGCAATCCAATTTTTCACGGTCGCATACGAAGGACATAGATCACCAAGGGTATTAAGCATATTTTCGTAAATCTGCCTACCTCTTAACCCTTTTAAATACAGGTACTTGATGATGGCTCGATACTCCAATTTTTCGATTTTCACAATTTCGGTGGACATCTTCTTCCTTTTAATTTATTCCGTAACTCTGGTTTACTTTTTTCAGGTCTCATCGTAACGTGTCACCTATTGGCCTGTCAAAACCGCAAAATCATATCTTTTGTCGTTCCGAAGATAGGACCTTTCATCAATTTCGGTCTCCACCCTTAATGAATCACTCTGTATATTTGACCTCTCACAAAAATCAACCTGCCTAACTTACTTGGACCAAGACACAGATGTCATTCTCCCGTCTTTTCATATATTTTTTCTCGATTAAATTCTGATCTTTTTACGCTTGGTATTCGGGCACGGTCGGATTCTGTGCTTCTGTTCAAGAGGGCGAGATGAAAATCTGCCGCAAATCGCCGAGGCGCTCGGCATCTAAAGGGCGCTAGCTGCGAGTTTCATCCCATTGAGCAATCTGCTATATTCCAATTAAAATGCTCGTAATGACTCTGTCAGCTTCATGCTCGATATACCATAAACGAGTTCGCCTTGCTCGGTTTCGTGTCCTAAGCAATATTTTTCGCTCTATTGAGCCCCATTCAGGAATGAGAGGCGTTAAAATTCAACAATTAATTTGCAAATTGAGTTTCACTTTAACAGGTCGTTGAAGCCTGATACCGCGGATTTATTTGACGGAATGTTAGATGGCGCTGACCGGTCGAAGAATAAACCGATTGATCGATTTCGACGTGTGACGGACGTGACGTTCTGTGGAAGCGACTGTTTCATGAATTTATTAACCGAGGACGAAAGTTTTACTCTGTTTCTCGTTAAGTTTACGACGAGGCTTCGAACTATAGTTGAAGGAGATCTCGATCGCATTGAAGAAATGCCTTTCGTGGTCTTTGGACAATGATTAACTTTCAAATATTCATTGGGGGATACTTTGGGAGCTTCTATCAAGAAAATATACTGCCTCACAAAGGTTAAGAAATTCATAAATTTTGAAACAATTTTTCTCGCCAATTTTTCAAAAGAGAAATCTAAATGTTCGCTCACATATCAATCTTATATATATATATACATATTCTGAAAGATAGTGATAAATCTGAGAATTTCATTCAACTCGACAGAACCGTTTGGTCTTGAGGAAGTTTTAACTGCCCCTTTCTTTGTGGGAATTTTTCAAAGGTCAACTTTGAAAGGCTGATAGCAGACGAAATTATTCTGAATCCGAAATTTTTTTATTTTCCGGACCATAACGACCCGCGTTTTTTTTTTTGACTAATTCAGGGTCGTAGATTACGAATCTGCGAATAGATTTTTCCTAGGATCAGTATTTTAGGGAATAAATCAATTTTAGTGGAAAATTTCAAAAAAATTGGTCAACTTTGAGGAGGTGTAGGAACCAGAAAAGAGTGACTGAATATATATTGATTTTTTTGGTGATAGATGGATCCTTCGCTAATAGAAAATCCAACTTTCATTCACCTATCGTGAACGGTTTAGATTTTATGATTTTTTCCGCGAAGGTCCAAAATTTTGAATTTTCCATCGACCATAACTTGAAAACTAATCCTTTCAGCAAAATTCTGTTTGCATATTCGTAATCTACGCCCCCGCTTTAGTGATTAGTCCAATTTTGGTGGAAATCGGGGAGATCGAAAATTTTTCAAATTTTCCATACATATGTTATATATATTTTTGGTCTCCGATCGAAACCAAATTTATACTGTCGACAAATTCAAGGGCGTGGAAAACGAACATGCAAACAGATATTTTTTAAAAAAATTATTTTTCAAGTTATGGTCTATGGAAAATCGGAAATTTTGGACCTTCACGGAAGAAATCATAAAATCGAAACTGTTCGCGGTAAATGAATGAAAATAAAAATTTTCTATTGGCAAAGGATAATTTTATCATAAAAAAATTTCAAACTAATAATTGGAATAGAATCGTATCATGAGAATCAAGCAGAGAGCATGAATTTCCTTAGAAGAACTGGACCAAGGAAGGAATTTAAACGAATCCAAATGGACGTGTATATGGTCCCCCAATGTGGAGGGGCAAATATTTCGCTCCATTCGATTGAAACAACAAGTCCGTAATCGACGGACGTATTCGATTCAATTTATTATTCGCAGTCTGTTGAAATAACTGTCAGATTTATCTATTGAAAATAAAACATGCACCGGGCTGGTATATCGTCCTTGTGTAAATAGGCCGCGACAAGTGAAAATCACCTGGGTCTTCCCACTGTTTCAGCCGCACATTTTAGCAGGAACGGACCTCTGTATTTTCCCTGGTTTTCCAGGCCCATTATTACACTGGCACTAACTTATAAAGGATGACATGGAACTGTTCACCGGGAATATTTTGATTCGAACGAATTGTTTAGGATACGAAGAGAAAAGTCCATCTCCACTTGTTTTTCCTAGATTCAGGGGAATCTCCTTGAGTGGCATAGAAAACCTCCTAAAAGGTTCTAATGAATTCCAAGTACGAGAATTATTTCTTGGAATGATAAGTCGAAAAGTGCGGTTTCTCCCCAATTTATACCGGAAATGAAAAGATTCGTCCAGCTCGATAAAATCGTTCTTGTTCCTTCCCGACCAAGAAATAGAAAAAAATATTTTTTGGTCGATTGTTGGGACAATTCGATGAAAAGAATTAAGAATTCATTTAGTGAAACCTCGCAATGCGAGACGATGTGATTAAAAACCTGATTATGTTGTTGTTGATGCCCTATCGTGGACACCCCCGTCGCGTTATTTATTCCTCGACTTCCTTACCAATCGGGAGAATTCAAAAGCAGGAAATTAATGTTTGTTCAAGATTCAGCTGCCAGAAACAATTCGGGCACGTTGTGGAAATGAGAAATTACTAATTGTATTGGAGGCTCCTATACAACTGTCGATGAGTTGAATTTGAAAACCTCTCTCTCTTGACAAGATCGCTGGATTTTGTGACTTATTCATCGATGAAAATAAACATAGACATATGAGCCATATTTTGGCGATTAAGCGTCTTAATCGATGTCTTAAAGCGTCTTTAAGCGTGACGTCATTAATTTTGTTGTCGCAAAAATAGAATATCGCTGATGGTTGAGTCATCTGTCGTTGACATTTGACAGCGAATCGAATTGTGAATTTTTCAATTTCTGTTCTTTGGCTATTATTTGAAAAATATTTATTTATTCTAAATGATAATGCAGAAACTGCATTATTGGCAATAAAAGCACTCTTCCCTAGTAGGAATTCAAATCAAATTCGATATAAACAACATATTCTCCCTTCTTCTTTATATTACCTCTTTCCGCTTAAGACGACACAGGCCCAGAGATATAGATATATATCTGCACAGGCCAGAGACAAGATGACTCTATGACACAGGCGCTCTCCACAGACCGCCAGGTTCCGCTTAAAGCGTCTTAAAGACTGACGTCATGACTTATTCGCTCGAATAGCACCGCTTAAAGACGCTTCACGCGTCTTAATCGCGAAAATATGGCTCTCGACTCTATGTCTATGACTGACAATTACAGGTTAGGGATCTTGTCAACCCGAGAGAAAGTTTCCGAAAACGCCTATAGACATATGTCTAATAAGTCTATGGCTCGGAATATAGAATAAATGTTTCTTCGCTATGTTCTAAGGTCTATGGATAATGAGTCTATGCGCGTATCTAATGTCTAACCATCGAGAGGGAACACTGAAGGGCTCAGCTCCTAATCGAATGGCCCCCGTTCAGCTTCCATAATTCATTAAATTCCGCTAATAATGCACGTAAGCCACTTTAATTTCTTTTTAATAGGCGACGTCAATCAAAACGTCTACGCCTTCGATTTCGTGGCGCGAAATAATTAGATGTAAAATGAACTCCGTGCCGAACGCGGGGGCCCATCCCGATATAATATTTCTGGAACGAACGAAACGGTGTCATAGACAGATTACAAATTTGTGGTTACTTTGACGAATACGTAATGAAACGACCTCCTCATTCGGATCGCTTGCTTGGAAACGTTTCCCGAAGAAAATTCGCTTGTGGCTGACGAGGAGTAGCTTCGTTAAAATCCCCATTTGTTATGTCGTCAGCACTGTTCAACTGGCTGAATCGATTTTTCTTCTATGGTTCTTGAACAAATTACGTCACGGTACCTGGTACGTCACTGGAAGACTCTGCAGAATCACATCTAATGACACCGTTGAGATATCATAGAATTTCTCATTAATGACAGATTTACCTTGTCTGTGGATTCGTCTATAGATTCACCATAGACATATAGACAAGATTCACCCACCCCTAGCTGGACCACAGATTGGTATCCTTCCTTATTTTTTCCACAGATGACAGACACCTTTTATCAAGAGAATATTGCTACATATATCTTTTGGCCTTTCTCACTAATCTCTGATTTTTTCTTCAAAGTTTCCTGTGGATCATCATTATTATAGAAGAATGATAGAAAACAGATAACGTACTTGGAATTCATCTCGATGGATCGAAAAATGAAGTAGGTAATTATCTAGTTTGTTATGATATTTATAACCTTCAATTTTCCGCAATTATTCGAATTATTTTGGTCCATATTTTTCCCAAAGAAAGCACATATGAAATCGCTGCATAAGCAGAGGAAAGAGAGCTGTAAATTAATGAGCCTCTGACTATACAGAGTCGTTTAAGGCATTAAAACAAGCATAATTTTAAATGACGTAATAACTAATAGTTATGTTGATCTTAATCCAGTGTAGCGTAACTATTTTCTCGACGTACCCTAGACGTTATTTTGACGGGGAGTAGTAAAATTTCCATACCCGTGTCCTTTTTATGCATACGCATTCGGTTCCGCCATATTTCGCTTCTAGATGGATTTTTTCCGGGGTTTATGAATGTAAATTAATTTTTGAAATGAGCGAGACATCGTAGTGATGAGATGAAATTGCGAAAATCGTTCTTTGAATACAAATTTTCGTAGACGTAACGTAAAGGAATATATAAATTATTCAAGGGGTTTATTAGTTTCATGTTTTAAAGAAGGGGGATTTCGTGCTAAGGGTCTTCGGAAGCATCTCAAAAGCCCATCTGCTATGATGTAGATGTAGGATGTAGTCGAATTGGATTTTTGTTTCGATTTTTACACACATTTAACGCAATTATTATTATATCATCATTGAATTATTATTACATTAACATGAAAGATACTCTTTGGTTGAACCAAAGTGTTGATTAGTGTTCTGTGTTGATACTTCTAGTATCTATTGAACTCTATGGTTATAGTGGAAACCACAGAACTCTAATATACATATTTCAAACCATCGATGTATTGATATTTTTGATATCGATGTTTCAAGGTTCAGTCATAGAGTTCTGTTGTAAATGTCATCATTTCCTACTTGATGTGAGACTAAAGAAACTGAAGAAAACCAATTTTGTATTCAATTACACTCCAAATGTATACTCAATCCGGTCCAGTATACTTCATTCAAATTTATTTTAGCAGTCGGTTGGCCATGAAATAATTTTCTCAAGTTTTTTTAACTAGAACGAAGTTAGGTTGGCACTCATGAAATGTCGTTAATGTCATAACGCCGTTGCCACAATTAATATTACAAGAATCCGAAAGGAATTTAAAAAGAGAGAAGACTGGGTTTCAGGAGGTGCTATTTAGAATTCAAGTCCGCTCATTCAAATAGTTATACCCTGATATTCTGAAATCCACAATACGTCAGACGGTAGCGAACATATTCAATGTAAGAGAATTCATATAATGTTTCATCTGAATCTAAACGACTTATATTTGAGCTGAATATTTCCACAATAAGAAAGATTGTGAATGAAGAGGATGACAAATAATTTCCTTCTATTGGGAGACCCAAAAAAGTGGTGGCATTTGTGAATGTTATGTTTGAGTGAATTAATGCGAAAAGTTTACTACAGGATTTTCGATAAATGTTATCGGAGAATAAGTTTCCTAAAATGGATTTTTGTATTTTTCATTTGACTTGTCCTATACAATGTAAATGTCTTAGAGTACTAATAAATACCTATAATTATTATTATTACATCAATGTATTAAGATGAATAGCCACAAATACGCGCAAGTTGCCCTGTTACTTGTTTATTCATGTGAAATTTTTGTTCAAAGGTGAAGTTCATCTTAACTTGAAACTTCCTTCAATTCATTTTACTTATATTGATGCAAGATGATTTTTGTTGAAGAATTTAACATTCTTGTAATTATCCGTTAATTTCTTCGGGAGATACCCATTCCCAACCACTGCATCGAGTTAATATTTTTGAAATCTGCAAATGATGTACCTAACTCAAAGAAGATAACGAACATTAACTCTCCTCAAGCTAGTGCATATTATGATATTATACTGATCTCTTGTATTTTCCATGCAAATAACTGGAAGGCATACCAAGCCTTCAACCTTCAATCAGTTTGTATAAACTTCAATTATGTTCATCACATATTTTCCGAAGAGATTCGACATTGTGATAAAATACGTAATAACAGAAACTTTTACGTAGAACGGGCAACATAGCGTTGATTTAAAACCCAAAAATGTTTTGACAAGCGCCATAACCCCACATTTTCGTACTATACAGAGTGAAATGTGTCAAATTTCCATGGCCAACCGACTGCTAAAATAAAAGTGAATGAAGTATACCTAAATATCCAGTGAGTATCAATCATCATTGTTCATACAAAATTTTTTCACCGGAAGTTTCTGAAATTTAACGGAATAGCTCAATATAAAACGAACTAAGAAACCGGGGAAGTTTTCCCTGATTGTGAAAAATCGAAGAATGCTTCCATGGCTCAGAAAATAGTTTCAACAAGTTCCGATCGCGAATTTCTCCTCGGCAGGAGTTCAATCCGACTTCCCAAACCCATTAAATCGTGGCAATAATAATGGACTCGGCAGCGACAAAAAGGCGGTTTTATCATTGTTCATATTTTTAATTTGAGAGGTTTAAAATTTCAAAGGGAACGTAAGGCCCGATTAAAGTCCGCTCTTGGGTAAAATTACATCGAGAGCGCACTGAAAAATTAAGTGACTACCTGATGATTGCGATGTGCTCCGAAAGAAAGTCTTTTTAGGAGAGATCTTTTCGGCGAAATGACTTCTTAGTTTGAAACGAGGTGAGTCAGTGGCTTTCTGTTGGTGTCTATTAAACTTAAATTGATGCTTCTGGAGGACTCTAAATAATTAGGATTTTGGCAAAGGTTAAATTAGCCCTCGGTCTTCGGTGTGCATTGATGTCGGTGTAAAATTTTTATAAAGAAGAAAGTTTGATGTCTGTGATTTATACATTATTGAGGGGAAATTAACGGCGTGCAGACGAATTATTGAAAAAATGACTTCTCGTGAGGTGACAATACTGACATTTGTCTATGGGCTCAGTTGTGAACATAGATATAAGTACTCTATGTCTATGGTTGTGAAAGTCAAGTGTGTGGTCATAGAGAAAGGGTGTCTGTCTCTGTGTCTCTGTGTGTGGTCCAGTCAAGTGTCAAGTGTGGGTTCGAGCTATGGAGGGTAGAGAGACCCTCCATAGTTCGAGCCAAGCCCAGAAAAAATACTTATGTTCATTATTTTATCTGTCTGCATGTCTTTACAACGTTTCCAAATGATCATAATAATTCAAGTCATTCTTTTTATTGCATAACAATTACCTAAGACATTTTTCATTAGCAAAATGTGAAAGCAACAATCTGAAAAAATTTCGCACAAAAATGAAACATTTTCTACGAATATTCTTAAGATTGCACTTCTTCCTCTGTTTTCTTTGATTCTTTGCGTGCCTTCCATTTCGCCATGTAGATTCCTTCTGGATCATATTTCTCCTGCAGAGTACTGAACAAATCTGGTTGGTTTTCTATCATGAAATTGATAACTTTGGTGCCCACACTCTTCTGCTTTTCGGTGCATTTCATACACTCCGTTTTGAGGGCATCATCGAGGTGATCTGAAATTCACATTATCGCCAAGTTTGAAGAATGATACATATACTAGCAAAGCGTAGCAATTCTTTGTTATTACTCTCTGGTCTGTTGGTAATTATTTTTTATGATTATTTCTTAACCCACAGAATCATCTACCTCAAACAACGAAAAAAATTCACACCATCGCTACGCTCATGTTTTGTAGCGGTTAAAAAAATTTCAAGTTCGAGTCCATAATATCCCGTGATTGATATCTCATTGGTTTGAAGAGAATTCATCAGAAGTTCATGCATCTACTTTTATTTCTGTGGTTTGTGGTTCTTTCAGCTGTCAGAAACAGGGTTACACCTTTTCGATGCTACAAGCCCATAGACATATAGACTATGGCCATGCACAAGTCACATGGCGATGACTATGATAGTTTTGGTATAATATTATTTCAAACGAAAAGGGATTTTATAATGAGAGGATACTGAAATCAATCTTCGGCAGGGCAAGCAATATTTTCAATATTGTAACATCTTAAATTTTGAAATTCTATGATTTTCATTTGCAAACAGAGACATAGAGTCTCTATGTCTATGGTCAGTACGCAGTAGCACAGAAAAATCGAAACACATCTGCGTTGTTACTTTATTTTTGAACTGATTCTATATATGCCACCAAAGAGTGTTATACTCTTTGATGCTATAGGCAAGAAGAAATGGTCGAAGACGTGTGCATGATGTTTTGATGATTATTCTTATTATAAATCTAACCTTTCAATTCTCTGGCTGGTGGTGGGCATCCTCCTTTGTCCAACAAGCAGTCAACATAGTTCTTCAACAACCTCTTACTGCGTAAAATCTCATCGACGTCCATATCATCATATTGCGACTTGTATTCCTCCCCTGATATTAAAACCGAAACGTACACCACCAAAACGATCAACAGAAAGACAAGCTTCATTTTACTTTCATTCGTAATATGCTTCAAACGCCAGAATGCTCAGATTTTAATACTCAACTAACACTCCTTCTATTAATTTTCCGTCAATTAATTTAAGTGAATAATCTTGTAAGAATCAAGGTTCAAAAAGAACAAATTCGAAATTACGTGTCATGTTCCATTCGAATGAGGTATTTGCAATTTGTAAAAAAACAGAATTTTGTCATGTACCTATTTTATTCATTATTATCATCATCAACGATAGTTTATCAGTGAGTCATAACAGTGCAAAAATCGATGAAAAGAATGTATTGATTTTTTTCGCTTTTTATACGCAGTAGCCAATATTGCATAAGCTGTTCATTTTATGATTCAAAGATAGGGATTGTCGAGTTACCTACATGAATTCTATGCGCATTTATTAGAACAGTGGGTACGTAACAAAAAGCGTAGTAGGTGAAACTAGAGGAGAAAATATCAAAGCGAAGCAAGGTGGCACCCTCATTGTGGGTCATTTTTCAATGAGGGGAAAGTACGTTCAAAAAAATTCGTCTTCAACTGAGCTATGGAATTTTAAATATCGATTATTATCGATATTCTGTGCTTGAACATCTTGCTTATTGTCTGCTATACCATTTTATGGTATGATTGTGCTACAATCGCAGAGTGTTAACCTTCAGCGAATCACTACATCTCGAGGACCAAGAAAAATGCCAAACGAAAGACGAATAACCAATAACCGGAGCGTGCCCAGCAAATACTCACGATCCGGGAGCAAGATCGGAAAAGTGTAAAAAAAGGCAGCTAAAATTGTGATTTTTTGACTTAAACAAATTCACGTCAGTTTGAAAATACTGTCTCGATATTTATGAAATTCTTGCTATGATCATAAATTACTTTACATAAATGTCTATGCTCGTACGGTAAGTAAAGATTTCTGTATGTTACCCACAGATTACTGTGGTCTGCCAACTGAATAAAAGGTCGGTATTACAGTAAACTAAATTACCTAATTGCAGTTTTCATTACAGAATGTAGTTATATTGAATAAAGTTTTCTGTTTTCATTCTCATTCTTCGCCATCTACCGCGTGACATCAGAAATTACAAGACTAGACTGGTCTCATTTTCCATAGTTTGAAAATAGGGTAATTAAGAGACATTTTGCTAAGAAATAATTTAATTCATTTTTTTTAAACTAAACAAAGTAGGCATGTATAGTTTATGATAGTCCAAAGAATCTCGAAACTGATTGTAAATCTGCAGAAAATCCGGCATAAAAAAAACTTTGTCACAATAATGAAATTTTTTTCTCCAACAAAGTGCGATAATCAACATAACATTAATAAAATTCAATTTTTCTGGTTGCTCCATCAATGAATCCTCTGAATTCGGTTAAAAAAAAACACAATAAATGCTCCTCTGATGTTTTTCAACACTTTTTACAAGAGATATCTGAGTACAAAAAACCGATAATATAATTTTCGTTTCTAATTCCCAGATACCAATCAAGAAAAATGTTTTTTTAAAACCTGTTGAACATTCCAGAAGATATGGAATATTTTTTCCATTCTTTGAAAATAAAATAAAGCATATTCTCAAGAATTTTCTCTAACGACATAAGGTCTAATCTTCCTTTCTCTTTTTAGTCCTTGTATTACTATCATCAGATACTCTCTTTCTTTTCAAACCCGGTTCACTCATTCTCGTTTCTCTTCTGGGAGGCGCGTCTTCACTCGACTGTGCCTGCAGTAGTAGCTGTATGGACTCGACGGCTTCCTGTTGTAGTTCTCGAGTCATATTGTAAACTGTTCCGTTGGTCTTGTTGTACATTATGGCATTGTTCAACATCAGCATCACGTCTCGTTTGAACTCCTGCGTCGTTCTGATGACGCCATTCTCGATATTTTTTCGAAGAGTGTGAAAATCCATAGGTCTGTATATCAAGTTGTGGTAACCGGGAGCTTGTTCGTCAGTGATCGGTTTGAGGAACAAAGATGAGTACTTGTGGGCAGCCAACCAGCTGTAAACTAACATTATCGACTTTTTCCAATTTCTGTACTCCTTATCATCGTCGTAGTACGCAGAACTCGAAGCCGGCGAGTTCGGTATAGAATCGGAGGGAGTCGCGGGCGTCGACATTCTCCTCTTCGATTGCACGCTCAACACGTCCTCCTCCTCCGTCCAAGGACTGTTCGATCTCTCGTTCTCGCTCTTGGGGTCTTCCTTCTTCGGTTCCTCTTTCCTATCCGAGAATTCCCGGTCCGAAAAATCTTCCATCATTTCGTTCTCCTCCATGTGCGCCTTCTCAATCGCTAAAAGAATATCAAAATCTTTTTCTTCCTTCTTTTTCGTACGAGAATAATCCCTTTTGGCCTTACCACTTTTGTCTATCTTCACCTCCATTTGAATGTCGTCATATAGCTCATCGGAGAAATTCTGTTCTACGGTGGTGCTATCTGACGATTTATCGATTTCGAGGGAAATGTTCAACTGTTCGATCTTGGAATCCACGGGGGAGATTTGACGTTCCTCCTCTTTAACTTCCACCTTGATGTCTTCGGTTACCGGTAATTCTTCAGTGGCAGTGTCCTTAGTTTCTTCGTTATCATCAGGCTCCTCTATTTTAACCTCCGGGACAGTCTCAACCTCTTCCGATTTTTCCTCTTCTACCTCTTTCTGGTTTTCATCTATACTCTCCGATACACTGGTGTGAACTATGTCTTGAATCTGCGTCTTATCCAACACCTTCCCCACTTCTTCTTCTTCCACTGCAACCTCAACAATTTCAACAGAACCAGAAGCTACCGTTTCCTCGTCTTCCTTTTCTTTATTCAAACCCTCATCTTCCAATTGTACCGGAGTGGTTTCCGTTATTTCAACTTGATTATCAACATTCTCTTCGACGACAGTGGCTATTTCCTCCTGGACCTCCACTTGAGGAGGCGTAATCGAAGTAAACGTGGCAGTTTGCACCTTATTCTGATCCAGTTGCTTCATTGGCATCTTTGGTTCGTACTCGGGATCTTCCTGGAACTCGAACGGATCCACCGGGGGTTCCACTTTCTCCGCGGGTTTTTCCGGCTCCGGAACAACAGGCGCTTCGATAACCTGCTCTTGTTCGACGATCTGTTCTTCCAGTTTTTGTTCGGTATCGACATCTAGGTCACCATCGTCTAAATCGTCTAGTTCTAAGTTTATGTTTATATCTCCGTTGTTGTCTAATTGTAAGTGTTGCTCAGGGTCCGCGATGAGGTCGGAGATAATGACGTCGACGTCATTCTTCATTTCCGGCAATGGACCATCGGGCACTATTATACTATTGGCGATGTCTTCGATCTTCAAATTTCTCAAAGTTTCATCATCTAAAATGTCAGGTGTTGCAAGATCGGCATTTTGCAGGTCCAAAGCGACGTTATCAGTTTCTTGTCCAATGGCCGTACTGACCAAATGTTGCAATACCGGAGATACCGCAACATTTGTTGTCGAATTCAACAAACTTGCTATCATTGGGTTCGTAGCAGTGCTCGTGCTTATATTCGCGTTTATATTTGGAGCGTTATTAGTTACCACAGTCCTTTGATTAGTGATTGCCGAGTGTAATATTGACGCTTGGTTGATATTTTGAACTTGCGAAGGAGATTTCAATAAACTAGTAAGAAGAGGGGATAAGGATAGTTGAGGTTTTGGAGTTTCTTGAATGGGTGGGTTTGGATTAGAATTGTGTTCTTCCTGTTGCTGTTCACTCTCGAGTAAGATGTCGAATGAATCTGAATTTTTTCGTTTTTGGGGCGTTATCTGTGGTGTGTTTGGTTTTACAGGTCTCCATGCCCTTTCTATTTCCATTTTTCTAGTTTCCCTTTCTTTCAGCCACTGGGAGTGTCTCAGAGTTTCCAAGTCTTTTCTATTTTCTTCCTCATCAATTTCTTTACACCATCGGTCTAACTGGTCTTCGGTAAATTTCCCTGGAACAGCAGAAGCATTAAAACGAAACGTTTTAAGGAAAAACACACTGATTAAACAAGTCTGAGTTTTGAAATCCTGCTCCAACCATTTTGAATTGAAATTAAGTTGATATGGCCAAGTAGCTTTGAATTACAGATCGCCCCAAAGCCCTCACTTGTTTAAACACCATGTTTACCCATTTTGATATAAAAAAAAGGTTGTTCATCATGTTTTCAAGTATAGCCATCTTTCAATATCACAACCAAAGGCAGCCCATTCTATTACCTGATGATAATACTGTCATGTTTTCTTGTAACTTCAAGTACTCAGCTTTCTCTTCCGCCAGTAACTTCCTCAATTCAGCAATTCTCTCCGTTTTCAATTGTCTCAAGATACATTCTGCGGGAGTTTCAATCCCATAATCTCCGCCAGATTGTCTCTTTTTCCTTTTGGGGGTTTCAACATTTGCCAATAGTGCTCCATACTGGGCCGCACAATTCTTTTGATGAAACCAGTCTGAGGGACGGTTAGCATCTCCGAAAGGTTTCAATGACCGACTAACGGACATCCAATTTTGATCTCCACTTCTAGCTACAGCAGAGGCTAAGCATAACTGTTCCCTAACAGACCATTTATCCAATGGTTCTCGTTTCATTTGTAAACGTTGTTCAACAGAAGCCATATCTGATCAATTCTATTTATGATTGTGATATTCCAACGTGAAGTGAATGATACCAATTCAGAAATGATTATACTGAACACACAAAAATCAGTAGTCCTTTAAAATCCTTTGGGATTTCTCCTAGAATACATTATTTTCGTTATGTGCATGCATCATGAAACGAAAACAAACAACCAAAGAGGACCATAGAGTCCAACCCCAAGATTGTTTTGATAATTTGACATAAGCGACCATGCCGACTATGGAGAGTAGACCGTGGTCAGATTAGTTATGTTTTTTATTGATTTTGTTTTCACAAAAAGTTAATTGAATTATAAAAATAATTTCTTAAAAGAATGTATAGAGGGTAGTATCCTCCACAAAAGAATGCAAAAAAATGAGTATTTTCCAAATTATTCCAATGCTCTTGTCAGAAAACTGTAAATATTTATTTCTGAATTGATGAATGATAATAACTCGCCTACAAACTCATAGATGTCTACAGTATATGCCATCAAACACCACAGAGTAGTAAAAAAATATCACAGAACTTGAAATCAAAAAAAATTTTATTATGTTCGAAGTCGAATTTACTTAGATCTCAAAATAATTAATTACTAGAGAAAGATGTTGAAAAGTTTTCATTGATTGAATTCTTTAGAAGCAAAATGAATTCAAAGCTCTGCGATGGGGCATCTTCTAGTAATCACGAAGATAGGAATGCAAATTTAAATAATGAAATTAATGTAAGTAAAGGGGCAATTCCGAAAACAAAAAATTATCTCAAGAACTCCCAGAACGGAAGAAAGAATGTCAAACTTAATAACAATTTCGAAAGTGTAACCTCGCCTAATTATGATCCTGCAAGTACAAACATCTGTAAAAATGGATTTTCAAAAACTTCCGGAAGTCCTTTAATTATTAATGGTATTCATATTGAGAAAGCAATGAATAATTGGGAACACACAGAACCAAAATTTGAGGTATCCAACACAGATATTTACCTCAACAATGAATCGGACTCGAGTTCCAGTGAAGATAATGACTTGTCAGTCTCTGATGATGGATGTATATACACCTACAAGGCAGACAGTATTCCTGACTTGCCAGATATATTGAACAATTTAGATATACCTCTTTTTGGTGATGAACCAAATGAGCCAAGAGAAAGTGAGTATAATAATGGATTACTTATATGATTAAATCTACCTCATGCTCATTTCAGATACGTCCAGTCCAGAAATGGATTTTCTTGAAATGGATTTCGAGCCAGAGCCTTCAGTTGATACTGAAACAGAACCCCCTGTTACCCTACCCACTGAGCAAGCAAGTGAAATCCATTTGGATGAAAATGTGTTAGATTATCAACAACCATGTAGCTCTAAAGATCTAGACAATCCAACTTTGTATGAAAATCATAAACTAGACAAGGAAAATACTGATATTGAACTGACCCAAAATATAGATAAGAAAACAAAGAAAAAAGCTCATCCTAAAAAGGATAGAAAAGAGATCAAAATGCCTTGGTCATGCACACCTGAACAAAGAACAAAAGCTTCTAAACAATTAAGAATTATTAGAACAGATACTAGTTCTGGGGAAGAATCTTTAGCTTCAATTGTAGGTCATGAGAACATGGATGAGAAGAAAATAATGATTTGGAGTCACGAAGAAGCATATGTAAAACAAATAACCCAAATTGGACCATTATCGTGTAGTGCAACCGCAGTACTGAACGTTCTGATAGCTCTTCGTCTACCAGTCCCGTCTATCGAAGTAATCTGCAATTGCGGAAAACTTGATGCTAACTCGGAACTCCTGACATATTTGCATTCTAGAAGCATAGAAGGCCAAGGACATAGAGAAATAATTTCAGGCCTGCATAAAGCAACCAATGGTAGAATATACGCAAGATTTTTTTCTATGTATCCAGAACGTTGTGTGAATATTTACGATTGGTTAGGCTTCTGGATTCAACATGGGGCTATTCCTATCGCCACTTTGAATTTGCAAAAGAGCCAACAGCCCATTTCCGAGAGTTGGTGCCATCAAATGATCTACGGTGTTGATCCGGATAACGTATACCTGACAAATCCAATTGAGTGTGTGAATTCTAGTGTTCTGTGGCATCAGCTCGTTTCCGAATCGGTCTTGCTGATCAAGAGGGAAAAAATAGTTAATAAGTTCATGTCTAATAATAGTCTGAGTGAATTGCGAGCAGTCGGGGATCCTAGTTATGATGAATTGAATGTTTTAGGTGAGTTGATCTTGTAATATGCTGTTTTTGAAATTGAAATTTTATTTTATCAAAGATATTGAACTAGTTGAATAGTAGCCTAGAAACTGTCACCTTACAATGTCAACTGTCAAAAGTCACTTTTGAAAGGTCAAATGTCAACTGTCACCTTTCAGATGTCACATGGTCACGTAATGAGATATGGGCGTGGTCTTGTGACTTCAGAGGGAGAGTGGGGTCCCTAGTTTAAATTTAAACTCTGCTATCTTGAATATTTTCTTTCGGTAAAAAAATATTTTCTTTTTAGGTCAAGTAGCAAAGATAATCAGGGAAGATTCTAGAGCAAAGCGAGAAAATTCTCACATCACATCTCACTTGAAAATTCCAACCATCTTCAGGTCTGGTGTCACCTTGGCTATCGATAGAAATTCTAAAGCCTACCCGCTTCTGCTGGAGAGTCCAGAATTGCCTTTACTGAATCTCAACAGTTGTAAGCAGTAGTATTATTTGTTATATTGTGATGTAGTATTTGAATTCGTATACAAAATATTATCATATCAATTTATATTATCTAATTGCATTTTTTATGTACATATAATATTTTATTATGGGTTAATCAACCTTTATTTTCCATTTTCGAAGCGTAATAATATTATCCTCATTAATGAAAATCTTTTGAATTCATTGTAATGAAGTATGCTTTTCTGATGCAACATAATTTCGAAAGATTCAATAAAAGTTAATACCGACCTATGCAAGTGTGCTAATTATAGACCAACATCTATAAAACTTTCCTTCAGCTTGGGAAAAAGTTTTTTTAAGGAATTTCAAAGACTTGGACAGGTTTGTATGCCGTTTAATATCATGCAGTGGCCATCAACATTACAATTTCAATAATCTATAAGTATCCTGGTCTTTTGCTCAGCTTTGTTGTTCATTTGTATTCTTTGCAGCATCTGAAGATTATTTCATTGAAAAATTAATATTTCAAATATTGATGGCTTTTTAAAAACCAAACCATCAATCTTTCAGTAAATACTTACTTTTCAGTATAGAATCGGAATCGTCCGGTCTGGGATTCCTATTTGCTATTCTCGGAATTTGATCTTTACCTATCAGAGCCGCGGGTTGTTCGTTCTGATTACCAGCAGTTTCTTCAGTCTGAAATCTCAAAATTAATATACGGGGTTTTCGGTGTGTGCGTGATCCATACTATATTGTCATTTTGCGCCGTCGTTGTAGCTTGCACATGACTGAACCACTGATCGTTCCTTATGCCGGAAATTCTGACCCTCGACTTTGCGGGCGATAATATCTTGTTGATCAGGGTCTTGCATATGGGGGAAACTCTCGGCTCCTTGGGGAACACTACCTTGTTGCTGACTTGCTGCAAGTTGCAGAATAATATAATAAGATTCTTTTCAAAATGGACCTTACCTTAATCAGCTCCCTATAGTTGGAATCGTCGAATGGAAGCCTTCCAAAAACCATGGCAAACAGTACCACGCCCATGGACCATATGTCCGCCTGTTGAGGCTGGTAGGGTATACCCCTCAGGATTTCCGGAGAGGCGTAGGCGTAACTGCCGCAAAACGTATCGCTGAGGGGCATTTGACCGTTCCTGGGCTTGAGATGGCCACGGGCGAACCCAAAGTCGGACAATTTTATGTTATAATCGCCGTCCATCAGCATGTTCTCGCATTTTATGTCTCTAGAATACACAAATGCGTAACTATACGCTTCCAAATGAGAATACTCGGTAATAATCGGAGCATATCACCCTGTATAGGCATAATTAACAGCTCGATCATTTTGAAAAAATCGAACGAAAGTGTAAACGCAGCTTAATATTTGGTCACAAAAGAATATTCAAATATAACCTAGAAAGGTATTTGAAAAGACGAAATATTCAAATTCAGATCAAATTAATCAGCATTCAAACTTAATGACTTTAAATTCCCGATTTCTTTTCGATTAAATTAATAACATAAAGAGCAGTACAAAATTCGAAATATCTTCATCGGTGCATAGATTCACATCAATATTTTTTTCCAATACCAACCTGAAATCCGCAACACAAAATCTCAACTTATGGGCTATTACCAACGTAAATTCGATTTTCTATAGCCACCCGAGATATCAATAATTCTTGAATGTACTTCGAAACCACAGGACAGATTTTGGCCCTTTCAAGTTCCTAACTTTATTCTTTTGGAAGTTAAAGACGAGTTTGAGACATTTGGGCTGAATTGATAACGCCCTGGTTCCTCATCAATATATACCGGAAACGATCAGAATATCACAACTATTACTGAGTGTTCTCTTTTAGATGTCACTTTGTATATTTCGAAGGGTTGGAAAGTTGCGGACCGACCTGTGGACGACACCTCTTTCGTGGCAATAGTCAACGGCCTCTACCAACTGGCGGAACCACTTTCTCGCCCTGTATTCATCTATGGAACTGTCCCTCCTGATTACATCGAGTAAGCTGCCATTTTCCGCATATTCCATTATTATGTAAACTCTGTTGAAGTCGAGAAATATCAATTATTTTCTCCCTGTCGGGCTTTAAATACGTCTTTTTCGTTGATATTCTCCATAACAATAGGGCATTTCGGATTGACGAACCTTCTATGACATTTATCAGCACAAAACTTCAAGTTCTATCATACCGCACTGATGGATAAAATAATATTTACTGAACGATTGAAACTACTCGAAATGAAAAAAAAACTTGAATTTAACCAACACTAATGTGCCCCTCAGTAGTCCCATGGAAGTCAGCTGATCCGAAATCCCCTTTAGTATTCACAAAAACAACTTGAAACTTGGTTAATGGTGTTATGAAGCTACTGCTGCAGAGATGAAATAAATAAAATATAGTTTATTTTATACGACTCACACATACCTATGCGTAGTTTCAATCGCTTGTAAAAATCTTATCAAGTTTGGATGACGCAAGCCTTTTACAACTTCTATTTCCCTTGGTAGAAATTTTTTCAGGTAATCTGCTGGAGCTGAGAATTTACTAACTATTTTTATTGCTACATCACCTTCGTGTTTGGTGCTATGAGCTACCTAGAAAAGCATAAAAATATATTAAATGAAACATGCGTAAGTTTTCATCCAAGTTTGTTATTTATTATTGTTTTTTTTTTTCAATTAGGTGTATATAGAAGGACCTCGTGTCGTGTTGCATTAGAAAATTTTCTTTTTTTACCCGAACAGTGGCGTAAGAACCTGTTCCTATAGTTTTTCCAAGGTAATAGCCATGGCATTCAAGAACTGTCGGTTTTTTATCTTTAATCGGTTCTGTTGGTGTTGTGACCGCTGCTGGAGGAACGGGGGGTTGTTTAGGTAAGTTTGTTACAGAAGATGGCATATCTCAAGTTGTTCTGCATTTTTTTCACAAGAATTTTAGGTTGTTCATTATTCGTGACAGTCCTTGACAAATGAAAATTAAACTGAATTTTGTATTTTGTTGCCATGATTTGAAATAATTTGCCAATACTATTCGTTTCTATATTCTGGAAACATAGAATTGAAGAACAATTAACGTGAGAATTTCTTCCCTTATTTAAATTCGTGGTGAGAAATCAATCCATTTTCAAATCAACAACGATAAGATAACTCAAATGAGATAATGACCATTACTTTTCCTTTTTAAAATATCCGCCGAAATTCCCTCCAATCAAATTCAACTTTATCGGAGATAAATTAAAACATGCGCGTTGCTAGCGAGCGCATTGTTCACTTCTGCGCGATCAGTGAATGACGTTTGTTCAGTAGACAACTGTCACAAATAAAGTTCTATTATTGTTGAGATATTGCGATTCAATAAATCCCATCACCTTAATATAATATAAAAAGATGTCGTACGCTTATTTATTCAAATATATCATCATAGGGGACACAGGTAAGTAACTCAATACTTAACATATAGTAACGATCCTGAAATATGTTATCGACAGGATAATTCCATACAGATATTTCCCATTGATAATAGCCCTGGGTATCCGAAAATCGATATTTTTTTAAAATGTGGTCGAGTCACGTTTACCGATTACGTGTTCGGAGAATAGTATTTCACATTTGAGAGATATTTCCAAAATTCGAAATTTAATGAATATGTATTTATTTTTTAAAGACAAAAGAATTTGATTTTGAAGTAATCTTTGCTCTTTGATGTGAATGCTTTGTCAAGGAGTGTATTTCAGATAGGCATCAACCCCTAGAAATTGGGTGTTATTCTGTTTATTTGCAGGAGTTGGAAAATCCTGTCTCTTGCTGCAGTTCACAGATAAGAGATTTCAACCTGTTCATGACTTGACAATTGGTGTTGAGTTTGGTGCTCGAATGATAACCATCGATAGTAAACAAATCAAATTGCAAATTTGGGATACAGCTGGCCAGGAAGCTTTCAGGTCCATCACTAGATCTTATTATCGGGGAGCTGCTGGTGCCCTTCTGGTTTACGATATTACAAGGAGAGAAACTTTCAATCATCTCACAACCTGGTTAGACGATGCAAGACAACACTCCAATTCCAATATGGTCATTATGTTAATTGGCAACAAGAGGTGTGGTTTCAATCAAATTTTAATTAATCTGTTTCTACCTAAAATAATTTTCTAGTGATCTAGAGAGTAGGAGAGAGGTTAAAAAGGAGGAAGGTGAAGCATTTGCGAGAGAACACGGTTTAGTTTTTATGGAAACATCTGCAAAGACAGCTGCTAATGTAGAAGAGGCTTTCATCAATACTGCTAAGGAAATTTATGAGAAAATTCAAGAAGGAGTATTTGACATCAACAATGAGGTGAATTTATATTTTATTTCCGAATGGAATCAATTTTTATTATTGATTTAGTTGTTTTTCACTGAAATCTAGCCGCAGCTAAGAAATTTAATCCTTTCCTGTTATAAATGAAGAGTTTTTTATTTCTAGGCAAATGGAATCAAGATTGGTCCCCAACATTCCCCCACCAACCCTTCTCTTCCTGGTGCCACAGGATCCAGTGGATCGCAGGGGGGAGGTTGCTGTTAAAATAATTCTTTAACCCATATTTTTAACGTTCTTAAGTCCAAGTAAATAAAGAGGCGGTCATTTTATTTTGAGTACCTTGTTCTATTTATTCTGTCACTGTGTAATTCTGTGCGTGGTATATTCTAGCGGATGGTCTGAAGATTTTTGTTTTATCACATTGACAATTGTGTAGATGATTTACCACTTAGAATCAATCTGAAGAACAAGTGAGTAGATATTTTACCATGGAACATGCAAGGAAATTCAGCGATACAAGAAGGAATTTCAAAGATATGTTTGAATGTTCCCCAATATCTATATCTTCAATTATATATATTCCTTTCAATTCGATCTAAATTTATTTTTGAAAAAATTTGATTGTTTTATAAAAGAGGTATTTATGATCTGAATTGTAATTTTTGTATGTAAGCTTCAGCATAACCCAATACAAATTATGAGTAACATTTCTTTCATTTCATTCATTAGTAAAATATACTGTGTGGTGTGACCATGAAGTTTGACAGGCCCATAAATCACAAGAGATTTATGAATGTCATAATGCTCAAATAAACAGATAGAGAGGACTTAGTGTGTTGATTGGGAATAAAGGGAATGATAAACCAAAGAAAATTTTCATGAAAAAAAAAAAAACATCCATTTTTTTATTCCAATACGTACACTGTTCATGTTTCCTTCTTAAATTCGAAATTATTGTACAACTAAAGTGTGTTCCTTCAAAAGAACACCTCAAATTCCATAACAATCATTCATAACAAAAATTTTCAATAAAACAATTCACTTAAAAAACTATATTTTTCAAGTTTCCTAAACCTACCGTAACAGCAAACACTGAAGCGAAAGAGACATACAGCATGCAACAATCGGGCAATATCCAAGGAAATACTAGTTTCTGTCGCCTCAGAATGTTTGCGCCTTATAATTTGTGTACTATATGAAACAATTCTAGAAAGGTACCTATATTCATAAAATAATTGTTCGAACTGTACTCCATACACCAATAAAGTATTTACAAAAGATACCAGTCAATAAAAAAAAATTACTCAATACAAATTTTGTGCTTCAGTTGTTGAAAATAATAAACCAAATTATGCAACATATGATTCAATCTAGTGAAAATATCAATATTAAACATATTATCTCGTTTATATGTACATATCACTACTCCTAAATAAATTAATTCGCTTATGAAGTGCTCTTCATTGGCTCACTGAGAGAATGTTTCTGAAAAAAAAATTTATTACTATTAAATAACAGTCAATACACAAATGACAAAAAAAACTTTTCAATTCAGCTCGGTTGAAAAGATGCAGGCCTTTTGAGTATACATAAAAAAAAAATCAATCCCACAAACAATTTTATTGAATGGATGTGATGAAGCTTCTCCAAACAAAAAAATTCACCTGCATCCTTTTACGATCATCATAAACTCAGAAATTTAAAGAAAAATGTAAATAGAATGCTCACTTATGAATATTTCACCATTTTGGAAAATAAAAATTACAAAAATGACATAGAAAAGGAAGAAGAAAAATTTCTGTGAAACCCGAAAAATTGTATTCTTTAGTCTCAATCATTCCTTTTTCTATGGTCTCAATTAGCTCTGTCATTTCCAGCCCAAAGAGAATTTATCTAGACGATAAATATCATCATTAATTATTCGAATACAACTAACCTTCTATAAATTATTATTGCTTCTTAATCGTTGGACAAAAATTCCCTCTCAAGCGCCGCTCCCATCATATTCCATTCCCCGTCGGTCAGCTCGTCGGGCGCGTCGACGCTGTTCTGAGAATCTTGCGACTCCCATTCCTCCAACCCCTCGACCGCCTCTCCCCTTCTGAACTTCGTCGAGGGCCATTCCTCGTCTTCCGAATTTTGGTGTTCTTCTTCCGCGTCGTCGAGCGTCTCCTCCGAGATCATGTCCTTGAAGGTCCTCTTGTAACCGCGCGGAAATTCCGTGTCCAGCGATTCCGCGCTGCTACTCGAACTCTCCTCCGCCAGAGGGAGCTCCGGACTCTCCTCCTTGATCTGGCCCTCCTCTTCCTCGCTGCTGTCGGTGTCGTCGTCGAGAATATCCTCTACCTGACAAAAATTGGAAGCACGATTGGTACTCATATATTAATCTACGAGATGGGTAGGTGAACGGCATTAAAACATTAACGAAAACAATGCAAAACTTCAAAAGTCATCAGAAGAAACCATAGAATTTGAGTTCGGCTAACTTCACGCACAGACATGGGCGTAACATACGGCTGGGCATTGACGATTGAAAATTACCAATGACGTGCTAATTTCGCATCTTTTTTCGATTCGAACATATTTTGAAAGGGAATTTTCGACCATTTCTCGTATTTTGTTTGAATTTTTTAAATCGGCTTCATGTTTTTTTTTTTTCATCGAATAACCTCACCTCCTTATCCATATCGGCTATATCGTCGCTCGAAAAGGACATCAAAGGATTTATAGTGTCCATAAAACGCCCGCTGGGAGTCCTTTTCCTGAGCGTAGGAGTACTCGGTTTCAGATATTCCGGTACGTGTGTAGGGCTGCTACAATGAGGCGGAGGATGTCTATTTTTGGATCCTTTGCTGTTCAGCGGGAACACCTTCTCGTCGGCGTGCTCCCAACGCTCCGCGCAACACCACAACCAATCCGGGGTTACGATCTTGAGGTTTTTTCTCCTCTTACCTGGGAAAAAAATGGCTTCATAGAAGGGAGATTAAATGAACAAAAGCGAAGAAGCTAACCAAGATATAATTCTCAAACTAATACCACTGACCTTGTCGAATAGAGTATGTAAGTATATAAATGACAAGTGGCAAATGACAAGTGACAAGTGACAAATGACAAGTGACATTGATGAGAAAAAGACTGGAACCAACAACTAGGAAATTCAGAATAACAAAATAGAAATAAGAAAGATCTATTACGCTACCTGTATTAACTTTGGCAGTTCCAGGTCTGATCGCAACCAAGTGGGTGGAGTCCTCCTCCAAATCCTGCGTAACTTCTGCGCCCAAACTCTTCGCAATAAGATAAGGTTTGGACTGCTCCAACTTCTGATGCGTAGGCACCAAACCGCTAAAATACAGTTTGGTTCCCTTCAGAACTTGACTCTTAACGATCGGTATAACTTCTTTCAGATCGGGAACTTGTCCGGATTCCATTACGTCGTACCGTTCGTAAAACTCCTTGTGAATTTTCTTCAATATACATTCGAGATCAAGGAGGTAACTATCGGGATCTTCAACTTCCAATTGTTCTTTTTCCTTATTGTTTGAAATATTTTCATCTTTAGATTTGTTGTTTTCAATTATGTCAGATTCTATGTCAGTTTTATCTTGACTACTTTCTTTGTCCTTTTCGGTATCTTCATTTTCCGCATCTGTGACCGACGTTTTGATTTCCGAATTATCTTCAGTTACCGTTGCATCTTGTATTGGTTTATCAAGAATCTCATTGTTAACTTTTAAATCATCTGACAACTTATCAATTTTTTCATCAGCTTCTGTAGAGTCTTCCTTTGTCGCTTCGTTTTTATCCACAGATTCATCAGTACTTTCTATTTTCTCCTCCATATCTGAAGATTTTTCAACTGAAACATTATTTTCTATGGTTTCCTCTTCTTTGGCCCCACAGTTGTTCAGATTTTCACTTGCCGCATTTTCTTCTTCACCATTGGCATCAACTTCAGAATCTTCTATTTTCCCATTACCTTTCAAGTCATTTTTAGCTAAATCTTTCGTTTCACTTTGTTCTCCATCTGATTTGGGCTCACTTGATATCAAGTCACAGTTTCCATTAGCCTTATTTTCGACTCCATTAGATAATCTATTTCCATTATTCTTCGCATTAAGGTTAGATAAATCAACACCTGATCTTTCATCATTTTCTTGTTTGTCAAGACCTGGGGGAGCGTTTATATCACCTGTATGTCGAAAGAAATGATAAGGCTTAACATGGATTAAGTTGGAAGCATTTGACCAAACATCCTCTCTGTCATCGATGATGCAAACCAAATTATCTCCACAAGGAAAAAGAGCCCTTAAAAATAAAGATTAATTGATGAGAGAAATACAATTGAATTTGGGGAATTATTGAACTTCGTCTTCATAAGAATTCGAAATTAAAAAGGTTTAATGACACTTAAACTTACTTCAGATTGGCTTTTTTACTTGTTGGATCAAAACATTCGTCCCTGGATAAAATTCTATTAGAAAAATATTTTTGATCTCGATCTAAAAATGTCGCTATCATATGAGCATAATTTCTTGTCCCAAAAGTACAAATATGTAACTCGAATAGTGGAAATATATTTTCCAAGAATTTGTGTGTGCCAGGTCTCAATCTGGTATGGTACCAAGGGGAATGGGGTCCATACAATTGGAAATGGTAAACATCTTTTATGTTTGCAGGAACGTTATCGTTCGTTGTATGGATTAAAGTTTGATCTAAATCTACCAATAACACTAATTTCCTATCCCTCAATAACCGATCACAGTCTGCCCTTCCAATAACTTGTGCTTGCTGAAACAGAATTCGTTGACGAATCGAATCTGAGATTGTTGCAACTACCTACTTCTTCGCTGACTTTAAGATCCGGTATAGCATGAATCATAGGAACTGATGCTACAACTTCACCTTCTTCATTTCTAAGGTCTGCTCCACACTCAGCACACATATCATTCATAATCGTCGGATGATTACATAGTTTCAACCAGTATAGTAATTCCCTTAAAATAAAATGAAAATTCATAAATGCTCTCAAGAGAAGTTCCCGCGCTTTTTTGAATCAACATACCCTGGCTGTACAATGGCGCCTTCCGGCGGGACAATTTTCTTTAATATTCCAGCTTTTGGGGACTTAAACTTATGTTGAATGGTGGTGTTCTCCTTCACATTAAGATAAAGGAATAACACTTTACCGATGGAAACAGTCGAACCTTCTCGTACTTTCCATTTTAACACTTTAATAGGCTTATTTTGATCACATGAAATACTCAACATTTCTTCAGCCATCTTGACGGAAATAAACAAATTTATACTGCTCAGATTTGAATTGATTCCGACTTGAATGCAGCGAAAATGGTCATATGATGTATTTTATCTATGTGAATATTCGATTTGGAATTTAATATCGAATAATTTATTTACAACGGACGTAGATTTTTTGAAATATAATTCGATAAAATAAATTTGATTCATATCAGATTTCTTCACGTAACCATAGAGGTATATTCTATTACATCTATGCTCTTCTCCAATTGAATGTATTATCGTTTTTAATCGCCTACAACTGATCAACAAAAAAATTAAGATACCTAAAAAGATTCAGATGAAATAATTTCCCAGTTCTTTCAGAAATTTTGATTTATGTTCCAGGATGTATGAAAATTTGACTATTTTTCAAACTGTGGTAATCTTTCAGGTTTTCCTCCATAGGTGACGCTACGGCATTTCCTACAAAAATATAGAGCTCTTCTAACAAAGACATTTTCCTCATTTCCTCTGATTTTCCTCTGAAAAGTAAAAAATAATCTTTGGCTGAAAAGATTATAATCATAACTCTGAATATAGATAATAATAAGTACTGAATTTACAATTCACGAAATGGAGAATACACTAGAAATAGATGGTTCAGAATTAGAAGGAGTATGGATGAAAAAAAATTTGAATTATTGAGACAAACTATATATCTCCTTTTTTATAGGGAGGACAGATATTGCGGTTAGCGCTTTCTATGAGTGTGTTAAAAAATTTGCCTGTAAGAATAAATAATATAAGAGCCGGTAGATCAAAATCGGGCCTACTGGAACAACATCTAAAAGGTGCTTATCTGAGTAACAAGCACCATTCGATAATTAATACGGTTATTTCTTAACAGGCGTTGAATTAATGGGTTATATAGCACAAGCTGATGTTAGAGGTGCCCACTTGGGTTCAGTATCTATAGACTTTATCCCAAAAAAATTAAATGGAGGTCGTTACCAAGCACTTGTGAAAACTGCTGGTAGTGTCACACTACTACTACAGGTAGAATTGAACGTTTCCATTCAATTCAAACTAATGCTATACATTTTAAGGTTGCTCTCCCTTGTTGCTTATTTGCTTCAACTGAAACAGAGCTTGAACTACACGGAGGCACCAATACTGATATGGCCCCACAAATAGATTACACAACGGAGGTCTATAGACCTAATTTAGAGAAATTTGGAGCGACTTTTGATTTCGACTTAATTAGGAGAGGTTATTTCCCCAAAGGTGGAGGCAAAGTACTGATTAATATCAAGCCAGTAAATAATTTGAAACCAGTCACTTTGCTGGATCGAGGAGAGATTATTTCAATTCATGGATGGTCTTTTGTTGCCGGATCTCTTCCTTTCAGACTGGCTGAACAAATGGCAGATGCAGCTCATGAAAAATTGCGAGGGGTTGTGAATGATATTAAAATAGATGTCTACAAAGAGGACAGAAACATAGCACCTGATAACGGAGCAGGTATTATGTAAGGCGATAGTTTCACAATGTCTTTTTAGGAAATGAATATGAATTAACCTATACATCATATTTACAGATTAGTTGCAGAAACAAGTACAGGATGTATACTTGGAAGTTCTGATTTAGTCAAGAGGGGAGAGCAAGCTTATATTGCCGGAAATCGAGCAGCCGATTCTCTAATAAAATCTATTACAGAAGGCGGTTGTGTCGATGAATATTGCCAGGACCAAATAATAATTTTGATGGCCTTAGCCAATGGTACATCGAGAGTTAGAGTTGGGGAGGTGACCCTACACACAAAAACAGCTATTTACGTTATTGAGAAATTCATCAAATCTGTAAGGATTTTACACATAATTTCTATAATGACTTTTTTAATCGTTTCCTCTTTTTTCAGTGCAAATTTAATATTGTTCCTGAAGGGAAGTCCAACATAATCGAATGCATCAAATAGATAATCTGATGATTATTGTTACTGTGACGAATTTTAAAGAATAAAAATATTCCAACGAAATTTGTATTGTTATTTTCCTGAAATTTCTCAAGGTTAGTTTCGATATGAAGACGCGAGTTAAACAAGATGAGTTGAATAATATCAAGTGGGCAAGTGAAACATCCTGTATGTGGAAAATGTAAGGTATTTCATTATTTCAATCAATTTGAAGTAATACCGAAAACGGACACTAATGCCTCCTAACAGGTTATAAAGAATGTATCCATTTCTCCTTAATTCCCAATCACCAATCACTGCATCCGCCTCAAAGATATAGGTTCCCTATTTATAAATTTTAATTAGGACATTGAGGTAGGTTCAGTGTTTCTTGGCAATGTCCTTGATTTTTCAATAGGTTCATTATCACAGATTAGAGATTAAGATTATTAACCCGTGGAAATTTGAAAAAGGGAATGTTCTTCCTTCTATCTACCTACAGATTATTCTTTTTTTATCTCTCTCTTTGGAAACATTAACCTGTAAATCTCTGTTCAAGTGTTCAACAACACTATTTTAAAACATGCCGTGAATCACACACTATCGAATGGAATACTTATGCGAGCCACGTGAAAAGAATAATTAAAATTCCAATCAATCCAATATTTCAAGTAGAAAGTATTCGACATACAACAGTGTCTGTATACAGTCTCAATTGGATGATTTTAATTAACGGAATTCCTAGGAATACCGGTATTTTGGAATCTATTCTATCATCCAACTTGCTCTCAAACCTCTTCAAACAGTATTATTCCAACATCCGAAAACTGAAAACATCGGAGTTGGATTTGCTGCGAAAGAATGACGTTGGGAACGATAAGAAAATGTGTCAGTCTTTTTAAATCGTGCAATTCGACGAATCTAGTTAGTTTGCACACGCTTTCAGAGTCAGCAACTCTCCGTAATTTGAAGCGGGGCCTTATTATGGATAGTTCAAGGTAATTATTTTTTTATTTCGGTCGAAATAGGTAATAATCCCAAGCTTTCCTAGGCCGGTTTCCACTTTTCCCGAAGAGAAACCAAAGAAACTTAACCTAGTTAGTAAAAAGGAAATCGAGGAGTTTGAAGATTTATTTCCTGGCCTAGTAAACGACTTGGTTACAAACGAGCACTTCGGAAATTTGACCGAAGTTACGTCGAGATTCGCTAAATCCCTAAATTACAATGTACCCCACGGTAAGAAAAACAGAGGTTTGGCAGTTGTTGCATCCTACAAGATTTTGGAAAAACCAGAAAATTTAACACCTGAAAATATCAAATTGGCGAATATTCTTGGATGGCTGATCGAAATGGTAAGTGGAACTGTTGGTACCTTTTAAAAATTTGATTCCGAAACTTTCATTCATTTCAAACATTTATCTGGTGGTTTTCCCTATGTATAAGGGAAAAATAATAGTTTTAAATCAATGTTAACCTCAATTCTACCAACTATTTCCCGTTGTTCAACAAGAATCTCTTATTTTTTCCCTGTTTCTCTTCTCTCAATGATACCGTACTGTACTAGATATAGCTATTTGAATTTTTTTTTCCTTTCCATCGCATTATTTTGTGATCCATAATATTTTCGGAATATCAAAAGTAACAAAGAATGTGTGTTCAAGTCTCTGTGTTCATTACAAATGCGGATTTATTCATGAGTTATTTATGGATTTGTAAAGGCCTGCATTATGTATTCAGGTTAAACAATGTGAGGATTCCTATAGAGGAAAAATGCATTCCTTTGAAGATTGAATGTGGAATATTGTCCTTTGGAAATGTAATGATCCACTGTTGAACCAGTAACAAGCAAATATAAATTTTATGGATGTTAGTTTTTAAGTACCTACTGACAAGTTGCAAGTTTGCAATATCATCGAGTATTTAACTTCTGTTTCTCAATGAAACTAAAAAAAAAAAATTAAACTGCAATTCCTTTTTGATTACTGGTGTATATTTAAGAATTACTGCAAAATCATGAGCTATAAAATCACCAGTTCAGTATCTATTATAAATGAAAAAATCTCAACCCACTTCTTTGTGTGAAATCACCATTTCATTTGATTGAATAGATATGTTACATATATTGTTGCATGAATAGTATTATTCTTCTTAAGCTGCAAGCATTCCTGCTGGTTATGGATGATGTAACTGATGGTTCAGAAACTAGAAGGGGGCAGCCCTGTTGGTACAAGCTCGAAAACATAGGCATTAGCGCAATCAATGATGGTATAATATTGGAAAACTCCGTTTACCTATTACTGAAGAAATATTTCAGACAACATCCCTCTTATGTTTATTTGATGGAATCTTTCTTGGATGTTACTAGAAAGACTATAATTGGTCAAATATTGGATTGCAACATAGTAGATCTAGATACACTAAGCATGGAAAGATTTGAACTTATTGCCTACAATAAGACTGCTCATTATTCCTTCTTCCTACCTGTTTCTTTAGCCTTATATTTGGCCAATTACACTGAACCCGAGGTCCATCAACAAGTCAAGGGGGTACTGTTGGAAATCGGAAAATACTTCCAAGTTCAGGTAAATATTCTAAACTTCACCCAAAATCTCACAAAAATAAAGTTTCAATCGAAAATTTCAGGATGATTACTTAGATTGCTACGGTGATCCGGAAATAACTGGAAAGATCGGGACTGACATCGAGACTGGAAAATGTACCTGGCTTGCAGCGAAGGCCTTGCAGATAGCTTCAGCTGATCAAAAAAAGATCATGGAAGAGAATTACGGGAAGCAAGATCCAGAAAATGTGAGGAAAATCAAAGATTTGTACAACGAGTTAGGCATAGCAGAATTATATGCTCAGTATGAGGAACAAAGTTACAGTGAAATTCAATCCTCGATATTAGACCTACCGAAAGAGGCGCCCCAGGAATTGTTGCAGAAGATTGTTGCGGTGTTTTACAAAAGGAATGCTTAAAAGTGGTGAAGTTTTGAGGAGTTCCATAGTTGAATCAAAATCTAGATATTTGTTCCTTGGTAAATATAGGAACCAAGTCTCAGAAGGAACCAGTTTTATTTTAACATCTACCTCAATGACATGTAATATATATTTTGATTTGTAAAGGTTTTTACTTTGTTGCTAAAAAAGACTGACAGCTATCCGAGATTGTTGCAAAAACAAGTTACCCATCAAGGGTAATTTATCGTAACTTATCAAAATTGTAACAATGTTTGAATCACCTTTGAATGAAATGTAAATTGTATCAATTGGTCATGTCGCAAATATCGGTATTATAGTAATAATGCATCCAAATCTTTAGTATTCTTATTTAATGGTGAATGTGAATGTTTTTACCAGTATTATCTAGTTTTTATATTAACTTATTTACTTTTAATACTTATACTGTTGTAGGAATAATGTTGATTCATGATTGGAGAAAACGGAATAAACTAATATTTGAAAGTAGAACATTTTTCTTTCATGCTTCAAAACACATCAACAAATGCATATTTCCAATAAGCCATCTATCGAAAAAATAATATATCCAAGAATTCCCATACTGAAATAAATTTGTTCAAGAATTAGTTAACTCTATAATCTTTGCTTTTAAGAAATTTCTATGGAAGGTCTCTACTCCATAGAAATTTCATGATGAATTTTAAGGAGGCGCCATCTAGTAGCGGAACCGCTAAAATGAAAGTAGGCAGATTACAGAAAACTCGTTCAATTCACTCCAACTTCAATGTAGTAAGTATAGAGGGCTGCTGTCTGGAAAATTGCAGAGTGATACTAGGAAAATAAATTTTTCGGAGCAACTTGTTATTTTATTTCATGCGCAAAGCTAAATTATATAAACTACATCTGAAGGTAATAGCAAAGAGTTAATACTCTTTGGTTATAATATAATACATGATTATATTCCATAAAGAGTATTCGATTAAAGACTTTTGCAACTGAAACAAATTTTAAGTAGAGTCACTTCTGAGAGAATCTCCAATATTAGTTCAGCTTGCTTATTCGGTTCCTACTTTTTTTTATCCCATTTCTGTGGAAATTTTTAGTTTTTCATTTTTTTTCCAATTTTCGAAAGCGTAAGTGAAAGCCATTTGCGAAGGTTCTCATGTTGCCTGGGTCTAATCAGCTTCTTCTCGGCTCATTCTGAATCTTGCAAAATCCTCGAAGATGATATTGTCGTCATCGTCGTTAGTATAACTGTTTTCGTACCTCGATTTTTCTATGGATCTTGATTTTTTCAATGCCTTGGCCTTATCCTTTTCGATGCTTCCAGGGGCTGGGTTGAGAAGTTTGAATGGCACATCTGTGACCAATTCTCCTCCAAGGGTCCCGCAGTTGAGTTTAACCCTCAAGGAGTAGGATATTACGATACCAATGGCATCAATCGGACATTTCCCTTCAGGCACTAAGGTGGAGCTAGCTAGGTTTACATCGTCGTCTTTCAGACGTCCATCCAAAGCAATACCTCTTCGATCCTTGTTACTTGAAGCCAGTGGCACCAAGTATACGACTTTAGTGAAGCTGGCACCTGGTGTTATCGGGCATCCTTCTCTCGTTTCCAAGCTGGCCACGTATTTGGAAAACTGGGCGTTGACCATTGTAACCTCGCAATGTTGAACAACGTACACCTTGATGTTACGCACTTGTTTTCTGGAATTGTTGCTGATCATTATGTTTGCGCCGATTTTTTCGCCGTGGTAGTACAAGTCTTTGTCCAAGGTCACTTCCAGGTTGATCTTTCCACTGGAAAAGGTGAATCCTTTGGAAACCAAAGAGCTGGGAAGGCGAGTGTTTTCACGATTGAAGGGAGCATATTGAAGCTTCTTTATGGCCAAAGTCACAGTACTCCTCTTGTGTCCCTTGTCTTCTTCGTTGGAACCGACGTACACTTTAACGTAGTATTCGACACCAAGGGGTTTTCCACCGTCATCTTCGCCTGGTTGTAGGATAACTGAGCATGGCGACATGTCCGGGAATCTGAAGATGAAAGGGGTAGCATTCGGTCCCATTTTTTTCATCAGTTTCTCTTGTATTGGGGTGGAAGTCTCCTTTTCCACAGTCTTTTTGGGGGGTATTAACTGATCTGAGGCGACCACCATTTCCTTGCTGAACTTGAGGCCCATGACCTCATCCTCTTCGCGGCCATATCTGTAGACTGTGATGACCTGTCCATAGACCCTTCTCCCTTGCAGATATCCATCTTCGACGACTACCACTCCATCGATGGGATCGGAATGATCCAAATGGTCGATGAAATCTCTCTTGCCAAGATAGACGGTGAGTTTACCATTAGGTGCAGTTTTTTTGAATACTTTGACGGCAACAACCATTGGATTTAAAACTGTACGAAATGTACAAACTTGCCCGTTTCGACTGAAGTGGAATTATTGAATCTTCTAACAGAAGTGGATCGTTTGGGTGGTACGGTTTCCTTTTAAATGTCGGCCAGGGGCTTCGCCTTTGCATAACGCTTAATCCTTTAATGAAATTAAGGATTCGTAAAGGGATTTGCTCCTAAGGATTCTCGAATGTCTTCGCTTATTCTTTGAGGAGTTGAATTGATTTTTTTCTGGATGTATCCAGAAGGGATACAATAAAATTATTTCTCCACTGCGTTGCTCCAAAAGAATTTAAAACATATTGTTCAATAATACGCCATTGTACAATTTTCATTTTAAAAAGTAGAGTTGCTTTTATTGATTTTAAACCTGTCTTCGAAATTTCACTTGAATGATCAAAATACTTTTTTTAAAACATATCCTCTGATCAACAATTAAATGGCCATAAATCTCTAGAAATTTTCAAATCAACGGTATCTGCTAAGCTAAATTATTAACTATGTATGTCCAAATAAGTCTATGTCTATGATATAGTCAAGAAGAAGTCATCCTGTAACTCAGATTTATTTTTTTATTTATTGATCTGAGTCTGTGGTTAATGCATAGAACACACAGACAAACAAACATAGAACATCTGCAACTACTGTTATCTGTGAAATGCACCATAGATGTCGTCAAGCAACCAGAGATCTTTTCTTCTTTTACTTTGTACCTGGATGGTGGCGCCATCCAAGAAAATATATTTTTTTTACCTCAATTATCAATGGGGTCTCCCGTTTTATGCATTGAACTAAACTTTCTTTCTTTAGTTCAATGGTTTTATGCTGAGTCACTGCTCTTTGCACCACAGATTACAGAGTAGTAGTGTCTTTGCACATACTATGGACTATATACATACATACAGCACAATTGTTAAACTGCCACCTGCTGACCAGCGGATGTACTATAAAATTGAATGCCAAATTACAGGTTCCGCAACTGTCTAATTTTGACATTTCACAAAACCGTAATTATAGTAATGGCGGAGAAAAGTTGGACAATAACATCTTCACTTTCCAAAAACTTCGTTTATTTAAGTTACAGTAGATAGTTTTTTCTATACGAGATTTGTGTTTTAACGAAAAAATAATTTTACCTGTGGGCTCTAGTTTCTACAACCTCGATTACTTACATTTCCACAGTCTTGTATATAATGTTTTGTATTTTTTTATCCTAGAATTTTTCACATAGAAGTTCTGAGAAAAAAACAAACTTTTACAATAGCTCATTCCTTGTTCCGTGATGAAAAATTGCCACCTTAGTGTAGATAGATAGCTATGGCGAATTTGAATTTCACAAGGAACATAGGAGGCAACAGCCTCGGTCGACCAGCTAGTGTTGGCTTTGGAAATAGTTCTATGTCTGGGCATGTAACTCCAGTATTTGGTCAGAGGGCCCCATCTGACAGAAGAGGAATACCTTCAATGGGGTAAATATACATTTCATATTTACATTGATGTGATATCTTGATTCTCCTAGGTTTCTGGGAAACCCCTCAGAGCTTGTGTGAGTTAAAGATCGGTTGTTTTGTGTAGGCTTCGTGGTTGTGTTCTTACACCACCTTGTGCACAGCTTTGCTGATTGTTTACCCAGAAGCGATAGTTGAATTATTCCTCTAGGCTTGAAAAGTTCTTTCCGAACTGGGGGCTTGACCATTCGATTTGGGGTCACAGTCCCTATCACTAGACTAGACCCATTAAAAATGGAATATATATTGAAACATGATTCCTGGGAATTTAACTAGTGGCATATTTTTTCTATTATGTATTATATACCTTGTGGTTTTCATTTAGTTTAGAAAGCCTTCTTTTCAAATCTTCAGTTTCATCTGTGGTTTTGAAAATATGAATATAATTATGGTCTAATGTCTTATGAGATTGTTCATAAAAATTCAATCTATTTTATAAAGATATCTTGAAACCTGAAGCATCATATGACATTTCCCTTCAAATTGGCATTTCTCCGTAAAGTAAGATTGCATTACTATGACAAGTTCAACAGATTCTTTATTTTCTAGGACCACTGGCCAAATGGGCAATGTCAATGCTTTAGGAGGTTATAATTCCTTCAACGCAGTGTTTGGCTCCGGTGATGCAAATACCCCATCCCTGTTAGATTTGAGTGAATTTCCCTCTTTGACGAACAGGAGTTCTGGCGACAACGTACCGCAACCGAGTCCGATGCCAGGAGCCAAACCCTACGTAGGCATGGTGAAACAGCCCACGTCAGAATCTAGTGAGTTCACCATGTCATCGGAAGATTTCCCAGCACTACCAGGTACACAGAACCGAGAAGGTGCTTCACCGGGAGGCAGTACGGCGATGGATAAACAGAACAACGGTGGCGGCGGAGACGGATCTAGTACGAGAGAGAACGATAAAGGGAGTTCGAAGACAGGTACGACCATTCGAGTATTTTTAAAAAATTACGAGTGGACTGATTATTTTGTATTAAATCAACAACAGATCATCTCTGATCTGTGATATTTTCCTCCAATTATAAACGTATGATGAATATTATAGGCATCCAAACATATCCCGATGGGAGGGTGACGAATATTCCTGCCAGTATGGTTAATGATCAATTTGGCATCGTCGGTCTGCTGACGTTCATCAGGGCGGCGGAGACGGATCCTGACCTGGTGTCGTTGGCGCTCGGGCAGGATTTGACGGCGTTAGGACTGAATCTCAACTCGCCAGAGAACCTTTACCCCAGTTTTGGTGGACCTTGGGCGGAATACCCCTGCAGGCCTCAAGACCTTGATTTTAACGTTCCTCCCGAGTACATTATCAATCACGCCATCAGGTAAAGAACGAAAGAAATTTCAACCTCGAATCATTTTAATATAAATGAGTATTTAATCTTTATATGATGAATTTTTTTTCAGGGATAAACTAGCATCATTGAAGTTGAGCCGATATAAAGATGATTTACTGTTTTTCATATTTTATAACAACGTTGGTGAAGTACTTCAAATGATGGCAGCTAGTGAACTGTGAGTAAAAAAAATGGTCTGTTTTTAAGTGCTCTGCAATACTAATTTCACCAGAACTGGATTAAAAACTCAATATGTCAAGTTCTCCTTTCCCGATCTACAAAACTGGGAATTTATCTATTCTCTTATCAGCTCCCTCATGCGTTGAATAATTCAACAGTTAGATAGTACGAAAATCGTATCAAATCCGACATACTGAAGATCTCTTACCTTTGCAGATATTCAAGAGAGTGGAGGTATCACATAGAGGAAAAAGTTTGGATAACGCAAGTTCCGGGCATGGTCTTGATAGAGAAAACTTCTACGTACGAACGTGGTACTTACTACTTCTTTGACGCGCAAAACTGGCGGAAAGTCGCGAAGGAGTTCCATCTAGAATACAACAAACTCGAAAGTAGGCCATCCTCAAATTTCAGCAGCCACATATACGGATGAATGGCTGATTTTCCATGACTCTGCCCAATATAAATAAATGAAATGTGTATAAATGATATGCATTAATTCGTTAGTGATAAGAAATGTGGCTGTAATGGAACAACCACACTATGATTGTTCCATTACGGAATTGGATAAGTATTAAATTGAAAGGAGTTAAAGTTGAATATCTATACACGTTTTCATTTTATTTGTAAATTAACTGTAAAATATTAATAAATAATGATATGATTACTTACTTTTGACTTTTTTTCAGTTACAATGAATTCATCTTGAATTTTATGAGGTATGCATGATTGGAGAGATTGATTTCCTGGGATGTTTCTACAGCAGTAGTCGGGTACTACTACCAAGAGTTGAAGAATTTTTTATCAATATTATTTTGACATCCAAATCAAAATTCTGAATTATATTCGCATCTGAAGACGAAATAATTCAGACTTTTCTTTCGATGAGTAAAAAATTTATATACTTTGAATTTGTTTGAATAATCACTTTTTGACCCATTTCCATTCTTTTCAATTCAATGTGTCGCTGATTTCGAAAATCTCCTGTAGATTCATCTTTTGAATTTATAGCCCCCTCAGATATTATTTAAAGTTGAAGTGAAACACCAAAAGACTCCGTAAACAAATGAGTTCTCACTCTAGAAGTCACTGTAGTATTCTAATTCAAAATTAGAAATATAGTTTTTCGTAGCGGAAAAACTCCCAAATTATCGCTTTTATATAATATTTCCTCCTCTATAGCCTAAAATGAAATACGTTCGAAAAATGCGTTAAATGAAAAACTTTCAGGGTACATTCTCAAATCTTTGACCGACTTTGCTGGCGAAGTTTGTGGTAAAATCCATAGACTAATAACATTGAACTCTATGGAGTTCAATGACTAATAATAATATTACTCTATGATAAAAACCATAGACTAATAATATATTTCCTCTATGGACAAGTCCATAGACTAATAATATTTGAGTTTATGGTTGAATCCATAGACTAATAAAGGATATCATACTCTATGGTAAATTAAAATTCTCATTTATTTAAATAGTTAAGGTTTTTTGGAATTTTCTACAAATCTTAAGGTGGTAGATTGAGTGGGAGGATAGATGGGAAGAGAAAATTAGAATTATTCAATAAGCTCATTTAGTCATACTTGTGGAAGCAGTACATGAAAAGATTCACTTAGCTCAGTAAGTTTAGAATATGGCATTTTGTGAAATGGCAACATTTATCAATAACAATTTCCTCGAATGAACGAACAGAAGAGATTCTAAAAAATATCTATATTTTAGGTATGTATAGTAGAAGGCAATCATCAAGTGTGGAGTTCTATGATAGTAAAAGCACAATTCAAAGCATTACCTAGAACTCTGCGAAATCAATAAACTATTCCATTTCAATTTATAGCAAAAATACCAAGATGGGATAGTTTTGAATTTTATCACCGATTACTATCTTTTGGTCCAATGAGAAATTACTTGCGTTGATGTGATATGTGAACCCAATTTCTCAATGTTTACATCTTCGATAATTCTTAAAGTTTAATTTCTAATTGTGCAGCATGTTGGATTATTTGAGATCATCATAACTTAACAATTCCCATTATGAACCAGCAATAAGAGACTAAAATTTTTCTGAAATAATAAAGTATTAACCACCAATAGTTATGATGAAGTCGAAACATCCAGATTAACAATTCATTGAACTTAGCATAATATCCAACCATCAATTGTGCTAGTATTTTTCCTCACAGCACCGATGACACAGGGCTTTATAATCATGGAAGGTCTATAGTGTAAACTACTATAAAATGCAAGAAAATATATTATTCCACTTGGGAATTATCGACATAGGCTTGATCATCAGTTTAAACAAGGAGACAGTCTTTTAATTTCAAAAACTTACCATAAATAGGTTTTGTATCGACCAGCTACTTCTTCGAAGTAAACTGCTAAATTCTATAATATGCTTTTAATATGAATTGTGCTATCGATTGAAGGAAGGATGTAGATTGTTACAATAAACATCCAAATTTACAAACAACACATAAAAAACATAGAACTACCTTTTTGAGAACAGTTAACAGACAAGCCTTTAGACTACCATCTATCTATTATCTAACATGTATTCGAAGAAGAATTTGTCAGACTCTGGAATCTAATACTTGAAAAAAATACTGTTACGTCCTACAATAATTTTTGAATAACTTAAATTAACAATGGAACTAGGAGATTCAAGTTCATCACAGTTTGGATAATGGAGAAACGTGATGCCCGAACAATAATTTCAAATTCTCCTCAGGTGGATTACACAAAACGAATATTACCCTGTAGTATCCAGCATAAATTCTTCTTGTTTCTTATTAAAAATCTTCACGATACATTCATTCTATACTACCAAGGCTCTAAATCTAACTAGTCCAACAAATTCCTCCAGAAATATAATACTCATCTTAAAAATAAGACTGTAATTGTATATTCCACCTTAACCTCGAATTAAGTGATATGAGTGACGCTGCCAACTTGGAAAACGTGGCCAATCACATTTAGATTTTCGAAATTTTTTTGTGCTGAATTGGTTTTCGCCGTTGAAATTGTTTCTTCATTCTGAATTTACTAAAACCACTAAAATCTAGTAAAGGCATTATAGATCACAAAATTTCACATATTCAAACGTTTACTTTTTTCTTCTGACTGAATTGGAGATTTTTTTCACTTAAATATCTTGAGAATAGTATGAAATATAGAAAAAAATTAAACGGCACAAAGCAGCACAAACCTAGCACAAAAAAAAAACGAAAATCAAAGTGACGGGCCAACTTCACACATATGGAGAAAATTGTATTCTTTTCAGGTTGCAGGGGCAAGTAGTTTTAAATTTAGGTATCCTCGAAAAATTCTTCAAAGTTTGATCAAAAAAACTAATTTTTCAACTGTTTTTTTTTCAGCGAAAATTGTTTTAAAACACCACTTCAAGAGGCCTACGACACCATCCGGCATAGTTTTCTCCATAATCGTGAAAATATCCTTGTTCCATATGAAATATTTCATATAAATTTCACATAACTTTCTACTATGGATTATAACTGTTAATGTTCAGCCTTTCTCGATCTGAACAAGAATTTTCATCGCTGGGAACACAATCTAGAGACGAGGAACAAAGTGAAAATGAGCAAATAAATCGTTTAACAATAAAATAAATATAATAAATACTCTGGAACATACCACTGAGTGATTCAAAAAATGGAATGATTTGGTTTTCATTTGTCCGGATTTCATGCTTTAATTCTTGCATAAATATGTTAAGATATTATTATCATACTTTTTCCATTAAATGAGCATTGAAATAAAACATTCCAAAAAAAACAAAAATCAGTTTTAGTACTGACATATTTCCGCGAAAATTAAAGCATGTTTCAATGAACAATCCAGAAAATAATGAACGTGTATATCGCCAATAGTGAAAGAAGTATCATTCACAAGTTATGGAACTTTAATACATTTGAGCAAATAACCAAAGAAATTTCAAGAAATTCCTCGGGGCAGGAACTTAATTGGCACTGACCTTTAATCCTTTGGCTATATTTGTTCGATGAAACAACATGAATCACTCCACTTGATAAAAATTTAAATCATAACAACAACTAAATAATTAAATAAGAAGGGAATAAAAACATCAATTTCCATATACAATAAAACGAAAACAAAATAATAAATAGATGAAAATAAACTATATTATTTTTACTAGTACAAATTTTTAAGTTTCATTGTTAAAATCAGTGATAACTTAATGCCAAAAAAACCATTGGACAGAAAGTCTCAATATGAACTAACTCTTTACACTAAATCAACATTCAGTACAGAGATATTTGAATAAAAATGTCCATTTGCTACAGCCGTGTGCTCTAGCAGCGTTAGGTACTTCAAACCTACAGTTACAATAGATAATTTATTTTCACGTGTTTGTTCTAAATTTACAAAAAGGTGGTTTTCAAAAGACTATTCTAATAAATTACAATCAATTTGTTTTTAACTACTTCAACGTAGTACATCCGTATAAATTTTGAAGGGATTCTCAATGATGCCTTAATCGGACTTCTTCAAAGCAATCTGCATCATAAAAGTGTTATTCAGGATCTTTCCAATTATCTACCGACCAAATTATTGAACATTTCCCTTTAAAGGCACACACGCATCACCCTTCAATTTTCCTTCAAAAAATCTAATTCAAACCAGAGAAAAGTTTGGTAATTTTACTGGTAAAATTAAAAAAAAAAAAACTTCAACTCAAACTACTGAATTAGTCAATCGTATCTACAAGCATTTTCGTTAACAATCACCAACAAAATATTAACTTGACAGTGGGAAAAGATGAATTTTAGGGGGAGGGGGGGACCATTCTTGTGGAAATTGTTCAAACAAACACGCAAAAAGGACACTCAAGTTTAGAAACAAACGAAACACAATTATGAAACATCGAATGGGGAACAGCCACTTAGTCGGTGATTGGAGGGGACATGACTACATCTTCGAATGAGTACACAGGGACGCACAATTATTAGTGAAGGAGGATAACACACTGTCCAGCAGTAGGGGGACTCCTCTATATACCAACGGAACACATCCATCGATGGCGTTACAACAAAGCGTTTGGCTCGTGTTCAACGATATATTACTCGTTTCATATTTATATATTTATATATGTTATATATACACATGACTAGTGAACTTTCCACCCCGTTTTTTTTTTTTGGCGCTTTTTCTTTGTGTGTGTTTGTGTGTACTTTTCATCATTTGACTTAGATATCTATAGTAGCGTCTTTGACAGATTACCAGAGACATGCACTGTTGAATTCCATTTAAAATTAATAAAAAGGCGGATTTTATGAACCAGGGGAGCTTTTTCGGTTGGTTTTCCCACTTCATCGGATGTCTCTCATGTTTTGCTTTGAGCCGAATATTTTGAGCAATTGTTCCTCGTAATCATTGATATTGCGCTTCATTAGTTGCATACACGGCCCTAATAATCTCTCGAACGCTTCCACATCCAAAACTGCAACAAGATTTCTATCATCAAATACATACGAAACAACATTTTGACAATAAATAATGAACGCAACTATTCATCAGGTATTCGTGGGAATGATCCGCAAGCATAACTTGCGATAACTGAAAAACGCGGGCGAAACGTGCGCTCACTGGGCCAAGCTATCAAAATTTTCGAATAATAATCGCAAGTATTTCCAAGTCGATTTCGAATTCGATGGAATTTTACGATAAATTCGAAATGTGACATTTCTCGAACTCGATTTTCACAAAAATGTGCGATTTCTCAGCGTTGTCATGGAAACTGTCGATAGTTTATAGTTGTCATCATAAATTATGTCATGTTGACATCTATCCGAATGAATTGTTTTTTGCAAAATGAAGAATCTATAAAAATACGGATAAGCTGGCTCTGAAAGATTCGCCGTACGGTTAATAGTACTTATCCGTTGGTAATGATTGAAAGTGCGGTATGTTATAAAACTGATTATGCAATTTTTGAATTTTGATATTACTGACATGTTTTGTGATCACGTCATAGAAAATTGAGATATTTGACGTTTACGCAGACTGAATTGAAGTTAGAACCGATCACAGACATGGAGGCGGAGTAGATCAGATTCAACTACTTGAGCAATCCAGAGTGTTTTTGCTTCGGCATTTATGAAATTTATTTCATTATCGTTTTTAAGGCGAGAATACACTATATAATGACGTATCAAGTTTGTCAAGGGGAAAAAAGACTCACATGCTAATTTAACATCTCCATCCGCGTACGCCGAAGCAGCTCTCGGTCTGTGAGTCACCAAGGCAAGTTCCCCGAAATAACCACCTTTATTGATCCTGTTGATCTCCACTTCCTTGCCGCTGTCGTCGTAAACTTTAATAACCACAACACCTTGCTCTACAAAGTACATTCCGTCAGCCGCGTCTCCTTGTCTGAAAAACAAGAAGGAAAAAAAAAAGATGATTTTAAGCGGACTGGCTGGCACACAAAAGTACAAACCTAATAATTCTCTCTCCCGGCGTGCAAACTCTAGGAGCCAAAGCGTCGGCGAGATTCATCCTCTCGTAGGGCTGCAGAGTGCTGAGCATCGGAACACTCTCGATAAGCGTTTCGTACATCTTCCTCTTCTTGAAGGCCGATTTGAGCAGGATACGTCTGAAGGTTTGACGGTCCATCGCCCAGAGGGCGCCATCTGTGATCGCCTTGATGGTAGCCGCCCTGGGCATGTTGTACAGCAGGGCCAGTTCCCCAAAACTGCCGCTGTGCTCGTAAGTGTGTATGTGTTTCGGTTCCTGGCCAGGCTCTCCGACCAAAGCGTGATATATTCCGCTGTTGATAGACGACACCGTGATGAATGAATTATGCTATTTACAATTCTTTATAATCTGTCAAATTAACGTCAAAATATTTGCTGGAACGATATGCTGGAAATTCTGAGAATTCCGACGTGAAAAAACTCGACCTAGAAAGTTGTAGATGTAGCGAAATATCCGAAGCTTTCGATAACTTCACTACACGATCTACGATGGATACACCTCGAAGTAGCCGAACATCAGGAAAAGTTGAAAAATTCTCTACATATTCTGTATTGTATTGAATTTTCGCCAGTGCAAGTTCCATTCGATCAACGGTGAACAGAATTATTCTAAAAAAATTCACGAGAATGATAATATTCGAAATTTCACAAGTCATCGGTGAAAACCATAGAATATACGAGGTTCGGCTAACTTCACGTTGTGAAACTAACGCCGAGAGGACGTGAAGATAGCTCGACATGGGCGTAACATTCGTCAGGGCATTCACGATTGAAAATAACGATTCGTTTTTGAAAATAATAGAGGAAAATTAAGAAAAATCACTTACTGTTCGATAACATAAAAGTTATCACCGTCATCACCCTGGGTAATGACAGTCTCCCCCTCTTCCACTTTCCTTTCGAACATTGCGTCTAGAACGTCCTGCATTTGCTCCTTGTCCAACGAGCGGAAGAGCAGTATGTTACGAACAGCCTCCGCCAATCTGGACCTCTGTTCGTCCGATTTCGGATAAACCAGTTTCTCCCCTTCATCTTCGTCTTCCTCTGGATCGTAGGTTTCGGCGAAGACCGATTTGCGTCGCGTTGCAAATCTCGATATCGGAGGCTCTGCCACAACAACAATAAAAATAGAAAGAGCAGACATTTTTATAATAGGGTTAAAGAGAGTTTTTTTATCATTATTGGACTTCATTTTACAGCTAACCAATATTTTTCAAAAATCAAAGTTGTAATGCGTTCAAAACGGCCGCGCTCAGATGAATCAATCCCATTGGTTCACAAAAAACCAGCGGAAGTTACTGTCGGAGCACTTTAGTGAATTTTCAAATCGTTGGTTGTCATTGGTTACTGTGGGTCAGTCAAATTTCTACATGTACCGTTTCTAAGAAAGGATTTTCCTGCCCCACAGTAACCAACCGATGGTTTTTGACGCCCTTGATGGCGTGTCAAACCTCGAGGTGTTACGCACCTGACCGGAAACATAGACATAGAGACATGTCTCTATGTCTATGACCGGAAAGCACCTATGATCACAACTAATTTTGATTGTTTGTTCTGTGATCTTCTTTTCAGAAAGTTTTTTCTTTCCAAATATTTCAATCTTACTTCGTAATAACTACAATTACTATCAGTTTATCAGAATGAAATTATTCATAATTTTCATTGAACATTCCCAGTTCCATTTTATCATGTCCTCGATTTTTTTTTTCACACTTATTTTTGAACCAATTTAGAATGCAATCGGACCCCAGTCACGTAAATCGTCCGTCAAGTTGACAATAATTAAATCAAGACTGCAAGGAAAAAAGTTCCTATAGCGAACCTAGAAACTTCACATTATGTGCCCAAATTCTTTGTTCGGACTCGTGCCCCAGATTTAAAAATGCCTCGACAGAGATAACGTAACGTTTTCGTAGAATAACTAATCACATGATGAATCGAATTTCCACAAAAGCCCGGAGAAGATTCGACAGGGAACACAAATATGAGACGTCATTAATGGAGCTATTCAAGTTCTGAAATAATTGTCGTTCTATAAATATCCGGCACTGAAACAAGTTTGTTGTACAATTATTTTCACATTCGGTTCCGTAGTGAACTGCAAAAATTTATGACCGCATAATTAATCGCGAGGAAAAAGAAACAAAACGTCCATGGTAGAAATATTAATAAAGGAAATGTAAATTGGCCTAATTTAATCCTACATGTACATATTTTGTGATGAATTCATTAGTCAATTCGAAACGATCGTTTTTATACATTCCTAGGAAAACGCTCTGTCCTAAATTTTACGTAAGCGACAAAAAAACATGTTTGGTATTCGGCGAAGATAAGTTGATATTTGGTAACATGAACAGTAATCAAGCACATTCTTTATGCGCATTTCTGTCTGTGTACACAATATCGCCATCAATTCCTAATTCGTCTGTTTACCTAAACAATTTTACGAGTTATTATACATGGGACAAGGTATTTACATCTCGATCTAGCGCATTATTTGATTTGTATTCATACGATCTCCTAAAGCGTCAATGAAAGATCCTTCAATTGAATATGAAACAAACATTCCGTTTTCACAATTTCGATATTGAATTGTCCTGACAGGAGCTTTATATTTTTCAGGCCAGAATTATGTTAGATGCACTGCTTTATATTTTTCTAGGAAAATAGTTCAAACATTAATTCACCCCAGTACCAATATTTGAAAAAATTTTTGCAGATTTGCGGATTTTTCTCTAAATAACCTGTCTGACTCGATTTCATTTTCTCTGTGCTGAATTTTCTGGTACTATATATTAACTGAGAAAAAAATTTTTGAAAGAGTCAATATCATTCAGCTGCTATAGTGGCATACAAATTTTCTTCACTGATTTAGATTGGTCGATAAGGTATTCATTACTTCAAATTGCTTAACAATCAGGTGACACAAACTTTCCAAGATAAGAGATCAAGAATTTGAGACTTCAGTGAACTGAAATTAAGAGAGAGCACTTTCTGTCGAACTCAGAAATGAAGCTAGCTCATACGAAAGTTGTATCTTTTATTAATTCTCAAAGGTATCGATACACGTTTATAAATTTATCAAGTGCTAAGCATGTTCCGAAAAATCTTCTTTTAATGTTTGATTTTGAGTCTTTTAGCTGAAAAGAAATTTCCATATTAAACACTAGGAGAATGAATACCTATTGTATATGCCACATAAGCTCAAACAAACGATTCCTAGTGAAAAGAAGGATCTGATTTGTACATACGGATTGTGAAGTTGATTTTACCTTCTTCTCGAGACATGGTTGACTCTTCATCAGGCGATATTGCTGCACCTTCGTACAACAAAGCAGTGGTTCTGGTCTCCCTCAGTCGACTAAAGTATTCAGCAGCGAACTCAACAACATCTCCAGGTTGCTCTAACAAATAACTAATTGTGAATTCAAGTAAAACTTCACGAAGATCATCAGGTACTTGAATTCTCTGACCTGGGCGGCTCATGTCTCAAGGCGTAAAGTACACAATCAATTTATCTGCCAATGAACCAAAATGAAAAATTTACTAGGACAAAAAGTATATAAACCTTACCACAACTGAGTGTTTAAGTGGAAAACTCGATTGGTTTTATCAGTGAATAAGCTGCTTAGCACTAAAGAATTGTCATTAATTTCAATAATTTATTGGATTTCCACTCATATTTGCTAAACCTGTCAAAACCTAACAACCTTCAATTGTTTAGAGATCACAAGGCAATGTTCCTTTCCTCGAATTAAGTCACGTTGAATTTCCCAGGCAAGCCCTGCGATAAAATGGACGATTAGGAGCAAAGGACTACTTTCCAAGAAAATAAGTAGGTCGTAAGGTATGCACTCAATTTTCACTCGTCCGCGAGCGGTGTACTATTCACAGCAATCTTGGAAAGGAGGCATTGGGCCGAACGCAATAAAAATTTTTATCAAGATGAAAATTCCACAATACGATATTACATTTATAAGTGAAAATTTGACAGGGTGGCTATCGGAGAAAATTGTGTATGCGCCGAACGTTCGTCGGTCGTCGGATTTCTATCAGCGAGAACCAGCCGGCTCCAGACTCTTCAGAGTTCAAACCCCAGTATCGCCAAACCGATGGTTAACCCATTGATTGAAGATCTTTAATTTTTGTGAAGTATAAAAGATTTTTGAATTACATTTCGTTTTTTCGTTATTTTGTTAGTATAATTTTCAAATATAACGAAACTCTACTCTTCATTTGTTGGAAACCATAGAAAATAAATTTCTCTGCTTCAAAACAAAAATTTCTGAATCAATAAAATATTGCATTTAACATTGTTTGAATTATCAACAACAATTCAAAGTGGGAACTACGAGAGACTATTAGGTAGTTGGTAGTAACTGTGTCGTTCAATTATTACTTATAATTCTAATGCCCGTTTGCACCGTTTCGCTGGTAACCATGGTTAAACTAATCGATGTTTAATATTTAAACGTTGCTTAGCGGTTGACGGTTTGCACCGTGGAATCATAATCGTTGTTTACTTTAATCATCGATAGGTTTGGCAACACCATTTATAGCATAGAAAATTCAAAATTTCAGCCAAGCACATCATAGAAGATAAATTAAAAAGAAAAAGAATTCAAGGTTTTGTGACTAAAGTTCTGTTGTCAAGGTGGAAAATTCGAACATTTCTTTTGGAGTTTCGGTGTTGTGTTTCGAATTTGAAGTGCGAACATGAGTACTCTGAGTAGCATCCACACATTCTATTAGTCTAGGAAAAGAAGCCTTCGTGTGAAAGGACTGTTGAATTTGCACTATTTCCTCATCTTTGGCATTTTAATGAATTCGGAATATAATTTACCAATTGCTAATGAAAATTTAGCAATAATTCTTGATGCTGTCGATACATCTACATTTATGAAATTGGCAACAGAAGCCAAGTAACCAGCACTAGCATAAAACCTCAATGTAGTTATCAATTGATTTATTGTTGCCACACTATTATTCCTGAAATATCTATATTTCTATAATATAACTAATTATTAAATTCCAAATCATTCTCCATATATGGCAACAAAAATGACACGGTTTCTTTCGTTAAAGGAAATCTTCTGAAAATAATGAGGTTGTCCATTACTTCGAAATAATTTTTTCTCCGAGTAAACGTCTGGGAAATCCAAATTCAATATTGCCAAGTGCATCAAGATCATCATCAAGTAATATCTCATCTTCCAAATCATCCATTATTAATTCGAATTTTATATCAACACAAATAGAAAACACAGTTGTCAACATAGATAAGTTGTCAATCGAATTTGAAGTATTACTTCAATCAACGTTTTAATCGAGCAAATTTCTGCGTTTAGTTTAAACGACGTTTAAGGGCCTTATAATCAACGTTTATTAACGGTGCAACCCGGTTAAGGAATTAAACGTTGTTTAAGAATTTAATCGTTGTTTAGAGAAACGGTGCAAACGGCCATAAAATTTCCTTTTTTCGTCTTCTTTTTTTTATTTCTATGACTCAATTAAACATAAACAATAATTCTATGATATCATACACTCTGTGTTTTGTGTGGTTTTGTTTGGTTAATATTGAATATTTCTTGTAATAATAAAATAAATTGAATTTAAGGTATATCCAGGAGTTTTGTCAAGTTTAAAAACATTTCCTATCTTATTAGGTTATTCAATTTAAAACCTAAATTAACAACATCGACTGAAATGTGTTCCAGTCATAGAAAAATCTTACATTATTGATTTAAGTAACTCTAAAGTTGTTTTTCAGATTTTAAAATGAAGGACGTAATAGACGTTATGGAATTGCAAAGGGGTAAGGAGAAAAAAGCTCCAATTACTGACTACCGACAATTGGATTTTGACAGAGGATTTACCCCAGCAAGATTCATTTTCGAGTGTGGAATAAAATTACATGCACAACCACTAACACTCGCAACAGCTGCTGTACTTATGCATAGGTTTTTCAAATCGGTTGATCACACAAACTATGATTGTTTTGTAAGTACTGTTGGCCCTATTTAGAAATTTTTGGAAATAGTGAAAATAACCATATATTTTGTATTCAGCTGATTGCTGCCTCTTCTTTGTACTTGGCTGGTAAAGTAAAGGATGATCCACTCAAAATAAGAGATATAATAAATGTGGCTCATAATACACTACACAGAGGAAGCAGTCCCCTAGAAATTGGTGAAGAGTATTGGAGTATGAGAGATGGCATTGTTCAAACTGAATTATTATTGATGAGAGTATTAAAGTTTGAAGTATCCATAGTGCACCCACACAAATACATGTTGCATTATCTCAAATCCTTGGAAGGTTGGGTTGGAAAAGAAAGCTGGAACAGTTCACCCCTAGCTAGAACATCTGCTGCTTTCCTGCAAGATTTCCATCATGATCCTAGTATTTTAGAATATGAACCTCAACACATCGCCATTGCATGTATTTCTCTGGCTTTACAAGTCCTAGGTATAAGACTTCCTTTGATGGAAGAAAATGATGAAGTTTGGTTCACCATATTCTGTAAAGACTTACAGAAGGATAAAAATTGGGAAATTATGGAGAAAATCATGGAATCTTACAATCGGGAACTGGAACTGGCATAAGCGAGAAATAGGCTAATTGTGACTTTATTTTGTAAACATATGTACATGAATTTGTCTTGAAAATATATGCAGTATTCATTCACTACCATTTTTTTCGTTTTATTCATGATTAATATGATAAAATCATATTGATGAGAACACATCATTAATTTAAGAAAGAAAAACCTGACTTTCACTAGGATTAAGTAACATTCACCTATTGAAGATGATGCAAAAAATGTGTGGTGGCTAACTACTCATCCTAGTGAAAAGAAGGTAAAGTAATTCCTTTCAGTACATTATTCAATGCTGTAAATTATTTTCACTAAAGAGTTGAAAACAGTATACCAGGTAATTGTTAAAAAATCTGTGATGGAGAGAAAAAAATACTGAAAAAGGAAATCAATAGGTTAAGTTGCAATATTACGTACAGCCGTCAACACAGGGGGCGTAGCTCAGATGGTAGAGCGCTCGCTTAGCATGCGAGAGGTACCGGGATCGATGCCCGGCGCCTCCAAAACTTTTAATTTCAGATTAGATTTTTCCTGCAATAAGACGTATTAATTTCCAGAGTTTGAAGTTCAGATAATGGGCGAGTATGTCTTGTTGTATTGTCTCAAAGAAATTGCCACTTAGAAGGCAAATATTAAAGATTTTCTTTAATCTTTCTTGGCAGAACAAAAAGTATTAGATGGCGAATATATTTTATACAAATATACTCGAGCTTATCAAGAACTCCGTTTATTTTGGATAAAAGAGGGAGTATAAAGGTATCATTTCTAACTCAAAAAATATTACAAAATGAGTAACACTTCATCTTATTCATAGTTTTATCTCTTGAACACTTAATTTTACTTCAGAATTAATTATTTCGAACTGTTTATGAGGTACAAACAATGAAAAGTATATTTTCAAGTTGATAATACCAGTATATCTTAAATGATGATAATACTTGTTCGGAGATAATGTACTTATTTATAACTTTCCTCGCCTTCTGTACCAATTTGAGATGTTACAAAGGCAAGGCCCCATTTCAAATTGGTGAGCATGAACTTCAAGGCTTTAGTCCATTGTTCTTCAGAATTGAGTTGAATCCTGCGAAAAGTTCGTATTACTGGTAAAAACTGTAATCTGCAGCTAAGCTAACAAAAAATTTCAACATTCAGGATTTATACAAGTACATACTCGTAAAAATGTTCTTTTTTGGGAGAGTTTTAACTGTTTTTGGCAAAAAATATTTCAATGCTAATAAGGGTTCCATTAGAGGGATTATTTCTATTCCCTAATTTGAATTTTGAGAAATTCATAAAGACAGAAATAAGTAACTTACTTGATTGAATAACATATTCCATTATCCTCTATCTTTCCTTTGCTGCTATGTATCTTATAGGGGAAAACAAAGGGTTTTCCCTGTTTTGCTAGTTCATCTTGGAACTGCTGAACACAATCCAGAAAAGCAACCATAGCACTATCAAATTTTGTGTCCCACAGATATCTCACACCTCCATTTCCATATAAAGGCAGTTCTTGCTGTTTGCCAATCACCTTAAAAGATTATTCTGTAATGCTGCCTACATTTCAAATACAGGGTGTCCCAGCAAAAGTGTAAGTTTACACAGAAATGTAAGTTCGATTTCACACCAATCCAATATTTCACCATAAACTTCTCTAGATGGGACATCCTGTATATAAATACCCCATTAACCATATTTACCTCAATACGAGAATGGTTACCAAACGGCACAACTCTGTATCTGTCAAAATTGAGATTAATTTTTCTGGCTAACGCTGATAACAGGAGAGCAGCCTGACCCCATGCGGCATTAATTTCTGACCAAGCTACAGGAACTAAAGGCAGCCTTCCCAAACAAAAATTGTTTATGGTACCAAAATGGCCCTTATGCCATATGTGGAATGTAGAGTTGAACACATTTGTTTTCTTCAACTTCTCAAGATGACTTGTCGTGAAGTTCATTGAATTTTGAAGGCTTTGGAAAAAAATTTGATCAAACAGATGGATGAACAAAGGAAATATCCTTACCTTCTTCCGTCATCTTCGATTCGCATCAGATCCTTAGAGTGTTTGGCATGCTCTTTATAATATTTTTTTTCGTTCTTCTCTAATTGTTCAGCAAATTCTTTCTGTTTAGCAATGGCCTCTTTTAATTCTATTTCTTCTACATTTATAGACTCCAATTCTTTCAAGAAATTTGCTTCTTGAGCCTTCAACTCAGCCAATTCTTTTTCTAAGTCACCTAATTTTAGTTCTTTCTTGTCATTCTCTAACCTGTCAATGATAATTGAGAATTTGAATCAGAGACCTAATTAATAGTAAAATAAATAAATAGGAGTAAGCTGAAGCACAAGCCTAACCTATTCAAATATGCCTCATAATCCTTCAGATCTGTTTGTTTCATTTCTATTTCCTGTTCCATGATTTCCATCATATAATCTGCACATTCCTCACACAACGGATGGTCTATATTAGAATTTCCAGAAATTACATCAAACAATTGTGTGTAAACCTAGAAATGTCAATAAGAATGAAGTAGTATATTCAAAATTTCAATTTTTACCCTTGCTTTATGACTAGGAAGAGAGGTATCATCATCTTCATCAGATACCAATAAAAATCCATTAACACCGTTACCAGATTCTGATAATCTGAAGGGATGAACATAATTATCGAAACTGGCAATTTGTGATTCCAAATCCACTTCCGCATTGCTGTGTACTGGTACTAGAACAAGTAATTGTAAAATTGAAACAAAAGATTATAATACAATGGACTCACAATTCAGTTCTGCCTTTTCATGTTCACTTATGTTACTAAATGAATCATCCAGAGCTAAGGGTTGTGAGCATCTTTGGCACGTGAAACATACAGAAGTTCTTTCCTCCGACATTTTTTCGTTTTTATAGTAGAGATATCCAAGAAAAATACGAGTTGAATAATGAGCAAATACTAATCAGCTGTTATTTTTATGTTTATGTTTTACACACGACCTACGATTTGACAACGTCAAGTTATTTATTCTTTATCTTGTAACAAGTTCTAATCGACCGATTTTTTATGACACTGCTTAATATATCACACATCACTAAGAAAGTGTTTTGAAGAATCGTTATTTCTAATAATTTTCAGATGAAAACATGGTCAATTTTATTTTGTTGGTAAATAAAATGCAAAGTTATTCTGTCATATTTGCTGTAGTTCATTTGTATCCTATATTTACATGTCAAAATAAAAATTGAAAAAGGTTAATTTGGCCAGAGGCTGTCTACTTTTACATAACATTCGTATTTTTCCATTTTAGTAAAACATGCATCCAAAATTAGGAGAGAAAACTCCTGCTCCAAAATATGATTATTTTTCAAAGCCAGATGGTGAAGATGTACCGAAGAAATTATGGTACACCCTGCAGCCAGCCGCAGCATCTGCATTTGCACTGTCCACTATAGATGTAATGTTAATGACTAAACCAAAAGGCTATGTCAATATTTTGATGAGATTTGGTTACGTTAGTTTCCCCATCATTGGATGTACAACAGCATTCGTGTTGACAAGTAATTTTCTGGGATCCCTAAGACAGAAATCAGATCGATTGAACTGGGCAGTAGGAGGTATGGCAGCTGGAGGAGTCGTTGGCTTATGGAGAAGAAAACAGATCACAGGATGTTTGTGTGCATTAGCGTTTGGTTTCCTTGGCTACATGAGGAAGTATGGAGCAGATAATGGCTTTGTAATCTTTCCGGAAACTAGAAGCCACTTCAGTTTGAGATCAGCTGGGTATGATTATACTCTCGCTAAAGATGTTCCTGGAAATTATACCAAAGGGCCAGCAAAGGCAGAAATGTAGGACTCCTTGTGAAATATAGTTCGACTTGATCATTGTAAAATATTGAAGGTATTAACAAGTGTTTTTGTTTAATCTGTTCACTCGTGCTAGTAAAAGATTTATTGAAATACTGGAAATCTTTTCAGGTAGACTTGGAGTGAAGTAAATACTTCACAATTGTCTCCCTGTTTCTATAAGAGAAACCTATAATTTTCTAATTTCCATTCCTCAAATTTTTTTCTTAAAAGTTGATAATATCAATGATAGTCAGTTTTTCACCATCTAGAATTTAAATATGAAAAAAAAAAAAAAAACATGATACTATTGTGGGGATAGAGTTTATTCTCCAAAGATCAACAAACGATACTTTCATTCAGAACATAAGTGTTATATTGATTATTGCACAAACGGTCTAGTTTTTCAGGTTTATAATGTACTTTGGGAAATATATGCTCCTATATGAAGATAAATATGGCAAATTGCAGTCATGGTTAACTTTATATATTGCACAAATGACCTAGATATAATTATGTTTATCAGTGATGAATCCAACCATTTTTTCTCGTATTGAATGTGTCTGTGGATTCAAACTGCAATTAATTGGAATTTAATTCCAAATTCTCCTCATCATCCGAATACTCTTCAATGATTTCTTCTATTACCTCTTCTTCCTCGCTCTCTTCACCCTAAAATGTTAAATCACCAATGTACAGAATCACAATTGTTATTTAAGAGAACAAACAACACTAATGAAATTAATTTTGAGTACTTGCAACAAAAGTCTGTCCTAATCTAATTGATCGTAAATTTAGTTCATACTGAATTATAATCCTCCAAAAAAATATACCTCAGGATCAGCGTTATGTGTAAGGACCCCATTTAATAATTCTGCGCCCCCATTCTGATTTTGTATTTCACCCGGTTGGATGCTATGCCTTTCTCTTTGCACCTCCAGGCCTCCATTTTCTTCCTCTTCCGACACTTCTATCTCTTCCTCTTCGTACTCAACATCAGACTCTTCCTCAGAAATCTCTTCTTCTTCCTCCTCTTTATCATCGTCTTCGAAAGATCTGGTACGAACGTTAATAACAGAGCCTTGGTTGGAACCAGACAAGATAGAACTACCGCTGTCTTCACTCGAGGATTTTGCATTCGTATTCAACAAAGGTTTACCAGTTCTAGAAGATGGTACTTCCGATGTTGTTCGATGCTTTTCAACAAGATCAGGAGCAGCTTCAGTTCTTTTGGATTCAAGCGAATCTACGTTTTCTCCCGACTCGATTTTTACTTCTTGTTCTTTTTTTGGCACACTTTTCTCTTCTTTCTTCGTTTCTTCAGTCTCCTTTTCAATAATTTCCAATATTAGTTCTTCTGGTTCATCTTTTTCGACGATATTTATATCGTTAGCAACCGTTTTATATGAAGCCATCTCTACTTCTTGTTTTGGCACAATTTCTGTCTTGGCGCTACTACTATCTATACATTCAATTGCTTCTTCGATGATGTGGTTGATTTCTTCTTCGAGGATTGGTTTGTTATCCTCGATTGCTTCTTTAGTTTCGTTACTTTGAACGTTCAAAATATCCCCGACTTCGAGTTCTTCTGTAAATAATCAATCAATGATTTTTCCGTTATTGATCGATTTCTAGAATAAATGTAGACATTGGTTCGATTATGAGTTATGTTTTTGCTTGTGGAGAGTGCGACAGTGGAGTAAATGGGTTAAAAAATTCAAACATGATCTTACTACCGTATTACCATTCTGCAATGCACAACCTGTTAAAGTGTATACCGGAGAATGTATGTTGCGATCTTAGGGTACAAACGGAACAAATTTGATTCATTTTCTCAATGGACATAATTTTCCACATTCATGTATCAAATTTCTTTCAACGCACCTTCATTTTAATGAATTTATCCACGAAACCAAAAACTGACACTTGTTTCGGTGTTGCAGTAGCATCTTCAGGTGGTTTTCCTTCGCACACCTGAGGATGTTACTGTGATAGCGAAACATGTGTTCGTGTTATTCAGTTTTTAGTTTGATTCACGCAGTCATTTCAAAAAGCAACGTTCAACATATGGAAAAAGGATTTTTCGTTTGAAGCTCTTGGGATTCCACACTCAAAGCACATAAAACATACCTTGTTGACTGACCACTCGGACGAAACATAATTCAATGAAAAAAATAAAAGTAACAGATATTTTATTCACAGCTTCAACTTACAGGATCTCACTATCAAATATATCTTGCATTTATTCTAGAAATAACAAATTTAAGGAAACGGTTTAAATCTATAGCATATATAATATAATAATTGCAGATTTTTGCCAACAACTAACATTACAATAAGATATAATCTGAAGGGAATCTCGAATATCTACTGGTGTAAATTATACAATAATTGGTCATATCCCCGTTTCAAAACTTACCATTTTCGAGACTTATCAGCGATAGCGTCATTTTACCAGCCAACACCACAGCGGTGTCGTCGTTCGATGCGTTTTTCTCCGTTTCCGTGGCGGAGTCTGCCACCAAAATTTGAGATTGTGCCGGCAGAGTTCTATCCAGGTAGATTTCCTAAAATATTTATTCAGGATTTGGGCATCATGTACCACGTGAACAATTGAAATTTGCTGCCAAATATCGAGGTTAAAAAATTTCGGAAATTTTACATATTGATGGTTGATAACCCATCAAATTGTCTTAGTGTTCACAATAGTCGAGAAGGGATAGTTATTGCGATACGGATATCTGTAAAACTCCTCCAGAGCCAAGAGAATTGGCAATTACGGCGACGTAGCCGAGGCCAGCAATCAGGCGAGATGTTCATAAAGGAACGTGAGGTCGACGCAAAAATGCACCTCTGCACTGTCTATTCCATCGCCTGCTTGCTTACCTCGGCAGTTTCGACTATAATAGACAGCGTGGTACATACATAAACTATTATGGAGTTCAAGTAATTTTTTTATGTATCTATTACAAACATGTAATGTTTCTAGGGTTGAACAAGTTGATAAATCTATAAAATCCCATTGGAAAACCTTGATATCCGACTAAAATTTTCATGACTTGAAACAACTATCTAATCAAGTGATAAAATTGAGTTTATTGAGCCATTTCAAGAGACTGGACCGGACCTGTATCGAATTCAAAATTAGCTAATAGGTAGAGATCTAAATTCAAGAAAACTATCTTATTGAAATGCCATCTTCGGGGCTCTGAGAGGATAAAATAAACAATCAATGAGAACTCGAAAATCAGTATCTCTAAGGTGTTTTCACACAAACAAAACAAAAATATGAACAAAATTATCAACATTTACCTGAGGGTAAACAAAGTTTAATGTAGAAAATTAGAAAAAGGTATTCATGGATAAAAAAAGAAGAAACACAACAAAATCACAATCTTGAGAATCTCGAGCAAACCATGAAATAAAATGTTTCAAATTGAGAGAAAAGATACTAGTTAAAAAAAGGGAATCTCTTGAATTGAAATATTGAAAATTTGTTCTCAATTGGAAACATTTTTATTTCATTATTTACTGAATCGATGTTTCCCAACATTGTTATTTTTTGTATTTCTCTTTTTTTATATCTATGAATAAATTTTTCAACTTCATCGTTTTTATATGGTTAATACTTCAATTAATTCGAGTTGTTTTTGGATTCGTGATATGTATACAAACCTTGGGAGGATCTACTTTTTCTATCACTGGCTGAGGGACAGAAGGAAGAACGGAAGAATTGGCGGACTGCCATTTTTTCCCATCTTCGCAGCTCTCGCTGGTTTCCATTGCCATTATCTTAACCGAAGGTTTCTCATCTTTCTTCACACTTCCGTTGGAAAGATTGGCGCTGTTCAAGCATTCCTCCTATATTTCAATGGGGAAAAAATCGAAGAAATTAACGGAAAATGAATTGATGAAAGTTCCACTAATAAAACATATACCATCACTACGAATAAAAAAAAATGAAACGAACAGAACAACACATCTAGCATGGCGAAAATACGAAATTAAAAAAACGACGCCCATAGAAATGAAAAAGAAATCTCAAAAATTGCCCACTACAGCAAAAGCCTAAACAAGGGGTAAGTAGGCAAATTTCATTCCGGGTTAGGGATACGTTTCAAGTGACAACGGGTAACGACAGGTTGTTACCTGTGCGACCTCGCTAGACCCTCGTCTGGCCTCGATTTCTTGGTCAACCTCTTCCAATAGGGCTGACATGGCATTTACAACTACGGAGAAAGAATTGAACTGCTAAATGATCACAATCAGTCAAAGGGAATATTCGATATTTATCAGCGATAAAGTATGCGGATTGAAAGATGACAGCAAATTTTATGAGGAAATTCAGGTGTCAAGCTTCCAATCATCCGAAACACTGGTTACTGCAGGAAATGGCAGAAGAGGTGTCTTGTTCTGCCTGAGAGTAGTGGTACCGCCAAACCTATGATGTTCATGCATATTTTTTATCTTTATTTTTCCCACTGGCTTTGATCTTATGTTTCTATCTATTTCGAGTTATTCAAATTGATGAAACAAAAGTTGTGGCCACGCTACAGTTCGTAATTTTGAATCTATCGATGCGAAATTGTTGCCAAACTGTCGAAACTATCCTATTCATATTACGAAACACTAGCGAATTGTCAAAATCATTGGTTGCCATTGGTTACCGTCGGTAACCAACGGCAACCAACGATTTTGACAATTCGCTGAATTAATTCTAACCTCGAATCCGTCTCAAATTGCGCGGCTAACATATCAGAGTCTTACCTTGAGCGTTCAACGGCAAACAAAAAAACAGAAAGAAAACCAAAAGACCTTCGGGCGGGAGGGGAGAGTTGGGATACTACTGAAAAGCAAAGCCAAGCTGCTAGTGCGGGCAGGAGGGAAATGCAACCTGTCACAAGGTCGCACCTGTAACTTAAGGGGCACTTTGGCCATTTGGGCCACCACCCTTTCCATAGCCAACTCGGTCTCTTGCAGACGTCGACGCAGCTGATCCAGCTCCACATCCCCTGTGGAACAAACACAAACTGCACTACAACCTCTACTGAAGGCAGAAACTGTCTTCTCGTTTCAACAACAGAAAAATATCATAGAATCCCTCCTGTGCAACACTAGACAGTGACCTGACGATTTCCTGGACTTCTACTGAATATTCTAAGCAAGAACTAAACATTCCCATTTCACCTGCTCGGATCTCATAGAAATATAGCCCATTCACTTTCATAAAAGCAGTCGGAATAATTTCTTACGTTTTCGGAATTGGTACGGAGTAAGGTTGGTACACATGAAATGTCGTTAATATCAAAACGACGTTGCCACAACCAACTCATATTTTAACACTGCAAAAATGCCGAAAGTGCTTGTTAGAAAGCAAAGGAATATAATTTTCCTGGAATCTTCGAAAATTTACCAAAAAGATGGTGTCAGTTAAAAATTCTTCATGACCGAACGGTTGTGCCGAGATGGATGAATGTTTCAGATGTACTACTAGAAGAGTTGCTTTTTCAGGATATGTATCACATTTAGATCTACGATAATTTTCCTGGAAGATTCTCAAAACCTAAAAATGTTTTGACAAGCGTCACAACCTCACATTTTTGAACTATACAGTGTGACAGGTGTCAAATTTCCGGGCCAACCGACTGGTTTTATAAAAATATATGGACTATTGGACCATATACGATCCCCTACTCCTACCGATGAGGTGGATCTGCCGATACAAGAATGAAATCCAGGAAATCGTTTGATGAAAATTCGTGTACTCAGAATGAAGATGTTGAAGGGACATGTGAATGATAAAGATTAATCTGATTTTGTGCGGAGTAAAAAAAATTGATAACGAATGGGATGCCGATTGAAAAATAAAATAAAGGGAGCAGTGATGCTTATGATACTTATGGGTATAATTTTGATATGATCATAAACGAAAGACACGTAGTAAGATGTTATGATAATTCAGAAGAAGGAATAAGTCACAAAATTATTATGACAAGTGACAAGTAATCAACAGATTATCCTAGAGGACACAGGATTAATTTAAAAAAGGAAACAAATATCACATATAAAAACAGATTCTAAAGTACTAAAAAACTGTTATAAATCGTCTAAGGATAACCTGTTTGTAGAAAAATTAAATGAAAGATGATTGCTAAGTGTCATATTAAACATAGAGGTGGGTAATTATGTTAATAGCCAACAATCGTAAGCGAAACTTACTTGTATCTCTTTCTTTCCATCCTGAGACAGCATGAATTAATTGAATTTTAATATAAAAGGAGTAAAAATTAATCACTTTTTGCTACATTGTTTTTACACCGAATCATTCTATTTAAAACACTTGTACATATATGTATTGTAGATATATATCCATAAAAAATAAAGAAATGTTAGCTTACCGAGCTTACAGGAACCAGCGTCCCTGGAACCCCTAGAACCGTTCTCAGTCAACATTTCCTTCCGGAAACGAGGATCTAGATCCATCTTGCTATAGATTGTATCAGTTTCTGGATGCTTTTTGCAGATTATCTGTAACATATAATAATTCCCCTTGGCTGATATTCCAAATAACAGAAGATGATAGGAAAAAAAAAATAATAGACAAAAACATGTAAAAAAAATAAAGAGTAAAGGGGATATTTAAAACGAAACTCACTTTCATAAGTGTGTAAGTAAAGAAAATAACGATTCCTATGGTGTAAATCGGCATTATAATTCCCATGCTTCCGCTCCCCTGCTGCTTAGAAGGAGGGACCATGTGCCCAGGGCCTCCCATGGTAGGTCGCATACCAGGAAGTGGACCTGGCTGAAAATATAAAACGAATTTGCAGTCCTACAATTTGAAAATATAAACTCCATACAGTCATAAGTCCAAGCAGTAGGTTAGATCGAAATATCAGATTTTCTTAGATTCAGAAAAACTGATGATAACCAATATTTTCGTATAATCAAACTACGCTAACCCGTCCCTGTCTTCCAACGATGCTGATCTAACCATGCTAACCTTCACGTGACGTAATTTTGGACGTGTGTTCTGTTCTCGTCTGAAATTATACGATTTACGACAAGATACACGACAAAATTCATTCGGCTCTCTAAAACAAACAGAGTCGAATGAATGGTAGCAACATCAAGTATTCATGGTGAGTTAAATTAATATGAATGAACTAATTTGAACGATAAGGTTTCTAAGCTAATTATTTTTCGGTTTATCGCTAGCCTATCGAATGGGGTTTTATCATTCATCGTTCAACCACCAGCATTGCGAAAATTTGTGAGTATTTTCGGTGTTTCATATTCCCAAGTTTTCGAAAACCGTTGATGCGTTGTCGTTCAGCACAATGATCCACAACAAACTGTTTATTTTAGCAGAGACAAGCTTGAGCGTTCGTCTCTGTTATTCGGTTAAAATATACCAGGGATGTAGTTAGCTTTTCAGGGTTCAAAGTGCGGCTTTTTCGATCTGATTTTCCATTGGTTAAATGAAATTGTTATTTTGTAAGAAGCGAACTGCGATACCTGGACGATAACAAGATGACTAGATTACAAAATTTCAAGTATTCAGAATCTGTTCAATTTTTCCCACATCACCTTCATTCGCAGCATGACAAAGCAACAATAGCAGATAGAGGTAGTTATAAATTAATGATTTCGCCTATTCCAGGTGCTAGAATCGAATCGATGGCAGTGATAAGATAAGAAGAAAAATCGTATTCGACGGGGATTGTCCATCAAGGGAATGTTCAGTCGATTTTAATCATTGCATGTTGTTGATTTACAATTTGACGATTAATTATCCTAAAGAAAAGAAATTACGATGCTGTCGACGAAGAATAAGCTACTGCTGTGCCTGGTGTTGGTGAGTATTGGATTGATAATTGCACAGGGACGTACCGAAGGTATTTTCCTTAGGCTATACGCTTTAAGATATTACAGTGATTCTACTTTCGGCAATTAAATTCACTGTATCTTGGGGAAGTGATGTATCTGAATTATTTGGGAAACATTCTAGATAAACTGTCACGGTCGAAATTTGTCTGTGTTTTCGTTCCAATTCCACCTTTTTGCTAATGTAAATTATTTTGTTCTCAAGGACAACGTGGGCTTCACCATGATGATTGTATTGTTTTTTCCTTACATTAACGGCATCGGCGGATCTCAGCTCTATCAGGGATCTATAATGTCGGTAATGTCGTTCATCGGACTGATTTGGAACCCTATGATTGTAAGTAGTACATTTAGACCTGTGCATATTGATTGATCTAACCGCTTCTATGTTCACTAGGGCAGTTTAGGCGACAGCTACGGCAGAAAGATCATCCTCCGAAGAATGACCATGATTAGTGCCATTTCGAACGCCATGCTCCTCGTGAGCGATTCACTCGCTTGGATTTTCGTGGCCAGGGTCATGTCAGGTAAGTTGAATAGAACGTTGCATGATTTGATCCACTCCAGAGTTCTGTCGCTATTTCAGCCTTTGGGGGACCGTTGATACCTGTTTTGGCAACTGCCGCTAGCGAATTTCTGAGCAAGGAAGAGCAATCGTCTTATTTCGGAAAACTACCCGCTGTCATGGCCATAGCCTTCATAGGAGGATCACTGGTTGGTGGATTCATAAGCGAATTACCGAACGGTTTCACCTTATGTTTTCTACTGATGGTTGTATCCAATGTGACGAATATAGGTGAGATTTAATTGTATATAGTATGTCATATTCATCAGCTCATATTTGGAGAGTAGAGAATATCGGTATACACTACTTTCGTAATTACCGAGAAGAAGAGGGAAAATTAAGCTGATTTAGAGGGTTGGGAAATTGCTAACACTATCGTGTGAGCAAACAGCTACATCTGAATAAGGGAAGACGAATAACTATAGAGTACTGTCCTATAGAGCTATGGGAAACGACCGGAAAAAGCTTTTTTTTACGTTTTACCAAACACAAAGGCAAACAAATTCACGATCACAGAATAAACTCCCGCCAGATTTTTCTTACAAATACAGGTTAACTTCAGTTTAACAAGAGTGAGGTTAGAACATAGAACAAAGGGGGATGGCTAGCAACATAGAATATACAATACTATACTCAAAGGCTACCATAGACCTATTAAACATATTAATATGTCTATGGCTAGCACCTATTCGACTCATAGAGCGAAGAGTAGTGTTTCTGGCCTCGGTATATAAAAAAATCATTTTATTATGGCTTTTTGACAGTTCAGCCCGAAAGGTGGTTCTAATAATTGCCTGCTAGTCTCAATATGCTACATTGGAAATGACATTGACAGCCACTGTCACCCAGTTGTAGGGAATCAGTTATAATTTAATGATTCATTAAAATTATAATCGAACACTAAACCATATAACCCAGTGAAACATTCACGATAATGCTTCGGTGTTCATTTCAGCTGTAAAACCAATTAATCTTTCGGTTTTTTTTTCCAGGCGTGGTCTCGACCCTGCCCGACACCACCAGACCGCAAAAGAAAGAAGAAGAATCCCTCTCGATCCTCAAGATCGCCGACAGGGAGGTGAAGAACATCGTGGTCAAGCTGAAAAACGTCAAATGGGCCGAATACTCGGACATCTTCTCCGTCAAGCTCAGCTTCGAGCTCGGCTGCTCCCTCTTCATCCGCTCCATCGGGCCGACCTTCGTAGAGTACGGAGTGCAGCGTAGGTCCATGGGTTACGTGTTCACCCTCCTCAGCGTGTGCACCATAGTCGCGAACATAGTGGTGGAGAGCCTCAAGAAAACCGTATACGCCGGGGACAGTCTGGGAGGAAAGAGGTTGTTCCACGCGGCCGCGCTCTACGTGACCACCGCTCTGATGATGAGCTTCTCGGACAGCCTGTATTTCTTCACAGCCGGACTTATACCGATGGCGGTAGCCAACACCATCTCCGGCAGCACCTTCACGGAGGCCCTGATGGCGAAGGCGTCGGACGCGGACAGGGGCGGGGTGAACGGGGCGTTCGAGAGCATCACCTCTTTGTGCGGGCTCGCCACGCCACTGGCAGCCGGATTCCTGTCGGATTGGTACGGTAACAAATTCGTGTTGCAGATGGCGTTGTTGCCCAGCTCCCTGGGACTTTGGCTCACTTACAAAAGATTATAAAAATGCCTGTGATAAATAAAGTATTTTTTAGTTTTGTTACGTACTAATTTGCGTTCATATTACATATCGAAGAGTATGGGACCGTATCTTTTTTGGAACATTCCGCATAAAAAGAATGCTTCTATCGAAGAGTAACACTCTTTGTACTCTAGTAAAAACAAGAGTGACAGATCTCTCTATGGACACTTCTACTTTCCATAGATCTATCTAAGAATGTAAGCTAATCTGTGACCATAGACATGGAGAATCTATGTCTATGTCTGTGACATAGACTATGCACTATGACACATAGAACTATAAAGGAGGCATAGAATAATGTGCTATGACACCTGCATTGAGAGGTTAAACCATAGACCAAAGATTCTCCTTTTTATTCTCTTCGCCCATAGATCATCTTAAATCATTCACAGAAATGATAGGGACCTGAACATAGACCCATATTCGGTGAGTCAAATTTACTTTCACCGTTTTATATGCCGAATAACATTTTGGCCCTATAAAATATGGTGTAATTGACTGCACTACGACAGCCTCCGTGGGAAGTTGATTCGAAATCGAGCGCAATTTAACGCAATGTATTTTTATTCGAATTATTCGTCGAAGACAGGGGAAACTTGCTTTCCTTCCGAAAATAGACGGTCAGCAAGGAACAAACTGGTTATTTCGGGAACGCCACGTTAGAGGTGGTTATTATTTTTCGTTGATCTATATAATTGGCATCTTGTCTAGGACTTGCGAGGATCCATGCAACGCGGAACGATTCGCAGATTTTATTGCCGCCATAAAGGATCAAACGACGGTTCTAGGAAAATGCGAACCTTCTGGATGCGTTTGATTTTAGATTATTTTTATACCAAACAGTTTCTTGACTGATTTAATTCCGTACAACATCCTGTTTGGAATATCCGTATCTTCAATTCCGAAAAATTTAGCAATCAGCATTCGGGGCCATTGTAATCAAAGTCATCGAGATTGATTCGGTCATAGACTTATTTTTTATATTAATCGATGGATTTGGATTTCAGTTTGTTTATATCCCACTTTATGGAAAATTTCCCGAAATTCTATCGATGTTGAGAGAAAATTGGTTTAGGTACAATCATTTTTTATTAAATAAGTACCACGTACGTACCCATATTATCAGTTCAACTTTATCGAAATAATTTTCATTTGTCATCGTGTTAATGCGATTGAATCGACATCAAATGATATCACAATTAATAAAACCAGTTGACACCGAGACAAGTTCAGCTGCTGCCCTTGTCCTAATTCCTATTTTTACCGTGAAATATTTTTAGTTGGACAGGCTAATTTAGATCCGAATTCCACGGATCGTAATAAATGCAACATTAAATTATTTTTTTGATTCCGCCATTCCATGGAACCCGCCCTCCAGTAATTTCAATCATGCGTTCATTCCTTTCACGAAAAGTCCGATATATTAAAGTTATATAATTAACTAAAATTTCGTATAGTGTCGCAGACATTTGGTTCATATCACAACGATCAACCCTTGACCCGATCGACTTATTTTGACGGTTAAAAAAACAATTTCCACAGAGATGAAACTCACCGTTCCGTCGATTATTTTCGGATGTGGACGAGTAGGCTTTGCCTGAGGTATTGCCCTTCCTCTTTCTCTGAAAGCTGGATGGATCATCTCAGACCGCACTAAGGGAGATCTCTCTTGACGAACACCTACAATAGGAAAATATGTTCAGTTCTGAGATTATGTTTGGGATGGAGATAAACATGCAAGAGAAAAACAACATGTTTAGGTGGTTTAGAAGAGAGGACACTTGAAAAATTAAATTCAAAGACACATCCACAGAGTGTTAAAAATATTTGGATGATATGGAACTTTTAGGTTTACACTGTATGTGTATATGACCAAATCAATCAGCTTTTCATCCGAAATCAGATGAAAAATGGCGTAAGAGTGGCTTGATACAAAACATGAAAAGAATCGAAGAATAACTTATTTTATATTAAAAAATTTCTTATTAGTTTTTTCCTGATAAAGGAGTGTAGGTAAGTTTAGGTAAATTTAAAGTAATATGACACATGGAATCATTGGACACAGAAGGAAAAAATAGTCTGTATCAGCTAAAAATGCTTCTGTTCTTTTCTGTGAGTTCAACCCTTTGCCCAATCATTGTCAACACCGTGACCTGAAGAAATTTTCATGTATCACTGAAGAGAATGTTCAACATACAGAAAATCTCATCTGAGCAACACAAGCCGAGGTTAGTAGAAAAAAAAGCACAAATGTTAATCACTTAAAACACCACCCCTCCCTTACTGTCAGACACATTCCTAAGGGTGACCATATGGGGAACTCCCAAGCGCCAAGGTTGCACTCCAAAATTATACTTGAGGCAGAGAGAGCCGTTCAGAGATCGGATCTCGTCCAAAATCTGCTTGGTTGTGTGTCCTAGACGGACCTGCTCCTGCAGGACCATGGACACGTCTATGCCACAAGTCCTGTATACTTCATCCTGGCAGATGTTTATTATCTGCCGACCGGTAAGGGGTGCTGTGACCCCCACCTGTTGTCTTATGATTTCTCCACAGAGTTCCGACATTATTTTGATGGTGTCTACATCGGTTTCGGATAGGACGTAGCAGCAACCTGGAGGTGCAGAATCGTGCATGAAAAGACATATCTCTGCAGCAATTAAACTTTTCCTTATATAAACAGTGTAATATGACACATTTTTTATACCCATTCACACGTAAAAATATAATATGTGACATTAGATATCTAGTGATATACTAGATACTAGATGTACATTCACCTGTTGTCTTGTCGATGGCACTAGGTTTTATTTGTTGGTTTGCTGAGCCAACAAGCATCGGATAAAATATCTTGGGCCATAACACTGCAAAGCATGCTACCACTATCACCATGATGATCATCGTTTTCTTAGGAGTGAAATCGTTTTCCATTTTCGTTGGATTCATGTAGGAATCACTCACTACACTCGATCGATGGTATCGCTCAGTCATTATGAAATTTTAAAACGTTCAAATAAACAAGACACACCACACAACCTAACACTAACAAAAACACACTCGAACTGAAATTACGAAGTTATTGACGTAAGAGGACAGCAAAATACAGAAATAGCAACGAACGGAATTAGATCAAGATCGAAAAATGACACAGGACTGCCTTCTATCGGTTGCACTTCAGGTATTTCTTTGAATTATGATTCCTTTGTTAAGTAACATGACATAAAATAAGAAAAATTAATTGAATATTCAAAAATTCAAATACATATAACAATAAAATATCCACAGCTCAGAATTTTTCGACAAGTCGTCAATAAAAACAATCCATGCGTTTTTGTCGACTAGAGAATTGATCTATCAATTTTTGGCTCTACTAGTCTCTGGCTCTACCAAAGAGGAAGTCAATCTTTGGCTCTACACATCATTTTTCCTGCAAAGAGAGTAAAGAAGAAGATCTGACATTATAGTTGAGTGCAGTCTATGTTCTGTGTCTTGTACTGAAAATCTTCGTATTAATTTAATTATTTGAATAGTAAAAACTACTAAACTTTCAATCAGTCTCTGCTTTCAACGTTCTTTGCACTTTAGTCGAACTCTCCAAAATTACGGAGAAATAGGAAAAAACGTGAGTGTTTCATACGGATCACCTTTGCCATGGAACAAAAACCGAAAGAAGTTGTTGATCAAGATCTACAAGAAGAAGGGCAGTTTGTTGTTGATGATGTCAGTAAAATAATAAAAGATGCTATAGAAAATGTTATAGGAGGAAACGGTTACCAACAAACCAAAGTAAATAATTGGACAACAGCTGTAGTAGAAGCTTGTACTTCTGAGTTGACAAAGCTTATGAAGCCTTACAAATATATTGTTACATGTACGATCATGCAGAAAAATGGAGCAGGCTTACATACCGCAAGTTCATGTTATTGGGACAACAATACTGATGGTAGTTGTACCGTTCGTTGGGAAAATAAAACAATGTTCTGTATTGTATCTGTGTATGGTTTAGCTATATAATTGTCTAGATGAAATAAATAAGCAGCACTGTTTCATATTTATGGTAAAGTCATTATTTTATTCTGTTGAGCTTATGATTCAAGTATTCAATTATTTTATTTATTCTAGAATATATTTTTCAATTATGTATTCAGTAAATTACCAGGTCTAATGAATAGATTTCTAACAAGTTTCAATGTGATAACCTTATGTTTAATGAATCAAATAAAAAGACATTAGTTGTCACTGTATTGTTTGATACCTAATATATTAAAAAACATGATCTTATAAAAATAGTTATAAAACCTTAGGACATACTCGTGAAGCATTTTTTATTTCTTCTCTAATAATCGACTAAGTAATTCATTTCCTTTCTCAATTGCGTTTATAAGTCTTTCCCTTTGTTCCCACTTTTTCTCTTCAACCTTTTCTCTTTTCAAGGTACCTCTTTCAATTGATTTCACTATTAGAGAGAGGTTTTTATTTATTTCTTCTGTATTTAGTTTGAAAATTGTTTTGGATACAATTTCTTCAGGATCCATTTTTGAACTACCATTATCACACATTTCTTCAGTGGTCAATTTTGATTTTTTGGGGGGTGGACTAAAAAAAAATTAATTTTTTCCTTGAAGAATCATTCATATTAAACTCACCTTGAATCAATTCTGTCCATGTCTGTATCATTTTGACTTAATAGTGATAATATCTCCCCTATTTCTCTAAAAATACATTGATTACAATAACAATCACTATTTTCACAAAGATATATAGAGTAGGTTGAAAGCAAACTCACGACTTGTTATTAAGGACTGCATTCATAGTCATGCCTCAAGATGAGGTTTTATCTGTCCGTTTAGCTATCACCCTTGGGACCCACTCATGTGAGTGAGTTTGGATGGTACACTCACTTGCAAAGGCAAACTATGAATACTGCCTCAAGGGAATTGTCATCCTGTAATACAGGAATCTTTTACCGCCATTGATATGAAGGTTATTTGGGGTCATATATTTACTTTTGCTTTCAACTATTTGTAATAACGCAAACAGGCTTCTAGAAAATAATTACTTATCAAATGGCGCAGCAAAGGAATTAGGTTTTCTTTTCCCTCCAACAGAAACTCTCACTCTATATGACCTTATTAAACTTTTCCATTTACTCTCAACCTGCTGAAGTTCATAGTGGAAACCATTGATTCCAAGTTCCTCATTTATTAATTCCCACATATGCTTCATTGATTTTATTTCTGATCTTAGTACTCGTGGTTTCAGTTCCTTATACTTATCAACAAGGATTTTTGTTGCCATATTCGGCCAAACAGCAGTCAATCTTTCCCTAGATGTTACATTGGATTCTCCAAATTGCTCCCTCTTCACATCATCCTTCAGAATAACAATTTCTTCAAGATTATTCTGTTCAATATCATTTGTCAGTTTTAAGAAAGTATCATCAAGTACACGAATCATGCTTCCTTTTTTCGTAGAAATGTCACCTGTTACTCTGTACTCTTCCCCGTCTAGGAAATAAAAACATTCGTTTATAATTCTATAAGAATTGGGTCATGTTAGTTATGATATGGGGTATAACTTAAACCATATAAAGAAAAATACTTACCAGATGAGTTCAATATATAATCGCCATCCTGAATATCCACAAATTCCACTGGAATAATTTTATATTCTTTTCTTTTTTCCATTTTCCCTAGCTCCTAAAAGTAAAAAATATATTATTGTCATTTTCTTGCTTTCAAACATTGGTGGAGAAGTGTTATTATTATTCAAAATCATCATCTTTTTGCCACCGAAGATACAAGGGGTTTTGGTTTTAGCACAGAATTCGAATAGTGATCTGAACATTCCTACATCCGCTGTAGATCCTCATCTACCATGATCCCTAGATCAAGTTTGGATCGAGTTCAGTTCTGTAGATTAAAACTCAAACTTGGCTGTTTTTCAAATTATTGTCGAAGAAAATGAATCTTGCAGATATTAAATGAACATACAGATGAAAATTAATAACTTACTGAATCAAATTATTACTTCCTGAATAATTATCACGGATATCCAACCTCAAATATGCACAGTTTTTATCTATGACAGAAAAGAGTATTCGGGATTCGAAGCATAGAAAAAAATCTAAACCATAGAGTACGAGTTTTTGACATTTGGATGTTTATTATTCTGTAATCTTTAATCAAAGAGTAATAAATCAGCTTTGATTATCTGCTGTATTTTGATTTTGTATTATTTTCAATTTCCATAACGTTATAAAAAATGAATCCCCTTACGTAAGTATAAATAATCTGAAACCGAATAAGAATGAAAATTAACGTATATTTTACAGAAATATGAAAAATGTCACTAAACTTAGTGAACGAGAATTGCAAAATAACAGCAAATCTTCATGGCATGATCAATATCGAGATAGTGCATGGATTTTTATTGGTGGCCTACCTTACGAGTTAACAGAAGGTGATATAATCTGCATATTTTCTCAGTAAGTTGTTAAAAGTATTCAAAGGGGACTGTGCCCTGGGGAGTCGACATATGATTAATAATTCAGGAATCAGTGCTTGATTGCACCCACATCAATTTGTTTTGAATATATTCCTGAATGAAGTTTTATCTGGAAATCAAGTAAAGTCAAATCCTTACTTAGACAATCCTTTGTGGAACTAATAAACGTTTTGTAGTTCTAAAAATCTTTTTTTAGGTACGGGGAAATTGTAAATATAAATCTTATAAGGGATAAAGATAACGGAAAATCTAAAGGATTTTGTTTTCTATGCTATGAGGACCAGAGATCAACAATATTAGCTGTTGATAATTTGAATGGAATTAAAGTATTAAAGAGGATTATTAGAGTTGACCACGTTAGTGAATATAAGATTCCTAAAGAGGGTAAAAAAACAGGTGAAGAAACAAAGAAATTATATAATGAAGGTTGTGCTCCAAAAGCTGTGGTACCCATTGTCAAAAAAGTTATCGAGAATCCAGAATATAGAAGGGAGACGTTAGCTGACCAAATCCAAGCAGACATAAAATTACCTGCAAGATTGCCAATTCGTATAGACATCAAAAAAGAAATTGATTCTGAAGAACTAATTCAGGTGAGCTATATCTTGTTCAATTCACATAATATTCCATTATTCCAATTAATAATTTACAGCCCAAAACTGAGCAAGTTAAAAAGGAAAAAAAGAAATCCAGAAAGTATTCTGATGCTGAAGATTCAGATTCAGAATCGAAGAGGAGGAAGAAGAAAAAGAAAAGTCATAAAAAACAGAATTCTTCTTCTGAATCTGATACAAACAGCGAAAACAAATTTGATTCCCAAAAAAAAAATTTGGATAGAAAAATAGGAAGCTTGGGTAAATTAAAAAATGATGAAAAGGGTATGAGACGAAGGGAAAGATCAAGAAATAGGGAAAATGGCAAAAGGAGTAGATCTAGAAGTTATGAAAGAAAACGGGAAAGGAGTCGCTCTAGAAATCGTGTTGGGAAAATAAGTAAAGAAAAACACTCACATGTTGATAGGAACCAACATGAAAAATATAAAAGACGATCCAGAAGTCGATGAAATATTCCTAGATGTTGAATTGAACACATACTCAAGTCTTTCTTATACTGTGTCATAAATTGTTTCAGTCTTTCTAAGTCAAACTCCATGCGATTTTGAAAGAATAATTCAATATATAATTTATGGAAATCAACAGTTTTTAGAATTTTTCAGATTTTTTACATTTAAGCAATCTTTATCAAGATAATTTAAGGTAAACTCCGAAACCGGAGTATTGATAATTCTTGCACTTCCTATACATTGATCACCAATACAGAAAACAGCATACTGTCCAGGTGTGATGGCTCTTTTAGGCGTTTTCAGGTGAACCAATAAACCCTGAGAACATTCAAAAATGACACATGGTTCCCAATCGTGAGCGTGCTGAAATTTAAAGTCACATTCTAATATGTCTTCATCTTGAAGCTCTTTTGGTTTTTCTGTTATCCAATGAGGCTTAGATGTGAAAAATAGTTTACTGTACAAAACTGGATGGTCTGTCCCACTTGCCTGAAAATGTTTGTCTCGTATTTGTATTAATTCTTTAGGACAATATTTTCTTACCAAAATGAGATTATTATTATCGAGGTGTTTCCTAGCAGTGAAATAAGCTCTAGCTAACCCAGATATTCTAGTTCTTTGTCCTAGTGTCCACTGATGTAATCCTTTATGCTGTCCAACAATTTTTCCTGTATCGATATCAATAAAATCCCCAGGTTTATCTTGTATGTACTATCAAAAATCCAAGAATTACACCGAATAAAATGTATTTGCAAATACTGTAACTCCATACCTCTCCAATGAAATCTTGGAAGTCTCTTGATCCTATAAAACAAATACCCATGCTTTCCTTCTTCTTTGAAAATCTCTCCAAGCCATTCTCTTCTGCTATAATTTTCACTTGCGACTTTAAATAAGATCCTAAAGGAAACATGGCCCTCCTCAAGGACTTTTGATTAATCTGAGATAAAAAAAATACTTGGTCCTTTTTAGAATCTCTTGCTTTCAATAATTTCACCGCTTGATAAGATAATGAAGAATTATTTCATAATGAATGAAAACTGATTTTTCCATATATACCTTGATTAGGAGAATAATTATCTAGGAATGATCCGAAATTTGTGCGAGCATAATGGCCTGTGGCCATAGCATCTACTTTCAAGTTATTCAGGGCATAATCATAAAGATAATTGAATTTGATTTGGCGATTGCATAAAATGTCAGGATTTGGTGTCAACCCCCTTTGGTAATCCTCGACCAATTCACTGAAATACAAATATGAAGCTTACTGGTAAAATATGCCTGATATGAAAGATACCAAAATACTTCATTCCAATATTGCTTTACATAATTTACTTTATGCAGTTTAATATTCAAAATTTGAGATAAACTAACAGCATCCGCATAATCACTATCTGATGAACAGAAACCTTTTTCATCAATAATATCCCAGTTTTCCATGAATACGGCTTCCACTTCAAAACCTACAATTCTCTCGATTAATCCTCAAAATACAAAGTATTTTTGGGTATACCCCTCAATTTTAAAAGGAGGGCTGCCACAGCACTATCAACTCCTCCAGAAACAGCTACTGCTACACGATTTATCAGCATCATATATTTTTATTCGAAACTTGTTCAAAATTCGAAGTTTTAGTAGAAGAAATGAAGAAGCACAGAATACATGAGGAAACCAAAGAAGAATCTCCACCCACAGATAACAAGGAATCTTTGGAGAAACGAGGAACATACTTATACTTGGAATGAATTTCGCGAATTCTGATTAATACTAATATGAGCAGAACTCGTTTTATTTGAATACGTTTTTTATTTGATGTATTAAAAAGCATAAATAAATCCCTTTATTTAACCCTATTCTGATGATAACTAACCTGCAGATTTCTTTTGTCCATGGAAATTTGGCGGACATGAGAGTGAGATAGAAATAGGGAAACTATAAACAAACCCGACACCCGACCTTAGGACTTTCTGAGAAGAGATAATTTTCATTAAATTTCTATTTATTATCAACATGGAATAACAAAAAATCAAGTCTGCCGAATAATCAGATCCCATTTTTAAGTTAGGAAATACCACTCCAATTGAAGACTCAAGAATAAATTGACCAAACAGAACTTCGTCCCTCTCCCTTGAAATAAACAATAGCATCAGCTTCGCAATAATTAACTTGCCGGAATAGTTCAACCAAGCCGAAAATGTAACAATGAAGACTTACAAGTGATCATTTAACGATAGAAATTGTTGACAAAATGCTACCAAACATCGATAAACATCACATTTTAAGTATTGTGTTGGTTATAATAGTGAATTCAAGTGTTTCAGCAAACGAACAGGAATTTTATAATGCAGGTAGAAAATGTTTGATCCCTTATTATTTCAGCAATTGTTTTGTTTATCTATGCCCACTCTCTTCAACTGAAAGTCTTGAAGAATATGAACTACTTAACATAAAGGATTGAATGGATCAAAACAATTTCATATGTGTGTTTTCACCAAATATTTTTGTTTGGCGAATAGTATTACCTTTGTAGGTTTATTTATAAACTCTTGGGGAAAGCTTGTTTGATCAGATGCAATCTGAAAAAAAATTAAGAATACTTAAGGGGTACCTGATGTTTGCTCAAATTATCAGATTCAAATCACTTATCAACTTTTGTCAATATTCTACCACTCTTGAAAAATTTATTTCATTCCACAATTTCCAGTGATATTTTAGAGGCTTATACGAAGTGCATTTATGCAATCTTTCTTATAAGTGATAATTTTTAATTATCGGTTATGAGGAGGCTACGTAATAGCATCATGCATGGCTATCTCTTTATTATTATAGAGTGAACGAAAAGATGTGTTTTAGTACCCCTATATTTTGAGAATAACACTAATATTGCCTTTCAATTGATCAATAACACACATTAGGGCTATATTGGGAAAATAGGTTTTTACATTGGTTAACAATTAAATTAATGCCCTCAGTTTCTCATAAATATGGGCATCAATGTTCTTCAAAACACTCATTGTTGTACTTTGTGGAATAGTGATGTTAAGCATAACAGAAGACATGATGTACTTCCAGGAGGCATTTGGGCTTCAAGCACTGAATACTGAATCATTTTTTTCCACAAAATGATGGTTATCGAAAGTATAAAAACCACTTTTTATGTACTTAGTGGCCCTTTTACCTTAAGCCCACTATTTTTTATTTATTTTTTTTATTTCCTGAATAATTAACTGAAGTACATGACATTCAGAACTTCATAGTGAAAAATATGGAGGAAAGACATTCGATGAATGTTCATAAGTGAATATAACAGAATGGAATAATTTCGATTTTCGCAATTATTTCTGCCGATAATTTTGCTGATAGTTCTCTACTTGAAAGGATTTATCGAAATTAATATAATTAAGATATGAAAAACGATTACTCCACAGAGTTAGTTGATATTTGTGTGGTCCCATTCAATGTTCATAATGCTGACCAACAAACCTATTGCAGTTAATCTCTTAATTTATTTCGTTAACGTACAGCGGATGCGTCAATATCCTTTCGCCATAGGAAGGAATAAGCCATTTATGGTACATTACTGCTCATCAGTTTTTCCCAGGAAATTTGCCATATACAGGCTTCAAGTTCAAGTTTTCGAATAGGTTCATTTGAATCACTCTGCATGATCGTCAACGAATAGCTGTGGTTTTGTCTGTTTATTACGTTCTATATACTATCTATCTATAAATACTATCTTTGAAACGGATGAAATTTTTCAAAAGCCATCAAGGGGATGCTTTTCGACAAAACTGCCGCTAAAAAACATCGATTCTCGTCTACATCTCTGAAATGGCAATTAATTTCTATGCTCCGTTATGAGTATCACGTAAAACAAAAATTATGTAGATCAAGATATGGCGGAATATTTGGAACTGTCGTTTTTCAGAAATGCTTTATTGTAACTCGAGAACGAAAAAAGATATCTAGGATCTGCTTTCTGATATTCAGTTATTTAAAAAAAAAGATATCGTGGGTCCTTGAAGATTTCTTCTCTAAGTTCCCGAGATTCTGTCAGTGAGCATCGAATTTGGGACACCTCGATGGTCTATTAGACGTTTATGGAGAATTAGTCATAATTCTATGCAGAAAATTTGCATATCGAGAGTTTCGACAATGAACTTCTATGAAAAATATTTTGAGACCTCTGTAATTTCCGGTTATAACGGAAACACTACTACATTCTTATTTCAAATGGTACATCTTCGCATCGTGAGATAGCTCTACGCGATTTATCTACTTCAATTTTGAGGCAGTATAATTTTCAGCATAACCTTTCTGTTACTTTCAGCCAACTGCACCAGCAGCCAATTCACCTGCAAGAGCGACAGGAGCTGCATACCCCTGCGATGGCGATGCGACAGCCGCATCGACTGCGCGGACGGCAGCGACGAAACCGACGAGTGTCAGATCGGGAGGGACTGCGGCCCCGAGAAATTCCAGTGCAAACTGACCAAGAAGTGCATACCATCCGGTTACTTCTGCGACGGCGAGAACGACTGCGGCGTCTCCTCCCTCTACGGCGAGGACCTGTCCGACGAAGACCCGAAGCTCTGTCACCAGAAGGCCCGCTGCGGTTGGAACCAGGCCGCGTGTCCGGACGGCCAGGAGTGCGTCCATCTGTCCAAGTTTTGCGACGGCAAGAGCGACTGTCCCGGCAACAGCGACGAGTGGGACTTTTGCAGGAACAGGTCGTCGTCGTGCGACACGCTGCTGTGCGAGTCTTGCAGACCTACGCCCGAAGGACCGAGGTGTTACTGTCCGGAGGGGCAGAGGCCGGAGGGTTCGAGGTGCGTCGACGCCGACGAGTGCGAGCTGGAGAACTCATGCGCACAGATCTGCAGGAACACCGTCGGGTCTTACGACTGCGACTGCGTCTCCAACGGGTACAGGAAGAACGGCACCAGGTGTACGGCTGTTAATGGTAAGTCATAAGACGATTAGTATAAGAATATGTAATGAGAATAAATTCAGATGCATACCACCCGCTAATTTGAATATCAACAGGTGTTACAATCTGAATTAGGGAAAATATGGGACATATGTTATGGTCTTCGTCTTGTAATATTACTCAGTAGCGCTTGCCAGTCTTGAGTAAGGGTCCATCAATTCCAAACGTTCTCCATCGGAAAAAAAGCTATGTTGCTCTGATGAGGTCAAATGGGACCGAAATCATGGTCAGCATCCATTTGGGGCCTTAACGATGGCAAATTGGCTAGTTCAATTCAGATCGTAACACTTGTTAATATTCCTACTAGCGGGAGGTATGCATCTGAATTTATCCTTATTATTGTATTCATTCATTCCTATTATTATTAAATATAAGGATATTTCACTCGAAATCCCAGTTCAGCCGTTGTCTCTGCACCAAGCCAGTCGATTACTTTTGTGCCTAGGAATGAAGGGTAGTCCAAGCTGGATAGTAATCTATTATCCTATCGTAATTTAGGATATGGAGTGCATAGAATTTGTTTCGAAGATTCTAGAAAACCATACAGTCGATGATTCAATAGAGAATTGCACTGCAGAGAGCTCTTCGAAGTCAACTCGAAAATGAAAAGTGGAAAAGCAAAAAAAATTATTTTCTCCTAAACAGTGTCAGATATTGGAAAGTAAGGTATGAAAATTTAGGTTTTCGAACACGCTGAATCTATTGAAAGCAATTTCGAAAGCCTATCTCCGTTCGTTTAGATTTTCATCTTGGAAATGGCATTTTTCAAAAAATTGCAATTTTCAATCTGCGATATCTCCTGTTATATTCGTCTGATCCAATTGGAATTTCCGGTTACTTAATCAGCGTTGCCTATGCTTTCACCGTAGCACAAAAACTCGATTTCGAAAATTTCGATTTTTTGGGTCAAAAATGAGCAAGGGGTTAGACCCCCCTAAAAGGACCTATTTGCTACTCTGTTTAAAAATCAAGGTGTCCTATCACTGTCCCAGGATATGGAGTGCGTAGAAGTTGTTTTGTAGATTCGAGTAAACCAAACAATTGATGATTCGATAGAGAATTGCACTGCGGAGAGCTCTTCGAAGTCAACTCGAAAATGAAAAGTGGAAAAACAAAAAAAAATTTTTTCTCCTAAACAGTGTCAGATATTGGAAAGTTTGGTATGAAAATTTAGGTTTTCGAACACGCTGAATCTATTGAAAGCAATTTCGAAAGCCTATCTCCGTTCGTTTAGATTTTCATCTTGGAAATGGTATTTTTCAAAAATTGCAATTTTCAATCTGCGATATCTCCTGTTATATTCGTCTGATTTAATTGGGGTTTCCGGTTACTTGATAAGCGTTGCCTAGGCTTCCACCCTAGCACAAAAACTCGGTTTTGAAAATCTTGATTTTTTTTGGTCAAAAATGAGCAAGGGGTTAGACCCCCCTAAAATGACCTATTTGCTTCTCTGTCTAAAAATCAAGGTGTCCTATCACTGTCCTAGGATATGGAGTGCGTAGAGGTTGTTTTGTAGATTCGAGTAAACCAAACAGTTGATGATTCGATAGAGAATTGCACTCCAGAGAGCTCTTCGAAGTCAACTCGAAAATGAAAAGTGGAAAAACAAAAAAAAATATTTTCTCCTAGACAGTGTCAGATATTTGAGAGTTTGGTATGAAAATTTAGGTTTTCGAACACGCTGAATCTATTGAAAGCAATTTCGAAAGCCTATCTCCGTTCGTTTAGATTTTCATCTCGGAAATGGTACCTATTTTTCAAAATTGGCAATTTTCAATCTGCGATATCTCCTGTTATATTCTTCTGATCCAATTGGGATTTCCGGTTACTTAATTAGCGTTGCCTAGGCTTCCACCCTAGCACAAAAACTCGATTTCGAAAATCTCGATTTTTTGGGTCAAAAATGAGCAAGGGGTTAGACCCCCCTAAAATGACCTATTTGCTTCTCTGTCTAAAAATCAAGGTGTCCTATCACTGTCCTAGGATATGGAGTGCGTAGAAGTTGTTTTGTAGATTCTAAAAAACCAAACAGTTGATGATTCGATAGAGAATTGCACTCCAGAGAGCACTTCGAAGTCAACTCGAAAATGAAAAGTGGAAAAACAAAAAAAAATATTTTCTCCTAAACTGGGCCGGATATCTGAAATTTTGGTATGAAAATATAGGTTTTCGAACACGATGAATCTATTGCGAGCAATTTTGAAAGCCTATCTCCCTTCGTTCAGATTTTCATCTTGAAAATGGCATTTTTCAAAAATTGCAATTTTCATCCTACGATATCTCCTGTTATATTCGTCTGATCCAATTGGAATTTCCGGTTTTATACTCAGCCAAGCCATGGCTTCCATCCAAGCACAAAAACTCGATTTCGAAAATCTCGATTTTTTGGGTCAAAAATGAGCAAGGGGTTAGACCCCCCTAAAACGACCTATTTGCTACTCTGTCTGAAAATCAGGATGTTCTATTACTGCCTTAGTATATGGAGTGCATAGAATTTGTTTTGAAGATTCTATAAAACCAAACAGTTGATGATTCGATAAAGAATTGCACTGCAGAGAGCTCTTCGAAGTCAACTCGAAAATGAAAAGTGGAAAAACAAAAAAAATCATTTTCTCCGAAATAGTGTCAGATATTGGAATGTTTGGTATGAAAATATAAGTTTTCGAACACGCTGAATCTATTGCAAGCAATTTGGAAAGCCTATCTCCGTTCGTTTGAATTTTCATCCTGGAAATAGCATTTTTTCAAAAATTGCAAATTTCACTTGAGAATTCGTCAAGACCGAACGGTTGCGTCGAGATGAATGAAATCTTGAGATTTATTACAAGAAGCGTTGCTCTTTCAGAATATGTATAACATTCGGATCTATGATGATTTTTCTGGAAAATACACGACTCGAAAGTTGACCTTGGAAAAATTCCCAAAAAAGTTGGGTTAGGTTAAATCTTCCTCAAGACCGAACGGTTGTGTCGAGATGGATGAAATTCCCAGATTTATAACTAGAGGAGTTGTTCTCTCAGAATATGTATCACATTTAGATCTACGACAATTTTCTTGGAAGATACGTGACTCGAAACTTGACCTTCGAAAAATTCCCAAAAATTTGGGTTCAGTTGAAACTGAAAAAAAAAAATTGAGAATGGAATTCTCAAATTGACATTGTTTTTGTATTTCCCTTCATATATCATTATATTTACCTACGCAAATTAGCCACTTTTCCTTCAGTCATTCATTTGTACATTTCTTCGTTATTACAGTTCCAGAGACAGAACCACCATCTTTGATACTCACCACATTGTTCAACATAAGACACGTCGGCGTGGACGGCAGCAAATGGCCCGGAAACTCCACCTACAATATCTTAAACAGCCGAGCCTTGGAAGTCATCCACAGGAACCACACCGTCTGCTACATCCACAACAACATGACAAAATCCGACATCGTTTGCGCAAACGTCAACAATCTGAATCAGAGATGGGTGCTACGTCCAACTGCCAGCTTGGTCGATCCCGCAACGATCAAGCAAATCGCCTTCGATTGGGTGGCTGAGAATTGGTATTTCCTAGATCACGATAGGGAAATCATTTACGCGTGCAATAAGAATCTCACTTGGTGCTCGATCATCGTCGAAAATAATTTAGGAAACCCTAGAGGGATGGCTTTGGACCCCATCAGAGGATTTTTATTTTTCACGAGATGGGGACTGTCCTCGCCGGCCCTAGAAAGGTGCCTTTTGGACGGAAGCTCCAGGAAAATAATAGTCGAGCACAAAATACTCTATCCGCACAGCATCGCCCTGGATCTACCCAACCAGAAACTGTACTGGTTGGACAACTATCTGGATTTCGTAGAAAGGGCGGATTACGAAGGCGGTCACAGGAGCACCGTTTTAAAATTGAACAACACCCTCTCGAGGTACAACAAAGTCAGTGGGATCACGTTTTTCGAGAACAAGCTGTTCCTTTCGTCCGAAGTGAACAACAGCATTCTGGAGTTCGACACTTTGTTGAGCAATCACAGGGTCATCTTACATAACGTGAGACAGCCCAACGACATCGTTATTTTCCATCGACAAGGACAACCTGACCCGGAAGGTGAGTCAACGGTAATTTGATTTTTGTTGCGATACCAATATTGTCTTTTTCAGTGCACCATCCCTGCCAAGATCCAGGTGCCTGCGATCATTTATGCATATCGATGTGGGCGGATGGTTCCCCTGTGAAAAAATGTGTTTGTGCCCCAGGCTACAAACTCAGTGCCGAAGGAAAATGCCGGATAATAACCCCCTCATCGTTCATTATTTTAACGAAACTGAAGCCTTCCCTGATACGAGGTATAGACGCGGATGATGGAAATGAAACAATACTGCCATTTTATTCCGAGGGTATGCCCGTAACCTTGGACTACGAAGCCAAAACCAACACCGTCTACTATGTAGACGTTCAAGGACTCACAATCGACAAATTCGCAATAAACAACGTATCCGATCATTCTGTGATGAAGAAAATGGACCGTAGGATAGACGGTTTAGCCTTCGACTGGATGTCGAGAAACCTCTATTATACCATAAGCGAACTTGGTATAGTAGGTGTATTAAAAGCGACCAACGTATCGATATCTAAAACTTTGGTATACAACACTCTGTATTATCCGAACTTGATCGTCGTCGACCCCAAGCAGGGTATGATGTATTGGGTGCACTGGTCCCCGATAAATCCACTAGATAGCAAGATATACTCCACCCGAATGGACGGATCTAACACCAACGTATTCGTAAAAGACGACATCTACAAACCGAGCGGTTTGACCCTCGATCTTCAGGAAAAACTCTTGTATTGGTGCGATCAGAGCCTCAACAGAGTGGAGAGCATCGACTTGGACGGGAAAGTCAGAAGGATCGTTTTAGATCTTGGCACGCAGAAACCTTTGGGATTGTCTTCGGGCATCGGTGGAGTCTTGTACTATGCCAGTCTGTTTGAAGGTGTTATGTCCTATAGGAATGGTACTCTGAAGGTGGTCAGTGATGTGAATTACATGGTTAGAGATCTTAAATTGTTCGATCCTCGACTACAAAAGGGTAAGTTGAAAATTAGTTTTGGTTTAAATGAATTAATTTTCATTATCGATGAATATCGTCAATCACCACGTAGTAGAAACGCCCTTTTCGTAGATACCCCATACCTCTCGCCTTTACCTCCCAAATGTTGATGGAAGTTCATGAAAATATTCAACATCAACCGATTCTTCTTTCGGAAACCGCGAAAATGGTGAAAAATTTGACATTTCTCTGAATTAATTTATCTCCTGATGGACATCTATGATCATAGAAATTTCCGGGGATTTGACAGATTGCTGTGAATAGGTTAACATCAATTCGACTGAATGGACGAGTTCAGGAACGTAAATAATAGAAAAAACTCTTTCAATGGAAACTTATTTTTATAATTATATTTGTGGCTTTGGGTTACTGTCATCATTTTACAATCCTTGGAATGTCCCCAGCTCTCAAATGCAAGTGATATAAAAGAAAATTTATATTGAATTTTCAAGGTGAGTTTTGACATTATTCAGGTGTTTTTTCTTCGTGTTTCGTGCATTATATTTATGGTTTCATCCATAGACTAATAATATATTCATTAAGAGACTATGGTTTCTTCACAGAACGCCTCATCTACTAATGCGTTCTGTGATTCGGATAAAACCATAGTCCAATAATAAGGAATAAATCATTAGTCTGTGGATGTAACCATAAATAGTTATAATGCACGAAACGCGAAAAAAACGCCCGAATACTATCAAAACTCATCTTGAAAATTCAATATACATTTTCTTTTATATCACTTGGATTTTAGAGCCGAGGACATTCCAAGGATTGTAAAATGATGAACAACCGAAAGGCAAAAATATAATTTAAAAAAAATACGTTTTCATCGAAAGAGTTTTCCTATTATTTACAGGGTTGGCAATAATTCGTTAACTCGTACACATTGAACTCTATGGGTTCCCATAGAGTTCAATGCTCGTACATTCAGTCGAATTGATGTTAACCTATTTACAGGAATCTGTCAAATCCCAAATTTCTATGATCATAGATGCATAGACATATAGACATGGACTGTGCCTTCCCGTTCTATCTATGCATGAAATACGGTCAAAAAAAGTGACAGAGAGAAACTGAACATCAACATGCAGTTGTCTTTTTCTAGAATTTTGATTGGTCCACACTCCCCTCTATGTGAACAAAAAAGACAGGTGAATGCCCGACGATCATTTCTCTCTTTCTATAAAAAATCTTAGTCCATGTCTCTATGTCTGTGCATAGATGTCCGTCAGGAAATAAATTAATTTAGAGAAATGTCAAATTTTTTCTATTATTTACAAGGTTGGCAAACGTTGCCGAACTCGTCCATTCGACTGAATTTGACACCGATCACAGAGCGTGGTGTTTTACATAGAGCGAAGAACGGTGTTTTTGGCCCAGCCTGACGTTTCCTACAAATACAGGTTAACGTTACTTTAGGCGATTTTTAGCGTGTTACCGGTTGGGTAACTGGCGTTTTTCAAAAAGCGAGCACTGATCGGAAACACGGGTAGTATAGATTCAACTCATCGATGGTGAAGATTCGTGTTTTTGGCCTCGATATCGCGAGTCATCGGAAGTAACCGTAGAAATTTCTGGAGTTCGGTTAACTTCAACGAATATCGCCCGAACATAGAGCGAGAACTTCACAGGCATGGGCGTAATACTCGACTGGGCATTCACGATTGAAAATGCGCCATGACGTGTCGTTTTCAAATCTTAAAAGTTCTTTTTTTCGATTTTAAGTGATTTCATAATATTTTATTTTGGCATTCTTTCAATAGACAATTATTCAACGAAACTGTAAATCAAAAATGAATTCGTAGGGTTTCATTCGGCCGAGCGCGCCCTAAGAATAAGATAGGGTAGATTTACAGGCCCACTTTTTTCAGGGGAAAACGAATGCACCGACAACAAGAAGGCATGCCCGGAACTGTGCCTTCCAACGCCAACGGGAGCCGTATGCGACTGCAGGGACGGCTACGAGTACGTCGACGGCGTCTGCTCGAAAATCAAGAACTTCACGGCGATCAAGCTGGACCTGTGCCCGGCCGAGCACTTCCAGTGCGCGTCCGACAAGAAATGCATACCGGAAAGTTACAGGTGCGACGGTCAGGCGAACTGCCTGGACGGCTCGGACGAGGAACTGGTGCCGCTGGGCCCGTGCATGAACGTGACGTGCGGCGCGAACGAGATCAAGTGCGACAACATCTGCATCATGAAGGACTGGCTGTGCGACGGCGAGAACGACTGCAGCGACGGCTCGGACGAGAGCCCCGAGCTGTGCGCTAAAGAGTGCGCCTCCAATCACTTCAAGTGCAAGAAATCGAACAGGTGCATCCCGCAGAAATGGAGGTGCGATTCGCAGTACGACTGCGGTATCGGCGATCACAGCGACGAGGACGGTTGCGGTGAGTAATTCTCCTCAATTTAGGTTATGACTGCATATGCAAGTTTAAACTGAATTGATGAATTTTTCAAATGCACCGCGTAAACTATTCAAAATCATGACACCGTTTCATATTGGGTGGCGCTCTGGGTAAATGTATAGTACCCAGTAGCGCGTGCCAATATTGAATAAGGTTCCATCAATTGCAAACGTTCTCCATCGGAGAAAAATGCTTTGTTGCTCTGATGAGTTCAAATGAGACCGAAATCATGGTCATCATCTGCTTTTTTTCGATGGAGCGTAGTCCATTTGGGGCCTTGACGATGACAAATATTCTCACTCACCCTGTAAAAAGAAGATTTTCTTTGCTTTGTTGCTCTGACGATGTCAAATAAGACCGAAACGATGATCAGCATTCACTCACTATTCCTCGACGGAATGTTTTTTTCCGTTGATACTCCAAATGTTGGTGGTTGGCTAGTTGCAGCCGATGTATTAATGCATGAAGGCGTAATTTTTTCCTGATTAAATTTCGATTTACCGTTTCAGCGTCGAACCCTTGCGACATGACCGAGTTCACGTGCAAGAACCACATGTGCATCCCCCTGACTTTGTACTGCGACGGAAGGAACGATTGCGTAGACGGCTCTGACGAGATCAACTGTGCCACCTGCGATCCCGGCAACCAGATATATTGCGGCCCGTTGAATTCCTGCCTGGCCATTAGCAAACGTTGCGACAACGTCACCGACTGCCCGGACAGATCGGACGAGCAGAATTGCGGCTCTAGGGTGTGCGAGAAACACGAGTTCAATTGTACGACCAACGGAGAGTGCATACCAAAGGTATAGTAGTAGTTTGACGGCTTTTCCTCGGAAAATTTCAGGGTTACGGCTCGGAAACCTCGTCTTTCCGGGGGCTTACGCACCGCCATATAGAGAACTTGAATAGGACGGCGTTAGTTCTCTGGAAAATTCAAGTCTGCGTGTTCCAGTCATTCATTCATTGCTGTATCTCGTTGCCGGGAATGAATCTACAAAAGGACCAAAAAAGAAAAAGAAGGAAAAAAAAGAAAAAGAAAAAAAGTAGGAACAGACTTATAATTTTTCAGGGCTAATTGCGACTGTGTGCCCTCCTGTGACTGTAGGGACCCAACCGTGACCTACAGATCCTTCCATACTCCGGGCATGGATAGTCACCAACCAGATCTTGCCTCCGCTGTATCCTTCTCGAGTCTCCATTATAACTGTGTACCAAAGACCTCCACTGTGACCTGTCTAACGCTAGTTGTTCCCAGTTATGATTGGTATTAACCGATTTTAGGGATTGATGTAGTGTATCCTTAAACCGCTTATACTGGCCTCCTGGTTTCCGAGCTCCCTCTGTTAATTCGCCATACAGAGCTATTTTGGGGAGTCTTGTGTCTTGCATCCTCAGAATGTGGCAGCTCCATTTGAGTCGGGCCCTCGTTACTTGAGTCTCAATTGTTGTACAACTCGCGCGTCGCAAGACTTCCGCATTTAAAACTTTGTGGAACCATCTGATGTGCATTATCTGTCTTAGATGACGTTGTTGCGTTTGTTCAAGCTGTTTAATATGTCGCCTGTAGGGCGTCCAGCTTTCGCTTCCGTAAAGAAGCGTTGGGAGGACGACTGCTTTGTAAACAGCTGTCTTGGTCTTCAGATTGAGGTCGTGATTTTGAAACACTCTGACCTTTAGCTTCCAGAATGCCCGTGATGCTGAATTGATACGGTTGTGTATTTCCGTGTCTAGATTAGCCCTAGTATTTATGAAGCTTTCCAAGTATTTGAACTGCTCGACCTGTTCTAGGGTTGCATTCTCCAGGCTGTTATGTGTTTGAAGGCTTTCTGGGGGACTTACCAGGATTTTGGTTTTGTCGATATTGAGTCTAAGGCCTAAAGCTTCGTATATATCTTTATAGGTGTCCAGCATTATCTGTAGATCCTCTGAGCTGCTAGCGTGTTCCAGACTGAACTGACCACCTTTTTCTTTCAGGAATTCGTCTGCGACAACGATCTGGATTGCATCGACGGCTCGGATGAGAAAGAATGCCCGCCCGACCAATTCAAGAACGACACGACCAAGTCGAACCCGAGCACGTCCAAGTGCGAATACCCGTCCAGGATGTGCGACAACAACACGAAATGCGTCTCTGTCGAACAGCTGTGCGACGATCTGCCAGACTGCGCAGACGGCACCGACGAGAGTTTCAGATGCGTCGAAAAGATGTGCAACCAGAGCCACGAATGCTCCCACATATGCCACAACACGCCCGAAGGGCTAGTCTGCGCGTGTCCCCAAGATCTGAACCTGCAACCGGACAAGAAGACCTGCCTGACCACCCATCCCTGCGAGGCGTGGGGGGTGTGCTCGCAGAAATGCATACAGAAAGGTTCCAGATACAAGTGTTCCTGCCTGCCCGGATTCTACCTGAGAGACGACGGTTTCACGTGTAACAGCATGGAACAGAGCACCCCGTACGTGCTGTTCAGTAACAGGCACGAGATAAGGGTTGTGGATCTGCACACGTTCAACGTTAAATCCTTTATATCGAGTCTGAAGAACACTATTGCTTTGGATTTCTTCCATACAAAGGATTTGGACATGGTGAGTTGTGTTGTTTAGTGGACCAAACAGAATTTCAGTGTCAAAAATATTTTATTACCTACTCAACGTATTCTCCTCTTTGTTGGATACATTTATTACAGCGAACCTGCAACGTCTCTAGACCTTTTAAAAAAAAATGTTTCCTCTTGCTCTGCAAACCAGAACTCCACAGCTTTTATTACGTCCTCGTTGGAAGAAAATTTACGACCTTTCAAACTTTTTTCGGTTGAGTACAGAGATGATAGTCGGATGGAGCCAAATCTGGTGCATAAGAGGGGTGTTCTAGTAAATCAAACCCTAAATTACGAATTTTTTGCATGGCAACATGAGATTTGTGTGCAGGGACGTTGTCCTGCAAAAACAACACACTTTGAATAACTTTCCACGTCTTTTCCCTTTAATTTCTTTTCCTAGAGTCGTCAGTAATGTCGAATAGTAATCTCCGGTTATTGTTCTACCCTTATCCAAAAAATCGATCATGATTACTCCATGGCAATCCCAAAAAACTGAAGCAAGAACTTTTCCAGCAGATTTTTGGACACGAAACTTCTTAGGTCTTGGAAAACCAGAGTGTTGCCATCCCATCGATTGTTGCTTTGTTTTTGGATCGTAGAAATGTACTCAAGTCTTATCCATATTAACAATTCGGTTCAAGAAGTCTACATCGTTTTCAAACCGAGCACAGATCGAACGCGATGCTTCTACCCTTGCACGCTTTTGGTTAACCTTCAAACATTTGGGGATCCATTTTGCAGCAATTTTTATCATGTCCAAATTGACGTGAACTATATGATGAACGCGTTAGTATGAAATTTCAGTGCTTCAGATATCCGTTTTAGCCTAATTCGACGGTCTGATAAAATCATATCATGAACTGCATCGATATTTTCGGGGACTGACACAGAAACTGGCCTTCCCGATCGGTCATCATCTTCAATGGAAAATTTTTCTCTTTTGAAGCTTGCAGTCCAATTTTTCACGGTCGCATACGAAGGACATTGATCACCAAGGGTATTAAGCACATCTTCGTAAATCTGCTTACCTCTTAACCCTTTTAAATACAGGTACTTGATGATGGCTCGATACTCCAATTTTTCGATTTTCACAAATTCGGTGGACATATTCTTTCTTTTAATTTATTGCGTAACTCTGGTTTACTTTTTTGACCTCAAACTTCACACTAACACTTCTAATGAGTTATTGTTCGTTGCTATGGTAACGCAATATTTTTTTATGCATGGAACTGGTCTAGGCTAACTAGATATCGATACAACCTTGTAAAATGTCTATTTAAATTTTATTTCCAGGTATTTTGGACTGATGTGATCGACGACAAGATATACAGAGGATCGGTCGTCGGCGGTTCGCTGAGCAACATCGAGGTGGTCGTCCAGAGCGGCCTGTCGGCGGCCGAGGGCCTCGCTGTCGACTGGATCGGACAGAACCTGTACTGGGTGGAGAGCAACCTCGATCAGATCGAGGTGGCCAAACTGAACGGCAGCTTCCGTAGGACGCTGATAGCCGGCGATATGGAGAGCCCCCGCGCCATAGCCGTCGATCCGAGGGACGGGTATCTGTTCTGGACCGACTGGGACAACACCGCACCGAGGATCGAGCGGTGCTCGCTGGCGGGACGCGATCGCAAAGTGATCGTTTACATGGACCAGATAAGCGACGGCGGTTGGCCGAACGGACTGACGTCCGATTACGACCTGAGGAGGATATACTGGGTCGACGCGAAGTCCGACTCTATACACACCACGAATTACGACGGTGAGTCCACAAATGTCCGATTTTTTACACTGTTTTCGCCTTAAATCGCACTGTACAACAATTTTTTCAAGTTGCCCGATGCAAATAATCAGATGTACTGAACCATTGTGAACAACGTCGATCCAGCGATATGTTAATGATATTTTTAGTTTTTTCAATGCCGCAACCGCTTCCCACATCCCCGCATTTTAAATTTCATGAAATTTTGTCGAAATTCCGAAAAAAATGCCTTACCTTCGAAAACACTTTACGAATTCTCGCCTGGCGTGAAAACATAGGGGGAACAGAGCGCACTCAGGCGTGAACAGCAGTTCCTTTTTTCCTAACTCGCCAGTGTCCACCTCTGCTGTTAGCACGAATCTGTGCTGGTGTGAAGACCCGGGGGGGAGACAGTGAGCACTCAGAGGTCATCATTGCTCGTTGAGTGTGAGCCTTGGTTATGGCAAATCCGTAACACCCACGTTTTGGATCGGATCACCTGTTTTTCCTGTTGAATTTACTCAGTAAACCAACGACGAAAATGATGTATTTTTTATGAAATATCTCTGAAACGTCACATTTTGAAATAACCGTTTCAACCGTTTCCCAAAAAAATTATTTTAAGAACTTAAAAATGGCAAATAAAAATGGGGATTTAAAATTTAAATAGTTTCGTTTCTATTGCGCAAGCTGGCAACATCGACTGAAGTATGCATTCATAATAAAAGGACAGCAAATGCATTATCTTGATGAGATAGACAAAGATGGCTGTCTATGAAGTCTGCGACGAACGAGGAAGATCGTAAAATTTTATGGGATTTTTCTGGCCGGTTGCTGTTGAGGCTCGCCAGTGAGTACGCGCCTTATCAACAGCTGTTATTTCTTAAACAAGCCATTGTTCTTTTCATTTTGTAGTAGGCGCTGTTGCCAAATCGTGAACTAGAAACGAAGCGATTTGAATTTCAAAACGTCATATTTGAAGAATGATTTTGAATAGTTTCCGCGGTGCATTTGAAAAATTCATCAATGAAACTCATAATTATTCAGTTTAAACTTGCATATGCAGTGATAACCTAAATTGAGGAGAATTCCAAATTGAACGTGATTAATGAATGTTTGATAGACAACCAGTGAATAATGGAGCATAATCATAAGTGATTAATGACAGTCATAATGCTTAATAGAGAATCGGATAGATTAGTGATTTATGAATCGCGATTAACGAACCACAATTGACTATTTTTTCTATCGGCGTAGGTACGGACCATCACGAGGTGATGAAGGACCACGAGATGCTGTCCCACCCCTTCGCCATCAGCATATTCGAGAACCACGTGTACTGGACGGATTGGCGTACGAACAGCGTGGTTAGGGCGAACAAGTGGAACGGGGGCGACGTCTCCATAATGCAGAGGACCTTGACGCAGCCCTTCGATATTCAGATCATGCATCCCAGCAGGCAGCCGGTGGACGCGCCCAGTCCTTGCGGAAAGGATAACGGGGGATGTTCGCATCTCTGTCTGATCCACACCAACTACACGTATCTGTGCGACTGTCCGCACGTCATGAAATTGAGCGAGGACAGGAAGACTTGCGTGGGTAAGTCGAAAACGGTTCGAATTTTGTGTTGTTCCGAAATTAACTGAAGTTGTTGCTTCTATGCCCGTTTTCACCAATAATCCTTGAATTTCCTACAATGATTGGATTCGGTTCTTCCTAGGGGCTTTCGCTCCGCCAGTCATTTCATTTTCATTTCATTGCTGTATCCCGTTACCGGGAATTAACCTACAAAAAGACATAAAAAAATAACAGACTTATAATTTCTTGGGGCTAATTGCGACTGAAGAGACCCAACCATGACCTACAGATCCTTCCACACTCCGGGCATGGATAGTCACCAACCAGATCTGGCCGCCGCTGTATCCTTCTCGAGTATCCATTATAACTGTGCACCAAAGACCTTCACTGTGATCTGTCTAACGCTAGTTTTTCCCAGTTATGATTGGCATTAACTGATTTTAGGGATTGATGCAGTATATCCTTAAACCGCTTATACTGGCCTCCTGATTTCCGGGCTCCCTCAGTGAATTCGCCATATAGAGATATTTTGAGGAGTCTTGTGTCTTGCATCCTCAGAATGTGGCCGCTCCATCTGAGTCGGGCCCTCGTTACTTGAGTCTCAATTGTTGTACAACTCGCGCGTTGCAAGACTTCTGCTTTCGAAACTTTGTGGAACCATCTGATGTGCATTATCTGTCTTAGATGACGTTGTTGCGTTTGTTTAAGCTGTTTAATATGTCGCCCGTAGGGCGTCCAGCTTTCGCTTCCGTAAAGAAGCGTTGAGAGGACGACTGCTTTGTAAACAGCTGTCTTGGTCTTCAGATTGAGGTCGTGATTCTGAAACACTCTGTCCTTCAGCTTCTAGAATGCCCGTGATGCCGAATTTATACGGTTGTGTATTTCCGTGTCTAGGTTAGCCCTAGTATTCATGAAGCTTCCCAAGTATTTGAACTGCTCGACATGTTCTAGAGTTTCATTCTCCAGGCTGATATGTGTTTGAAGGCTTTCTGGGAGACTTACCAGGATTTTGGTTTTGTCGATATTGAATCTAAGGCCTAAAGCTTCGTATATGTATATGTTTATAAGTGTCCAGCATTATCTATAGATCCTTTGGGCTGCTAGCGATAAGTGCGCAGTCGTCTGCATATTGAAATTCCGTGATAACCTTTGAACGGGTGTTTGCTCTGAGGCGCCTCAGGTTAAATAGGCCTCCATCAAATCTGAATCTTATTCCAACACCTCTTGCAGGCATACTCATGTCAGCAATTATCGAGACAGCTATGGCGAAAATATTGTACAGTAAAGGCGCTAACACGCAGCCTTGTCAAACTACTTTCGGATGGGCGAGGACTCGGGTAGGATGATAGATCTACTTTCGATCTTGTTTATTGGTGGAAACGGGCAGACATCTCATATTTCTGATTAAATCATTCATGTTAACAAAAAGAAATTCCATTTCAGTCAACGAAAAGGTGCTCTTAATAGGACGTGGCAGCGAAATACGCGGCGTAGACATAGAGCAACCCTATTATCACACCATACCAACCATCAGCACGCCCGTAGTACATAGTCCCATAAAAATAGAATATTTAGCGTACAATAACACTTTGTATTGGGCCGATTCACAGACCAGCGAGATAAAACGGTCCGGACTCACCTCCGGACCGAGCGTCACCCTCATAGACACCGGCGTTCAGCATCCCACGGACCTGGCCGTCGACTGGCTCTCGAACATCATGTTCGTGTCGTCCTCGGCCGGCATCCTGGTCTGCAACCTGGACGGCGAATATTCCACCAACCTGATCAAGGGTAACGTCCTCAGCGTCGCGATCTTGCCGTCGGAGGGCAGGCTGTTCTGGATATCCCGAGAGAACGACAAGTACCGCTTGGAGAGCAGCTTCATGGACGGATCTTCGAGGACCGTCGCGTCTCACGACTTCGACGGCCCGGTCAAGAGCTTGACCGTGGACGAGGACACCAAGAGACTATACTGGATCAGCGATTTCGAGATATTCTACGTCGGCTACAACGAGACCGACGGAAACGCGACCAAACTGAAGCTGTTGAACAACTATTCCGTGTCTGCGGCGACGATCTATAAAGATTACGTATTTTACGCCGACGACGACGATCAGTCGATTCACAGGGCCGATAAGATCGCCGGAACGGGAGATGTCACGTTACGTAACGGCACCGCGGATATACTGTCCCTGCGGATATACGATCCCGCGCTTCAGAAGGGTAGCCATCCTTGCGGCAAGAACAAGGGCGGTTGCCAGCATTTGTGCCTGCCGAGATCCGCCCTCGCGTACAGCTGCAAGTGCGCCACCGGATACAGGACCGATCCTAAGGACGTCAGCAAATGTCTCAGCATCGAAGAGTTCCTGTTTTATTCGGTCGGCTGGGAGATACGTGGGATACCTCTGGACGGCGACAACGAAACTCAGGTAAGGTGACTGAGTCAACGACGAACTACTGTCTATTCATTTTAGCAGAGGCATGACGTCAGGAATCGTCGCCAGACTGAGAAAATTGTACTAATTCAACTTTGCCTTGAAATTAATTTCACGAATTTCATAAATACCGAGGCCAAAAACACTACTCTTTGCTCTATGATTCGAATCGGTACTACCTACCCCTGTCCATGATCGGTTCTAACCTCACTCTTGTTAACCTGACGTCACTTATAGGTTATCTACTGATTCATTTGAGGGTATGGATAGTATAGATAGACAATGAGAACTATCGCTGCTTTGAGACCACAGATTTTTTCCTTAAAGCCCGTTTGCACCAATCCCCCTTAAAATGATTACTTAAGCGTAGTTTAAAGTTAATGGACGCTTAATTTCAGTTGCACGACTGCGGCTTAACAGAATCTTAAGTAAGGGGCCCTTAAGTTTTGTTGTCTAGTGATATTTCAGTTTTTTATTTTGGTGCAACTTCATTCTAGTCCAATAAAACCTTTTCATTGGTTGGCCGGTTGCCGATGATCGTTGTCATTTCATTAACCTAACTTTATTGTCCTGTCGGTCAGTGTCAAGTGAACTATAGGGAACTCTAACGATTTGTCAAAATCAGCTAAGTGTTCGTTGCCGTGGGGCACACAAGCTTTTCCCTCCATTGATTCGCATGCTGTTTTGGTGGAGTATTGTGTTTTGTGCATGTTTTTGGAAAAAATGTTCTTCCCGACGTTAGATTAGAGTGATTAGACTATAACTTTCTCAGAAATGCCTCTTTATAGTGATAATAAAAAGCTTTGTGTGCCCCACGGTAACGAACAATCAGCTGATTTTGACAAATCGTTAGAGTACCCTATTATATTATTATCAAAGAGTGACAACTTTTTGTTGCTGAATTAGCATTATTATTGATAATGAAATGGATTGTTAAATGAAAGGTACTTGACGTTATTAGAAAAACCACAGTTCTGCAGCCAGTTTATGAGTTCAACAAATTATTTTAGGTTAGAATCCCGCCCTTAAATTCCTAAGTGGTCATTACAGGAGCGCTTAAATTTAAGGCTAGGTTTAGCCATTTAAATGCCACTTAACAGTTGGTGCAACGTAATTTAAGTTAAAGGTTCATTTTAAGGGACACTTAACACTAACTGCGTTTGGTGCAAACGGGTCTGAAATATGTACCAATAGGTAATTCGTGTTTTTGCCTATAGCCGCGCTTGTAATCACAGGATGGCGAAATTTTGATTTAAACTAGTCTTCTTGGTGACAGATGATTAGAATATTATTATTTACGATTTTTGATAAAAGAACAACATATGACCATGGTGAGATGTTGAAACGTGCGCCAGTGTGAAAGAGAGCTTTGGCATAGGAAAAAAAAAGAGAGGAGATGAAATTTCAGAGTGCATTTTTGAGAGAAAATTGGAAAAAAACCTTACCTCCAAAATCGACTCGGAATCAATTTGTGTGTCAAAAGCACTTTTGCGATGAAGATATCAAAAAAGATGATGGATTCATTATAAACGAAATCGAAATTGTCATCCCTCGTGAGGAGAGGACTTTTCTGAATAAGAATAGCTAGCCAAAATAATTTATATTCAATATAGATTTGAAGAAAGTATTTGAAAAATTATCAGAGAAAACTACGATGACACATAACCTAAAACTAAAAGAAGGCTGTTCATTTCAAATAAACGCTTAAATCACCACCCCTTATCGATCAACCTAGCGATCGCAGCGACTCCTATGTTCAGCGTTTTTGGAGACACAGTTTTAGTACGGCGATCGTTCTCCTTCTTTCTACTCTCCATACTTGAGGCGCAAACAATCCATCTACTTATGACATTTGTGATCCCAAAACTTTGAAATGTATCATTTAATCAAAGACGGATTTACGAGGTGAGGGGGGTGTAATGGTGCTAGTTAAATGCAACGCATTTCCTCAAATTTATCCTGCTCGAAGAAAGATTTGGCCTTGAATCTGTAATGATGAATGTGTACATTTAGAACATGCTGGATTGGCGACAACAAATTTTTCCTTAGTGGAAATTCGGTTTTCAACCCGTCGTGACGTCACGCCCTTGCTAAAATGAACGGATTACCAGCTAATCCAATCACATGTTTTGAACGATTCCGTTGTAGGTTCTCGGGCCGATATCTAGGGTCTCCATGGCCAACGCCATAGACTACATCGCCGCGAAGGATCTCATCATATGGGCGGACAGCGATCACTGCTCCGTCACAAGGATAAACCGCGACGGCACCAACAGGGCGTTCGTGATAGAGCAACCGGAAGTCATGGATTCGGTATCGGTGGACTGGTTGACGAGCATAGCGGTAGATTGGTTGGCGGACAACATCTTCTGGAGCGATTCCAAGAGGGGGGTGATAGAGGTGGCGAGATTGGACGGGACCAATCAGCACGTACTCTTATCTAACGAGATAGGCAAACCGGCATCTATCGCTGTTGATCCGGTCAGGGGGTATCTGGTCTGGTCGCTGGGTTCCAGATTGGAAATCGCCACCATGGCCGGACAGAATCGTAGGCTGTTGCTCGACAGCGCCAAGCTGATATCGGACGTTTCGCTGGACACCGAAAACGAGTTTATTTATTTCTGCGACACCATCAGCAACACCATAGAGAGGATCAAGTACGACGGCACGGGCTACGAGCTCCTGTTGAACACGTCCATCGAGAACCCCGTCGGGGTTGCCGTGTTCAACAACAAGATTTACTGGATTGACACGTGAGTGATTTGTTTTTTTTTTTCATGCTCATTAATTGGTTGTGCTTTAGAAGAATAGTTCTTGTTGCTGGCAAGTTTTCAATTGTTGTACCGGACAGGGTATTTATTGAATATTGTAACATGGCAGTTGGCATTATGCTGAACTTCTCCTTACTGAAGAGTTTTGAATTAAATATATTCTAGTTGGGGAGTCGAATAGGGAAACTCGGGATTTACTCGAGCGTGTCAGATTAATATAAGGGGACATACCTTGGACCCTGTAGAGTACCTCTACCAAAAATTATACCTGTATATAGTGGGAATTGCCTAGGACAGCCTGTCAGAATAGTAAAAAAAAAACGATCATTGTACATACTCGAGCGTGTCAGATTAAGATATATGTGGTTAATTACATGTTGAAAAGTATATATTCTCCCTATCTGACAATTTAGGCGTGTCGAAAATGTGTGGGAGGGCGCCAAAGTTGCAAAAAAAAACGTTACGTGTACATTCTCGAGCGCGATGGCTTTTTTCTCATTTTGAAGCTAATGATTCAAGAATAACGGAAAAAATATAATCTGACAGTTTTAGCAAGCCGAAACAATAAAAATTGGCCATAAAGGTCACAAAAATCAGTTTTTTTGAATTATCTCCTTCCCTGGGCTTCAAATCTTTTTCGCATTCATTATAAAAGTTGTAGAGCATAATATTTTCAACAAATTTTGTGCCAAGCAATTTTTCCTACGTCCAAACGTTTTTGAGATATATGGCGATTAATGTGAGGTGTTTAGCGATACATGCTGAAGCGAAAATTCACTCGTTGGAAAATAATACATTCTAAGGTTTAGTCACAGACAACACTAAAACTTTCGTGACTAATTTCGAAATTGTCATCATAGAAATACCTTGTCATTTTGACAATTGTAGATTACACTGGGATTCTACATTGACCTTGCCCTTTCGCATGTGTGGCTAAGCTTCTCGCCCTTATCGCCCTCTAACTCGAGAACGATTAAGGGTATGCGAAATTGCTTCAGACGAAAGTTGTGTAGAATTTTATTATCTACAACTTTCATAATGAATACAAAAACGATTAGAGATACAGGGAGGGAAATATTCGAAAAGAAGGGATTTTTATCATCTTCAAAGTGTCAGATTAAGAAAATTCCCCCCTGATTTGTGTCAGATTAATGGGTCAACACGTCTACAACACCGAGATTAACCATCTGTATGAAAATCTGACACGCTCGAGTATGTACAAGTAACGATTTTTTTTTTACAGTTTCAAAGGACCGCTGTGACCTTGCGTCACGTCCAAATTGTCAGTCCCTTGAAAAGTAGCTTCCTTCGAGTCCAATTAACATATCCTCCAAAAATCTGACACGCAGAAAATTTTTTTTTTACCATTTTCAACTCTTCCGTACGGCTAGTCCCACCGCGCAAACTGTCAGATAAGCATGAATTCATTATCCGAGACACGTGGGGCATATACAGTATCTTAATCTGACACGCTCGAGTATGTACACCTGACGTTTTTTTTTACATCTTTGAGACCCTGCAGACGCTTTCCCCACCGCTGAAAGTGCATACATCACAGAACCTTTTTTTCTTTCTACCATCTAATCTTCAAAATCCACTAGGTCTCCACGACGCTCGAGTAAATCCCGATATAGAATCGTCGGCTCCCCAACTATTCAGCTTTACGCTTGTACGAAGTTGACCATCGAAAAATTCTCAAAAAATATGGTTACCATTTACCTAACCTGACCTTCAAAGTCCATTTTTTTAATGAAAAACGTATTTCCAGCACCAACGAGAGAGGAAGCATCAAAGAGGCTCCTGTAAATAATCTGACCGATTACAAGATCTTAGCCAAAGATATCGGAGACTCGCTCAAAGACATACAGATCTTTTCGAAGAGAAAACAGGAGGGTACGAATCCTTGCGCGATCAAAAATGGCGGCTGCCAACAGCTCTGCCTATTCAACGGAACGCACCCAGTTTGCGTATGTTCCCATGGAAAATTGACGTCTGACGGCAAGAAATGCGAAGGTTGGTACACTTTGCTCCAGTTTTATCAATTTTTGTTTTTACTTTTTTTTGTTTTTCAGATTTCGATAGTTTCGTGATGTACTCGAGAGTTGTAAGCATCGATTCCGTGCACATATCCAACGAGGAGAATGTGCAGAACGCGCCCCATCCCAGTATTAAGAACAACACCTTGCTCAGGAACGCCATAGGGTTGGCGTTCAGCTACAAACACCAGAGGCTGTTTTATTCTGACATACAGAAGGGTTCCATCAATTCGGTGTTTTTCAATGGATCCGACCATAGGATTATAGTGCAAAGTATGTATACTAAACACAGAATTGTTTTCATTGATCAGGATTAGATTCCATCGGTAGAGATATTATAGATCTAGGAGGCGAAATCTGTTGATTACATCGTTATCACTCGCTAAAAAAAAAAAAAAGTCTTTATCATGTAGTCTGTGGAATTTTGTCCCCTGCCATGTAGTTGGGGAGCCGACGATGCTAAATCGGAATTTACTCGAGCGTCATGGAGACCTAGTGGAGTTTGAAGATTAGGTGATAGAAAGAAAAAAGGTTCTATGATTTGTGCACTTTCAGTGGTGGGGAAAGCGTCTGCAGGATCTCAAAGATATCAAAAAAAATCGTCAGCTGTACATATTCGAGGGTGTCAGATTAAGATACTGAATATGCTCTACGTGTCTCTGATAATGAAATTCATGCTTACCTGACAGTTTGCGCGGTGGGACTGGCCGTATGAAAGAGGCGAAAATAGTAAAAAAAAAAAAAAATTTCCAGCGTGTCAGATTTTTGGAGGATTTTTATTCGCTACCCCAAGGGCTACGCTCCATGACTGATAGCGAAGAAAAGGTCTGTTTTGAGCGCAAATACGGGATTTCACTGACGACGAGCGGTACCTCTTATTCTCTACCCCAAGGGCTTACGCATCATGACTGATAGAAAAGAAGAGATTTCGGATTCAACACTTATGACGCGGAACGCAGACAGGGGGGTTGATGGGACTTTCCCTTCAGTACCCCAAGGGCTTACGCGCCATGACTGATAGCGAAGGGAAAAGTCAGACTCGCGAAACAGGGTAAAGTACGATAAAATATAACAGAAAGCGATACAGTACAGCAGTGTCAAAGAAGTAACCGGTGCAGGTCTAACAAAGAAACTGAACGGTAAAGACGGGGATCTACCTCCTTTATTTCAGGCACTCGCGGAAAACAAACGAAAACTAAAAATTAATTTCTGAGAGCACTATCTTTGTAACACAAAATTATTTCTAAATTCGTTGAACGGCTTGTCGTGCACACAATCAAAGTCGAATCGCAGAGAGAAGAGAGTACAGAGCGTAAAAGTGACAAAAGAGATCTGCTTTTATAGGCAAATCCCCCCCACACGTTAAAATCTGAAAATTCCAGAATGCGACAAGAGTGAAAAACGTTGTCAGCTCCGGTTTATCGCCTATCAACATCAGAGAAACGTCAAAATCTTCAACGGCATGCAAGAAAAACAACGTTAAACACAGATAAACGGTTTTTTACATTCACTCTGCCTATCGGAATAAATGTACTGAATATTTGAGAATTAAATAGTTTCAAAGACGAAAAATCTGAAATGAAAGGAATGCACTGAAATGAACTCCAATTTTCTCAGGAAACGAATTCATTACAACAGGTCTAATTTTTGGTAGAGGTACTCTACAGGGTCCAAGGTATGTCCCCTTATATTATTCTGACACGCTCGAGTAAATCCCGAATTTCCCTCTTAGGCTCCCCGACTAATGCTGACTATGTAGTTCGAGTACAGCGACCTCCATCACTATTTCGTTTCATTCGGCTGCGACGCAGATACGACCAAATCTGGACTCAACCCCAAAAGCTCCTAAATAATTATGCACTTGAATTTCATAATTGAATGTATTAATCGTTTCAGGACAAGGTTCCGTGGAAGGCCTAGCCTATGAACAGATCCATCAGGCCCTTTACTGGACCTGCAACAACGACGCGACAATCAACCGCGTCTTCTTGACCGATCGCATGACGAACGCCAGCTCCGTACAGACCATATTCAAATTACGTAGCCAGGACAAGCCGAGGGGAATCGGCATAGACAGCTGCGGCGGCAGGATATTCTGGACCAACTGGAACTCCCACACGCCCAGCATCGAGCGCGCCTACCTCTCGGGTTTCGGCAAGACGTCCATCGTCGTCACCGACATCAGGATGCCGAACGCGCTCACCTTGGACCACCAGGCACAGAAACTGTACTGGGGCGACGCCAGACTGGACAAGATCGAAAGATGCGAGTACGACGGCACGAATCGCGTCGTGTTGGCGCAGGTGACGCCCCAACATCCGTTCGCGCTGGCCGTCTACGGCGACTACATATATTGGACGGACTGGATATTGCACGCGGTCCTCAGGGCCGATAAGTTGACCGGTCAGAACGTAGTCTGGCTGAGGAGGGAAGTGGCCAGACCGATGGGCATCGTCGCGATCGCCAACGACACGGAGAATTGCTTCACCAACCCCTGTTCGATATTGAACGGCGGTTGCGAGGAGAAATGTTCCCTGTCGGCGTCCGGGAGGGTGCAGTGCCTGTGTCAGGACGGGCACGTGCTGGCCAACGACGGCAAGAGGTGCTACAAGAAACTGGTGCCGGATCAGCGGACCCAGGACGTCTTTCATTGCTCGGACGGACACGCCATCCCCTTCTCCCTGACCTGCGACGGGATCTATCACTGTCTGGATAAGTCCGACGAGGAACCGGGGTATTGCGATAGGACCGGATGTCCGGACGGTTGGTACCTGTGCAAGAACAAGAGGTGCGTGCCGGAGAGGAGCGTCTGTAACGGGATCGACGACTGCGGGGATTCGACAGACGAGCCGAAGAACTGCACGTGTCCGGCCGACACGCATTTCAGGTGCAAGAGCGGCGAGTGCATCAGCGTCGACTTCAGGTGCGACAGGGATCTGGATTGCCCGGACGCCAGCGACGAGATGGGATGCGGTAAGCTTTCTTCAACTTTTTAAACAATTGTTTTCCTCCGTTTTGTCATGTTCTCTATCGGTTAAATGGCATTTTTCGAAAATTGGCGACCAACAATTTTGGTAGAGTTACGTGTATACTCCATTCACTTTTATTTTAGGACTCGGTTGGCCATGGAAATTTGACACATTTCACTCTGTATAGAACGAAAATGTGCGGTTATGAAGATTGTCAAAACATTTTTGGGTTTTAAATAAAAGCTATGTTGCCCGTTCTACGTGAAAGTTTCTGTTATTACGTATTTTATCACAATGTCGAATCTCTTCGGAAAATTTGTGACGAACATAAATGAAGTTTATACAAACTGATTGAAGGCATACCAAATCCAGTTATTTGCATGGAAAATACAAGAGATCAGTATAATATCATAATATGCACTAGCTTGAGGAGAGTTAATGTTCGTTATCTTCTTTGGCTAAAGTTTGAATACGTTACATTAGTTGTAGATTTCAAAAATATTAACCCGAAGATGAAATGCATATGATGCAGTGGTTGGGAATGGGTATCTCCCGAAAGAATTAACAGATAATTACAAAAATCTTAAATTCTTCAACAAAAATCATCTTGCATCAATATATGTAAAAGGAATGGGGTATTTTCCTAATTTTCAAAATATATGCCATAAAAATCCTTATAACTCAAATATCTCGAAATATATTTTTTTCGAATTTTAACATATTGCATTTTGTCTGTATTCGATTACGAAAATTCTGATTTCAGAAGTGCTATCTTATGAACATTCTACGTCATTTTTACAATCCGGCAACGCCCATTTGTGTCAGTAATGGTCATGAAAGTTTTCTGATCATCATAGACGTAATAAATATCAAGTTTGATGATCACATTTGACAAGAAAAACACACAAAATGTCATCGGTTTTAAGAAGGTAAAGACACAGATCACAGAAACAATTTTTTGTAATCTGTGGATATCTTCTTGATCGGTTCCAGTGTTGTCGAATTAACAAAAATTACTATACTTCAATAAAGGCATTTTACGTCACAAGCTTTCATATAGTCGAAGTTTCGAAGGGTGTATTTCTGAAATGTCTGAATTTTGAAGCGAATCTTTTACGTGTTGGATAACTAGTAGAAAAGGCTTTCCATAAATAATCTCAAATTGGATTTTGGAGTTTTAGGAAACTTGCCCATTAAAGGAAGTTTCAAGTCAAGATGAACTTCACCTTTGAACAAAAATTTCACATAAATAAACAATTAAAAGGACAACTGGCGCGTATTTGTGGCTGCTCATCTTAATACATTGATATAATAATAATAATTAGGTATTTATTGGTACCTTAAAACACTTACAATGAATAGGACAAGTTAAATGAAAAATAGAAAAATCAATTTTCGGGATCTTATTCTACGATGACATTCATCGAAAATCCTGTAGTAAACTTTTCGCATAAATTCACTCAAACATAAAATTCTCAAATGCCATCACTTTTTAAGGTCTCCCAATAGAAGGAAATTCTTTGTCATCCTCTTCATTCACAATCTTTCTGATTGTGGAAATATTCAACTGAAATATAAATCGTTTAGATTCAGATGAAACATTATATAAATTCTCTGACATTAAATATGTTCGCTACCGTCTGACGTATTGTGGATTTTATAATATCAGGGTATAACTATTTGAATGAGCGGACCTGAATTCTAAATAGCACTTCCTGAAACCCTGTCTCTTTTTTCAATCACTTTCGGCATTTTCGTAATAAAAATTGATATTAGCTGTGGCAACGTCGTAATGACATTAACGACATTTCATGAGTGCCAACCTTTCTCCGTTCTAGTTAAAAAAACTTGAGAAAATTATTTCATGGCCAACCGACTGCTAAAATAAATGTGAATGGAGTATAGCCGTTATAATTCCTGATGTTTTAAGCATCAGTTCGAATTATGCGAATTTTTCATCTCGCAGGTGATATGCCGTGCCTGGGCGACGAGAACCTGGTGAAATGCCCGTTCACCACGGCCTGCATCCATAAGGATTGGTTCTGCGACGACGAGAACGACTGTTGGGACCACTCGGACGAGCAGAACTGCACCGAGATCAGGAAGAGGACCTGCAACAGCGGCCAGTTCCGTTGCAGGAACGACAGTTGCATACCGATCGAGAAAAAATGCGACGGTTATAACGATTGCGACGATGCCATACCTCCTAACGGTTCCAGTTCCGACGAAGAATTATGTGAGTTTTTTTTTATATATCTTCTCGATATCTCTTCAGTAATAAACATAAAATAGTCACAGGCTGTCATCGAGTTTAACAAACACATCACATCCTACTCCGATTTGTACCTGCTCTGAAATTGCTCTGAATGTTCCGGAAATTATCATTACGCGTCGTGATTTAACAACTCTTTTTTCTGAAAATCGTAGATATAATCAGTTTTTAGTTCAATTATGGATTTTCATCACGTATCGGCCACATCAGTTCAATATTTGTAGGCAAAAATTCGATTTTTTCGTCATCACTTACATTTTACAGGTGGTCAATGTCAATCTGATCAATTTACCTGCGGAGACGGAACCTGCATTTCTAAATCTTGGGTGTGCAATGGTTTACACGAATGTCCAGATCTGAGCGATGAATATAACTGCAGTAAGTATTTAAATATTAGAACAATAATAAATCAACAAAAAAGTAAACACATATATGGGGAATTCTCCACAATTTGTGTTATCACAGCATATGCAAGTTTAAATTGAGTTTCATTCATTAATTCTTCAAATGCACCGAGGAAACTATTCGAAATCATTCTTCAAATATGAGGTTTTAAAATTTAAATCGCTTCGTTTCTAGTTTACGACTTGGCAACAGCGCCTACTAGAAAATAAAAAGAACAACGGTTTGTTAATAAAATAACAGGCTCACTGGCGAGCCTCAACAGCAACCGGCCATAAAAATCCCATAAAATTTTACGACTTTCCTCATTCGTCGCAGGCTTCATAGACAGCCATCTTTGTCTATCTCATCAAGGTAGTGCATTTGTTGTTCATATTATCAACGCATATTTCAGTCGATGTTGCCAACTTGTGCAATTGAAATGAAAGGATTTAAATTTTAAATACCCATTTTCATTTTTAAGTACTTAAAGTTATTTGTTTTTTGGGAAACGGTTGAAATGCTTATTTCAGGAGTATTTCCTATTATTTTATGAATGGATCTTATTAAATTGTGACAATTTTCAAGAGCCCCAGTGTCGATCAAACCAGTTCAGATGCGAGAGCGGGGAATGCATACCGAAATCCTGGCAGTGCGACGGTCGACCGGACTGCAGCGATCAAACCGACGAGTCCGAACACTGCAAAACGCGACTGTGCGATCCTTCCGAATTCAGGTGCAACAGCACTGGCAGGTGCATTCCCCTGGAATGGGTGTGCGACGGCGAGGCGGACTGTACAGATCACGACGACGAGCACAGAGAACGAGGTGAGTTTCAACTATCGATTTCTTTCCGTTTTTGTCTCCCCCCGGGCTTTCACACCGCCATTCAAACTAACTACAGCAAGGGGACCTCGGGACAGACAGGGTAGTTTCTCCTTTCACTTTTCGTCTATCCAAGGGCTCTCGACCCGCCTTAAACTACACTGCGCAAAAAAATTAACGCACATTCTGAAAATCTCAATTTTAATGAAAGTTCACTCTACATTGACTTTATAACTTATTTTTTACGTTCTCTCGGGAAGGTTTTGAACGAAACAAGACATATTAAATGGAAGAAAAATTCAGGATTTCACCGAATCTTATGTGAAAGAAGAGAAATGAACAATTTTCAAAATACTGAAATGCTGATAAGTGATTTAATACTTGGTATTTCCACCCCTTGCGTTAATTACAGCTCGACAACGACGGTTCATACTCAAAATGAGTGATCTTAAAATGTTCTGATCTAATCCTTCCCCAGATTTCTCCGAGTTGGATTCCTAAGTCATTAAGAGTAGTTGTATGATTTTTTGAACTTCTTCGCCTTCTATTGAGGTTGTCCCAAACCTTCTCAATCGGATTGAGATCTGGACTTCTTGCTGGCCATTCCATTCGAGAGACTTCAACCTCTTCAAGGTACTCCTGAACGATGCGCGCACGATGGGGTCTGGCATTATCGTCCATAAAAATGAAATTTTCACCAATGTATGGGGCAAATGGCACTTCATGCTCTTCAAGAATGTTCCTTATATACTTATCAGCATTCATAGCTCCATTATCAACGACCACTAGGTCTGTGCGAGCAGTCAAAGATATTCCACCCCATACCATAATCGATCCTCCCCCGAAACCAGTAGTATTCAGGAAATTTCACTGAGCATATCTTTCATGTGGACGTCTGTATACAAGGGAACGTCGATCACAATGGTAGAGGCAGAATCTAGACTCATCTGTGAAGAGAACTCTTTCCCAATCGGCCTCTTCCCAATGGATATGCTCTCTCGCAAAATCCAAACGCGCCCTTCGATGGGCTGCGGTAAGAGCTGGGCCTCTTGCCGCGACACGAGGCCTTAAATCATATTCTCTGAGGCGATTTCTTATTGTCTGAGTGCTGATTTGCACCTCATGAGTTTGCTCAAGCTGAATTTGAAGGAGGCGAGCGGTTGCAAACCGTTGTCTCAACGAAGAAACTCTCAAGTAACGTTCTTTAATGGCAGTTGTTACCCGTGGTCTACCCTGTCCTGGTCTTCGGACATTCATACCTGTCTTCCTGAATCGCTGCAACATTCTGGACAGACTTGTATGGGAAACTCCAAACCTTTCTGCAATTCTTGTGTATGTCCACCCTTCTTCTCGCAAAACTACCGCTTGGGCACATTCCTCTCGGGTCAAATTGCGTGTTTCGCGTTGCATAGCGATCGAGTGTAGAAAATCAAACGAAAGAAAAACTATTGATCACTAGAATTGATCGAGAACAACTGATTTTAGAATGGAGCCAATACATTCAAAATCTGATAATATCATCTTTTTTTATTCCTGCTGGGAAAAAACATCTGTATTGAAGAAAACCGTTGAATAAATTTGAGATTTCCATGATGTGCGTTAATTTTTTTGCGCAGTGTATTTCCGGAAGGACGACAACTCTGACAGAACGGGTCAATTAAAATAACCTTCATTACAAACGTATAGGGCGACGATTAGCTAAATTTGGATAAGAAAAGCGTGATCCTTTGCTTGCAGGTTGTAGCACCGCCACCTGCCTGAAGGACGAGTTCCAGTGCGCGGACGGAACCTGCATAAACAAGATCTACTACTGCGACGGCGACAGGGACTGCAACGACGGCACGGACGAGCCGAGCAACTGCCATCACAACTGCGCGGCCGGCGAGTTCAGGTGCAACAACGGGCGGTGCATCATGGACCTGTTCAAGTGCGACGGCGCCGATCACTGCGGCGACAACAGCGACGAGGGGAAACAGTGCCAGAACGAGGGAGATTACTGCAGGGGTAACGGCTGGTTCCACTGCGAGAACGGCGTCTGCATCAACGATACGCTCCTGTGCAACGGGGAGAACAACTGCGGCGATTACAGCGATGAGAATAAATGCAGTGAGTAATTGGATTTTTTTTCATTTTTAGTTTGATTACACTACCGTGATTTTCACCGCTCAAGTAGCTAGTACCTGATTAATCGCTGGAGACAACATCCGTACACCGAGTCCAGAAGGAAGACTACCACTGCGAGTTGCTAGCTGGCGTGCAAACACGTTGGTAGCTGAAACAAGAGTGGTGAACAATATATATATATATATATATATATATATATATATATATATATATATATATATATATATATATATATATATATATATATATATATATATATATATATATTCTTTTGAATGTCAGCAATACATTTTTAGTTATCAAACAATATAGCATATGTATGAGTTTTAGCAAAGGTTAGTGTAACGGGGTACCATACAATTTGGAGTATGATACAAGAGCTTAGGGAAAAACCTCAGTAAAAAAACCCTGTCTCCCCGTGAGAAGTGTAGTGATGACAAATTTGTTTACAGAATAAGCTTTAAATACTGAAGGGCTTCCTTTCCATTGACATATAAATTTCTTTATCCTCTTTCCATTTCGAAATAATATCTGAAACAAAGAAACAGAGCAGAAAACGAGAAAAAAGGCGAATAATAAAGTCTTCATCCAAACTTATTTCAAGACTTGATGATGACTGAAGAAAAAAATAAATAATCATAGGTACATAACTTGTTTTTCAATTGCATTGGGAGGAATATCATCTCTGCGTCAAAAATCTTCTGCTGATCTTGGTGGAGGATCACCCTCGTCGTTAGAAATGCCTTCAGTACTCAAATTAATAATAGCCAAATCTTGCTTTTGACTGGGAGGGCCTTTCGACCAGGTCCAGTCTTCCAAGTGATGATTCTTCTATTCTTCAGTTGTTCGAGGAACGTTACAGGACCCTTATATTGGGGAATCATCTCCCATAGATATACCAGTGGTTATTCAGTAGAAAATTGAAAAAACGGGGAAGAAATTCAAAAAACTTCTGACACTTTATTGACAATTTGTCAATAATAATAAATGATAAGGGAACTTATGAGTCTTTTATTTGACTGTTCTCTATCTTCTGACAACTATCAATCATACTAATTCGATAACTTATAATACAACATTGTACACTCTTTTCCCTTATCCTTTTAGGTTAGGTGGGGTTCTCTATCTTCTGACAAATATCAATCATACTAACTCGATAACTTATAATACAACATTGTGCACTCTTTTCCCTTATCCTTTTAGGTTTATCTTCGTTGAAAGTACGATTTCTGGATGGCGTGCAAACCCTTTGGGAGCAGAAATCATAGTAGTTTTCCCTATCATAATCAGTTCTATAACTGCTGGGAGTAAGATTTTCTGGCTGGCGTGCAAACCCGCTGGGAGCAGAAAATAGTTCGGTGAACAAGTGTGTATTTTCCCCTATCCTTATCAATTCTATCACTGCTGGGAGTACAATTTTCTGGCTGGCGTGCAAACCCGTTGGAAGTAGAAACCAGAGAGGTGAAAAATTGTGCACTCTTTTCCCTTATTCTTTTAGGTTTATCTTCGTTGAAAGTACGATTTCTGGATGGCGTGCAAACCCTTTGGGAGCAGAAAGCATAGTAGTTTTTCCTATCCTAATCAGTTCTATAACTGCTGGGAGTAAGATTTTCTGGCTGGCGTGCAAACCCGCTGGGAGCAGAAAATAGTTCGGTGAACAAGTGTGTATTTTCCCCTATCCTTATCAGTTCTACCACTGCTGGGAGTACAATTTTCTGGCTGGCGTGCAAACCCGTTGGAAGCAGAAACCAGAGTGGTGAAAAATTGTGTACCCTTTTCCCTTATTCTTTTAGGTTTATCTTCGTTGAAAGTACGATTTCTGGATGGCGTGCAAACCCTTTGGGAGCAGAAAGCGTAGTAGTTTTCCCTATCCTAATCAGTTCTATCACTGCTGGGAGTAAGATTTTCTGGCTGGCGTGCAAACCCGCTGGGAGCAGAAAATAGTTCGGTGAACAAGTGTGTATTTTCCCCTATCCTTATCAGTTCTATCACTGCTGGGAGTACAATTTTCTGGCTGGCGTGCAAACCCGTTGGAAGCAGAAACCAGAGTGGTGAAAAATTGTGCACCCTTTTCCCTTATTCTTTTAGGTTTATCTTCGTTGAAAGTACGATTTCTGGATGGCGTGCAAACCCTTTGGGAGCAGAAAGCATAGTAGTTTTCCCTATCATAATCAGTTCTATCACTGCTGGCAGTACGATTTCCAGGCTGGCGTGCAAACCAGCTGGGAGTAAAAAACAATTTGCAAACGCCGACTTAATTGCCCGTTAAACTAAACTTTTCAGGCAGTGTATTCAAGCTAAAACAACGTTCCTGTTTTTCGTACAGCACCAACATAGAATGTTTATTTTTCAGACATCGACGAATGCACAGCCACGCCACCCCCCTGTTCGCAAAAGTGTATCGACAAGCCGGTCGGCTACGAATGCCAATGCATGCCCGGCTACAAGATAAGCGAGAAGGACCACCGACTGTGCGAGGACGTGAACGAATGCCTGCAGAGACCGTGCAGTCAGGTGTGTAGGAACACGTTGGGCTCTTACCGCTGCGGCTGCGCCGAACCCGAATACATACTGAAGCCGGACAAGGCGTCTTGCGGCGCCAACTCGACCGTCCAGGCCACCGTCATACTGGCCAACAGGTATTACATCAGGCAGCTGGACCTGGACGGTCGGTCCACCCTGCTGGCCCACAACCTCAGCAACGCGGTCGCCCTGGATTACGACTGGAGGGACGAGTGCCTGTATTGGTCGGACGTCACTCAGCACGGCAGTTCCATACGGAGAATGTGCGATTACAAGAACGCCTCGGCGGCGGTTCAGACGCTACACTCGCCGACTTTGCAGAACCCGGACGGATTGGCAGTCGATTGGGTGGGGAGGAATCTTTACTGGTGCGACAAGGTTAGTTGAAAGATTGATGATGTGGAACGTGGTTACCTCGGAGAAAACTTATCTCGTGCGCCAGCTATTCTTTTCACTAGGAAGAATAGCAAACCTACCAGAGTAGCTGCTAGTCGGAGACAGAGTTCGCTGATATCTAGGGTGGTAGCGATAACGAAGTAGTCAAAATCAAATTATGTACTAGTTTATTCACACCTTCGGAAACTGACGGAGAGAGAGAAACAACGGAAATATGTGTAGGTATGAAATATGAGCGAATCTATCAGCAAAACATACATTCGGGAAAATTCTATCCGGTCACGAGCACTTTGTAAAGTTTATACCGGGTACAGTGAAAAATCAAAGGTTGTTCAATAAAATGCGCCAACCAGAACTGACGAAATGGATACTAAGGATGACCTCGCGAAGTGAAATGACTTGCTATACGGTATCGGGATGTAATTAATTGTGTTTCTCCAGACTGAAGAAGACTGAAGAAACACAACCAGGGCGGATCTATTCGAGACTTTTATTCGCTACCCCAAGGGCTAACGCTCCATGACTGATAGCGAAGAAAAGGTCTATTTTTAGCGCAACTACGGGATTTCACTGACGACGAACGGTATCTCTTATTCTCTACCCCAAGGGCTTACGCGCCATGACTGATAGAAAAGAAGAGATTTCGGATTCAACACTTATGACGCGGAACGCAGACAGGGGGGTTGATGGGACTTTCCCTTCAGTACCCCAAGGGCTTACGCGCCATGACTGATAGCGAAGGGAAAAGTCAGACTCGCGAAACAGGGTAAAGTGTCAAAGAAGTAACCGGTGTAGGTCTAATTAAGAAACTGAACGGTAAAGGCGGGGACCTACCTCCTTTATTTCAGGCACTTGCGGAAAACAAACGAAAACTGAAAATTAATTCCTAAGAGCACTAATACTCGCAACACAGAATTATTTATAAATTTGTTGAACGGCTTGTCGTGCTCACAATTAAAGTCGAATCGCAGAAAAGTACGGAGCGTAAACTAACTAAAGAGACTGAAGTAAAATCTGCTTTTATAGGCAAATCCCCAAACACGTTAAAAATCTGAAAATTCCAGAATGTGACAAGGATGAAAAACGTCGTCAGCTCCGGTTTATCGCATATCAACATCAGAAAAACGCCATTCAAGAAACACAACGTTAAACACAGATAAACGGTTTTTTACATGTACTCTGTCTATCGGAATTAATGTACTGAATATTTGAGAATTAAATATTTTCAAAGGCGGAAATTTTTAATGAAAGGAATGCACTAAAATGAACTCCAATTTTTCTCAGAAAACTGGAGATCATTACAGATGATATAGGTTATCGGCATAAGTGTGGATTGAATTCATATTTCTCTGATTGCAGGGCCACGATACTATAGAAGTGTCAACTCTAAACGGACGATACCGACGTGTAGTTATATCGTCCGGACTCGAAGAACCACGAGCGATCGCCTTGGACCCCAAGGAAAGGGTAATGTTCTGGTCAGACTGGGGCACCCAGGTGCACATAGGAAAAGCCAACATGGACGGTTCGAACGCCAGGATCGTCGTGAACTCCAGTCTGGGCTGGCCGAACGCCCTCACCGTTTCCCTCGAAACTAAAGAGTTCTTTTGGGCGGACGCTCGCGAGGACTACATAGCCGTGGCCGATTACGACGGCAAGAACATCAGAATAGTCGCCAGTAGGGACAGGACGCCCAGCTTGAAACTGCACCACGTGTTCGCCATCGACGTGTGGGAGGACTTCGTCTATTGGACCGACTGGGAAACCAAGAGCGTGGAGAGATGCCACAAGTACAACGGCGACCAGTGCGCCTCGCTGTTGACCATGGTCCATCGCCCCATGGACCTCAGGGTGGTCCATCCCTTCAAGCAGCCCAAGATGGACAATCCGTGCGAGTCCGCCAACTGTTCGGCGCTCTGCCTGTTGAAAGCGGAGCCGCCGCACTACAGCTGCGCGTGTCCGGAGAACTACGTGCTGGAGAAGGACGGCAGATCGTGCAGGGCCAACTGTACCAACACCCACTTCGAGTGCACGAACACGTACAAGTGCATACCGTTCTGGTGGAAGTGCGACACGCAGGACGACTGCGGGGATGGAAGCGACGAGCCGGAGACTTGTCCGCCGTTCAAGTGCACCCCGGGGCAGTATCAGTGCAAGAACGGGCACTGCCTCCACCCCTCCGACCTGTGCAACGGTCAGGATAACTGCGGCGATAATTCGGACGAGGCTGATTGCAGGTGAGTGTCGCCAAAAAACGATTGTCACACTTTTAGGAATGAAATGACGTCAGCTGTCAAAAGTACAACATCGTTGCCAGACTCTCAGAATAATCCTAACTTTTACTGCTGACATTAGTTATAGCGAACTTTTGGGGTGAAATGGATGTTAATTATGATTTATCATCATTTGATGATGAACATTTTGCATCAATTTCTTGTTCCCTGAAAAAGTTTTTCAAATGAGTTTAACAGCTCACTCAATGAGCATCTATTTTTTTTTTAAATACTAAGACAAAGTTTAGGTTAGGTTAGATTTTTTTCACATAAGGACTGATCAAACTCTCGATCTAAACTTTTCAACAACTTTTGGGTCTTTACGATTAAATAAACTGGAGCACACAGTACTCTGCCACGAGCAACACGGAAAAATCAATGATGGAGACGACAAGACAAACAATTCAAAGAATTGTCGTTTGATTAATGCGAGCTAGTCATGAATCAGCGCAGGAAATCCCAGAGAGGCTGAAACATAAACACAAACTGTAGACCGGCTTCGGGATTTTTGTCCCTCATCGAAACTGTGTAGTGATAAACATTTCAACTGGAGGATGGGATCTTTTAACGAAACCAGGGCGTCGCTGTGGAGAATATTTGCAATTGGTTTTGTACGTTTTCTTTCACATGGTCTGATTGAATTCTGCGTTATCGTTCACCTTAGAAGCAATATTGAAAACAATCCATTGAAATATTAGGTAAACAGATGAGAGTTACCTAATCTAAAACAGCCAATACCAAATTTTACACACTTTACGGAACTCTTTGACCAAAACAAAACGATTGAAATAAATGGCTAGTGCACCGGCAACGTAGCATTGTGTCAACAACATAAACTGTTAGAAATTGCTCGAATTGTGCGAATTCCCTAAACAGACCAACATTAATAGCCCGATCACCATTTCATCACCGTTTTCGTTACTGCAGGAACTACACGTGCCTGAGCACCCAGTATAGATGTGCGGGCAACGACACCGTCCCACCTAGATGCATCCCGACCAAGAGTCGCTGCAACAAACTGGTCGACTGTCCACTCGGCGAGGACGAGCTGGATTGTCCCCCGGTGACCTGTCCCCCCAACCAGTTCAAGTGTAAGAACGACAAGTGCATACCGGCCGTGTGGGTGTGCGACACGGACAACGACTGCGGCGACAATTCGGACGAAGAACAGAGCTGCCAGAACAGGACGTGCAGAGCGGATCATTTCAGGTGTTCCTCAGGTAATGCTTTATCGTGGAGTTTTTTTGGAGTCTTATTTTCAAAGTTCTGATACCCTAATAGGTATCTACGAGGATATATTGAAAAGTTCTTAGCCTACTAAAGAACCAAACGAAATTTCAAATATTTTATTACTCGACATATTCTCCTCTTTATTCGATACATTTATTACAGCGAACCTGCAACGTCTCTAGACCTTTCAAAAAAAATATTTCTTCTTGCTCTGCAGACCAGACCTCCACAGTTTTTATTACGTCGTCGTTGAAAGAAAATTTACGACCTTTTAAACTTTTATTCAGTTGAGGAAAGAGATGATAGTCGGATGGAGTCAAATCTGGTGAATAAGGGGGGTGTTCTAGTAATTCAAACCCTAAATCACGAATTTTTTGCATGGCAACATGAGATTTGTGCGCAGGGGCAGTGTCCTGCAAAAACAAAACGCCTTTGGATAGCTTTCAGCGTCTTTTCTCTTTATTTTTTTCCCGTACAGTGGTCAGTAATGTCGAATAATAATCTCCGGTTATTGTTCTACCCTTATCCAAAAAATCAATCATGATTACTCCATGGCAATCCCGAAAAACTGAAGCAAGAACTTTTCCAGCAGATTTTTGGACACGAAATTTCTTAGGTCTTGGAGAACCAGAGTGTCGCCATTCCATCGATTTTTGCTTTGTTTCTGGATCGTAGAAATGTACCCAAGTCTCATCCTTAGTAACAATTCGGTTCAAGAAGTCCACATCGTTTTCAAATCGAGCAGAGATCGAACAAGATACTTCTACCCTTGCACGCCTTTGGTCAACAATCAAACATTTGGGGATCGTTTCTATGTCCAAATTGACGTGAACTATATGATGAACGCGTTCGTATGAAATATTCAGTGCTTCAGATATCCGTTTTAGCCCAATTCGACGGTCTGATAAAATCATGTCATGAACTGCATCGATATTTTCGGGGACTGACACAGAAACTGGCGATCGGTCATCACCTTCAATGGAAAATTTACCTCTTTTGAACCTTTCAATCCAATTTTTCACGGTCGCATACGAAGGACATTGACCACCAAGGGTATTAAGCATATCTTAGTAAATCTGCGTACCTCTTAACCCTTTTAAATACAGGTACTTGATGATGGCTAGATACTCCAATTTTTCGATTTTCACAATTTCGATGGACATCTTCTTTCTTTTCATTTATTGCGTAATTCTGGTTTACTTTTTTAACCTCAAACTTCACACTGACACTTCTAATGAGTTATTGTTCGTTGCTATGGTGACGCAATATTTTTTGTATGCATGGAACCGGTCTAGGCTAACTAGAAATCAATAAATCCTCGTACGTCCGATCACTGTCTAATTTCACCTGTCATTCCTTCAAATCAGGACGTTGCATACCCGAATCATGGAAGTGCGACGGAGATCCGGACTGCGCGAACGCTGAAGACGAACCGTCCACCTGCAGTCAGCCGGAGTTCCACACCTGCGAACCGTCCTACTTCAAATGCGCCAACAACAAGTGCATACCGGGCAGATGGCACTGCGACTACGACAACGACTGCGGCGACAACTCGGACGAGGTGAACTGCGCGCCCAGGAACTGCTCGGAATCGGAGTTCAGGTGCGGCAACGGGAGATGCGTCAAGGGCACGTTCAAGTGCGACGGACAGTACCAGTGCGAGGACAGGTCGGACGAGGAGAACTGCCGCATACAGTGCAAGAAGAACGAGTTCCAGTGCACCAATCCGCAGATCTGCATATTCTTGTAAGCAAAACACCTTCTTTTGGCCTCAGAGCTCTCACACCACTGGAAATAGTTTGACTGTTGGTGTGCAAACCCCCTGGGGGGACGAAATGGAACGGAGAACTAATTCCGTCCTTTATTTTTCAAATAGAAACGCAGGTTGGTGAGGTGACGCAGGTTTTTCCTGAGCTGCTCGTACTATCTGACAAGTCACTGTAACGCTTTATTTGCGCGGTCTTGCTCTTTTCTATGTTTTACAAAAGCTCACGCTGCGTCACCTCGCTAACCTGCGTTTCTATTTGCGTCTAGCCTCAGAGTTCTCACACCACTAGAAATAGTTTGACTGTTGGTGTGCAAACCCCCTGGGCAGACGAAATGGAACGGAGAATTAATTCCGTCCTTTTAGGCCAGGCGCAAATAGAAACGCAGGTTGGTGAGGTGACAGAGGGTGACGCAGGTTTTTCCTGAGCTGTACGTACTATCTGACAAGTCCCCGTCACGCTTTATTTGCGTGGTCTTGTTCTCTTCTATGTTTCACAAAATCTTACGCTACGTCACCTCACTAACCTGCGTTTCTATTTGCGCCTGGCCTCAGAGTCCTCATACCACTGGAAATAGTTTGACTGTTGGTGTGCAAACCCCCTGGGGAGACGAAATGGAACGGGGAACTAATTCCGTTCTTTCAGGCCAGGCGCAAATAGAAACGCAGGTTGGTGAGTTGACGCAGGTTTTTCCTGAACTGCACGTACTATCTGACGAGTCATTGTCTCGCTTTATTTGCGCGGTCTTGTTCTTTTCTATATTTTACAAAAACTCTCGCTGCGTCACCTCACTAACCTGCGTTTCTATTTGCGCCTGGCCTCAGAGTCCTCATACCACTGGAAATTGTTTGACTGTTGGTGTGCAAACCCCCTGGGGGGACGAAATGGAACGGGGAACTAATTCCGTTCTTTCAGGCCAGGCGCAAATAGAAACGCAGGTTGGTGAGTTGACGTAGGTTTTTCCTGAACTGCACCTACTATCTGACGAGTTATTGTATCGCTTTATTTGCGCGGTCTTGTTCTTTTCTATGTTTTACAAAAACTCACGCTGCGTCACCTCACTAAGCTGCGTTTCTATTTGCGCCTGGCCTCAGAGTCCTCATACCACTGGAAATTGTTTGACTGTTGGTGTGCAAACCCCCTGGGGAGACGAAAAAAAGAAACGAGAACCGAATCCTTTCGTTTTGCTTTCTTCTGACCTCTAATGCTTTAATTTTTTGAGAGGTTGTATGGAGATTTTGACCTTCAATAGTTATCGCTAACAAACTAGACAGCAAAGAACCTTGTTTTCGACTAAAAGCCACCAGAGGAGGTTTGCTAATTTCCCTTCAGAGAATAGCTGACGTTCGAGAACTGTGCCAAAAAAAAATCCGTCGTCATGTCAGCTTAGGAACTTTTAAGGTTGATGCTCTGTGTGTAAAAGTGGCGTTTTGATTTCTGTCAAGGAAACAAGCAGATTCTCCCATCAAATTTGAAAGATAACCACAGAAGCCAAGCATTACGTTCGAGCACAGAACAGAAATTATCAAAATTCCTCAGCCTACTTGACGACGGATTTTTTGGCCATCCAGGCTCGTCCTAATGCAGTTGATGCGACAAGTTATGTTTTCGATCTTTCACAGAGAGTGGAAGTGCGACGGCCAAAGGGACTGCACCGACGGCTCCGACGAGGAGAACTGCAGCGACGTGTGTCCGGAGGACGGTTTCAAGTGCAACAGCGGCCAGTGCATCAACTCCGACTGGCGCTGCGACGGCCAGGCCGACTGCGAGGACGGTTCCGACGAGCAAGAATGTTCCGGACTGGCCTGCGGCTTCGACAGGTTCAGGTGCAAGAACGACAGATGCGTGCCCATCAGCACGGTCTGCGACGGCCAGGACCAGTGCGGGGATAACAGCGACGAAGACGCGAGGATCTGCAAGAGGTACGGCCGGTGCCCGTCCGAGGAGTTCACCTGCAAGAGCGGCCATTGCATCGACAAGAAACTGAGGTGCGACGGCGAGAACGACTGCGAGGATAACAGCGACGAGGAGGACTGCCACAAGTCGGCTTGCCAATGGAACTCGTGCTCCCAGATATGCATCGAGAAGAAGAACGACACTTTTATTTGTAAGTGCGCGCCAGGGTATTCCCTCGTCTGGGGCCACCACTGCCAGGCCAAGGGAGGTCTGGCCGATCTGGTCCTGGCTACGGAAGCTGAATTGAGATTGGTCTCGCCCTATAAGATCGGGGACGTGACCAACAACAAGCTACGGAGTAAGACGCTGGCGACGGCGCCTGGTTATAAGGTGTACGGCGTCGATTTGCTGTATAGGAACGAACAGGTGCAAGCGTTCTGGACTGACCATCACAACAAACGCGTGCAGAGCATCGTACTCGACGTCAATAATAAAGGCAAGACTAAAAGGGACGTAGACCAACCTAAAACGATCCTGTCGAATCTGGAGGACCCCAGAGGCATCAGCGTGGATTGGATCGCTAAACGGCTGTACATAACGGACGGTCCGAGGATCTTGGTGTCAACGTTGGACGGCACGAGCTCTTACACCCTGATCACCGGCGATATGCAGGAATTGAGGGATATAGCGGTGGCGCCCGCGCAGGGAGTCCTGTTCTGGACGGATTGGGGGCTGTTGCCGAGGATCGAGACCGCTTATATGGACGGGAACAAGAGGAGGATCTTGGTTAATAGTAGTTTGTTGTGGCCGACCAGTATCACGATCGATTACCCGGCAGAGAGGCTATATTGGGCTGATCCGAAGAGTTTGGTCGTCGAGAGCATCAAATTCGACGGTAGCGATAGGCAGGTCGTGCGGCATTTCACTAAAGGTAAGAATTTGTTCACTTAGGGACTTTGGGACACTTGGTGCATTTATATCCTTCCATTTCAGAAACGAAACCGTTCAAGATCGAAATCTTCGAGACCAGCCTGTTCATATCGACCTACAGGACGCACAATATACTGAAGATGCCCAAGTTCGGAGTGGGAAACATCACCCACATCGGTGAGGGTCTCACCAGGATCTCCGACCTTCTCATATTGCACAAGCACAAGCAGGACACGTCTCTGAACAATACCTGCCAGGACTTCTGCCATCCGAGCGAGTTTTGTCTCCTCAGTCCCCATGGAGCCACGTGCACCTGCGCCGATAACTACATCAAGAGCAACTTGGTAAGACGATTAGGATCAATTTTTGACTAGTCAAGTTATGGTCGATGGCAAAATCGGAAATTTTGGATCTTCGCGGAAAAAATCGTAAAATTTTAAAAATTCGAGATAGGTGCATGACAATTGAATCATTCCATTCGTAAAGGATCAATCTATAATAAAAAAATCAGCATTTGCCCAGTTTGTGGCTGCTACACTACTTCAAAGTTGATCAAATTTTCTGGAATTTTCCACAAAAAATGATTTATTTCACAAACTACTGATCTTAGAAAAAAACTAATTACATATTCGTAATCTACAACCTTAAATCTATATAAAAAAAGAACCGGGTCGAAATAGGTCGAAAATAATTTTTTTCGCTAACCGCGACAAAATTTTTTTTCAAGTTATATCGACCCGGGTCATTTCTTATCTAGATTCGAGGTCGTAGATTACGAATATGTGATCGGTTTTCCTCCAAGATAAGTATTTTGGGAAATAAATTATTTTTTGTGGAAAATTCCAAAAAATTTGGTCAACTTTGAAGGGTTGCAGCAGCCAGAAAAATAGCACTGGACGAATGCTGTTTTTTTTTTGCTGATAGACTGACCCTTAGCCAATGGAAAGGTTAAAATTCTTTCACCTATCGCGATCAGTTTAGTTTTTATGATTTTTTCCGCGAAGGTCTAAAATTTCGAATTTTCCATCGACCACAACTTTAAAAATAATCCTTTCAGCAGAATTCTGTTTGCATATTTGTAATCTACACCCTTGATTTAGTAAGTGGTTCAATTTTGGTGGTGATCGGAGGGAATTGATTTTTTGCCAAATTTTCCATGGAAAAAATGCAACTTTTCAAAAAAAATTTTTGTGCTCCGATAAAAACCAAATTTATACCGTTCACTAATTCGAAGGCGTAGATTACAAATATGCAAACAGATTTTTGCTAAAAGGATTATTTTTCAACTTATGGTCGATGGGAAATTCGCAATTTTGGACCAACGGAAAAATTGAGATTTTTGGAACAAAATTTTTGTGCTCCGATAAAAACCAAATTTATACCGTTCACTAATTCGAAGGCGTAGATTACAAATATGCAAACAGATTTTTGCTAAAAGGATTATTTTTCAACTTATGGTCGATGGGAAATTCGCAATTTTGGACCAACGGAAAAATTGAGATTTTTGGAACAAAATTTTTGTGCTCCGATCACAACCAAATTTATATTGTTCAATAATTCGAGGGCGTAGATTACGAATAAGCAAACAGATTTTTGCTAAAAGGATTATTTTTCAACTTATGGTCGATGGAAAATCGGAACAAAATTTTTGTGCTCCGATCAAAAGCAAATTTATGCTGTTCAATATTTTGAGAGCGTAGATTACGAATATGCAAACAGATTTTTGCTAAAAAGATTATTTTTCAACTTCTGGGCGATGGAAAATTAGAACAAAATTTTTGTGCTCCGATCAAAACCAAATTCGTACTGTTTACTAATTCGAGAGCGTAGACTACGAATATGCAAACAGATTTTTGCTAAAAGGATTATTTTTCAACTTATGGTCGATGGGAAATTCGCAATTTTGGACCAACGGAAAAATTGAGATTTTTGGAACAAAATTTTTGTGCTCCGATCACAACCAAGTTTATATTGTTCAATAATTCGAGGGCGTAGATTACGAATATGCAAACAGATTTTTGCTAAAAGGATTATTTTTCAACTTATGGTCGATGGAAAATTAGAACAAAATTTTTGTGCTCCGATCAAAAGCGAATTTATACTGTTCACTGATTCGACAACTTTCACCTATGAAACATTTTCCAAGTATTGTACATTCTAAAGTGTCAAGTATGGGGAGCGTATTGGCTATTCAGTCGGCCCACTCCTACCATACGATTTCTGTGAGCCATCGCTTCACTAAGTTTAAATTTTACATAAAATCTATAAATTAATGAGAATTTATAGAATAACAATGCTAATTCAACCGTTTCCAGACCTGCAAACCTGTGCCGAACCGAATTCCGTCCTGTCCGTTGAACTGCAACAACGGCAAATGCAAGATCGTGCCAGGCCTAGGACCCAAGTGCTTCTGCGACCCCCAGTACACGGGCGCCCGCTGCGAACACTACAGATGCTCGCAATTCTGCAAGAACAAGGGCATGTGTTACGTGGACCTCATATCACCGAAATCGCCCGACGCCCTCGCCCCCCTACGGTGCAACTGCCTACCCCAGTGGACCGGCGACAGGTGCGAGATACCCGTCAACCTGTGCGACGGCAGGTGCTCCAACGGGGGCACCTGCTACTCCCCCAAACCCGGCCTAGCGCAGTGCAGCTGCCCACCCGGCTTCGGCGGCAACCGTTGCCAGAACTGCGTCGGCCTGACCTGTCAGAACGGCGGCAACTGTACGATCGCGGGCGGCAACAAGGTCTGCAAGTGTCCTGTGGGCTTCACGGGCATCCATTGCGAGGTCAGGATATGCGGCAGCTTCGGCACGCCCATAGCCACAGTGAACGGGTTCAGGTGTAGCTGTCACGCCGGTTACAGCGGGGAGCGGTGCGAACAGGACAGCTGTCACCTGCACTGTCAGAACGGGGGCACGTGCATAATGGGACTGAAACAGCCGGAGTGCATCTGTCCGACGACGTACGCGGGAAGGAGGTGCGAGTTGGATTTGTGCGCGACCTCCAACGATCTGCCCCAGTGTTCGGCGAGCTGTCAATGTGGGGAGAACGGCGTTTGTCTAACGCTGCAAGGCAAGCGCGTCTGCAAGTGTCACGAGCAATGGATTGGAAAACGATGCGATGTGAGTATTTTGTATACTGCATTCATTTTTATTTTAGCAGTCGGTTGGTCATGGAAATTTGACACATTTCACTCTGTATAGTACGAAAATGTGGGGTTATGACGCTTGTCAAAACACATTTGGGTTTTAAATCAACGCTATGTTGCCCGTTCTACGTAAAAGTTTCTGTTATTACGTATTTTATCACAATGTCGAATCTCTTCGGAAAATTTGTGACGAACATAATTGAAGTTTATACAAACTGATTGAAGGCATACCAAATCCAGTTATTTGCATGGAAAATACAAGAGATCAGTATAATATCATAATATGCACTAGCTTGAGGAGAGTTAATGTTCGTTATCTTCTTTGGCTGAAGTTTGACTACGTTACATCAGTTGTAGATTTCAAAAATATTAACCCGAAGATGTTGCAGTGGTTGGGAATGGGTATCTCCCGAAGGAATTGACAGATAATTACAAGAATGTTAAATCAACAATATCATCTTGCTTCAATATAAGTAAAAGGAATTAAAGGAAGTTTCAATCAAGATGAACTTCATCTTTGAACAAAAATTTCACATGAATAAACAATTAACAGGACAACTGGCGCGTATTTGTGGCTGTTGATCTTAATACATTGATATAATAATAATAATTAGGTATTTATTGGTACCTTAAAACATTTACAATGTATAGGAGAAGTCAAATGAAAAATAGAAAAATCAATTTCCGGGAACTTATTCTACCATGACATTCATCGAAAATCCCGTAGTAACTTTTCGCATCACTCAATCATAAAATTCTCAAATGCCACCACTTTTTTGGGTCTCCCAATAGAAGGAATTTCTTTGTCATCCTCTTCATTCACAATCTTTCTGATTGTGTAAATATTCATCTGAAATATAAGTCGTTTAGATTCAGATGAAACATTAGACATATAAATTTTCTAGTCTCTTACATTGAATATGTTCGCTACCGTCTGACGTATTATGGATTTTAGAATATCAGGGTATAACTATTTGAATGAGCGGACCTGAATTCTAAATAGCACTTCCTGAAACCCTGTCTCTTTTTTCAATCACTTTCGGCATTTTCATAATAAAAATTGATAATAGTTGTGGCAACAGCGTTATGACATTAACGACATTTCATGAGTGCCAACCTTACTCCGTTCTAGTTACAAAAACTTGAGAAAATTATTTCATGGCCAACCCACTGCTAAAATAAATGTGAATGCAGTATAGTTGTCTGTTTGTTTGTTCCGTAATCGAGTTTAATTTTCTTGACAAAAATCCTTCCTCACTTCAAGACGATTCGGCCATTTTGATCTGTTTTCGTGTTTTGATTAACATGATTTAAATTCGGGTTTCGTTCATAGTTGGAAACCTTAAAGATTCCGCACTGTGTTTATCCTTTTTTCATTTTGGAAAACGATGCAGCACCGAGAAAAGCATCCCAATCTGTTCTGACCATTCTCCTCCTATTGCTATCAGTGCGCCAGCTGGTGCGAAAGCCCACGAACCACTGAGTGCAAGAAAGGAGAGACACTCCATCCTGTCAGAGTGTTGCCCCTGCTGTGAGTAAGAGTCTTGGCTGGCGCGAAAGCCCGTGGAGCGCAAGAAACAGAGCGGAGAACCGACATGTGCCTTGTTCCACGATCTGCAAATCCGTAACTTTTGTGGCCAAGTTTCGACCCTATTGTCCGCGCCGTTTTTATTCTTTTTTTTTTAATTCTCAAAAACGATAAAGCACCGAGAAAAACATCATAAATTTGCATATAACCGAGTTTTATTCGTCAGTACTGATAATCTAGACATTGTAACGATCGAATTTCACCGATTTTCAACACATGAGTTAGAACCCCAGTTTTAACTCGCCCTTTCTTGACCATTCTCTCCCTACTAGGATCAGTATCAGTGCGCTAGCTGGTGTGAAAGCCCGTGAACCACTGAGAGAAAGAAAGAAGAGGCACCCCATCCTGTCCGAGTTCTGTCCCTGCTGTGAGTAAGATTCTTGGCTGGCGTGAAAGCCCGTACAGAGGTGAAAACAGAGCGGAGAACCTACTGATCTGCCTTGTTTCCCGATCTGCAAATCCATAACTTTTGTGGCCGAGTTCAACCCTATCGTCCGCCGTTTTTATCCTTGTTTTTGAATCAGTTCATCAAACTTGTAGCAAATTTCCATCAAGAAGGCTGTGTCCATGGGGAATTCTCCCCAATTTGGGTTATCACAGCATATGCAAGTTTAAACTGAATAATTATGAGTTACATTGATGAATTTTTCAAATGCAGCGCGGAAACTATTCAAAATCATTCTTCAAATATGAGGTTTCAAAATTTAAATCGCTTCGTTTCTAGTTTACGATCTGGCAACAGCGCCTACAAAAAAAAATGGATTGTTTATAAAATAATAGCTGTTGATGTACAGCAATCATAAGGCGCCTACTCAGGCAAGCCTCAACAGCAACCAGCCATAAAAATCCCATAAAATTTTACGGTCTTCCTCGTTCCTCGCAGACTTCATGGACAGCCATCTTTGTCTATCTCATCAAGATAGTGTATTTGCTGTCCTTTATTTTCAAGGCATATTTCAGTCGATGTTGCCAACTTGTGCAATAGAAACGAAACGCTTTAAATTTTAAATACCCATTTTTATTTGTCATTTTTAAATACTTGAAATAATTGTTTTTGGGAAACGGTTGAAATGGTTATTTCAAAATGTGACGTTTCAAAGATATCTCATAAAAAATACATCATTTTGTTCAGAAGGAGTATTCCCTATAGGTATATACGAATTGTTCCTATTTCCAGATCTTCGTAGGCGCGAGCAACGACTGCAAGGATCTCTGCCAGAACGAAGGCGTCTGCCTGATGGAAGACAGGAAAGAAGTCCCTAAATGCATATGTAAAGAGGGATGGAACGGGCCGACCTGCGAACAGCCGTCCCAATGCCTCATGTTCTGCTTGAACGGCGGCGTGTGCAAGCTGGACGACGAGCAGAAACCGATCTGCGAATGTCCCGAAAATTACGCCGGATCTAGATGTCAGGAGAACACGATGCACAAACTGGTCAGGACCCGTAGCCCAGCCGAGAAGACGCTAGTGCTGATATTATGCGCGATACTTTTCTGCGTGACCACCTCTTTCGCCGGATTCATCGTTTACGCTCGTTGTTTCAGAAAGAGGCAGGCTTTCACGCACGAGAGACTGCAGGAAAACGATTTCAACAATCCGATCTACCAGGATAGGGACGCTGAGCCTTTCTCTTTGGATGCTGATAAGGTGAGTAATACCAAACAGTCATTTCTAATTTTGAAGTAGGAAGTAGACTTCGTAAGAGTTAGTTCTGTGAGATTGAAGGTAAGTTCAACTGGTGGTGTGCAAGCCCCTGGGGAGTCGGAAAAGAAAAGAGAACTAATTAACTAAATTTTTCTCTTCAGTCCGGCAATTTTGCCAATCCGGTATACGACTCTGTATACAACGGCAGCACCAGCAGCGGCGATGAAAAGGCAGTTTTGTTACATCACAACGCTGACGAAATACCTCTCACGTTGGTCGACGAACCAGACACATATCAAAACTGATCTAGCGACCATAAAGACCCTAAATTTTATAAATTGCTGTGAATTGTGCCATTTTTTTTTATGTGGAAAATCGTGATTTGTCGATATTTAGTGTGATTTTCTCAAAGTGACAAAAATAAAATGAAATATAGAAAAAAAAATTAAATGTAAGGAATATTCAGTTGCCAAAACTATCTTCGCTTATTTTTAATAGAGATCAATCTCAGAACAAATTTTACATTGCTTGTAGTTCCCTATTTACTTTTTAATAATAATTCATAAATGCTCAATTTTTATCAATAATACTGTCTACTATGTTTTTACGCTTAGATTTTTTTTTAGATGTTCTTTTTACATGTTAGATCTTTTAACCCTAGGTTTAGCTACACTATATACACTTTATATACCATTTGATTCTTTGTTGAGTATCTCTTAATTTTTTAAAATGTCACTGTCGAAGCAACTGGATATTTTTTAGTCCACAGATATTTTAATACCTTGTGAATTTTTGAAGAGACTAATTGTAATGTCCACTAATACGTCCATAAAATAACAATAAAAAACGAAACGACTGATAACTATATGGAAATATCGTAATCTAACATAACTTTATGTGTTATTTGTGCCAAAAGTAGCTTTTCGAATATTTCCAAATTTTCTGCTATATATCTTGTGTGTTTTATTACTCTTCAATACCGAAAAGGCAGCTGATGTGATTGATCAACTATTTGTATATATATTTTAGGTGACATTGTGCTCAATACTCATTTACAGTGAATTTACATGAAATTTATATTTTGGGTATAATTTTCTTTTGATTATATTTTCAGATCAAAGCATTTAAAAACTGAGGATGTTGTTTTATTCAAACTCTTCGTTTATGTCCTTCATTTTCCCGAAAAAAGAATGGACGAAATAATGTCTATTATAGTCTAGCCTGCAAATTGATAACTTTATGAAAGTAAGTACCCGCCTGTTTGATGTCCTCGGCTACGTCGCCGTATTTGGCAATTCCCCCAGCTTAGGAGCAGTAAAATCGAACGGATTTCGTGAAAAATTAATCTGTCAACAGCAAATTACAACAATTGCCACAGGCACTAATGTTTTTATGACGACAGCGGACGAAATATACTTACCTTCAAGAATACTCGACTTCTGGTTGGGAAATTTCATTCAATTTTTTCATTTTTCTTGAGGTCGACGAAAAAAACTACTTTATTGAAAAGAATTAAATAATTTCCATAAAAGTTCATGGAATTGAGGTTTCTCAAATTTTGTTATTTTTATTTGAGACTTTTAAAATCCTTACTAATATAAATATTAAAAATGTGGTTTGTGTTATTTTGATCGGAATTTCACTATAGTGTATAAAATTTATCGGATTAGGTTTTAGTGTAACATTAAGTGAGGATTTTAACTTCCGACGATTGCCAACATCTTCAAATCAATCCAAAGGGTTTTTGAATGGTATGGAATGAATTGATATGAAAATGAGTATCTGCGGAATTTATTTCTGATGAAAAATCTTCTTTGAATCATGGTTTTCTAACGGATATTTCCCGAGATATAACAGGTTGAAGAAATACGAATTTAGGCAAGAAACGTGACGGCTACTTTAAGGCGAGGTTATAGAAGAGGCACGATCATTTTTATTTGAACTAAGATCGTAAGATGTGTCGTAGGCCCTAGAGAATTGTGTTGAATTGTTTTTCAGGAAGGTTGCGCGAATCTTTTGGTAATTGGAGCTTATTTTTAGTTTTCGTTACATGCTTATTAATTTTTTGATGTTGACTTTTAAAGATATTTCTTTTCGATTTCAGTCTCCATGGTTAGTTTTGTTGATTATCTGCCCATTTTCTTTATTGAATTATCTTAATTATATCTCAACTAACGTTTTAGTTTTAGCGCATCCGCAGGTTCATGATAATTTATTCTAATCTTTCAAATTTAATTTCCATGGAAACAACAAAAAAGTCGACAGAAACCATGGCAACGAAATTATTGAAACAGCACTCTCTTCACAGTTTTGTCAATAGTTGACAGCGGTTGATAATTCCAAGGTTTTAAGTTGACGAAATAATTTTAGCCTTATTGTGATCGTAAAGCAACATTGGATAATAATGGATTGCGTATTGCTACCAACCGAGGTAGAATTTTACATAGACACTATGAAAATTCAAAACATGGAAAATATCGGGAGTCACCAGTGAGTAATACTTCAAAAATTTTCTTGTAATATGTACGATTTTTCCCAATTTAGATGGTTGGAATGGCACAAGAGACTTCAAAAATTGAACCAGGAGGCTATGATTGAAGCGTCTGCAGTGAAGGAGGAATATGTGAAAGAGACGTTGATTTCCTTCAATAAGGTATAAGTTAACAGACTATCTAGCCGTTTTCATCAATAATTTACCAATATTGAAAAGTAATATTAGGAAATTAGCTGTGTCTGCCCCAATTTCCTTAATTGACTCAAGAATATATAGGAAGTAGGAGCAATTTGATTTAAAGCCAAGTTGGTTACACGAAGACTATCAATTTTCCTAGGTGAACCTGCTGATTCACGAAGCCATCCTAATCAACATATGGAAGCACAAAGTCCTGCCGCAACTTCTAAAAATGGACCCCTATCCCGAGAGCACGATGGTCGCCTACTCGGTTCTGTATCACGAAGCAGTCTGCGTTTCGCTGTTGGAATTGGTCACGTTCCATTCAAACTGTTGCGAGGCACTGGAGGACAACGCTCTAGAACTGCTAGATTATTGTTGCGGAAACGCGTCGAGACTACTTTCTGTTGAATTCAGAGAGGCTCCTACTAGGGAATCCCCCAAGGAAGAGCTGGACAGACAGAGAGATAACCTGGTGTTTGATATCGGTATAAAGTGTCTGAGTATCATCAGATATTTATGCGAAACAATGGATAGGTTACCATTAGCCATTTGTTCGAGTATTTACACCCAATACGACATACCTACCTTATTCATCGAAATTTTACGTAAAAAACCGTGGATCAAGGGAGATAAGTACTTCGTTTCGGGGAAATGGAGAGAGTGGGATGGAGAAATAATTTGTCCCTCAGAAGCTCAGGTACATTAGCTTGTTTCTCAATTCGAATATTTTTGAATAGTTGACGATCATTTCAGACTTTGCTTACGTTGAGACATATACTCTTGGACCAAGAGTGTCCGAAGTATTACCAGGTAACGGAATCGAGAAGAGCCCAACTTTTAAGCTTGTTATCTTTCTTAACACCGGTTGTTTTGGACCAACTGTCCCCACTTATCGAATTAAAATATTGGCTCAATCGTATATCTATTATGAATCAACCAGCATCCCCACCCAGGCCCGTTTTACTGGAGCCGTGTCTAGTAATCAAAGAGGGCATTATGCGTCAAACTGGTGGTAACTGGAAAGAAATGGCAAAACAACAGTTACCAGTAATTTTCTGTAACATGAAGGAACAATTGATGGAAAACGCAAAAATGTAAGAATGAGCCGAAAAATCCACACGAGTTGAAAACCCTTTTGCAATTTCAATTTTTCAGATTGAATGATGCATACAACATCGACCTATTGGAAAAGTTTGATGTCAAGAACACTTTACCTTGTGCAAGATGTGGCAAAGATTCCACACAGAGATGTTCCCGTTGTAAAAAATCGTGGTATTGTTCCAGAAAATGCCAGGTTACCCATTGGCAACAGCATAAAGAGGATTGTACTCAGGTTCAATAAAATGAAAATACTTCCATTTTTGAAAATGTTTCATTCATTCACTTATATTTACATTACTTAGTTTTAATATATTCTTTTAAAACATCTAGTGCTGGTGTGTCTTCTCCCCATTCCTGGAAAAAAAAAGTTGATAAGTATCACCAATTTCAATGAATGCGAATGTTGTTCTCAAGAATAATTTTTAGGTTAGGTTAGCAATGTGAAAAATCAATTCTGTAAATGAAAATATCAATTGATCTTAATGTGAAGAATAAAAGATGATTTTCACAGAAAGGCACTACAATAATCAATCATAAGGCATGCTAGTAGGAAGGAATTGCACAGTGCATCAAATAAACTTGAAAATCAAGTAGTATAGCATGTCAAGCTTATACAAATCTTTCTAATTGAAATATGGGACCACATAATACTCCACTGATATAAGAGTGATTATACGAAACTGTTACAGAAAGCAATTCAATTACTCACACTGATCACTACTCCTGAGCACCCAACAATCTTCCTTGCTTTTCCTGTAGAGTCAATTTTACATAAACCACTCCATTCTCCCAATTTCTTATTGTTGTCGACTTTAATTAGAGGAATTGAGTGCTCAGCACAAAGAGCTGATACAAGTTTTTTGTATCTCTCATCGTCGCAGTTCTCAGCCAATATGCAGAGAAGGGCTTCTCTTTTGTCTAGAGCTTTGCAAACTTGATGTAATCCATGAATGACACCATCAGCAATCAAGGCATTCTTCAACACTTCTTGGAGTGCTTGATTTACGTCCATTGCCCCACTGGAGACAGGGACTGGCTGGACAGTTTCCCTAAACACAAGACAGTTAGTTAGGTTGAGAAAAAAAAATATATGCAATATGACTGAATTGCTAATTATAAATCAGAATTATACTCTCAGATACTCTAAAAATCACAATTCGAATAATGATATAGTAGTAGTATGTAGTATTTTTACTTACACCTCACCGTCGGACATGTTGATGTACTGAAACGAAAATACGTTGATTATTAGACTATTTTATACGGTATATTATTGATTAAATTCTCAAATTATAAGGATGTGTGAAAATTAAAGAGAAAATAGCTGATAGAAATATAAATTTTTCTTACCAAATCTAATATGAGCTTAGACTTCGGCGACAGCTGAAAGAAAGGATCTGATCTTTCAGGTTAAGTTATGAGAAGATTGAATTTTCTAGTTCTATGAACGTATGTTGACATTTGTAGAAGCATAGAAAAGCGCGAACAGGTAAACAATTAGTATTCTATGACTAATAGAATTTTGAAATTTTGAGCAGTTTTCTGAAAATTTATTATTTTGAAGGATATATTCAAAATATTTTTTTCATTAAATCTTTCAGATATTTTATTAAACCTATGGAATCTTTGTTATATCAAGAATAATGCGAAAATGATCATGCCCAGCACATTTTCAAGGAATGAAAAAGCCCAATTCCACTGAAGATATCCCCAAAAGCATTTGCTTTGGTGTATCCCACAAAGAGTTGGAACAATCACATTTTCATTGATAATTTTTTTAACTTCGATAACTAGGGTATACATTTTGGCAATCAACACTTGTCTCTTCCCCGTTTCAGAATTAGATGAGATTTTCTCTTAATTCAATTTTCAAGTCCCCTAGTATTCTTTAATATGTGAGCTTCTATATTCTTCTTGAGGGTGTAACTTAGAAAATGGAGAATAATTAGATTTTGTTTATTTTAGTTATATTCAAAATAAAATAATTAATCAACTAATAAAGAAACTTTAAATAAATAATCTTATTAACTTCCGCCCAGAACATGTCCCTGCCCAACATTTCGTCTGCCAAAGAAACCACTAGACCCTCCATTCCTATTTCCAGCGCTTGGTGGCCTTCGTGGTGCTGTACCAAATGTATGCACACCACCAATTCTATCAGGGAACCACTGCTTCAAGAGCACAGGGGTGTCAAGTAAGACAGGACCACCAAGTTCTTGAGGATACTTGAATTTGAGAAAAAAGTAAAGATGTCCAATAATGATCCCAATAAGTTCTGTTAGTCCCATTCCATTCAATATCATATTGAAACCAAAAAGTACCCAAGGTAGATACATAGCTTTAAATCTGGTGCCAAACCAAAAGGTAACAATTGTATCTTTGTTCAACTGACACCAGACATACAGTACAGAAAGTATCATTGCATCCATTAATAGCTGAAAATAGAGTATTTAGATAGTCGCTTTGTTTTCAATTGTACAAATTAACATACAGGCATCCCAATAATCAATCCTGCCGTTACACAACATATCCAATTGAATAAAAGCATGAATAAGTAATCAGATGGTCTACCAGAAAAGTGATCTAAAAACAATCAATTATTAATTGGTAGAATGAAATGATCAAACTGCTCTCACCTTCTTCTAAACGTTTTGAATAAGTATACAAAAAATATAAATTTATCAAAAAATGAAAGCCTGTCTGAGGACTCAAGGGGTAATAGAATAATGATGTGAGAGGTCTCCATATCTGGAATTTCTTCAAAAATGGTTCATAAAGAAGAACTAATGTGTAAGGGCTAACAATTCCAAATCTCCCTATGAGGGTAAGGGCTATAGTTGATCCAAACCAATATCGTGTAAACACAGGAATAGTCTTAAACCAATCACCAATATCTGACATTTTCCTGTTGTAACAATTCTCTTGTTTATATAAATTTAAATGCTTTTCGAAATTACGATTTCATTTTATTTTGTCAAATAATTTCATAGGACACGTGTACCACCCCACTATTTTCCCTGAAAACAGACGAAAAGTGAACTTTTTTGACAATTCATCATGACCAGGGTTGCCAACAGTTGCCATTCAAGAAGGTTCAAAAACTTTACTTTGGATTTTGCCAACAATTTCATTTACATTTTATTTTTCGATAATCGGAAACAATATTTTCTCACTGCCAAATCCTTAAAAATTAAGTGAGAATACTTTCAAATCACAAAAAAAATAAATGTTTACAATATTTACAAAATTGAAATCATTCTTTTGATAAGTGAGATTGTTTTTATCATTCTTATCTCTTTCATAAAATCAGAAATTTCATTGCGGAGAGGATAAAGGTTCAATTGAAAGATAAAATTGGTGGAATATTGTAATAACTAAGAACCTGTAATAAAAATTGGAAATATGTTCTCTTGTTGTATCCAACCAAAAAGAAGGTTCAGTAAAAACAGTTCTAAGGCTCAGTCGGAAGGTAAAACTAAACATGATGATTTAAACTTTTCTTTTCATAGTACTTATTTAATTTTTTTTTCAGAAAATGTTGCCCCATCAGCGGTGGTCGAGGTCCCCACTGTTGAAACCTTATATATGGAAAATACAAAGACAAAATTGCAGAAATTGGACAGCATAGACAGTACCAAATCATACTATAGCGTGAAATCATCAGCCAGTAGAGAACAAGATTATTATAGCATATGCAGTCAGGACTCCCTTCCTAGGCATTAAGTTAAAAATATGTTCAATAAGAACTGAGTACCTACTTGTTTAAGTACCTATTGATATAATTTCCATGGCCATGTGTTCAAAGTAATAATCAATATAAGTCTTGAAGTGCTTCTGAGTATGGGTACTTTTCGGATTATAAACGAGTTTTATTGTTATAATTTTAGTTTTTAAATAAATATATATTTTTTTAAAGAATGTTAAAATGATAATTCGTCCTTTTAGGCAGACACCTGCTCAGGGATGAAAAAGTTGTTTTTTTGCGAAAATAGTCGTATTAGGCAGATTGAGAGAAGATTTTGAGTCTTATTTCAAAAATGCTAGATGAAGTCGAGAAATTTCGTCAAGTTTTTCAAAGTTCGAAGTTGCAAAGAGTAAAGCCACCTGATGGCGAAAGATACAAACGTGATCAGTAGATTATTTTCATTTCTATTCTTTGCTTTGAAGTTGGATTTTTGGTTTAAATTTATTCATTGGAATCTCAAAATTTATTGTAAATTACTTCAAATGTTTCAATAAAAGAGTTTTCGGATGTTGTACCAAAAGGAATATTATGTTTTTTTTTTCATGTTACTCGTTTACAGAGAAATTATCAACGAAAATGCAAAAGGACGTAAGAAAAAGCAAAATTAAGACTACTTCAGCCTTTTCCTTAGTTTAAAAGTATACAACTTCTAAGTATTCACATCACAGACGACTGCTTACCAGAGATATATCTCTGCTGCTTACGTATAGTCTCAATCTCAAACCAAAACTAAAAAATCTTTTTCAAAACAACCAAAGATATAACAAATGTAATATCTTTGAAAACAACCCACTAAACCTACTTGCGCGCTTATGAATTTCGTCACCAGGTGGCTTTAAAATGAAAGAGTTCAAAAGTTCTATGTTTTATAGAGACAGCTTGTTCTTCTTTTATTGTGCTTGGCAGCGGGATGTGACAGCCGCTAGAGATATCTCTGGACCAGAGATATATATCTCTGCTCTGGACACCGCCCTTTCTGTGTTCTATGGTGACACCCTCTATGATAGTTATCGTTTTTGTTCTGTGGTCGCCTTGAAGAAACTTCTATGCTCCATTTAAGTAAATAAATATTTCCAGGCATAAAATTGATTATGATTAGGATCATTGTATTTTAATGTTTATTTCACAACTTTGATTTCCCTTTCGAAAACCTTAAAATATGTCTGGAAATCTCGAAAACGAAAAGCCTTCTCTCAGTCAATATTTCGGAAGTGATTCTGGATCAGAGGATAAGACAGATTTCACAACAAAACTTTCTGATACATCGAACAAGTTGAACACTTTGAAATTGGAAGGGAACCGTTTCGAATCTGAATATAAGAACGAGCCTGTAGTGTGTAGATTATTTTCGGATAATGTTTCTCAGTCCAAAGACCCAACAGCACCATTTTTCGATTACTTTGGATCTGGTTCCGATGCTGCCATGAACCATAATAATCTAGATAAAAATGTGACCATGCCTGATTTAGATATACCAACAATGATGGATGTAGGCTTTTGTATATTCTTTCAAATAAGTAATCGTTCTAATATTAGTTTTGTAGAGTGGATTTGAACCAAGGGTAGCTGTAGGTTCAGAGGCTGAAAGAAGGAGAGATGCTTGGATACCTAGTGAACAAACTAGGCAGATATTAATTAAATGTGTAACATCTACACCTGGTACTTTTTTTCCAGAAAGAGAATATCTCACTATGCCTGGAGTACTATTAGAAGAGGAGCTGGTAGGTTACATTCCTGGTGAAAAAAGAATCTACTAGTTAAGTTTAGTTTCTTAATAAATAGAATCTCACGGAAACTATGATTATGTAAAAAGTGTTAAATTGCAATCAATACATTTTAAGGGTGATAGTGTTGGAGAAGCAGTTACTGTTTGCTTAGGGGAAACAGAAGCAGCTGAGAGGAGGATAATCACTGCAAATGATGTTACCCAGGATGAAAGGGGACTTCGGGAATTGGTACAAGCTGGTGCCTACAGGTAGAAAAGGTTTTCTCCTAATTTTATTCTTCGAGTTCTCAATTTATAAAAATTTTCCATGAAGGGCTGCCATCAATTTAACCGCTAGATTGTTGGAAATATACGGCCAAGGCAAGGGACGTGCAGGCCATCCTAGCAAACACTCCTCACATTCACTACAGCTCTGGTTCACAAGAATTGCTCTTCTAGTCAAAACCAAGTTATTCAATTTTGCTCAAGCTGAAGCTGAAACGTTCGGAGATTTAGATAAACCGGATGTCTTCTATCAGGTTGAGAATCTTTTAATTTTTTATTTATCAAAATAAAATTGCACTTTCAGTTCTATCCAGAAATGTATGGGGACCGTCCTGGCTCCATAGCTTCATTTTCTTTTCGTTTGCTGCTTGCTGAATTGCCAATGCATTGTGGGAAATTTTTGGACAGTCTACCTAGACTATTCAATCTTTGGTCCATTGTGAAGCAGGTGAATAAATCAAATTATCTTTGTTTTGGTACTTATCACCGAAAGACCTCATAAAAATATGATTTCTTATGCATCAAACAAAACTTTGTTTTACTGTCAGAAGAAAAGAATTCACTGATTCCAGATACGAAAAAATTTGCAAGCTGGCTTGTGCGAGGATGGAAATCCATTAGGAATAAATGAACCAGATAGAGCTAATTCAGAGAAACTATGGAGAAGCCGAGAAATTCGGATTATACATTCGATAATCGATTGCGCGATTTGCCTGAAGAATTTTCAATTAGCAATAGATTTAATGAGGGAGATATGTGAAATGTAAGTAAAATTTACACATTTGGTTATACTGCAAAATTTTTGACGTATTTCAACCTTTTTTGTGTTATCAGATTTTATTAACTTGTGATTTATGAGCCATTATTCACTGGTTTGTCAAACTTCGTGGTCTCAACCATAGAAGGGGCTGTGAGCATAGAGATATTGAAAATATGGCTATTATTCATTCGAATGACGTTTTCTCACACTGGTTGAATAATATACAATTTTTTTCACAGAGATTTAACTAACCGGCATACACTTTTGTCGGCATTAGGTCGTTTACATTTAATAATAGGAGATATAGCTGGGGCAGAAGATAGTTTCAACAAAGCAAGTTTGTGTGCACAAGAAATGCAATTCAAAGATAAGAAATTAGAAGTCCGATCATTGATTGATAGCGGACTTCTGTGCATTGCCAATAAAAATTACAACGAGGCCCTAAATTTCTTTCAAGAAGCCAAATCTTTGGAACCTAATAAGACGATGGTGAGTTAACGTAATATTTTGTATATTGATCTATTTTATGTATATCGATCAATTTTTCTAGATCTTGAATAATATGGCAGTGTGCCACATGTACAGCGGTCGACTCAAAGACGCTATATCGATTTTAGAGTCTGCGATCGCATCGAATCCACCTCAAGCTCTTCACGAGTCCGTCATTTTGAACCTTTGCACTTTGTACGATATGGAATCGTCCAAGGGAAGATTGAAAAAGTTTGCTCTATTGAGGCAAATGTCTCGTTATCAGGCAGATGCTCCCACAGCAATCTTGGAAAAATTGTATGGCTAAGGGTGGCTGTCAAATACTTGTCATTTTGGTTTGACATCTTGAAGTAGTACCAACGCGACTACAGTTTCGTTACTAACACCAATTGTGGCCTATACAAGAAAAAACTCGCTTTTCACTGTTAATAACACTTCACTTGAGGTTTTGTTATAACCTCAATTTCTGTATGAGTTCCTGTCACATTTAATATAATTGATGGTTTTTGGATTCTTTATTCATTAAGATGTTCCAAAGGTGGTGAATGAACCGATTCGATTTCGTTTGGTTTCTCGACTCACTCAGTTGGCGATAGGTGGCGCTACAAAATGATAGTACTGCGCAGTGACTATTGAACGGTGATGGTCACTATAATTTCAACGCACCTAGCATAAAATGTAAGTTTCGTTTTATGCTGAGCTGTGAAGTGATTCATTTAATAGTCAATTTTTGACAGTTGACATTTCGTTATGATAAAAACAAAACATTACGTAACCTCAAATTATCTGAAGGTTAAAAAAAAATTACTTTTTCCATTTCAAATTTTCAGCTACTGAAATTGATGCTCCTGCTAGCATTGTTTCTGTTTGGGCTTGTTAACTTTTTCATTTACCATTAGGATTGAGAAGTTTGAGGTTTAATGATAACAAACCAAAATAATTTATAGGTGTTGGAATTGCTTGGAAATTGTTAATGTCTTGTGTTCAGTATTAACATCATTATAATATTGTAATTATTTTTGAGCTGTTTGAATTGATTAATAATTTCACTGATGCTCAAATATCGAGTTTGAATTAGAAGTTGAAAAAGTTAACCACAATGCTTTATTCATTTAGTCCTATCATTCCTATCAAGAAGAACGTTTAATTTTATTCAATTATGAAACTTCTTATCTGGCACATTTTTATATAGTTTTTCCCATAATTTCACATATTCTTTCTTCATCTCTTCACGCTTCGCAAAATATTCAGGGTATTGGGCCTTTTCCAATGGGTGCCAATAATCTAAGACCCAATCAGGTGATGGAACCTCCCTACCGTATGCTACACCACCAGGAGACTCTGGAACTGCAAAATGATTTAGATTAATTGATTTTATCCGTAATCTTTGAGGATGACATATTAGTACCGCTAATTAAAGATAGAGAAGTATATATTTCAGTCTGAATACAAGATTGACTCACATTTCTTTTGTATCGGATGCATTTTTTGAAACAAATTTTCTTCCCCTTGATGGAGTAACTCCCTAGCGACCCTTATATCTTTTATGTCTTTATTTTTGTCAAATTCGGCCCTCATAATTACAGCATGATAACGATAGACTTCTCTGAAAATGAGAGTCCGTTATATAAGAATCGAGCAGGCAAATAGATCCAACCTTTTATCATAATAATTTTCCAAATTTCTTAATACTCTTTTATATAAACTCTGAACTTTTCTCGTATGGGAAACGAGGCCTAAAACTGGTATTCCTACAGACATTTTCAGAAAAAGTTATCAAATTAGCAAAGATTTTGATTTTGGCAACCTAACCTCGAAAAGTCATAAAAAGTTCAAACCAAAGAATGACAAGTTGAAACAGCTGATCTATGTCAGCATAGACTATGATTATTTTTTGCTATTTAGGATAAATGTTATTTCCTAGGCTTTTCTTTGGAATAATAAACTTCTTAAAATGGAAAAATTCTTAAACGTGAAGAATCGTATCATAACGCAATTCATATTAATCATTCGTACAGTAGATCTTTTGGATTCGATTTCGAACTGAAATTTTTGAGTGCTCATGCGCAGCAACCAAATTTTTGTCATTTCCCCGAAAGATAAGTCAAAGTCAAATATTTTCATCCATCTTTGTCGTTCGTAGTTAAACATTTTAGCTAAGTTTCATTTGCTGTTTTTCACGAAAAACAATAAATAACTCCATTTAAAGTGTTTCTCACGTATAACATTATTTCCTTTAAAATCAAAGTTGCGTGTTTAGTGCGATATTAAGATGAGCGACAAGAAATGTAAGTATCTAGTTGGCAAGGAACTATTACATTTTTTATTCATCTTTTGAATGAAATATTTTTTCGATAGGGTCTATATACCTCGGACCTATCGTACAACAATATTTAAAAAATCAGCCTGGTATGATTGTAATCTTGCATAATAAATTGCAGGATGTTCTAATCAATACTGTTAGTTTATCTTTGTCTTATTCACGTAAATCGGAATTTCTCACTCAGTCGTGTCTTTAAATAGCCTTGCCCTACTTGCAATACTGCAGTATTCTGTTAGGGATTTAAATATGCCATGTAATTTAGGGCGAATATATGATGTCAAATTGTTATTGCAGCATCTTCTATAACAGATCCAAAAGGGGGAGCCAACCGGACACCTTTGGACTTACTAGGACCTCAAAGAAAACAGTACATATTCATTTTCATGTGTTTTATACAGTGGCTGATGCTTGTTGGTTATATACCCGCTCAACGATTTTACCTACACTAGATTATTGGTTGGGATTGTCACAACAGTGCACTTTTGCCAAAAAATTTTTTCATCATCAACCTATTTTACTATCTACTACAGGCAGAACTAACCGATATCTGTTTTTTTTTTGTATAATTGAGAATTATTCAGGACACGAAATGATTATCCAAGGATCAGATACAAAAGTTTCTGAATTCCCATTTTATTAGTCATAAATTCAATCAGAAGGGAAAAAAATCTTGAGCTTATAGTTTTCCATGATTTATTAGTTGTCGATCTTTTTGGGAATGGGTAATTTTCTTAGAAACAATGTTAAATCTCTGAAGTAAAGAAACTTCTTGTTTAGAAGATCTAGTCTAGATAATTCATTCTTCAGTTAAAATGATTATTATCCAGATTTTACTTGATTTCAAACAGTATCTTCAAATATTCATTTTCCTTCTATTTGATTCTGTAAGCTTTCTCTCTCAGTGAAATACATCCCCAATCTGTAAGTCGTCCTAGAAATTTTATGACGTCAATGAACATCTGTTCTCACTTTTCCCATTTCCCCGATCATTTCAGGCCTACGCTCGTTTTGCGCTTGTGTTCTGACCTTATTTTCCGATGGAAATCAATACTGGGAAGTGTTCCTGTCTTCAGGTTATAGGTCAAACGGAGTATTCCGGATTTTATCATTTGATTGTTGCCTAAGCTCTTTATTATTCATCCCCTAAAGGCTAGTCCACTTTTTCAAGATTTTGGTGTCATTTGTCTGTAGTTTTCGCATCAAATTGAAGGAAATAAACGTATAAAAGTGCATTGTTGTATCAATTAACGTAGCTGAAGATGTATCAAATATCTCAGTGGTCCAACATTAGACGATTTGTGGTCTATTCACTGCATGACGTACAAAAAATATGTAACTGAAATCTGATAAGACTTGAATGATACAAACAAAGTGATATGGGTTTAAAGGGAATTATTAATTATATCGATGAATGATAATCGGTTTTCAAATAATAGCTGAGAAATAATGGTGGTTTTATAATGCTGTTTGTAGCAAAAGTCTATTTCGTCAACTTGACAGCTGAAAGAATCTACCACCTTTCGATATCTGTGTTCGCATTCTAAATCTGATAAGATAATCATGTTTTTTTGTTATATTCTGTTATATGAACCGAAAATTCATATTTAGTCCAAATCGCCAGAACTATCAATCAGTCCTGTATCATACGTTTAAAATTGTTCGAAAAATATACAGTGCGATAACTACGGAACGCCGAACGCATACATATGGCATACACACTTTTACTCAGATCTTTATTTTGAAGTATTTCTAGCATTTCTTAAGAAAATAGGTCCCGATTTTTAAGCATCTAACTAAGGGTAAATTAAAATTGAGAGAAGGGAGAGAGTATTCAAGTTAATTTGTCGAGTGAGTTTGGAATTTTGAGAAATGAGATTTTGATTCCAACACTGAACTCAAACTGTCAGAATTTGTCATTAGTTGGTTGGAATTGTCTTGGGATGTAACTAAACATTTTGCATATTTGAATGATGAATAAAATAGTTTTTGCGGGTATTCTGCTATATTTTTTTTTTCAATTTTCCATTAAAGGATTGTTACATATTTTTTGTTTTATGGGTGTAGGGTGGTATCTACTGGAGTCACCCGGTGTTTGCTACTACAATGTTGGCTATACTGCTGCAGCACATCTATTCGTCGCTAATGAATCAAATTCTATCTTTACCTATCAAAACGGATGAAAAATGTCTATCATATTATGGTTTATGCAACTAATTTGATAGGTATAAGGTATTTTGCCAGAGGTCGACGGGATTTCGTAATCTACCATGTTTGAATTATTTATTACTATTAACATGTGACTAACATAGATTTAAGTGAACCTGTAGGTCTGATCTTGCGGTTTTGTTTTGGATAACACCGTTCAACAGACAAAAAATGTCATAATTCGAGAGACTTATGAAAATAATCAGCATACTGTGGTTTTTCATTTGTACAATGTACGACGAATATGGGACAGATGAAGCTCATTTTGATGACTGTGTCCAAAACAGAACTGAGAAAAACTTACTTTAGTTTGCTTGCAAATAAATCTTTATCTCTTAAGGCATGCTCTTAGTTTAATATTTGGTTTTAATTTGACTTTTTTCGTTTTTCTTCAAAATCCAGTTAACCTACTTTATTTTTCCAACAATAAAACCCTTTTATTTTAGATTTATTTTATTTTTATCCTAGCTTTATTATAATGATAATTATATAGAGCTTGGATACAATTAGACTGCATGAGCATAGATCTTCAGGCAGATTTTCCGTAAATGTTTGTTTTTCTTTCATATTCAGGAAAATCTGTGGGGAATCTAGCATGTTTTATTATTATCATTTGTCATTAATTCAAACGAAAACACAAAAAAATTATTTCCTGCTTGTGTTTTCGGTTTTTGTTTTCATTTTGATTTTGCATGCTGTTCATGCAAACGTTTGTTCAAGGGAGTTCTTGCAAATCTGTATCATTCGAATCGTAGTTCTTCCCCTTGAACAAATCATAATTTAAAGCATGTGAACAAAATACGGCATATTTTAGGTCCATCGAAATCTAAGTGTATATAATTAGTGATAGATATTGTATTATAAAAAAATTAAGGATATATCTCACAAGGAAATTAATGCAAAAATGTTTTCAGTAAAAAAATTGCCACTGAAAATAATGAATATATATGAATATATATTTCTATAGTTCCAGATCGAATTAATTATATGAATTTCAACTTGATATTCGAATTTTCTGCAATGGTATTGCTATCCTCAACTTTTCTTCAACATAGGAACCAACATATTTGCATAAATTTGTATGCACTGAATGTTTCAAGTTGTTTCTTTGGAAAACCTCCACTAATGAATATTCCACTCTTTCAATAGCTTTTTCGTTATTAAAATTTCATTAGTTATATGTTTGGGTTTAGTATTGTTTCGTTTACCATTTAGTGATGTCGATTTTGTTATTTTCAAGTTGGTTAATTTTTTTATTCCTGTGTATATTTTGTGAGTAATTCTTAAATAATGTGTCGTTGAATTTGCAGCAATTGGGGGTGCTGTACCCCCGCCACCGCAAGCTCAAGCTTATACCCCTCAACCACCTCCGCAGGCTAACCCCGGTGTGCAAGCACCTCAACCTTATGGAGGTGAGTGTTTGATGTTGCTGTAAATATGTAATATGTGAGGAATAATTTTCAATTGCTGTTGAATTTGACAACATAAAATTCATATTGTGTTTTATTGTTTTAGTTCTACCAGGAATACCCACTTCATCGCCTTATGTAATACCTGGACAGACGCAGCTTTATCCCCAGGGTCCACCCCCTACGTATGATCAGGCGTTGACTCATCCCGCTTTGGTTGGACAACATGTAAGGATAATTGACAACTTGATATGCTAGTGTCGATTGATGTCACTTTTGAATTTTTTCAGAATATATTGAATGTTTTTTGCACTCTTTCAGATCTATCCACCTGGTACTATGTATGCTGCAGGTTATCCAACTTACCTAGGTTATCCAGCCTACACCCCTATGCAGTATTATCCATCGTTAGGGGCTTATTCCTACGCCATGCAACCAACTGCTCAGTTAAGACCGACAATCATGATACCGGTTAGTTTTCTATCATTTTAATGGCTCTCTTTGTTCGCAACTTTTTGCTGGAAAGATATGATGGGAATTCAGATAATCCTCATGAAAAAGTTGTCAGGGAAATTTGTTGATGTTGATAGAATACCAAAGAATTTTTCGATATTTCTAGCGCCAATGCTTGATCTGCAATTAAAATGAGAAATAGGGAAGAATCTGGAAGGGTTCATACCTGCAGGTTTCCTATTTGACTAACGATTTATTTGAAAAGAATACGGCCATATTCGAAATTTCACAACAGAGACATTCTATGTCTTCTCTATGTTTCACAAGCCATCACAAGAAACCATAGAATTTACCGGGGATGGCTAACTTCACGTTGTAGACTAACGCCGATGACGCTTTCGAAGGGACGTGAAGATAGGTCGAGAACGGTATAAACATGGGCGTCACGTTCGACTGGGCATTAACGATTGAAAATTATCAAATGACCATTTTTTTTTTATTCAAGAGAACGAAACGTAAAGATCGCATGGTCATAGGTAATTCTTCGTCCATGGGCATATTTCAAAGGGTATTTTTGAGAGGTTGTATTTTGTATTGTTAACTCATTATCTGCTTCACGCTTAAAATAATTTTCTTGAAGTAAAAAAAATCTTGAAGGGAAAAATGAATCATTCATTTCAGAATGGCTATGACGCAGGGGCAAGATTTGACGGGATAGCACAACAAGTGATACCACCTGCACCACCCGGTGTACCTCCATCCGCCGCACAGTTGGCAGCCATGGCCGGCCACCAGGTGGCCTTGGGACAAAAAAAGAATACCTTTTTAACAGGGGGTTCAGATGGGGGTTACACATTCTGGTAGGGTGTTCAATTAGGTTAGCGAATTTTCATTTTATAGACAGGTTATTTTCTGATCTATTACAATGATATGCTTTCGAAAATTTGAAAGCGAGTATTATTTTTATGACTTCAGTTGGTTTTTGACTTACCCTGATGTTCTACAAAATTTCCTACCTTTTCTGTCTGTGTTCAGAAAAAAATATTTATTGGAGCAAATAAGCATGATACGTTAAAAAGAATTATTTCCATTTATACTTTTATATTCCTCTTTAGTTTGTGCAATTTAAACTTACGTTTTCCAAAGATTATCAATCTCAAACATTCCTTGTTTTATTCAATGTCAGGTTCCAGAAGTTTAGCTAATTTACTTGTTGTTTAACATATTTTTTGGAGTTGAATATTTTTGGAATGATTTCAAATGAACTATTACAAACTGATATTGACGAAGTAGTGCAATAAATGTTTTATAGTAGGTTATGAAGTTGAATCTTGTTGTTGAGGAATTTTTGTTCTAAGTTGACTCATTAGAGAAATTGAAATCATTCGGCAATAAGAAACTATGAAATAGATTGGATAAGAATTTTGCTCATTAAGACAGTTATAGTACAATTTTTGTTTTATATTATTGAAAGAAAAGATTTGATTTGAAAAGAATATGCTTCTCTTAACATTTTTTTGTTGAATAAATTGAGTCTTTTATCTGAACATTGTATTTGATATTTTTTCTTTTTTCTGAAGAAATTTTTGCAGCTTATTTCTTCCTAGTCAATAATTCATATTTGATACAATCTTCAGGCAATGACAATGTAGATTATATATGAAACACCAACAAAAATTTGTTACTTGCCATTATTTTGTTGTACTGATGTTTATGTTGTTAACTTTTACAATGAAAATTACTATTGTAAGACTGCAAAAATCTATTGTCAAATATATTATGAACAGTACTATTTTTTTCCTTGAAAACGGCCGTGTTTCCCTATGCCAGTAATACTCCGATGATTTTTCATGACTGCGTCGAAATTTATCGAATATTTTATTAAAAATTATATCTTCAAACAATTTATCCTATGCTGGTCAGGCTCAGGTAAATAGAATAGTCCGCCAGTGGCTCCACCTGGATGTTGTGGTACTTGAAGCAGTCCAAACCTCGTGAGGAATATAATAAATGATGCACATTGAATGGATAGAGAGAATTTTGTATGCCAAAGTTCAATAATTATTCCTGTTTATATGTTTCACGTTCTGAAAACGAAAGAATATAAAATACGGGTATAAAACGCACGCCGAAGCTACAAGGGAAAGGGACTCACAGTTCTGCGAGAGAAGTCGGTTTGCGATGTACAATATTCGTGGCGATCTATCGCCACAGATATTCTGTTAGAGGCCGGAGTCTACTTTTCAGATGATCGCTCGGTACAAGCAAAGTTTTTTCTTTGGGGCACAAGATTGCTGATTTTATTTTGATTTTTGATCATGACCATTTCTAGGTACATTCACCTTTGTGATACAATAAAAGGTACATCCTATTTGAAAATAAACATTGTAGAAACTAAAAACAATAAAACACTGAATAAAAGAAATTTACAAAAATCTAACGAATGGAATAGGTAGGTCACTGTGTGATTACGCATATCGTAGGACTTTTGTGTACTAAATTCGGCAATTTTTAGGAGTGAAAGTAAGGGATTTGTAACTCCGGAAGAGGGGGAAGAGTTTTTAAACCAAGACACGTGTTTCGGAATAACAATGGCATCTTCAGGTGGGTGAAGGTGAAAGGATTTCAATTATGGATTTTCATCAAGTGTCAGTCACGTCAATCCAATACTATCTTTTTCCATTTTGATTAAACCCGAAAATTACGTTCCCTACAGCGAAATGATATTGTTTCCACATGTTCCTAGATGATAGCCCATCGATGTTGATATTAGGATTTGTCGTTTGTAGTGTACTATTTTTCATTTTGGAAAAGCAATAATAAAAACCTTATTTAGAAAATATATTTCTTAACAAATAAACAATAATCCCAACAAATATAGGGAGGTTACTTATAAAGTAAATTGTCATTTTACAGCTATTGTAATTCAGTTCCCTTTTCACAACTATTTAAGTTCCGCCAAATTCCTAACCCTAATGTACTTAGGATTTTCTGGTGCTGCAGTCACAGTCTGGTTGTTTTGTTGATCGGCGGCCGAAAATCTATCATTATTTTCGTTCAGTCTTACAGTATCGCAGGTTTTAGCGTCTTTGGTCGAAGCAATTTTAACAAGATTATTACCAACAACACTTTCCCTTTGAACAATACGTATTGTCTGCTTTGGTATCTTCCTCAAAATGGGCAGTTGTTGGGAACAATCCTGCCGAGATCCTGAAGGTACTGTTGAAGTAGTTGGTAAAGATGCCCCTGTTGGCAGTTGGATTCGCGAAGATCCACTTTGCGCCTGAACAACATTGGGTCTGATAGATGGTAGTCCTGTTGTGAAGACTGCATGTTGCGTAGACGGTGTATAATTCGAATGGGGAAACGATTTATTCACAACGGTAGTCGGAGGTGGCATTTGTGCACTAGATTGTAATTGATTGGCTGGTAACACCGTCATCGAGTTGCTTACTAGATAATATGGTCCCAAAGATGGCTGGATATTGACAGAATTTAATTGCGTATTGCTCATTGCGTAGTGCACCGTTGGTAAGGTGGTATTACTGGGTACGACAGTGATCAAATTGCCACTACATGAAATGGTGGGGTTTAAAATATTCATATCGATCTGCTTCTCTTTGCCACCTACGCTTGAATTCACCAAAGCAACGTTCAGCTTCTCCATATTACATTCTACAGTTTGATTATTTTTACTATTTTTACTACATTCACTTGAATTTGTTGGAGCTTGTTCTACTTGCTTTTCTTTGTTACCTTGAACGAATTTTGTTGGGGTTGTAGTGTTCTGACTGCCCCCACAACTTTTATTTGAAGTTTTTGCAGTTGTAGTGTTCTGACTGCCCCCACAACTTTTATTTGAAGTTTTTGGAGTTGTAGTGTTCTGACTGCCCACACAACTTTCATTTGAAGTTTTTAGAGTTGTAGTGTTCTGACTGTTCCCACAACCTGCATTTATTTTCGTTACAACACTCTTTTGCATATCTTCACTACCCGATTTCATTGGAGTTACAGTGTTCTGCTTCTTTTTGTTCACATTCATCGACTTATTCTGTAATTTCATCTGATTCCTCATGAGGGAGGAGACTTCGGAGGTGTACTTTATGGACGCTACTTTGCTGAAAGTGGTATTCACTGGAATATTAGAGAAACTTAAATAATTCCGTAAATTCTTCAGCTCGTACAAGAAACCATTTCCTTTGGTCTTGACAATATCATTATTGCAAGGTATATCAGTCTGTGTCGTTTTCTTAGCTTTATTCTCATCTCTTCTCAATCGTTTTAGCAGATTCTTCAAACAATCATTTTCTTCTTCCTCTGAATCCACGACGATAGCATCTTTATCGCTGATTATTATCTTTGGTCTGAACGATTTTTTCTCGGAAGTTTGGCTCTGATTCTTGCCGGGATTCGGTTCTGAATTGGAAGGTGCTTTAGTGGTATTTTCTCCTTGTGCAACATGAGCCGATTTGATTTTTTTCATTTCTCTGGAATTTTCGATACTTTTTCTCTTGCGTTTAGCTTTTTCGATTTCAGCCGAACTGACCGATTTTGAAGTTTTTTCACCGCCAACCGGGAGAGTTTCAGAGATTCTTCCAACATCAGAGTTGGGTCCGGAGTTTGTAGATAACGGCATTTCCTTAGATTTCTCCAAATTCGAAGATTTTTTCGGGGTCGTGAGTTTTCCAGGCACGTGGAATTGGGACGTAATTTTAACTTTTGTAGGGTCCTCCTTTTTACCGGGTTCGGAAATAACAAGCTTTCCAGGGTCGGGTAGTACCTCCTTGCACTTTTCACTATCAATTTTTTTTTGCGCGTTCACAGCCCCATTTTCCTTTTCAATTCCACTTTCCGCAGTAACATGCTCGAAGGGTTTATTCGAACCTCCACAGGTCTGTTTTCCGGAATAATTTATCGTCGATGTAGCTGGAGGAATAATCGAATATTCGATTTTCTTCGATTTGTCCAACGAGGAATTATCACTATCGTTTTTTCTTAAGGTCAATGGGAGTACGCTAGATTTCGTATTCTTGTCATGTTCTAGGCCACTGGTGGAACAACTTTTATTATTCTCGCATTTATCCGCTTTCCGGAATTGTTTAGAATAGGTGAAAATGGGTTTTTGTATCATTGGTCCTTCTGGTCCTTTCATACCTTCATTGGCGTTTTTCGAGCAAGGACTTCTTACAGAAGTTTCGGCAGTGAAAGTAGAAGTTGAATTTTTCACGAACACTTTTAAGCTTCTGTAATATTTCTTCTCGTTTTGGGGCTTAGGCTCGGTTCGAGGATTCCTGTCGTTAGTTGAGACTTCTTCTTCGTCTTCCGAAATTTCAATGACGTCCTGGTCCCGAAAAGCGTCAGGGTATTTTTCGCGCAACTCTGGAATTTGGTCACAGCGTTCGATCTCCAACTTTGGCATGTTACTCATGATTTTCTTCACTGAACAGTCTTTTTGATGTTCTTTGGTTTTTTCCATGGAGCTGAATGATGTTCTGCATAAGCTACAACGCATATGCAAATTTTTGTGCCTTTTAAGTTCCCTGACGTTATATAAGACATGATTGCACAAATCGCATATATGGAGAGTTTTATAGTTTGGTTTCACGGTAAACAATGAATCTCCTTTATTTTTATGTTCCGTATCTTCTCTTTTCGATTTTTTTCGATGTGGGTGTTCGGTTTCCCAAGAGGGATTCGTGGTTCTTTTTTCGGCAGTAGAAGTCGGTGGATTTTCTTTAACTTGCAAGGTTTCTGTGAAATTCACGTCAGCGACGATATCTGTTGCTACAGATCTGGGCTCTTCGATAGAACATGACTCGGTGGCTTCAAATTCAATGGCTTTATCCTCCACCGAAGGCTCAAGCGGTACATTCCTAGATATCTTCATCTTCAACAATTTACTCTTAGATTTGTCCAGATAATTTTTAATATTATTTTCTAATGTAACAGACGGTAAGACATCGCGCTGTATGACCGAAGAAGGAACTATCAAATTTGGATATATCTGAAACAGTTCTTTCATTGACTTATGAACCGTCTTCTGTATTGCTGCTTTCTCCTGTAATTGGAACTCGTTAACTCACAAATATTCAGGCTATAGAAATATATTGTACTCACCCTCAAATCAATGTCGTTGAGCATGGAGGTAGTTCTGAATTTGAACATCTGAATTGTAAGGTGGGAGCACTTGTTACAGAGCATGTGAGATATTTCGTCTGTGGGTGATATCTGTAACAACATGGTGAATCAAGTATTTTGAGTGAAACACATTGATCATAAAAATTTGGGATGTTCATAGCTTATAACAAAATTCGGTTGAAAAAATGGAAATCTAAGATCTTGTCAGAGTCAGATACAAAATTTAAAATTTATTTATCAATGAACGAGAAATATTAAAAAGAAATACATATACCGATGGAAGAAATATAATACTCATTCCCTTCCTGTGAACCGATTCTATGAATTCATACATAATCAACAGGACAAGATTGATAATCAATGCATGATATTGATAGAATGCGATTGCGGTAGGATTTACATCCGGACAACAAACGAAAACATTCACAAGAGACTCAAAAAATAAGAACGATGTTACCGACTGAACCAAACGACAGCTCTCGTTAGAACAAGCTTCGGTTATGGACACATCATATTTTCGAGAACAGAAACTTTTCCAATATAAGTAATGAGTTACTATTCGAGATGAAAGCTATATATCGAGAATCACAAACATAAAAATAATATAAAAAGAATAGAAATGATTTCTGTACAATTTACAATTTATCTGCTCTGCATATGCATTCGACAATGGAATTTGAAACAACGGGAAGAGTAATAAACAATGAATTCGTATGAAATTCCATTAGTTATTTCAATCACAATCCTCTGAAACATCAATCTACGAATGAATGAATGTGTAATAAAAGGAAATCTGAAATTGAATAAAGACCAATGATAATGAAATAGTTCATTTCAACACAAACATGCGCGCGCATCTGAGAAATGACAAAACGCTATGTCGATTCTTCTCGTTCCTAGTTGTTTCCGACATTCTTTCTGCATTCAAACGACAATCAAAGATATCCTAATCGTTGGTAACAATTGTTTCAATCGTCAGTATTCGAAACAATTACAGTAATCCGAATCTATCTTCATAGACTTGTGGAATAAACCTACCTTGACTCCTGTTGTAACCTCAATCACTTCTGCCATGTTTTCCGTCGATTCTAATCGATGATCGAAAATACTCACTAACGAAGTCTTCGAAAAACACAACCTACACAAATTTTGTAAATCTTCGTACACAAATTCTTCCATTGTTTAAGGAATTCAATTATCACTTGTTCACATGCACTATACCACTACCACTCAAACTGGAATGAGGTGGGGAATCGTCGAATGTTGATTTTATAGACTCTAACCCCACCACCATGAAGCATGAAATGAAAGGCGGGATCTGTATGCTGTATGTATGAACTACGAAATGAAAGAACTACGTGTTAAACCGTTGAAACTGAATAATGATAAGAAAATTTAGTTCAAACGAAAAATAATGAAAACATATTTCATTCGGTTAGTATATGAAATGGAGAAAATATAAATTATGTACCTAGGACAGAAAAGTATTCTTGTAATATTTTCTTTTTTCCTTCAAGCTTTCGTTTCTTATCAGATAAGAATAAACAATTGAAAGAAATATAAACAACAAGTACTATACTTATCTCGTCTTAAGAGGTAAAAAAGATTAAAAAAAATAATATATGGAAACTGCGTCTTCTCAATTCCGTTAGTCTTCTCAAAACTGAGCAGAAAAAAGTAGCTTTTTCTCTAGGCATGGAATATCGCTCCGGATAATTAGGAGACTATGAATGGAAGGAGGTCGCAGAAGTTGGTCTCCTGATATTCCTGGTCAATTGAAAATATCAGAGCGTTAGTAGGAAGCATTGAGCATTGTCTAGATATGCGTCTGAACGATTCCACTCAATAATGGATTGAAGATTTTTAACAGTCATTGGAAAATTACTTCATCCTATAAAGTGCTTCTGTTTAAAGTATATTGCATATTTCGGTCAACGGTGTTACGGGAATAGAAGTTTGACACAACGCCATCTTTACAGGTATTATTGAATCACGTTACGTTTCATTTTATATCTGATATGAATTACAGAATTCTGTAATCATCAGAGTAAGGCTAGGTCATAAGCATAAGGACAACTTGTCCTTAGGTAGATAAAGATGATTCAAGAGATATCATGATTACAGTGTCTATATAATCATGATGGGCGTCCAGTGACATCAAACCATAAAATTCCCAATAATTCTTTGCGTTGAGTATATCCTACCAACAGGTGGCGCTGGATACAAGATACATTTTCAAGTTGATCTATGGCCGTCCTCTTCTTCTATATTTTAATGCTCCTGGCTTGTGCCATCTATACATGGTGAAGGAATAATTACAACTTAATCAAATAATTCAAATAGAATATATAAGTGAAATGATTAAGGTAAACTGAAATACCGATTAAATCCATGTCACGAAGAATGTACAAGTAAAGCTGCTTTCAATTATTTGATTTTTTCAATTATGAAAATATGTTGGGCCAACTCAGACATAATTTTTTTATGGGCTCGCGATTTTTTATGTTCAATGTGATTAAGTGATTATGTATGAATTATTCTTCACAAACGGGAACAAATGATAAATTTGTTAGCGAGATAATGTTTTTTCGAACCCCACAATTTTTCATTCGGTGTGGGACATAATTAATGAAAGAGCATTAGATCACTGTATTTTTTATTTTTTTTTTACTTCATCTATATTTATATTTCAATAAAATCTCTCTTTATTGAAGCAGAACAATGTGCACAACAAAAATATATCTTGCATTATTCCGAGTATTGTTTTGTCTTGTGTCAATTTTTTTTTAAGTTGATATTTTTAAACATTAATGTTTAAAAATATCAACTTATAAATGTTTATTATAGAACACTGTGAATAATATCTTACTGAGGCGTACTCTATAGGTAGGAATTTGAAACCCTGCAACATTGGGTTAGATATTGCTACGCGGGATAAGCGCCCTCTATTATATTATGTCAATTCTAGGTTTTTGTTGGATGACATCTGTAACGAGAGGACTTATCGGTGGATGGCATTGGTTGTGTAGACAAATACAAATAGTTATGGAAAAGTATGTTCTATAGAAGGATGAAAAAGTGTGGTTGAATCATTTGAAGAAATTATTAATACCAGATAGTTATATTCCGTTATAATTGTCATCACTCAACCGGCGCCGTGGCTTAGTTGGTTAAAGCGCCTGTCTAGTAAACAGGAGATCGAGGGTTCGAATCCCTCCGGGGCCTAGACAGTAAAGAGTACTGTTGAGAAATTTTGTTCCAAATTTTTGCGCATCAGTTTTTTATGATAGAGAATCGGCTATAAGTGGTTTTTTTTATGAGCGCTATAGAAATATTCGGTTGAAAAGCCATTACGATGAAATCCGTTTATTTACACTTGTTTCATAGCAAAATTAGTCGGACGCGTTGCCTGATGTATCGATAGAATCTTTTCCAGTGCTCTTCAATTGCGAAATCCTATTTTCGTATTGCCGGACAGATGCCCGAAGTCTCTTCAGATTCTTCATGATGGCCATGTTCGTTTCTTCGGTCTTCCGAATGGCCTCGTCATTTATGTGCATGTACAAATCCGTTTGATTGGCTACAGCGTTGATTTCCGCCGCAAGCTCTTGGCCGTGAGCTGCCTCCTCCTGAAAAACACCCAGGCGTTGAAAAATTCGAGATTGAGAAAGATGGACATTCAAATCGATCTTCGAAAGATCAAAAAAGTGGTTGAAGTATATATATAAATTTGGACTAGCAAAAGCCTCGTATAAACACACACCTCAACTTCTTTCTGCTTCTCCAAAACGGCCTCCCTCATCCTGTCGTACAACTTAGAGTGCTCTGATAATTTCATAGACTTCGCTTCCTTGTTCTTCTGATCCACCTCTGCCTTCTTGTCGTACGCCTCCCTGACTGCCAGCAGAATTTTCCAGGCAATGTCACTAGACTTCTTGGCCGACTAGAAAGAAAAATGGAGTAATTGCGTTTGGGAAAAAAGTTACAACGACTTACGGCTATTTTCTTCTGACCGCGTTCTCCTTCCATACGCAGCTCCTTCTTCATCTGCGTGAGCATGTTCTCGTGACGCCTATGCATCTGTATTGCTATTTCCTCCTTCAACTTGGCTAGTAGATCGACGAACCTGTAGAGGATGTTACGGTTCCATCGGATTTTCAAAAAATTTAGGTCAAGTTGTACAGAACGAGCTCAGATGACTTTAAGTTTGAACCCAGCTCAACTTTGACAATTCCGTACAATTTTGACAGGCCGAACTATGATCAGTGTTGAACTTGGTTCGAATTCGAAGTGAACAACCGGAAAATAATTTTTCATTTTTCGTTTATACCATGAAAAAACCAGAAATTCAAAGAACCCAACTCCTAAAAGTAGGATAAACGCTCAAAATAGGGATTTTTTTAACGTTTACCAAACGCAAATGTAAACATCACAGAATAAACTCCCGCCTGACGTTTCTTACGAATATAGGTTAACATAGACATAGAGACTCTATGTCTATGGTTCGATAAAAGTGAGCATAGACATAGAGACATGGACTGTGCCTTCCCTTTATATCTATGCATGAAATACGGTCAAAAAAAGTGACAGAGAGAAAAACACGTCGGGAATGCAATTATCTTTTTCCAGAATTTTGATTGGTCTACACTCACCTCTATGTGAACAAAAAAGAGAAAGGTATGTCCCGACGAGCTTTTCTCTCTTTCTAATAAATAGCCAATTTCATGCTGGCATTGCTCAGTCCATGTCTCTATGTCTATGAAAGTGAGATTAGCACCGACCATAGACAGGGGTGGGTCCAATTCGTCTAGGTATCTATGATTCTAGTTTCTACCTCTTACTTGATTATCAAGAACATTGGGTATTTATCCTTGAGCTTGTTGATGTTGCCTCTCGTGGGATATTTGTTGATAGCCTGTTCCCACATGACGGACGGAAGCTCGTACTTATCCTCCGGCAAGGCTGAATCGTCGAAGAAGGATTGCGGCATCAGTTTCTGTTCTAAATCGTCCAGGATCTCTTCTCGTCGGGCGATCTGTAACGAAAAGTGGGGTTATTTTTTTCCCTCCAACTATGACGATCTCCCTGCCTTGAATCTTCTGGTTTGAACGTTGGTGTACAACATCAACAACAAGGACCTCCTCCGTTGTCTCTCGGTCATGTCTTCGTATTCCTGGTATTGTTCCTTGTTCTTCAAATCCTCCACTAGCTGCTCTAGGAGACCGTTGACAGTTTCGTTCTGTTGCTCTTCTATCAAACCTGAAAATTACGTCAAGAATTGAGACAACAACAGAAAGTTTTTAATGCCACTTGGTTGAGTAGTCGAAGAATCCATCTATACCATCAAGTTCATCGGATATGTTCTGCATGAGAACATCGTAGAACGTCAGGACCTTCTCCCTCTCCTTTGGATCCTTCCTCCTGGCCAATATCTTCTCCATTTCGTACACTGGTGGCACGTACTCCCTGAATTTCTCAGACAGCTTCCTCTCCAATATTCTGAAATACAACGTTGAGACTTATAAAGAACCAAGTTACTGAATGTTACCCCTCTCCGCCTCCGATCCATTTGGGTTCTTCATCGCCCATCGATATGGCCACGTATGCGAAGGCTCCAATTCCTCCAGGTAACACTCTGGTGGCTATATAGGTCCTGCCTTCTTTCTGGTTGCGTCCATCGCTCTGAGGGACGTCGTCTTTCTCTTGCAGCCAATCTGGTTCCTGAAAATTCCACGACCAGATTAAATGGTCATTACTTTACAACCTTATACCTTGCACGTTTCTGCAATTGGTTCGAAAACTTCGTAGGCATCGGATATGTCGACTTCACCAGGCACCAACCGAAAGGGACCTTCAAGCACGTTGTTCTGCATGCATACCAGGAGTTGGGTCAGGTATATGTTCCTACATCTCTTACTGTCGATGCCCGAGCATTTCTCCCCTAAGAGCTTCTGCAGCCATTGCTGGAAGTGGACTGGGAGATCAGATAAGATCGACTATCGTACCTCTTCCTTACGTGACATCTGAGCTTGACTTCTTCGTCTTTGATCCTGCTGTAGAATGTACTGGTGAAACCGCAGTAGAAGAGGAAATCTTGGTCCAATTTTGCCTCCGGTTCCATTTTGACTGGCGATTTGAAGTTGTTGGTTCGAAAATTGACATCCGTTGGACAGAAACGAGCTGCTTGATGGTCTATTGAGTGTTCACAGAATTAGGTTTTTGTGGAACCTCGTTCTTCTTTTTCCTATTCAGAAATTTCTTCTCAGGTCGTTTATGAGACCAATAGTTTACATTTAAGAGTTGGTGCCTTCAGCGTGCTCTTGAACTGGCAAGGTTTAAAGGTTAGGACAATAATTTGTGTAGAAAAGACTGTCCATTCGAAATACATGAGACTGTTGAAGTGAATTCCCTGAAGAACTTTGGAAATGTTAACGCAAGTCAATTCTGTTGAAATTCCCAAGGGCTGCTTAGTAGCAAACTTATTACGTCACCTCAAATATTTGTCTGAATGGTCTTAGCAGCAGTGGACATCGAAAAGACAGAGAAGAACTCAAATGTCAAAATTCCATCTCTATTTCATGAAGTTTTTTGAATGCTTCGACAATTCAGAATCAAGAACACTTTTTTCAATCATCTTGGAATCCGTGCAATCGAATGGGACGCTCCCAGAGACCTTTGAGGTTCCAATCGCAAATAGGCATATTAAAACTTGGCCGAGCACGAAGCAAAAGCGTAAAATTCGAACCCGCAATCGCTGCTTGTAATGGCACGATCTATATTATTCTTGTTGCTTTCAAATTGGCAGTTAGGAGAACTTTATTCGCTGCTCCGACCGGCGTGACTTATAAAAATTCAATTTACTCCCGAATTTAAATTACCCCAACGTTATTAATTATACCAGTGGAGCGCGATGTTGTACCTTAACCCTTACGACGTGCACAGAGGCAGTATAAATGCAAATTTCGCAGGCTGGGGAAAAGAAGTATCCGCAGATTTTATGACGCTTCTGTGGTGGATTGCTTCCTGTCACTTTGGTATGTTTTGGAAGGGTTGATTCTAGATAAAAAGAAATAACGCACATCTAAAGTTAAGACGAAAACTTGATATAAAGCTCTTTCGAAAATAATAGAGGAGATTTTTGAAAAAACCAACATATATGAATGACCCACACTAATTTTGACATTTCTTAAATTCTTTCGCAACTAGTCATTTACACACTGCATACCAATAGAGTTTGACGACAGACTATTTTAAAGCATTTTTGACCGCCTACGTACTCTCCGAAAACTGTACAATGTGGGACATTTTTCCAGAGGGAGTTGGAGTCTGATAGCGAAAATTTTTATTGTCGGAAGAATACGGGATATTTATAAGGCAAAAAATCAGTTTGTTTAATTTGGAGAAATGTTCAGGTGACTCAGAATAAGTTTAAGTTATGATATTCTTGATAAAAACTCACTTCCTCCAGGGGATATGAAATTTAGAACATTCTCCTGAGATTTCCTTTGTGAAAGAAGGCTTAAAAACTCGAAAAAGTTTGGAAGAAGTTAGTAATTCTCCAAGGAACTCATTGGAACGGCTTTCTTTAATTAAGAGACTGCCGAACTGCTTCATTTACATCTGAATGATTGCTTCTCGAACTCGCTTCGACATTATTCGAGCGTTTTATTTAATTATATAGTAATTTGTAATAATATACAGTCCTAATTATTTCAGAATTATATGGTACTTTTTTTGATTCATTGTTTCCAATTAGTCAAGGTGTTGTAGGGCTGCAGAAGTCTACTTTGCAGCCGAATTCGACTTATTTGATCTTTACCATATCCTTGAATATTTGTATCTCCTGATATTTAGAGAGTGAATATAAAGCGGGTTGATTTAATTCAGGAAATAATTGCTTACGAGTTAATTTTTAAGGTGCTTCTGGATCGAATTACTATAAAAATGAGCTACAATCACGACATTTCAAAGAAATTGAAAGATTTTCATCTCTCAAGGCAAACATCGATATTTTTTGACATCTCTTCATTATACAGGATGAGTTTTTGACCCGTAGAAATATTTCAACAGTAGATTCTTGAGGTCAAAAGAAACACTTTTTTTCTATACCATTTTTTCCGATTCGGCCCTGAAAAAAAGATATAGCCATTTGAATTGCCACTCCAGATAAAAAAATGATACGCCACTGGTTTTCCCGACAAAAAAAATTACTATTTAAATCCTCATTTAATTTAATTTGGAGCAAATTCGGTCTCTTGACTTTTTGCTGAACGAGGCACCGTTTCCGGTTAAAAAAATAAAACACATTCTCATGCATGAAGAAATCGCCAAAATTTGATATAGCAGAAATAGTCTTATTATTATATTGTACCTACCATATCAAATTTGGCGATTACTTCATGCATGAGAATGTGTTTTATTTTTTTAACCGGAAACGGTGCCTCGTACAGCAAAAAGTCAAGAGACCGAATTTGCTCCAAATTAAATAAGGATTCAAATAGTAATTTTTATTATCGGAAAATCCAGTGGCGTATCATTTTTTTTATCTGAAAATATTCAGACTCGCTGCAGTACGGACGCCACTGGTAGAATAGAAAAGAAATGATATTATGCAAAAGGTGCTCCTTACGCTCAAAACCTATGTCTCAAATTTCATAAAAATATTTCAAGCAGTGTGAAAGTTATTAATAAAAAACATTTTTTTTCCTATAATTTCAACACCCCGTATCTCGGAGAGGAAACATTTCTCGACATATGTTTATATGACAAATTGGGGCTTATTTTTGATGTAGAATACGTGGTTAGAATTTCTTGGTTACGATCTGGACAATCCTGTATAATACTAAAAATGATGAAGTAGTGGCTTGTGTTGGACAATCTTCTCTTAGTTTCTGCCACCTTATGCTTTGGGTTGTGCAGAGAAGAGCGTTTAACATCTCCAATTACGAACGAAACCGCCACCTACACGACACACAGCAATCAGTTGAACAATTAAATTTTTATTGTTGATATCAAGGCTCGCATTACGGCGGTAGAAATTTGTCGTAAAACGGAGGATTTTGCGCACGCTGGGGGCCTTCATCGCACGGCCCGCTTGCGGCCCAGTCTCCATCCGCAATCCTCTCAAATCGGCAGGACCACGTGGAGCGACACCGGAACCAAGGAGCGCGCCCGCTGGCGAACCCTCCGAAGGAGTTCGCGAAGAATTTTTGCCCCGGACCGTTTGAAGCGTCCATCTAGGGCCACATCAGAACGTCGTATTTAGTAGAATAGGACGTTTGTTGATTGTTTCGTTCATGGGCAATGCCAACAAACATAAATAGAGAAACGTGCCTAGGTATTTCGAGTGTCAACTCGGATTTTACGCGAGTTTGTTCGGAAAGCGGTGGAAAAATTCTTGGTGCTTTTCTCGAGCTGTCAAACGCGCTGTTTCGGTTTTTCTGCAGTGTTCACGGAAACCTTGGTGAGTCTGTTTTCTGAGTCGGTTATCGCTTAACGGGATGTCGAGTTAAATTGAAACTTCTCTACTGTTCTCAACAAGCTGTCGAAGTTGGTAACTGTGATTTCGCTGATTCAAACGGTTCTTTTTCGAATATTTCGATTTTTATACGCAAAATCAAAAACTGGGGATACAACTGTTATTGAATAAGTCCGACAAACTTCACGGGGTGTTTCTGCATGAAAAAAATATCGCTATACAGTGTGGGCATTCGAAAACGAAGTGGGTCGGCAGAACCGAATTCTATAAAAACGCTCGGACGGTTTTCCAACACGTGTATCTACCAGAAAAAACCTCGTAGCTCTGAATGTGATACATATTCTAAAAGAGCAACTCTTCTAGTTATTAATCTGAAAATTTCATCCATTTCGACACAACTGTTCAGTCTTGATGAAGTTTTAATTGACCCCAACTTTTTGGGAAATTTCGGAGGTCAACTTGCGAGTCGTTTTTCTTCCAGGAAAATTATCGTAGATCTTAATGTGATACATATTCAGAAAGAGCAATTCTTCTAGTCATTAATTTGAGAATTTCATTCATCTCGACACAACCGTCCGGTCTTGAGGAAGATTGAACTAACCCCATCTTTTTGGGAAATTTCGGAGGTCAACTTGCGAGTCGTTTTTCTTCCAGGAAAATTATCGTTGATCTTAATGTGATACATATTCAGAAAGAGCAACTCTTCTAGTCATTAATTTGAGAATTTCATTCATCTCGACAAAACCGTTCGGTCTTGAGGAAGTTTTAACTAACCCCATCTTTTTGGGAATTTTCGGAGGTCAACTTGCGAGTAGTTTTTCTTCCAGGAAAATTATCGTAGATCTAAGTGTGATACATATTCAGAAAGAGCAACTCTTCTAGTCATTAATTTGAGAATTTCATTCATCTCGACACAACCGTTCGGTCTTGAGGAAGTTTTAACTGACCCCATCTTTTTGGGAATTTTCGGAGGTCAACTTGCGAGTAGTTTTTCTTCCAGGAAAATTATCGTAGATCCGAATATTATACTCGTACATATTCTGAAAGGGCAACTTTTCTAGTAATAGATCCAGTTCGATTCAACGGTCTTGTAGCTTTTTTAACTGACCTCACCTTCTTGGAATTTTTCGAAGGTCAACTTTTGAGACCCAAATCTACCAGAAAAATTATTGAAGATCTGAATGTGATACATACCCTAAAAGAACTTCTCTTCTAGTTATAAATATCGTATCTCCCAGAAAATTCATGGACGATAAATTTCTTCATCTTTCGTTTGCGTTGTGGACATAGATACCTTTGCTCGTTGAAGAGATGAGATGTGTGAGAAGTGCAGAGGGCATAATATTCAAAACGAAGCCTCATTTCAACTCCAAACGTAGATTTTTGGGCGAAGTCTATGATTGTCACGTCAAACACGTTCATATACTGTTCATGCCAGTAACACGAATATATTCATATAAACAATTGGTTTACCACTGTCGAGTTAGCCGGGGTATCAGTAATCCATGGCCCATTGTTCGCAAAAAGCAATTTCCTTGCTGAAATTTTGCTCGATATTCATATGACGGGGTAGGTAACCTTCATTTAGGAACACAGTATCAGAAATAGCAGCTCAGGACTAATAAAGGGAGCAATTTAATTTTATTGGCCTGATTAAGAAGGACACTTAAATTAAGCATTTATTGCAGGAATCGGAAATCTCATATACCCCCTGAACAAGTCCCTGATGATTGTGCTCTGTCTGTTGTTGAAGTTCGAGTGTATTCGAAAAAATACGCATCAGTTCATATAATTGAAATTTTTGCAGCCATAATTGAGCAATCCATTTTGCGTTGGTTTTAAATTTGTTTTATCGATGACTGGCAGCTAAGCGCTGTTTACCGAAGAGTAAATAAATCTTGATGTTTTGGAAAATTGTAATGATGAATAATTGAAAATGGAATACATCATGATTTACATACATGAAACTCGATATGGATCGGTGGCTGAATTTTTTCTTTCAAAAAATTTAACATTTTTTATGTTTTTTCCTAATCTGTAGAAGTATCTTATCAGATCCAAGTATGGCCTGTGTAGTGTGAAGTTGATCGACTACCGGAAACGAAACAAACTAGAAAAAAGCGTGAAATTCTTCGGACTAATGCTATAAGGCGTGACATTCGTTAAACCTACAGCATCACCATAACAATAGATTTATTACTTATGCGAGAATTAATATTGCTTGATTTTAGACCCAGCGCGAATCAATAAATTTCGAATTGTTTCTGCCAGAAATAGATTGCAGATTGTTCCGACAAACAAATTTCGAAGTAGGTAAACACTCTTGCATTTCATTTAACGCATAGCGGATTTCACTTCAACTTCAATCTGTCGAGATTAGCGCAAATGAAAAAAAAATTTCCCAACGAGAACTTCAAGATTTTTATCGGAGATAGATTGTTGTAAAAAATAATGTGGGTCTCTCATTTGAATTTTTTTGTGTTGAGCAACAACTGCTCAGATACAGTCCCCTAAAGATGACACATAAAACGCAAGTTCTAAAAGATAATTCAAGTCTTTACTACCCATACGTACCTGTTGAGAAATCATCACATTCAGAAAGAAATCACAAGAGATCTTATTTGCTCAAAATGAATGAGTCTACCAAAAACTAATTTTTCAATTGTATAATATGAATAAGGAAAAAAGTTTCTTGTGAAACAAGGAATCATCTCCTTAAATTCTTCGTTTTTTTAGTTACACCCTGTATATTATTCTCTTATATTGATTCGGAATAAGTCGATACACAGCTAATACGTGTATAATGTGTTTTCTTTCATTCATTCATTCGATATTACTGTTCGTATTAAATATGAGATAGTTCCATTAACTTGAGTAGGTATATATTGGAATATTTTGTAAATAAAGGGTCCATACCAACCTTGATTACGTTTTCGTTGTTTATTACTAGATATCGACAACAATAAAATAAATAACATGGACTATTTCTTGACCGAATGGGTCATTATATTCTTCGTTGGTTTAGACTTAATCATGGAGAGATCTAAATGTATTTTGTTATTTTTTAGATTTCTTAATGTAGGATCTTCGAAAATGAAACATGAGATAAACATTGGAATATCATCAATTCAGACTAGGCACTATGAGTTTTGTTTTTGTCTTTCATAAACTAGTGAAAATTTTTATCATATTCGAGTATGAGCAGAATCTTTGATGTAAATTTCGCTGAATAATTACTATTTATTTCATACAGTATGTAAATCAGAAGATTCGAATAGAGCATATATATTCACTTGGTAGAAGAATAAATTACAACTTGGTTTTGGCTTGCAATCCCCCTTTTTCAAAGATGGAATCTTTTTATGCGATAAAATGAGGTACGGAGTATGTCAAATGAGAAATTTTCAGGGCAGAGAAAAAATTAAATTAAAAATTGAAGCACTAATATGGGAAATAAGAGCACGTTTGGGTCTCTGTTAGACCCTGTATAAATAAAGAAGGGTTTTTCTAATTAATCTCGAATTTACCTACGAAACAGAACGCTAAGATGAGTTTCATATTCTCATCGAAGGTAGAAATTAGTTTTCGTATCACCCTTTCATGAACAGCGCGATGTTCAGGCAACATCTTTTTTGATTTTATTACCTGAAGAGTAGATATACACCGTAAACATTTTCCACCATAAATTTCGCTCCTTCCAGATTTTATTAGTTGCAAAACAAGGCAAATGCATTATCTACTGGACTTGAGATATTCCCGAATGAAGACTTAAAATTTTATTGGTAATATAAGGGTAATAATAAAGGAAAATATAACAATGGATAAATTACTCTTTCAAGTCGATTATAATCATTAATTTCTACTCTATTTGCTTCTAGGGGGTTATCGGATATAGATCAAATTCAAGCTAAAATTTAACTTGTTCTATTTTCGTATCGCAACATCATCGAAACTATGCACTTACGCGAGATAGGAGAGATTAAAGAAGTTTGGTATCCCTTCTCTTATTTCAATATCTAGGGTCTGCATACAAGTGAAAACTGTTTAAATTCATGTTAAAAACAACCGTCACGTTAAAAACAACCAACATAAATCACCTGAAAATTTAAATTTATGTACATACTGAACTTTCAGACATTATTTTTGAACAGCATCATCTATACTCCATTCACTTTTATTTTAGCACTCGGTTGGCCATGGAAATTTGACACATTTCACTCTGTATAGTGCGAAAATGTGGGGTTATGACGCTTGTCAAAATATTTTTGGGTTTTAAATCAACGCTATGTTGTCCGTTCTACGTAAAAGTTTCTGTTATTACGTATTTTATCACAATGTCGAATCTCTTCCGAAAATACGTGACGAACATAATTGAAGTTTATACAAACTGATTGAAGGCATACCAAATCCAGTTATTTGCATGGAAAATACAAGAGATCAGTATAATATCATAATATGCACTAGCTTGAGGAGAGTTAATGTTCGTTATCTTCTTTGGCTAAAGTTTGAATACGTTACATCAGTTGTAGATTTCAAAAATATTAACCCTAAGGTGAAATGCATATGTTGCAGTGGTTGGGAATGGGTATCTCCCGGAGGAATTAACAGATAATTACAAGAACATTAAATTCTTCAACAAAAATCATCTTGCATCAATATAAGTAAAAGGAATTAAAGGAAGTTTCAAGTCAAGATGAACTTCATCTTTGAAGAAAAATTTCACATGAATAAACAATTAGCAGGTCAACTGGCGCGTATTTGTGGCTGTTCATCTTAATACATTGATATAATAATAATAATTAGATATTTATTGGTACCTTAAGACATTTACAATGTTTAGGACAAGTCAAATGAAAAATAGAAAAATCTATTTTCGGGAACTTATTCTACGATGACATTCATTGAAACTCCTGTAGTAAAGTTTTCGCTTTAATTCACTCAAACATAAAATTCTCAAATGCCACCACTTTTTGGGTCTCCCAATAGAAGGAAATTCTTAGTTACCCTCTTCATTCACCATCTTTCTGATTGTGGAAATATTCAGCTGAAATATAAGTCGTTTAGAGTCAGATGAAACATTATATAAATTCTCTTACATTGAATATGTTCGCTACAGTCTGACGTATTGTTGATTTTAGAATATCAGGGTATAACTATTTAAATGAGCGGACCTGAATTCTAAATAGCACTTCCTGAAACCCTGTCTCTTTTTCAATCACTTTCTGCATTTTCGTAATAAAAATTGATATTAGTTGTGGCAACGGCGTTATGACATTAACGACATTTCAAGAGTGCCAACCTTACTCCGTTCTAGTTACAAAAACTTGAGAAAATAATTTCATGGCCAACCGACTGCTAAAATAAATGTGAATGGACTATATATAGTACATATATTATTTCCAATCATTCTGTCTCAGATAGATTCGAATAAACCTTTGTAGTTTGAAACAAATCCAATCCACAATTCAAAGAAATAACTTTCTCTCTGTTTTTTAGTTACCCTTCACCCAAGAAGTAAGTGAATGATTTATTCTCATAGCATCCAGATCTAAGCGAATTGTTGAGTCTCGACGCATAAATGAAGAATTCTGTACGTGATATACGTTATAACTTGATCAAGCACTAAGGGCTCACAAGTTTTTCTACTCTCAAACACGAGATATTCCTACAAAAAAAAGTTTCCCTTTTTATTTCGACGTACAAGGCGCGCCATGTAAGGTCATCCCGTTCCTGAAACTTCCCGCTATATATTATCCGCAAAGGCGAGGTTTATAATTTTTTTTCCTCAATTTTCTTTGTATCTCCGGCTGCGACCACGCAATAAAACCTCACGATTCAATGCGAAACTCCGGGTGGACTGGGAAAACTTTAATATTCCCTCCGACTGGAACGTCTTCATCTGCGAAGGTTACCTTTTGAGCTTTTTCTTATTCGGTGTACGAAGGAGTATTAGATTTCGTGCGAGATTGGATGTATCGGATATCCTAATACCTTAAGTGCGCCATAAAGGGAATGATTTACGATGTCAAATTGCGAATTTGCCTATTTCCATTCTATTTACCCCGTCTGAAAAAAAAATCGGAGTTGCTAGAAACACTGGCGGGAAACCTAATACATTTGCATGGAATTTTTCTGTTTATCATTTCGAATAATGGGATCAAATCGCCAGTTTTCTGTGGGATTACAAAAGAGGAATAAAATTAGTGGTTTACCTATTATCTGTATGATTTCTGACAACATTATTGAGTAATGCCACAGGACGAGTCTCTAACTTGAAATAAATTCAGTAAATCGTAACCGTAGATGGGAATGTGATAGATATTCTGAAAGAGCAACTCTTTTAGTAATAAATCTGAGAATTTCATCCATTAAGGTGCAACTGTTAGGTCTTGAGGAATTTTTAACTGAACCCAGCTTTTTCAGGATTTTTAGAAGGTCAGCTTTCGAGTCGTTTATCTCTCAATAAAAGTAACTATAGATGGAAATGTGATACATATTCTGAAAGAGCAACTTGTCTAGTAATAAACCTGAGAATTTCATCCATTTAGGTGCAACCGTTCGGTCTTGACGAATTCTTAACTGAGCCCAGTTTTTTCAGGATTTTTCGAAGGTCAGCTTTCGAGTCGTTTATCTCTCAATAAAACTAACCGTACATGGAAGTTTGTTACATATTCTGAAAGAGCAACTCGTCTAGTAATAAACCTAAGAATTTCATCCATTTAGGTGCAACCGTTCGGTCTTGACGGATTTTTACTAAACCAATCTTTTTCAGGATTTTTCAAAGGTCAGCTTTCGAGTCGTTTATCTCTCAATAAAAGTAACCGTATATAGAAATATTATACATATTGTGAAAGAACAACTGTTCTTGTAATGAATCTGAGAATTTCATCCATCTCGGCGCAACCGTTCGGTCTTGACGAATTTTTAACTGAACCCATCTTTTCCAGGATTTTTCGAAGGTCAGCTTGCGAGTCGTTTATCTCTCAATAAAAGTAACTGTAGATGGAAATGTGATACATATTCTGAAAGAGCAACTCGTCTAGTTGAAAATCTGAGAATTTCATTAATCTCGGCGCAATCGTTCGGTATTGACGAATTTTTAACTGAAGCCATCTTTTTCAGGATTTTTCGAAGGTCAGCTTTCGAGTCGTTTATTTCTCAATAAAAGTAACCGTAAATGAAAAAGTGATACATATTCTGAAAGAGCAACACTTCTTGTAACAAATTTGATAATTTCATCCCTCTCGGCACAACTGTTTGGTCTCGAGGAAGTTTTAACTGAACCCAACACTTTGGGAATTGGGAATTTTTCGAAGGTCATCTTTAGAGTAATTTTTCTTCCAGAAAAATTATCGTAGATCTAAACGTGATACATATTCTGAAAGAGCAACTCTTGTAGTAATAAATCTGAAAATTTCATTCATCTAGGTGCAACCGTTCGGTCTTGACGAATTTTTAACTGACGCCATCTTTTTCAGGATTTTTCGAAGGTAGTTGTATATTTGCCATAGGGATACTTGTAAGAAATTTTGAAGGATCCTTTAGACAGAACGTTGTTTTATGGATAAAGTACTGGTTTCCGACATGGTCAATGATTAATATTCAAATTCTAACCATTTTATGTTTCATATTTTTATTTTCACGCCACTAACAATAATAATTGAAATTCCACCATAATTCTCTCTTTCGAGACCACTGCGTTGTTAATCGAATAACGAAATTCACAATATTTACGGTCTAATATCTGATATCTACGTCCATTATTCACGTCACGTTCGTATGAGGTGAAACCGCAGATTTTAACGTCATTTTAACGCTCGGAAATGAGGCGCCCAAATTCTGACGCTCGGCCGATGGACCGTGTTTCACCGTCCAGCATACTGCGAATGATAAGAGAAAAACTGATACGATGATTTCATTCCAGAAGTTTCATTTCGATTTGGAAACCCCTGCATTCAAGTGAGAACATTCCACATGGGAAACTTGAAATGCCTTCTCGGAATTACATCCAGGCACAGAGCTTCAACTCCCGCAATTTCATCGCTCACTAGACAGTGATTTTGATGAACTCTCCATATTTAGGAAGAGCCAGAATTTCTTGACATCAATCAGCGGAATCTTGACAGGAGCCGTTTATAGTCAACTTCATAAGGAGGAAAGTGGGATTCGGGATTTCTGTTGGAGCTTCGGAATTGCTAGAACGGTTCATTATACAAACAATCTGATTCGAATAGAATTCGGCCCTTCGGTTAATGGTCGACTGGAATGGCTTTCAAGGGTCATAGATGATTAAACGGTGCATTTCCAATCATTGGACGTTCACAGATTATTTACGGATGACTTCATTATTGAATAATGAAAGCACAGTTATCCTACACTCATAACGATATAGGTACATACAATGGGCAAGTTTCCTAAAACTCCAAAACCGAATTTGAGATTATTTATGGAAAGCCTTTTCTACTAGTTATTCAACACGTAAAAGATTCGCTTCAAAATTCAGACATTTCAGAAATACACCCTTCGAAACTTCGACTATGTGAAAGCTTGTGATGTAGAATGCCTTTATTAAAATATAGTAATTTTTGTTAATTCGACAACACTGGAACCGATCAAGAAGATATCCACAGATTACAAAAAATTGTCTCTGTAATCTGTGTCTTTACCTTCTTAAAATCGATGACATTTTGTGTCATTGTGGGTTTTTCTTGTCAAATGTGAATAATGTGATCATCAAACTTGATATTTATTACATCTATGGTGATCAGAAAACTTTCATGACCATTACTGTAACAAATGGGCGTTGCCGGATTGTAAAAATGACGTAGAATGTTCACAAGAGCACTTCTGAAATCAGAATTTTCGTAATCGAATACAGACAAAATGCAATATGTTAAAATTCGAAAAAAATATATTTCGAGATATTTGAGTTATAAGGATTTTTATGACATATATTTTGAAATTTAGGAAAATACCCCATTTTGTGTTGTGCTTGACAGGAAATTTGAACCTGAAGCTGAAAACATTAGGTTCAGTTATAATTAAAAATGCACAGGGTGTAAATGAAAAGTTAAAAGGGTGATTCCTTGTCAACAATAGTGTAGATCTTTCATATGATTATTTTCAAATCTGAGCTGGGCCTGCTGAAAAAAAATATGTTTTTTTTAACAGCCTTTGTTTCTTTTGAGCCCAAGAATCTACTGTTAAAATATTTGTACGAGTCAAAGTCTCTCCCTGTAGATAACGTTATCAGTCATAATACACATTCCAGTGTAACGAACTATAAAAAATTTCCTGATGAAATTGTAATGGCAATTCGCAGGTTCCAGATCATAATAATCGAACATGCGATTCTATTGAAAACCGTGCAGCATAAACCTATTTTTAACGAAATTTTATCCGTGTAATAGTTTTTCGGTGGAATCAAGTTCGGCACGCTTTGAATTGTTTGTCCAAAATTGACCAAATGAATTTCGTTGACAATCCAATTTGAATCACACTCAGATTACATTAATTATACACCGTGATCAAAAGTGTGGCAGAAAATTCGTATTTCGACGTATTTTGAGGTCAATGACATACCTATACTATCCCTACAAGTACAACTTTCTTTCATTACTGAATATATAGTAGAAATAGCAATTGAAGATCATTGAAAAACGTATATAGATCATAATTTTGTGCAAGAATCATATTTTGAATACTTGTGAATTATCGATTATAAACAATAATAATACAATCATGAGTTCATGATTCAATCAAGCTCTCTATAACTTCTGGAGTTTCAAAAGGTGATTTTTTCATCTTATATCGAAAAAAATCTATCCAATATCTGGAATTTCAATTATTTTGTTCGGCTGAAAATAGCTAAAGTTATGAGTTTCATATATTCATATTCGACTGTAACGAACCGCAAAAAATTCCTGATTGAATTGTGATGGAAATTCACAGGCTCTAGAGCATAATATTCTATTGGAAATCGTCCAGCATGAACCTGTTTGTAACGCCATTTAATCTGAGTAATAATTTCCAGTAGAATCGAGTTATGCACGCCTCGAAATATTTCAATATTTGTCCATAATTTGCCGAATTTTCATGTCGACGAAAATCCAAGTTTCAACAACGGGATATTTTACAGGCACATCTATTGGACGAACTATTATATTTCTCCTGAATACGATGCACTTCAATTTCTCTTCTTCTCGGTCTGACATCCTTGGAGATATCAGATTTCACGATTACGAGGATATATTGAAAAATTCTTAGCCTACTATAGAACCAAACAAAATTTCAATGTCAAAATATTTTATTACTCAACATATTCTCCTCTTAATTGGATACATTTATTACACCGAACCTGCAACGTCTCTAGACCTTTCAGAAAAAATGTTTCTTCTTGCTCTGCAAACCAGACCTCCACAGCTTTTATTACCTCCTCGTTGGAAGAAAATTTACGACTTTTTAAACTTTTTTCAGTTGAGGTAAGAGATGATAGTCGAATGGAGCCAAATCTGGTGAATAATGGAGGTGTTCTAGTAGTTCAAACCCTAAATCACGAATTTTTTGCATGGCAACATGAGATTTGTGTGCAGGGGCGTTGTCCTGCAAAAACAAAACACCTTTGGATAGCTTTCCGCGTCTTTTCTCTTTGATTTTTTCCCGTAGTGTGGTCAGTTATGTCGAATAGTAATCTCCGGTTATTGTTCTACCCTTATCCAAAAATGCAGTCACGATTACTCCATGGCAATCCCAAAAAACTGAAGCAAGAACTTTTCCAGCAGATTAATTTTGAACACGAAATTTCTTAGGTCTTGGAGAACCAGAGTGTCTCAATTCCATCGATTGTTGCTTTGTTTCTGGATCGTAGAAATGTACCCAAGTCTCATCCATAATAAAAATTCAGTTTAAGAAGTCTATATCGTTTTAAAATCGAGCACAGATCGAACGCGATGCTTCTACCCAAATTGACGTGAACTATATGATGAACGCGTTCGTATGAAATATTCAGTGTTTCAGATATCCGTTTTAGCCCAATTCGACGGTGTGATAAAATCATGTCATGAACTGCATCGATATTTTCGGGGACTGACACAGAAACTGGCCTTACCGATCGGTCAACATCTTCAATGGAAAATTGATCTCTTTTGAAGCTTGCAGTCCAATTTTTCAAGGTCGCATACGAAGGACATTGATCACCAAGGATATTAAGCATATCTTCGTAAATCTGCTTACCTTTTAACCCTTTTAAATACAGATACTTGATGATGACTCGATACTCCAATTTTTCGATTTTCACAATTTCGGTGGACATCTTCTTTCTTTTAATTCATTGCGTAACTCAAGTTTACTTTTTTGACCTCAAACTTCACACTGACACTTCTAATGAGTTATTGTTCGTTGCATGGTAACGCAAATTGTTTTTTTGCATGGTACTGGTCTAGGCTAACTAGATATCAATACTTCCTCGTATTCTTAATCCAGTGTGTTATATATTTCCTCATAGGTTTGAAATAGGAATCAAAGAGGAAACTGTTATTATTGAAAAGGTTCATTCTGGATTAAAGCCGGATATCAATCGTAAATAATGAAGAGGGGACAATGAAATTTCAAGGCACGTTTACTGTTCTGGGAAATATTCAAATGAGACCCTCGTTCGAATCAGTTTTGAACAACTATTCGTTGAATATGCCTGGGCATGATGTGCTGTGGCCGTTATGCTAGGTTGGACTTGGAGTGCCAACCCTCCCAACCAAATAATTGAGCCAGTTTTATCGTGCTTTGTCACTCTTAAACTATCCTCATTATTCCGCATAAAAATCGAACACATAGTTTCGAAATACAAACTTTATCTCCTGAAGAGATCTCAACGGGGTGGAAACTTTGGCGTTATCGAAAATCGCAGCCCCAATAATCGACGCTATAAAACCTAGACCTTTCCAAGTATATAATGCTCGACGATATGGAGGGAGATTAGTTTGAAAGCTGATTCAATTAGTGTAAGATCACGCAAAACCTTAGCCGCCCTCGTAGAAACGCCCCTGGTGGCGCGAATAATTAAAGTCGATTTTCCCGAACATGACGACACGAGGAGCGAGAGGCCAATTTTACGTGGAAACGATTCGAGGTCTAGTAATTGGTTTTATGGCTGTCTAATTTCCATATTCGAACACAATTCGTGGTTTCTATATTACTGGACGGAGCAGCGTTTTCGTTGGCAAATTGACAACATATTACCACCGAGAAAGGATGTTCTTTTGTTTGATTGTAATATTCTGACGGTACAGGGTGTCCCAAATTCGATGATGAACTATGAGACTTATAGAAAGAATCTTCAAGGAGCCTCGATCACTCTTTTCGAAATAATTAAATATTGGTGAGCATTGAAGGTGGGACACTCTGTACTTTGTATTTATTCTGCCTCCATTTACATTTATTTCAGCAGTCGGTTGGCCATGAAATAATTTTCTCAAGTTTTTGTAACTAGAACGGAGTAAGGTTGGCACTCTTGAAATTTCGTTAATGTCATAACGCCGTTGCCACAACTAATATCAATTTTTATTACGATAATGCCGAAAGTGATTGAAAAGAGAGACAGGGTTTCAGGAAGTGCTATTTAGAATTCAGGTCCTCTCATTCAAATAGTTAACCCTTATATTCTAAAATCCACAATACGTCAGACGGTAGCGAACATATTCAATGTAAGAGGATTCATATAATGTTTCATCTGAATCTAAACGACTTATATTTCAGCTGAATATTTCCACAATAAGAAAGATTGTGAATAAAATAGATGAGGAAGAATTTCCTTCTATTGGGAGACCAAAAAAAGTGGTGGCATTTGAGAATTTTATGTTTGAGTGAATTAATGCGAAAAGTTTACTACAGGATTTTCGATGAATGTCATTGTAGAATAAGTTCCCGAAAATTGATTTTTCTATTTTTCATTTGACTTGTCCTATACATTGTAAATGTCTTAAGGTACTAATAAATACCTAATTATTATTATTATATCAATGTATTGAGTTGAACAGCCACAAATACGCGCCAGTTGTCTCGTTAATTGTTTATTCATGTGAAATTTTTGTTTAAAGGTGAAGTTTATCTTGACTTTAAACTTCCTTTGATTCCTTTTACTTATATTGATGCAAGAAGATTTTTGTTGAAGAATTTAACATTCTTGTAATTATCTGTTAATTCCTTCGGGAGATACCCATTCCCAACCACTGGATCATATGCATTTCATCTTCGGGTTAATATTTTTGAAATCTACAACTGATGTAACGTATTCAAACTTTAGCCAAAGAAGATAACGAACATTAACTCTCCTCAAGCTTGTGCACATTATGATATTATACTAATCTCTTGTATTTTCCATGCAAATAACTGGATTTGGTATGCCTTCAATCAGTTTGTATGAATATATTTGATTCGTTTATTATTTGAGCTTCATGAATACCTAATTATTTTGACGGAGTGACATGAGCGAAAATTTTGTAGTGAAATGGAAGATATCGATTCAAGTTTCGCATAATTTACAGTTTCTCTATCGAAAAGGCGGAGAAGGGTCTAAAATTACCTAGTGTTTTAAAGGCTTAATATTCCGAAGTTGCTAATTACTTTCGTAAATAGGCAGATGGTTTGATGTCTTAATTAAGAATTCACGAAGCATCGAGTTGCGGTTATAGAATGATTTCATAGCGAAATCAATGAGTCAAGTTTAACCGAAGCGAATTACGAATAAAATCGTATTCAATTTCGGCAGAAAATAATATGAGAAATCAAAGAGGTCTGCAGACAGAAAAAAACCCCAAACTATGAAATAAGACAGAACATTCAGTATTCAATAACTTGTTAGGAATATACTTGTTAAAGTCAGGATGAAAACCATCAGTTTCAACCATATCTACAAATCCAAAATTAAAAAATCGATCAAGGCAGCTAAAAATAACGTTTTCATATCGAGAAATTCACATCGCGTTTCATAAATGAAAAGAGAATTGATGAAACGTCCCTTCAGTAACAAAGAAATTCATATTCTCGGTGAAATGTAACTTTCCCTTAATTTCATGAATAGGGTCAAAGGGAATTTTCCCTTTTTTTTCATTCATATCCTGAATGAACGACACGTGCACAACAGAGAACCTGTCCTACATCTACAGTTAAAAATGGATTTTTTTCGAACCAGCCTCGCCTAATAAATGAATCCCAAAAACGAGATTACAAGAGGTCTATTCTGGAAAAAGGCTCTTTAGTAGGCCTTCCACATCAATGCACTTTCATACTGAAGCTTTTCGTGATTGATTTAAGCGCGAAAAATCGAAAAGTGGCGGAATTTTCCAATAATATTCTTCATTGTTGGTCCACTGAAAAAATGGATCTTTTATCCAGTTCCATTATGCTCTTTATTGGAGAGTCATTGTGAGTCGACTGAATGAACGAATTGACGAACAATAAACGAATTTGTGCCTATTGGGAAAGGGGTGAAACTTCTTATAAATCATTTTGGAATAGGAAATGTTTCACGCTGTGGCGTCCATGTTGTTTTGGCAGTTTCTGTCAAATCTGTTATCAATCAAGCAATGGCATGTTTCACGAATGAGCAGACATGCGAATGACAACACTTCATCATCAAAATAATCCAGCTCGCAGAGAAGCTTTTCGGAATTGTATGATGATTGAGTTACTTACGAAAATCTGCTGCAGAACAGTTATTTTGTTATTATGGAAAATTAATAAAACGCCAATAGTTTGTGTTGTAATTATGAATAATAATCGATTCTTTTGAAGTCATTGAACGAATAAGCACGAAATGTCAGAAATCTTTCCATAAATACTATATTTTTTTGTGCTGTCCTGTATTTGCCAAATGCTATCGAAGATTGCACCAAGAGAATCCTCAAGATCCCATTGGAGTTTTCAAAACCCTCGCATTTACCTTTTCAAACAAGTTTTAATCAATTGAGGAGCTCTGAGTTTCAGTGAGAATGACCCTTACCTACCTCTGAATCAGAAGCGAGATACCTTAATTTAGGCAAGAATTTCCTTATCCAATTTCAAATGGAGTAGGTACAGATTAGCGTTATCCCAAATGGAACTTCCAAGTATTGATTACCGTTTTCTCCGTCTAATCTTTTCAAACGTTTACATCGCAAGACCTAAGGGTCTGAGATCCTGACAGGTATTAGGTTATCAAGTTTGCGGAAAATGAAGTCAAGTGAATTTAATTGATATGCACTCCGTTTCGAATAGGTATACACCTAACGAATTTGATGCAATTGAAGATTGAGGTTACTCAGTTGGAACTTTACGTATAGACGTTTGATTACTTCTTCATTTTACATTTTCAATCTTTGATATTTCCATGATAGTCGCCATTCATCTTCAGAGGTCAATGATGATCATAAAATTCTTAATTGCATGCAAAAAATGCCCCCTTATAACATACCTACCAAATTTCATTGGCATATCTCAACTGGTTTGTAAGCGATCTGAAGGAAAACTTTAAAACCTCGTATCTAGAAAAACGAAGTATTTTCAGACAGAAGCTATGTAGCAAACTGTCATTATTTTTTCATGCAGAATCTAGGTCCTGATGTTTGACGCACTTATTGACCAACACCTTTTATAGACAATACTATGGTTCAAGATAAGTTGAGATGACAGGAGCATAACTGACGAATTATTTGAGAATTCTGAATCATTGAAAGTCCTCCTTTTATTTGTTGTCGAATTCAATCAGAACAACAATTGAATAAACAGTAAGTAATTCTTTCAAGTAAGAGATCGTAAATTGGCCATCACAGACCAATACTTTTCACGTTGGGTATTTCGAAAATCATGATTCTTAGGAATGAACTGGAGCCTCATTAAATTCTATAATTATTACCACCGGAATCAAAAGGTTTGTGAATATAATGGCTGCATATTTCTTGACCGAAAACCGAAACGAATATTTACCCGGACTAATTTGCTCGTTGCATTGAAGAAATGAAAGGAAATTAGGTTGTCGACGAAAATCTACTATAAATTTCTAATTTTCGTGCAGCTACGGTAAATGAATATTTGCCTATATCACCTGCTTTGCTTGGAAAATACGAAGTAGAGTTAAACTAATGAAGACAAAATGAGATGATTTTCATAAAACATCCCAAGCGTCAGGAAAACATCTTCAGGATGTAGGTAAAACTTTCAACATCATAATGAATGAATAATGAAGAAAATGAAAAATAATAACGAATATTTTCAATAGAATGGTTAAATGAGTAAACGATTTGAAATGGAGGTGAGGTCAGTACCAGTACTGTTCTTGATGGGAAACAGTATATTAGAATTTTCATATGATTAAATATTTTTTTCTTTCCAGATTGAAATGGGAATGCTCTAATGAATGCTGTCATGAGATTTGAACCTCGAAAATTACCTCTCTTGTGGTTTCTATCCAGCTCAGTGGTTGCTGAAACCATTCTTCACTCCGACAGCCACAAAGACGTTCAAAGAGTGAAAGACGACCACTCCTATTCACTATACAGGACGTACACGAACTCAGGTGACGAGACCAACCCGTCCGACCAGCCAACAGATCAAGATTACGATCTAGTCCTACAGGACTATCTGGACAGTTCAGAGGGATCTGCAGTTGGGGTCATCCAGGACCAGAATGACACATCAGACGGTGGCAATTACAACTACACGTACAACTTGGAGGAGATCGAGCAATACATCTTCCCGAAGACGTGGACTTGGTTCTTGATCTTTTTCCACGGCATAGTGTTCATCGTAGGCATAGTGGGTAACTTTCTGGTATGCGTGGCCGTGTACAGGAACCATACGATGAGGACCGTAACGAATTATTTCATCGTGAATCTTGCGGTCGCTGACTTTTTGGTGATATTGTTCTGTTTGCCGCCTTCGGTGGTTTGGGACGTGACTATGACGTGGTTTTTTGGAGTGATCATGTGTAAGACTGTGCTCTATTTTCAGGTGAGTGGTCTCATGTATACTCTTCCACTTCCATCCAGTAAAACCCTTAAAAACTCCAGATTATCCCAAAATTTCCTGTATGAAACACTATTTTTCGTAACTGGTTGCACAAATATTTGATTGTTGAAACAAATTACTTTTTCCATCAAATTACACACAGTCAAACATACAATTGTGATTTAATACTGGCGCAGAAAACTCTCTGTGGAATTCTCATCATTCTAAACGTTAGAGAGAAAACACCCCGATCGAAAAAAATCACCAGATTATCCGGTAATGGAAGTAGGTATTTTCCGCTTCTGACATAATGCGTTGGCATGTTACACCACAAGAAGACAAATTGAAGATGGAGTTCTGGGACATGCTCTCATCCCCCTATTTATGAGAAGTAATTCTTTCTATCTCCGTCGGGAATGCAGAGAAAAACGTGATAAAAGGAATGTCGTTCTCGATCTCCTTTGATGCGAGGAGTTTTGGCGATCTGTTACGAATTCAACAGATTCAGTTGTTAATTCTATTGGTTTTTTGTTGTCTCTTCCTTAACATCCCCCAGGGAAGGACTCCGATTCGGAACTTTTATTGATGGCAAAAAGAACGGAGCGTTTAGGAGTCCTTTCATGTTATATTTTTCAGTCCAACATTCAGAATTACCGAAAATTTCGAGGTGAATCATTCACATTTTTGTGCGAACTCTATGAGTACGTATTTTCGAAGATATACCCTTGAAATGGAGCTAGAAAAAGAAACTTTGATTGAAACTAGAATTATACAGGGGGAGTCTTTGACTCATAAAAATTTTTTAACAGTAGATTCTTGAGGTCAAAAGAAACACTTTCCTATACTATTTTTTCCAATTCTGCCCTGATAGAAAGATTTATAGCCATTTCAAGTTTTCATAAGGAGCTATGCCACAAATGGAGAAACAAGGTTGCATTCAACCAAAGTACCCAATTTTTCGAATTTCAAACATACTTTTTAATTTTTGAACTGCAAATTTATCGAAAACGGAGCATTATACGAGAAAATATGAAGAATACTTCATTCTACCCAACGAATATTCATGAGATAGCGTCCATCTCAGTTTCAAGAGTTGGGTTCTTTGAATTTTTGGTATTTTTAGGATACCTATTGGGCATAATGAGAAAACTGGAAGATGTGGGTGATATCTTGTATTCGAAAAAGATTCATCAAATAAATGAAAAACTATTTTCCGAAATTCATTTCATTCGATGAATCCGTTTGCGAGATAGAACTATAAAAAGATGGTTTTTCAACAGCCTGTATCTTTTAAACCAAACTGATTCGGAAAAATTGGTAAAGAAAAAAAGTGTTTCTTTCGACCTCAAGAATCTACTGTTAAAATATCTGTACGAATCAAAGACTTAGACTCCACTTGGTCCCTTTCATTAATCTGACACGCTCCAGTAAATCCCACATTTTCCGAAGGGCTTCCCAACTATGAAATATCCTGCGTATTACTGAATAAAAAAAAGCCGTGTAATATTTTATTGTTTATTCAAATTAAGGCGATTTTGTTCAGCACAACCTTCAGAGTTCTCGAGGACTGTCAGGTCAAAGAGGAAAAAACTTTTTAGGAGCAGCGAAGTGAGAACTCCAGGGAAATCGAAATCGTTGATTTCGTGAAAAATACGTAAATTGATCCTATACTTCTTGATTACCTGCAGAGTTTCTCTATTAGGAAGGCTCTCTAGGGATCGGCGAGTTATTAGTGTTGTTCAACCTTAACTCTTCTGGAGGGGAGGCGGAGATAAGGATAATGTCCAATAATCCTGTCGCACAGACTTTTTTACGACCTGACCTAAAGGGTTTATTGAGTGAAATAAAGCTTCCATTTCAGTGTAAAGTTTGGCGGTTGGACGAAGTATAATTTGTGTAGGTACCCTCCAAATGGGACCTAATAATCATCCACCTTCCGTGTACATTTGAGATCGATGTTGAAATGGAATAAAACAGGCTCTACGCGAGGTATTGGAAGAATTCCTTTTTGTTTTGAAGGAACTCGTATTCATAATTCGAAGGTGATATTACATTGGTCAGAACAATCTGTCAACATCGACCGTAGCCTACTAGAATGAAACAGACCGGTAGGTAAGACGTTGTCGTTGTTACCATCAGATTCACCAGAGTACGTATTACGAAGCACCGGTATATATATGGATATATGGATTTTATAGGCTAGTTTTCAATGTGATTACGAATTGCTTTTAATTAACAATAATGGGAATTTTTCGAAGGTCAAATTTCGATAGCCGTATCTGCCAGAAAAATCGTCTTGAAGATCAAAGTGATACATGGTCTGAAAAAGCAACTTTCTCTGGTAATAAATCTCGAGATATCATCGACTTCGGTGCAAGCGTTCGGTCTTGACGAATTTTTAAGTGACCCCCCTTTTCCAGCATTTTGTGTTTCACTCAATTTTCAGCTACGCTTGAGTCTCCATTTTTAATTTGTTGGAATATATGAAATCTGGTTGTGAACTGATGGAGAAAAACTCCATTATCACAACTATAAGACCAGAAACGCTAACTTGCTCAGTGTATATAGGGAACACTGAGCAAGGTTAGGTAAGTAAACATCTGAGTGACAGCAACGTGTGTGCATTCTTTCTTCGGTGTAGACCTTCTTTTTCCTTTTGTGTGGATTTGTGATCGTGTATATGTCTGAATGGATCAATAGAGTTCTATTTATTAATATACACTGCGCAAAAAAAACGACGGTTCATACTCAAAATGAGTGATCTTAAAATGTTCTGATCTAATCCTTCCCTGATTTTTCCGAGTTGGATTCCTAAGTCATTAAGAGTAGCTGGATGATTTTCTGAACTTCTCAGCCTTCTATTGAGGTTATCCCAAACCTGCTCAATCGGATTGAGATCTGGACTTCTTGCTGACCATTCCATTCGAGAGACTTCAACCTCTTCAAGGTACTCCTGAACGATGCGCGCACGATGGGGTTTGGCATTATCGTCCATAAAAATGAAATTTTCCCCAATGTATGGGGCAAATGGCACTACATGCTCTTCAAGAATGTTCCTTATATACTTATCAGCATTCATAGCTCCATTATCAACGACCACTAGGTCTGTGCGAGCAGTCAAAAATATTCCACCCCATACCATAATCGATACTTCCCCGAAACCACTAGTATTCAGGAAATTGCACTGAGCATATCTTTCATGTGGACGTCTGTATACAAGGGAACGTCGATCACAATGGTAGAGGCAGAATCTAGACTCATCTGTGAAGAGAACTCTTTCCCAATCGGCCTCTTCCCAATGGATATGCTTTCTCGCAAAATCCAAACGCGCCCTTCGATGGGCTGGGGTAAGAGCTGGGCCTCTTGCCGCGACACGAGGCCTTAAATCATATTTTCTGAGGCGATTTCTTATTGTCTGAGTGCTAATTTGCACCTCATGAGTTTGCTCAAGCTGAATTTGAAGGAGGCGAGCGGTTGCAAACCGTTGTCTCAACGAAGAAACTCTCAAGTGACGTTCTTGAATGGCAGTTGTTACCCGTGGTCTACCCTGTACTGGTCTTCGGACATTCATACCTGTCTCCCTAAATCGCTGCAACATTCTGGACACACTTGTATGGGAAACTCCAAACCTTTCTGCAATTCTTGTGTATGTACACCCTTCTTCTCGCAAAACTACCGCTTGGGCACATTCCTCTTGGGTCAAATTGCGTGTTTCGCGTTGCATAGCGATCGAGTGTAGAAAATCAAACGAAAATCAAACTAGAATTGATCGAGAACAATTGATTTTAGAATGGAGCCAATACATTCAAAATCTGATAATATCATCTTTTTTTATTCCTGCTGGGAAAACACATCTGTATTGAAGGAAACCGTTGAAAGTGGATAACATGTGCATGCATGATTCTGATAAAAATAATTAGCATTGAGAACACTTTCAGTTGTAGAATAAATTTGAGATTTCCATAATGTGCGTTAATTTTTTTGCGCAGTGTATTACGTTCACAGAATCTAATAAAGAGGCTGTGACCAAACGGGAATCTGTAGTTCGAAATGAAACTCTCAAGAATATCCCTAACATAATCTAAACCCCATTTTTTGACTCCGGTCCCATCTCCCCAGTTCTCCGAAGAAACTTTTCTCGCTTGCGACTTCTCACAACAGGGGAGTCGTCAAGTTTATCAGGTCCATCCGTCATCATGAATCACCCTGCCCCGTGAGATATAAAATTCACTCCACGCAAATCAGGGTAGCTGTCGTTTCCTGTACATCACGGAGCAGGCGGATACGCAGGCTAGAAGGCATACTAATTAGATTTAATCGGAACCCCGACGACCTCCTTTCCGACCAGGAAAATCATCGCTGAAAGTTGGACAATTTGGACGACGATGTTGAGGAGAAACTTGCGATAGCATCTGCGACGACACGGCCGTTTAATTTTTAGCGAAATTAGAGATTCTTATTCGAATAGATGAGTTGGGATAAGCCCGATGAGCTGGGATGGAGACTGGGGAGGATGCTCATTTGAGAATTCTCGAAAAATTAGCACAGATGTGACTTGGAGTTTCATGAGTATTGGAAGTACAAAAACCTTGTTTTAAGCCGTGCTGAATATGTTAGATAACAGGAAAATGTTAAGAGAAGATCAGGCTCCAAAAGCTCCTTCAAAGACCCACCATTGCGTCATTATAATTACCTAATTACCTCCACAGGGTGCTTAGAAATTTAGAGGAAATTGCAACTTTCGGTTCTACCCTGTATTGGCCTGTATACCATCAAATTCAATTGAAATTCCTGCAGACTCGACATCATGTCATAAACTAGATGAAATAAGCTACAAATAGACAACAAAATCATCAAAATCGATGCACACCTTAAAAAGTTATTCAAAAATGAATTTTGTGAAAAAATTTACTGTCAATTTTTTTGGTCCAGGTTTGTATACTCCATTCACTTTTATTTTAGCAGTCGGTTGGCCATGGAAATTTGACACATTTCACTCTTTATAGTACGAAAATGTGGGGTTAAGCGCTTGTCAGAACATTTTTGGGTTTTAAATCAACGCTATGTTGCCCGTTCTACGTAAAATTTTCTGTTATTACGTATTTATGTCGAATCTCTTCAGAAAATACGTGACGAACATAATTGAAGTTTATACAAACTGATTGAAGTCATACCAAATCCAGTTATTTGCATGGAAAATACAAGAGATCAGTATAGTATCATAATATGCACTAGCTTGAGGAAAGTTAATGTTCGTTATCTTCTTTGGCTAAAGTTTGAATACGTTACATCAGTTGTAGATTTCAAAAATATTAACCCGAAGATGAAATGCATATGTTGCAGTAGTTGGGAATGGGTATCTCCCGAAGGAATTAACAGATAATTACAAGAATGTTAAATTCTTCAACAAAAATCATCTTGCATCAATGTAAGTTAAAGGAATAAAAGGAAGTTTCAAGTCAAGATGAACTTCGACTTTGAACAAAAATAAATTTTCGGGAACTTATTCTACGATGACCTACGAAAATCCTGTAGTAAACTTTTCGCATTAATTCACTCAAACATAAAATTCCCAAATGCCACCACTTTTTTGGGTGTCCCAATAGAAGGAAATTCTTTGTCATCCTCTTGATTCACAATCTTTCTGATTGTGGAAATATTCAGCTGAAATATAAGTCGTTTAGATTCAGATGAAACATTATATAAATTCACTTACATTGAAATATGTTCGCTACCGTCTGACGTATTGTGGATTTTAGAATATCGGGGTATAACTATTTGAATAACCTGACCTGAATTCTGAATAGCCCTTCCTGAAACCCTGCCTCTTTTTTCAATCACTTTCAGCATTTTCGTGAAATTAATCAATATAAGTTGTGGCAACGGCGTTATGACATTAACGACATTTAATGAGTGCCAACCTTACTCCGTTCTAGTTACAAAAACTTAAGAAAATTATTTCATGGCTAACGGACTGCTAAAATAAACTTGAATGTAGTATAGTATTCTCGATTTTTCTATTCCATTTCCTGCGTGAACAGCTCGTCAAACGACACATGACAAAATGGATATTCGAACCTGAAGCGATTCCACGTCAAATTCGCATCAATTAGTTGGGTGATGCCGATCTGTCATTCTAACCCTTTGTCCTGAAGATGTATTATTCGATGTGCCTCGAAGATAGTTGGGTCCTGGTTGATGAATGGAATCTGTTGGGACCTAGAATCTGCTCTAATTAGGCCAACAGCCTATTGAACGAAATCCCTTCCCACAATGCTCGGTTGATAGTAATTCTCACCAATCGCTGACAGAGTAGCTGTCTGAGTTTTTGTTGGATAGAATTGGTAAATAGACTTAGATTGAATTGTTGATGTGCTTTCATCGCCGCTCCCCTAAAGCCACTCAAATAGGTGGCTTGCTAATTGAAAAATATTATATAGGGTGTCCCGTAAAGACCACGTCAAACGAAAACGGAAAGTAGATCAGAATGTGCTCTACCAGATGTGAAAAAATCGTTCATAAGAAAGTCTCACAGTTTTCGAGATATTTGATGTTTTATGAAAAAGTTGAATTTTTTCACTTAAAATGCTTTCTCTCTTGCGGGAGCTACAATTAAATACTTTTCGAATCAGTTTTTTTTCCATAAATCTTGTTGAATGATTACTTCAATTCATGCAATGAAAAATACCACAAAATATTATACAGGGATTCTGAAAAAAAAAAATTAAAATTTATGTTCTGAAGGAAGTGTTTTTTTGTGCTGGATTCTGTCTGACGTGGTATAAAAAAAAGACACTAGACCTTTTCTGCATATTACGTTGAAAAGTTACCTATTTTGTGAGGATTCCGAAAAGGTAAAATACAGGTGATAACATTCTTCACGAAAAAAGATATTTGATTGTTTATCGAAAATGGAGCATTTCTGTGAAAAACTGATTTTGTCGCCTTTTCCACAAATTCTTTCATTTTGCAGATTCTGCTGTAACATATTGAATAATTCTCTTGAAAAACGTCAGTTAGTCCTTAAATTGCTTATAAAATGAAATTATTCATTAATTGCAATGATATAATGTAATAACGCACTGGACCTTCAACATCAACAAATCTATTGTGGAGAAACTTTATAAAAATATCAATAATAAAAAATCAGGATACTTATTAGAGCAAATGCTCAAAATGACCGCCCCATTCGCTAATACATGCCCTACATTTATTGAGAAATGACCTTTTCAAACCATACTAACTTCTCCCCGCTATTTTGGCTGCTGAAATACGAATGCGGTGTGCTTCATCTCTTATAGGATTCGAATGAATTTCATTTTTTAAAAAACCTCAGTAAAAAAATCCAGAGGATTTAAGTCTGGTCAATCATTGAATCGCATCACATCATATCGATGTTCGAGAGTTCTTTAGGCAAAGAAAAAGAAATAAAAAAACTCAGTCAGTGAATTAGCATCTTAATAACATTTTATTGATTTGTTGATTGATTATTTTAAGCAGGAAGTGCAAAATGAAAGTATTTATGGAAAAGGTGAAAAACTCAGGTTTTCACAAAAATGCTCCATTTTCGATAAACATTCAAATATCTTTTTTCGTGAAGCAGGTTATCACCTGTATTTTACTTTTTCGGAATCCTCACAAAATAGGGAACTTTTCAACGTCATATGCAGAAAAGGTCTAGTGTCTTTTTTTTATACTACGTCAAATAGAATTCAGCACAAAAAAACCTTCAGAACATGAATTTTGATTTTTTTTTTTAGAATCCCTGTATGATATTTTGTGGTATTTTTCATTGCATGAATTGAAGTAAGCATTCAACAAAATTTACGGAAAAAAAACTGATTCGAAAAGTATTTAATTGTAGCTCCCGCAAGAGAGAAAGCATTTTAAGTGAAAAAATTCAATTTTTCATAAAACATCAAATATCTCGAAAACTGTGAGACTTTCTTCTGAACGATTTTTTTATATCAGGTAGAGCACATTCTGATCTACATTCCGTTTTCGTTTGACGTGGTCTTTACGGGACACCCTGTATATTCCACAATACATCGTCGCTTTGCTTCATAGTTAAACCTTATCACGAGCGCCATTTATTCATTTGCAACTGCTATCTATATTTTGATTCTATCAAGGAAAACTTTCATGGGATTTTATCCTGAAAACAGAACGGTATTCGGGATAGGTCTAATGATCAATGTTTTCATTTCATTAGCCCTCCTATTTCCCTCACTGCGACGCAGTTCTACAGTTGAACCAGTTCATCAAATGTGCATTACCGCATATATATTCAGACGTTCTAAGTTCATAAATTCAATACCAAACACTCAGGGACTCAGCTCACTCAGCCTTCGAAACATCAATCAAAACTTGACTTGTTCGTTATTGCAGGAGACATTCAAATGGTCCGCACTTTATCGTGTCGAAGTACCCAGACGCTAGTTTAGATCGATGAGATAATTTTATATTTCGCGAATATCAGAATATACATCAGTGTTAGGTCAAAATTTCAGAAGAATACAAAATGTGCCATTGTTATTTTCAAAGTACTATAATTTTGCATTTTCACGTACCTACTCTTATGTAGCGGTATTCACTGTTCTGATCGTTTACTCTGGACCAATAAATTAGATTTGAGAACATTGTGGAGAACGTCTGCCCTCTTAGCATTCCCAGATTTCTGTTTTGATTGCCTAAGGAAAGGGTAATGTATGTCATCTGGTTGGCTGAACGGAAAATGACAAGCGCTCATGATGCAAATGTGGGAAAATGAACATTCCGTGTAGATCAAACTAAACTTTTCAAGCGGCAACCACAAAAAATATAACGGAGTTTGTAATTTTCGCTGCTCTACAGTTAATGTTACATCAAGTTCAGCCACTGCCAAGTGAACCTATATGAGCGACATACGTAGAACGACTTAATTACAGTTAACGGTACGAGGAAGGTATATAGAATGCAATTTTACTTATTGTTGAAGTTGAATCACCAACACTCTTCTTAATGAAGAAGAGAGTCATATATTACAAGCGCAGAAAGAAATAGTGGCATTTTCTCAGTGATGGCTGTGCTCTACGCATACGAACATTGTTACCACCGTTCCTAAATTGGAATTCTTGCAACATTATCATCTATTTTGATAGTGATTCATTTCGAGTCCATGTGTTCTCTATTCCGAATACGAGCCATTCCATTTTACTGGATTCTGGTGGACGTTATTAGCATCCCTAATTTATGATGTTGATCATTGAAGTTATGAGACAATAATATAAATTGAACTCCTGATTCGAAATGGATTTTTTCGATCATAATTATAGATGATGCAGACATTAAGGGAACTATAAGGAGTTTTTCATTGAAATTGACAACATTTTGTGCTCTCCATCAGTGCTGTTCTCGCCGTTGACTACCATCAAGCACACAGACTTAGCAGAGATTGTGATGACAGTCGGATGGAGCCAAATCTGGTGAATAAGGGGGGTGTTCTAGTAATTCAAACACGAAATCACGAATTTTTTGCATGGCAACATGAGATTTGTGTGCAGGGGCGTTGTTCTGCAAAAACAAAACACCTTTGAATAGCTTTACGCGTCTTTTCTCTCTAATTTTTTCCCACAGAGTGGTCAGTAATGTCGAATAGTAATCTCCGGTTATTGTGCTGCCCTTATCCAAAAAAATCAATGATGATTACTCCATGGCAATCCCAAAAAAATGAAGCAAGAACTTTTTCTGCAGATTTCTGGACACGATACTTCTTAGGTCTTGGAGAATCAGAGTGTCGCCATTCCATCGATTGTTGCTTTGTTTCGGGATCGTAGAACCCAAGTCCCATCCATAGTAACAATTCGGTTTAACAAGTCTACATCGTTTTCAAATCGAGCAGAGATCGAAAGCGATGTGTTTACCCTTGCACGCTTATGGACAACATTCAAATAGTTGGGGATCTATTTTGCAGCAATTTTTCTCATGTCCAAATTGACGTGAACTATATGATGAACGCGTTCGTATGGAATATTCAGTGCTTCAGATATCCGTCTTAGCCCTATTCGACGATCTGATAAAATCATGTCTTGAACAGCATCGATATTTTCGGGGTTTGACACAGAACTGGCCTTCCCGATCGGTCACTATCTGTAATGAAAAAATTTACCTCTTTTGAAGCTTGCAGTCCAATTTTCCACGGTCGCATACGAAGGACATTGATCAACAAGGGTATTAAGCATATCTACGTAAATCTGCTCACCTCTTAACCCTTTTAAATACAGGTATTTGATGATGGCTGGATACTTCAATTTTTCGATTTTCACAATTTCGGTGGAAATCTTTCTTTCAATTCATTGCGTAACTCTGGTTTACTTTTTTGATCTCAAACTCCACACTGACACTTCTAATGAGTTATTGTTCGTTGCTATGGTAACGCAATATTTCTTGTATGCATGGAACTGGTCTTGGCTAACTAGATATCAATACATCCTCGTATATCCTTATAATGCATCCACAGGATGTCCGATGCAACTTCCATTTGCCTGTGCAAATGGAAGAATGTAACTGTTTCCATTCGAGGTTCTTCTGTACTTTAGCCGTCTTGACGAACGATCTTAAGACCGGATAAAATTCACCCCAGAATTTGGGATGCTCGGTGTCAGAAAGAAAACACTCACCTGATGTGCGAATGCAAACGTCTTGAAAAATGGAAAACCGCCGCTATCTTGTTCAGAGATTACCGCATTCTCCCAACTCTGGCTCATCAATTTTTCAGCAGGCGGACTACCTCGTGAAGAGGGTACATTTCTAGTCATCATAAAATCGTAGCGAGATGAGAAAGGACTTATTTGCACTTCGAAATTGTCGGGTTCCCTTGTTATTCCTTTGAAATACTCACGGAAGGGTAAACATGTCCTGTTTTCCGGGCATTTGTCCTAGTAACAGGGGATTATTACATTCCTCATTTCTTATTTGTAGGAAGCAACTAGTCAACGTTAATAAATAACGCCTGGGATGACTAACATTTATTAAACAGGATTCTCTTATGAACTCACTAAATCAAAGACAAGCGAATATGCTTGGAAAGGTCGAATATTTCTGAAATTACACTCTGTACACTATTCTTACATCAAAAAGAGCTCACATATCAAGAAAAGTGCATAAAAATGAGTTTGATTAATGAGAATAGGTATCCTTAATGGAAAATCCTTCATGAATAATGGAATGCTCACACTTAAGAGCGAGACGTTTGGGCTTTCCCAAGGGAGGAAGCTGTCGAAGCCCCAATAGACGAAACAAGTGAAACCACAAATGCTCGAACGTGGAAACTCGATGGCTTTCTTTGTTGTAACGTGTGAGAATTCGACGGAAAACAACTAGATACAATGGAGAATATCGGAAAGATGCAGGTCCCAACAGTCTCGCACGTGGAAGGCCAATAGGAAATGTTTTTCACGTAATTCGAGTAATTCTCATTTCTACACATGGATGGAGTTAACAAGAAGGTAATTTCATACGTCGTGTTTTCTAACATGAAGATTTCCTTTTGACAGGGGGTACAATTTAAAGAAATAAATCATTTCACCAAAAATCATCTATATAAAACATTCAATATGGGGAGCTTTAACCTCCTGAATTCGAGAGAAATTTTGTGGATTTTGGAATACTGGACTGCTAGGTACCAAGATTAACTCTGATTTATATAATTCACTGAGTCAAGAACCTACCACTATAAAATGGTATACAAATATTGTGTTTGGGAGATTATACTCCATCAACAGATTTTTGTCTGTGGCCTTGAACAATGCAAATCTCTTCAGCATTTAAGACTCATTTCCAAGAAATGGGGTGAAAATTTTCCATAACATCTTAGTTTGGTTAACAGAAAACCCTTCCTCTGTCAAATTTCCTTGAATGTTTGGATTGGTCTTGTCTGTGGTATGTTTATTGGGCCATTCTTCCTATTAGCAGTCCTCACGAATGTTAAGTGAAATCTTCTTACATTTCCTTCAACCTCAATGAATAGAAAATGTCAATATTAGACAGAGAAGTGGTTAGTTGGAGGTTGGAAGTCCTTCTTAGATAATATCAACGAAATGATCGAGACTTCTCAAATAATGTGTCCCCAAATAGGTGGATAGGGTTAATTTGTTGTCATGCAAACTTTCCTCATCTAAATCCTTGAGATTTAAGGTTTGAAAACCTTGGTGGTTCGTGAGGAACAGATAGAGACTGTGGAAGAATGGAGACGTCGAATAAAAAGTGCTTGTGAAGTTATTTCGTGAACCAACAGTCATTGCCATTGGTGCATTTGGTCACTAATTATTACGCCAGGCAAGACAGTGCTCAAATCCAACTAATGGTGACAAATTCTATGAATAATTTTGATAAATTTCATTGGTCCGTTTAATTACCCTATAGTAAAGAGTAGTGGATGGTAAGTTTTCGTGCAATAAACAGATTTTTGGTTTCAATACCATGCACACGGATTAATTCGTCCATCGCAAGGCAAAGCATAGGAAATTTCTGGCGAAAACCCTACGGAATATTCACGGGTCGTCCCTCCACCCGTTCATGAATCCAGACCCGAATTAGAATCGCAAATTTGGTCGCAATATAGACAGAGTTATTTCGGCGTAAGTCACCCCATGAAAACGGCTTTTGGCATCTACGATGCGTAGATACGAACCGTGAAGGTAATAGAGAGTTGAAGTGCGCACAGAACGTTAGCCTGAACGTAAACGTTAACGTGACAAATAACGTCAGATATAACGTTTACGTGTTGTGATGAAATTTGAGTTGAAGCTGCCATCATGAAACGTCAGACGTTAAACATAACCTATCAATTTGATTTTGCTTTCGTTTCGCGTGAACTCTCTTTTATCTAATATTGAGCTTCGACAGCTGGAATAACATTTGGAATATTGATGTTCTAATGATTTATATGCCTAATAAAGAGAATTTTCAGCTTGGAAGTATTTTATTCATATATTCATGTGAGATGACATGAGAATTGCAGTGTAGATTCAGCTATTTCCTTATGTACTGAATATAGTCTGATAACAAAGTAATTTAACTTAATCCTTTTGATAACTTTCAAGTCACTGCTGATTTCCTATAATTTTCGTTCATTATGAGAAAATACACAAGAAATGTAAACAATGACAGTTTGAGGTTATCGAGAATTGCATTTAACAATCAAAATTCGGCCATTCGCAAGTCATCGGTGCTACTCGTTTAACGTTCGGTTAACGTACGTCGATGTTTAAGGTATACGTGGGAGACCGCATAGAGAAATAGGGATGGGCAAACGTGAAAAAAATATCGATATATATTGTATCGATATTTCTCGACAGTATCGATATATATCGTAAAAAAATATCGATATTTCGATATATCGATATATTAGAATATTCGGGATGAAACACAGATTTGGAAGTGTTATCAATATTTTTATTATTTGAATATATCTGTTTAACGATATATACCAAATTTGTGGTTACCCATGAGCTTTATTAAAATATTCGGAATGAAGCACAGATTTCTAAGTGTTATCAATATTTTTATTATTTGAAATACAAAACTGATATCAATTACTATTTTAAGTGCAAATTGCACGTGCACTCCTTTTCTTTTCGTTTAGAACTACTGTCACAAAGCGTAACAATGATCTACCCATACCGTAGATATATTGAACTCTATGGGAACCCATAGAGTTCAATGCGTAGATACGAAGGATTGAACTAAGTTAACCCAATACACCACTCATTTCATTGTCGTGGTCGTTATACTACATACTAAACATATCAGATCAACGATGTGCGACACATGGAAAAATATCGAAATTTGATACTTCGAAATAAATATCGATAGTCGATAGTATCGGAATTCGAAATATCGACGATATTTATCGATTATTTTTTTAAAAAATATCGATATTTCGATATATCGATATTTTTCGCCCATCCCTATAGAGAAAGTCTCTGGGATAGTCTCTGGGAGACCGCTAGTTTACGTAGGCCGTAAAGCTGACGCTAACGTTAACGTTAAAAACTGACGAATGAGCATGCGTAGATGTCAATTATAACGTTAACGTTTACGTTCATGGCTGCACTTCAACTCTCTAATAACAAAGAGTAACCTCTTTGCTAATAATTTGCATTGCAGTACGAAACGACTACTGGGCTTGGTGCAATATACTTATGTAATCCAGACAACACGTACGCCATGCGAATGGCAGTTTGAATGGGTTTTCTAGTTGGAGGGTCCATATTTTTTGGACAGATGAGAACTCAAAACTAACCCACTAGTGAAAACGTAAGGATGACAGCTTTGACAACGAATAGAAATGCTGAGATTCACTATAAAATGTTCGAAATTCTGCTGAAACTGTTCATAAAGTTGAAAGTTTTGTCCTGAAGCTCTTCTTGAGCAGATATTGCGAAACTGGTGCTATTCAGTCGAGTTAGTGATGTGAAAAATCGAAATTGTGGCTGTCGTGCAAGACTACACGCGAATATTGGCTCTGAAGAGGGGAGGTAAATCTAGGTTTGTATAGTTCACGCCTTTCTTAGGCCCTTCGGAAACGAATTCACACCGGATTTGGGTCTGAAGATGTATAAGGTTCAGTTAACTCAATAACCCAAAGCTGTGGACCATTGATAAGGCCATGTCTTGGCCGATTGGATGGTGAGCATATAAATGAACTTGCATCAGCCGGAAATAGAGGAAAATACCCCTTGACAGAGCTGAATGGACATAAATATCCTGAAATCACCCGAATAAACGTTGAGGCTGAGTTAGTAACAAATTCACAAATACCTACGGCTAAAATTCAGTTCCTTTGTTGAAAATTTCGATTGGAAAAAGTCGTTTTCCTTTTTCTCTGAACAAAAACCAAAATTTTACTCTCACAGATTTTCTGAACAAAATTAGGAAACCCCTATTTGATTTTGCCCCTAAAAATAGTCTTTCATTCTTGTTTTAAAACCTGGTGATACGCTGAATTTGGCACGAAGGAGTTTTCTCATAGAAATCTCATAGTGCTATCTATTTGCAAGGAATTGTTGGTATTGTGTATCCAATACTATTGTAACCTAGAAAAAAGTGTCTTGAGGGGGTTCATCCTCATAATGGATGAGATTTCGCATATCATAAAACTCCTGTCTACCGATTTTAGTGATTTTCATATGACGGTATTCTGAGATAAAAAGCACAGACCGAAAGATGGCGCTTCCTGGCAAAAATCGAAAATGGTAGTCTGCTGATTTTGTCCCGAGATTCTGTGACCAAATTTTGTTGCATTAATATCCGGACAGTCTGTAGAATTGGAGTTGCAAACTGATGAAGGAGCCGTACCTTCATACGGGTAATTTCGATGTGTTATGATCAAAACAGGACTTGATATTTGTATGAAAATGTTCGGGTTCCATCTGTGCTCGATTTGAAAACGATGTAGACTTCTTAAACCGAATTGTTACTATGGATGAGACTTGGGTACATTTCTACGATCCAGAAACAAAGCAACAATCGATGGAATGGCGACACTCTGGTTCTCCAAGACCTAAGAAGTTTCGTGTCCAAAAATCTGCTGGAAAAGTTCTTGCTTCAGTTTTTTGGGAGTGCCATGGCGTAATCATGATTGATTTTTTGGATAAGGGTAGAACAATAACCGGAGATTACTATTCGACATTACTGACCACTCTACGGGAAAAAATTAAAGAGAAAAGACGCGGAAAGCTATTCAAAGGTGTTCTAGTTTTGCAGGACAACGCCCCTGCACAGAAATCTCATGTTGCCATGCAAGAAATTCGTGATTTAGTGTTTCAATTACTAGAACACCCCCCTAATTCACCAGATTTGTCTCCATCCGACTATCATCTCTTTCCTCAACTGAAAAAAATTTTCAAAGGTCGTAAATTTTCTTCCAACGAGGAGGTAATAAAAGCTGTGGAGGTCTGGTTTGCAGAGCAAGAAGTAATATTTTTTTTCAAAGGTCTAGAGACGTTGCATGTTCGATGTAATAAATGTATTCAATTAAGAGTATTAAAATATTTCGACATTGAAATTTTGTTTGGTTCTATAGTAGGCTAAGAATTTTTCAATATATCCTCGTATAGTTACCCGCTGTCTTCAAACATTGAATAATTACATATTCCAGACCTCATGGCATGGACTTACTGAGTTACTCTATCAATAAAATAAAGTGAGAATATCCAAACTCATGAAGTCTTCTCAAGAAGGTTCATTCATCACCTGAAAAAAAAAACACAAATGTCCAAACGGGTTGCAAATTGGTGAATTCGCCAAGAAATATAAGTTTTTGAACCTCTATGAACGTTCAGATATTGCATGTTTCATCGAGTTTGCCATAATTGACGTACTTTTCTTTTCTAGAGCGTCTCCGTGACGGTGAGCGTCCTCACCCTCACCTTCATTTCCATAGATCGCTGGTACGCTATTTGCTTCCCTTTGAAATTCAAATCGACTACAGGAAGGGCCAAAACCGCCATCGGCATCATCTGGATGCTGTCACTTTCGACCTGTAAGTAAACACCACTGATTTTAAAATATTGATCGCGATAAAAATGTGGATAACGTTATACAGGTTGGTTCACAATGAAGGGATAAGCTTTTCTTTAAAAAATTCAAATTTTCGACGAAAAAGTTGTTTTTATATAATGTCACAGAAATGATGACAACTAGATAACAATTCTTTCGGATTATAACGATGCAATCAGTGATAGTAAATGGTCTTAGATACAGGATTGGAGACCTTAAGCTTCCCATAAACTTTACATGGGAAAATCAGTAAAGTATACCTTTTTTCATATTTATTTTCCTAACATATTAAATATGATTTACCCCACAATTTTGGCACGTACGGTGTAGAAAACCAAACCGATTCTTGCTTATTTTTTTCTGTTGGAGAAACTCCCCCACCCACTCGCTTCCTACCGCAATTTCATTCCAAATCCGGACCTATAGCAGCTCGAAACTATAAGCACCTGTCACGTGCCCTTATTGGTTCAATTACATTGTTGATTGAGCGTGCACGTGAACGCATTGATTGGCCCAGGTTTATCGCATAAACCGATTTTCCAATATAAATGCGAAAAGTTTCGACATGCCCGTGCAATTTCGTTCAGTCTGAAACCAGTCAGACCCCCAAGGGTAATACAGGCATATTAGACTCTATGGTCGGAATTGAAGGTTACGTCACCTGTTAAAAATATTCGGATTCGAATGGTAATGACGTGCGTGTATAAAAAAAATCACCGCGGTTCCGTTTGTGAATATGGACGATTTCTGTATTGCGAACTCATCATTTATTCTACGAAAAACGTATACCTACTCCAATTTATGAATACTTTTGGTTCGTCCTTAGTTGGGAACGCAGTAAAGCTTCTCTGACTCTGATTCTGAGTAGCTGGTTCAGAGAATAATATTTGAACCACAAACTTTATCTGTCACTGTATCATTTGACGCTCTTATGAGTTCCCAGGAGTGCTTTGTTGACAAATTTCGAGAATCTAAACCGTATTTGTGACATGTCTTGAGAGTGAAAGAAGGAGAATCCTGTGGCCTATTCCAGTTTACATGTTTGCAGCACTGCTAGCTGCAAACTCCGTAGGGCATCGATAATATCCAGTTCGGATCAGGTTTATTAGATTCCGAACAAGGACAGGCCTGTTCGACATTTCCTCGTTAGAGATTCAATAATCTGTCTTTGTAGACACGACCGTACACAGCCACTTCAACCACCCATTGTCTTCAACCACGGAAGCGTTCTACTTGTGGCATAGAAAAAGGGAACAGAATGACGCGTATAATGAACGAGATGCTGCATGACAGTGATTGAGGACCACTGTAAGTGAATCTGAGTCTGAGGAGGTACAGTTAATTTCCTGGAAACTAATTAACCGGGCAATTTTTCGTCAAAGATGTTTTCATCCGGATGAATGTGATATGTGTTGAGATAATAATGTATTTCGTTCGTTTCGACAGTTTCTGTCCTATCTGACCATCACAAAATGGTAAAAGCTTAGCATACGTTCAAAATTAGATCATGTAATCGAAGAACTTTAACAAATATTAGAGTTTTATAGCTGGCAAACGGTAGTTTTCATTGTAACTATACTACTCAGCTGGATTATCGGGATGCAGATAGTGTAATATGTATAGATACTTGGCTGTAGGTTAACGATATCTTGGATAAACGTGATATAAGGTCGTATAAGAAAATAACTGCCGTAAATGATAGGATGTTTCCTGAAAGTATTCGGTTTTAATGGACTGTAACCTTTCCGGGGAGACATTTCAGAGACTTATGGATTGAAAACTACGTTTACATAATCTGGCTACGTTTTTATGTTGATTGAATAAACGATGTCGGTTAAAACTCAAATGGCACAAGTTAAACGAAAAGAAGACCAAAGGAAAATGAAATTAAAAGAAGAAATGCATAGTTTGTGCGAAAGCGAAAACGTATAAGTGAATAACAAAAACATAATTACTGCCATAATGTCTCACTGATCGTGGGCTTCTATAATCTCATAGTCATGCTGTTTATCTATGAAAACACAAATCTGTTGTCAATTGATAGAAAGAAGCATGGAGGCTTGTTACGACTTGTTGAAGTCCTTCTCTGGCATAACCATGTGGTGAACTGCCTCTGAAAGAAGCTGGGATTTTTTTGCAGAGCTCTCAAACGTTTTTCATCCTTCATCTTTACAAGGCTCAAATATCGATCGGAATTGGTTATAGCAAACAGTAACTTTGCTCTTTGGTTATAGTTTTTGCTAAGAGGTTCACATTCTACTGCTACCTTAAGGTGCCTCCCATTAGATATGTTACATAGGATCGTGTTTAGGTTCTTCTGAATGCTTTATTTTTCAATCATAACATCATTAGGTATACTCCATTCACTTTTATTTTAGCACTCGGTAGGCCAAGGAAATTTGACACATTTCACTCTGTATAGTACGACAATGTGGGGTTATGAAGATTGTCAAAGCATTTTTAGGTCTTAAATCAACGCTATGTTGCCCGTTCTACGTAAAAGTTTCTGTTATTACGTATTTTATCACAATGTCGAATCTCTTCGGAAAATATGTGACGAACATAATTGAAGTTTATACAAACTGATTGAAGGCATACCAAATCCAGATATTAGCATGGAAAATACAAGAGATCAGTATATTATCATAATATGCACTAGCTTGAGGAGTGTTAATATTCGTTATCTTCTTTAGCTAAAGTTTGAATACGTTACATCAGTTGTAGATTTTAAAAATATTAACCTGAAGATGAAATGCATATGATGCAGTGGTTGGGAATGGGCATCTCTCGAAGGAATTGACAGATAATTACAAGAATGTTAAATTATTCAACAAAAATCATCTTGCATCAATATAAGTAAAAGGAATTGAAGGAAGTTTCAAGTCAAGATGAACTTCACCTTTGAACAAAAATTTCACATGAATAAACAATTAACAGGACAACTGGCTCGTACTTGTGGATGTTCATCTTAATACATTCATATAATATTAATAATTAGGTGTTTATTGGTACCTTATGACATTTACAATGTATAGGACAAGTCAAATAAAAAATAGAAAAATCAATTTTTGGGAACTTTTTCTACGATGACATTAATCGAAAATCCTGTAGTAAACATTTCGCATTAATTCACTCAAACATAAACTTCTCAAATGCCACCACTTTTTTGGGTCTCCCAATAGAAGGAAATCCTTTGTCATCCTCTTCATTCATAATCTTCCTGATTGTGGAAATATTCAGCTGAAATATAATTGGTTTAGATTCAGATGAAATATTATATAAATTCTCTTACATTGAATATGTTCGCTACCGTCTAACGTATTGTGGATTTTAGAATATCAGGGTAGGTATATATAACTATTCGAATGAGCGGACCTGAATTCTAAATAGCACTTCCTGAAACCCTGTCTCTTTTTTCTATCACTTTCGTCATTTTCGTAATATTAATTGATATAAGTTGTGGCAACGGCGTTATGACATTAACGGCATTTCATGAGTGCCAACCTTACTCCGTTCTAGTTACAAAAACTTGAGAAAATTATTTCATGGTCAAGCGACTGCTAAAGTAAATGTGAATGCAGTATATGTAATGACCTCAAGTGCTCATAGCTACAGGGATGCACAAACAGGCAAGCCTGTGTGTTGTCGAGCATTTTTCTCATGTTTGACTGCTCTGCTTCAGAAAACCAGACTACTATACGATAGGTTGTTATTGGACTCACAATCATGAACTACATCCAATGATTTGGAGCCCCAAGTCTCAACGGATAGACTTCTGCAGCCCACTAAATCTCTTATCACATCACTTAGCAGTAGTTTCAACATATGCTTATTCCACATATCTAAGCTTGTGGTCTAGGGTTACCCAGAACAAGAACCCTGTAAATAATTATCTCTTACAGAGCACCTCGTTGGTTCCAAAGTCAACTATTCGTATTTGAACTTCAATGTCTATTAATTAACGAATTGAGAACTGGGAATTTGAATCCTGCCAAAATAAAGGACTGCCTGCAAATAATTCAATTAGCCGAAATGAAATTTCTCCTTATATGCGAACCCACCGAAGCAGTAAGTATTTCATCTGGATGAAAAGCAATCGCTTTGCAATCCAGCGAGATGTGCTGCAATTTGTCCCTTTCTCAAGTTTCCCAACATAGATGAGAGATAATGATTAAGACGGGAAATTATGGATTTAATTGTTGGGTTAAGAGGTGTTCCGGCTCTAATTTTACTACAGCCTTGATCAATTACGCTGCCAGGCAGGTGATAAAAGTTCGCAGTTGCGAGGGGTTCTTTGACCGGGAAATTCGCAGCCTCTGGCTCCCATTTCTACGCCCAGAGAGTGCTACTTGTCATCTTTGTTTTCGGGGACGGGTTTATTTAGACGGAAATTAAATGCAAACCTTGTTGGGTAAACGGAGGAAATTAATCAGGTGCAGTCTTTGTCTCTATTTTCCCTTTATTCCCAAAATATTAGAGAAATAACACATTTATTTTCCGTTATTCATTGAATAGGTGATTTTGATGGGGATGAGAGTGACTTAGTGTTTTACTTTCTTTGTTGAATGAACAGTTTTCGATTTATTGATTTGAAAATATGCTATACTCTATTAAGTGTTGTTCAAGATGGATTTTCATCGTGTTATCGAAGATATTTCTTTTGTTTCAGCACTGCCAGAGATGATTTACTCGACCACTAAACCAAGGGAAGGCTTGGGCTTCGAGACCGTTTATTTCACGCAGTGCAAACCCAGTTGGTCCATACAAACAGACACTTATTTCACCATCGTCAGGATGATTTTTTCCTATGCGTTTCCGCTTCTTTTCATGTCAGTGGCCTACATCCAGATCATAAAGGTGTTGTGGAAGTCTGGTACTATTCCACATCAAGTTATAGGTAAGATTCTTATACTTAGTATAGGTATATCTGAACCACTGAATATTTTATACGAACGCGTTGTTTATCATATAGTTCACGTCAATTTGGACATGAGAAAAATTTCTGTAAAATGGATCACCAAATGTTTGAATGTTGACCAAAAGCGTGCAAGGATAGAAGCATCGCGTTCGATTTGTGCTCGATTTGAAAACGATGTAGACTTATTAAACCGAATTGTTACTGTGGATGAGACTTGGGTACATTTTTACGATCCAGAAACAAAGCAACAATCGATGGAATGGCGACACTCTGGTTCTCCAAGACCTAAGAAGTTTCGTGTCCAAAAATCTGCTGGAAATGATCTTGCTTCAGTTTTTTGGGATTGCCATGGAGTTATCATGATTGATTTTTTGGATAAGGGTAGAACAATAACCCGAGATTACTATTCGACTTTACTGACCACTCTACGGGAAAAAAATTAAAGAGAAAAGACGCGGAAAGCTATCCAAAGGTGTTTTGTTTTTGCAGGACAAGGCCCCTGCTTACAAATCTCATGTTGCCATGCAAAAAATTCGTGATTTAGGGTTTGAATTCTTAGAACACCTCCCTTATTCACCAGATTTGGGTCCATCCGACTATCATCTCTTTCCTCAACTGAAAAAAAGTTTAAAAGGTCGTAAATTTTCTCTCAACGAGGAGGTAATAAAAGCTGTGTAGGTCTGTTTTACAGAGCAAGAAGAAACATTTTTTTGAAAGATCTAGAGACGTTGCAGGTTCGCTGTAATAAATGTATCCAATTAAGAGGAGAATACGTTGAGTAATAAAATATTTTGACATTGAAATTTTGTAAGTATGTAGTAAATGACCTCTGTTTATTAATTGAATTGATGATGGGCTTAAAGGTCTAGAAGGGTTTAAAGAAAACCAACTCAATAAAATGCCGACAGTTTCGGTCTATATTTAGACCATCTTCAGGGCTCTGGAACGAACAATACAGAATATCACAAACATAGAGCGTGACTTAAAATTACGTGACATACAGTACGTACATAAAAACAACTTTCTAGAACTTACATTATTTTCTGGTTTTCCGTGTTTTCACTTTCAAATTCGAAGAAAAACACAGTGCGATGGAATTGAACATACCAGCAGTAGGCTAAGAATTTTTCAATATTTCCTCGTATAATCAGGAAGTTTAATGCGACATTGTACGAGCATGAGTGAATGAGCATGTACGAGGTTTTCCGAAAGCTGCCGCCCCTAATTTGGTTTTCGAATTATCGCCCAAAACGGCTAAGATCAGCAGTGAGCCTGGGGCGCACTCAGAACATCTAATGGAACTTGGACTAAACTCTTCGTCATTATTGAAGTTTGTGCACGTATTTGTTCAAAACTTTAGGCGAGTCTCTTCGGTTTAATGAACCCGTCTTTTAAACAAATTGTGCGGCGTTTTCAGCGAGATTTCACACGCTTCTCGTCTCTCATATTCCCTTCGATAGGGGGTGGTAGTTCCTTATCCCTTCTTGTCAACTCCTGGAAATTTAAATTTCAAATTTTTCGAATCCTCTTCCTGAGTGGACCGCAACCGAAGGGGGGAGGGGGCACGTGACTCTAGATAGCGTTTAATTCGAGTAGGCTTATGGAGTACAGCGGAACAGGAAGTGGCTGTAGGGCCGGTTTCATTTAAATGCATAAAGTTGGCTCTGATGAAAAAACGTGCATCGGTCCGTTCCGACAGAGTCATTCCTTTGACGGAATTACGTAATCGAATGATTCCCGGAAAAAAAGTTGAACCGATATGCCCCTCTAGGTCCGATTTGAAAAGGGGCCATTCATTTTTTATTGCGCCGTTCGGGAAAATGAATTGAATGAGTCGCCCGTGTTCACTGTAACGGAAACTTTCAAGAAGTTTGCTCTATTTTACTTTTTCTTCTCGTTTGGAATTGTTATTGACTAGTAACTTGTTTACAGACGTTAATTTCTAGATGCGCAGGGTGAGTCTTTGAAAAGATTCTTTATTAGGTCAAAAGAAACGCTCTTGTCCTATAGCATTTTTTCCGATTCGGCCCTGATAAAAAGATATAGCCATTTTAAGTTTTCATAATGAACTGTGCCACCCCTGGAAACATAAAATTACCTTCACAATAACTAGCTAAATTTATGACACTATACTCCATTCACTTTTATTTTAGCAGTCGGTTGGCCATGGAAATTTGACACATTTCACTATGTATAGTACGAAAATGTGGGGTTATGACGCTTGTCAAAACATTTTTGGGTTTTAAATCAACGCTATGTTGCCCGTTCTACGTAAAAGTTTCTGTTATTACGTATTTTATCACAATGTCGAATCTCTTCGGAAAATATGTGACGAACATAATTGAAATTTATACAAACTGATTGAAGGCATACCAAATCCAGTTCTTTGCATGGAAAATACAAGAGATCAGTATAATATCATAATATGCACTAGCTTGAGGAGAGTTAATGTTCGTTATCTTCTTTGGCTAAAGTTTGAATACGTTACATCAGTTGTAGATTTCAAAAATATTAACCCGAAGATGAAATACATATGATGCAGTGGTTGGGAATGGGTATCTCCCGAAGGAATTAACAGATAATTACAAGAATGTTAAATTCTTCAACAAAAATCATCTTGCATCAATATAAGGATAAGGAATTAAAGGAAGTTTCAAGTCAAGATGAACTTCACCTTTGAACAAAAATTTCACATGAATAAACAATTAACAGAACAACTGGCGCGTATTTGTGGCTGTTCATCTTAATACATTGATATAATAATAATAATTAGGTATTTATTGGTACCCTAAGACATTTACAATGTATAGGACAAGTCAAATGAAAACTATTATAGAAAAATCAATTTCCGGGAACTCATTCTACGATGATATTCATCGAAAATCCTGTAGTAAACTTTTCGCATTAATTCACTCAAACATAAAATTCTCAAATGCCACCACTTTTTTGGGTCTCCCAATAGAAGGAAATTCTTTGTCATCCTCTTCATTCACAATCTTTCTGATTGTGGAAATATTCAGATGAAATATGAGTGGTATAGATTCAGATGAAACATTATATAAATTTTCTTACATCTGACGTATTGTGGATTTAAGAATATCGGGGTATAAGTATTTGAATGAGCGGACCTGAATTCTAAATAGCACTTCCTGAAACCCTGTCTCTTTTTTCAATCACTTTCGGCATTTTCGTAATAAAAATTGATATTAGTTGTGGCAACGGCGTTATGACATTAACGACATTTCATGAGTGCCAACCTTACTCCGTTCTAGTCTCGAAAACTTGAGAAAATTATTTCATGGCCAACCGACTGCTAAAATAAATGTGAATGGAGTATACCTCAATTAGATTTGAAGTAAAATTATTTCTGAAACGAATTTTGACCGTCTAGAGCCGAGAAAATTGAAACTGACATTACTACGACCTTGTATCTGAACCCTCACATCATAATCCCTAAAATTCAGTGTGAAGGAACACAGGTAAAAAAATCGCAAAGTAATGACATCAACTTTACTGTACTCGAGATGGGGAGACAGTTTATTGTACCTTTCATATAAGGGTATTTTTTCCAGTGTTAATGTATCATATGACGGCTCCTTGTCTGAAAGTATCGTAAACTCCAGACGCCCAAGAGCTCGCTCAACGACTCTAACGTCTAGTGCGTTTAATATCGAAAAACGGCCAATCTGAAATGGGCCCATTTGGCCGGTCCGAACAGTGGCGTTATCCGACATTCCGAACACGCTCCAGGTGTATATCCAGAAGGCATGGATACCCCCTATTGGAACTACGTGATCGTGCTCCAACAATGATCGGAAGTCCCTAATAGTAACGGAGCGTTCGAGGATCCTTTATGTTGGATTAGGAGGATGGGATTTCACGATGGTACTTTTCGGTTATTCGTTCGATAGGATTACATTTCAATGAGATCGGATTTTGATGCGGTGATGGTCTGTTAACGAGATTAGGGGATCCGAGGTTGTTCGGAAATGAAAATACTCGATACAAGAGTGGTCTGTTTGCATCCAACGATGAATCTAATAAATCCATGATACCGTATTGTATCTCAAGGGAAATTTGAGTGGTTCTAAGCAGTGGCAACCTATGAAACCATCACTAAAATAAACAGTCGACAGATAAACCTATTTTTCTGTTCATAATGAGGAAATACTCTTTCAAACGAAATATCTCTTGTTCTTTTCTTTTTGCCAACGAAACATTTTTAGAAGGTGTACCTATACCTACATTTGAATGTATGCTATCCAGAGTAATTGGGGAAATTCCTTCAGTTCACTATTTCAAATCGAAATTGGGACAAGAATTGAACCCTTATAAGTAGGTCATCAATAGAACGTTGAACCCATAATTATTCATAAATCTTTTCTTCATGCCTCACTAAAATCAGTTGCCGTGGTGATGTATACTTTTCAATTATCACGATGAATAGTCTCATATACAGATTAAGCAGCATGTAGCCAGTAATTAAGGTGAATTCTTGGATAACATGAAGATGGACTACATGTTATTCAAGAATTTACTTCCCCCGCTTTATTCATCTTCTTTAATGAAGCCGTCAGATGCACCAAATTAAAACTGTATTTCCTTCTTGAGCAGAACAAGTTCTATGTTTACTGGACCTGTTGAAAACTGCCTCACCTCAATATACCTACTAGTTGTAGGTTTTCACTCTAATCATCGAGAAGTTTCTCCTCAGCAACATGAAATTAAAAATCGTTTCTTACGAAGAAAATTGTCCTAATCAGAGAGCTTTTCGGTTCAAAATCGAATCCATAGATTCGTGTCGATGGGCAGTATAAAATATTAATTTTTATGACGACGAGTGATGAAAAATTTGTGCTCAACAGATATTACAATTTTGAAGGGGGTTAGCTGATATTATCAGATGATTATCGTCAACAACTGTAGCCTCTGGTTTAGGTGATTAGGAATATAATCGAACTTTTGAAGAAAAATTGTTGGTAGAACCATGCTGAACCAAAAACCCTTATTTGAAGGGTATTCAAACTGTAATAATATTTTCAATGTATAGAGTACTGAAATCAATAAGGTTTCTCGTTTGTTACAGATGTCTCAGGTAGGCATGTCAATTCCTTCGCAATGAACATGAACGCAAGTACTGAAGGGCAGCTGAAGAGCAGAAAGAAAGCAGCTAAGATGTTAGTAGTCGTGGTAGCTATGTTTGCCATTTGCTACTTTCCAGTGCATCTGCTTTCTCTCCTTAGGTAGGTATACTTACTCGTTACTTAATAAGTTTTTTTTTTGTGTAGCAGGGGGAAAATCTGCGAGACAGACGAACCACCCTCTCCTTAGGGGGAACAAGTGTGGGGATTCTCACTCTCCTGAGCTCGAGACCCAATAAAAACCCTAAACTGCTTCTTCATAGGTTCCGGGCATTTTGCCTATTAACCAGTTGAAAATTATGGTTTCTGGACTCTCACTCGATCATAGTCGTGTTGATAGTTGTATGCTGCCTATATCTTTTATAGGTTAAGCTCTTCTTTGGTTACTTTTTAAATCCTTAACTGATCTTTCGGTCTTCGTAGGTAGGTTCTAGACCTTCTAGCTTCTTCTGTTGGATCGTAGTCGACTAATCTTCGTAGTTCCTCATTTGGATGTTGTTTGGCTTTGTCGAGGTACATCCATCGACATTCTAAGGAGTTTATTCTCAGTGGCCTGTATTCTCTTGATGTGGGTCTTGGCTGCGAAGCCCCATGCTGCCAATCCATAATATTTGTGAATAAGTTTTTGAACTAAATATAAAATAATTTCAAAATTGACGCCCCACCCTCTTCGTTCACTACAATCATTTATAAACTCCCTATATAATTGTGTCAATGGGAAGATAAATCAGTTAGCGTAAACATAATCCATTTGACGATACTCTGTTTGATTCAGTAGTATCGCCAGTTCGATTAAACTTGATTAATAATATCAAATATTCAGTACGGTGCAGTCATGGAGGCTTTGAGGTTTAATCCAGTTTGATATTCGATGATTCCCATGAGGAATTGGAAATCATTCAGCCTGTTTAACGTTCACAACAACACCACATGTTACAGGCATAAATAGTTTAATTAAGAAGCTTTCTGTCGGGAACTGTTGAATCAAAAGGAAACCTTCCATAGTCTTTCATCATTCCGAACAAAAAATAACTTATTTCTTCTGTTGCTTCCCCGAATTCTGAACAAATTATAAATTCAAGAATTGAAAGAATGGAATTTTTCTATCCCATTTCATAGAACAATTGCTCGCAGTATACCTACACTATACCCACACGAATGTGGGTTGAGAACATATGTAAAATGGAATTCTGAGCTGGCCAGAAAATAAAGCTGAAGCACATATTGAACATGCCAGAAATAAGCAGCTTATTCTCGATTTCCTTTCGGGAAAATACTGAAATAGTTACTCAATACTTTCAGTTGAGAGAATGGGAAATATTCAGTTGGATGAACAGCGAAAAACGGCAGTTTAATTCGCGTTTTATTCAACCAGAAGATGATTTGTTTTTCTCATCTTTCCGTCAAGGATTTAGAGGATGATTCACTCAGGAGTTCTCCGTCATAATCATTATTTCACTTTGTTGTCCGGTAGGGGGAGTTCCTACGTGGGTTATGGTAATAGCAACTATGCTTTTGTCTTCAAATTGATCAACCAGTATGCTGTTAGTTTGTCTTTCGGCTTCCAAGTGATGTTCAACAGTTTCAGTTCATCATATACCTTCCCGAAGGAAAAGTAGGTGACTGATTCTATTCCTCAATCTTACTGACGCCAAATCCTAAATTCCGATGCAGATCGAATGTATCAAACGGTGTTTTATCAAGATTCACGAGTGGATACGGAATTCTTCTACATGCATCAGATCCTCCAACTTGTCTTATAGGTTATATATAAGGCGTGGAAAATAACTTGGAAGAAATCTTCTTATGGGTCCGGATTGGAAAAGTCACGCTTGGGTGGGCTTCAATCGAAAACGACGGCCCAGACAAGATTCTAATATACTGTAACGATGTGACGACATTCGAAAAGTGCAAGAGTTTTATACCCAGGATGCTCAAAGCTCTGTATCGGAGTAACGATGGCACAGTGGGATTTTTTTGTAGTCAACTATTTGTTCGATTTACTAACGGTTGAATTTTTATCCATATTGGTGATGACAAAGCTGATTTACTGGACCACGATAGTGTTGATCGTATTGAAGACTGAAATTTGTATGAAAGAATGCTGGTACACCTATTGGCTTTGGAATTATTCGAATTATGTGCCAGATTTCAGTGAATTGGAATGAATATACCGTAAAGGTTTTCCTAAATTGGTGGACATGTTGTGATATCTATCAGTACGAGGATGTTTTGATATCTAGTTAGCCTAGAGCAGTTCTATGCATAAAAAAATATTGCGTTACCATAGCAACGAACAATAACTCATTAGAAGTGTCAGTGTGAAGTTTGAGGTCAAAAAAGTAAACCAGAGTTACGAATTGAAATAAAATAAAGAAGATATCCACCGAAATTGTGAATATCGAAAAATTGGAGTATCAAGCCATCATCAAGTACCTGTATTTGAAAGAGTTAAGATTTACGAAGATATGCTTAATACCCTTGGTGATCAATGTCCTTCGTATGCGACCGTGAAAAATTGGACTGCAAGCTTAAAAAGTGGTAAATTTTCCATTGAAGATGATGACCGATCGGGAAGGCCAGTTTCTGTGTCAGTCCCCGAAAATATCGATGCAGTTCATGACATGATTTTATCAGACCGTCGAATTGGGCTGACACGGATACCTGAAGCACTGAATATTTCATACGAACGCGTTCATCATATAGTTCACGTCAATTTGGACCTGAGAAAAATTGCTGCAAAATGGATCCCCAAATGTTTGGATGTTGACCAAAAGCTTGCATGGGTAGAAGCATCGCGTTCGATCTGTGCTCGATTTGAAAACTATGTAGACTTCTTAAACCGAATTGTTGCTATGGATGAGACTTGGGTACATTTCTACGATCCAGAAACAAAGCAACAATCGATGGAATGGCGACACTCTGGTTCTCCAAGACCTAAGAAGTTTCGTGTACAAAAATCTGCTGGAAAAGTTCTTGCTTAAATTTTTTGGGATTGCCATGGAGTAATAATGTTTAATTTTTTGGATAAGGGTTGAATAATAACCGGAGATTACTATTCAATATTACAGACCACTCTACGGGAAAAAATTAAAGAGAAAAGACGCGGAAAGCTATACAAAGGTGTTTTGTTTTTGCAGAACAACGACCCTGCACACAAATCTCATATTACCATGCAAAAAATCCATGATTTAGGGTTTGAATTACTAGAACTCCCCTTTATTCACCAGATTTGGCTCCATCCGACTATCATCCCTTTCCTCAACTGAAAAAAGTTTAAAAGGTCATAAATTTTCTTCCAACGAGGAGGTAATAGATATTACAAGAGTATGTTTAGTTTATATTTCTTTTTTTCACTGAAGAGTAAAAGAATTAAGAGCTTTTCCGCACAGAATAAGTGAAACCTATTATTAACTATTGGGGATCTGTACGAGTTGACGATTTAGCATTGTAAAACATAAAAAACAAATCCCAAATAATCATCATACTCTAAAAACAAAGTTGATATCTAGAAGTGATTTGGGAACCGGCGGTTTCGCCATTCTGCAAATTCTTCAATTCACAAGCATTTCTATGAGAATCTAACTTCAATAGCTTTGGTTATATTGATCTACCAATTATAATATTAACGTCAGAAAAGACTGAAATCGAACGTTCTGAATTCTTTTATAAAGGGAGTTGCAGCATCACAAAAAAAACGCGTATTTAAATTGATCCTATTTCCTCATACCCAACGTATACCTATAGGTAATATACATAACTACGAATTTTTTGCACCCGATGAAGCTTCAGTCGATTTCAAAGGACAAAGCACCAATTTCCGAGAAGCAAAGAAATATTGTGAAATAAACCAGCATTCCATTGAGTTGAGCTCGAATAGATTTCATTTATGGACATCATACAGATGGCATGCACGACTTCCCAATTTGCTAAGGAATGAATAACAGTTTTGCTTTTACCTTTTACGGAATTTGTTTTCGAAAAAAGGTTGTTCCTTCGTTCAACAGTTTCGTCCATATACAATTTCCCATTCAGATCATCAAAGGAAATAAAATATACCCTGAGATATTTTTTCGTTACAGAAATCTGATTCCGTTTTTTTGTTGAAAATAAATCTTCATACAAGCAAATATCTATCATGAAGGAATAAGAGAACTGTGGACTTGTTATTTCATCCTGAATGGAATATCTTTTTCATCTGTTTTTTTTGCCAAACTCAGTTGGGTTAAAAACAGAATAAGATAAACCTTTGGTGAGCACATGCCTGATGTTCTCAATTAACTCATGGAAGGGCTGAAAAATTATGTAATATTTTTATGCGATACGCCGAATCATTTATCAACTCCCCGCTTGTTGTCCGTGTTCGTATGTTTTTATGAAAGCTCCTGAACAAACGGCCTTCTATAATCCCATCGACTTTAGGCAGATTAAGTGGTTGGTAGATGTAGAAATTCATGTTATTTTTGGAGAATGAAATGGGAAAATCTATACGGTTCATCTGATAATTAGGGAAGGTCCATGTAGCCATCGTAGATCTGAGGATTAGACTGAGCAATGACATCTAAAATTCGAGCAATCTCTACAGAGATACGATGAGAATGTGCAGAGAAAAATCTATCTTCTATATTTTTGGTAAGGTGTAGGAGGTGGCAGGTTGATGTCAAGGTTTTTCTAATAGAAGGAACCTTTTTCAAGTATGCAGACTCCATCAGGTAGAATTTTCATTTTGTCATTCCCTACTTTGAAGCAGTCTTGCTTGCAACAAACTTGCAATGTGGAGATATTGAAATTACGACCTGAACCTTTTTCTATATATGATGAATAAGTTTCGCTTTCGTTGAATAGAAATATGTTACCGGAAAACACACTATATATGTGTTTGATATATCGGAATTATATCGCTCTCACATATCGTGGTTTCATTAATCACAACCGACCATACAGTTCATTGGAGACCGCATTTATTGCTCGTTACTTTCATAAAAACGTCAATAACGAGCTGTTTTCCGAACATGATTTTCCAATTTATTGCAGCCATCCCATATAGGAAATAATCATCTCCTTCTATTACAAACAGGAAATTCGTTTGACCAGATACCATAGTTGAAAAAATCGATTCGTCCTCAAATAATAATATATTATAATTACATATATGATCCTCAAGAGTTTTTAAACAAGGTTAGTTTCAGATCTTTTTCAGATCGGACCAAAATGAAGTGTTAAAAATGAAACTGAAAAATTCACCAGAAAATTATTGTGAAATTCAAAATAATCTATTGAATGTAGGGGAAAGATTTTCTGCATTTATTCAAAACCTTCCGAATGAGAGTACAATGCTCGACACGTTTATTATGCATCATTTCGATGGTACAGTATTTGAATCACAATAGGCACATGTCGATCTGTCATGAATATATCCATTTTCTGGAAGCACCCTGTTGCACGATTCCAACGTAACTCTGTAATTCTAAGCAAACATCCAATTTGAATATGATTCGCCCGAAATAAACCAATCGATTATTTTAATTTACAGGTTGACAGTGGAGCTGAGGAACAGCGAGGCCAACAGGGCGGTTGCGATGATCTCCCACTGGCTCTGCTACGCCAATAGTGCTGTAAATCCCATCATATATAACTTCATGAGCGGTGAGTCGATGAAACCTCAGTTAGAAACATTCTATAATCTCTTCGAATTCTTAATTTTTTGTTGGGAGAGCGTTTTGATGATGATCATCGTCGTGCATGTGGTTTATGTTTGGATTCAATTTCTTAAGAAATTTAGTATTTCATTTTGATATCTTCAGTAATTTATTCGTATAGGACATAGCTTTTTCGAGCCTATATAAGTTCATCTTCTTCTCACTAAAAGGTGAAGAGAAAAGAAAAATTGCCACTGAATTATTATTAGTTGTGGTATTAGAAAACACAGAAATTTGAAAACAATTCGAAATTCATCACCCATACAAGTATTTGAGTTGAAGAGAATTAAAAGTCAGAGAGCCTGCTTTCCCTAAAAAGCCCATCAAATATCACATCAGCTATCTCACCTATAGAAATGTTATGATGAAAAAATTCAGCATTGAGAAGAATACATTACATATGAGTAAACAACATTGGTCTTGAAGAGTGCAAAATTCATTTCTGAATAAAACATTTACAGAAATGGACTGCTCACAAGTAAACACGATCAGAACGTCCATCAGAAAAATACGAGATACAATTGATGAATTATGAGCGATACATAATGAGAGTACTGAATGAGGAAAACCACTAATCGTTGGTTTCGAGAAGAGTAGAAGGCTTGAGATGTAATCTGTATATCGAGCAAGATGAATGAATATGAGAATATATTTATGAGATTACAAGAAAGTATAATGAGGGCTGAGGCCGTCATACCAACTGAGAAAGTACACGATTACCAGAGCAGGCCTTCCAGGGTGGAACCAGGACAAGAGGTTAACAACAGATTTGACTTGAAAAATAAAATAAAACTGATTCAAATTCGTGGGAAAAGTATGAGAAGGTAATAAATCAGCATTCGTTATCAAAGCGAAGGACTTGTGAAAGTTCAATTCTGGTGCAACAAATCCAGTTCCACGTGAGAAAATCTAGAGAAGTCTGAAAATCACTAGACACTTTTCATACATAATGAAATCAAGACAGAACGTGAAAATGGAGAAATTAATGATTTTGAGAACACTGAGAGTATATAACCTTTTGCGTAGAGTTAGTTAGCACCAAAATTGAATGAGAAGACTTCAAAAAGAATTACTTAAAGAGGTGAACTGATAGAGAAGTTTTGCAATATTCGAGATATATACAAGAGAAATGAATTCATCAACAAACAGAATCTGTGAGGAGAATGAATCTCTCAGAGTGGGGCTGCTGCGTCGGTCAATCACCTTTTTTTGGAAGTACCATAGAATTTACGTATATGAATACGTTGACGTTTGGAACTAGTCAGGAGCGTAGTCAAGAGCAAGGTTGGAATGGACATCGCTTAATTTTCAACAGTGGTCATGAGAGTTATTAGCCATATATTATGTGCCATCCAGACTTCTGAGATACACTTAGGTTTCCTTATGAATAAAGTGTAGTCAAATACAACCTCCCAAACATCCATTTCCTTGCAGGGAGTGTGTTATGAGATGCCGGCAAAACTCTCAGATACGTTTCGTCGATTTCGAGTTTACGAGAAAACGCTGTCCAAATAGTAAGACATGTCTACCTAGAATGAGGCTCGTGAATGGAGCCTCTTCAAATACCCGGATTCGAATTCGATTACAGCCGTACAAGTAGGCGAGTTACAGCTAATAAAATAACGATCGTAGAACGCCTTCCGGACAATCGTAGCAGGGTCTATTATCTCAAACTGTTTGTCGTATCAATCTATGGACAGGGAAAAGGCGTGACGTTGCAGCAGCAAGAGGGATAAATCAGTCCCTTCGAGCTGGAACAACCAGACCGACCAAGGCAACTTCGAGGATCCCGAGGCATTCCTACCGAATGATATTATAACTCGGTTATCGGAAATGTATATAGCCCTTAATGTGATTTCGTGATGGTATGACGGCATTATTAATGGACCAAGATTACATGTCATTGATGAAATACTGGAATTCGCCCATACTGATCGGAGTACATACATCCAGTGCGGTTTGAATTTTTCTCCACAGGGGGAGAGAAATTTCAGTTCATTTATCATGTTGAAGTTCTTGTTATTTATATATTACAATGAAGTGGACCTCAAGGTATCTGGGTATTTGTGTCGATTATATCTAATTAGCTGAAATATGTGTTCGTTAGTCTGATTTTGGGAAAAGCTAAGCATTACGTGAAGCGTATATCATCCCTAGAAATTATACAGGATGAGTTTTTGAGTCGTACAAATACACTGCGCAAAAAAATTAACGCACATTCTGCAAATCTCAATTTTAATCAAAGTTAACTCTACATTGACTTTATAACTTATTTTTTATGTTCTCTCGGGAAGGTTTTGAACGAAACAAGACACATTAAATGGAAGAAAAATTCAGGATTTCACCGAATCTTATGTGGAAAAAGAGAAATGAACAATTTTCAAAATACTGAAAGGCTGATAAGTGATTTAATACTTAATATTTCCACCCCTTGCGTTAATTACAGCTCGGCAACGACGGTTCATACTCAAAATGAGTGATCTTGAAATGTTCTGATCTAATCCTTCCCAGATTTCTCCGAGTTGGATTCCTAAGTCATTAAGAGTAGCTGGATGATTTTCTGAACTTCTCAGCCTTCTATTGAGGTTGTCCCAAAGCTGCTCAATCGGATTGAGATCTGGACTGCTTGCTGGCCATTCCATTCGAGAGACTTCAACCTCTTCAAGGTACTCCTGAACGATGCGCGCACGATGGGGTCTGGCATTATCGTCCATAAAAATGAAATTTTCACCAATGTATGGGGCAAATGGCACTAAATGCTCTTCAAGAATGTTCCTTATATACTTATCAGCATTCATAGCTCCATTATCAACGACCACTAGGTCTGTGCGAGCAGTCAAAGATATTCCACCCCATACCATAATCGATCCTCCCCCGAAACCAGTAGTATTCAGGAGATTGCACTGAGCATATCTTTCATGTGGACGTCTGTATACAAGGGAACGTCGATCACAATGGTAGAGGCAGAATCTAGACTCATCTGTGAAGAGAACTCTTTCCCAATCGGCCTCTTCCCAATGGATATGCTTTCTCGCAAAATCCAAACGCGCCCTTCGATGGGCTGGGGTAAGAGCTGGGCCTCTTGCCGCGACACGAGACCTTAAATCATATTCTCTGAGGCGATTTCTTATTGTCTGAGTGCTAATTTGCACCTCATGAGTTTGCTCAAGCTGAATTTGAAGGAGGCGAGCGGTTGCAAACCGTTATCTCAACGAAGAAACTCTCAAGTAACGTTCTTGAATGGCACCCGAATTGTTACCCGTGGTCCTACCCTGTCCTGGTCTTCGGTCATTCATACCTGTCTCCCTGAATCGCTGCAACATTCTGGACACACTCGTAAACTCCAAACCTTTCTGCAATTTTTGTGTATGTCCACCTTTCTTCTCGCAAAACTACCGCTTGGGCACATTCCTCTTGGGTCAAATTGCGTGTTTCGCGTTGCATAGCGATCGAGTGTAGAAAATCAAACGAAAGAAAAACTATTGATCACTAGAATTGATCGAGAACAACTGATTTTAGAATGGAGCCAATACATTCGAAATCTGATAATATCATCTTTTTTTATTCCTGCTGGGAAAAAACAACTGTATTGAAGAAAACCGTTGAAAGTGCATGCATAATTCTGATAAAAATAATTATCATTGAGAACACCTTCAGTTGTAGAATAAATTTTAGATTTCCATAATGTGCGTTAATTTTTTTGCGCAGTGTATTTTTATCAGGGTCGAATCGGAAAAAAGATGAAGGAAAAAAGTGTTTCTTTTGACCTCAAGAATCTACTGTTGAAATATTTGTACAAATAAAAGATTCAGCCTAATTGCCTTATCTTTTTCCATCCCCCGAATCATAGGGTGGCTGTATGCCACCTAGCTGTTGCCACAGATCTCGACTGACGAAACAATGACTTCGATCAGAGGGAAGAGGGAAGACCGCTCTTATTATATTATATTATATTATATTATATCGCATTTTCGACAACAGGAGATGAATTATATTCCCGACCCGATAAGAAAACATTCTGCGGAAGTTAGCAATCTCATTTTGCGTGAGCGGAGGGTGAATATCGATTAGGTGGGGCAGGTATATTTTGGGTTTTTATCGGTGATAAATTGGATGTTGACGTATGTTATAACGGTGCTGAATCGAACGGGCTCGAGAGGAAACATTTTGAATGGGTATCGGAAAATTTGAGAAGAGTATTTCTATTTTCATGAACTCTGAGTTTGTGCACATGCTTGTTATGGCTCGTATATATATTAGTACATACATGGTTCGACAACTGAAGTTTTCGAATCATCATCATGGGGCTTAATTTTGGAGATGGATGCACAAAAAAAATTAAATCCTCTGTTGAGAAAAAAAACGAAATTGTTTTCCGAGCAACCCAACATTTGTAGTGTTTTTGATAAGAAATGCGAATGGCAGCCCAATTAGGAAAGTTACTAAGAAATGTCAACAGCAATCGAATTCTTAAACAAGTTGTCCAAAGCTATTTCCATTCACGGCGGAACTGAAAGTAGGTATATTAATTTCATTGCAATATTGGAAGATTTGCGTGGGTAACTCCGTTGGCTGTGGACAAACGCAATGATGAAAGTAGAGTACCAACTTCCTGAATGCAAAAGCAGCTAGATAGTAATTAAAATTAAAACGACAGCGTCACTCGTTTTCGACTATGTACCTAATTTTGAAACATCTCAAATATTCATTAATCCCACATAATACAGGATGGTCCAGATCGTAACCAAGAAATTTCAACCACGTATTCTACATAAAAAATGAGCCCTAGTTTGTCATATAAACATATGTCGAGAAATGTTTCCTCTCCGAGATACGGGGTGTTGAAATTATAGAAAAAAAAGGTTTTTTATTGATAACTTTCAAACTGCTTGAAATATTTTTATGAAATTTGAGACATAGGTTTTGAGCGTCAAGGAGTACTTTCTGCATAATATAATTTCTTTTCTATTCTACCAGTGGCGTCCGTACTGCAGCGAGACTGAATATTTTCAGATAAAAAAATGATGTGCCACTGGTTTTTCCAACAATGAAAATTACTTTTTAAATCCTTGACCTTTTGCTGTACGAGGCACCGTTTCCGGTTAAAAAAATAAAACACATTCTCATGCATGAAGAAATCGCCAAAATTTGATATGGTAGGTACATAATAATAAGACTATTTTTGTGAACGATTTCTTTATGCATGATAATGTGTTTTATTTTTTTTTACCAGAATATTTCAAGCAGTGTGAAAATTATCAATAAAAAACCTTTTTTTTTCTTTAATTTTAACACCCCGTATCTCGGAGAGGAAACATTTCTCGACATATGTTTATATGACAAACTAGGGCTTATTTTTGATGTAGAATACGTGGTTAAAATTTCTTGGTTACGATCTGGACCACCCTGTATAATAATCTGATTCAATTTGGTGAAGCATTCTGTGTAGGACAGTAATTTTTCTACTTATATGAGTTGCATGTGAAGTTCATTCCATGTCGCACATTTCATTTCCTTATAGAAGACGGTCATCAAAGACTTACCGTACTACCGCTCATAAACTAACATTTTTCAATCATTGAACAGTCCAAGATCAAAGTTGATCGGTTCGATATTGGCTGGATCAGCAGCACAGCAATGAGTTCATTGTCGTATCCGATACGGTAATGAAATCATAAACGATCAAACAAAAACATTGTGATTTTGTTCTCAAAGATTTAGGCCTAGTTAGTTCTTTATCCGAAACGAAACACTGAGTTCATAATGATTTTTATTGGCGCAGGTAAATTTCGCAAAGAATTCCGACGAGCTTTCGAACATAGCTGCCAGAGAAGCAGAACGGACACCTATGAATTTAGCGCCATATACCGGAAGACAAACAGGAGCACTTTCAATAGAACAAGATGCGACTACGCTACAGAGAACGAAGATTCTTTGAAGCTGGAATACTGATTTATTGTCCGCCGATTTTGACTGACATTAAAAAAGTGAGTTCAAATCGTTAGTATATTAACATAAGCAGCGATAATGATGAACTTAGAATAAATTAAGACAATAAAACACAGTTTTTTTTTGTGAATATGCTCGAGCAGGTTGATTGGTATTTTTATTTGCCTTTTTTATGCAAGAGAAGGTTATACATAGTCCCAAATTTGAAATATGACGTCTTCGATAATATTCTGAAGGCAATGCTAATTTTTTATGACTCTTATTAATGAATAATTCTTATCCGTTGTCGTTAACAAGATATTTAACAAACAACAATGAAAATAACAAAACAGAAATAGATAGCAATATGGAATAAACGAATCCCTAAGAAACCCTAAATTATAAAATCCTTATTATTGTTTTTCCCTAAAATCTTAATCAGTCATAATGCACAGTTAATCTACTTCAATGTCGAATCAGGCTGTTACATAAAAGTTTTACGCAGGGTTCATCTGAATTTATGGTGATTACCTTATTCTTTTTATGATTGTCGTTAAATTTCTCGCGAAAATAATCAACCACACTCGTCTTGGGAGGAAAAAATATTGCAGAGTGATAATCATTTGTTATTGATGATATGATATTAATTCTATTATTCTGGGTAAATTTGGGTTTATGGATTAAAGAAACCATTAATTTCATCTTATTATCAATGAGTGATGATCCAATACTTCATAAGTAAACAAGATGTGGAAGTCAAAATATTTAATATACACAACTCCAGAAGTTCAGAAACAAAATTTATCTTGATATGCCGAGCAGAAGATCATCTTTTCGTTATAGGAAAATTACAAATGAATATTGTGTATGTTCCAGTTGTTCACGAATGGTCTTCTCATAGGAAATGCGATTTTATTTCAAGGGCATTGTCCTGCAATCAATTCTCATACTTATTTTTCTCGTAAAGTGGTCAGTAACTTTGAATAGCAACTATCAGGGATTCTCCTACCCTAATCATCAACATGAATTCTCTACAAGAATCCCAAAAAACTGTAGCGACATTCCTCAGGTCTCAGAGTATTCTCATTTCATGGATTATGTTTGGGTCGTAGAAAAGTACAGTGTGTTTTACGTCCCCTAGTCATTGGATTGATACAGATTTAAAAAGTGGAGCATCAATATGATGACATTCTTTAAGGGCTACCCCAAGGTGATATCCGAAAAATATCAAATGGTAATCTATGGCCATTTTTTTATATTTGAAAACTTCATTTTCTCGTATTTTTTGATGCTTTTTTTCTACTTTTTCATCTCAAATTTTGATCGATTACTTACCTATACTCCATTCACATTTATTTTAGCAGTCGGTTGGCCATGAAATAATTTTCTCAAGTATTTTTAACTAGAACGGAGTAGGGTTGGCACTCATGGAATATCGTTGATGTCATAAGTCCGTTGCCACAACTAATATCATTTTTCTTTACGAAAATGCCGAAAGTGATTGAAAAAAGAGACAGGGTTTCAGGAAGTGCTATTTAGAATTCAGGTCCGCTCATTCAAATAGTTATACCCTGATATTCTAAAATCCACAATACGTCAGACTGTAGCGAACATATTCAATGTAAGAGAATTTATATAATGTTTCATCTGAATCTAAACGACTCATAATTCAGCTGAATATTTACACAAGCAGAAAGATTGTGAATGAAGAGGATGACGAAGAATTTCCTTCTATTGGGAGACCCAAAAAAGTGGTGGCATTTGAGAATTTTATGTTTGAGTGAATTAATGCGAAAAGTTCACTACAGGATTTTCGATGAATGTCATCGTAGAATAAGTTCCCGAAAATTGATTTTTCATTTGACTTGTCCTATTCATTGTAAGTGTTTTAAGGTACCAATAAATACCTAATTATTATCATTTTATCAATGTATTAAGATGAACAGCCACAAATACACGCCAGTTGTCCTGTTAATTGTTTATTCATGTGAAATTTTTGTTCCAAGGTGAAGTTCATCTTGACTTGAAACTTCCTGTAATTCCTTTTACTTATATTGATGCAATATGATTTTTGTTGAAGAACTTAACATTCTTGTAATTATCTGTTAATTCCTTCGGGAGATACCCATTCCCAACCACTGCAATATATGCATTTCATCTTCAGGTTAATATTTTTGAAATCTACAACTGATGTAACGTATTCAAACTTTAGCCAGAGAAGATAACGAATATTAACACTCCTCAAGCTAGTGCATATTATGATATTATACTGATCTCTTGTATTTTACATGCAATTAACTGGATTTGGTATGCCTTCAATCAGTTTGTATAAACTTCAATTATGTTCGTCACATATTTTCCGAAGAGATTCGACATTGTAATAAAATACGTAATAACAGAAACTTTCACGTAGAACGGGCAACATAGCGTTGATTTAAAACCCAAAAATGTTTTGACAAGCTTCAAAACACCACATTTTCGTACTGTATACAGAGTGAAATGTGTCAAATTTCCATGGCCAACCGACTGCTAAAATAAAAGTGAATGGAGTATAACTCTAAGAGACATGTATACAAAAAGGATGTATAAAAACAACCCCTGAAAAATTCCAAATTCCAAAATTCATTCTAATATTTCCCTCCAGGCTCCAGCAGTACATTTGTATCCACGACGAAGCGTTCATAATGAAAAAGAACCCTTTATAATAAGGCCGATGCCGCTGATTGATAACCGGCTGTTGGTCCGGCCACATTCCCGAAAAAACAATAATGTCATTGTCGTTCCGGTCTCGCGGGGCGGAACAACAGAGAGGTCCGGCCGAATTTTTTTTCATTTCGAACAATAATCTCCGACGTCGAAGTTAATGGAATAAATTCTATTTCGGTGGAAAAACAGCGCCTTTTTATCGCCGTCGGTCCGTCCCCATTGTGTGCTGCGAAAAATAATAACATTTTTCTTTTCAGGGAAATTCCGGAAAGAGTTTCAATCGTCGTTTTCGAAATGCAGCGCCAACGAGCACTCGGAAGGAAACGGCAGGACCAGCACGTACATCTATAGGTATACAGCGAACAGGCAGAGCACCAGGTCCAGGACGGAGATAATCCCTTTGAACAATATCCACACCAAGATCAACTGAAATTTATCACGAGAATAACTGTACGCGACAGTTCATTTTTAATGAGATGTTCGGGAACAAATAATAGAGGGTGAAAAATCCCTTTTGCCACACACTTTCGATGGAGCTTGCCTTTTTTATCCATAAAATCTATACAGGGTGAGTCTTTGACTCGTACAAATATTTTAACAGTAGCTATGATAAGAATCTTGGGTGTGTAGACCACTTTATTTCTCAGCAAACCAAGATCTTGCCGAACTAACTATAGTTCTTCATCAGGGCAACAATTAAAAACAAAAAACAACGCCAAAAGTAGTGAAAGGTTTAAAACACTAAAATATAACAACAACAAAGTTGATATAAATATGTATAAAGAAGAAAGAACTACAATGAAGCAAACATAAAGTGGTCTACACACAGATTCTTATTATAGCATATATACAGGGTGTGTCCTGATAGAATGTCAACATTTATAGGGGTGAAATTTGGGTCCATTTCAAGACAAAACTTCATATGAACATGTGTCCTAAAAGTCTCACCTTTCGAGATACAGGGTGGTAATGTTTTCAAAAATAAATTATTTATTATTAATATCTACAATACCGCTTCAGATATTTTAATGAAACTCGTCATACATGTACTATGAATCAAGAGGCATTTATTAATGTATCACTTTTTTTTCAATTTCCACCAGTGGCGTTCGTACGTATTTTGACCTACCTATTTTGGCAGACATTGATGGTACGCCACAGATTTTTCTTGAAATAAAAATTATTTTTAGAAATTCCTAATCATTTCTTATCAAAGTTCATGACTTGATTTTTTTCAATCCGATGCACGGTTTTCTCTTAAAAAAATAAAAAACGTTTCTCTGCATTGAAATAAATTACATTATATATGTAAGTAAGAAAGAATTGTTACTTATCGTAGTGGGCTGTGGCCAAGAATTTTATATTTCTGTTGTCAAGGCGGTTGTCATTATTTCGTGTAACAGTTCATCAGTCTTTAAATTCAGTTCTTCGCGTCGTATTTATTTTCGATAACTTTACCACCTGTATCTCAAAAGGTGAGACGTTTAGGACATATGTTCATATAAAGTTTTTTTCTTAAAAAGGGCCCAAAAATCACCTCCATAAATATTGACATTCAATTACGAAACACCCTGTATACAGTGGACAAAGAAGTATTTTATATTTTAACAGTAGATTCTTGAGGTCAAGAGAAACACTTTTTTCCTTTGCCATTTTTTCCGAATCAGCTCGGTTTAAAAGATACAGGCTGTTGAAAAACAATAAAAAAAGAATTATTTTTAGTTCTCTCACAAACGTTTTAATTGATTGAAATGAATTTCGTGATATAGTTTTTCATTTATTTGATGAATCTTTTTCGAACACAAGATATCACCCACCTCTTCCAGTTTTCTCATTATGATCATTACGTACCATAAAAATACAAAAAATTCAACCCAACTCTTGAAACTAAGTTGGACGCTACCTAATGAATATTTGAAGGTTTTGTAAAATAACTCATGTTTACTCGTTTGATGCGCCGTTTTCGAGTAATTCAGTAATTTGATGTTCAAAAATAAAAAAATATCTTCGAAATTCGAAAAATTGGTACTTTGGCTGAATACAACTCTTTTGAAAAGATGCACAAATGCGTAATGTCACAGATTCAGTAGTTATTCTGCAGGTTATTTGGTTTTTCCAGGGGTGGCACAGTTAATTAAGAAAACTCAAAAAGCTATATATTTTTATCAGGGCCGAATTGGAAAAAATGGTTTAGGAAAAAAGTGTTTCTTTTGGCCTCAAGGATCTACTGTTGAAATATTTGTGTGAATCTAAGACTCACCTTGTATATTATGTAAGAAAACATTTGAATTCAAAATATCAATTGTTTTTGGAATTTTTTTGAGAATCTTAGGGTGAATCACCCAGAATTTGCCAGTTTGATTAATCGAAGAGTTAACGAACTTTCTCATATTTATTATTGAAGATACAAAGAGTCTCGAACAAAATTTGAAAAAAGAATAATGATTTTTTATACTTCTTTCTTTTTTATAAGTTTTTCTTTCAAGTTTCGACCACATTCTATATTTATGATGGAGAATTGTTGAGTATGTGATTTTATTTGATATTTGAATATAATACCTTCGAATACTCGCGTTTGGTTCACATAGCTGAGGAATTGTGAAAAGTTTCGATATTTCTCACTCTTTTTCCTCTTTAATTATTTTAGAGGTTACTGGGGATTCAATTCGAACTAGAGTATGCCACATGGAAAATACATTATTGTACATACTTAATTTTAGATTCGAACGGTCATGTTGCACGTTGATGAAAGTATTTATGATTGTGATAATAATTTACTCAAGGTACTATGTGAATTGTATATGTACAACGAGTGGACTCTACTGTGAAAATTCCTCGTGAATTATTTTTCTCTTTGATAGAAAATAATCTCATGTACGATGTATAATAATGTGGAATTAATTGTGAATAAATCGATGGACGATCTAATTTTTGTTTTTTTTGAGACTTGAGGCTGTTTTCGAAGAGAGAAAGAAATACATTATTGGAAGTGAAATATTCGTGCGATATTCTGAAGGGTATGTAAGTGTACACAAAGCCCATATACTACCCTTAACACAGGTCGTAAATTAGGAGGATTTGTACTCGCCCCATTTTTGGATTAAATATGCATTGTTCTGTACCGTTTATCTCTGAAAAATGTTCAATTCGTACTGCAAAGATACCCTTTGATAAATTGTAGACGTTTCATGAAGTCCCTCCCAAATTTCTCCCCTTTCCTTAGCTACAGTCGACCTATCGTACACGAAAACGATCTTACGTTTCCCGTCGTAACTCACAAACGGAATATTCAAATTCCAATACAGAACCCTTCTCCCCGTATCTAAATACGATTTCGACGGAAACGATGTGATCGTTGCAGATTGATTTTCGGCGCCATTAAATGGGGCTCGGCATTCGAAACGAAAGGTCTATTCAGATATCTTCATCCCTATCGTAAAACGCATTCATCAGACGCTAATATGACCGATATTCGAAAAAGCCTCCACGTCATAAATTCAAATTGCGGATCCAGGCTGCCAGGATTGATTCCCGTCGACGGCAATAAAACGCGAAAATCGTCGCTTGAAACGTTCGGAGCTTTCGTATCGACGATTTGGACACCCCTACATTCGGCCTATTCCGAACACGTAACCCTGCCCTGAATTGAATACCAGAGCCATGCTGAGCAACATTATAACGCTGAGTGGATATGTGCCAGAAATTCGTTAATCTGACAACGTGAGGATTTTTTATGCGATGACAGAATCAAAAATATACCTCTCAATATCACAACATATACTCAATTCACTTTTATTTCAGCAGTCGGTTGGCCATGGAAATTTGACACGTTTCACTCTGTTTAGTACGAAAATGTGGGGTTATGACGCTTATCGAAACATTTTTGGGTTTTAAATCAACGCTATGTTGCCCGTTCTACGTAAAAGTTTCTGTTATTACGTATTTTATCACAATGTCGAATCTCTTCGGAAAATATGTGACGAACATAATTGAAGTTTATACAAACTGATTGAAGGCATAACAAATCCAGTTATTCGCATGGAAAATACAAGAGATCAGTATAATATCATAATATACACTAGCTTGAAGAGAGTTAATGTTCGTTATCTTCTTTGGCTGAAGTTAGAATACGTAACATCAGTTGTAGATTTCAAACATATTAACCCGAATATGAAATGCATATGATGCAGTGGTTGGGAATGGGTATCTCTCGAAGGAATTAACAGATAGTTACAAGAATGATAAATTCTTCAACAAAAATCATCTTGCATCAATATAAGTAAAAGGAATCAAAGGAAGTTTCAAGTCAAGATGAACTTCACCTTTGAACAAAAAATTTCACCTGAATAAACAATTAACGAGACAACTGGCGCGTATTTGTGGCTGTTCATCTTAATGCATTGATATAATAATAATAATTAGGTATTTATTAGTACCTTAAGACATTTACAATGTATAGGACAAGTCAAATGAAAAATAGAAAAATCAATTTTCGGGACCTTATTCTACAATGACATTCATCGAAAATCCTGTAGTAAACTTTCCGCATTAATTCACTCAAACATAAAATTGTCAAATGCCACCACTTTTTTGGGTTTCCCAATAGAAAGAAAATTCTTTGTCATCCTCTTCATTCCCAATCTTGCTGATTGTGGAAATATTCAGCTGTAATATAAGTCGTTTAGATTCAGATAAAACATTATTATAAATTCTCTTACATTGAATATGCTAGATACCGTCTGACGTATTGTGGATTTTAGAATATCAGGGTATAACTATTTGAATGAGCTGACCTGAATTCTAAATAGCACTTCCTGAAACCCTGTCTCTTTTTTCAATCACTTTCGGCATTTTCGTAATAGAAATTGATATTAGTTATAGCAACGGCGTTATGACATCAACGACATTTCAGGAGTGCCAACCTTACTCCGTTCTAGTTACAAAAAATTGAGAAAATTATTTCATGGCCAACCGACTGCTGAAATAAATGTGAATGAAATATACTAATAACGACGCCAAAATGTCAGTCTCGACAATAATAAAAATAATTGGTAACCCTGCAAGATACGGTCCCTGCTTCGGCACCAATACAAGTATGACTGATTGTTTGCTTACTAGTCCTAAGTTATGTTCTGTTACATATTCACCACCATTTTAGCGAAAAATACATGAAAATCCTGTACTACGACCACATCTCGAAATTAGACATAAGGAACAGCCAACAACGTTGAATATTGGTTCGCAAATTGTCCAAGGATTTGCAGAACCCAAGTCAGTTTTCCCTCGGTGACATTAGGAAACACCAACGACAAGCCCGTATCGTATTATTTCATTTACTCCCTAGAGAAACAGTGGAAAAGCTCCTTCTATTCAATTCTGCAGACACAAAGTTGCACACAAGTTACCACTGCGGTCTCATACGTGTTTTCAGAGTGTTGTTGTATACCTTCGCATAATACGATAATGCGAAATACGGACAAAAAATTCATATGGGATTCGATAAAGGAAACAAGGATGAAACAGGGGAGGATATGGAGTTTAGGTACATCCCCATACCTTCAGAGTATCGCACGAATATTTCGCTTCAAATTATTGTATGCTGATGTATCAAAAAAGACGTAGGAAACTGGTATACTCTAAGTAAGAGGTTAAACCCCCCTGAAATCGCATATTCTCTTTTCTCTTCAAAAATTTGGATAGTCTTTTACTGTCATAAAAAAAAGTTTCTTAAAAACGAAACAGTTAAGGCTTGGTGTTTGACTGTGGAACATTCCCCATTTTGTGAAATTTTATGTGCCCTATAAAGTTTCAATCAAGATAAAGCATCAGGCAACATTTTATCGACATAATATTTCGATGTGAAGCTAACGTAACAAGAAAGTATCGTCGACACAATCTGTATTATAGAATTCTGGTTCTTGCTTATTAGTGATCACGAAAAAATCCTGTCGAGTATATATCTGATGAACCAATTTTTATTTATTGGCCATTTGGCCATCCCCCTCTGGAAGAAGGATTTCAGATATTTGATCACAAGGTTTCGCCATTATCGATACCGAATTTAATTGGCAATTATTGGCTCTTCTCGAATTCCATAAAGGAATTGGACATATTTTGTGATATCTTGAACCCTATAAAGACATTTCATCTTGGGATCTACCGCAATTTCAATGAAGCTGTGCATGTTTTCAGTGAAATGTAATTATTTTTATGGAAGGGAGGTTCGAGGAAGCCGATCCTGATCCAGTGGGTATATGGGAAGTCTTTCATGATTTTCTTTTCGCATTCATGGTTGAAAAACACAATGATGAAATTAATTTTATACATTCAAGTGGGGATAACTTTCGATGTGGAAGCATTTGCGTTCTCATCATAGGGTACGTCACTTTTTATAAAACATAAAGAGACACGAGATGAGGTTTCAGCAGGGCTTCATCAAATGATGGATCTCATCGTATCAAGAATTCACTCTCATAGTATGGTAATTGAAGAAATTTCCGTCTAAAAGAGATGGAATGTGTGGAAGACATATTCGAGGAGAAACAGAAATATTTTCTCTAATTATTAAAGGTATCACCTTCCTTCTACGTTAATTAATAATTAGTCTTTATTCCCACGTCTTGCCTGTGGTCTTTTTCGCACAATGATGAAAACATTTTTTGTCGACTGTTCATTTCGTTTCTTTATGGATGTTCATGCCATTATACAGTTACGTAACTTGCTCAAATCAGCAATTGAGTAATACCATATCAGCTTTTTTTAATAGACTTGGATACTGTCAAAAAGAAAAAGGAAGACAGGTTGAACATGTAATTAAATAAGATGCTATTCGTTGCTGTTAATTTTTTGGTGATAAAAACGTTAATCATTTCTCGATAACGCTAGAATAAATAAGGTTAGAATTTTGCGGTCTTCAGAGTTGTACACTGCGCAAAAAAATTAACGCACATTATGGAAATCTCAAATTTATTCTACAACTGAAGGTGTTCTCAATGATAATTATTTTTATCAGAATAATGCATACATATGTTATCCACTTTCAACGGTTTTCTTCAATACAGATGTTTTTTCCCAGCAGGAATGAAAAAAGATGATATTATCAGATTTTGAATGTATTGGCTCCATTCTAAAATCAGTTGTTCTCGATCAATTCTAGTGATCAATAGATTTTCTTTCTATTGATTTTCTACACTCGATCGCTATGCAACGCGAAACACGCAATTTGACCCAAGAGGAATGTGCCCAAGCGGTAGTTTTGCGAGATGAAGGGTGGACATACACAAGAATTGCAGAAAGGTTTGGAGTTTCCCATACAAGTGTGTCCAGAATGTTGCAGCGATTCAGGGAGACAGGTATGAATATCCGAAGACCAGGACATGGTAGACCACGGGTAACAACTGCCATTCAAGAACGTTACTTGAGAGTTTCTTCAGCTTGAGCAAACTCATGAGGTGCAAATTAGCACTCAGACAATAAGAAATCGCCTCAGAGAATATGATTTGAGGCCTCGTGTTGCGGCAAGAGGCCCAGCTCTTACCCCAGCCCATCGAAGGGCGCGTTTGGATTTTGCGAGAGAGCATATCCATTGGGAAGGGGCCGATTGGGAAAGAGTTCTCTTCACAGATGAGTCTAGATTCTGCCTCTACCATTGTGATCGACATTCCCTTGTATACAGACGTCCTCATGAAAGATATGCTCAGTGCAATTTCCTGAATACTACTGGTTTCGGGGGAGGATCGATTATGGTATGGGGTGGAATATCTTTGACTTCTCGCACAGAGCTAGTGGTCGTTGATAATGGAGCTATGAATGCTGATAAGTATATAAAGAACATTCTTGAAGAGCATGTAGTGCCATTTGCCCCATACATTGGTGAAAATTTCATTTTTATGGACGATAATGCCATACCCTATCGTGCGCGTATCGTTCAGGAGTACCTTGAAGAGGTTGAGGTCTCTCGAATGGAATGGCCAGCAAAAAGTCCAGATCTCATTCCCATTGAGCAGGTTTGGGACAACCTCAATAGAAGGCTGAGAAGTTCAGAAAATCATCCAGCTACTCATAATGTCTTAGGAATCCAACTCGGAGAAATCTGGGAAGGATTAGATCAGAACATTTTAAGATCACTCATTTTGAGTATGAACCGTCGTTGCCGAGCTGTAATTAACGCAAGGGGTGGAAATACCAAGTATTAAATCACTTGTTAGCATTTCAGTATTTTGAAAATTGTTCATTTCTCTTCTTCCGCATAAGATTCGGTGAAATCCTGAATTTTTCTTCCATTTAATGTGTCTTGTTTCGTTCAAAACCTTCCCGAGAGAACATAAAAAATAAGTTATAAAGTCATTGTAGAGTTAACTTTCATTAAAATTGAGATTTTCAGAATGTGCGTTAATTTTTTTGCGCAGTGTATTTGTAATTTAATAGGGACTAACGGTGCATCCTGTATGCTTCTAATCTACTTATGCAGAATCATTTATAAAACTTTCATTCGACATTTTTTGGACACCTAACAGAAATCGAAATATTAACAAGTTACGTTACTTTATGAACATACTGTATGTGCAGTCAGCGTCTTACAGTCTGATTATTATAAATCGAAACTTCTGTTTCAACCTTCAGTGATTTACGGAATGCCGGATATGTGGTATTCCTCCTAACATTGATGATAAAAAGGCGACACTTCTGGCTAGGAAAACCCTTTCTGTATCCACCCTATGATTTGTTGAGACTTATGCTGACGGCCGGAAGAATACTCAAGATCTTTATTCGGTCCACTGGATCGGCAGATCTCAGCTTTCTGCCGGGGCAATTTGTGGTTTTCCCTATTTTGGAATCTAATCGTTATCTCGGTCTGATGGTTTTTCTGAATGGATCTTACATCCTCGGCTGTCGAACGGCTAGCAAGTCCCAATTCGAATTGGGTCATGGGAAACCGGGCATTAGAAACAGCCGTTCATTTCTACATTTTCAGACTAAATTAAGCGAAGCCTGGTGAGAAATGGGAACACTTTTACCGCAATCGGAGAAGGTTCTCGAACCCCCTGAAGATTCCACTAGAGAATCCTTTTAATAGAAAAATTGGAACGTTTTCTCCTGCTAGGCCAAGAAAAGCCCCGCGGTGAGGTGAAATCTCTCCAATTAATTCTGAGATAATATTGACACGAGGTAAGTATTCGGCTATTATTAGAAGTATTCCTCGACGTGTTTTTGAGAGTATAAAATTGTGATCGATTATACCCACCTGAAATGAATTTATTAATACTAAGTGTTCTGTACAGTGTGGTCCAACGAAAACTCAATTTTCCGGCTTTAAAATGAAAATGTGGAAAATCTCTCAGACCAGCAGTCCAGTGATACATTTCTTACCAATAAAATCTTGTATGAAAGGGTGTATTTCCATCTAGTATCTCCTCACTTTATCTTCAAACAAAACTTCATCAATAATATGGCAATATTCATCGCATCAAATATTTCTCTCTACTTTTTCTGTATGCATTATAAATCAGGATACGAAACGAGCCCAAATATTTGTCAGAAACAACACTGAAACATAAGTGGATACTCGAGAAACAACACAATATTCTTCGACGCTCAATAGCCCAAAGGCATAGCCTCTACTGAATTCCTGTGGAACTTTCGAAGCTCTGATAAATGTGCAAAGTTAGGTTTTCGAAGGTTATTCAATAAATCCAGGATGCTGAGAAGTTTTAACAGGTCTGCATATAAGTGGATAAGTTTCGTTCATATTGGAATGCTGGGGATCGGAAAGGTTCAATTATTTTCTGAGCGATTTATCAGGTGCAGAGGGAGAATATGCAAGCTTTCGAATATTATTCGAATCCATCGATAAATTATACCGAGGGAGAAATGCTCTCGAAACTGAAAATTCATCCTTTGAAATTCATTTCGATTGGAAACCATTCTCCAATACATAATGAATCCAATCCGACCCTGTGCCTCGCTAAGACCAGTTTAATTTTAGGATTATTCATGCAGGACCTGCAAATCCCTCATACGGGTAAATTGAATTTTATGGATTATCTAGGTCACCATCATACTTAGTAGGAATTATGTATGTGGATATGTTCATGGCGAACACAACACAACCATCTTTTGTATAATGTTTGTAGTGCTTTTTACCACAGACTGTGGATATACTAACAGAGATACCTACTCTATACTTACCCTTACAAATATAGATGCAGGTTTTAAATCCAGCTAACGAATTGAATATACGTTTATTATTTTTTCATATTTGTCATAGAAACATCGTCGTGTTATTATTTTGTCCAATGAAAAATACTGTCACGATGACAAGCATCTGATTGAATTGTTTCTATATTTTTCAGGAGAAATTCAATCTTCTCGTGGGTAATTCACGGCTTACGAACAAAAAAGATAACGAGATTGGATTGAGTTTCCGGAAAATAGATCGATATGCGGGGAAAAAGCTTCCTCTCTTTGTACTCGTTCAATTTTCCATAAGTCCAAAACGATAAAAGAGAGTCGGTTCTGAGCCTTCGATAATGAGGCGGCCATTTCCATCGAGAGAATGAGATTTGTTGAAGGAGGCACTTAATAGAATCAGAATTTTTGGCACGGTGTTACGATGAAGGGGATCTCCCATTAGTTTTGATAAGAAAATAGGATTCAGTGTACGAAGAAAGGGTATTCCTTTTGTCATTTATGTCATTATGACTCGAAAAAAGGTTTCTTCTGTGACACTTCACATCTGTGGATCTTCCGAACAGAGTTACATTCAGTGAAAGTACAAAATTTTTCGAATTTCCCACATATTTTTTATTTTTGAACATTAAAAAACTCGAAAACTGCAAATTATATACGAGAAAATGTGATGAATACTTTTTTTCTTCAAATATTCATTAGATATTGTTCAACTTAGTTTCAAGAGTTGGGTTCTTTGAATTTTTGGCATTTTTGGTACATAAGGACATAATGAGAAAACTGGAAGACGTGGGTGATATCTTGTGTTCGAAAAAGATTCATCGAATAAAAGGAAAACTATATTCGGAAATACATTTCAGTCGATTGAACCGTTTGTGAGATAGAACTAAAAATTCATTTTAATTTATGGTTTTTCAACAGCCTCTGTATAAACCGAGACGATTTGGAAAAAATAACAGGGGAAAGAAGTTTGTCTTTTGATGTAAAGAATCTACTGTTGAAATATTTGTAAGAGTCAAAGTCGCACCCTGTATAAATACTAAAAATCGAAATGGATACTCCAGAAAAAATCTTTTTGCACTTGAATTAAATTTTCGGTATAGCTGTGCATACCACTTGGATTGGCGTATATATTCGAGTATCTCTCTCACACACACACACACACACACACACTCACACACACGAACACAGACGCACACACACGCACAAACACGCGCGCGCACACACACACACACACACACACACACACTCACACACACACACTTACACACGCACACACAACCCACCTACACACACACACACACACACACACACACACACACACACACACACACACCCCACCTACACACACACTCACACGCACGCACACACACGCACGCACACACACGCACGCGCACACACACACACACACGCACGCACACACACGCACGCACCCCACCTACACACAC